>NC_140947.1:74147168-75522168 GCF_014529385.1 Adiantum capillus-veneris
CCCCCTACAATGCGCACACACATGTTGCATCAAATATGTCAAGTACCTAACACAACACCACATAGGTGAACAAAGACTTAGGTAAGCAGACATCTTCAAGGCCAATTACTGCAAAGTATTGTCAGAGAAAATTCTTAATGGAACTTTATATAGTTTCACATAATCCTTTGTAATGAACAATGTTGTATGTAAAGATCCCCTTTTACAAAGACAGAGAGAGAGAGAGAGAGAGAGAGAGAGGTGAACTCATGCATCAACCTTCTTTGCTGATGGAACAACAAAATCTTAGAAATTATGATTGGAATATTATGTGATATGCAAGTCTAAAAATCCTCATAAATTATACACCATGTACACAAGGATTATACATCCCATCTATAGATCCTATAAAAATTAAGTCACGCTACAAGCAAACAAAAGTATCACCTCTAAGTCATTTGCCAACCAATGAACATCAAATAATAACCAGGTCAATGTAGCAATATAGCAATTTAAAGCAGCCAACAATTATTTTATGTTTCAAAACGGTTATAAGGATAAACACATTGATGTGGGTGGATTTTCATCGGATTGTCTGCTCAGAGGGTGTAGATGTCACCTCCTCCATTTTTCTATATGAGATGTCACTGCTGATAGCTAGATGTTATTATAGCTGCCTTATGTTAGCTTTGGAGGACGATCTTAGTTAATAATGAAGCATCAAAGAATATATTTGACACTACCTTATCGATGCATAGAGAATGTTTGCACATTTTTCTACCTTGGGAAAAGATGAGGGAGAAGAGTGTCACAGACTTAAGTGTAACTTCTAATTAGCCACAGCAAGGCGCGGGTCACATACTAGTATAGATCAATAGCAGCAAGATCAACACTGCTATTTGGTACTAACATATATTAAACATTCTTACTTTTTTTTAGTTGAATTGTGGTAATTCAAGCACTTTGAAAGGAGTGTCTTTACCAACATATAGTAAAGATTCTTACTTTTTTTAAATGAATTGTGGTAATTCAAGCACTTTGAAAGGAGTGTTGTGACCGAAATCATGAAGGAGATACCATATCTCATATCAATGGTGAGCAAAATGTCCTTATATAGACTTTATTTAACAAAGATGAGAGATCCAAGTTACCAAAATCATCTACCAAAAGCTTTCTCCTAGAAGCTTCAATCTGCCTCCTTGCAACAACTGGAATTTTTTATGAAGATTCCCTTGAAGCTCTAACCAACATTTTCGCTACTAATGTGCAAAATATACTAGTATAGGAGTTTAACATTTGAGTAGAGTGGGCAAGAAAAATGTGTTGATGTTAGAACAAAAGCAAAGCAAAAAAAATGTGTATCTAGGCTATTCTAGCATACTGTGAGGTTTTTTGAAAGTTTGAATGTCTATTCCTCGAGTCTCTAGATTTAAGTTACTTGCATGTGATTGAAGAATGTAGCTTTTCAAGCAGTATAGGAGTGTGAGCCTACTCATTTCTCTTTTCTAGGAATCCTTCTTTCTCTCAAAAGGGAAACCTTTTTAAAATAAGTAGGTTGTTTATGTAGAAAAAGCAAGGTATTTGCAATAGACAAAGTACTTACTTAAGAATCCTTCTTCCTCTTTATTAGCCAACTTGTAAAAGACAAAAAGAGCCCCTCTTTGATGCAAAGTAGGTTTTGCACATTGGACCTTGGGATCTCAAAAAGTGATAGATTCTATTTATCCCAACTTGTTCAAAATGACAATAGTATGTAGCTTAAATTTGTATTGGAAGGATCTAATTCTCCTAAACTTGAATTTCTGAACTTTATTACATTGATAATTCTTTTTCAAACATGAAAATCTTTGTCTTTAATTTTGGCAAAAACAATAGAAATGCGGCTCGTGGTGGCTTATTTTCTTCTTTCCTTCTATATGATGTACTCTTGTCTCCAATTTCACCGAGAACAATTTGAATTCCAGTCTCCTTGGACTGCCTTTCTTTTTCCTTTTTTTGCCTTGAGAATCAATACAATAAAAGAACAGAGTTCGAGGAAGTAGTTGGTGAGAGGAAGTAGTTGGTGACAGAAGAGCATAAGGGGAGTGGGTGGGATCCTCTTCTATACAAAAGTGTGAAAGGTGGTTGGGGAAAATCCAAGGCGGCTAGGGTTCTATTTTAAGTTAAACAAAAGATAGGGTTTTGGAAAGGTAAAGGTTGAACTTTGAGAAAAGGAAAAGGGGGCAGAGGGGGGGAGGGGGGAAGGGGGGGGGGGAACCATTAAAGCCCACGGGGTCTTTAAAGAGGATCCCGTTATGGGATCAACTGCAGGGAAACGGACACACAAATCTCGAGAGGGGCAGAGAGTGGACAAAATGCACACGTGGGTGGAGCATTGGGGATTCGAGCCCACCACCTAGGCTTTGGCAACACGACGACCTAATCATGTAGGTGTATGTTTTTTTTGTGCTCCTATGCCTTTTTTTAGCATTATAAAGTAAACTTTGTTGGATAGAAGTAAAGTAGAAAAAAAAGGTAAAATCGAACACGTTCGGACAGCCAAGCCTACCTCGTATCGTATGCGCCTAGTTCTTCACTGTAAATTCCATGACAGGGTCTTCATTAAAGATCTCGTAGGGTTTAGCCAGAGAGGGGGGGGGGTAAGTAAAAGGGGGACCTCATCAAAAAGTAAAAGGAGGGTCTATTCAGACTATGAGGAGGGTGTGTTCAGATTATGAGGGCCGAATCGATGAATAAACACAAATTTTGGATGAAGTGATGTATGCACTGTAAAGTCTTTATTTTTGTATTAGGATATGGCTCAAAACCTTAAAGAAATCATAAATTATAAGATATAATATCTATACTTATTAAAAAATATAACATAATTATTAATACATCTTCAGATGATAACATAACAAATATAATATTAAGAAACTTTGAAAAAAGAAAATACTAATCAAAGATAAAAAGAAAAATGAATATTAAAGAACAATAGTAAAATATTTTAAAGTAATTTTAGATAATAACATTAAAATAAATTGGAATATTGAAAAATAGGAAAAATAGAAGTGATTAATATGTACTCATTGAATAGAACAAAATAACGATGATTATTGAAAAACAAATGGCATTTGCAATTTTAGATCAAAACAAAGTTTTTGGTGAGTCTTGCTGTCCATAATAAACGAATATAATAATAATGAAAATAGAAGCTACATTAATATATAGCAGTTTTTAGGCGTCGCTTTGGGCCCTCACTTGTGTGTGTGTGTGTGTTTTTCGTCGAGCTGCCTGGTGCACATGTTGAACACAGGATACTATGATACATGGAGAGAGGGGCATGTTGGCATCCATTCCCCCTTTATATCTCTATACTATACTATCTAATGCACCTTGGAGGCCCCACGGTCCCTACCACGTGGCATAAGGAAGGGGATTGCAGGTGATGACAAGAAAGAAAGAGAGGAGGCCCTTAGGTGGGGAGTTCGGCTAGCTACCAGTGCACATGTCGAACACAAGATAATATGATACATGGAGAGAGGGGCCTATCGGAATCCCTTCCCCTTTTATATCCCTACACCTTGGAGGTCCCTACCACGTGGCATAAGGAGGGGGATTGGAGGCCACGACAAGAAAGAAAGAGAGGAGGCCCTTACGTGGGGAGTTTGGAGCAAGAAAAGTCCCCCCGCCTCCCCAAAAGTGTTCCGAACAAACCTATTTCCCAAATATACAAAATTCCTTTTCTTGAATTTGTCAAGAGGAAAATTTAAAAAACATGGTCATATTTTCTTCTTTTTTTTGCACTATTTTTCTCTATTTTGGGACAGAATTTCTCCTTTCGCGCTTGCCCTCAACCGGCATTTTTGAAATCGAAAACGACATGATACATTATTCCCGAACATTGCCCCCCCCCCCTCCTTAATGGGAGTCTTTCCCTCCCTCGGCCATAGGATGGGCCACACACTCATCTATACTATCATTAAAGGGGAAGGGATCCCCTCCTCCTCTTCCTCCTCCTCCTTCTCCCTTCCCCCCCCCCTCAGGACTAAGTGGCACGGGCATGGGAGGGTGGGATCTACGGCAGGGGCATTGTGGACCGTAGATCCCAGTGGCGGTACCGAAAGTAAATTAGGGTATCCTAGATTACTTTTTATTATAAAAACTAATCTAGGGTATCCTAATTTACTTTCGGCGCCTTTCCCTAATTTACATGTTTTAAGTAAATTAAGGCCCTGACATTTCACAACGCACGGATAGCGTAGTGGTTAGGGTAGGCGCCTCTCATGCGTGTGGTTTCGGGTTCAAACTCGACGCCCTAAAATGAGAGTAACTTAAATTACTTCCGAAATGCGGATACCTTAGATTACTTTTTACCTTAGATTACAAAAATAATCTAAGATGCCCGCATTTGGGATCTACGGCCCACAATGCCCCTGTCGTAGATCTCACCCTCCCATGTTCGTGCCACTTAGTCCAAAGCCCCCCCCCCCCCCCCCCCCACACACACACACTCTCTTGGTGATACCTCCTCTTCTCGGCATGTGTTACTAGTATAGTATAGATAGCACAATAATAAGATAATCTCATTTTTTGGTGGAAAACGTGTGACAGAAATGATGAGAGAATGGCTTTTGCCGAGAGAGAGAGAGAGAGAGAGAGAGAGAGAGGGGGGGGGGGGGGGGGGGGGGGGGGGGGGGGTTTCAGGCGTCACATCACAAACTGGCCTGGCCAAAGGAAAGGAGGCCCAGAGGAGCGCCCACTGCCTCTGCCTCAGCCTCTCTCTCTGCTCAGTGCTGGCCCAAAGGACTCACCCTCACATTTGACTACCTAGTGGTCGTCACTCGTCGCCCTTTTCTTACCCCCCAGTTTTTTCGTTGTTCCTTCTGATATTATTAGAAACCCAAGATCTTGGGCGTCAGTAGCCTAATATTAACTTCCTCCTTCTCCTTCTTCTTCTTCTTCTTCTGTAAAGTTATCATCATAGCCTTGGCCTTGATTGATTGTTCCATAGTCCTTATCTTCACACTCAGCTCACACTATTAAAACATGTACCTCAATCACCTTCCATATGTCCTTCCGTTTCTTCAACAATGAAAAGCTAACCATGTCTTGTGCACCGCTCCGGTCACAAAAACAACAAACCAAGCGGCGAGGTTTAGAGTATATATGCCCTACTCAAATTGCAAAAATCCTAGCTAGATTTTGACCTTGCCTTGAAGAAAACCAGTGAAATTTCAAACAATTTAGTGTAAATTTCGGCAAATTGCTTAAAATTTTAGACTAAAAATTGGGAAAATTTTGAGTGTGCCCTTTTTAACTTTTGTTAGAAAAATTGTTTTTGGGAAAGCCTTGGTCTTTGGCAATAGTAATAGTACCTATTGGCCAGTGGCCAATGTCAGTGGGGTCAATCTGGGACAAAGGCAAAGGGCCACTACATCATTAGATCAATTCTTCAATCCCAGTGGCCAATGTCAATGGGGTCAATCTGGGACAAAGGAAAAGGGACACTACATCATGAGATCAATGCTTCAATCCATTGTTGGCAAAGTAAGATTTGAATGCCCCATGTATGGATGCCAATTGTTGCCACAATAAGACTTGAATTTGATCGACTACAAGAATGAATCCAGTAGCTTGATGAAACAGTCATAAGCTCAACTCTGGGGTTGATCGCCTCGTGTACCATATCAACTGTTGGCAAACAACACCTTAACACCTCATGTATGGATGCCAATTGTGGTAGCCAAATGAGACTTGAACCTAGGGTTGTGAATATGAACCCACTGGCATGAGTATCATGTTCGGCGCAGGAAAAAGAGAATTATTTGGTAGGCATAACAATATTTCTCCTATAAAAGAGAGAGGAGGAGTTTGTAATACAAGAAGCTATAGGAGGTTATAAGTCTTCTCTATCATTCTTCAAAGATTTTTGTATTTTTGGGTAATCTAGTGTAATTTTTAATGGTTTCCTCTAAGTTTTACTTGTAAAAACCGACCAAACACCCAAGAACGTGTAAAATGCCTAGCAAAGTGCAACCCTTGATAGGGCTTGCCAGCAAAAAAACATTTTTCTTGATTGAAGAAAATTAGGGCACACTTAAAACTCTTCCGATCTTATGGGTTAAAGTTGAGGCATTTGCTTGCAATTATACTAGAAGTTGTAAATCTTGCCAAGTTTCTTTAGGGCAAGCTCAGAATCTAGCCGGGATTTTGCAAGTTTAGCCAGTTAAAATACACTAAATAGCGGCTTTTTGCAAACAGTGAGGTCCCTAGAAAGTTGAAGACATGCTAGCATGCATTTCTTGTTTTGGGTGGGGTGGAGAGAGAGAGAGACCATGGCTAATGAGTGAGAGAGAGAGAGACCATGGCTAATGAGTGAGAAAAGTGCAGGTTAATAATCTTTTGGGATATTTTTACCATATGCTTCTAAGTCAGCGCCAGCTCAGAATGAAGTGTACCCAAAAGCAAAAGTCTAAGAGAGTACTCCCTTTCTTCATCATTACCATCCTTTAATTTCACTTGTGTGCTGAGCTTCTCATCTTTTCAAGCATGGGAACTTGGAATCTATCCTTCCTGCAGCCTGCTTATTAGAAATTGGGACCTGTACCTATATGCTCAAACTATATGCCACTTTATGGTACACCCCCCCATTATTTGTAATGAAAACATTGACTATATGTCCCCTTCTCACTTTGACCCTTGCATTTCTCATTATGCAATTCTAATCTCTAAGTTTGCAAGATTCTCTCATTGGTCTTGAGTCCCATGCTCAAGACTAAAGGCACGAATTATTGTCAATCTTTTGTCTGCAAGATTGCTCATTGCAAAGATCTACGAAACTAAGAGCAAGCTAGGTATCTCATCTTGCATCTGATGACCAAAATGTAGAAAATGAGTATCTCGTCTCTCGCGAGAGAGAGAGAGAGAGAGAGAGAGAGAGTATCCACCCCCCCCAAAAAAAAAAGTAAGTGAGAGATAGATACTAGAGTTCATATTCACAAGCTCAACGAATCACTACGCAAAAAAACAATTCAAGCAAAGAACACACAAGGTGGGATAATTCAAGTAGCCTTGCATGTGTATATTCTAGGTATTGGCAACCCTACCAATTGTTATCCATGTCACTGTGTTATGTAAATTGAGATTTGAGGAGCATTTGGAGGGAGATACAATCTTTTCATGAGCTTGTAGAGTATGGTGTTTTGGCTTGACCCCATTTTCAACTCTGGTTCTACTAAAGGGAGTACTATGCAGACAAGGTTGTTTGCTTGTTCTAGTTATAAAATAGTCACTAGCATGTGTTGTTTTTGTGTAGTTTTTCCTCTACAAAGACAACATTTGCTGGCCATGACTAACAACAATGATATTTTGTGCATGCTATCTTTTGAGGACAAAATGGATGGGACAACTACCCACTCTGAGCCTTGCGGAGGTCCCCTATAGTATTTGTAGTGATAATGTGCGGTCAATAGAAGGATATTTTTTATTCTTAAAACTATCACAATTTTCTTTACAAAGGGGCATCATTCAAAGAAATTTATATTTTTTGTGCAGATTGAAAAAATTCACGCATAAGGGACTTTAATAATAGCGCTTGAATCCATGCAATACAACCATTTTTCATAGAATGAACATGCCAAGGTCTAAGTTTACATGATGCAACATGTTCTTGTTGCAATAGGCATTTGTATAGCTGTGCATGTTGATGATGTATGACCAGGGTCTGTGGATGTTTATGATGGTGTAGATTCTTGCAGTACATCTGCTAGTGTTGTTTTCCTATTGTTGAAGCACACATGACAAGATGCTAGAGATGTGCAAGCTCATGCATCAATCACACTTCCTATCAAGCATTCCATCACTTCACACATTTACTCTACAAAAATAACAAATTGAGCATGTAATATTTAGCTTTTGGGTATGTAAGAAGTATTGATGCAAACATTGTTTACCCGAGTAAGGAGCTAGATTAAAAGATTATGTAGGAGGATGATCATATTGATGTCTGGGAGTAGTAGTCATTGTTGGTGAGAGGTCATTCTTGATGCATTGCTATATCAAACTTTGGCCTCTACCGAGAGACTTATATTAGAAAACATAATAGTGCGATAAAGTCTGATGTTCGTGTCTCTATATTACTGCAAGAGGATTGATCTAGAGGAAACATAGCTTACAAATGTGGTGCTTTTTGGTTGCTCAAAATGAGAATGTTGATGTTGCCACCCCAAGGCATTCACGTTGGCACTTACAATATGGTAACATGTGATGTAAGGGTGGGGGATTATATAAGGGAGGAACCCAGGAGGAAAGGCATATTTTACAAACTATGGTGTTGTAAATAGGGGTAGAAAAGGGGCATTTGATGCATGTAAGAGACGTTTCCTTATTATTACAAGTAAATCCTCTTGGGTTGCCACCTAATTGGCAACTAATGCTCAAGTAACAAGCCTATGACTATTTGTTTAAATAGTAATTAGTCTTAGAAGTTTGGTGATAAAGGCAAGAATATGGTGAAATGAAAATAGTAAAATCAATAATAACTTCATTAAGCAATGCCCGAAGCTTAAGGCTAAAGAGGCTCGTAAGAAAAATGCTTGTTTATGTAGATTTTTCTAATTCAGTGCATGGTAGAAAATGGGTCTTTCCTATACATTGCCAATATGACCCTTCCATGTTTATGATGCATGTATGGCAACAATTGCAGATTCACATGTATGCTACTTTATAAAGACTTTTTTTTAAAAATTAGGCTATGATTGCCTGTGTTATTAAGGATGTTGTAAGGTGCACCTTCCAAGGGGAGGAAAAGCATATTTCATAAAGAATGGTGTCCTAAATAGGGGTAGGAAAGGGGCATTTGCTGCACATAGGAGATGTCCCTTATTATTATTACAAGTGAATCCCCTCGTGTTTCCATCTAATGCTCCTTCTTCAAGTAAGAAGCCTATGACTATTTCTTAAAATAGTAATTAGTCTTATAAGTTTTGTGATTAATGACACGAATATGTTAAGATAAAAATTGTAAAATCAATAACACACACGCACACACACATCTTGGGGATGATGTGAAGGAGAATTTGGTTGCCAAAAATGGGGTGTGCAATCACACGTTTGAAATGGATCACTCGAGTCATCCAATGTGATTCACATTGACAATCAATGGAGTGATAGCTTGCATGATAGAGCTATTCATTCTAGCTTATCAAATGTATGAAGGAAATGAAAAGAAAAGCTTGATGATGCCCCAAGGATGCCAAATTTGAGTGCAGGTCACAATGATGGATATTTGAGTGGTTCCTCAGTGGCTTAATGAAAATCCCCAAGATCACTATGCTAACTTTCTATTTCATAAAAAGCAACATCCCTACTCATCCTCCCTTGATGCATGGTAGGGTTATAGCATTTGTGTCATTTTTTTTTTCAAGAGAGTAACCATTTAACACACATTTTTTTAATCCTTTTGACCAAGCTTAGTCCACAACTCATCTACTTGCACATGCACATATGTACTATATCCAGACTTCAAGGTGTGATAAATCAAGTTTCCTAAAATTCTCTTAGCCTAATAACAATGAGGCATACTCTTCTCAATCTTCAATATTATTGAACCTTTGGCAGTGTGCATGTTCTTTCACTTAGTAATATCATTTTTCTATGGGGTGTATCTACATAAAAGTACCTCTAAATTCCATGCTTTTTAAAAAATTTCTAGACTCATAGAGAAGTACTCTCCTTCTCCATTTCACCTCAAGAACTATACATATTTTCCATTCTATTTTCAGCCATAGCCTTGAAATTCTAAATGTGAGTAAACATCTTGCTTTTCTCCTTCATGACAAACACCCACATCTTTTGTGTATGATCATCGATGAATATGGCATTAAACTTGCATCCACTCACATACATAGACTTTGTAGGGTCCCATACATCACAATGTACTCTAAAACACTTGTGTTTACATACTTATCATGATAAGAAAAGGTCTTTTCTTGCCTTTTTCTTTTGTTTGGTAATGATTACTTCATGACATCCACATTGCAAAATAAGGTAGGCCACCAAATCATTGCCAATTGAAAATGCTAAAAATCCTTATGCATTTCAACAAATTTAAACAATCTGAAATCTAAGAAGGTCTTGGCTTTTCACACACTTGGCATTCCCAACTCACTTGTGCTAGATGTCAATACTTGGAAGAGATCCAAAAACTTGTGCAAATATGATAGCTTTGATATCAGGTATTTAACATCAAGAGTGAACATCTAGATGCCTACCTTCTTTCCTTTTGCAATTAGCCTTTTTCTTCTAGATATAGACCATCGACATTAAATCTAAGTTGCAAACCTTGCTCAACCATTTTCCCAACAATACTAAGCTCTTTGCAATGGTGGATACATAAAATACAAAAAGAAGAAGGTGCTTTACTTTGCCATCTATCGTATTTAATGGCACATCACCTATATACATGATATCATTCCTACTCTCAATGTGTTAAGGATTTTTTGAATTTTTTAAGTTTTTAAATGATTCACCATAATTGTTCGTCTCATCCAATGCAAGTGAATCCACCTACCATACATTATTATCACCGCATATAGATACATTTGTAGAGATAGTATTCATCAGTTAGTGCACAATAGACAATCTCTCTATCTCCATCTTCATCCTTGCTCATAGTAGCAAAATTATTCTATTTCCTTTTTTGAGGATAGTCACACTCAAAATAATTTCCCTCCCACATGTCCACAACATCTTATGCAATTGTTATTGGCATTGTTTCTACATAAGTTTTCTTGGCCTCTTTGAATTCCCCTATGTGATAAGTTCCTTGACTACCTATATCATCTTTGGTTATCATGCATCTGTTGATTGCCTTGATTGGGTTATCTCAACCACTGCCTCTTCATTTATTTTCACCTCATCCTTCTACCTCTATTGTTGTAGAAAACCCATGTTAAATAATTTGTTCATTGTGAAGATGGTTCTTTACCAATGTCCTCTTCCACAATCATCATAAACACAAGATCTGTAAAACTTGGAATGTTCTCCCTAGAATGCATAGCGTTCTTAAATGACCTATCCAATGGTGTCAAACCATGCAAGCAAGCTTCCACCCTATCATAATAAAAATGGTTACATCAATAGATAGATGAAAGTTATATATTTCCATTATCTTCAACATATAATCCTTAGTACAAAATCCATTCTTTTGAGCTATATGTGTCGCAGTCTTAAATTGTAACATCCTTGCCTTGTTGTTTGCTACATCTAGAAAGATCAACGTTTTAAGCCTCCTTAGGGAATTGGCATCTTGTATGTGTAAAATCATTGAGTTTTTTTACCTTGAAAAATAACCAGTACATAACCTTTTGTGCTCCCCATTTTAATTGTTGAAAACTTTCATCTGCTAAGGAGTAGCATTAGGGTTAGACGTGATAAAAAAAGAACCTTAGAAGGAAGGGATTAAACTGTTGATTTAGTGACAGTTTGAATGACTCCATTATTCTCTAAAATAACTATTGGGATTGGATTTTCACACATCCACCTTGTTAAATGCCTCTTTTTGGGAATAGAAGAGTACTACCTGAAGGTCACATGAAATGTCTTTTTTTCTTGGGATCACCAATGTAATGCTTATCACCTATTTTTTGTGAGATCCTTATGATTCAAAGAAACCAATGGACATTGCCTTAGCTGCTTCATAGCATCGAACATGGACCACTAGTGAAGGGTTGGTCCCACCTTGCTAATGAGGTCCATGCAATGATAACCCTATCTCAATAACGTCCAACTATCATGAGAGTATAAACTTAGAGTAGCAAACTCAATGCTTTTTCCCCACATTTAGGAGGGACAATTATTGAACCTATTTTTCCCTTAGCTCATGTACTCTTGTAACTAAATTAAAAATAATATTTAAAAGTCACTCGACTTATTGGGTCCACTTGTCTATATAATGATGTCATCGAAGCATCGTTTTGCCACTTTCCACACCGTACTCCACCGATAACTTTTGGTTTTTTAACTACTAGCACATTGTTGGAAAGAGACAAGGTTTCTTATTAATTTAGGACACGTGTTTATTAAAACAACCTTTCTGCAAGTAGAACTGAAATTTATAGACCAATCGTTTGATCCAAGCCTCCTCATAGGATCAAGTTTTTCTTAAGAACCTTTACGTTAATTAGGCTAGGTTTGTCCATATATACAAAAAAAGGGTAACTTAATTGCATAGATAATGTGTGCTACTTTAGAAATAATGGATTGCTCTTCTTGATTTCCTTGGTTCTTGATTCCATCTTCATGGTCGTGAGCTCTTAGAATGTGGAGTCTTTTTGGTGCCATCGCTAAAGTTTACTACACTTAGATAATATAACTAGCAACTTACGATTAAAATTTTATTATTTGGTCACGACAAGACCAAAAATTTGTGGAAGTATGGCAAATTAGGCTACCTTATTGTTTTTAGTAGCATTAGACTTTGATTAAGATTCTCAATTTAAGTTCTTATATTTGTATTGATAAATTACAATTTTCTTTGCTAAAATATATGTGAAAATATGGAAAAATTATTTAAATTTTTAAACATAATTACTAATTCTTGGTAATATAATGTGTCTTCTGGGTTCCTTGAGCCTACAAGTGGCCATTTGGCATGATCTAGGCTATTGCCCTTGACCCACATCCCCAATGACCAGCCTCAAGCTTGCTATTAATAATGACTTCACACATATTTTTAATAGTATCATTGACAAGCATCATTGATATTATTCTTGGCACACAAAAGGATTATATCGATGGGATGAAAGATTTAGAGTACTTGTTTCCTATTCCAAAGTTTTGTAGTGCACAACGTTAGAAGCCAAAATCACCTCATCAATGAGAAGTAGGAAACATATTCCATCAAAAATCTGTAGAAAAATTGACATTGCGGTTTGTGAGTACTTCGTCACCAATTATGCATCCGTTCCAATCCATCTATTTGGATAGAAAGTATTGTAGTTGTCCCTTGTTTAGAAGGTATGCACAAAGCTTGAAGTCAAACGGCACGCGACTCACACATGAGTGTGAACTAGGAAATATTTAAGAGAACAACATTGAGCTTCTTGAGTACTTCTTAAAAAAACTTCTCACCAACATTCGTGTTGTTCTCCCCCATAAAATTAAGAAGATAAGTAGAAACACAAAAGAGAGCATTCAAATTTGGCCTTCCTTGGGATTTTTGTCCCTGATGACAAAGGGAGAATTAAGAATCTGCAAAAGGAGCTTCAACATGAGGCTAAGTTGAAAGAAGAGCATCAAAACATAAGTAGCGGTGATGGTAGTCATGCCAACAAAAGTAAACATGACATGCTGGAAAAATTTGTAGAAGAGATAATGATGAAGGTCACAATAGACATGATTGACATGATGATGACCACAATAGACATGATCGACAAGAGAGAAGTATAAAGGACAAAGTTACCATTCCAAAGAGGACTCACATAGAGTATGAGGATCGTAGGGATAGATACAATATAGATGTTGGTATTGATGACAACAATGAATGCAAAAGCCATTGCATGTTAGGATCGTCACCATCGAGGGTATCCAAAATGTCCTTTATATTGGAGTGGTAGTATACAACCTTGCAAAAGCAAGAGGCAAGGAAGGGTAAATTCCATGTTAAATTTAACTATGCTATGAGTAGAATATATGGGTTGAGGCTACACATGAGCATAAGCAGCTTTTGGCAAGGGAAAATTGTAAAGTCATAATCAAAACATTTATATGTAAGAAGATGGAGGAATTTGATGTAGCTAGTCACCAAGACCTCACTTTCTTAAAGATGGAGAGAAAATTGTAAAATTGGAATCAAAACTCTCCTATGTAAGATGGTGGAGGCGTTTACTACAGTTTTTAACCTTGACCTCACTTTCTTGAAGATGGAGAGAATCCATGTCTTCCTACTTGTTTGAGACACTGGCATGAGATTGGAAGGGCACATTATAAGTACTTACATTAACCAAAAACCATCACCCACATTGCTCTAGCCATTCCAATGAATCTTGACCTCTACTCAAACACTTTATACCTTTGATAACAAGTAAAGGAGGCCCCCCTTTACAATATTGAAACACATTAATAAGGCAAGGCCATTGCATTCCATGCATTATCCCATGATCAATTTTATGCATCCTCGACTTGGCATAGTCTCTATTTCCTTGAGGATTTTCTGCTTGCATAATCTTCATGTATGTCCGAGTCACCCCAAACCACATCTTAAAGGAGGCCCCCTTTACGATATGCCAACACATGATTAATAAAGCAAGGCAATTGCATTCCATGCATTATCCCATAATCCAATATATGCAGCCTTGACTTGACATGCTCTCTATTGCCTTGAGAAGTTTTTTCTTTTCAAAGTAATGCATAATTTCCATGTATGATTGAGTCACCAAAATCCAGATCTTGAAGGCCATGAAGATGTATGGTACCAGTGGGGCATGTTATCACCCATAATCTTCTAATTGGTGCCCTCCCATCCCTTCCATTCATGCAGCCATACATAAATAGTGGGCAATTCACGGCAAGACATTACCCTATAAAGACACACCATATGCACGCACAAGGTGCATTTCATGCAAAAATATCACTTGCATTCTTTACATCTCCCATTGCCACAATCTATGCATAGGCAACAAGAAACTGCTCAAGATCCACAAAGCCTAGCACTTTTTCCATACTCTTTTGATAGATTGGTTGCCCTTTTATGTTGGTTTTGAGGAAGCCTTATTATCCCCATCCAAGGGGGTTTGGTTAGATAGCAGACTCCCTTCCTTATTTAAACTATTGGATTTACCATTTTCTCATTGTGGTAGGCAACATAAAGAGTTGCACAATTAGCATAATATTCTAGCTCTCAAAAGGGTATGTCTATGCTGCTTAATTTGACCATAGATTGGTCATCTTGGTGGGGATTTCAAGTCCCCTCCTTTGTTTGTACTTCCTTTTTATTGCTAGATCTAAGGTCACTAATGTCCTCAATAATTGTACATTGATGGACATGAGCTCTCTCCACATCACGAACTACTTCATATTAAGTGGTTGCTTCTTTTGCATCAAACTCACATCAAAGACATGAAAACCAAGAATAAATTTGCTTGAAACCTCTTGATGATGGGTCTTGTTGGGGAAGGTATTGTTGAGCCCAAGGGAGGATTTCATCAGATCAAGTGCAAGTCATGATGGTCGCTTATATTGTATGGATACAAAGGATGGCTCTTGTGGATGTTAGAATCCTAACATAAAGCATATCTACACGAGATCAAAAGTAGAAACATTCAAAAAGAGGAGGGAGACTCAAGGGGAAAAACTCACCAATGATGTCGTACAAGAGTCTTTGACGTCATGATGCATGTGTTGAGGGATATAATCCTCTTGGCCCTTCTCCATCAACATCCGATTGAGGTAGT
The DNA here is from genome assembly GCF_014529385.1 of Adiantum capillus-veneris. NCBI lineage: Eukaryota > Viridiplantae > Streptophyta > Polypodiopsida > Polypodiales > Pteridaceae > Adiantum > Adiantum capillus-veneris. Next base: position 74,162,582 of record NC_140947.1, read on the forward strand.
CTAAGGGATCAAACACGAGCACATCTAGATCATATTTTTCCAAAATAGAGGTCCAGATCATCGCTACTATAAAGATGCTACATATCTACTTCCATGTCAAGAGACACATTAGAGGAGGGCATGAAATCAGGGGGATGAAATCCCTTCTTCTCAACTAGCAGGGAGAAGGGCATGTTGCTTAGACGACCCTCATTGATAAAATCCAAGTGGGAAGCTACAGTAGGGGGAGACCATGAAGAAGGTAGGAAGGTCTCCATGAATGCAATGCCAAGTGCTGAGCAAGAGCTTTAATGATCAGATCTTGTCAATTGGAGATATTTCAACATAACGTGTTGCATTTAAAATATAAATTTTATATCTGTTGCAAGCCCTATAGTTTGAGATTTGAACATACTTGTCAATCATAGACACCTAATCAATGCATTTTATCAAATACTATTGGAAACTTCATCCACCCTATCAAAGAAATATCAAGATTTTGTCCATTTGTGTACACAAATGTACATCCACCTTTTGCCAAAAAATTACTAAGACCATCTATTGCCTCCACCAGCTCTTGTTCTCTAAAGCAAGGTGGTAGGAATGACAGGATGAAAATGGCACTTCTAGGTGACCGCTAGAGAGAATGCATTCACTTGAGAGATGGGAAGCTAAGTAGGTAATTGTGCTTGGGGACTTGAATGTGAGGGATTACCCCAATTATGATGCTAATGGAGCTGGACTCTTGTATCAAGACAAAGGTGCTAAAGAAGATCTTGAAATGTAGCTCACTTAGGACGAACCAACCTGCTTAGGAGAACAAACAATGTACTTCATTGATGTGCCACCTTTGAAAATCATCTAAAATGTATTCCATGGCCATATTGGCCTGTTGCTCCCAACACCTCCTCCATTCGGATGCTGGAGAGGAAATATGATGTTGAGACCAAGTGATCTTTGCAAGATGTAGATTGAGGGTAAACCATGGCACACTCCAATATTACTTCATAATAGGATTAGGCTATATCACAATTTGCATATAATCTTAAGATGGTTAGCTTTTATTTCTTGTGATGTGTGCCATAGGAAGCATATATATTCACAACAGTGAATGTTTTTAAATAGAAAAACATAGCACCACCTCAAAAAAATTATAAGCAGCTTGTAATCTACATCCAAACCTCTCTATGTATGTGTTTTCTTGGACAACACATAAAGTCTAGAACACAAGCCACATCTTCTTTACCCTATAATTTTTGGGGAGACACAATGCCAACTCTATGTTGGGATAACAACCAAAATGATTAGCCGAACACACCCATACTAACACAACTAACCTTATTGTGATACACAATATGAATAAGGATTCAGTGAAGGTTACCTCACTAAAAAATCCACCACAGACCGTGTATTTTCCTTCTTCCTCATTGCACAAGCATGCGCACATTTACACTCTCACACTCCTTCAACTGATAACATGATTTAGATTTGTCCAACACTGAGAAGTCTAGTGAGGAGACTTCCCCTTAGCAACATTCTAGAGAGTAGAATAGTAGTTAGGGATTGAGACGCTCTATTCAAGCCTCAAATGGGTGTGATATTTTTTAGCAAGGTCTAATTATCTTATGCTGATTGACTACAAGGATGCCTTATTTGCAAGAAGCCCGTCAAATGGATGATAAGGACAAGTAGGAGGAAGCAATGTGATCAAAATAAAATTTGATTGTCAGCAATAAGACTTGGAAGTTGTTTAATTTTCTTGAAGGAAAGACAACATTACTTGGCAAACGGGTTTATAAGAAGAGCTATAAGTCAAGATATCTAAAGCCTAAGTACTAGGCTAGACTCATAGCTAAAGGTTTCAAGCGGTAGAAAGGTGTAGATTTTGAAGAAATCTTCTCACCTATGGTTAAGATGACTACTTTGCATATGGTGCTATAGAGGACTTGAAGGTAGTCCAAATGGATGTAGATGATTTCCTTCACAAAAATCTTGAGTAAGATGTGTGTATATGTAGTAGCTTGAAGGGTTTGTTAAGTCAAGGAGAGAAGAGCTTGTGAGTTGACTCAAGAAGCCAGTTTATGGCTTAAGGAAAGGTTCTAGGAAATGGTATCAATAATTTTGATACTTTCATGTAGTCTCATGGATATAAATGGAGTCACAAAGGATCATTGATTATACTTTGAGACCATTGGAACTAAGACATGCTCATCTCCACCCATCCATACTCCTATATAGGTAGCCTATCCCTTGATTAAGAGACCCCTTGACAATGCATGCATAGATAGCTTTTCCAAGGCCATGTCCTCCTAGTCGTACTCTTGGCTTGACATTACTTCCCCTTGGATAAGCATTTTCATCCTCAAAAACAAAAGTGAAAATAATCTTCTTAAGTACACTAATGTTTTCCCACTTGAACTATACCACCATAGTCAAGAATATGTTTAAGGAGTGGAAGGTTTAATGAAATCAACAAGAACATCCTGATTGACAACATTATTGATCCTTACTATGTAGTGTGTACATAAATGCTTGGATGATTACAAGAGTGTATAGACTAGATCTCCAACTCACTTGAGTATTTTGAATGGGTCATAAGACTGACTGGGAACACACCTCACTATCAATACAATAGATAATCTAAAGATAGATGAGCATACTCAAAAGGGTTAACCAAGTGGTAGATGTACTATTGCAAGCATACATTAGCAAGAACCATCCCAGTTGGGAAGATTATCTCCCTATTTTAAAGTTTTCTTATAATAGTCCAAAGCATGTTACGACCAGGTTTAGTCCCTACATGCTTATGTACGAATTTTAACCTTGATTACCACTTTTCCTTCATGCTTATGTACGAATTTCAACCTTGATCACCACTTTTCCTTTATGCTTATGTACAAATTTCAACCTTGATCACCACTTTTGATGGGGTTGGCTACAACCAAGATTCAACAAGTAAACGAATTTATCCGGAGCCATATAAATTTTCTATCATTTTCTTGTAAAAATGTTTGACACACACAAAATAGATACAAGAAGTATGTTGTGATGAGAAACATTGGCAAGTTACTTTCATGGAGTGTCAAGAAGAGGTATTATTACATGTTCTAGAACCTTCAAAAAGTCTAAAAATTGATCATCCATTTCTTCACCTCTTAGGTTTAACGACAACCCTCCCAAAGTGGAAGTTAAATGTGGGATCATGATCACTCAAAAATTATTCTAGGATATCCATATAGCCTATACGGATTGTCTACAAATAACTAGGGCAAGTCTAGACTTTTTACGACGGACTTGGTCGGAATAAACTTTCAAAGTTTCAACTTAGCTACAAGCACCCATGTCGAGTCATGTTCTTGTATGGTGATTGGTAGACCCACCATAGAGCTAATGTACTTATTGTGTTGAAAAAGATTCATAAGCAATCAAATACATGAATTTGCATGTTGCTGTAGATATGACATTGCTTAACACTAGGGCCCATAACACCTAGTGTGCATACATTAGCAAAAAATTATATGAATCTACATTTCCATGATTAGAATGGTTTATGCTCATAACATACATGAAACTTGAGGGAGTAGATGTGTAAGTAGATCTTGTAAAAAGAAGAAAGTGAATACTTTCCTCCTTACACTGTAGCTAGAGAGCCTTGCAGCTCATTGCATTGTATTGAGGCTTGATTTTACTTCAAAAGCCCTTACTATGTATCTTGTAATCCCCTTGGCTTGGTTCAAATTGGCACCCATTGGGTAACCAATTAGATACTCTTGCAAAGCCCCTCCAAGTCCATATGCTAATGGCATATCAAAAACTTTCAAAGTCTATTATGCCATAGTTGTAAAATAGGAAGCCTTGCTTCAAATAGAGGCATTTTAAAAAGAAACATTTGTCAAGCTTTTTTGCTCAAAGGTTTTCTGATTCTTTGTTATACATTCACATGCCAAGCATGATAAAACTCTCAAGGTCTAAGCCATGAGAGCCATACTATAAGCAAACTTGTCTTGCTGGTTGTATTAGTTATTGCAAAACTTAGATTGCAAAGAAAATGAAGAAATTGAAATGTACTTTGTACTTGAGTTAACAAGTATGTGGTCTTTTGTTTATGTTCTAGCATTGAGCCTTTCTCAGTTAGCAAAATATCACCTTGGACTTGAATTGAGCCTTGCTCCATGTCACGATTGATAGCTACATAATTTCATCAAAATAAAAAACGAAAATGAAGAATGTATATGTATGAATCTTGAGGGGGTCACTATGTGTAAATTATGTATATCGTGTGCATTCAAGGACTATTTTTTAACTTCTTATTTGTGAAATTTTGACAAATAAAATATACGCTTTTCCTAATTAATTTGTATTTTTTTTCCAATTCCATTTTATGGTACCCTTGTGTATGTGAAAATGTCAGAGAAAATGAAATTTAATAACCCCTTCTACTGCACTCACGTGATGGTCATTTAATCATTAAGTGACCCCCCCCAAGGTACCAAGTTTGCGACATCCTATGGATACCACCTTGTAGATTGTGATTGAAAATCATCACAAAAAGAATCAAGATTTGTAAAAGGATCCTAGTACTTCTACCAACTTGTTTTTGCTTGCACCCTTCGTAATGGACTTTTCACCATCATCACGTAGAACAACAAGCCAGTATTGGAGCGATTGCAACAATCTTTGGTCAAATGTTTTTAAAACCTTTGCATGGTCCAATCTTGCCTAGTACACACTTTGCTAGGGCTATGGCCACCCCCTTTGGGAGGCTATTGCCCCAGATAATGATAGTTGTTGAGCTTTTATAGGTTCTTTCTCAGTTCAAATTCCGTGCCTTGCCTTGGAAATTGCAAAACTTCCACTGGCATCAGGCATGCAAGCTCTTAAGACCAAGAAGCATGCATGCATCATGGATGCATAGCCGCTTAACCATTATGCTTGAACTCTTTCCTCATGAGCATTGTTGGAGCTAGAGAAACATGCACAACATAGTGTACACAATCCACAACCTGCTGCTTGACTTTGGTTTGTCTTCCACAAACCTTCCTTGCATTGATTTTGATTGCAAAGCTTTCCTGACTTCCTCTCAAAAATTTCTTGCATAAAGCTTACTTACCCTTACCGTGAACACATTCCTCTGATGAGAACCAAAACTATCTTTGAGCACCTCAAGAATGTCTCTTGGCAACACAAGAACATCCCTTGGATGGGGGGGATGGTGCCCAAAGTAGGGCACCCAATATTTTAAAAAACACCCTCTAAATATGAAAACAACAGTCACAAGTGATGGCAGCTTTTGGAGAGAGCTTCAAGCAAAGAAAGTTTGCTAGCACCACACACTAGGGACACCGAGGGAATGCATGCTTGAAACAAAGTTTTTAGCTCTCTCCACTACACACATTTTTGGCCTGGTTTTTGTGCAGGCAAGAAGTGAACTCCTTTGTGGGCTAGAGCCCTTTCTTGCATGCATTGCCACCTTGTCAAGACTGCCATGCTGGAGAGAGAGAGAGAGAGAGAGAGAGAGAGAGAGAGAGAGAGAGAGAGAGAGAGAGAGAGAGAGAGAGAGAGAGAGAGAGAGAGAGAGAGAGAGAGAGAGAGATAATTTAAGAATGCATGAAAACCATGCCAAGATAATCGATGCCTCCCTCTTGCCTCTCCTGGGCCTTGAGCTCTAATACTAGTGTGAGACAACTTGAACTAAGACATGCTCATCTCCACCCAACCATACACCTATATAGGCAGCCTGGCCCTTGATTAGGAGACCCCTTGACAATGTATGCATAGCTAGAACCTTGCTAGGGCCATGCCCTCGTATTCCTACCCTTGTCTTGACATATACGCAAAGAAGAGCAATGATGGATCCCTTACTCTTCTTGTGTTATATGCTGATGGCATGCCGATCTCCAAGAATAACACTCATGAGATTGAAAATATGAAGCAAATGTTGAGTCAAACATTTTCATGAACGATCTGGGACAAGGTAGTCACTTTCTTGGTATGCATATCAAGCATGACATGCCAAAAGATAGTCGTACATTTAGAAGGTCTTGTCACATTTTGATATGCAGAGGGGAAGTCATTGAGTACCCATGCCAACATATTTAAAACTTAGCAAGAATGGTTCTCCTTAGTTTGATGCTAAGAAGGTAGAGATGGTTAAGATTTTTTTTTCCTTAACAGTGGGCAATCTCATGTATGCTATGGTGGCTACAAGGCAAGACATTGTGTTTGCAGTGGGAGTGGTGAGTCATACATGTCTAATCTTGGAAAAAAACATTGGGATGCCATGAAAAATATCCTCATGTACTTGAAAGGTACAACAAGTAACTACTTATGCTTTGAGAACATTGATGCATCTATAGTTGAATACGTAGTAGTGGATTATGTAGGGAATGCACAACAAGAAGTTTACATCTGGCTATATTTTCATATTTATCAAAGGAGCTATTTCTTGGAGATCATGTCTTTAGAATTGTATGTCCTCTTCCATGTTGAGTATGTTGTAGCACTAGAGGCCAATAAGGAAGCATTATGGTTGGCACATTTAGTGGGAGATATGGACAATGGTCAATAGATTCTTGTGTTGTATTGTGATAGTTAGACTGCCATTGCTTTGGCAAAGAGTACCACGTTTCATTTCAAAACAAAACACATTGAGCTCATATATCACTTTGTTTGAGATGTGTTAACTAATAAGCGTATCGAGTTATAAAAGTCCATATAGATGAAAATCCTATAGATGTTCTTATGGATAACTTAGTTGTGGAGAGGTTTGCACATTGTATATAGATGATGGGTGTGAATTGAATCCAATGCCATGCTTCATAGTTGTGCAAGTTTTCTTGTACTTAGATTTGTTTTACTCTACTTATGGCACATTGACCATTAAGTGGGAGGTTGCTGGGGTAGTGGCCAATATGGCCAATTGGACACACCCCGTACTAACACTGCTAACTTTATTCTTATACACAATATGAATAAGGGTTATCTCACTACAGACTCCACTGCACACTACATACTCTCTTTCTCCCTCATTACACAAGCATGCATGCATCCACACTCTCACCCTCCTTCACTCTCCACCATCCTTTTGTATGTCACTTTTGTGTGACATGCACTATATGTTCAAAGTTTTCAATCTATGTTTCATTGGATAACCAAATGTTTAACTTATTCACATTGTTTTCATGTAGCATAACACAAACAACATCATCTGACTTGATCACTTTGACACTTATACATGCTTACCAGATTAGTAGTGCACTTCAATTTTTAAATTTCATCAATATTTTTGGTATATTCAGTTTTCTAAGGATTCCTTTAGTTTAGTTTAGCTACATGTTTTCCTCACTAGTAGATGCTCAATGGAAATTATCGTATATGTTGAACAAATACACATGCACTTCTTTTTGTATGGTTGAGAATGCAACTTATGTATTGCATTAGACACATGATTACTTGTTTACTTTATTACTAGATGCTTGACATAAGAGGGAGCGGTAGATCCCCACTAGAGTCTATTATTGATAAACATAATGTTCCCAATGACATTCTTTAGCAATGCCTACCAATCAAGACTAGTTAATTATGACTTAATTCTTTGCTCATTCTAATTGAGACCTATCATGTTAAAATTATTAGTGATTTCTGGGCTTTATTTTTAGTTTCTATAATTATTTTCCTTTATTTTAATTTTAATAATTTTCTATAGTTAATTACTAAATATAATACTTAGGATCTATCATACTTATCCTTAGTTCTCAAAATAAAACTCAAACTACTTTAATTTCATAAATTTTTAGGCTATTTTCTAATTTCCTTATTTTTTTTCAAATTTGGACTAAAATTTGTAATAGAAATGGCCTATGAACTTTGAGAATAGCGGAATTAAGAGAATTAGAGTGAGCATCTTTATGAGATTACTTTGAGAACTTGGAGGGTGAACTTAAATGATGGTAGCAACATAAACATAGTACTTAATTAACTTGGTATGAACAATACTTTTGCAAGAGAGAGAGTATTAGAGAACATGACAATAGATGAGGATCAGATTTACTTGGAGCCGGTCCCCCTTCCAAAAGCGTTTGTATTATAGATTCTCCCATCAAGAGAGAGACTTTGTTACAATACAATATTTGTGTTCCTTGTGACCTTGGGGGTGCTATGAAGATGGAAAGCTTCATGCATCACGAGCTTAACATAAACTTTGCAAAAAGAATTAACTATCCCAAGCCTCAGTATCGAGGCCTCAAACACCTTCGACGGTGGAGAGAGCTTGTGGGGAATGAGGATAGGGATGAGGAAGAAGAAACATTCCATAGGAGAAAGAAATAGTTCCTCACTTATCATCACACTTCTTGCTTACCATAGCATAATAGCATAGTAATGAAGATGAAGAAGATGGCAAGCTTAAGCATTGAAACATGGCTCTTGGTTGGATTTTCATTCCATAGGCAAGAGTGTTGGTGTGGGGAATCCCAAAATCCAATGCAATAAAATCGAGCAAACCATAAACCGAGCAAAACTTATAATTCTTTTTGACACAAAATTGAGCAAACCATAAACTTTGCAAAACTTACAATGTTTTTTAATATTCTTGTGCAATATATTAGTTGTATATATCTTGGACTTTTATTGGTTATAGACACTCCCTACATAGTTTCTTTACCTATAAAAATCAATTTTAAATTGTTCTATCACTAACACATGCCAAAAACCTTCCATCAACATTGAAATTACATCTACAAATCAAAATGGAGAGCGCAACAAACAAAATACTACCGCACAAGAATCTTTGGGGCAAAAGTTAATACCCATAAGGACATATCACCCAAAAAACTACCTCTCAAAACCATTGCGAGGAATCCCAAACCTCGAGCAAGATTTTTAATATGAGCGATATATAAACTGGATAGACAGATGCAAGATTCAACTCTCAAGCACAACAACAAGATGGATGTTCTAATAAGGAATGATGCGATGAAGAGAGAGTGCAAGAAACATTTATAGTGTGTGGGTGAGGGATTGTTAGAACAAAGGAGGCATTTTGGTCCTTTGTGATGTGCGCATTCTTATTACAATCTTCACAATACCCAAGGTATGTGTGAAGTTACAATAGTGGTCTTAGTACATTGTGTTGATGCAAGTGAAAACTCTAATTGCCATATAATTTCTAGCTCAAGAGAACTTTGTACCTACAAGAACTCTATACAAAGAAGAATAGGAAAAATGTCAAGCTAGATACATCATCCTCAAAATTGGAGCAAGATTGATAGAGCTAGATAGACCATTCTCAAAGTTGTAGGATAATACTTTGCATTCGCTCTATATTAAACTCCTTTGAGTAAATAATGACCTTGTCTTTTGTCTAAGTTTGGTAATCCATGGGTGCCCATGCTTAGGTCACCGCGCACGTCCCTTTCCACGTTGACATTATTGTCAGCATGATGCCCAACCAACTCCAGCAATTGCTACAACCTAGGGCTTTGAAAAGGTAGGTTCACTTTATTTGAAAGGTGTGAAAGTGTGAATTGACCCCCTCAAAGGTTTGAGACAATGATTCAATTTTCAACATTTTTAGTTGAAAGTTCAATTCTATATAGAATGGGGTTCAAATGGAGCAATGGAAGGAAGAAAAATAGGTTGGGATGCAACATGGATTGCCATGAGTGGAGGCAAAACCTTCCACCCTTCCCCAACTTCTTCCTGACCACCCCCTTGGGAAATGCAAGGCTTCACTCAAAGAGCTGAGTGCAACTTGCTAGCAAGGATCCGAACGCTCTCCTATCCACGGATACAATGTATAGTCTGTGTGACCATTTGAGCACGTTAAATCTTCTTATACATCTTTCACCGCGATGTGTAAACCTCACAAGTTGCCGATAAAAATTTGGAGCCTATTTTCCTATGTCGTATGTGAACCCGGCCATAGAAAATCCCTTGGTTCTCGCCTCAAAACGGGGTGAAAGGGATCTAAATCAGGCTCAATAATATCATTTTCCCAAGTACTCTCTCTCTCTCTCTCTCTCTCTCTCTCTCTCTCTCTCTCTCTCTCTCTCTCTCTCTCTCTCTCTCTCTCTCTCTCTCTACAACATCATCATACATTCCATATATGTGCCTCATCGACCTCAATAGCCTTACCATTAATTAGTGAATGCCCTACTAGACACAAATTCTCTAAACGCTTTTTTCTGCGTATTGCCTGTAGGTGCTGAAGGGAGGTCGGTGATGAGCCTTGGGAGGTTGGCTCTTTCCCACTGCAATGCTGCTCGCCATGTTGGTATTAAGTGCACGCTAGCTTCAGAGGAGATAATAATCGGGTTTCTAGTGATGAATCAACTGATTACTTATTCAATCTCTGCCATGAGCTCCTCCTTGTCAAATTCTCTCTCTCTCTCTCTTTATTTTTTTAATGTCAAAACTGTTAAATTCCTTGTAGAGTATAGTAACATTGTTGGCTCACCTATGGATAGAACATCCTCCAGCTTGTGCTACACTTTATCTAGTAAAACAAAGAGAAGCCCATATCATCATCACTTTCTTCTTCTTTCTTTCTTTTCTTCTTCCTTCTTTTGCTCAACGGCAGGGGCCGCTCCACCACCAGCTGCAGCACCAAGGCTTTAGATCCCTTTAGATCCCTTCAACCCCGTTCTTTTCTTTCCTATGGATAGAACATCCTCCATCTTGTGCTACACTTTATCTAGTCAAACAAAGAGAATCCCATATCATCATCACTTTCTTCTTCTTCTTCTTTCTTTTCTTCTTCCTTCTTTTGCTCAACGGCGGGAGCCGCCTCACCACCAGCTGTAGCACCAAGGGATCTCCACCACCGCTGCTACCAATGAAGCCTCCACCACCACCACCTCCAACAATGACCTGGAAAATAGCAGCAGAGGGTGTTATGTACGAGAAGGAGAAGGAGATGCCACCGGATCCTGCAGAGGAGAACGCCAGCTTGGAAAGATGGCATTGGAGCTCGAACGCAAAATTTGTCAACCCCTCAAGGTATCCACTGTTCTGCTTCGCACTCCATGTTCCGTCCTCGTGTTGGCATACGAAGGTAAAGACCGCCATCGCCCAAGCTCCCTTCAATCTCCGAACTCCGATTTGGGTGATCTATAGCCTCAATCGAAGAGCACGAAGTCCTCTACGCATTGATGTAAAGACAAAAATTTTCAGAGTTATGGAAGGCGTTTCTGTAGCAGCATTTCCAAAGTGAACAGGTTCAACAAAATTGATTCTCATCTCCTATTTTACATACAATGTCTTCCGGCACTCGCAAGGGTTCTTCTTCTTCAACAAGGTCCACAACCATTGTGGAAAATGATCCAAAATCTCCTAAGTGTGGAAATAGCAACACAACCACCCAACCAACGACATCGGAAACCATGATCATGGCGTACTTGGTATCATTGCAAGAGACCGTAAACAAACAAGGCGAAGACTTACGAGCACTTGCAATGGAGAATGACACACTAAGGGTACTTGTGGTTGAGAATGAGAATCTCAAGAGGACACTTGAGATGCAAACAACACGTTTGATGCAACTTGAAGAGGAAGTCAAGGAATGTAAACGCTCTCTTGTGGACTTGAATGCTTTGAAGGAGCGGATAACCAAAGTAGAGCATGACCATGTATTGAAAGAGGAGAAATTTGACACTATGAGCCAGGATGTATGAGACATGAAAAACGTATGCACAAACAAGTCTTGGGCTGATGTATGTGGTAGAAATGTGGTTTCTAATTCCTCACTCATGCAAGCTATGGTTAAAACAAAGAATGTTGAGAATGCGGATGTGGAGGAGTTGAAGGAACGAGAGCGACGTTCCAAGAACATTGTTATTCGTGGAATTTCCGAAGAGAAGTTAGAGACACCTCCTTCCCTTGCCATTGTTATTGAAGATTTCTTCAAAACCCACTTTGGCATGTCCGGAGTTATGGTCTATGGAGCCCATAGAGTGGGGAAGCAAGGAGCTCCTCGCTCGGGAGAACGGCCAATTGTATGCACCATGCCGGATGAGACCAAGCGAAAGATTATCCTTGATAATAGTTGGATCTATTTGAGGAATACAAAATGTTTTGTATGTGAAGATCGCACTATTAAGCAACAAAATATGCGTCGCAAGGCATATGAGGAAAATAATAATAAAAACAAGGAGATCTCTCATGAAGAAAATGTGCCCAAGGAGGAGGCAAGTCTCTCAAGCAAAGAAGGATGCGTGACCTATGAGACCGAGTTACAATTGAAAATATGCTTTTGGAATTGTAATGGATACCCATGGAATGCGGGGGTTGGCATTGATGAACTAACAAGCAAAGCCGATGTTGTACTTCTTGTTGAAACTTGGAAGCATGATACACAAAGGATTAACGGCTTGGAGGATTACAATGTACATTCATTGATGTGGTCAAAGAATCTCAAGCAACGAAGAGGACAAGGAGGGGTAGCATGTATGGTTAAGAAAGGATTGGAAGATTTTGTATCAATTGTGAAAGATGACAAGTACAAACGTTATGTATGGCTGAAAATTATGACACCAAAAAGAGCACCCATTTTTGTAGCCGGTTGCTACATTCCTCATCATGATTCTCCCTTTTATGCTTGCATGGATAGAGATCAACCATTTTCTGATTTGGAAGAGGACATTGCTTATTTCAAAGGTGAAGGTGATGTTATTGTATTTGGGGATATGAATGCTTGCACAAAAACATTGCAACATGATACTCAACAATTTGATATGCCATACATTTCAAGAGAGTTGGAGGAAGTTCACTTGTATGATCGTACTTCAATGGATGAGAAAGAGCCGGATCACTATGGAAAGTTACTTTTACACATGTGTAATAGCACGGGTATACTTATTGCCAATGGTGTATCTTTGTGGAGTGGAACCAATGGATTTACATGTAGGAGACATAATGGGGATAGTGTGATTGACTATATGCTACTCTCTGAAGCCATCATGTATTGCATAAAGAGTTTTATGTTTGGTCAATGGACCCCGGAATCCGACCATCGCACCTTATGTATATGACCTTTCATGTGGAGAAGCAACTAAGCATGATAATCTCAGCGAAAGGAAAGAGAAGTTATCACTATGTATGGATTTCAAACGAGCACAAATGTACATTGAAATGGTTGAGCAAAAATTATGGATGACAAAGCTTCAATGTGATGCACCATTGGAAACTAAATGGGAAGCTTTCAAGAAAGCTATTTGTTCTTGTGCGTAAGAATGCTTTGCCATAAAGCATCTCCATGGTATCAACAAAGATAGATCACGCAAAAGGTGGTTTGATAAAGAATGTCAAGATGCTTGAAAGTCCTTGATAAAGCTTGATGCAACTATGGACAAAGACAACTATCAAAGTCATTTGCATACATACAAGGCATTGATTCAAAAGAAGAGAAGAAGATGGGAAGTAAAGCAACAAGAATTTCAAGTCCAAGAAAAGGCAAATGCATGTGGAAGATTTTGGAGAAACTTGAGGGGCAAGCGGGTTCAAAATTTTGGTAACTTGAGTCTAGTGGATATGTACACACATTGTAGGCAATTATATGAGCAAGCAAATGCTGAAAAAATGCCATTTTATGGTTCACTCCCATGTATGCCCTCTTTTTTTACTATTGAGGATGTATGCGGTGGGCTTGAAAAGTTGGCCACTCGCAAAGTGGGAGATCTTCAAGGTATCAAGCCGGAGATGATCAAATGGACGGGAGATTTTACCCATGAGTGGATGTGTGATATGTTCAACCTTACACTTCAACATGGTATGCCTTATGATTGGAGTACTAATTGGGTTAAGCCTTTGCATAAAGGAGGGGATGTAAAGAATGTAAGCAACTACCGGACTATAATAATTGGGTCTCTTATGGAAAAGTTGTTTGGGTGCATAATGGAGATGAAATTGAGTGATTGGGCTGAAGAGAATTACAAGCGTGCAAAGGGACAAGCGTGTTTTCGTCGATGCCACAGCACCATTTATCATCTTGTCACTCTTCGTGTTCTCATGGAGGAAAGTCGGTTGAAAGGCAAGCGATTGTATTGTTGTTTTGTGAACTTTAAGAAAGCCTTTGATATGATTCCATGTAACAATTTGTGGAGAAGGATGGAAGAACTCCAAGTGCCAAGTGAGTTTATGCTTGCGGTTTCTCGAATCTATGAGAAGGTGATTTGTCAATTGCGCATGGGAAGATAAATTTCAGAAATTTTTGTAAGCACTATTGGGGTTAAACAAGGATGTCCATTGTCACCAACTCTTTTTGGTCTATGCATCGATTAATTGGAACAAATGGTACTTGACTTTATGCAAGAAGAAGGCATTGAAGAGGTCACTATTTACAATGCGGTAATCATGCTTTTGTTGTATGCGGATGATGTAGTGCTTCTAGCACACACTTTAGAAGATGCACAAAAGCTTATGGTTGTCCTTGAGAACTTTTGCTTGCATAGTGGGCTGATTGTAAATGAATCCAAAACAAAGGTTATGCTTGTGAAAACCAACCATAAGGAGAACGCATGCATTGTGTACAACAATGAGACACTTGAAGTTGTTGAGAGCTTTAAGTACCTTGGCCTTGAGGCTCCATCCAATCACAAGTGGCATGAATGTGCTATGCATCGTTTGGAAGTGGGAAACAGAGCATATTATGCATTTGAGAACATGTGTAATGCAGGAAACATCAAGTGTTGGGTTCTCAAGAAGTATCTTTTTGATGCATTGGTGACACCGGTTCTTCTTTATGGAGTTGAAGTGTGGGGCGGGAGCATCTCAAAGTCTACTTGGAAAGAGTTTGAGAATGTCCAAAAGCGTTTTCTTACAAACTTTCTCCAAGTTAAGACACAAACACCATATATGCTCCTACTTCTTGAGTCGAGATCTCTTCCAATTGAGGTTATGGGCATGGAAAGGGTTGTGGAATACATGATAAAGATGCGTCAAAACCCCTCACATCGACTTCCTACAATTGCATGGGAAGCAAGCAAAAAAGTTCAAAAGACGCATAAAAGCAAAATCTCGAGCACGGGATGGATGCAAGACATAAAGAAGTGGTTTGGGAGATGGGATGCATTACACTTTCTACATGATGCTTCAATTGACTCTCAAGTGAATGAAGCTTTTCCACAACGCCAATGTATTACAGCTTGGGAGAAATCCGGTGGGTCACGCTTTATACATTACACCACCTATATTGCCCCCAACTACAAAACCATGTTCTTCGTTGAGAGAGGAAACCATACTCACACTTACATGCTTGAGCCTATTCCCTTGTCCGTAGTACGCACTATCGCAGCGATTCGGCTTAGCTCCCATGTCCTTCAATGCGAGATAGGGCATTGGGGCAATGGAGAAGAGTCAAATTGATTGTGCACATTATGCTCACTGCAAGTTCGAGAGTCTGAGTACCACACACTACTAGAGTGCTCAGCTTTTGGTCACATCCGAACTTGCTTCTCTCACATTTTCAGCCATAACTTAGACCTACACACTTTCCTCTCCCAGCCAAAGTGTGGGCTCTCCATTGCGACTCTCATCACTACAATTTTGGAGCATTGAGAGTCACTCATCAGCCATACACATACTACATCACATGTAACTTTGGTCCCATAGGTCATATTTGACCTCCAAGGACGATAATAAAATCTCTCTCTCTCTCTCTCTCTCTCTCTCTCTCTCTCTCTCTCTCTCTCTCTCTCTCTCTCTCTCTCTTTCTTTGTGCATGCCGACGTGGACAGCTAGGCAAAGTTTCTTGCATGGCCATTTATTTTCGTTTCTTCACGGAGTTTGTCTCAGCAATGAAGGCATAGCAGAAACTGAGGTTGAAGACCACCTCTATCTCCTCCTGCAGAAGGCTGGGAAAGGCTGCAGCAGAAACAACTCAATTTGCTTAAGAGCTCTCCTCTCCCTCTCTATAGCGGTCCACACTGGCATGAGGTCTTAGAGAAATATGTAAAGCTTCAACCAACTCTCTTCTCCCCTCTCTCTCTCTCTCTCTCTCTCTCTCTCTCTCTCTCTCTCTCTCTCTCTCAACCAACTCTCTTCTCCATCTCTCTCTCTAGCAGTCCACGCCGGCGCGGGGTGCAGGAGAAAGATTTAAAGCCTTGCTAAAAGGGTGTTCAAAATCCAATTTTGAAACTTGAGCTACCAAAAAATGATCAAAGACCTCCCACTCCCCCTCTCTCTAGGAGTCCACGCCGGCGTGGGGTGCTGGAGAAAGATTTAAAGCCTTCGTAAAAGGGTGTTCAAAATCCAAGTTTGAACTTTGAGCTATCAGAAAATTATCAAAGACCCCCACCTCTCTCTCTCTCTCTCTCTCTCTCTCTCTCTCTCTCTCTCTCTCTCTCACACACACACACACACACACACACACACACACACACACACACACATATATATAGATATCAATTTGCACAAGCCTGGTCCCCTAGAGAAAGATTCTCATGTTCATTTTGTGAAAAAGCCCAATTTATAATCTTTATTTTCTCAAAAAACTATAACTCAATATAAAAGAATTGGATTTTCCATGCTCAGTGGAGAGAATTACGTCACTAAGTAATCACTTGTACATTAGTGATGCACAACTAAATTTTGATTTTTGTTTTAGAGTGCTTCATTGTGTGCCCAAGGAGCCTCGATTGTTTGAAGAAGATGTCCATCCACATATGTCCACCACACATCGTCAACATAATTCCATAATTACATGTAACCAAATCGGCACAAAAAAAATTTCTCAAAGCAATGGTATGGACAAGAAGGTGAAAAAATAGGGGCTACCCACGTTCTTAAGCGTGCTATTGCATGGTTGTCAACTCAAGCTCATACTGCATCTACATTGAATTGTGCGTATAAGGGATGCAAAACAACGTTCATTTATGCTCGTATACAATTCTCTCATATGTTTGGTTCATGCAATAAGGGCCTAAGGCAAAATGAAACAAGTTTACAAGACCATTAGGAATAAGGGACACAAATCAATTGCTTACACTAGTAAAGTTAAGGGCTAGAATCCTAACGTTGCAAGGGGGGAGAAATATTAGAGACTCGAGATATACAAATAGAAAATATATATAATATTATCACTAGTGTTGCTTTCTCACTGTAGTTTTTCTAGATTTAAGAAATAGAAAGACTTGAACAATTTTGAGAAGTAGTTACCAGGGTGGTCCACCTCAAATGTGTAAGTGTAGCATGTGAATCAGCTTTCTCTTCGCTCTTGTCTATACTTTCATGATACACTTAAGCTTTTAAGGAGGAAAAGTTGGTGCAAAAAGAAAATAAATATATAATTCTCAAACAGATTTAACAACCAAAGTACTTGATAATTAGAGTCTACCATAATATGTGAGGAGTAAATTGGGAGCTAGAATAGATGAATGTCTCTCATTAATCTGTGAATCTCTCTTGGCTTTCGCTTTGCTCGAAAAATATCGCTCGGTGTTTGGTAGGACTCTGTTGGTGTAGGCTCTCCACTTCTCAACAAACTTGGAGAAGGAGATGGAGCTCTTGCATTTTTCACTCCACACAATGAGATAATGTGTGTGTGTGTGTGGGAGAGTATACCCACCCTCTCATGCTTGGTCCACTCTCTCTCTCTCTCTCTCTCTCTCTCTCTCTCTCTCTCTCTCTCTCTCTCTCTTCTGTATTATTTTATTATTTCCATTGGACATGTGTCCTCTTTTTCCTCTTTTGAGAGAAAGAACTTAATTATTTAGTTTTATGTATCTAAATTCTCATTGGACCCCTTTAAAACCTAACCAGTAGCATTCAAGCACATGATGAGGGCCACATGTTAATTGTTAATCCTAAATTATTGAAACTGATTGGAAAGTTCATGCAAAGCCTTGGCTTAACAGGATCTAGGACCTTGAATCACTTGGTCCACTTTGTCATCCACTGCCATAGGAACCATTGATTGCACTATCACTAGCTCAACATGTGTCATACCTTGCTCCCACCTTCATTTGATCTTTTTTTCTCTAAGCCTCAACAATTTCCACTGCTCTTTCAAATGTAGCAAGTTCCTCTTGGTCTACCTTCTCCCTTACACTTGGATGCTGTAGGGAGGTGTTGTAGCACGACCTAATCGCAATCCACACAAAATTATCAAATCCGTGGATCCGGCAACCCAGCTAGGGCATGAAAGCACGAGCATCGGATGAATAGGATAGAGGATTCAAGAAATCACCTCTCCAATGCAAGTAGAGATTAGCCATGGAAAGACTAACTCTAAACGTACTCTAATCACTAATCAATTAATCTCCTACACACATCAGGCCCACCGAAGTCAACTTGCCATAGACTAGAAACCCCAAGCACACTAATGATAAGCACACACTAATTACCACATGTCAGTTAAGGAACTTCATCAATAGATTACACACACGAGGTGGATGGTGCTAGAGCTTCATAAAACCTATCTACACACACAAGCAAAGAATAGGGCACACACACAAATTACAAGATTAAGACCCAACTTAACCAATCTAATTTGTGATGCTAAATATCGTAAATCAATTGTTCATAGAGAGATAAGAGTGGTTACTAGCAAGAAATACATACATCTCTCAAATCTAGAATAATGAAAGTGTAATACTACTTCATGACAAGATGAAATGTAAAGAAGAAGTAGACTATGAGAAAATAATAATTAGATTAATCAAGAAGAGCTTACTTTAATTATAATGGTTAGCACTAGCCTCTCAAGCATAGACATTAAGCTCAAGGATAGGCCAAAGAGTGAACACTCTAGAGAGAGGGAGCTCTCAAAAGTGGATCCTCAAGAGTGGATAATCAAGAATGAATCCTCCTTGCCTAAAGGCTTCCTTTTAAGGGCTTTCCCCACAATCCCTTCTACTGTGGGTTTAAGCTTGAACCCTCAAACTACCATATACAACTTTGGAACTCCAAGTGAGCCCAAGACTTTACAAAGTGTGTGGGAAATATTGTGACATCCATAGATATCTCCCGCTTGATGCATATTTGGTGTAGCATGTGTTAGCACTAGGTTGGTAATGGGACACTTTTATGTCTGTTAAGTGACCATTTTCCTTGAATTATGTCAAGAGTTTCAAAATGGTTTTTGAGGTGCTATCTATCTAGAAAGTTGTCTCATGAGCTAAAAAAAACTCGACATTTTTTGAGAATATCAATTCCATCTTTAACCTTGTCCTTGCACAACATTTCACAACCTAAACTATTTAAAAAAAACGGGTCCTGTTTTTGCCTTTCTTCAACTTTTTGCAACTATACCACTCTAGAATTCATGTTTGTGAGGTCTATAATTCTAGGAAACTATCTTTAGTAGTCCTCAACATGTCTTGATGCTTCTAGGGAGAAATAATTATTAAAGTTGTAAGTTATGAGCAAATTACAAAAATTGTCAAATCCTGTTTTTTAGCCAATTTTAGCTCTTCTATGATTTCTTTGGTGGATTTCATGATATCCAAATGCATTTTTGATTTTCTATGTCGCATATTGTAACATAAAGCTAATATTCTTTGAGTTTTGGGCACCTAATACCCTATTTTTCATAGTACACAACGATGGTTGAGTTTTCCAATTATAAAAAAAAAACGAAACATTCTAGTATATCAAGTATAGCTTTTTCAATATTGTTAGTTTCTTGTGACAACTACATGCATTTTGTAGGTGGTAACCATATCTAGTCATAAGGATCAAATTTGGCTAGATATTGAATAGTTATATGGGATTCTACAACTCATAATGTTGAACCCAGTTTTTTCATGTTTGCTGTATTTAGCACTTCATCTTTGTCCCCAAGATTCCCCTTGGTAAGAGATGTATTATTCTTTTGACATACTCCATGGCTCCTTATGAACATAAAGGACAATAGGGAACTAAGAAAACATGCATATATTATTTGTATTGAGCGTGACTATAGAAACTTTGATGATAGGTTTGCAGAATGGTAAAAATTAAACTTTTTTGTACCTATTTATTTTGGCAAAACAAAAAATAGTGAGTGAGAAGCAATCATATGTTCTGA
This sequence comes from Adiantum capillus-veneris, assembly GCF_014529385.1. Taxonomy (NCBI): domain Eukaryota; kingdom Viridiplantae; phylum Streptophyta; class Polypodiopsida; order Polypodiales; family Pteridaceae; genus Adiantum; species Adiantum capillus-veneris. Next base: position 74,182,563 of record NC_140947.1, read on the forward strand.
TCACCAACCCATTGAAGTTAACTAGGGAATTTATATCAAGTCCTACAAAAATCCCTAATCTTAGTTTTATGCAATAAAACGTACGAAATGACTGTTTTGATGAAAATGCACTGGCCCATCGACTTTGGAGGCTTGGTGTGACCAAAAGATGAGAAATTTTACAAGTTTCTTATTTTTTCCATGTATAGTAGGCCTTGAACTATAACCTCATGAAAGGATTTTACAAAATGAGTGGATCTACTATGGTTTTGGAGGTTTTCTTCGAAACCCTGAAAGGACACTTTTGTGTCCTGTTAGGTTACCAACATAGTGTTAGCCGCTGCTAACATTCCCCTCTTCCTAATTTGGCACACATCCTAGTGTGCCGGTGAAGCAAGACACGATGACATGGTAGAAAGCAAGTCCATGGAAGAAATGCTGAGCTGCAAAACACAAGAACAAGTAATGAGCATCAACGGCCACCAAGAATGAATAAAACATGAAGCACAATGAACAATCATGCCAAGTGAATTTTTTGCTTCCAAAAGATGGGTCAATCATAGTAAAAAACTAGACAACATAAAGCAAAAAAACACCTAAACTACTGTGAAGATTAAAACACTTGAAATTTCAGTTTTATGCATGAACACAAGCAATCAATTATGACCCTAAGCTAATGCAAGTTCATAAACCTACTAGCCTAAAAACTATATGGTCCATCTTAATAAATAATTTAAGCCTATCATGTCTAAGGGCTATAAAAAAGCTCCTAATCTATTAGTACATTGTCATAGCTTTTTTGAAGCTCATGGAAGTTTTGTTTTTGTCATTCATTGAAAAAACATTAAAGCTGAATACAAGGCTACCACCCCAAGGCAAGTATAGATGCAACTCTCGGCTCCTTGAACCCTCAAGAAGGTGTTCCACAAGCCTACTAGCCTACCAAGGCGACGGCTAACCCTTATCAGCCCAGGGCATCGGTTTAGGGCCTTGACCAAGCAAGCCAAGGTGATTCCCCTCGCCTGCCAAGTGCCAATAAGGTGCTAGCTAGGCCTCACAAAGACACAACATATAAATTTTCTTTTCATGTCTAGTAGCATTTTTGCTACTTTTTCTTGACACTTCATTGATTCATTTTTTAGCACTTTTTTATTGCTTTCAACTTAAGATGCTAATGGAAATTGGATTAAAAATACTAAAGCCTAATCATAGCCCTAGGTCATGTTAAAAATGAATGGAGTATTAAGACTATCACAAAGAGTCTAGGGCTAATGAGAAATGAACCTACATTAACCTAAGGTCAAGGCCAATTACCTATGATTAGCACACATAAAACCTAATTTTTTGATGAGTTAATTTTCACAAAGCGATGTGTTGAAACTTTAGTATGCCTAGCTTTCAAACATGAAAAAACCATAGCTTAGAAGCAAACTTTCACTTAAGCCAAGCAAGAGAATGGAGAGATGAACACAAGAGCAAAATCATGGAAGGATTACACCTATTCATGCTCTTTGTGCATCCTTGAGCAAGCATCCCCTTTGTAGAGAAGCCTCTTGATCTTTTATTACAATCCAAGCTTTCCGAAGATAAGTGTAAACACAAGCTACAAAAGCCAATTGTTGAAAGCCAAATGCACACAAAAACCATTAATGAAAACCTAAAGATAGGGTCTTGCATACCTAAATTTGCCGAAGGGAAAAAACCCAAGGGAAAAAAGTACCTTTTGTTATACACATGATTCTCTAAAGTAGAAAATTTATGTATACACATCAACCATGAGAGAGATAAAATGCTTCTACATAAGCAAATTTTACAATTTTTACAATCTCTCATGTATGATTCAAAAGTTGGTTAATTTTTAGCTCAATGAAATATGGAGTTAAAACAAGCCAAGAGCTGAAAATAATGCATCTTTTGAATGAAATGAAGTGACTCTTGAAAGTCGAATTTTACAATTAAAAGCTTTCCAAAAAGTTGGCTAACAACTAGCTCACATGAAATTTTTCAATTTCTAGAGCAATTTATGAGCTAGAGATGACTGCAACTTGATGAAATGAAAATGAATGGCTCTCAATAGCCAGGTTTTATACTTGAAAGCTCCCAAAAAAGTTGGGTAAATGCTAGCTCAAACGAAAACATTTTCACTTTAGACCAAGCAATGAGCTAGCATGTATACAACTTTTAATCCAAATAATTGGAATGGCTCAAAATAGCCAAATTTTGCAATATTGCAATGATGACCCCTTCTTGGATCAATGAAAGTACACTTCTTCCACAACCCTTCAAAATAAAACTCAAATGTTAGTGCTTTTAAGCATTTGGAAATTCAACACAAGCACTAAAAGCATGCTCAATCACAAGCCCCAAAATGCTATCTTTTGTCCATCATGGTTTTTCATTCAATTCAAGCACTAATCAATGTTAACTCCAAATTTTAATGCACACTTTCCATCAAGGATCAATTTACTGTCAATGTATGTAGCTCAAGATGGACCCCACATGTAATGAAGAAGAAATTTTTATTTTGGCAATGAGCCTTTGCAAGCAAGCCAAGCACTAGAGGAATGCATGGGCCAAATAATCACAATGAAGGCAATTAATACCCACATTCTTGCTTTCATATGGCATTTATAGCAATGAAAAAGAGAGTGTACGTAAAATGCTAGCTCCCTCGGTTGGCTAATTGATTCTCGATCACCATAGATCAATAACCCTTCAAAAAATGTCAAGAATCATCACAAGCCCCACAATTTAGTGCAATATTTTCAAATGACTTAAATGAAAATATGTTCGTGCTCCCTTCTAGTATCCTTTCACATGTGAAGCAAGAAGAGAGAGAGAGAAAGGGAGAGAGAATTACATTGATCACTAAATCCTCATAAATCCATTTAAGTCGCATTTTTCTTCAGTCCTAAAAAGAGACCTATCAAACACAAGCATTGATCAATCACCATTTTAGCAATGAGAACTTTAACCACCATTTCTTTTGTTAATTTCCTAGTCTCCTAAGTCGTCTCATGATTCGCTCATAACTAAGGGTGGGAACTCACTCAAAAAAAAAAAAACATTTTTAACTTATTTGTATTTTGCTTGTTTGAGTCGGCATCGTGGGTGGGCGCGACACGGCTGTATGCAAAATGGGGTGAGGCTGCGGGTGTGAGCTGAGAGCCTCCAGGGGCATGGGTGTGCTGAGTGTGCGTGCGTGCGTGCGTGCGTGTGTGTGTGTGTGCATGTGTGTGTGTGTGTGTGTGTGTGTGTGTGTGTGTGTGTGTGTGTGTGTGTGAGAGAGAGAGAGAGAGAGAGAGAGAGAGTATTTACAGCCCAACCTTGGAGTGCAGTTGTCTTTGCAGTCAATGTGCACGTCCATAAGAGCCAATATTGCATAGCTTGCTGGTTGCAGACCTTCCCTGGCGAGTTTTTTGCAGCTATCGATTCTTGTGGACCACCCGTTAATGTGTGAGTAGATACTCAAGAATGAAGCCTCCTTGACTAAAGGCTTCCTTTTAAGGGCTTTCCTACAATCCCTTCTACTATGGGTTTAAGCTTGAGCCCTCAAACTACTATATACAAGTTTGGAACTCCAAGTGAGCCCAATACTTTACAAAGCATGTGGGAAATATTGTGACATCCATAGATATCTCCCGCTTGATGCATATTTGGTGTAGCATGTGTTAGCCGTTGCTGATAGATGCAAATAGTCCATAATTGTTTCACTTTGAAGAAATCCCTTGACGATACTTGAGATGCCGCCTCTAATTGCACCCAAAGTCCTTTCAAGTGTTTCCAAAACTCTTGAAAGTTATCATGGACATCTCCCAAAGTTAGCATGGACACCTTGTTACAAAAACCTTTCAGCTTTGTGGTTGCTTTTGCTGTTGTTAGTCTCTTCCCGAACCTATCAAATTTGTGGTTGCTTCTGTTGCTATCACTCTCTTCCCAAACGTGTCAAATTTGTGATTGCTTATTTTGTTTTCAGTCTCTTCCCAAACCTATCAAAAATTGCTTGCTTCACTTGCGGCCATGTCTGTTTTTTTTCTTCCTCCAATCCTTCAAACCACTTATGAGCCTCCACTTTGAGTGCAAGAGGATATACATGAAGCTTTACTTCATCATTTACAATGTGCATACCAAGGGTATGCCACTCAAAGTCAGCAATCCAATCCTTCATATCTTCCTTTCCTGTAAACACTGGCCTACCGTATATGCCATTCCTTTGGAGTTGCTTCTCCTTTTCTTGAGTAATTCTACAAAAGTTGAATTCTTGTGCTTCAATCACATCACCACTTTTCTTCAAGGATGCTGAAACTTCATAGCAAAACCACTTCACTTGGTTGCACACTTGACAAATTTTTGCTCCCTAATAGGATTGCTAAAGAACGGAGCAAAAGACACCATGCACAGACTCACACACCCTCGCACCTTAGTACAACACGCAAAGTTCACTTAATTTCCTTGCATCTCACACAAAAAATCAAGAGCTCAATGAAAACTCTCCCCACAATTCAACTTCAAGCTCCAAACATCTTGAACTACAAACCCTTGCCTACCCGTTGACACTACGAGGTGAGTCGAGTTGATCAAATCTTGAAATCACACTTGATGGTGATCAAAAGATACAAGAAAAACCATCAAAAACCACTACAAGAGGCTCTTCACATTAGCGACGCTCACACAGCGACGCTCAAAAAAAAAATTCCCGGCGTCGCTATGAGCGTCGCTATAAGCGTCGCTATGAGCGTCGCAAATTTCTTTGTAAATTTGCGACGCTCATAGCGACGCCAGCTGGGGTAAAAAAATAACCGAGCGCGCCCAAAAATTCAGATCTCAGATCTGAGTTTTTCGGCGCCCTCAAGCAAAGAGCAGGTAACGCTCTCCCTCACTCTCTCTCTCTCTCTCTCTCTCTCTCTCTTTCTTTTACACACACACACACACACACACACACACACACACACGAGGAGAGGAAGGAGAGACAGGTATGCTCCTTCCCTCTCCTCATTCTCATGTTCCCTTCCTCTCTTTCTCTCTCCCTCGCTCTCTCTCTCTCACACACACACATACACACACACATATAGTGTTTTTGAGAGAGAGAGAGAGAGAGAGAGAGAGAGAGAGAGAGAGAGAGTGCAAAAACGCACACACATACATAAACAAAAAATGCACACACACATTGAGAGAGAAAAAGAGAGAGAGAGCATGCATAAACAAAAAACGCACGCATTGAGAGAGAAAAAGAGAGAGAGAACATGCATAAACAAAAAACGCACACATTGAGAGAGGAAAAGAGAAAGAAAACATGCATACGATCCAAAAAAACGCACACACATTGAGAGAGAAAGAAAGAGAAACTAAGGGAGCGTCGTAGGAAACTAATTAAAATTAAAAGGCCTAAAGATCTAGCCGACGAGGAGTTGAACTGAAGACCTATTATTCAAGAGAGAAATGGCATAATCAATCTATCATACTTGGCATGGGTGATAGAAAGGTTATACCATTTATCTCTTTTTATTGGCACACACATCCACACACGCGCACACACACAGGAAGAAGAGAGTTATAACGTCGTAGGAAACTATTTTAAAAGACGTTAAAGATTAGGTTATATGTAGACTTACATTAAATTAGATTTAGGTTTATTTTTAACTAGATTTACATTTATTTAAGCTAGATTTAGATTTATGTTATATTAGATTAGATGCGGGTCTCCATAGACTGCGATGCCTGCATGAAGCGGGTGAAGAAAGCCCTCAATGGAATATAGGGTATTGCTGCCTTCACTCATAGTGGGCTCCGTCGATCCAAAAGTACTGGTGAAATGTCTTCAGAAGATAGGGAAGAAGGTGGATCTTCAGGGCGGCAAGAGTCACTACATCCCCGACACAATGACCATCTAGACAACCTCTAGTCATTAGACTTACGTTAAATTAGATTTAGCTTTATTTTTAGTTAGATTTACGTTTATTTAGATTTACGCTTATTTACGTTAGATCGAGTCCACGCAAGAATTACTTACGGTTTAGGGTTTAGAGTTAGACGAACAGTGAAAAGATCTACTGTGAAAAGATGTTAAGATGAAGTGAAGTGCTACAGCTAGAGAAGAGGCAAAGGGATTTTGTCCACTACATGCAGTATCATGTAGACGTGGGTGTCTAGATTTCTTGTACCCACAAATATAGGTATTGACCAATAAAGACGAGATTATAACCCGGTGGTTCTGATCTCCGTGCACCTCTAGACCGAGGTGTGCGGGGATTGGACATGACTAGAGAATGTGAGGTAAAGAGAGAGAGAGAGAGAGAGAGAGAGAGAGAGAGAGAGAGAGAGAGAGAGAGATAAGACGAAGAATGCCAATAGAATATTAAATTTGTTGTCTAGATTATAAGTTTTTTATCCTCATTATGAGTAGCGACGAGGATGTGGGACCGTCCAACCGAAACACCTATCTCTCAACGAGGGTCTTATGTCCTTGTAATCAATGCAAGCATGCTGTGCGACGGACAAGACGTGTTTCTTTGCAGCACGTTCGTGAATTTGGCGAGTTCGATCCATCTATTATAGATCGAGTTGTTGCCAATTATAACTCGTCGGACTCTGACGCTGGCCAACAAGCAGCAATCTTGCAACCCAATAGACGTGTTCGCAGGCGCATTGGTCAAGCAGCATATGTGAGGCCACAAGATGTAGCCTCTGACAGCTCGGGGGATGATCATGCAGAGCACATTCCCAACGAGGCAATGTTTGAGCCCGAGATTGATGAAATGATCGAGACGATCATGGATTCAGAAAGGCTTATCTATGATGATATGAAAAGTGAAGCCGATACATCATTGTATAATGGAGCACGTATGTCTAGATTGAAAGCACTCCTGGTTCTTCTCAACATGCAGGCAAAGTTTGGATGGAGTGACACTAGCGTCACAGCGCTTTTCAGGTGATCTATTACAATTAGTTTACTTTAATAGAACTCATGGTGTATAATGATCTGATAGATTTTTACACGACTGTATCATATTTTTATGTTGTGTAGATTGCTGAAAGAGCACATTCTACCAGCTGACAATGTGATGCCAGATTCCCGAGATGAAGCAAGAAAGATTTTACGAAACTTGGGGATGGATTACAATTCTATCCATGCTTGTCCTAATGACTGCATTCTTTTCAGAGGGGAATACACAGACATGGAGAAGTGTCCGAAATGTGATTCCGAAAGATATCGAGTAGATCTCCACGGGACAAAAATTCCACAAAAGGTTTTGCGACATTTTCCTTTGCTTCCTCGCATCAAGCATTTCTTCGAATGTAAGTCCATGGCCGCCCTAGCATCATGGCATGAGGAGAATAAATCTTCGGATGGTGTGCTACGAATTCCTGCAGATTGCGCAGCCTGGAAACATATAGATGGAACATGGTCGGATTTTGCCAGGGAAGCTCGAAATTTGCGCTTAGGCCTGGCTATGGATGGCGTAAATCCATTTGGTCAAAGATCAACATCTTACAGTGTATGGCCCGTTGTCATCGTCAACTACAACATTCCCCCGTGGTTGACTACGAAGAAGGGGCACCTATGGCCAAGCTTGATTGTGCCAGGGCGATATAAAGTGGGGAATATGGATGTGTATCTTCGTCCACTATTGGAAGAGCTACAACAATTGTGGATTGGCATAGAGGTGGTGGATATGAGCCGACACACAGGACGACGGAATGCTTTGATCAGAGGTATTCTAATGTGGACCATGCATGACTATCCCGGGCTAACAGAATGCTCAGGTGATCTATTGACACTCCTCTCTCAGACACTGTAAATCTGGTTTTTCCCCATAGTTGATCTATTATCATGTGTATACATGCAGGGCTTCAAACAAGCGGATACAGAGCATGTGTCACATGTGGACCTAGACTGAATGCACGTAGGGCACCCTCACTGAAGAAGCAAATCTACGAAGGTCATCAAGCGTATCTTCCGGAGAATCATGTGTTACGCGACGGCTTTTTGGGAAGAGAGCCACCAAGGATGTCTGCACAAGCATGGTTAGAGCAGAAGGAGATGTGCGATGACGGATTGCCTCCAGGGATGAAGAGACTATCTCTATGGTACGAGTTACCATACTGGCCTCGACTCGTGATCAATCACTTGCTCGATCCAATGCACATATTCAAGAATGTGGGTAATCTACTATGGGACCATTTGACCGGCAAGAAAGATACTTTGGGAGCCAGAGTTGACCTTAGAAATGTGGATCGTATGGAGCAATATTGGCCGCAAACAGCGTCTGATGGATCGATAAAACTTCCTAAAGCACCATGGATTTTCACAGGAGCCCAAGAACGCAAAGTAAAAGAGGCCATTCGATCTTTGCGGACCCCCACTGGCGTAATGCACTCGCTCCGAACGTGTTTTACTAAAGAAGGAAAGCTTACCGGTTTGAAGTCACACGATTGGCATAAAATGTGTCAGGTACGTTCATAGTGGACTTTAATATCATTGCATAAAATGTGGACTTTAATATCATTGCTGCACATACTTTACAGTTTATTTTACCGGTTGCCATTGAGGGATGTTTGTCTCTCGACATCCGTAACACAATCTACAAACTTGCAAAGCTGGTGCAATGGATCTCACAAAAGGAGATCGACGTAGACTCCATACCATTCGCCAAACTAAATGCTGCGGAGCTTGTGTGCATGTTTGAGAAACATTTTCCTACTACAATGCTAACCATTCAGGTGCATCTTCTTATTCACATAGTTGATGAGGTGGAAATAGCTGGCACAGTTCATTCCAGATGGATGTTCTTCTTAGAGCGTTTCATGAAAACGCTTAAGGGATATGTGCGTCAAAAGGCACGTCCGGAGGGTAGCATGGCAGAAGGTTGGTTGGTATCAGAGTCCCTAGTGTACATTGGAGAGTGGTTAGACGGATTTGATAAATCCCGGGACACGCTATGGCGAACCATAGATGATGAGCGCATATCTGGGATTGTCATGTGCAATCTCGGTGTTGAGAAGAAGATGACGGAAGATCTAGAGGCTAAAATCAACCGATTTTGCATGCTTCACAATCCAGTGATGCAAAAGTGGATTTCACAATATGAGGATGCAAAGCAAGAGCGACAAAGGGCACGAATCGAGTGGAGACGGGGAAGACGACCACCGATGCACTATCCAGCGGTTCTGGAGAGCCTACCAACCTTCATGAGCTTAAGATGGTTGCACAACCAATTGAAAAGCGCACAACAATGCGGTGACGAAGTGACTGAAGAAGAGTGGGAGTACTCTCGGGGTTGCGCGACCAAGGTAAGTTTGCAATGTACGACTAGCAAGTGACTTTATTTATAAACGTTTGAACGGCCACTCATAATCCTTGTTCGTTGTAGTATAAGTCATACACAGCAGCATGGTGTAAAGGTCGACATTTTAGGGTGGAACGAATCGACAAAAAGCGTTTTACTCAACATTGTGGAATCATGGCAAAATTTGAACAGTCTAGTCGACGACGTTCCTCTGATGCAGATCCCGTGGTGGCGGAACTCACTTACTTCGGCACGCTGCAAGAGATTTTGAGGATCGATTACAGAGGATTTTTTGTCGACTTGTTCGACGTGCAATGGTTCAAGATAATCATGGAGGGTCGAAACGCTACTGTGCGTAGAGGAGAGTCTGGTTTTCTTGAGGTGGATTCTACTAAGAAATGGACTGACCTAAGAGACACTTTCGTACTACCCGAGCATTGTGAACAAGTAAGTATATAAATAGTTAACATCCCCCTTTTACAAGTTATGTGCTTGAAAGCTCTCATGTAAGTTATGTGGCTCTGGCAGGTAGTATTTCATCCTACAAAGTCTACATCAAACTGGTGGTACGTCATAGAGTTAGCCCCTCGTAGTGCAAGGACGTATGAAGGCTACCATGTGCCAATCACAACGACATCAATGGAGGAGATCAGAGAAGATGCTCTAGTGGTGGCGGTGGCGGTTGTTGTGGGGATTCCGCCACCGATGCCTCCACACCGCCTCGTGTTCGACGAGGCTCTTTACCCTCCCCTTCTTTGCCCGCCCCCACACCAGCCACAGCATCGCCGTCTACGCCAGGTTTTGCACGGCTGACTGTTCCTAGAAGCTACACACCTCTACCTACTCCGCCAGGAGCCACCCCACTCGACACTCCTCGCTTCGGGGCCCAGACGCCGGTGGAGACACCTGACGTCCGTACCCCCATCGACACGCCGCTAGAGACCCCTGCCGGGACACCCAGGTTCACGCGTCACCGGCCAGAGGGCTTGCCTTACTCCGTCGACATCAGCGGCGGCATCATCATGGATGATGACGGCAAGAAGGTGATCTCGCGCATGCGTGGTCTTTGCTCTCAGCTGTTTAGACACTATATACTAAACAAATGGAGTGAAGTACCAAGTGATTTAAAAAACAGAGTCATCAGCATACTTCATGATGAGTTTCCCGTTCCAACACGGGATCAGCGCTTCAATGAAGACCTGATGAAGATTCGAATGCGCGAATACTGCAAACACAAGCGTTCCGAAGTGCAAAAAGCAATCAAGAATGGGTGGAATAGGCCAGATTGGCTGGCCAAAGAAGATTGGAAGAATGCGAAGAAAGCAGCGCGCGAGAATCCCGACAAGTGGAAGCAACAAAAGGATGCAGCCAGAGCGCGAGTAGAGGCAGGGAGCTCGCACCACTTGGGGAGCGGTGGATGGGCATCATTTGAGGCCGATTTTGTAAGTCTTTTCACATTGCTCTTTATGCATGTTCGATAGTTTAGGGTTTATGAGTTTTTTAGTTCTAACATAATGAAATCTTTGTATGTTTTGACAGTGGTCGATGACAGGACGTGATCCCACACCGTACGAGCGCGAGTACGCAGGCAGGAAGGGCTTAAACGCCCTGATGGACATTCTCAGTTCTCGCAGCGGCATGGTTAGTATTAGGGTTTACTCTTTTTTATTTTTTGTATTGTTTTATAAATGTCGTTATATGTTTATACTTACTGAAAACTGTCTTATTGTCTTTTTTTGCAGAATCCGACAGATACGCCGCTTGGACGCGATGAGACGTCTGATTAGACGACGTCAGTTTAGCCGTAGCTAGATAGCATTAGTTTAGGGTTTCTCATAGCTTATGTATCATGAGACGGATTTTATACGTCTTTTTGAACCATGTATATTATTACATTTGTCACCGCAATTCCTTTTGCCAATCAATTCTTTATGCCTATGATGTTGTACAATTGTCATTATTACATTTGCCAATCAATTCAGTTTGTCTATGATGTGTACAATTGTCAATTTTGCAAACAATGCGTCTTGTGGGTGACTATTTTGGGTCTATTATTTACCTTTGCACTTTTTTTAAAAAGTGAATCAAGTACAATATGGTTGATGGGTGGCAGGCATTCAATGCTCTGCCACCAAAAAAATATTCTCTCAGGCGTCGCTATAAGCGTCGCTATTTATGGCTCTGTAGCGTCGCTATATGCGTCGCTATACTCTTCTGTGAGAGCGTCGCTATCTGCGTCGCTATAGACGTCGCTATGATCGTCGCTATATAGCGACGCATATAGCGACGCTCTCGTAGCGACGCTTTTAGCGACGCTTATAGCGACGCCGGGGGTTATAAAAACCCAGTGTATTTCCGTCGCTAAGAGCGTCACAAGAACACATAACCTCTTGTAGTGAACTCCAAAAACAAAAGGCCTCTCTCAAGACATTGCAAAAGCTTCACAAAACTCCACTCTGTTGAACTCTTTGGGGTAGCCTTAACCCTAATTGCATCAATATAGGGTCACATAGTCTTGCACAAAGCCGTACCTTCTTTCCTCAATTCCTTACACACACACACACACACACACACACACACACACATAAAAACTTGAAAACTTCATAGAATATCCAAAGTGAATAATTGAAGAGAAGAAACACTCATTCACTCCTCCACGCACTCAAAAACAGGAAGCGAACAAGACGAAATTACATAGGACCACCTATAGAAACCATGCTTCCTCTTCCACATAGAGAGGTGAAAGTGGTGATATTGAGCTCCAAACACACTCCCTCAGCTTGAAAAATCATGGAACCATGAGTAGTCTGGAAATTTTTAACTTTTTCACACCATTTTGACCTTTTTAGGTCCATTTTTTACCAGTTTCATGCATTTTTTACAAGAAAAATACCAAACGCATCCCAATTTCCACCAAAATTTAAGGCTTGATCCTTGATACTCAAAGTTCATTTCCACATGCAAAAATTCTATTTCTAATCACCTCTAAGGTGGTTCGTGCATCACTATATATCGGGTGCTGCAAATAGATAGTTATTGCATGTGTCAAACTTCCGGGGTGGGATGAAGGTAGCCAAATTTCCCAATTGCATTATTTATATTCTAGAAAGCTCAAAATCATTTCCTAGAGCCAAAAGAAGTCACACCATCACATTAAAGGCTTTACACATGTCCAAGCATGCACATGTGCGTGACACTCAAACTTAACTATTTACAATGTGTACATTGTTCCCCATAATTGAAACCCAAAATCATGTTGTGAAGCTTCCAAATGCATGTATTGACATTTAATTGTACACATGTCCATGCATATAGAGAGTTCTTTATACATGCAAAAATTTGTCCATCAATGTATACACCATGCTACATACCTTACTTAAGTCCGACTGTATTTTGCTTGCTTTTGCACGTTGGAGAGGGGGAATGGGGAACACACCCAGGACACACAAAAAATGCCTCTCTATAGCCCAAGATATTCACAACACCCCTTTCCTCTCAAAAAACACCTTCAAGCAGCTTATTCGCACTAGCAAACCACCATTCTCACACAAACCAATGTGCCAACGTGCAAACCACCGTTTACACACAAACCAATGTGCCAATGTGCTCACCAAGACCAAACACATGTACACACAATTCGGGAATCAACGCCCACATACCATCTGCACAGCTTCTATCGCACATTCCATTGATGCACACAAACTCTCTCTCTCTCTCTCTCTCTCTCTCTGTAACACACAAATGGTCCACATGAACACACATCTGCCAACACCGACACACACACAAAAAGCTACATTAGAAGAGAAAAGGGGGTGGGGGGAATAGACAGACTACCATGCAATACACTACTTTACTTTCTCCAAAAAGCTATTTACATCAAAACCACCCAAAAGATATCCAAAAGACCGACAAGCACACACCTCTATGAGAGTGGCCTCGAAAGACCCTCCTTGGTCTATGAAAGGACCCTTGAAAATGACAAATTTTTTTTTTTTATAGAGGCTCCTCGGCCATTTTTAGAAGCTCTTCTCTCATTGATCCACCCTTGCACTTGATTTGGCAATTCTTGGCAAGCTTGAAACTACTTAATCTACTTTCAACTCTCTCTCTTTGCCACACTCCCGTGAGCTCAAGAAGGGACTAGCACTAGTTCCTCTTAGGCTTCAACTCAAAAGGGAGCCCCTTGGGCTAGTGGAAACAACGCCCTATGGGCTTGCCACATCAGCTTACTACCAAAGTGTTGTGCAACTATGATAACCATGGATTGCACCCCCATCAACGACTTTGGATCACTGCCAAATAGCCACCACATACGCTTGAATCCGCCCAATAGAGCTTCCACACACATGCATGGGGGGGGGGGGGGGGGGGGGGGGAGAGAGAGAGAGAGAGCTCCAGGAGCTCTCTCTCTACCTTAGCTTTTGGATCAAATGGGAGGGCTATGGGACCTATGGGACCACTTCAGCAATAGGTGGCAGCACCACGGTCTTCCTCATCTTCTATCCAACATGTCTTTAGTCATAATAGCCCAAGCCTACTCTTGCTTTGTGAGTGCGACCATAAACTTGGCGCACTGGCCCTCCACATGAATACATGGGTTAAGAATCTCGCGGTCACCTTGCTTCATAGTTTGTGCAACCTTCTCCCATTTTACCCATTGCCAAGGTATCGATTCTTTAGTGTTATTCTTTTACCAAAATCTTTTCACCGGATTTAATAACTCTTTCCATTTGTATTTGTCGAGCTTAAGCAGAGGACCATTAAAGGCTATAAAGGGAATCATGAATGCATTGATCACTTTAACTCTGTTCAAAAAAGGTAGAAGCACAAACTCGCATCTTCTCATCTTTCTCCTTACCTTCTCCATGATCCATATAAATCTTTGCTTGATTACCCCTAGAGGGGCTCCCAAGTGCCATTTTTTGTTTTGCTTCAGGATACGACCTCGTTGGTCCACATTGATGAATCAAACGAGTCATTCTCAAAGAGAGCAATCAATTCAAAATTTTCAATACTTCACTTTGAGGCAAACGCTATTTCATACAACTGCACAATCTCCAAAGCCTTCCAAATTACCGGAGGGCATGCTTTGAGAAAAAGTAAGGAGTCACCCGCAAATAGTTTTTCCAAAAGTTGGTTGGTTTTTGGTAGAGATAGCCCATGAATCTTCCCTCTCATAGCACTCTCTTTGAGTCATGTTACTAGAGGGTGGGATTCAATAGCAAACATTAGAGGGGCTATCTGGTAGTCTTGTTTGATTGATCTTTATACCTCAAAGGCACCCACAATTCTCTCATGAATAGGAGCTCATATTGGATACCAACACCAAGAGGGTTAACCAACCTACACATCCTTAGCCCAAAGACTATTGATTTCATGACATCTTCAATGAATGACCATGTGATCTTGTCATGGGCTTTATCCAGTGTTAGGAAATAAGACGTAGCTAAATAGATTTTTGAGTAGATTACTTAATGGAGAGAGATAGATTTCACACACAAGAGATTATAGAGTAGAGAGAGAGAGAGAGTACACACGATATACGTTGTTCACCCAATGTGGGCTACGTCCACGGGAAAGCAGCCACTCAATGGCTTTAGCACTTCAAAAGAAGAAGTGGTTTACAAAGGGATTAAACCCTTAATAGAGCTCCCGCCTTGCTTCACTCTCACCATCTCACACTCACCTTGTTGCATCAACTTCACACTATATAAAATGTGTGTAGAAATGGCCTCCTTTTATAGGCCAAAAGGGCTGCCATCTCTTATGAGAGGCAGCCATGTATAGTCGCCCTTGTGCGAATAAGTCCAAATCGGACCCTCCAATCAGCCCATGTGTGGCCGCCCTTGAGAAGACAAGTCCGCTTTTGAATTCGGCCACCGGCCACCGGCCATTGACTTCCGACCACTGGCCACCGGCCAACCGACCGGTTGTTTTCCGACCACTTTCCGGCCGCCGTCCGGCCATAATATTCCGGCGAAAAAAAGTCTCGGGGGCGGAGGCCTCTAAAGTTGCCCCTGATTCTTGTCCGTGAAAATTTTGGTTTCCGGTGAGTGATTTTCGTTCATGCACAATGGCTTCTCCTCATAATGGGGGCCTTACAAATGTGCGCTTTTACCACAGAAAATTACAAGGGTAAATCAGGCTCCATACTTAACATCCAGATCTAATTGAAAGAGGATACACTCTTGCTTAGTGAAAGTGGCATACTCAATGCCAACCATAGCATCCATAATATTATCATATATTGACCTTCCCTTGATAAATTTCCATGTTGGTGGGGAGCGATGACTTTGTCGAGGAGGGGAAAAGCCTGAGGAAAACCATTCTGGCAATAATGTTATAAGCTATTGTCATCATAGCTATGGGGCACCAATGTTTCAATTGAGAGTAGTAGACTCTCAATTGAAACATTGGTGATAGTTTTGATGAGTCTTCTCAGTCAGAGCTTGGTTATCCATTCATATAATAGGGGACTTAAGTTCGTACCAAAATTATTTGAAGAAATCAGTAGTCAAACTGTCCCAACTAGGGGAATTCTCTTTGCCTACTAGAACTTGAAGTGCAAGAGAGAACTCCTCTTTTATGAATGCCTTCTCCAAAAGGTTAGCTTCAGAGTAGCGAACCTTTTTTTAATGCTCCCAAGAATAATAGATATGGTTTCATCAATCACAGGGGAGTGGTTCTTGGGCTAACCAATAACCTATCGCAAGTGATTTAGCATTAACTGGGCCATTTTCTTTGGGTCCTTAACATCATTTACTTGTCTAACAGTGAGCAAGTGGACAAGGCCCCCATTTATCTTGACTTTGAGGGACTTAAAAAAATGTGCAAGATTGGCCTCATCTGGTTGGTGTGAGGTCCCCAACTTGGAAGATTGCAACAACTTGATAGTTATTCTTTCTTTATTCTCAAGTTCCATTGACAACACCCTACTCCGATTCCATGAATCATGGATACAAGCCACAGAAGAGAAGAAGACCTCTATCCATCGCGATCGTGGTTGTAAGGGTCATACACCACAAGACAGGTCGACAAATCAAAGGATTCTAAGGAAAGCTAATTCCTACATCATAAAAATAAAATCTCATTGACATACTTAGGATCTATAAAAAACGCCTTTTTTTCTACGTTTAAGAGGCACAATCGCCCTTCATAAATCATAAATGTGATATGAGACTTATGCTTAACTAACTAATAGACTTGTAAAAAGTACCCGACTAATCTGGCCCACCTATCCGTAGACATAGATCCATTTGGATACTAGTCTCTCACTTTCCATACCACACTCACTTATTCCTCTTGTTTTTACATTACTACCACATTATTTTACATATACAAACAAATTTCCTTTATTAATTCCAGACACAAGTTCTTTCATATATCCCTTCAAACATCACCAAAACGATCCTTTCTCAAACAAGACCTAGTCCTATATTTCAACAAAAAATGAATTATTTGATTTTCTTATGAGTTTGCCTCTACCCGTGGACTTTCTTTGTCTTACCAATAGAGCCTTTGCAAAGGGTTTACTTATTTTCTAACCGTGAATTGCACATACTTTCCCAATTGCTAACTGCAAGGTACATCTTGATAATTGCAAGGCATCTTGTTAGCCACAAAGGGTCTTGCTAATCGCAAGAGAGCTGATAACCTCTACTTATTCTTTGCTAACCGCGGAATCATCTCGCTAATCACGAGGAACAAAATATATCACTTCAACAATTTTTCTCTTTAAATGATTCTTTAAACATGATTAATCAACTTTTAATGTTAAATAGTAACAAGTTATCAAACATTAACAGTTTACCAAACAATAACAATTGATCAAACAAAAATTTTACTATTCTACAAAATCATATGCTTGTTTCTTGTGATACAATCATGTTTCTTGGACAGTGTAAGGTGAATTGTTAGACTTGACTTACCAGGATAGCATGTATAACAATACAAAATTCTAAATTTATCTTTCCAGATTAGCGACGTGTTTGACTACCTTTTATGTTGGGCGGCTTCAACCTCTTTTGCAATCAATACCTCCGCTTGATCGACGATTTGAGTAGTTGATACCTTCCTTTGCACCTTCCTTGGAGGTGGAACGATGGGAGCATCCTTGGGATTTTGAGTCACTCGCTTTGGGGCCATCATATCTTGATAAAGAAAAGGAAAGCTTCACCGTGAAAAGCAGAGTTGTGGCTTCCTTGCTTGCTGAGAAGATGGCAAAAGAGAGAAAGAGAACTCAACAATCCAAGGGACAACACGATGGTGGTAGATATGGAGATGGGTTGAGGGTGAGAGCTTTAGGGAGAGAGGTGGAGGGTGATAAGTTGAGGGAGAGAAGATACCTCCCATGCCAAGGCAAGAGAGCTTTCGCTTTTGAGAACTTTTGTGTGTGTGTGGTGAATTTGATGGGACAGAGGTCTTTATATAGACTCTTAAGGCCAAAAGCAAGAGCTAAGAATAATGAAAATCAATAAGATAAGTTCACGTGCGTTCGGGACTTTTTTTTGGTGTGGGCACGTATCTTGATGCACAATTTTGAGACTCTAATTAGAAGAAGCTTGAAAAAGAAGAAAAGAAACACTATTTTGACTTCTTTTATCTAAGAATACCCTTTCTTTCCTAAAAACTAGTCCTTTCTAAAAAACACTCAATCTTTCCTAAAACTTAGCTAAAAGTTTCTCTTTCTTTCTTGAGGGTCATCTCTTATTGTCTTTAAGGCTTAAATTTCCCATAGAAACCTATTGTTCCCAAATGACTAAGGGCCAGTAGGCGTGCCCAATTTTGGGAAGGAGGTGAATTAACCAGAATCTGGGAAGATACTCCCAAAGCTTCAAGGGGGAAATGAGAGCAAAGGACAAGGTGAGGGCGGAGGTCCGCTTCAGAGATGGCACGTGGAGGGGCTAGAGGGACTACAGTGGTCGCGAGCGACAGAGAGAGAATACTGAGTGCAGTCGTCGCAAGCGAGAAACCTGTGTGCCTGTGTGCATTCTCAAAAAATGCATCGCGTTCAGAAAATGCAGGCCCGATCTGAGTGGAGGTCGCAATGGAGGCGACTGCAGGCAAATTGGTGGGGGAGAAATCTGTGTGCCTATGCGCATTCTCAGAAAATGCATCGCGCTCAGAAAATGCAGGCCCGATTTGAGTGGAGGTCTCAATGGAGGCGACTGCAGGCAATCGCATTCAACCAGGAGGGGGGGTCTGCCCTGTGTCACGGTGGAGGTTCTGAGCGCGCGGGCGAAGAGAGAGGAGAGACAAGAGAGAGAGAGAGAGAGAGAGAGAGAGAGAGAGAGAGAGAGAGAGAGAGAGAGAGAGAGAGGCTCTTTTAAGGAATCTCGTGAGATTCCGGTTAATGCGCACGCGGAGCCATTAGGGGCCATTGTTCCGGAGTCTAATTTTGGATCCAATTGTTCCATTAAAAATCTTTATGACTTAACAAAAATGTGACCTTAAATACTTTTGCAAATTAAGTGAAATAGATTTTATTGGTAAATCTTGGGTATGTTACCATCTCGCCAGCTTAGGCATTCAAGATGTCCTCAACTCAAGAAAAAGTGAGAGTAGTCCTTCTCTCGTCACCAGCTTATCCACGATTATGTCCAAAAGGGCGATGTCTTTGGTGTGCTTCAATTGCTACTAATACTCTATGGTCATTGGCGGAGCATAATGCTTAAGCCTTAAAAACTTTGACTAGTACTCTTCCATGGATAAATTGAATTATTTCAAGCTAACTCATTCTCCTTGTATTTCTTCCTTCTTGGGCCTGTAGTTTTGATTTCTTTATAAATATGATTGGTGAAGATATCCAATGCCCTAGGGATTGCTGAGTCCACATATTTGCGAGGCTTGCTCATACCTTTCAAGGCTAGGTTTTTGAATGAAGGGTCTTTAAAGAGGTGAGACCCTGTCATAAGCAGCTTCTTAGACCCTTGTGGACAAATATCTTCTTCTTTGGTTTTCCTTTAGGGTGATCTGACATAGGCTGTGAGGCTACCACCTTCATTTCCACCACTGAGTGTAGCCAATCAGCTTGATGAGAGTAGCAACAATGGTATAGTCGAGAAGTTATACCGGCATATTGAAGACTAGTATATGTGAACCCTTGTGTGTTACTCCAAGGACCTATTTCCCACTTGCTCACCATCACCCAATTCTCACATAAACTTAGCCATTTGGACATTTTAGATCCAACCAACATGTTGGATGTACAAGTTTTGTCCTTTCTCTTCTCCACCATATTAAAGTCACCAACCAAGAGCCATTCCCCTTCAATATGCGTGTCGTTCAGGTGTTCCCATAGCTTTGCTCTTTTTTTCACCAAATAGGTTCCATAAATGTTGACGATGTTGAGATACTGATCTGCTCACTTTATCCAACTCCTCGTACTCTTTTAGAGGTATGATTGAGCACCACTGTAGGCTCTAATTCCCTATCCACCACAAATAGGATGCCACTGTACCCATCAATACCTTCCCCATAAAATATAATTTTCATCCCTACAGCTTGCCATCTTTTGCTTGTAGCATCAAGGTTATGGTTATGCTCTTTGATAGCCCAAAAGTCAATACCCTTGCCATTTTAGACTTTCTCCTTAAAAAAGGAGCACTTCTTTTGGGTTTTGAGCCCCTTCACATTACAAGAATGGAATGAAAACTCTTCTATTACTAAGAGAGAGGTACGAACTCCACCTCCACTAGGTATTCACCTTCCTTGATCTCTTTCCAGTTACCCTCCTCCCCTAGTCCGTTCCTCCTCTAGATTTGCTATGAGAATTTGTGTGATCCTTAACTTTATCACAATTATGATTGCAACCTTTGTGACATTTCTCACTAGAAATATATGCGACACCTTGCTTTGCATGCTCCATAGACTTCTTGTGTATCTCTTCACTGACTAAACTAGAAATTTCAGCATCATATGCCAATTTTCCCTCACGCATAGAGTTGCTAGTCATTGTACAAAATATGTCCCATGAAGAGGGTAGAGAGCACAATGAGAAGATGGGACACACTTCATTGTCAAGTTCTGATCCTCGTGATGTCAATTGACTAAAAAATACATTGATCATATTCAAGTGCTCAAAAACTATATATGTCACTTTTATCAAGTACACTTTGTTACATGAACTTTTTCTCTCATATGTATTGCATATATTTTCCGATAAGGATTTTTCAATAACTTCACCAACTATGGTGAAATACATAGACTCAGCTAAGCTAACAAATGGCTGCCATATGAGGCGTCAAGAAATATATCCCATAGGATACATGACCTATGGGGAGGATACCATAATGGGAAACTCCAGCAACTTGTATGACTGAAGGTATCTCAACATTTGAGGATACCCTAAAAACAAACTCACACAAGACCCTCTAAAAGGCTAATTACACATAAGACACTAGCGACCCACAGTCTCAGAAAGGGATCTTCTAGTTTGAATCTCAAAAGTCAAAACTACCAAAAATAACCAAGATATGTCTCCACATAGTGTACAATGGGAAGAATTTGCAACTCAATGTACAAGAGTAAGAACCGCATACAAATAGGCACCAAAAATTGGTGCAAATAATAAGATAAGATCCCTACAAGGATATAAGCTCTTAAGAGATTTCAATGGCACTCTAAGCGCTTGAAAAAAAAATGCATCTACCAATGCATAACAACCACAGTGAAACTACTGCTAGAAGCACTACTAAGAAATTCATGTGAAGGACTTGTACCTGCATTCTTATGAGACCTAGCAATGGGTGCATGCACATTAAAGTCTGTTAATATGTTGGGTCACAAAGAAAGTAGACGCATGCAGTTCTAAAAGCCGATGTGAGTAGAAGATCTGGATATTTGTAGCCAATGCCATCTTCTGTCACTGGACGGAAGTGTAAAAAATGATGATGCTCAAAGCCAAAATACAGTCAATATGAGTGCATGTATGTGTGTGCATATATGGGTACACTAGCTAATGCCGCACATTGGATATCAAAAATTTGCTACCTAATATGTGGGATGCGGGAAAATGTTGAGGGTTGCATGATGATCCACCTATAGGACTTTCAGATGAGTTGACTAATGCTCATATTCTTTAATGTTCAAAATGAAGGTGAGGTTATTTCCAAACAAGTGCACGATGATGGATGGTATGATAAGTTCTTGGCCTTTTTAGTGGATGGGTGATTCCACAAGGGCTGATAGTGGATCAAAGGAGGGAATTTGTGTTGAGGACTCTACCATTTTTGGTGATTGCGAGTGCACTGTATAGAAGGGGAATTGATCAGATAATTAAATGATGTGTTCCTAATGAGGACAAGAATGTACTGTTGAGGGAAGGAAGTTCAAGAGGACATTCTGCAAGAGAGATAACGGGGAAAAAGATCATGCAGGCCGGCCTTTGGTGGCCAACAGTTCTCAAAGATGCACATATGTATGTAAGAGTATGTTTGCAATGTCAAAAAACAGGTCAACCAAGTCCCTCTAATCAAATGTTGGATCATCCAATTATTTCCTTGGAACCATTTCAAAAATGGACGCTTGATTTTGTCGGACCCATTAGGCCTAAAGCTTTGAGAACTGGGAGCAGATACATATTGGTGGCTATAGATTATGCTACAAAGTGGGTTGAGGCAAAAACATTGAAAGAAAACAAGGCATAAAGTGTGGCAATATTTCTTTATCAAAATATTATGATGAGATTTGGTTGTTTGATTGAGCTGGTTTCTGATCAAGGAACACATTTTTTGACTTCTGTTATTGAAGAGTTGACAACTACACATATGATGATGCATAAGAAGTCAACGTCGTATCATCCGCAGGAAAGTGGGCAAGCAAAAGTTCTAATAAGGTCCTGCTAAAGATTTTAAAGAAGATTGTACCTGATAATAAGAAGGATTGGGATGATAAGCTTGATTCTACGTTATGGTCCTTTAGGACAACTTATAAGGCTGCAACGTGGATGACCCTTTTAGGATTATTTATGGTCTTGAGGTAGTGGTGCCTATGTAGTATTTGGTCCCGATTCTGAGGATTACAATGGAGCATCGTGTGAGCCAGAGGAGTCCATGGAGCATAGGGGGAATTGGCTATTATATTTGTGGGAGGATCGTGTTTTTATCTTTTATATGGTGGAGATTATGCAAAAGCGCTCACAAGATTGGGTGAATAGGCATGTGAAGTTCAAAGCATTCAAGGTGAATGCTTGGGTTATGGTATATAACTCAAATTTGGGGCCACATCCTTGTAAGTTTAAGTTCCGATATATCGGACCTTATCGCATAATTGTGAATTTGGGGCAAAGCTCATTTAGATTGCGAGATTATTTTGGGATGGATGTATTGAAACCAATGGATGGATTCTACCTTAAAATATTGTTTACAAGAACTATAGCCAGAGAGGGGTATTTGCAAGGGGAGTCAAGTCCGGTGGAAGCGAATATGCCATTAGCGGGGGAACTCCTCAAATTGTGGGTCAAGTCAAAATTTAGGGTGTCAAGTCACGTGATTAGCCTTGATATGTGGGAACATCATTTTAAATATCCTATGGGGGATATCTTGCATGAGAGAGATTCACATCAACCACTATGCTCTTGTGGTTTCATGCATTAGCTTCATGAGGATACAATGTAGACATCAGCACTAGAAAGGCTTAATCATCTTAGAGTGCAATTAGCAACGTTAGAGTCTGAGGTGGCTATAGGAGGTGATATTTTGGCAACAGCCTATGTATTCTCCCATGGCGACACCGCATAAGGAAAAGGAAGAAGTGATAGTGACGATAGGCATTTTGGTAGCACCTATGGGATGTTGTGGTGATAGATGTGGACGAAGGGGGTGAAGAACCGTAGGGAAGCATAGTGGAATGCCAAATTGACACCACCAACCCGAGTATGGTAGCATGCCTAAAGAAAATTGGGTTGTGGGAGTTTGCAACCAAGCCATGGAGAGCTTAAGGACTCGTAGATAATGCATTAGATATTTTGAGTTTGTTGTAGCAAGGGGAAGGAGATATGTTACAAGGAGTCAACATTATCCCTGAGAGAGTGTCTAATGTGTTTGGATTACCGTTGGTGGAGAATGCCGCAATGATGAAGGTGACGGACCAACTTATGTGCATGGAGTTTGGGGCACCTACATGGTCAAAGAACTATTATATGGTCCAACAGTTAGATTTGCTGCAAAGAAGGCACATCAAGTGGTATCTTGATTGAGTATGTTTGATGGCAAAGAATACTTTTCAGTAAGGATGATTTTCAACCACTGTTTATGTTAGAAAGGAATGTGCGAGTGGATTGGGATACCTGGATCTAAGTTCAGAGATTGCTTGTCTACAATCAAATGGATAAGAGTAGGAGTATGCACAATCATCGGTAGCTAACACCATACTTGACAGGTTTGCATTCTTATGTTTCAGGTTCTGTTGAAAAGGTGCAAAAATTCAGAGGAGAATCTACTGCTGAGAATAAAAGAAGACTCAATGGGGCCAAAACACCACCGAGCAAGGTCCAGATTTTAGAGATAAAGGATGATCCACCACATGCACAATCAACAGTTTCGGAGATGGATTTTGATGAGGGAAAGAAGTTGGGTAATAAAATCAAGTTTGTAAAGAAGAAAAAGCAATTTGAGGCTATTGAAGCTCATGTCCCAGTAGTGCATGTTCCAAAGAAGGGATTATCTACCCCGATGTGGGTAATCACGGATATAGAGGATACAATGGGGTGTGTGAATTCTATTCAAAAAATTATTTTGAAGTAGAAGGAGGATTTAGATCTTGCAAGAGACATAGGAAAATATAATACAGAGACATTAGAATCTCTGCAGGTAGCGGATCATCAATACAGAGAGCTGCAAAAGTATGTGGCAGAGTTAGAAGTGGAGATCTAGCAAATCAAGATGATCAAGGTGGAGCAGTTACTGGAGTTCTAGGTGACTTTAGATGAATTCAAGGCATAGATAGATGTTGTAGAATCAAATGCAATGGAACAGAAAGACTGAGTTGCAGAAAATTCAAAAAAATTTAGGTGGATAATACGTTGTTGCAGGATCAAGTGCAAGCAATAAGTGCTCTTGAGAGGGAAGTGCTTGAAGATACTGCAAAGATGTAGGGTCTGGTGCTTACTACAAGTGAAGTCAAAGAGCTAAACTCGGGGGGTTCACCGTTCAGTACCCCCCATATAATGTACGTTCATGGGGTATTAAAAAAATCCCTCTTTTAACATGTGTAAATGAATAAAATGACCCCTTATTTTAGGAAATTTTTCCAAAATTGAATATAGAAGCCCGTTATTTTAATGTATCTCTGTTAAATTGCCAATTTTTTTTGCATTTAAAACCCCTCCTTTTGAACTCTCGTTATACATTAACATGATTACATATAGTGCACCCCCCAAGGAGCTAAAGCACAAATTACAACATATGTCGAAAGAGGTATGCGGTGGAGTGAAAAGGACACTGAGCAGTTGGCTGCAAAAACCACTGAAGGATTTGGAGAAGATTTTCATAAAGGTAGAAGATAAGGATTTGTTGCTAGAAGTGAAAAATATTCATGCTCATAATAAATTTCTAAAGGAACAAGTGATGGCTATGGAGGAAAAACAAGCTACACTAGTGGATCAAATAGTGGTTTTAACCACTAAGGCAGTGCAGGACAATGTGGAAGCTGGCAGTCCAATAGTTCTTGCGGAAAAGAAATCAAAGTCGTTGATGATGAAGACAGGGGAAAGCACTCTAGTAATGGGAAACAGTCTGGTGGCAGTAAGTGCTCTGGTTCAACTCAATGCTTATAGTCCAAATTGCAAGGGCAAAGTACTTCCAACACAGTTCTTTGATTTTTGGATTAAGGGATTGTGAGTATCAATTCAAATTTGCAAGGGCAAAGTACTCCCAACACAGTTCTTTGATTTTTGGATTAAGGGATTGTGAGTATCAATTCAAATTTGCAAGGGCAAAGTACTCCCAACACAGTTCTTTGATTTTTGGATTAAGGGATTGTGAGTATCAATTCAAATTTTAAGCCATTGGGAAATGGCTGTGTAAAAGGCATACTTAGCCATTCCCTACTTATTTTCCATTTGTAAGGTTAAAGTCTACTCTTGTCTATTTTGCTCTTATTATCCAAATGGTTATCTTGGGAGTTCCATGGGGTCACGAAACTTATGCCATCTAGCCTTCCTAGAAGAACTCTTGGAATTTTGTTTTTGAAAGAGAGCAATGAAGGAGAAGCCATTTTCCTGTCTTGTTTGTATGTATGCGAACATTCTACAGTTATCTATTTTTCTTGCTTATGTTTACCATAGTTAATAGTGTTTGAGGAAACAATCAACATGCAAAACATTGCCAACCTGCATGTAGAGGTATTCCAAAGATGTCTTGATTACATGGTACACCACATAGAAGAATATGCCATAGTGTTCAAGGGATCCGAGACGGCATGGTTGCAAGTGGATTTCCTCAAACACCTCTATGTGGTTGACAAAAAAAATTTCTTTTGCTTGTTGACGTTTGTCAAAGGTCTCACCAAATGGGAGTACGTGTTAGAGAATGAGGATGACCTCATAGACTTGGGCATGGGGTGCATAGGCACCCAATTTATCTCTTGGGACATGGTTCTGGTTTTACTTGTGCTTGAGGGCATGGAGAAGTGAAAATCAAAGGAAAAAGCAAGTAAGAAACCCCCTTGTGACCATTGTGGAGGAGTCAAATGAAGTTGTCAAATATGTCGATAAGCAGATTGAATCATCTATGGCACTCGTCCTCTTGCAAGAGCCCAACTCAACTCACGAAGAAGATTGGATAATATAGGGAGATAAGGTGTTGGAGGAAGTCCCTAATCTCCAAATTCTTACTTTGCATGCAATGGTGATGGAGGGTTGTCAATTTTTGTTCCTTGATGACATTGCTAAAGCACTAGGAATCAGAGAAGATGAGCGACTCTCATTGCTTGCTATCTAAGTAGACATGAAGGATCCAAGTAGAAAGGCAGAGATGGCCAAATTTCAAATTGACTTTGAAGACCAAAGTCTCCTGGCAAGCCTCACCTTCCTCCCTAATGAAAATGAATAGAAGTTGGTACAAATGGTGGCAAGTACCCTAGTGGAGATTAGATCATGTGCCTCCTTTTAGACCATACAAACCGTTGATTCCTATGGGTGGACATGATCGCTTTAGCATCAACCTTACAAGGTAAATTGTTGAAGAAATGTATGAATAAAGTGAGACAAATATTTTTAAATATGAAAAATTGTGAATGTTTCCTTATAAGAAGTGTTAAAGTCCTTCAAAATGTTTTGAAGACCGCATACCATGTTGATAAGTTTGCAATAATTGGAGGTTCTTGCAATGTTCCCATGGGTAGGGACATATTTTTTGGACACCATTGATCAACTTTTGTCAAAATTGGACAACAAGGGGGCCGTACGGGGGTGGCAAGACGCCCACAACACATGGTGGTGCCTAATGGGGATGGTCAATGTATAAAAAGGACTTATGGACCATGGTGCACATGTACGTAGGTAGCCATTTTGACCTGGTCAAAATGGATGTCAGTGCGTCGTGGAGCATAGGTCCCTTTTTTGCATCGACCATCCACGTCAAGCACTACCATACATTGTGGGCATCTCACCACCTGCGTACGGTCCCTTGTTGCTTGGTTTTGACAAAAGTTAACTAGGGGTGTCCCCCCAATCACTAGGAGTGTGTGATCATAGTAGGGAGTTTAAATTAAATAAGTTGAGAAATATAAATACTAAAATAACACAATGTACACAATCAATGTTACAATTGCACCAAATGGTAGAGATTTGAGTCATTGATATTATGTGAAAGTATTACAAATCTCATAAAGAGAGGTTACATGAGAATTCACCCTTCATTTAGCAAATTGATTTCCAAGGATAAATCCATGGTTTTCAAAGTTACTCTCTTTGCATGCACCATACAGGAAATGCCATCCTAGAACAATTGCACCAAAATGTCTTCAACAATGTCCTATAGATCCAATAAGCAGCACGTTGTATCAAGGTTAGAGAATCAATGTACTCAGCAATTATCTCTCTCACCACCTGAGAGAAGGCCTCTTTCATTATGATCAACTCAGTGCTCTTTTGATACTTTTGAATCTCCCACAAAGCCATTGTTCCTGGCCTCCATTTCCAATTTTTTGTGTGTTGGTGGTAGTGGAGGATTTGGTTTTTGGGCCAATCGAGGGGGGTCATTTTTATACTTTATCCTCGTCTCTTCCTAGGCCCGTTGCTCTTCGGGTGTAAACTTGTTTTTCTTCTTCTTTGCACATAGTTTTTCTCTCTAAGGAATCTTTGAAAGCTTAGAGCTCCCAGCTTTTGCTTATTGGAAAGTTCAAGATCTTTTCTCTATCGCCTTCTTCTGTGACTTTGCTCGTGCTTATAAATTGGCCAAGTGGGCTCTCTCAGCCTCTACTCTCTCCCACTCCTCCTTGTCTTCTCTCTGCCTCCTGCTTTCTTTGTTCTTCTTTCTCAACTTCCTCTTTCTTTTTCCTCTCTTCATTTCTTTTCAATCTCTTAGCTTCTCGCTCTTTAAAAACAGGGTCATCTGGGATTAGCTTGATCACTTTTTTTTTAACCAATGGCCAAATTTCTACGATGTAGTTGCCATGGCTACTTGAGCACAAGGTACTGTGATGACAGACCAGACCTCTTGATTTAGAAATGGACCCCACTATTCTTCTTCAATCTAGCATGAGCTACAAGTTGTGGATTTACTGTGTTGTGAGTGGTGGTGATTGCATTGATGTGTGTAGTGGTTTGCTCTTGTGTATCGTCCATGCGGTGCAAGATATGAGTGTGTTCTCATTTGGGCTCGAGAGAATCTCCTATAATAAATGAAAGTCGATTTGTGAGTTTTGACTTTTATAGTACTTAAAGTTTTTAAAAATTTTAAAAACTTAATAAAAATTCAAAAAAACTCCAAAAAAGACAAAACCTCATGCTCACGATCATTGATTGTGCTGCCAAAAAATCACTTGGCATCACAATACATATTTACAATAGAAATGGTTAGTATTAAAATTTTATAAGTTTTCTACCAACGATTGCCATTTTGTCACTTTATCTCCAACCATCACTGAAAACGATCTTTTGCACTCAAAGCATGATATGATTATGATCACCTCACATTAATCACTTTTGATATTCTACATATCATACTTTTTTGCACTTTAGTTTTCTTCCTCTCTCTCCCCGCTAAAATATTGTAGAACCAATTGAACATCTCATATAGGGAATTGCTTCTTTTCCTTCCACCTCCATGACGCGTGTATGTGAAGTATACTGCTTTTGCTTGATAGTGTAAGCGCTCCATTCTTTGGCTCCTCTAGATACCCAATGAACCATAGGTGTTGATAAAAAATGCACCATGTACAAAAAGAATGTGCTGTAAAAAAAAATAGAACTTATTTCAAACACAGAAGCATTTTGACTCTAGAGACTAAGTGTTCAATCCACCATGTAGGGTGAAGACATGTTAACGTGACAAGATTTTGGTTGTCCCCACAAACAGTGCTAGTTAGCACAAATTTGACATATGATAAAACTAGTACAATAACATGAGCTAGATCTCTAAGATCTATTACATATGATATATTAATAGAAAGCTCTTGAAACAAGGAATCCAAATGTACAAACTCCGACACATTTGGATATTATTTATTAAAATTTTATTGTGAGCGCAAGTTTTTTTAAGTGTGCTAACTTGAATATGCTAACTAGCAAAAACGCATGTCACGTTAATATGTTTTTATCCTGTAACATTTTATGTGTGAGTCCCCCCCAGGCAATTTGGTATGTGAAACTATTGATTGCAAATTTCAAGGTGGAGATCTCACCAGGGGTTAACTTTTCCTTTTCAAGCAGATGAAAGATATCATCAACATACTGTCACATATGAGCATGCTAAATTCCAAGGGCTGCTTTGTTACCTCTGTAGGTGATAATATCACACACCTTTTTTCACAATTGAAACTCATTGGGACTTTGGGAGTCAAAATAGTTTGAAAGAAAATGCCTTGATTTACTACCACCCCTACGTATTTTATTAGGGTGATGTAGTGTAGTTCAAGATGCCTTCTTGTCCTTTGATAGCTCAACTGCACCACCATGGAGACCAACACTTGATATAATAGCCTCAAGTTCTCTTATACACTATTCCCTTCTTTTTGCAAGCTCCAAATTCCAAGCATAATTAATATGCAGCATTAACAACTTGTCAAATTTGTAGATGGACATGAAGGATGCACACATGCACATTTACCATTGGAATTTGTAGAATAGGATCCCAATTTGGATCGTCCATGTCTTGATTAGGGGGTACATTTTGGTCACAACTAAGGATACCTTGAAACCTTTGTTGTTGTGCTTTACTCACTCTTTGTGTAGTGGGCACATCTTTCACAGAGTTGACTACAACTTCTCCACCCTTTCCCATACCACCCTTTGACTTCTTGGCCTTTGCACCCTTGCCTTCATCTCCCATCAAGACTTTGTTGTGGTAGCCTCAAATGCATGGAAAGAGGGTCATTGCACCTTGCTTGCACCCTAACATACACTTGAGAGTTTGAAAGTCTCTTGCCAAATTCCATTCAAGTTGGAACGTACCCAAACCTAAAACGTGCAATCTTTGTCCTTTTTATTGTTTCCAAATGACATCAACAATTGGCATGTGATTGAAATACCATTTCAAGGATGTGTGTCTCATGCGAGAGATGAAAAGCTGCCAGCCACAAAATATTCTTCTTTGACTGAATCCCTAAACACATGTTTCCCTTCTCATTAGCATTTAGCTCAACATCAATGCCTACCAAGGCCCTATTCATCAATTTAATGCTTATCCTTTTGAGATGTTGACCTTTGATAATCTGACACTCAACAAGCTTCATAAAAAATATAAATTTACCATCACACTCTTCTTGTGTCACCCCAAAGAATTTGATCATTGACTCCTAGAGCTTCAACAAGTCAACATACACACTATTGAACTTGTTGTAGAAAAAGTATTTGTTGTCTTCCAATGGCATGACATCCTACACATATTGAAATTCACCTAACAAGCTTGCAACATCATTATAGGTGCATTCTTTTGCAACGCTAACATTGTAAGGTGTTGGTAGTAACCTAAACTATCCCTTTTCCATATGTCCTAGCGTGATAATTATATACAAGGCTTTGTAAGCCTTGAAACCTATTATTTCATTGTCACACACCTCCATCATCTTCTGAGGTGACACAATGTTATTTAATTCACTAAAATGCTTTTGCTGTCCAACATTGGATGGATCATTCAATAGCTCCGTCAAATCTTTTGGCTTGATGATATGCTACAGGAGAGTACGTCCTATTGTAAGCCTTGAAATGTATTCCTGCAGTGTCACACGCCTCCATCATCTTTTGAGGTGACACAATGTTCTTTAATTCACTAGAATTCTTTTTTCGTACAACTTTCACAATTCCAAAATTGGATGGATCATTCAATAGCTCCGTCAACTCCTTTGGCATTCTACAGGAGAGTATGTCCTATTGATTCAACATCGAAATCAATTCCCATCATCATGCAAGCCAAATTCATACAGATTGAAATAAAGTTACAACAACATATCAAAAATCTAGCAAATCAAAATCTTGCATTCTTACCCTTATCTAGTTTGACAGATATGTTTCTTTCAAGCTCCACCACTTGAAGATAGCATGGACATCACTTGTCTCTTGCGCTTTACGAATGTGGAAGTCAAGGGGAATGTGTGTGAGATGATCGATTCGATGGTGCATAATACGTGCAGTGTATTGTAGTTGAACATAATTGTCTAGCCGATGCTCTTGCTTCTTTTTCTGTCGCTCTACTTTTTTATTAAACTTTGCCATCTCATTGTTCAGCTACTTTGTCTTCTCATTGGCTTCCTCTCCGATTTAATGAATTCCCTTCCAGTACTTCTCCTACAACAACAAATATGTAGCAAAAATATTTTCTTCCCTTTCATTGAAGAAAGTTGAATACAATCTCTAGCAATAGCCAAACAGTCCGTCTCTTCCATCTCCTATGAAACACAATGGCTCAATGAAATTCCAAAAGGGTGATGATGCATTGCTTAGAGGATCTCTCTGGTAAATATGGCCACCAACCCATAAGTTGATTTCCATACTCCCAATGTTTTGTAACTCATCTGCAACATTAGGATTGGATGTGCCAAGTTGCACAATTACGTACTCCTACTTCAAATCAACATTCAATTGATAACAGTTTGGTTGTTAGTAATGTATTGCAATGGAAGGGGATTGAATGACATTTTTGTTATCTTATCAAGCAAATTAGAGAGAGAAGGTGTAATGATGACTGCTACAAACATAGGATGTTGGCTATGGAGGGCAAAAACGGAGAGTACTCAGAGATATGAAAAAAACATTATGTTTTGGAGGGAAGAAAGAGAGGGAAGGTTGCTTAATCTCCTTTGAATTCAAATTTTTGATCATGAGTGTTTTAGAGAGAGAAATGATGTTGCACACAAAGGTAATGGAGTATCCCTTTTTTTCACCTGGAGTTGGAGTGGGATAGTCATGAGAGAGAGAGAGAGAGAGAGAGAGAGAGAGAGAGAGAGAGAGAGAGAGAGGAGGGGGGAGAGAGAAAGGCAATAAAGGAAGAGAGAATGGGAGAGAGAGAGAGAGAAGATATGCAACCTTGGAGGATCTACACTTTTAGCCAAAAGTAGGTAGCAAAGAATGTCCCTTCAATGATTGGGAGAGGGAAGTGACAAGAGAGAAAAGAGAGAGAGAGAGAGAGAGAGAGAGAGAGAGAGAGAGAGAGAGAGAGAGAGTTGGCTCACATTTTAGAGAGAATGCAAGGAGATAATTTAAAAAATTTGCTTTTTTGGCAGAGAGAGGGATGAAAAGTGCTTCCTTTAATGACCTCTAAGTAAGAGAGAGTGGTTTCAATGTAAGAGAAAGAGGACAGGGGTGGAAAAAAGGCATTTCAAAATTAAAAAATATATATTATAAAATTCAATCAATCACCTCTTTTTTGGGTTAAAACAGTCTATTTCAAAAACAAAATATAGGGATGACACTTCCAAAAGCCTAGCATAGGCCTTTTTGGACACTCGTTTAGGCTTGGTCAAACTTGGATTAAGCTTTAAAAATTTCTTAAACTGCCAAATAAAGAGGCCCTCCTATACTCCATTCACTTCCTAATGTTGAAAAATAATTTACAAATTGAATAGGAAAAGGGCTCCTTTTATTGGTAGAAAATTCATAGCTAAGGGGTTTTATAAATAGTCCTTGAATGCACACGATATATAGGTTTTACTCCCCCCCCCCCGGGTCCCGCGAAACTCAGGCACCCATAGCAATGAAGAATTATAAATTAAACTTAAGCAAAATCTACTAATTATAAACAAAACTAACCTAAATGTAAAGAAATCGTAAACTTTCATTCTAAACTAGGTCTCTATCAACCCTAAGCCCTAACTACATTGGAATAAAATACCTCAAGCTACCTCTACCTCCTATTAACTAGCTATAGGTCTCTATCAACCCTAGGGGATGCAAGGGAGGAGGTGCACATGGATAAGATGCATAAGCAATCAGGTCACAGAGAGAGAGAGAGAGAGAGAGAGAGAGAGAGAGAGGGGGAGGAGATAGAGGAGAATCTCAATATTGATTGGGTTTTCTAGAGATTATATTAGTAGATGCAAAAAATATCATTGTTAAATTTTAAACTTAACTTAAACTAACCATAAACCCTAACCTAATCCTAAATGAAACTTTTTTTTGCAAAATTCACAATGGTGAGTGGATTACAATATTAAAAAGAAAAAATTACAATTTCTTGCCATGCTCATGTCGAGCCACGACATCTTCAATAGACCATAGTTACATGGGTTGACAAGGGTGCCACCCCATGATAGAGATAGGGCCCACACCCTTACCCAAGTAAGTGATGGGTTAGTGAATGGAAAAGCGTACCCCCTAGTCACGAATGATTAGCGTTAAGCTATGGAGGGTGAAGCCTTAGCTTAACCATGGTGTTAGGGTTAGGGTTAGGATTAGGGAGATTAGGGTTAGCGTTAGGGTTACACCAAGAGCGAGAGAGAGAGAGAGAGAGAGAGAGAGAGAGAGAGTATAGAAACAATTGATAAGAGTCAAAGTATAATTTATTTATTAGAAAATATCCTCTATGTAGACTTGGTGCTTTACAATCATTGGCTTAGATAGGTTTCATCCTCTTGCTATTGGACCATGTCATCAATTATGCTTTCCTAGGTGGCTAGAGTGCTTTCCCATAGTGGTGTCACAAGATGGGCTTACCCTAACATATGCCCCCTTAAGCCAAACTTGGGGTTTACAAAGCTTTCATGTGTAGATGCACATCATTTTGGTAAGTGTCAAATGTAGCACCCATAATACAAAAGTGTCCTCCTTACAAAATTGTCAATTGGGTGTAAGACCAAAGTCACAACATCCTCCCAGAGAATTGTCAATTGGGTGTAGGATCAAAGAGTGCACCTCCCCTAGAGATTTGTAGGCAACTAGGTGGTAGCTCAAAATACAAATGTGGTGCTTTTAAATGGCCATGATGTCAAAAGGCCATATGCCATCTTCAAATTTTCAAATTTGGTTGTCGATGTCAAATTTTGCATCATCTTCATCTTGTTGTTGTTGTTGTTGTTGTTGTTTGTCTTCTTTATCTTTATGTCATTATTGTCTTCTTGTTTTTTATCTTCATTGGTCCGTGGTATTGAAGGTGCAACCATCAACACCACGGACCAAATTTTGCATCATCTTCATCTTGTCGTTGTCGTTTATCTTCTTTATCTTTATGTCATTATCATCTTCTTGGTTTTTATCTTCATTGGTCCGTGGTGGTTAAGGTGCAACCATCTTGGATAATGTTGTAATGCACACACACATATCATTTTGTGCACTTGTGTGTGCTCTCATGGTAAAGGGCGTTCTTACCATATACATAATGTATAGGTAGTGTCTAAACCCATGTGTGATTTTGTTCACAACTATTATATACATTTCATAAAGTGGGGATGCCTTGAGAAGGCTTGAAAAGAAATACTTATTGAAGCTTTGATGATTTTAGATCTATCGATGTTTGAATATTTACTTTGATGCTTTACCTTGACCTTGAAGGCATGCCAAAATAGCCTCTTTTAGGGCTTAATGAGCGAGGAAGAAAACGGTAACATTATGGAATTTTCGAGGTCATTTGGAGGGCCTTCTAAGAAAATAATTTTTTTTTGCGTTCTTTCTCTAAAGAATTGGTGTGGTAAAAGAAAAGGTGTCCTCATCAACCCTTCAAAAAGCGTACTTCCAAGTGGATTCTATTCACAGATTCATAACCGTCGTGATGATTGAGGCAATGTCTCTTTTCAACTACATTGAATGCACCTTGTCATATTGGAGGGAGTTTCTTCTCCAAATGATGTATGCACTAGGGACTAATGGTGTTCTTCTCTTTTGTGTCTTGATTTTCTTGCAGTATGTATTCATGGCTGCTTCCTCCACCCCCTCAAACCTCATCACCAAACAACATAAATATCAGCTACACATTGACCTGGATCCTGAATATGAGCCATTCCGCAAACAAGTAAAACAAACAAAATAGTAACACCCACCAAGAAAGAAAGACTCAAAGTAGAGGGAGAAAAACACATAGATATATGGGACAAATGGCTCACTCTATCCTTCAAATCCTATGATCAACACCTCCCTGCATTTGAAAATCCCACTACTTTATTGATCTTTGCAGGTGATGGAGAGAATGGCTTTCTTGGCTGTCGCAAAGCTCTAATTGGGAAATAAATGTTTTATAAAATAATAGTTCATCATCAAGCAAATGAGATTCTACAACTTTCTAATTTGCATTGCGAGAACTAGAAAACCATTTTGTATTGGACATAGGAAGTACATGTCTTGCAAGAAAAGGTGCGAACCTTCCAAACAAAAGATACAAACTTAGGTGCTCATGTGCAAAAGACGAAGCTACAGAATCTTGAAACCTTGAAGGTTGGCTCTAGTGGTCTTAAGAAAATAATCCAAGCATTAATGTGAGGATTGTGAAACTTCTAATTTATTTCATCTATACGTGGTTTTTTTCTCATGGTAGTTATGCTTTCTTTGTATAGACATTCTATATATCCAGAGAAAGAAAACAAAAATCGGAAGGCCAATGTAGGAAAGCAGTTGAAGCCATTGATAAACTAGTGGTCTTGCAAAGGATATAATCCATGACAAAAAGGTTAAGTTTTATAGCGGGATGTTGTTGACCATTTTATTTCTAATATTATAGTGCCTACCAATGAAATACAAGGCACACTTGACTCCCTTTTCATGAGTAATTACTAAGAGGGGGTACTCAGCTATTCAACATTTTATCTCGTCCATGTTTGTGAAGAAGGGAATAAAGTCTAAACTTTTTCTAACAACCGCAAGTGTTCAGAAAGAGAGACTTCAACTCAACCGTGCACATATAGAATTCATTGGAAGTCCATTACATATTGATGGTATTTATAGATCTCAAGGAACAACTCTAACCTACATTGAGTACAACAATATCTTCATGGACCTCACTTTGTTGTAAACTAGAATAGTTGAGTTTTGCAATGTAACATTTCAAGAAATTGGTGGCGTTCTACAATTACTTTTGAAGATAGATGAGTGTGAGATTCTTAAAGAGAAAACGCTAGAGGGAGTCACAACAACATTGATGAATGCCCTAAGAAAGAAGACCATGATATTTGGTGCTCATAACTAACAAGTGGTTGTTGCTGCTAGCACCCACATATCAAGGCAAAAGAGACTTGACCTTGTTGAGATTTCATAGAGATTGGCCTTGCCAAATCATACATTAGATTGCCCAATCTAAAGGTAGATAGCTCAAGAAGCTTAGCTATCCAATTTCATCATACTACCAAACTCTACTTGATCGAAGCAACATTTTATTATCAAGTTGACATGGTCAAGTAATTTTGCAAGATTGAAAAAGTTCATAATTAAGTTTAACTTGGCTATCACCTTGCTTGAATCACTATTATGCCTTTCCTATGGATAAGGTTTTCACTGGTGTTGTCCCACTCTTGCACTTTGCCTTGTGAAACTCTATTACGGATAGCCTATACTTTTCTAGATTTCCATCCAAGAAAACATTGTTGTCTTTGATAACTAGCTTGTCACTGGGAATTACCCCTTGGGTACGATCATTCACAAAGTTGAACATTAGGTTCAACTCTTTCAGCTCTTCCTCCATCTATAGAACAGGCTTCAACAACCATAAAATAAAGTTTGCAAACTTAAAGCATACCTCAGGTGGCTAATTAATGTGCATGTCCAATCAAAAACTTAGCAATCATGCATGCTTGCAAATTCATGCAGATTAATGGAGGTTACCAAGTCAAATAACAGCCTTGCTATAATGACAATCAAACCATGTCCAACAAGCTTAGACACACCCCTTGAGCAGTAAGAAATGCTCAAACTTGCATTTAGATTCACAATAAGGTGAATTCACCGACAAAAACAAAATGTAAATGATTGCATCATCAAATTGAAGTTTAAACAATAACTTGAAAGTGAGTACCTGGTAGCTTGTCAAATGTTTCTTCCTATCCTTTACCCCTTTCAGCAAGTCTAGTAACATATCGTGCCAATCTCAAGCACTACTATGCTCTGGATTTTGCCCATCATGGGGAGAATTTGTGTTTTTTACAGAGACCAAGTCCAACTCAATGATCGTTGTCTTCGTACCCATCCTTTGTTTGTGCTCATACTTAAATTGCACAAGTATGGAAAAACTTGTAACATAATCTTGCCGATTGGCCTTGCCATTGTAATAATCCAATGAATTGCAAGTAAGAAGAAAACTGAGAATTTATTTTCCAGATATTGTTGCTTGGGTCATATAATACATCTATTGCTTTTCAATAGATGTCCTACTTCTTGTTGTCGAGGGCCTTGCCCGATCCAAATCCATGGCAATATGTTTTATGTTTGAAACACAAAAAGAAGTACCTCATAGAGAGTTCCACTTCTAGAAGCGTAGAAGCTTTGCCAAATTTGCCACCAAATAAGGTTTGCAAGGAAGCCATTGCAACAAATATGCATGCCTTCATGCACAGTTTTCAAAAAGTTGTTGCAAAGTAGGTCTGTGTAGCCAATATCCATGCTCCTTGCTTATATATATATATATATATATAAGCTTAGAATATAATGGCCACAACAAGAGATTAAGAATCTATTTTGAGAGCTTCAACGAGTTGATTAACATAAAGCCTCATAGAGAGAGAAAACTTGAAGCTTACAAGAGAAATTTATCAAGATTAAGCATAAGGCATATCGATATGAGGAGCTATGGTGTCTTGAGAACGAGAGGAAAGAAAATAAATCTTATGGTATGAGAGTTTAAGGCTAGGGAGCTTAGGCTATGCGGGGCTAGACTATGGGAGCTTGGTTATGGTGAGCTCGATGGGAGTTTAAGGCTAGGGAGCTCAGGCTATGCGGGGCTAGACTATGGGAGCTTGGTTATGGTGAGCTTAGGCTATGCAGGGCTAGACTATGGGAGCTTGTTTATGGTGAGCTTGATGGATAAGTTCTATGGATCTTGAGGGAGGGCTAGAAAGAAGAGACTGATTGATAAGAGCTATGGAGTTTAAGGCACAAAGAGAGAGAGAGAGAGAGAGAGAGAGAGAGAGAGAGAGAGAGAGAGAGAGAGAGAGAGAGAGAGAGAGAGAGAGAGAGAGAGAGAGAGTACTTAGCTATAGGCTTAATGGATATCGGGATTGAGAGAGAACAAGAGAAAGAATAATTAGCTATGGCCGGAATGGAGATTGCTATGGAACTTGAGGGAGAATGAGAGAAATAAGATCCCTTAAAGTTTAAGCTTTCTGAGGGTATATATATGGGAGAGAGAGATCTTACCAAAAACTAGAGGGAGAGATTTCCCAACTTGACTTTCAGCTGCACCATGTGACAGCTCCCCCTTTGCATGCTTATTCTAAAATGCTATTATTGGCCTCAATGATAGCAAGCATAGAAAAAGTCCCCTTGAGGACATGGCATGCAAAGTTGACACTTGCACATATTTTGGTGTTGAGATGATGCCAAATGGGGGGCGCTACATCTTGTAGAGCATTTTTGCTTCTTTAGCAAAGCCATCCAAACATCACCCAGCTCATCACACAAGCTTCTCCTCTCCCCCCTCTTGTGTTGTTTCTCACTACCTCACACCATGCTTTTGTTATTTTTCATATTGCCTCTTCCTTAACTAAGCCTAGTGAGTGTCCATCCCTAAGTGTTTATGGGCGTCTAAATTCCTTTGGCATCAAATCATAAGTATATATTAAAGCATCCCTAAGCACAAGATCCAAACTCACT
Organism: Adiantum capillus-veneris; assembly: GCF_014529385.1. NCBI lineage: Eukaryota > Viridiplantae > Streptophyta > Polypodiopsida > Polypodiales > Pteridaceae > Adiantum > Adiantum capillus-veneris. The sequence continues at coordinate 74,221,212 of NC_140947.1, forward strand.
CCATTGCCATGTTGGCCATATTTAACAACAAGGTTCTCCAAAAGACACCAACTCCTTAAGAACTCATTGTTCTTTCCAAAGTGCACCACATTTGTCATGATATTAACCACAACGGTCCCAAGAATAAATTTTTGCATACATGTTTATTGAGGCATTGCTAGGCACATCATCTTTCTCCTATAGCCCTCGATCGACATTTCTCATCATCAACATGTTCCAAGTGATGACATTTTGGATGGGAAGCCCATCAAAAAATTTATTTGCTTCCCATGGACACCACATAAGGCATATATTTTTACTAAAATCATTGTTGAGCACAACATTACCTTTACCAAATGCATCCCATTTGGCATAATAATTGAAGCTCAAGTGATGATATTTTAGGCATATATTTTGACTAAAACAGTGTCGAGCACAACATTACCTTTAGCAATTGCATCCATTTGGCATAATTACTGACCAAAGCATTTTCAAAGATAGAATTTGGCATACATATTAGAAAAGACATCATCATACACATAGAAGCTCCTTAAGCACGCTTTGTGCTTTCAGAAGTATCTCGTACTTAGCATAGTTATAGACCAAAGCAATGCCATTCTCCACACTTGGCCCACATACCGACCAAGGCGAAGCCAAGGATAACTTTACCTACCTTCACAAAAGGTATCCCCTACTCTTGGATGAGACTTGATTTGCATCTTTTTATCCTATTTCCCATCGTGGAAGAGGAGCAACATGAAAATACTAAAAAATTGTACATGGTCACACCAGTGGGCCCTTACAAGCGCTGAATTTTTCAAAGCATTGAAATGTGTTGAAGAGAGAGGATCAGGGTGTGGAAAACTACAGGAAGAGTGCTAGCTTGGGAAAGAGTGTGTGTGTGTGTGTGTGTGTGTGTGTGGGTATGCACACACACACACACACACACACACACACACACAAACACACACACACACACGGCTTAGATTGGAAACATTGGAAGCCCACAAGGTTGCTTGAAACAAGCAACACAGTTTCTTTCCTTATTTGCATGTCTAAGGTTAAAAAACTCATTTCACACAAGCTTTCAAGTGGCCCATTAACTATCTCAACAAGTGTGGTAGACACACACACGCGCACGCACACACACACACAGGATAGTGTATAGACACTAGTTTTTTTTTCTTTGACATCCATGGATTGAGAGCAAGTGGCATTGGCTCTCCACTAGGACGCATTTGGAGCAGCCCACAACTGCAATGGCAATCTTCTTTGGTGAATTCCCTACATTGACTTACTCTTTGGTGGCACATTGACACTCTGGCATGGCATAGTCCATCTTGCTCAAGAAATATGCTACAACATGCAATCTTCCTAGTGTATCAACAATAAGGAAATCAATTGCATGCAACAACAACCTCCACCTTGCTAATCTCCCAGCCAGTTGAGGCTTCCTTATAAGATACAACAACGAGTGATGATCCACATGAAAAATGACTCTATTGCTCAAAAGGTAATGACAAAATGTCCACACAGCATAAACCATTTCCAAGGCTTTCTTTTTTGTCACCAAATAATTCCTCTCTGCTGCTAAAAGTATCTTTCTTGCATAATAAATCAGTATGAACCATCCTTGCCTAACCTCTTGCATTAAAACTACCCTTACTTCCACATTTGAAGCAGTCACAAACACATGAAAAGGAAATTCCAAGTTTGGGGGCTGCAATATGGGAGCTACTACCAACATCTTTTTCAGCACCCTAAATGCTCTATCTTGTGCAGGTCCCCAAAAGAAATCCACATCCTTTTCTATAAGATTTGACAATGGCGCCATAATATCCGCCAAGTGCTGTAAATTTCGACTATGCCACTTAATCTACCCATTAAACCTCTACATCTCTTTCAATTTTTTTGGTATAGGCACCTTCTGAATAGCTTCAATCTTATTAGCATCAATGGAAATACCTTCTATCAAAATCACATTTCCCAACAACTTCCCTCTTTTTACTACAATAGCGCACTTAAAAGGGTTTAAGGACATCCGAAATAGCCGACAATGAACAAAGCATTTTCCTTAAATGCTCGAACTTTCTTCCATAAACACAAAAAATTATCCATTTCCCAACAACTTTCCTCTTCTTACTGCAATAGCACACTTAAAAGGGTTTAAGGACATCCGAAATAGCCGACAACGAACAAAGCATTTTGCTTAAATGCTCCAAATCACAGGTGCGCCCCTCCTTGCTCATGACTCCCTCCATGCTCGCAACCCTCTCCAACTGTGCCCTTCACTCGGTGCTTTCCATGGTCCCTCACTTGCACTCTGCTTGGCCTGCAAAACCACTCCTCAGCACCAATCCCTCTCTCTTCCCCCTGACGACCTCCCTCTCTTTTCACGCGTGACCCCACCTACTTATAACTGGCTCGCCATGGCGGCGCTCTCTTGCACCCACTAGCCTGCATTGCTCTCGTTCTCTCTCGGCTCCAACCTGTCTACAGTAGCGTCCTCTCTCATACTTTCTCTGCACACACATGGCAGCCCTACTCGGCTCCTCCTGGACTTGCTCATGCTTCGGCGCTCTTCCTTCTCTTAACTACCCCCTGGCGGCGCTCTCTTGCCTAGTCTCGCGACCCCCGACTCTCCTGCATGACGGTTCACAGTTGGCAACCAGCATTGTTAAAAAAAGATTTTTTTAAAAAAGTTTTTCCAATGGTTTCTTAAGACCTCGTTCCCACCTTAAAAATGTTTTGACATTGTACAAGCAATCCTCGAGATCTCAAAGGTCTATCTGACAAGAACTAAACTCAAGTCCTCTCTGCCCCTATTCTCTTGAATCTCACCCGCCCTGTCTCTCGCGGATTTTAAGTCAAACTTTGAAGCTTTTACAAGTAATTACACTAAAACTTGTGTAAAACTTCCCGTTTCTTCGAAGGCAAGCTCAAAATCTGAATGGGATTTTATAGCTTCAACCGGTTGAAATACATTGTATTCCCATTTTCTCTCTTGCCCTGCCCCAAAATAACCGTAAAAGGAGAATTTTAATGTCGTAAAGACAATCCTAAAAGATCGTAAATGCTAGTCTTGAGCACAAGTCGACTCTCTTTTTTACTCTGTCTCTCAATAATATCACCCCTTTATACCTACATGTTTAGGCCCCCATGAAAACTGAGATGGCTATGCCTAGTAGTCGTGACAATCGTATAAGGTCTCAAAACTGGTAAAGAACTCTCAAAGGAGCTAGCAAAGCATTCCAAATTTAATGTACATATCAGCAAATGATTCACATCCTACTAATCATTCATATGTGACAGGCATTAAATCATGCTAGACAAGCATTATTATGTAATGATTTTTATGCAAATGCTCCTAACATGCCCATGCAGGTTCCCAAATTAACCCGAAATTATTACAAAATGTCAAAAACACTTGAGGTCTACATTCCTCCCCCACTGAAACGTGAAGTCGTCCTCGACGAACAAAAATGTTTGCTACACTGTAAATGAACTTCTTTAAACTACTGCAAACTCCCAGCTTTACAGCTACAGTTTGGAAAATAACTTGCTCCCCTCCTTAACTGCTACGAATGTCCTCGTGAGCACAATATCCTAAAACATAACACGCCAAAACTAACTGTAGTATGTCTATTCTCATTTAACACATTACAAGATCATCCTTTTTCAACATTGTAGTCAAGTAATAACATAGTCAGTGATAAATTAATAAGCAGTAAACATAGTAGAATAAACCAACTAGCACTAGTAAATCTATATACTCACACTAACAGGTTTTATAAAGATTTACCAATCGAAACCCCTAACCTCCCCAATAGGCAACCAAGCAGTAAATAATAAAAGAGATTAATTAATAGAATAGTTACAAACTATCCTAATCCAGACAATAATTTATCACCATTAATAACAAGAACAACTCCCTTCCATGTTGACAGAGATATACAGAGGTAAAGCATGTTAACCCCTATATTATAGAGAGTATAAAAATATGACAACTATGTGGAAGTCATAGCCTGAATTTTCATTCCTTTTTTTTCATTATTAATTCCTATTGTTTATTGATTTTTTTTCATGCATTCATTCTTTTGTTTTTGCAAGTCACATTGGACTTGAAATTTATTTATTTTTCTTTTTAAAAAAAATTAGTTTTTCACACATTCCACACTCACTGCTACGTCGAGCTCAAATATCCTTTCACATTCACTTACCAACCAGTATAAAACCTATCTATGGCTCGTGACTCTGTCACTAGAGACAAAGTTCGCTCCACCCACCTATCATACGGTGGTGGGTACACAACATATAACATATAAGTTTCCCTCCCCAAGCTCATCACAAGTGTAATAGTTAACATACCAACCATAATCTAGAGTTTAATGGTCTCTTCCAACCCTAGAGATCTATGACACTTTAAAGATTTGTTTTTACCATTAAGGTATAAATGTACTATCCAACACTAGATTAGCTATATTAGTGACTATATTAATTAATAATTTTTACTACTCCCTTTCAGCCACTAACCAGCTCGGTCAAAATTTTTGATTGATAATTCTAGATAAAGGACTACTAATAAAACCATAAGAATTACTAATCTAGCCAGTTTAATAAAACTATGCCACACACTTATTAATTCTGCACTGACTTAGAAAATTTAAATGAAAAAATGTTAACAATTTGAAATAAGAACTTGGAAATAAAACACCTGTTAAGTCTTTCTTGAAAGTATTGCTTTACTTTGAACTGCATCCCTAGATAGAGCATAACATCTCTTTAATTCACAGCAACTACTTTAATCTTCTCTTTTAATTAGACATTCTAACTTTGCTTACAGCAAATGGATTAAAACTACACACCCACTAATGGAATGTAGTATCCTACTCCTAATTTTAATGGGTTTTTGTTGTTTTTGTTTTTGTTTTTTATTGTTTGGTTGTTCTTTTTTTAATTGTTTTTTTCAACATAAATTTGTAAATAAATAAATAAGCATTCATATCGATTTCCAAGAATAGTGCAACGGATTGCAAGCATCTATATGTGGTTCAGTCACCTACATTCTAAGGAGCTACAGTGTCCTACACATAGACCGTATCCTAGGTCACAGACACCTATATGTGCTACAGACACCTACTTCCATTATAAAGCTACAGTTTTCTACACATATACCACACCCTCTCCAATTTCACATTCTTCACATCATCTATACGTATTTTTATATTTTGTTTTGATTTTATATTTGCTTTCAAACGTTCATTCAAATGCAACTGTATTATAACTCTTGCTTTGAAACTGACACCACAAACAATGATAAACTAACATCTTGAAACTTCCTCTCAAACCTCACATTTCAAAATCTTGTAGTATTTCTAACTCTCAAACTTCTCATACCTCTCGGACAATATCTCCCCTATAACTCACATATTACTTCTCTAGATGTTCCACTCTACTTCTCAATCATCTCTAACCCTCAAGCATCTCTCGGCTTGCTAACTTTCTACAAACATCTCTCACTTCTTTAACATCTTTCCACTTTACTAACATCTTATTTCACACCCTTTAACATCTACTAAAAACTTGACTCTCATGCACTTCTTTATCTCCTAAACACCAATATATCTTTCACCACAAACATGCACTGCAATTTTGAATTAACACAGCACATACTAGACATAGCATCTACTAAGCCTAAATTGATTAAATTCATTTCAATTGACATAGAATTATGTATTGAAGTTTTCTCATTCTTCATTCTTCCTACAATTGAATGTAATTGCCTCACATGTTAGCAAGAATAAACAATCTAGGAAGCCTCCTATCAACTATATCTTATCTCACACCACTCAAGTCACACTTACTCACTCCTACTCTTTACTCATGGATTCTTATCCATCTTGCACATACATAAAATTATCACTGAACATCCAAATGGGAGCAACAAAAACTCCTCAGTGTAGCTCAAATATTCATACATATATGATCGTACATTAGAAATCACAGTCACTTTCCATATGACATGAAATGACATCTCCCTTATTATATGTATCTTAATTAAAAATGAACAAGCTATTTTATAATACAAATAAGAAAAGATTTTGTTTTATTGTTCATTTTTCTAAACCAAACATTCATTACTTACTCTCCCCTATAATTCCCTCATCATTGAGCGAAGGTGATTTGGTTTATTGATTTCAATTTTCCACCAAACTTTGCAATATGGCCTATCCAACCATAGTATTTATACACAGACTGGCTCTGTTCATAGATTTTACTATCCTTGTTTTCTATCGAACCTTTTCTAGGCTCTATTGAAAACCTTGTGTGGACATTTGGTCTCCTAAGCTTTCCATTATCCTCTCCTCTCTTGGCTTTGTCCCCCTTTTGCATATGTGCAATATATTGTCTAATCCCATTCCCTAAAATGACCGCATTTACTTGAAATTCATGTCTAATATGTCTCTTACATTTTTTACCATCATGACCGCATTTACTTGAAATTCATGTCTAATATGTCTCGTACATTTTTTACCATCACCACTAATATGTTTATTGTGATGTTCTCTCAATCTCTCAGGTTTATTCAAAGATAAGGTTTTTTCTATATTTAACTCCTCATAATCATGTGTAGTCTCAAAGTTAGAAGAACCTAATTCAATTTCAATCTCAAAGTACTACTCATATGCGAAGTAATTCATAGATATATTCTCCTCACAAGAAGCTATACTTCTTATACTATTGTTCACCAATATAGATTAAGTACCCCGGGGAGGTCACGTAACAAAAATGTAACCTATCACGTGAGTTCAACGTTAACAGAAAGGTATTTAAAGTTCTTGAAACTTACAGAAATATATAGATAAAAGAGTATAATTTTTTCAAATTTGAAAAAAACTTACAGATTTTAAAAGAAAAGGGTAAATTATATTCCTAACAAAATTCACAGATAAGGGTTTTACAAACATGTCTTTAACGCACGTGATATGGTAGTTTTACACATAGTGAACCCCCCGAGAGAAGTACATATCTCTTCCTCGATATCACACATATCACTTAATTCATAAGGTGATGGAATTTCAAAATAGGTTTGCTCACACACATGTAGATGCTCTTTATCAAGGTGTGCTTCTAACAAGGTTTTTCTTCTCTCAATATCTATCAAGGTAGCTACATTATTATCTAGCTCTCTTTCTTCCCTTTCTACATCTCTCAGTAAACATGGGTTATCAATGTAAACGTCTATATGGTTATTGATAGATTTGCTATTATTGTCAATACAACAATCATTATTGACTATAGGAGTTATAGGCTTCTCACTCTCATGTGGCCTCTCATCATTGGAAAGGACTTGGCATCCAAATATAAGGTGCCTACTCTCATCAAGCTCCTCTCCCATTGTATTAATGCACTCACTCATGGTTTTCATTTCCTCAACATGAGATTTAGGTTCCATATCTAAAATTTCACAAGTTTTTTGTTTTCTTCTTTAAAATGTATTATATCTTGTTGAAATAAATTATATTCTAACATGGCAGACTCTTTGTCTTGTCTAGCCTTCATCAAAGCCTGTCCATTTTCTACCTTCAGTCTAATCAATTTTTGTTGAATTTGAGCGAAAGCCTCATCAAGTAGTTTTTTTTGTTTTAATAATTCTACTTGAATAGCCTTTGCTTCTACTTGCACCAACTTCATCTACCTCTCTGTTTGCTCTTATAACATGCTAGCTCCAACAAGCAATTAAATCTTTCTTATACACTAACTAATGGCATTTCTCGGCAGAACCAAATAAACCCCCCCTTAGGGCTGCAGGTCTCAAGTTCTCTCACCAGGCAACCTATTTTATGCTTCTTGCTCTCTCTACCAACCTAGCTGCGACCAATCTTCTCTCTCTCATTTTCTCTTTGTGATTTAGCATGGCTCTCTCTCTGCGCTTCATACAAGTATACACACACACACACACACACACATGGAAGCCATTATGGGCTCCCTCTCCCTTACTCACATTCTCACTCTCGGGTTTTCCTCTTCTTGATAGGAGGTTCCCTTCATAGGTGCGCCCCCTCCTTGCTCATGATTCCCTCACTCCATGCTTGCAACCCTCTCCAATTGTGCCCTTCACTCGGTGCTTCCCATGCTCCCTCACTCGCACTCCACCTGGCCTGCAAAACCTCTCCTCAGTGCCAATCCCTCTCTCTCCCCCTAATGACCTCCCTCTCTTTTCACTCGCGGCCCAAACCTGCTTATAACTGGCTCGCCCTAGCGGCGCTCTCTTGTACCCAGTAGCATACATCGCTCTCGTTCTCTCTCGGCTCCAACCTGTCTACAGTAGCGTCCTCTCTCCTACTCTCTTGGCACACACATGGCATCCCTACTCGGCCCCTCCTTGGCTCCTCATGCTTCGGTGCTCTTCCTTCTCTTAACTACCCCCTGGCGGCGCTCTCTTGCCTAGTCTCGCGACCCCGGACTCTCCCTGCATGACGGTTCACAGCTGGCAACAAACATCGTTAAAAGAAGATTTTTTTTGAGTTTTTCCAATGGTCTTTTAAGACCTCGTTTCCACCTCTAAAAAGGTTTTGACATTGTACAAGCAATCCTCGAGATCTCAAAGATCTATCTGACAAGAACTGAACCCAAGTCCTCTCTCCCCGAATTCTCTCAAATCTCACCGTCTCTGTCTCTCCCGGATTTTAAGTCAAAATTTGAAGCTTTTACCACCAGTAATTACACTAAAACTTGTGTAAACCTCCCGTTTCTTCAAAGGGAAGCTCAAAATCTAACTGGGATTTTATAGTTTCAATCGGTTGAAATACATTGCATTCCCGTTTTCTCTCTTGCACTTTCCCAAAATAACCGTAAAAGGAGAATTTTAATGTCGTAAAAACAATCCTAAAAGATCATAAAGGCTAGTCTTGAGCTCAAGTCGAATCTCTATTTTACTCTGTCTCTCAATAATATCACCCCTTTATACCTACATGTTTAGGCCCCCATCAAAACTAAGATGGCTATGCCTAGTAGTCGTGACAATCTCATAAGGTCTCAAAATTGGTAAAGAACTTTCAAAAGAGCTGGCAAAGCATTCCAATTTTAATGTACATATCAGCAAGTGATTCAAATCCTATGTAATCATTCAGATGTGACAGGCATTACTTCACACTAGACATGAATTATTATGCAATGATTTTTATGAAAATGCTCCTAACAAGCCCATGCACGTTCCCAAATTAACCCAAAATTGTTACAAAATGTCAAAAACTCTTGGGGTCTACAATGGGTACTCAACTAGATAGAAGTGTTCGATCGTGAAATCAATCATTGATGGACTACAAACAGATGGCTCTTGGCCGTTCCTGTTACCGTATTGACATAGAAAGATTTCAAGAAAATCATGCCTAGTTTCACCATTCCCGCATAGAAGTTGGGAAGAGAGAGAGAGAGAGAGAGAGAGAGAGAGAGAATGTTGCGCTAAGGAAAACCCCTTATTCGAATGTGTTGGATGCCCCATGCATATGATCCCGTGCAGACCATGTCTATGTCATAGCTTATCCTATAAGCGTACAACTACACGCCCTCGTAGAGAGAGGCTTAGCTAACAGTAACCAATCATTGACATTGTCTTTACCTAGCAGCCTTTCTCAGAACCTTGCCCGATGTCAGCAAGCACAAGCACCGTTTTCGAACAAACAAGCACAATGGTGTGCTTACCGAAAATGCTCAGCTCGTTTGTCGAAGCCCAAACCGTTTTCAAGAAGTCAAGCTTTCAAAACTTTGCAATCAGTTTCTCGCTGCATGGTCGATGCATGTTAACTAGTGAAAGGCTGATACATGCAAGCTAGCCCACGCATGTCCGCTTTCATTGATTCTTCACTTGAGGCCAAAAACCTCACACCCTGGCATGCATGGCAAACCCGCCATGGGGCTTGGCCCTTAGTAAGGAAGGATGCCCAAAGTAGGGCGCCCCTGTGTTAATAACATGTGAAAAGAAGCTCCTTGCCTCATCCATGGCGACAACAGTCAATTGCGCAAGGGGAAAACGCCAGAGCACGTGTCGACGGTTGCTCGAAATCAACCACTACAGAAACGTAAATCGATCCTTGGGTCGGTCCAAGTCCACCAAGAGCACTCGCAGGTGAAACAGTGCAGGTCTTGTCCGTGCCTCCCTTGTGTGTAAGAGTCCGTTCTCGCACCAGTCTTGGCCCTCCAAAATCCCGCCATAGCCTCGTGTGAGGAAGAGAGCGGAGAGACCATGCATGCCTCATGCAAAAAAACTCCACGGCCTTCCCTTGTCCACTTTGCTCTGATGCCATTGTGAGACCCTGGGACTGCCTTAGAGTCGATCCTCCGCCCAACCTCCCTTTATAGGCCTTGCCCCTAGGATCCCGTCTCCATTAGTAGCCAACCCTTGGCCCAATCCTTGACGTCCAGGGTGGCCCTTGGCCTGACATTTCTCTTAAGCTTGGGTAGTCAGAGGCCCGGCATCTTCGCTAAAGTATCACAACTTTTGGGTGCAATATTTCTCTCGACCCGACAATGGTACAATCATTTCTCTTAGGTGTTGGTCACACAAGGCTTATGTACTACATGTCTACTGGCTCGTCTTTATTTCTTTTGACAAAATCTTTGTAGATTCCGCTCCACTCCTCAACCAACCCTTGTGTGGGTGCCAACCAAAATAGGTTTTGATCTCGCATATAATAGACTTGAACACTAATAGCGTTGGGGTAACCACATCATCCAATGCACTTTGGTGCTTGCAATGTGCCCACATATTTATAAAAAGTAACTTTTCACAACTTCCCACCACGCTCACTCCTCTGCATCAACTATCTCTCCTATGCACAACACTTGCCCCCTACCTAACACCTTGCATCCCTTCCTCATCTGCTCTGAGCCTTGCATGATGCCTCCGCTCGCATCACTTTCATTCTATCTCGCGTGACACCTCCCCCTTTGCTTGAAATAAGTGAGATTCTCTTTTTTTTTTTGGGAAAATTACCAAAACATCCCTCTAATTTATGCAAATTCCCAAAATACCCTTCAAATTTCAAAAATTCCCAATATACCCCTCATATTTTGTCAAAAATTCCCAAAATGCCCTTCAAATTTTCCAAAATTCCCAAAATACCCCTGGTTGTGAGATTAAATTTATCCAAAAATTAAAAAATTGTAGCTTGTCATAAGAAGACTGATTGTCTATGAACGCAAGATACTAAAACTAGAATTTGAGCTGGTTATGTAGGCTTTGGAGATGAATTGCTTCATTATTTGTAGACATAATTGTCTTTTTTTTGGGAGGTAATTTGTGCACTAAAAAACGGATATACATTGTCAAAAAAGAATAAAGATTAGGAAATCGTGAACAATCCATCTAAAGTAGATACAAGGGTATTTTGGGAATTTTTGAAATTTGAGGGGTATTTTGGGAATTTCCACAAATTAGAGGGTATTTTGGTAATTTTCCCTTTTTTTTTTTCTGAAGTCGCAGGCAAAAAAGAGAATAGCTGTGCCTACCCTTTGTATGGAATGTTGTAAAGTCTTTGTAACTATGTCGACTTTGGCATATCACTGACCTAGAAAAGTGGTGCGATAACTACGCGTGACCGCATCCTCACTCAAGTTAAGTGTAAAAAACTTGGGGAAAAGGTTGCGCTCACGACAGAGAACGAGGGGTGGTAAAATCATGTGCATGTGAAAAGTAGTGCAGTGCTGCAACTGTATTATACTCCTAGCCTCCTCCCTCCAGCTTCAATTGCTTTGTGGGTAGCACATGCTCATGAATGTGGGCACGCACACACACAATCCTTGCAATGAAGCATCTTCATCAAGAGGAGAGAAAGCTGCTCTAGCCTCCACCAAAAGCAAAGGCTCACTCACTTCGTACACACACATTTACGAACAAAAGAGAAACATGGAGCAAGCATGAATACAAACAGCATGACAAGGTAATTTCTCAGCACATAGAAATCTAGTTCACAGAACAAAGAAAGTTTCGACATCTTCGATCGATCCAAGACATTTACTGCGCATGACACGTCGATCAAACATCTTATTACAACGACTTCTTTGTGCAGCTGATTCGACTTTCCCTCTTCACAATCTCTTCGAGATCTCGTGCATATAACAATGCCGGCACATGAATACAAGTATAATGGCATTACCCAAAACAAGCATAACCATAACCATAATCTAAATAAGCGTTCCATTATGTGATAATTACACATCAACACTTTGCTGCAACTTACAAGTAGTCACAAAAAAGAGGACAGAGCCCATGCCAATGACATTTGGTGCCTACATTGTACACCTATCAAAGAGGATAATAGCTTAAGAAGATTATGGATATGGTGAGCATCTTAGTGTGGATAGAAGAGACTAGCTTTTTAGGCAGCTAATAGATCTGATAATGGCATCCACTTCCAAGTTCACAATGTTATATGTTGCTGCAGACACAAGCTCCTTTGGGTGCCATGTCTAAGTGAATATTCATGAGAGGTTAAACCGATCAATCCGACACGATTAGCGGTGCGACGTGGGAGAAGTATTGCATTCAAAGCCAACATCTACATGATACTACAGTTGTTGGCATTTTCATCACTAAACATATGGGTGGCATACTCCACTGAGTTATATTCAGAGTAGCCGGTCTGAACATAGTCATTGGGAGCAAGGCTCTTGTTAGCCGATACAGTTAGGGTAGTGGTAGGGACATTCGCTATGGGCCGCTCCTGGGCGATGCGGGGAGGAGGAAGCTCCAGTATGCTGTCACCCCCACCACTGGAATTAGATCCATCATTTGCTGCATTATTACCTCCCTTCTTCCCCTTCTTGCCACCACCACCGCCACCGCCATTTCCATTGCCGCCCTTATGCTGAGGCACATTCGCATCGCCAGCATCCTTGCTATCAGCATTTGACTCTTTGGGTTTCTCTGGCTTGCTTTTCTCTGCCTTGTCACTCGGCATCGGAGCTTCCTCAGCACCCTTGGGATATTTTGCTGATGCCTCTTCTTCCTTCTTTCCACCTCCCTTCTTGCCCTCATTGTTGTTTGCACCAGTAGCTGTTGGCTTAGTATCACCTCCACTCTCACCAGCTGCATTTCCTTTCTTCTTTGAGTTGGCATTAGGACTAGGACTAGGACTAGGGCCATTGTTGGGACCTGGTTTGGGTTGGTTCCCACCTGCTGATTTAGCTGACGCATTCATCGGGCCGGCCCCAGCGCTTGGCCACACCTCCGCTTGCTTTCCATACTTCTGCAATCTTTGCATAATGATTTTGACATCCAAGTTACTGCCTGTTACGGTCACTTTGCCTGTTGTGGAATCAACGACGACATCTTCCACGTCTGATAACACGAACCAATGGATATGGAATGAGCATTGCCATTAAGATCTATATAATAAAAGCAGCTAGCAATTTGCTTTTGATAATGCAATTCAACAACAGTGCTTACCATCTAAGACCCTGATGATACGCCGGATCTTTCGCCGACATCCTTCACAGTGAATAAATGCTTTCAAAGTGATAGTCTGTTTGAAAACCCCACGGAATCGTTGTAAAATCTAATGTGAAGAGCTCAATTCTGACACTAGATAATTAATCAAATTCTAAGGTGCATCAAATTGTAAAGCAGATATAACAGATGATTGGATTTGACACATAAAACATATAGAAAAACTAAAGAAAATTTTACTGACACAGCATCAATGAATGCAAAGCTCACCAAAGAAAGGTGATGCAAACAAAGAGGATAGAGCTAGTTTTCTCACCTCTAGCTTGGCGGGGGGCTTAATGGGGGAGTCTGCCTTTGTCATGGCACAGAGAGAGAGAGAGAGAGAGAGAGAGAGAGGTGGGGCAAGAAGGGGAGAGAGGGGGGGCGTTAGGAAGAAGAAAAGATGGGAAAGGCGCAAGGGAACTTCATGTGAAAATTGTGGGCGTTGTGAGATTGTGGTAGCGATAGCAGTGTGTGTGTGTGTGTGTGTGTGTGTGTGTGTGAGAGAGAGAGAGAGAGAGAGAGAGAGAGAGTGTCACTTGGAGGAGGTGGGTGTTGGCCTGTCTGGCTACTACAACAACAACAACTTACTCCTCTCCATTCTCTCTCTCTCTCTCTCTCTCTCTCTTTTGCAAGCCAAACACCTCTATGCATTTCTGCTTTATATACGGCATTGGCCTGTGTGTATGAGAGAGAGAGAGAGAGAGAGAGAGAGAGAGATGAAAAAACAGCTGGAGAAAGAGCAGAGCAGAGAGAACGACCTTTAACGTGGGTATCTTAAGAGATGAATGAAGCAGGGGGGGGTTTTGAACTCAGGACGTGGACGTGTTGAAAGAGAAAGTCCAGACTCCAGAGGAGATCACTCCACTCTCTCGCACAGACACTGGAGTAGAGAGAGAGAGAAAAGAGGACTCTCTCAGAGGCGACAAAGGAGCGAATGATGATGACAGGAAAATGGAGCCGGACAATGAGGTCACCCGGATGTCCGGCGGACAAAGGCAGGGCGCTGTGGGTCCCAGCGATGGCGTCACTCTGCTAGGGACCGGACCGCCTCCAAATTTAGTCAAGCTTCCTGCCGCTAAAACCGCTTTTATTTTATTATCGGTGTTGTAGTTGTGGCCCTCTGAGTCTCTCCTGCCACCGCTGTCCGGAAGCGTCATCGCCTGCCATTTGCCATCATCGCCCCCTCTGACACATCTTCTCTGCCACCTTTCCTTTTCTTTTTCCTTTTTGAAAAGCCCACATTCCCCAATTTTTACTCACCCAAATTCCGTATCTCATTTAATTTCCCCCTAAACTATTCAAGGAATAACAATACTATATGGTCTAAATACTATTTTATGGTCTTGAGATGAGGACTAGTATTGCCAAACCTTATCTCTTTCTCTCATTTCGCTGAGGCCTTTCCTCTCTCTCGTTGATCGCATTGGGTTCAGAGCACACTGGCCGATTAAGGAAGGAGCGACATGTGTTCGAAAGAGGGAGTCGAAATCCCTCCCCCTTTTATAATAGTATAGATCTACCTCTGTGGGTGCCGTTCACATTGGACTCTCCTCGTGTTACATTTTCCCTTCGGACGTATAGCACATGGAGCTACTTGAACATCATCGCCCCTTTGCATTATTAAGGATACCCAATCATCATCCTCAAAGTAGACCGCAGTGAGAGCATCTTTTTGACTCAGAATATGCACCAAGATTAGAACTGCTCATGCAGGGCCGAAAATTGCAACCCTTCCCGCCCTTCCTTTGTTGCTGGCCCTGCATAGATAGGAATTGACTCATTGTAACCTCACTCTTTTGACTCATTGTATAGAAAGAATTGGAGCTTCATCCAATGTTATCTTTTTTATCATCAACACGGGTAACATGTATCAAAAAGAAAAAATTAAATTGTCTTTGACTAGAATCCTTAGATGCATTCTTAATTCTATTGATAGGAAGCGAATCCTATCTTGGCATATACCAAAACAAAAGGCATGTCCACAAATCACTATCCACACTAAGCCAACTATCATTTATTAACATCCTCCAAGTTATGAGTTGCTCGAGGCTTCTCATCTTTGAGCAGTGAGAAAAAATCCATGATTTTTCCATTTTTATTTGTAAACTGGACCATTTTCCTTAAGAGCCCTATAGCCCACCATCTGGGACCGCCGTAGTTCCTTCAAGGACTTCAATATTTCTACCAGTTTGCTCCACCTAGATATAGTATTTTGGAGTAGGTGATCTTTTGGGTGAGGGTCTAAAGTTGGTCTACTCTATCTTTGTCATATTGACATGCTCTGAGCATGCCTCCATTGTATCTCAAACTCAACCAAAAAAGTACATTGAGGCTCCGCACAAACAAAGCAAAGCCCTATCCTCTATATATAGACCCACAGCCATGTGTGCATCCCTTTGTAATAGGGCTAGCCTTGGTCCCTCATCCTCTTCGGCTCCTAGCATAGTCCATAGGACCTATGTCCTTACACTATGTCCTTGAAGAAGAGTTTTTATCCTCAAAACCAAAAGAAAAAATGTTTCCCCAAGTGGAACCATCCTCACATGTATCCTTCCACTTGATCAAAGAGTGGTCGGACACTTAGACCAAAGGCTTATCAACTTAAACCCATATGATTGCAATTAAACTGACAACTAGAATATATAGAAATGTGTTCACTTCGGCCATAAGGGATATCATGTGAACATAAGAACTAACCCCTTGAGAGGAGCTCCATTTGAGGAAAACTTACTTAAGCAAATCCTTTCTAAAACATGGAATTCTTACCCTCAATGAGAAAATTGAGTCCTTTCTTGCCATTCCTTCTTCTGCAATCGACCTCATACTAGTGTAAGTCATCCCCTTGAATGACCAGCGCTTGGACTTTCCTTTGATAAAAATAAAACATTTAGCACTTTGTGTTTCATTTTCATGGACACACTTACTCTCCATATGCATAATAAGTACCCTAAAAGAAATTTGGTATTTGGAATGAGTTGGTCACTTGACATCTACTCCAGGGTTAGAACTTCAGAGTCGGATGCTAGGTACTTTAGAGTCAGGTCAGATTAGATGAATAAAATCAGACTTCAGAAAAGTCGGATAGACAACTAAACTGAACTGAAATGAAAGACCTCGGATGATATGAGCAGAGAGAGCTGGAATTAGAGATTCAGATTCATAAATTGGTTCAAAAGTACAAAGTTTGAAAATAAAAGTGGTACATCACATAGTGCTCAAAAGCTCTATAAAGCGGGGTTTTTTTTCTTTGGTTAGCGGATCGCCGTGATGGACGTCTCTAGCATAGCTATCGGGCACTAACATAATGTCAATACTCAGGGAAGTGACTCGGATGGGGCACAGAGACTCTTTGAGATTGTCAATCTCAAGAAGTGAACCTTAACAAGCAAACACAACAACTCTACAAGCCAACCAACAATAAATGATCACGGAAATCTGCCTATGTCTTTTCTCACAACTTTAGGTCATCATGCCATTTTGGCACTCGAACGGACTCGAAATGCAACAAAACTTTAGGATGAGGTCTAGGACACTTAGGGGCACTATCGTACCAAGTTTGTTCGCAATCCAACAAGGTACCAAAATTACGATCCATCATGAAAAAGGTCCTGAAAACTGCAATAGAACTATCTAGAAAGGTCGCCCTATGGTATAGGAACACTCTCCTATGGTCAAAACGACTAAAAACTGTGATTTAAACACTCAAATATGCAATTAAGGCTCACAAACGCGTAGTCGCGGACCACAACAAAACTGACAACGCTTACACTTAAATGAAAGAGCAAAGAGAAAGAAACACAATGCACGTTTCGGAATTGAAAATTGATTACTCAATCGTTAAAAAAGTTGGTTACAAGTGGGAGCAGCTTAGCAGAGCTCTTTTCTTCTCTAAAGATAAGCTTCCTTTCACATTAAGGTTATTTATACCTAAGGCATTCTAAATGGCTAGTGGCCGACTCACACGGACCTTTACAATTGTCATGAGAGAATTACAATTCAGTGAATTGACTTGCTACTCTGGAATCAGGATTTACACAGAGTATTACTACACTAGCTTGGAAAACTAATAGAGTACAAATGTGGTGTCCGACTGTTACCATATACATGTGGTAGTGATGTCCGTGAACACACTAGGACCGCCGGGGCATTTTTTCCCTCTTTAGGAGGCTTTTTCCCCTGAGCATTGTATATACGCCCATCACTCTAGGGCTATCAATCTTTCCATTGCACACTAAGTAACACACTCTCTATTGTGTGTCTTGAGCTTTCTTTGTCTTCTTCAAGTTGTGTGCGTTTCTCTGCAACCCTAATTCCAACAATTGGTATCAGAGCAGGTTGCGTCCTCCCGGGCTTAATTGCCAGCTGCTCCAGCACACGCCTACTCACTTTCTCTGATTTCAGTGAGCTTTGGCAAGCGTTCGTAGGTCGACAAATATTTTGGGCAAACTCGAAGAGCTTAGTCTGCTCAGATTTCTGATTCGGGCTCATTTCGGCCTCCGTTTCCACTACAAACAAGTCTGCACAGGCAATTTCGTCATTTTCTGCAAAATTTTTGTCAGTGCCGTTTTTTGCATAATAGGTACCTTTTAGTCTTCTACGGTTTGTGCTATATAGCACGTGTTGTTCCCACTCCGTTTCTCTTATTTTTGGGCAGTTTTCACATCAGGTGCAACATTTACCATGGCTGACAACAACAAAGATGTCTTCAAGCATTATGTGAAATTTGGACTCACAAAGGGGCCCTTTAAGGAGTTTGACTTTACCTCTCTCTACCAAAACGGGCGCATGGATAAATTTTTGCAAACAAACTCCAAAGTTGGCGGAGGTTTGACAGTTAGAATGTCCTCTTCAAGCTCTATCTACTGATATATAGCACGCCATGGGATTCCTCATATTTGAGAAGATTCTTTTTTTGATTCACTTAGATTCCGATAGAGTTGTCACAATGAATCAAAAAAAGAATCTTCTCAAATATGAGGAATCCCATGGCGTGCTATATATCAGTAGATAGAGCTTGAAGAGGACATTCTAACTGTCAAACCTCCGCCAACTTTGGAGTTTGTTTGCAAAAATTTATCCATGCGCCCGTTTTGGTACAGAGAGGTAAAGTCAAACTCTTTAAAGGGCCCCTTTGTGAGTCCAAATTTCACCTAATGATGTTTTCTGCTGAGGACACGCTGGATCGGGACAATTACCCTATGTGGGCTTATATGATGCAACACGTTCTTGTGTCAAAGGGCGTCTGAAATATTGTGCAGGGAATTGATGTACATCCTGGTTCTGAGGATGCAGACGATGTTGAGGATGTTGCAGGTCTTGTTGCAAGGATTGCTGCTATTAGAGTTGTTTTGCCTATGGCAGAACAATCTCGTTGGGATGTAAAGGATGCGCAGGCTCATGCATTGATTGCGTTGTCTGTGAAGCGCACCATTGTTCCTCACATTCGTTCAGCAAAATCTACAAAACAGGCTTGGGATATATTGGCTGGTCTTTATGCAAGTCGCAATGAGGCTAAAATTGCTTTGCTGCATAAAGAGCTGGAGTCGAAGATTATGCATGAGGAAGATGATATGGACACTTTCCTTGCTAGTGTCAAGGATATCAATGAGCAACTTATTTTTGTAGGTGAAGTCATTTCAGACAGTTCCCTTGTGCAAACTGTTCTTGATGCCTTACCAGATTCTTACCAGACTTTTGCTAGTACTTGGAGACTTATGACCCAAGGAAATCTAGAAGTTATCAAGTTTGATGCATTATGCACATTGCTGTTGCAAGAGTCACTTTCCAAAAAAAACAGGACTAGACAACATGCAGTTGAACATGCTTTATTGCTTCTCAAAGAAAGGGTGGCAACAGCAATGCAGCCACTTCTTATGGTTCTGCTGTGAGTGGCAAAACTTCTGTTCCCAATGCTTCTGCTGGCAACACTTCGTCTGGCAATTCTGGTGATAAGGGCAAAAAGAAAATGCGTTGCCATTATTGTAAAGCTAATGATCACTTAAGCAAGCCGTGTCCTAAGTTGAAGGCCAAAGAGGCTAAGAAGAAAGAGGGTGGTTCCACTGCAAATGCTGGTTCCACTACAAATGCAGTCATTGTTGAGTCTTCTGTAAAAGGAGACAGTAATACTGATGATGATGCAGAATGGGCTTTTATTGCATAGTGCACTTACAATCCTGTTGTCCATGATGCATGCTTGTTAGTTGCTGTAGATTCACATGTGTGGTATTTTGATACTGGTGCTACAAAGCACATTACCTCACATCGTGAATTGTTCACCTCTCTCGAGTCTGTTCCTCATGGGAATTCAGTCACTTGTGCCAACAATGCCTCTTATCCGGTATAGGGAGTTGGAAAGATTGTGCTTACTGCTGCAAATGGCAGTTCCTTCACACTTGTTGATGCACTTCATGTACATGGGATCAAGAAGAATCTCTTGTCTGTATCCGCACTTGCTAGACTTGGACTTGTAGTCAAATTTGTGGATGACAGATGTACGGTTCATGATCTCAATTTTGGTGATGAAATTGTTGCATCTGGCCTTTTGTGCCGTGGGCTGTATAAGCTCGCTTTGTATGACAAGTGTGGACAAAATTTTGCAAATGCTATTGCAGATTTAAGGGCTATTTCAGATGCAAAACTTTGGCATGCACGTTTTGGTCATTTGAATGTTGCCAGTTTGCTGCGTTTGCAGAAATCTGATATGGTTGCTTCTTTGCCGCCTCTTGAAGCACCTGTCAAACATGTTTGTGAAGGCTGTGTTTTGGGTAAGATGCAGCGTTCTAAGTTTCCAAAGGATGGTTCAGTTCGGGCCACATGCAGGTTGCAGCTTGTGCATAG
The DNA here is from genome assembly GCF_014529385.1 of Adiantum capillus-veneris. Taxonomy (NCBI): domain Eukaryota; kingdom Viridiplantae; phylum Streptophyta; class Polypodiopsida; order Polypodiales; family Pteridaceae; genus Adiantum; species Adiantum capillus-veneris. Next base: position 74,241,520 of record NC_140947.1, read on the forward strand.
TGATGTTTGTGGGCCCATGCAAACTCCGTCCTTGGGCAATTACCTGTACTTCGTGACTTTCATTGATGATTACTCCAGGCATGCATGGGTATTTCTGCTTAAAGCAAAGTCCGAAGTTTTTATGTGCTTCAAGCAATTTCTGGCTATGGCTGAAAATGTCTCGAAATGTACTATGGGCACCCACCGTTCCGATTGAGGGGGGGAGTATATGTCTCATGAATTCATTGCATTTCTGGCTAGTCATGGGATAAAGCACCAATGTACAGTGCCTTATACACCTCAACAAAATGGTGTTGCTGAGAGGGAAAACGGGTCACTTACGAAAATGGCACGATGTATGGTCAAAAGTCAAGCTTTGCCGCATTCTTTTTCGCTTGAGGCCATCATGTGTGCCACTTATGTACTTAGCAGGTGTCCTACGAAAGCTTTGCACTCTATTACTCCATATGAAGCATGGCATGATAGAAAGCCTTCTATTGAGCACATGCGTGTTTTTGGCTATTTGGCATATGCTTTGGTGCCACAAACACAGCGCAGAAAATTGGATGATAAGGCTGTCAAATGTATTTTTGTTGGTTATAGTGCTGAAAGCAAAGGTTACAAGTTGTATCATCCGCAAACAAAACGTATTCTGGTTTCACGGGATGTAGTGTTTGTGGAATATTCTGTTCAATCCTTGCTGTCATGTACTAGAGACAATAATGTAAGCTCACAGGACATTTATGATACTTTGTTGCCTCTTTTCAGTGGTGGAAATACGAATGTAATTTCCAATGAGGCAAATGTACAGCCTATGGGGGTTTCGAAAAATGTTGCAGATCAGCCTATTACTGATGCATATGTACATGATGTACTTGATGAGGAAAGGGCTGAAAATGAGTAGGCTAGAGGTATGCCAAAATGGCTGGTGCTCACTTTACGTAACAGTAAATTGGATGCACCTTTGTCTAGTCGTACTCGTTCAAGCTCTCGCCATGCATCTTATGCATCAGATTGTTATGCTTTGGCTGTGTCTAGCTTACATGATGTTGAGGAGCCTCTGTCTTTTGATGAAGCACAGAGTTCACAAAATTGGATGGCTGCCATGCAATCAGAATATGATGCACTTTTAGAAAATGACACATGGACTTTATGTGATTTGCATCCTGGCAAAAAGGCCATTGAAATGAAGTGGGTTTACAAGTTGAAACGCAAGCCGGATGGTGAGATGGATCGCCATAAGGCTCGACTTGTTGCAAAGGGTTATGCACAGCAAAAAGGCATAGATTATGAAGAGACTTTTGCTCCCACTTGTCGTATGACTACTGTGCATTTTCAATGTGCATTGGAAGCTCATTTTGGTTAGAATGTACATCAATCAGACATTGTTACTGCTTTCTTGAATGGTGACATATTTGAGGAAGTTTATGTAACGCAGCCTCGCGGTTTTGTCATAAAAGGACAAGAGGAGAAAGTGTGTAGATGTAAGAAGGCTTTGTATGGGTTGAAGCAATCTCCTCGTGCTTGGTATGAGAAAGCTGATACTCATTTGGTTAAACAAGGCTTTCGTAACAGTCCAACAGAAAGCACATTGTATGTAAAGCGTCCGAATGATGTACTTCTCAGTGTGGTTCTTTATGTCGATGATTTGATGACCACTGGACCAAATGAGAGACATATTTCTGAATTTAAGGCTGATTTGAATGCTACTTTCAAGATGAAAGATTTGGGACTATTGCATCATTACTTGGGTATACAGTTTAAGCAGTGTGATGGTGGTATTAGACATTGCTATGTAAGTTTGGACTTGAGGATTGCAAACCTATTGCCACTCCCATGGAAACAGGTTTGAAGTTGAGTCTACATGATGCTAGCGATCCTGCTGATGTCACTCTTTACCAAACTGATGTTGGCTGTCTCATTTATGTATGCAACACGAGGTCGGATATTCAATTTTCAGTCTCACAAGTCAGCAAATTTATGCATAGCCCAGGGTCTAAGCATTGGCAGGCTGTCGAGAGGATTTTCCGCTACCTTAGTGGCACTTTACATCTTGGCTTGTTTTATCCCAAGGGGGGATCATTGGCGCCAGACTTACATGCTTTTTCGGACTCAGATTGGGTTGGTTGTTTTGACATGCGAGTGTACACAAGTGGTTTTTGTTTCATGCTTGGCAGTTCATGTATATCATGGTTGAGCAAGAAGCAACCTACTATGGCCACTTCGAGTTGTGAGGCTGAGTACAGGGCAGTCTTCACAGCTATGGTTGAGTGTGTATGGCTCAGACGCCTTATGGATGATTTGGGTGTTGGACAGGACACTGCCAACACTATCTACACTGACAGTCAGAGCGCATTGGCAGTTGCAATGAACCCAATTTTTCATGCTCGCACAAAGCACGTTGAGGTGCATTACCACTATGTCAGGGAGAGGCTCTCAGCAGGAGAGATCAGCTTGGCTTATGTGCCAACACAGAAAAACCTTGCAGATCTTTTCACAAAGGCATTGTCTTGTGAGAATCTTGAAGCTTTCCGCAAAGCTTTGGGCTTACTCATGTCCTCACGCCATGGAACTTCCCTTTACTCATGTGCCAGCTCTCGTTCACCACATCACTCCAGGGGGGATTTGTTACCATATACATGTGGTAGTGATGTGTGTGAACACACTAGGACCACCGGGGCATTTTTTTCCCTCTTTAGGAGGTTTTTTCCCCCGAGCATTGTATATACGCCCATCACTCTAGGGCTATCAATCTTTCCATTGCACATTAAGTAACACCCTCAATTGTGTTCCTTGAGCTTCCTTCGTCTTCTCCAAGCTGTGTGCGTTTCTCTGCAACCCTAATTCCAACACCGGTTACGTGTCCGACCAGTTGGGTGCCTGTTCAATCTGTCCTCAAACGTTTCCCCCTTTCTAAATCATGTCGTCCCTTGACACGACATTGTGCAATCTTGTCATAGGGTTGTCTTCAGCTTTGTCTTCATCGTGGGAAGTGCGTTGTCGTTGATGACGCTCCCCCCTTCCTTGAGTGATGCATAGCTGCCGTGTCGTTGATACATTATTTGAGCTTTGATTTTCAAGGTAGATGTTCTTGTTGTGTATTCACCTCTTTGTTGCTAATCTTAGTTGCCGTAAAGATGGATATTGATGTGTCTGAGCTTATAGAACCGATCCTCTTTGTGGCGTGGATTTTTTGATGGATTTGCTTTCAAGGTCCACTGCAATTTGAGTTTTCCACAATAGGTAGCCAATGCTGAAGCACTATGTGAGCTATGTATGGTTATTGTGGATCGGTTGCTGTTGAATTTTTCTTGCTTGTCGTTGTAGGCCATTCTTTGACTTGCCATTGTTTGATGGAGCTTTGTTGTCAACCTAGGAGATAAAAGATTCTCTTCATAAGCACATGGAAACCTGTAGTTTTTGCTCCAAGTGGTTGTCGAATGATTTGGGTAGCCTTTTCATTATTGCTGATGTAGAAGGAATATATACAAGAAGATGATGTGATTCAAGATTAGGGTCTAAACCCTGGATGACCAAAGGGGAAAAACCTGGTGGGAAAAAAGTGACTTTGGTATACGCTCTTATTGGAGTTGAGCATTTGGATTTGAAGTACATGTCATGCAAGGTGAGTGCTTGGGAGAAACAAAGGAAGAGTGCCTAATGAAAGTGCCAATTTTGGGACACTCTATGTAATGGAAATGGCCTATGAACTTTGAGAGTAGGGGAATTAAGAGAATTAGAGTGAGCATTTTTGTGAGATCACTTTGAGAACATGGAGGGTGAACTTAATTGATGGTATCAACATAAACATAGTACTTAATTAACTTGGCATGAACAATACTTTTGTAAGAGAGAGAGTATTAGAGAACACGACAATAGTTGAGGACCGGATTTACTTGGAGCTGGTCCCCCCTCCAAAAGACATTTGTATTATAGATTCTTCCATCAAGAGAGACTTTGTTACAATACAATCTTTGTGTTCCTTGTGACCTTGGTGATGCTATGAAGATGGAAAGCTTCATGCATCACGAGCTTAACATAAACTACAAAAAGCATTAACTATCCCAAGCCTCAGTCCCAAGGCCTCAAACACCTTCGAAGGTGGAGAGAGCTCGCGGGGAATGACGGTAGGGAAGAGGAAGAATAAACATTCCATAGGAGAAATAAATAGTTCCTCACTTATCATCACTCTTCTTTCTTTGCATAGCATAATAGCATAGTAATGAAGATGAAGAAGATGGTAAGATTAAGCATTGAAGCATGGCTCTTGGTTGGATTTGCATTCCATAGCCAAGAGTGTTGGTGTAGGCTCTCCACTTCTCAACAAACTTGGAGAAGGGGATGGAGATCTTGCATTTTGCACTCCACACAAATGAGAGAATGTGTGTGTGTGTGTGTGTGTGTGTGTGGGAGAGTATACCCCCCCTCTCATGCTTGGTCCACACCTCTCACTCTCTCTGTCTCCCTCTCTTGTATTATTTTATTATTTCATTTGGACATGTGTCCTCTTTTTTCTCTTTGAGAGAAAGAACTTGATTATTTATTTTTATGTATCTAAATTCTCATTGGACCCCTTTAAAACCTATCCAATAGCATTCAAACACATCATGAGGGCCACATGTGGAGGATCATTTGAACATGTGTCTTTTGTGCTTATTAAGTCATTTGGTTGAATGGAATACTTCAAGGACAATCAATCAAACATGGAAACGTTCATGGCTCTTGAGAGTTATATATGAATTGAATTCTTCAAGAACTTTAGTCATTTAAGCATGTGAGAAACACCTCAAGATTTTGGGTAAGGTTCCCACTACCACTTAGCAAGCCAACAAGCACCTCATGCTTGAGTAGGATTCCCACCTCAAGGTCAACCCTAGCTTGCCTAAGGTCAAAGGACTTTTGAATACTAACTTTTGGAGGTCTTTAATGAAGCTAACCCTACGGTCTTTAAACTCCATTAGGTAGCATTGCTCTTTAACATACCATCTCTCATTTGGACCCCTTTTAACCTTGGCCCCATGTTGAGACAGATCCATAAACACATGTCTATATTCTAACCCTTGTTCCCGTTTATTCTCCCACATTAAATGATCAGCTTAATATGAAAAAATCATTTGGGTTGGTTAGATATTAGGTTTTATGACACTCTATATGCATATTATAAATTTGTCAAACAAAAGCATGTAGTGTAAGAGATGGAGTTGATGAGTGCTTCAAGGAACATACGTAGCATATGTGACATCAAAGGATGTCTCAATAGCTTCCATGTTTTCAAGAAGGGTTTTTGATGTAGAAACTTGTACACTCATACCTCATTGTGTTGAGTGTGTGACTTTCTTTTGGACTTTCTCCTTCACCTTACCACTATACTACAACGACTTTAACTCTTATGCTCACCTATACCAACATGAGCGACACAATGTAATTATGCTCAACTCTTTTAGCTTAAGCAGTACCTAGAATAACTAAGATGCTTAGACCACAGAGAATATTACATGAAGTTTTGGGACTAATGCCTCGCTCATTTAGTGGCTTAGCTGCCCGACTTTGACTTTTATGCCATGTATGTTTAATGGAGACTTAAACTTACTTGTTCAAGGCCAGAAACCTAGTTCCATAAGTTCTGGAAATTTAGGCCTCTTCCATTGTGTTGGTCTTTGGATGCCACCATCTTGTCGAGTAGATTGGCATATTTTGGCTCCTCTTGACTTGCTGGTTGTATGTTTACACTACTTTGTGAAACAAGTCCTTCAGCTCTCGTAGGGACTGATGTAGCCTTTGATTTATCTTGCATGAGAAGTGGTTGTTGATGTGTTTGGGTTCTTTTTGATTGAGTTTCCACTATCAATTTTGGAACCCATCTTGTTTTTTGTCCTTGTGTGACCGTCTTTTGCATTTGCTTAGTTTGCTTAAAAACTTGATGGAAACTAGGCTTTGGTAGCCATAACTGATTGTTTCCATTGTAGAAGCCTTGATTCTATAGTTTATGACAAGGTATCCATCTGTAGATTGCAACAGGCTTGGTTGCAATTTGATTTTGTTGGCTCTTGGTTGTCATTGCTTGACTTTGGGTAGAAGCTTGTGTTGCCTGATTTCTCTTGGTTGTTCGAGATTGAGCTACAACTTTTGGTAAACATATTTGATTGTTACATGCATAAAATCCTTATGCTTCGAGTAGCTTGACTTGAATCATCCGTTGTTTCACCTATTTTCCTTGGGTAACTTGACTAGAGTCTGCCTTTGGTACCCAAACTTGTCGCATTTCTTGCTTGGAAGGTCCTTTCTTTTGCCTTTTGTGGTTTTTCTTTCTTCTATTTGAGTTGTATGTCTTGCATTTATAGTGCATCTTGTTCTGTGTAGAACACGTTGGTTGAGGTGGGTAGGTCCAGGCTATACTTTAGGGTTTTTGGCCCAAACATTAGCGTTTCCTTGAAAGTAGCCCTGAGTAGTGATTGACTCGTTTGATGCTACCCACCCTGTCACTTTATGTTGTTGAGGCTGAACTTGTGCTTCATGTATCCAAACTGGGTCTTTGACTTGGATGTGCTCTTTAGATACCAATACTTGGTTGACGATGCTTTTTTGTGATGGAAACTTTGGTTGATAGACTTTTTGTTTCGCTTTCCATTGCATTGCTGATGGTTTGGCTCTTGATGTAGAGGTTTCATCGGAAGCTTGATGAAAGCTCGTTGAAGGTAAAGTCGTCTTGCAAGGTTGATATACTTTAGTTTTTACCTTTGCTTTACACTCTAGGATGCAATACTTCTTTCTAAGACTTTCGCACTCCGAAGCTCCACACATCCCAATATGCACTTTGTTTTGCAACCAAGCAGGTATCTTGGTTTCTTGTTCAGTTGTGGAGTGTAATTCTTTCCACGGGGTTTGCTCTACATCTCTATAACTATGATATGTGACTCTGATCTTTGTAGTGACATCCTCATGTCTGAGGTAGATATAGTCATAGCCCCAATCTTTTACCATTTTGAGCTGATGCATAAATGGTCTGCCCAATATGATATCGAAATTTCTGCTCTCATCAAAATTCATAATAGTGAATGTGTGTTCATATGCGATTCCGCAAGAGGTTACTACAATTTGCTCCAAAATGCCAATAGGTCTCTCCAAGTACCATCCGCTAATTGAAGTTTCATTCTAGTTTTCCTTAGAGCAGGCTTTCCCCATTTTTCCCACATTGCTTTGGTGGCTATGGAGATTCCGGCTCCACTATTCAATATCGCTACCGTTTTTACTTCTTTGTACTCCACAGGCAAGGTCGTGTTTTCTTCTTCACCTTCATAATAGTCTCCTACCTTGTTCATTGGCACTGCCTCATGTTTAGTTTGTTTCGAGGTTTGGTTATTTAGTGTTTTTGGAGAAACAATTGGTGGCAGAATTACCAGCCCTATTTTCTCTAAATTTTTTCCCACCTCTTCCCAAAGATGAGGTCTTATTTGCACTAACTCAGATAGAGTTAGCGTACAACGGATAGGAGACGACATCAGCTCATGAAGAGTTTTGGTATCCATCATCTTAGGATTAGCCTTCCATTGAGATGGTACCTTTTTAACTTCTGATCTGGTTTCATGGTTGCCAATGAATGAAGGTAACATCTTCAATGACTGAGCTTTGCTGTCTTCCAACATTTTCGTACCTACATCACCATCGAGTGATCGAATATCATTTGGGTAGAGCTCATGTTCTAGGTGGATCTTAGTGGTGATAGGGGCTGACTAAAGTGTTGCACTTCCATCTTTTCTGTTTTGGATATCCTCCCACAGAGCCTGTGGCCATTGTTCTTCCACTTTCGGAATCGGCATAGATCCTTGTGAATACACTCCATCTGTTGTATTAGTTACCATCCTTGTATCCAAAGGCATTTCATTTACCGAATCTTTTTGGTCTCCGTCTTTGATCCCTTGCTCCTTTAACTCTTGTAATGGAAATGGCCTATTCTTGCGGGTCGCCACGATGGATGTCTGCAGCATAGCTTTCTGGCACTAACATAATGTCAATACTCAGGGAAAGTGACTCGGATGGGGCACGGAGACTCTATGAGATCGTCAATCTCACGAAGTGAACCTTAACAAGCAAACACACTAGTTCAACAAGCAAACCAACACTCAATGATCAGGAAAATCTGCCTATGTCCTTTCTCATAGCTTTAGGCCATCACGCCATTTCGGCACTCGAACGGATTTGAAATGCAATGAAACTTTATTAGGAGGTCTAGGGCACCTAGGGGCACTATCCTAGCAAGTCTGATTGCAATCCAACAAGGTACCAAAATCACAATCCATCATGAAAAAGGTCCTGAAAACTGCAACAGAACTATCCAGATGTCGTCCTATGGTCTAAGAACACTCTCCTATGGTCAAAACGACTAAAAACAACGATTTAAGCACTCAAATCTGCATTTACAGCTCACAGACACGTAGTTGCAAACCTTAACAAAACTGACAATGCTTACACTTGAATTAAAGAGCAAAGAGAGAGGAACACAATGCAAGTTTCGGATTTGAAAACGGATTACCCAATCATTAGAAAAGTCGATTACAAGTTTGGAGCAGCTCGTAGCTTGAGCGTACGTATAGCAGAGCTCTTTGTTCTCTAAAATAAGCCTCCTTTCACCTTCAAGTTATTGAACTTTATACCTAGGGCTTTCTAAATGGCCAGTGGCCGGCTCACACGAACCTTTACAAATATAATTACAATATTACAACTCAGGGAATTGACCCACTACTCTGGAAAGAAGATTTACATAGAGTATTACTACACTAGCTCGGAAAACTAATAGAGTACAAATGTGGTGTCCGGCTACGTGTCCGACCAGCTGGGCACCCATTTGATCTGTCCTCAAACATTCTCCCCTTCCTAATTCGTGTCGTCCCTTGACACGACCTTGTGCAGTCTTGTCATAGGGTTGTCTTCAGCTTTGTCTTCAAGGTTGGTCTTCAGCTTGGGAAGTGCTTTGTCGTTGATGATGCTACCCCCTTCCTAGAGTGATTAATAGTTGTCGTGTTGTTGATATGTGATTTGAGCTTGATTGTTGAGGCAAATTTTTTTCTTGTTGCGCATTCTCCCTTTTGTGGCCAGTCGTGGGCACCTTGATGGATGTTGATGTGTCTGATCTTGTAGAACTGATCCTCTTTGTGGCGTGGACTTTATGATGGATTTTCTTTCAAGGACCAGTGCAATTTGAGTTTTCCACAATAGATAACCACAATGTGGAAGAACTGAGTGAGCTACATATGATTGTTGTGGATAGCTCGCTTGCTGAATTTTTCATTGCCTGGTGTTGTAGGCCATTCTTTGACTTGCCATTGTTTGATGGAGCATTGTTGTCGCCCTTGAAGATAAAAGATGTTGTTGATAAGCATACGGAGACTTGCAATTTTTTCTCCAAGTCGTTGTCGATTGATTTGGGTAGAAATTTCTTTATTGCTGATGTACAAGGAATATATACAAGAAGATGATGTGATTCTAGATTAGGGTCTAAAACCTGGATGACCAAAGGGAAAAACCCCGGTGGGAAAAAAGTGCCTTTGGTATACGCTCTTATTGGACTTGAGAAAATCCTCTTGAAGTACCTGTCATGCAAGGTGAGTGCTTGGGAGAAACAAAAGAAGAGTGCCTAATGCAAGTGCCAATTATGGGACACTCTATATGCATATGAAAATTTTCAAACAAAAGCATGCAATGTAAGAGATGAAGTTGATGGGTGCTTCAAGGAACAAATGTAGCACATGTGCCATCAAAAGATGTCTCAATAGCTTCCACGTTTCCAAGAAGGGTTAACAATGTATAAGCTTCTCCACTCATTCCTCACTGTGCTAAGTCCGTGAGTGTCTTTTGAACCTCCTCCTTCACTTACCACTATACTACAATGACTTTGACTTTTATGCTCACCTATACCAGCATGAGCTACACAACATAATTATACTCAACTCTTCCAGCTTGAGCAGTACCTAGAATAACTAAGACGCTTAGACCAGAGAGAATATTACATGAAGGTTTGGGACTAACGCCTCGCTCATTTAGTCGCTTAGCTACCTGACTCTGACTTTTATGCCATATATTTTTAATGGCGACTTCGACTTACTTATTCAAGGCCAGAAACCCAATTCGATGCCAACATTTTGTCGAGAAGGTTGGTTTATTTTGGCTCCTCTTGACTTGCTTGTTGTATGTTCATACTGGTTTGTGAAACAAGTCCTTTAGCTCTTGTAGGGATTGATGTAGCTTTTCCGCTATTTCCCATGAGAAGCGGTTGTTGATGTGTGTGGGTTCTTTGTGTTTGAGTTTCTACTGGCAATTTTGGAACCCACCTTGTGTTTGGTCCTTGTGTGACAGTCTTTGGCATTTTATCTTCTTCTATAATTTGATGGACACTAGGCTTCGGTATCTAGATTTGATGATTTCCTTTGTAGAAGCCTTGATTTTGGAGTTGATGACGAGGTATCCATCTAGATATTGGAGAAGGCTTGGTTTCATTTGGCTTCTGTTGGCTCTTGGTTGTCATTTTCTTGCTTTGGGGTAGAACCTTGTGCTGCTTGATTTCTCTTCATTGTTCCAGATTGAGCTATAATTTTTGGTAACCATATTTGTGTGTTACCTTCATAAAATCCTTGTGCTTCGAGTAGCTTAACTGTCTCTCCTCTAGTCTTGGAGAAAATCCCAGTGAAATCCTATCTGATGTGTACTCTAGCATTGTTTTTGGCTGGAAGTAAGTAGAGACCGGAGTACCCTTGTATGTGTATCATTCTAAATCAATTGGATCGACAAGTTTGTACTCACGTCCATACTTATCTACCATCAAAACTTGCACTCAGTTGGCATCTGTATATGTGAATGCATAAAGGTTCTTGTGGGTAGTCAACTCTCCAGCATTGGGTTCTACACATCTGTAAAAGATGTATTGATCTCCGTTTGTGAATCTATATATGCCCTCATGAATATAATCTGTAAGCACTCTCATGGATTCATTGGCTTTGATGAATCTCACGTTTGGTTTGTTGATTAGAGGATGTCTCTCCTCTATCTATTCTCCCAATCCCACTGTTGTTGTCATTGCAGCGTTTTTCATGTCTTTGAGTGGAGTAGAAAACCCTGGTGGTGGATGATTTGTCATGGTTAATGCCTACTCAAGTTTCTCAAGATAGTCTCTTACAAGCCCACTTTGGCTTAGTGCAACTTATCCCTTGCTTCCGCTGATCAAATCTCTCAAAACTCAGGAATTTGTGACTTTTGGTCTCTGGAAACTAGTTTTGGGGTATCCTAAAAGTTTGGATTTAGAAAACCTAGTAAAATTCAGCTCTAAAGTCTAGGTGTGTGCTATTGCCCGCAAGCTTTCTTCCTAGATATACCTGACTCAATTTGGAGTTTTCTATCAAAAGTTAGAGCAATTTTAGTAAACTGCACTTGAAACAGCACTCAAAACAGTCTCAGGACCAGAACACAGAAACTTTGGCTTGTATCTTGGTCTCCAGAAGGTACTTTTAACTCAAACTTGAGATTTGGGATATACTCAAGTATGTTTACAAGATCACCAAGTCAAATACCCTCACTATGCTAAGAGGTACATGGATCGCGATCCATGTTCCTTGTCAAATATTTTTTTTCAAAATTTTTCAAATATTTACTGTGTGTAGATAAGGTCATAAGCAGGTTATATACCAATTTTCAGCAAATTCTGAGGTGGAGGTACATGGATCGCGATCCATGTTCAACCACATCTAGACTTGTCCTCTTAGGAGTTTGTTCCTGACTATGTCCACAAGCTAAATCTCAATCTTTTTGGATTTGGACTTGTTTTGATAGGTCAAATTTCCAACACTAGGTCTGCACTGCGGTTTTCAGTCTGTCACCTATTTTGCTCCCTTTTGACCCAAATTTGCTCACTTTTTCCAAAATTGGAGTTGGGGATATGTTTCCTTGTGTATGCCCTACTGATCTGAAAAGTTTTAGGTCAAGTTGTCACTATGGGTACATAGATCGCGATCCATGTTTGGAGCCCAAAATGACATTTTTTGGTACCATCAGAATCAACATGATTAAGAGGTCCTATGGTATCAAAATTTTTGTGAATGGACCTCTGGATTGAAAATTAGGTCAGTTCTGGCACTTGCACAAAGTACTTGGTAGTTCAGGGCTTTTGTTTTGGTTTTTGGTATCCAAATTCACTTTTGAAAAGACCGTTAGACTCCTTATGATGTCCTGTAGCTATGGTGCAAGTTTGGTATCAGACTGTGACAAAGGAACATGGATCGCGATCCATGTACCTATGTGTCAGATTGCACTGAAACTTGGCACACAGCTTGTGCTTGGTCTCCTGATGTTAGATATGTGGTTTTTGTGTGATTTGGACTTGTTTAGGCTAGGCAAAAGTCAATCCCTAAGTCTGTTTTAGGGTCTTCCTCTTTGAACAATTTTTGGCTCTTTTCACCCACTTTTTGAACATTTTTGACAATGCTTCTTTGGGGACTTTTGTTCACAATGGTCTTTGCTACAGGCTGGAAAAGTTTCTGTCCAATAATTCTCAGGGGTACATGGATCGCGATCCATGTTCAACCACTTTTGGATCTAAATTTTTTGTGTGCTGATAGCTTGTGATGTTTATAGCCTGCTCCACAAATCATTTTGAATTTGAATCAGTTTTGCCCAACCAAAATTGACTTCTACAGTCTGTTATGACAGTTTAGAGAATGTTTTGTTTTTGGCTCTTTGGACCACTTTTCACATTTTTTTTGCATTTGGTTCTTTTAGGAAAAGTGTTTTCTGTGTCTCAGCTACCTACTGCTCAAATCTCAGCCAAAAAAATTTCAATTTTTTTTCATCAGGTACATGGATCGCGATCCATGTTTGACCACATTTTGACATGAAAACTTGGTCATCTTGTAGTCCATGTTATGCTGATCCTCTTCCCCAAATCTTTTTGAATTTGGCCAACTTTTTTCTAATCAAAAGTGAGTTTTTCTGTCTGCCCTGCGGTTTTTGACTAGTTTCTGTATTTGGCTATTTTGAGCAACTTTTTTTAATTTTTTGACATGGTCCCTTTTGGCAAAGTTGTTCCAAATGATATCAGGAATGTACTTGTCAAATATTAGCCCCAAATGCCGAAAAGGTACATGGATCGCGATCCATGTTTGGCAGCATTTTTTCATGAATTTTGTTCTATTGGTTCTGTATGCCATGTGGAAGCCAAATCTCACCCCTTTTTGAATTTGGATCCCAAAATCTCAAGATTTGCTCAATTTTGTGTCTGCAATGACTGTTTTACTATTTTTGCCGTAACAGTCAATTCTGAAGTGATTTTTGAGTTTTTTTTTCAAGCAAACTTGATCAGAGCAGTTTCCCACTGATGCTCATTGTAACTGGTCACTTTTCACCAAAAATGGTTTCTTGGGATACATGGATCGCGATCCATGTTCCTCCACAGATTCTGGACAGACTTTCTAGATTGCTTCTAGAGAGTATGTTGATGCCTTTGATCCACAAACTTTTGAATTTGGATCACTTTTGAGCTATCTACCATCAAATTTTCAAGATTTCAGAGTTATGGTCGTTTTTGCCAGAATATAGTTTTCACCCTTTTTTTCCTCAATCTTTTAGCCAAAATTTGATGGTGGTAGTTTCTACTTACCCTACTCCTAAGTACTGAAATGAAACATGAAACAAAAACTAACAAAATGGTACAAAATAAAGTCGCAACGAAAAACAAAACAGCACTCTGAAATCATAGAGAAAATCGGAGAATGATATGCTTTTGACTATCTCACTCACAACCCTCTTTACTTCTCAAGAATAGATTTAGTAAGTCCTCAACTTCTAAACTCTATCAAGCACTAAACTCCGTGTCTAGCTGCTTCACTCCTAAGGTGTAAATGGGATGGAGAGACAAATCTTTAGAAAAAGAACGCTCTAAATACGCACTAGGTCACTCACCATCTAAGGATCATATCCCTGGCAACGACACCAATTTTAGCGGGTCGCCGCGACGGACGTCTGGAGCATAGCTTTCTGGCACTAACATAATGTCAATACTCAGGGAAAGTGACTTAGATGGGGCACAGAGACTCCATGAGATCGTCAATTCATGAAGTGAACCTTAACAAGCAAACCAACACTCAATGATCAGGAAAATTTGCCTATGTCCTTTCTCATAACTCTAGGTCATCACGCCATTTCGGCACTCGAACGGACTCAAAATGCAATGAAACTTTAGGACGAGGTTTATGACACCTAGGGGCACTATCTTAGCAAGTCTCGTCGCAATCCAACAAGGTACCAAAATCACGATTCATCATGAAAAAGGTCCTGAAAACTACAAAAGAACTATCCAGAATTGTCGTCCTATGGTCTAAGAACACTCTCCTATGGTCAAAACAACTAAAAATAGCGATTTAAGCACTCAAATATGCATTTACAGCCCACAGACACGTAGTCATGAACCTCAACAAAACTGACAATGCTTACACTTGAATTAAAGAGCAAAGAGAGAGGAACACAATGCAAGTTTCGGATTTGGATTACCCAATCATTAGAAAAGTCGATTACAAGTTTGGAGCAGCTCGTAGCTTGAGCGTACGTACAACAGAGCAAAAGAAACATGGATCGCAATCCATGTTTGGTAACAGCAAGAATTTTGTTATGCAAGTTCTCTATTCCCTGTAGAAGCCAAATCTTATCCCTTTTTATATTTGGATCTCAAAAAGTTGAAAAATCCCAAGTTTTGTGTCTGCAATGCCTATTTTTGCTATTTTTACCCTAACAACCAACTCTGATGTGATTTTTGAGTTTTTCTTTCAAGAAAACTTGATCAGAGCAATGTCCCACTGATGCTCACTATCAATGATCACTTTTATGCAAAATTTGTCTCTGGGGGGTCAATGATCACGATCCATGTTCCTCCACGGAATCTGGCCAAACTTTCCAGATTGCTTCAAGAGAGTCTGTTAATGCCCTTGATCCACAAATTTTTGAATTTGGATCATTTTTGAGGTCTCTACCATCAAATTTTCAAAATTTCAAAGTTATGGTCATTTTGGCCAAAATATGGTTTTTACCCTTTTTTTTCCTCAATCTTTTAGCCCATTTTTGATGGTAGAATTATCTAATTACCTTACTCCTAAGTACTGAAAGGAAACATGAAACAAAAATAAACAAAACGATACAAAATAAAGTCAAAACAGAAAATGGAATAGCACTCCGAAAGCATAGAGAAAATTGGAGAATGAAATGCTTTTGGCTATCTCACTCACAACCCTCTTTACTTCTCAAGAATAGATCTAACAACTCCTTGACTTCTAGACTCTATCAAGCACTAAACCCCATGTCTAACTGCTTCATTGATAAGGTGTAAATGGAATGGAGAGACCAATCTTTGGAAAAGAACTAAATACGCACTAGGTCACTCACCATCTAAGGATCATATCCCAACAGCAATGGCACCAATGTTAGCAGGTGGCCGCACGACGGCCGTCTGTAGCATAGCGATCTCGTACTAACATAATGTCAATACTCACGGAAGAGACTCGGGTGGGGTGCGGAGACTCTTTGAGATCGTCAATCTCAAGAAGTGAACCTTAACAAGCAAACACAAAAACTCTACAAGAAAACCAACACTCAATGATCAGGAAAATTTTCCTATGTCATTTCTCACAACTCTAGGTCATCACGCCATTTTGGCACTCGAACAGACTTACAAAAAAGAAGTGAGTCTCCCCCACCTTGGCAAAGATGGCTCTATGAAGACGGCAGGCTATCGCGCTCCATCACCTCCAAAACGGAGAAGACCATTGCATACTTCTCCACACCATACTTCTGTTAGGAATTGGATCGTGCTAGCTATGGTGGATGAAAGAGAAACATGGTGCAAGTGTGGGAGGTTGTGTAAGCAAGGTTATCACTCAAGTGAATTAGGTTCCAAGATAGAATTATCTTGGACTCATAAACACAATCTTGAGTATTAACTTAGCTTAGCACAGCTTAGCACAAGCTCACCATAGACAAGCATGTAGTGCAAAATGGAGTTGTTGTTTATTCATTCAAGAAATGAGCTTTAAGTAGCTCTACAGCCTTGCTCCACAGTATGTGGGATAAATCCATTCTCCTCTCCTTGACTCACACCTTAGGACAAAGCTCACACTTTACAATCCTCCCCTTGAGATTTGGACTGAGAGAAGATACTGAAGATGCATGATCCACACAGGCTAATAAATCCACATAGGATGGTGATATCCATACAGGAAAATAAAGTCCACAAAGGATGGTGATATCCACACAGGATGGTAAAATCCACAAAGGATGGTGATGTCCACACAGGATGATAAGCTGGTATCCACACAGGAAAAAGTCCTCCCCTAAAAGTAGAGGGTCTGCATCTTCAAAATGGGTCTTCATAAAAGACAACACTGCTCTCGTCCTCGTCCTTTTTTTCTTCTACTATGTGAGCTGATCCTCTGTCAGGTCTCTTGCCTTCGTTGCTTCTGTTGTTGCTTTCAACTGCTTCATGGTCTGACTTCGTATCCTCCCCTTGAACGAGTACTTCTGTCCCCCTTTTTGTGGTACAATTAGGCTTTATTCCATGCGTCATAATGACATGCAACAATATGCTAAAATATCCTATGAAAAGGTTTATGCAAAAATTAATGCTCTCTTCCATTTTGGTTATACTCCGAGAGCCCAAGCATGCGGTGTTTCTCATACACTTTGTCACAAAATTTTCACACATGGAGGGATTTTAGCAATTTGGAGACTCTCCAATGCCAATATCTATCCCATTACAAAAACACATAATGTCATCCATGTAGACAAATATAATTACATACATTGCAAGAAATTGTTGTACTTGGCTGCAAGATTTAATGTGTACTTTGGATTTTCCCTTCAATGTGAAGCTCCTCTTCACTGTCAGTGAAGCCCCTCCTCACAGATAGGGGAAATGATTCTTTGCTTTTGATGCTCGAAAGAACTCCTTGAAGCTTGGTAATGTCGCGATTGGTGAGAATGGACCCTTTGGTAGTCCTTGGATACTCGTTTGATGGCCGCTCTTGAAATCCCTTGTTGAATCTTTTCTTTATGTCCTTGAAGCTTCTTTTAATTTGTGTTGATTTACTTTTGCTCGTTGCAACTGAGTGGGAGCATGCCCTATGAAATACCTGGCTGCAGGTCGGAGTGCCACGGGAAGAGGTCTTGAATGGGCGTCGGAATGGGGGAGCTCTTGAATTGGAGCTCTTGAGGCTCGGGTAGTCACACAGGCGGGACCCGATGCTAGGGCCAGTTGGCAAGGCAAGCTTGAAGCTCTTGAGGCAGCGCGGGAAGGGATCCCAAGCAGTGGCTTGGTCAAGCTTCAGCAGCGTGGGAAGGGCAGCTTACAGGGCCGGACAAGTGAAGCTTTTGAGGCAGTGCCCTGGGAAGGGGGGCCCAATAGGGGCGGGCACGCTCCGGATAGCGTGCGGACAGGCGGGCAGGAACACCGAGTAGTTGGCAGAAAAACAATCAAGGCACCCGCGTGCGTTCGTGGGAATCTGCCCCAGCGGACCCGCCATGTTCCAAAATCCGTTTTGCAATGCCGAATGGCGTCCACTCGACTTGCCTAAGTTGGGTAATGCTCAACTTGAACTTTGGACCCCACAAACCAAGAGTCAACAATCTATTTTGGGCTAGCCAACAAGCCCATGTGCTTGGTTGTGGAAAGACTCCGAAAAAGAGATTGTTAAGCTACAGTCAGCAGGCACTTTCCCACACAAACTCAGACACACACACACACCTATTTTTTGGCAAGATTGGGGATGGAGTTTTAGGGGGTTCTCGAGCTCGGATTTGAGTGCTTGCAGGTTCTATGGAAAGCTTGCGAGGGGAGCTTCAAGATGAGCTAAACAATGCAAAAGAAAAATGAGTTTAATGAATTTAATTGAAAGGGAAAATGATGCAAAAAAGGCAATCTAAAATGCAATTTGAATGATGCTAATCCTCTTCCTAATCAAGTCTACCTAGCCATGGAGGGTAGTGGCCTCTGGGGTGTGCCAAGGACCTGCCCACACATAGCTAGATTAGTGCTTAATTAGTGAGATATTCAACTTAACTATGAATCTGTTAATGGGCCGTGACAACAATTATGCAATGCTAATTGATCTAATGAAGATGCTAATGATTAACATACACTAATGCATAATGACAATCCTAGCTAGCATACCATGGCTCTGATACCAAATGTTAGGAATTGGATCGTGCTAGATATGGTGGATGAAAGAGAAACATGGTGCAAGTGTGTGTAAGCAAGGTTATCACTCAAGTGAATTAGGTTCCAAGATAGAATCAGCTTGGACTCATAAACAAAATCTTGAGTATTAACTTAGCTTAGCACAGCTTAGCACAAGCTCACCATAGACAAGCATGTAGTGCAAAATGGAGTTGTTGTTTATTCATTCAAGAAATGAGCTTTATGTAGCTCTACAGCCTTGGTCCACAGTATGTGGGATAAATCCACTCTCCTCTCCTTGACTCACACCTTAGGACAAAGCTCACACTTTACAATCCTCCCCTTGAGATTTGGACTGAGACAAGATACTGAAGATGCATGATCCACACAGGCTAACAAAATCCCCATAGGATGGTGATATCCATATAGGAAAATAAAGTCCACAAAGGATGGTGATATCCACACAGGATGGTAAAATCCACAAAGGATGGTGATGTCCACACAGGATGATAAGCTGGTATCCACACAGGAAAAAGTCCTCCCCTACAAGTAGAGAGTATGCATCTTCAAAATGGGTGTTCATAAAAGACAATGCTGCTCTCGTCTTCGTCCTTTTTGTCTTCTACTATGTGAGCTGATCCTCTGTCAGGTCTCTTGCCTTCGTTGCTTCTACTGTTGCTTTCAACTGCTTCATGGTCTGACTTCGTATCCTCCCCTTGAACGAGTACTTCTGTCCCCCTTTTTGTGGTACAATCAGGCTTTATTCCATGCGTCATAATGACATGCAACAATATGCTAAAATATCCTATGAAAAGGTTTATGCAAAAACTAATGCTCTCTTCCATTTTGGTTATACTCCGAGAGCCCAAGCATGCAGTGTTTCTCATACACTTTGTCACAAAATTTTCACACATGGAGGGATTTTAGCAATTTGGAGACTCTCCAATGCCAATATCTATCCCATTACAAAAACACATAATGTCATCCATGTAGACAAATATAATTACATACATTGCAACAAATTGTTGTACTTGGCTGCAAGATTTAATGTGTACTTTGGATTTTCCCTTCAATGTGAAGCTCCTCTTCACTGTCAGTGAAGCCCCTCTTCACAGATAGGGGAAATGATTTTTGCTTTTGATGCTCGAAAGAAATCCTTGAAGCTTGGTAATGCCGTGGTTGGTGAGAATTGACCCTTTGGTAGCCCTTGGATGCTCGTTTGATGGCCGCTCTTGAAATCCCTTGTTGAATCTTTTCTTTATGTCCTCGAAGCTTCTTTTAATTTGTGTTGATTTACTTTTCCTCGTTGCAACTGAGTGGGAGCATGCCCTATGAAATACCTGGCTGCAGGTCGGAGTGCCATGTGAAGAGGTCTTGAATGGGCCGTCGGAATGGGGGAGCTCTTGAATTGGAGCTCTTGAGGCGCGGGTAGTCACACAGGCGGGACCCGATGCTAGGGCTAGTTGGCAAGGAAAGCTTGAAGCTCTTGAGGCAACGCGGGAAGGGATCCCAAGCAGTGGCTTGGTCAAGCTTCAACAGCGTGGGAAGGGCGGCTTATAGGGCCGGACAAGTGAAGCTTTTGAGGCAGCGCCGAGGGAAGGGGGGCCCAATAGGGGCGGGCACGCTCCGGATAGCGTGCGGACAGGCGGGCAGGAACACCGAGTAGTTGGCAGAAAAAGAATCAAGTCACGCGCGTGCGTTCGTGGGAATCTGCCCCAGTGGACCAGCCATGTTCCAAAATCCGTTTTGCAATGCTGAATGGCGTCCACTCGACTTGCCTAAGTTGGGTAATGCTCAACTTGAACTTTGGACCCCACAAACCAAGAGTCAGCAATCTATTTTGGGCTAGCCAACAAGCCCATGTGCTTGGTTGTGGAAAGACTCCGAAAAAGAGATTGTTAAGCTACAGTCAGCATACACTTTCCCACACAAACTCACACACACACACACACACACACACACACACACACCTATTTTTGGCAATATTGGGGATGGAGTTTCAGGGGGTTCTCGAGCTCGGATTTGAGTGCTTGCAGGTTCTATGGAAAGCTTGCGAGGAGAGCTTCAAGATGAGGTGACCAATGCAAAAGAAAAATGAGTTTCATGAATTTAATTGAAAGGGAAAATGATGCAAAAACTGATGCAAAAAAGGCAATCTAAAATTCAATTCGAATGATGCTAATCCTCTTCCTAATCAAGTCTACCTAGCCATGGAGGGTAGTGGCCTCTTGGGTGTGCCAAGGACGTGCCCACACATAGCTAGATTAGTGCTTAATTAGTGAGATATGCAACTTAACTATGAATCTGTTAATGGGCCGTGACAACAATTATGCAATGCTAATTGATCTAATGAAGATGCTAATGATTAACATACACTAATGCATAATGACAATCCTAGCTAGCATACCATGGCTCTGATACCAAATGTTAGGAATTGGATCGTGCTAGCTATGGTGGATGAAAGAGAAACATGGTGCAAGTGTGTGTAAGCAAGGTTATCACTCAAGTGAATTAGGTTCCAGGATAGACTTAGCTTGGACTCATAAACAAAATCTTGAGTATTAACTTAGCTTAGCACAGCTTAGCACAAGCTCACCATAGACAAGCATGTAGTGCAAAATGGAGTTGTTGTTTATTCATTCAAGAAATGAGCTTTAAGTAGCTCTACAGCCTTGATCCACAGTATATGGGATAAATCCACTCTCCTCTCCTTGACTCACACCTTAGGACAAAGCTCACACTTTACAATCCTCCCCTTGAGATTTGGACTGAGACAAGATATTGAAGATGCATGATCCACACAAGCTAACAAAATCCACATAGGATGGTGATATCCACACAGGATGGTAAAATCCACAAAGGATGGTGATGTCCACACAGGATGATAAGCTGGTATCCACACAGGAAAAAGTCCTCCCCTACAAGTAGAGAGTCTGCATCTTCAAAATGGGTCTTCATAAAAGACAACGCTGCTCTCGTTTGCGTCAATTTTGTCTTCTACTATGTGAGCTGATCCTCTGTCAGGTCTCTTGCCTTCGTTGCTTCTGCTATTGCTTTCAACTGCTTCATGGTCTGACTTCGTATCCTCCCCTTGAACGAGTACTTCTGTCCCCCTTTTTGTGGTACAATCAGGCTTTATTCCACGCGTCATAATGACATGCAACAATATGCTAAAATATCATATGAAAAGGTTTATGCAAAAATTAATGCTCGCTTTCATTTTGGTCATACTCCGAGAGCCCAAGCATGCGGTGTTTCTCATACACTTTGTCACAAAATTTTCACACATGGAGGGATTTTAGCAATTTGGAGACTCTCCAATGCCAATATCTATCCCATTAAAAAAACACATAATGTCATCCATGTAGACAAATATAATTACATACATTGCAACAAATTGTTGTGCTTGGCTGCAAGATTTAATGTGTACTTTGGATTTTCCCTTCAATGTGAAGCTCCTCTTCACTGTCAGTGAAGCTCCTCTTAACAGATAGGGGAAATGATTCTTTGCTTTTGATGCTCCAAAGAAATCCTTGAAGCTTGGTAATGCCGCGGTTGGTGAGAATGGACCCTTTGGTAGCCCTTGGATGGTCGTTTGATGGCCGCTCTTGAAATCCCTTGTTGAATTTTTTCTTTATGTCCTCGAAGCTTCTTTTAATTTGTGTTGATTTACTTTTCCTCGTTGCAACTGAGTGGGAGCATGCCCTATGAAATACCTGGCTGCAGGTCGGAGTGCCATGGGAAGAGGTCTTGAATGGGCCGTCGGAATGGGGGAGCTTTTGAATTGGAGCTCTTGAGGCTCGGGTAGTCACGCAGGCGGGACCCGATGCTAGGGCCAGTTGGCAAGGCGAGCTTGAAGCTCTTGAGGCAGCGCCGGAAGGGATCCCAAGCAGTGGCTTGGTCAAGCTTCAACAGCGTGGGTAGGGCGGCTTATAGGGCCGGACAAGTGAAGCTTTTGAGGCAGCGCTGTGGGAAGGGGGGCCCAATAGGGGCGGGCACGCTCCGGATAGCGTGCGGACAGGCGGGCAGGAACACCGAGTAGTTGGCAGAAAAACAATCAAGGCATGCGCGTGCGTTCGTGGGAATCTACCCCAGCGGACCCGCCATGTTCCAAAATCCGTTTTGCAAGGCCGAATGGCGTCCACCGGACTTGCCTAAGTTGGGTAATGCTCAACTTGAACTTTGGACCCCACAAACCAAGAGTCAACAATCTATTTTGGGCTAGCCAACAAGCCCATGTGCTTGGTTGTGGAAAGACTCCGAAAAAGAGATTGTTAAGCTACAGTCAGCAGGCACTTTCCCACACAAACTCACACACACACACACCTATTTTTTGGCAAGACTGGGGATGGAGTTTTAGGGGGTTCTCGAGCTCGGATTTGAGTGCTTGCAGGTTCTATGGAAAGCTTGTGAGGGGAGCTTCGAGATGAGGTGAACAATGCAAAAGAAAAACGAGTTTAATGAATTTAATTGAAAGGGAAAATGATGCAAAAATTGATGCAAAAAAGGAAATCTAAAATGCAATTTGAATGATGCTAATCCTCTTCCTAATCAAGTATACCTAGCCATGGAGGGTAGTGGCCTCTTGGGTGTGCCAAGGACCTGCCCACACATAGCTAGATTAGTGCTTAATTAGTGAGATATGCAACTTAACTATGAATCTGTTAATGGGCCGTGACAACAATCATGCAATGCTAATTGATCTAATGAAGATGCTAATGATTAACATACACTAATGCATAATGACAATCCTAGCTAGCATACCATGGCTCTGATACCAAATGTTAGGAATTGGATCGTGCTAGCTATGGTGGATGAAAGAGAAACATGGTGCAAGTGTGTGTAAGCAAGGTTATCATTCAAGTGAATTAGGTTCCAAGATAGAATTAGCTTGGACTCATAAACAAAATCTTGAGTATTAACTTAGCTTAGCACAGCTTAGCACAAGCTCACCATAGACAAGCATGTAGTGCAAAATGGAGTTGTTGTTTATTCATTCAAGAAATGAGCTTTAAGTAGCTCTACAACCTTGCTCCACAGTATGTGGGATAAATCCATGCTCCTCTCCTTGACTCACACCTTAGGACAAAGCTCACAATTTAAAACTTCAAAGATGGATGACAAAAAGCAAGAGAAGAAAAAGGCGAGAAAGAGGACACCCTCTTCTCCATCTTCTTCATCCTCTTCCTCTTATGAAAGTGATGGGGAAGACAATGAAGATCAAGGCAAGAAAAAGGCGAGAAAGAGGTCACCCTCTTCTCCATCTTCATCAAACTCTGCATCTTCCGAAGAAAGTGATGGTGCATCCTTTGAACCATAAAAAAGAAGAGGCCATGG
Source organism: Adiantum capillus-veneris (assembly GCF_014529385.1). Taxonomy (NCBI): domain Eukaryota; kingdom Viridiplantae; phylum Streptophyta; class Polypodiopsida; order Polypodiales; family Pteridaceae; genus Adiantum; species Adiantum capillus-veneris. The sequence goes on from NC_140947.1 coordinate 74,265,035, forward strand.
GAAATCCTATGACGAATGGAAGAGGTTGTCCAAGCTCAAGAAGTTCAAAGAGGGAGGGAAGAGCACTCTTTCCTTACCTACGATGGCACCTTTGGTGCTACGGACAAAGTCTTGGCCTTTATCCAACAATTCAATGTGGCGTTTGGAGATGAGGGATTCATGGAGTCCTCTAAGATACACCATGTAACTATGCACTTTCAAAAGTTTGCCAGAAAATGGTGGTCTAGCCTACAGGCCAACAGTGAAGCTCCATGAACATGGAAAGCTTCAAGAGCTTCCATTATGAAGCAGTTTTTGGCCACCGATGCCAACGACAAAGTACTCACCGAATGGCGAAGCTTGAAGCTCTCTCCCTACAAATCCATTCACAAATATGTAGACAAGTTTTGGGATTTACAACTCAAAGCCCTCGGGGGGTTCACTATGTGTAAAACTACCTTATCACGTGCGTTCAAGACATGTTTGTAAAACCCCTTATCTGTGAATTTTGTTAAGAATATAATGTGCCCTTTTCTTTTAAAATCTGTAAGTTTTTTTCAAATTTGAAAAAATAATGCCTTCTGTATATATATTTCTGTAAGTTTCAAGAACTTTAAATACCCTTCTGTTGAACTCACATGATAGGTTACATTTTTATTAGGTGACCTCCCGGGGTCAAAGCCACTATCTTCAAGAAGTTGGATTTTGGAGAGCAAAAGCAACAATTTTGTGCGGGTTTAACTGAAGAAATGGCAAAGTATGTCAACTCCCAAAGGCCACGCACCATATCGGCGGTTATACACCATACTATGGTGGCCTCTCGAATCAATTTCCAAACGGGGGCTAAAAGAAATTCTAAGCCCACGGAAAACAAGGGCTCCAATGAGCCTAAGGGGAAGGACAATGTCCAAAAGTCCCCTAAGGGCAACTCCAACAAAGCTAAAGAGAAGGGAGTTTATAAAGGCAAAAATAAACTCTCTCCTGAAGAGCTTGAGAGTTATCGCAAGGATAACGGCTGTTTCAAGTGCGGAGAGCAAGGGCATGCATACCGCGCTTGTCCCCAAAAGAACACCCGCCATGAACCTCCTAGAGCTACCTTGGTTGAAATCCAAGAGCAGGAAATTCACCACAAAGGATCTCCTCTATGCCATGCTTGGAGAAAGGTAAGAGAACATGATGCTTTTATTCTCTTTGACCCTGGTTCTACTCACAATTTTATATCTATAGAGTTGGCCACCAAGCTAGGTATACAAGCCTACGAGATGGGAGATGTTCTACCCACAAACGGTGCTTTCAAGGGGCAAGAAGCTTCAGTCACTCCCTTGATCGGGAAATTGAGGCTCCATGTCCAAAGCTATGTGGACAAAGAGGACTTCTTTATCTCTCCTCTCAAGCATGAGGATGTAATCCTAGGGGCACCATGGTTTGATCGCATGGCTGCCAATGTTAAATTCCCTGAAAGGAGAATCTCCTTTAAGTTTAGGTAAAAAGATATGTATATAGATGCTAAGGAAATGGGTAACACTATACCCATTGTACATACACAAGCTTTCAACAAGTCAATAAAGAGCTCTATTTCCGTGTACATGATTTTTGTTAAAGATTCTCAAAATGAAACTAATGTTTTAGCAAAAGAAAATATACACAATAAAAAGGGATTAGAGTTATCCAATATTCTCAAGGGGTTTCAAGATGTCTTTATTGACGACATCCCTTGTGAGCTACCTCCTAAACGAGGCAATGATGACCATGCAATTGAATTTCTTCCAGGAAGTTCACCACCTAACAAACCTCCTTATAGAGTTTCTCAAGCTCAACAAGAGGAGATTATGCGGCAAGTGAGGCTCCATGTCCAAAGATATGTGGACAAAGAGGACTTCTTTATCTCTCCTCTCAAGCATGAGGATGTAATCCTAGGGGCACCATGGTTTGATCGCATGGTTGCCAATGTTAAATTCCCTGAAAGGAGAATCTCCTTTAAGTTCAAGGAAAAAGATTGTATATAGATGCTAAGGAAATGGGTAACACTATACCCATTGTACATACACAAGCTTTCAACAAGTCAATAAAGAGCTCTATTTCCGTGTACATGATTTTTGTTAAAGATTCTCAAAATGAAACTAATGTTTTAGCAAAAGAAAATATACACAATAAAAAGGGATTAGAGTTATCCAATATTCTCAAGGGGTTTCAAGATGTCTTTATTGACGACATCCCTTGTGAGCTACCTCCTAAACGAGGCACTGATGACCATGCAATTGAATTTCTTCCAGGAAGTTCACCACCTAACAAACCTCCTTCTAGAGTTTCTCAAGCTCAACAAGAGGAGATTATGTGGCAAGTGCATGAGTTAGTCAAGAAGGGAATGGTTAGGCCTAGCTCATCTCCATTTTGTTCTCCTATGCTACTAGTGCAAAAGAAAGACGGCACATATCGTACGCGTGTCGACTATAGAGCACTAAATAGGATCATCAAGAATAGGTTTCCCGTTCCACAGGTAGAAGACCTATTTGATAAGCTACAAGGATCCACCTACTTCAGTAGCATTGACCTAAAAAGTTGCTATCATCAAATAAGGATAGTTGATTAAGACATTGTAAAGACTGCATTTTGCACTACATTTGGTCTTTACGAATACATTGTCATGCCTTTTGGCTTGACCAATGCACCAGCCACATTCAACCGCTTGATGGAGAAGCTATTTAGGCCTCAGCGAACCTTTACTGGAGTGTTCTTCAATGATATCATCATCTACTCTAATTCATTAGACGAACACAAGTGACATCTCCAGGTAATATTTCACGTTCTAAGAGAGAATAAACTTTATGTTAATCGAAAGAAAAGTGAATTTTCCTTACAAGAGATTCAGTATTTCGGTCACATTATCTCTCAAGATGACATCCAAATGGATCCATCAAAGTTAGAGGTAATAAAAGGATGGCCTAAACCGAGGAATCTTCATGAGTTAAGAAGCTTTATAGGTATGTGTGCATACTATACACGCTTCATAGAAAAGTTCTCACTAATAGCTGGACCATTACATGACCTAACAAAGAAAAATGTTAGGTACACATGGTCTACCAAGGAGAACAATGCTTTTGAAAAGCTTAAAGAAAAGCTTATCTCTAAACCTGTGCTTACACTACCGGATCTCTCAAAGCCATTTGAGGTCCAATGTGATGCTTGCGATGATTGCCTTGGAGATGTTTTACTCCAAGAAGGGCACGCCATAGGCTATGAAAGTCGAAGGCTCTGTAAGGTTTTCAGTTTCTGAAACCTTAAAGATTGTATAAAGCTTAATCAAACTGATATGATTATTGAAAAAGCAATGTAGAACTGGCCGATCGTGGCAAATATTAATATTTTTTGGAATCTTAAGCACAACAAACCTCGGGCTAGAAATTTTCAAAACAAAATTTCGATAAAATCCGGAAAAGTTACGGGCTCTGAAAGATTACACTAGGAATTTAATTAGTTAAGTAAAATTGGATGGTTTCAGTAATTATTATCAATAAAGACTTTCTTATCCTAAGGTTCTAGAAATTACTGATATTTCCAATTTTCATCATTAAAAATAAGAGAAATTAGTAAAAATCAATTCTGTGTATCTAGGGGACTGTGTGGGGTAATAATGAACTCTCCCAGACTAGATTTAGCATCAAGGAGATTTTTGACCTGTACGGCTGCTTGGGATACAAGTTATTGCCATTTTTCAGCCTGTGAGTGCCCAGAAACCTATAAATATGACCCTTTCTTCACAATTTCAGAGAGACTCGGAGCCTTGGCACACTCTCTCTCATCTAGAGAGACCGCTACGCAGAAATCACTAGAGATCAATCTCTAGTTGGTTAATTAAACGGTAATTAGCCTAATCCTTCTTAATTAACAAAGCTAGGTTAACCTATTTTTTTAATAAATTAAAGATTAATCCAAAATATACTCAAAAATCCTCTCTTAATTAAATATTCTCTGCTGATTGTTGTAATTAAGCTTAGGGATATTAAGCTAATTAATTATTGTCTCATATTAGGGCTAAAATTATCCATATTAACCATAAATTAATGGGAAATATATTAATTAAGTTTAGATTAAGTTGAGATAATTATCAAAGCTGCATTAGACTGTCATTAGACTAGAAAAATTATCTTATAATTTTTTGAGTAATTTTCATAATTAATTAAGCAGAATTACACTATTGTTTAGAGAAAAATAAAGGGGAAAATAATCAAATTGATTCATAATGCTTTGAATTATTTATTAGAGGTTAATTACATGTTATAAAGCCCATGATAATTATGTTAACCTCAGATAATTAATTTATCTAATTATCTTAACAAAATTACACTAATTTTAGGATAAATTAAAAGAGAGAAATTAACAAATTAATACAAAATGCTTTGAGTTATTTATCAGAGGTTAATCATATGTTAGGTAATCTATGATAATTATGTTAACCTCAATTAATTAATTTACCTAATTATCTTAGAAGAATTACACTATTTTTGGAACAAATTAAAAAGGGGAAATTAACAAATTGAATCAAAATGCCTTGAGTTATTTATTAGAGGTTAATCATATATTTAAAAACTTATGATAATTATGTCACCCTCAGATAATTGATTTACCTAATTATCTTAGCAGAATTACACTATTTTTGGGACAAATTAAAAGGGGGACATAAGTGAATTGATTCAAAATGCTTTGAGTTATTTATCAAAGGTTAATTACATGTTACAAAACCCGTGATTATTATGTTAAGTTCAAATAATTAATTTATCTAATTACTTTAGCAGAATTACTCTATTTTTAGGACAAATTAAAAGGGGGAAAATTTCAAATTGATTGAAGATTCTTTGAGTTATTTATCAGAAATTAATCACATGTTAGAAAACTTGTGACAATCATGTTAAGATCAGATAGTTAATTTATCTAATTATCTTAGTAGAACTACACTGTTTTTAGAAAAAATTAAAAGGGGGAAATTAGCAAATTGTTTCTAAATACTTTGAGGTATTTATCAGAGGTTAATTATATCTTAGGGAATTTTTGATAGTTATGTTAACCTTAGATAATTACTTTACCTAATTATCGTAGCAAAATTACACTATTTGTATGACAAATTAAAATAGGAAAATTAGTAAATTGATTCAAAATGCTTTAAGCTATTTATTAGAGGTTAATTACATGTTAAAAAACTTTTGATAATTATGTTAACCTTAGATAAATAATTTATCTAATTATTTTAGCAAAATTACTTTGTTTTTAGGATAATTTAAAAGGCAAAAATTAGTAAATTGATTTTAAATGATTTGAGTTATTTATCAGAGGTTGATCACATCTTAGGGAAACCGTGATAATTATGTTACTCTTAGATAATTAGCTTACCTAATTATCTCATTATTTTTAGGGGAAAATAAAAGGGGGGAAATAGTAAATTAGTCCAAAATCCTTTGATATAATTATGAGAGGTAGAACACACCTTGAGGAATCCGTGATAAACACCCCAACCTCAAATAAATATTTTAAATATTTATCTTCATTAAAAGTAAACAATGTTGCGTATAAAATAGAGAAAGGAAATTAATAAATGAATTTATCTAATTACCAAATAAATATCTGAGGTTTAAAATCACTATTGAAGGTTGGGAAAATTACCTCAGCATAAATGGTTGGTATAACAAATTACTATCAGCAAAATTTTGCCTAAATTAGACCATAAGTATAGAAGGGAAAGGTTATAAATTAAATTTTATGAAAATTCCTAAAGATAGAACATATCAAATTACAATTTAGGGCGAGTAATCCATTAGCCGATAGGAATTATAATTTAGTAAGGTTGAATATAAAGTATTCATGGAATATAGACTAAGGATAAACCTAGCTAAATGGCTTTCCTAATTAAATGGTAATTATGGGAAATTACTTATAGTACAAGGAAGTTACATGAGAAATATCTGATCCATTGAACTATCAAGGATACTTACTTACTCCAAAAATTCTTATATTTGGGTAAAAATGAAGAAAAGAGATTATTCAATTAAACCTCTAATCGATTAAGTCTTTTTATAAGGATAAGAAGTTATGGCACCTAAAAGGACCAGAGCAAATCCTACATCTGATGATGAGGACGTAGCTCTAAAAAGAACTAGAGCGTCGCATGACGACAAAGCCGGGCCTAGTAGTAGGCCTACGAAGGAGAGTCTTCAAGCGTCAGCACAGCAGCAGATGGCCGATTAATCCCAGGTGGGTTTCGCATTATTCACTTAATTTTTTAAATTTTAAGTTCTTTTATAAGTTAGCATTGCATACGTACGGAGTGAGAAAGAATCAGGAAAGGAATAATTGACCAAAAACGGAAGGTAAATTCCAACGTGCATTTGTTTATAATGTAGGAAAGAATTGTTTGGGTTAAAACTGGTTGAATTAGGAAAGATATGATTGATCATCCTTAAAACAACTTGTCTCAAGACATCTCCGACTCCTTAGTATATATCTATGATAATGATGGCTTTCTAGCCATGGATAAGTCGGTTACCCCCATGAACGATGAGTTTCTACTCCGTGTCATGTCTTGATGTTTCTACATAAGTTAGGATACCGTTTTTTATCCTAGGGGAGCCGCCTGGTTGTATGGGCAACTGGTTTGGTGTATGGGCACCCGGAACCTCGGATGGGGGTTTATCCACTCCGGATTATGAATAAGGAATGGGTGCCGTTTTTTCACCCTTAGGTGATCTTGAGACAAGAAGAGTACTGGTCATGGTTATTATGGACAATGTTTTGATTGACAGTACCCTGTCTTAAGTTTAAAGATGTCTGTTTGCTAAAAGAATGTTTTCAATACTGTTTTAATAAAATCCTGTTATGAAGGATAAAAGAAATCATTATTTTAATTGTGATAAGAACGTGGTAGTAATTAAATAATAAATGAATCATGTGTGAGTGCGGGGTGGTAAGTGGGGATTGACTAAGGTTGTCAATCATGGACGGGTGGACCTGATTAGTCAGGTAGCTATCCATCCTTGCACATTAAAAACGTTCAGAAAATTCTTCACGTGGAAGAGGAGTCCACCAGCGGCTGTGCCCTCATATATGTTAGGGGGAAAAAAGCGTTGGTTGAGGATACCTTAGCCCAATTTGTGGAAGTTATAGGGCCGAAATAGTTTTTTGGACTTTTAATACGTTGTCTCATTTTTGCTGCAAGACAGGACTAGGTCTTCTTCTAAGGCTATAGACCCCTGCCATTGTTAATGGTAAAGGTATATTCCTTGGATTTTTCTTGTTTAGAGACTCTGATTTTTATCAGACCTAGAGACCTGTCAAGGATCCCATCCCGATCTTGGTATTGACGGGTTGGGGATCTCACATCGACCCTACTGAGCAAGGTCTAGGCATATATGAAAAGGAACTCCTCGCAGTTCTACATGCCTTAAGACTCATGGAAGCACTATTTATTGGGGACTCCTTTCATTCTGCGAACGGATCACCAAAGTCTTAAGTACTTCATGACGTAGACCAAGCTCTCCAACAAACAAATGAGGTGGGCAAACTTTCTTTCGCAATTTCATTTTCATATTGCTAACATTGCTGGCAAGCATAATCAAGTAGCCGATGCACTCTCAAGACCGACGAGAGTGAATGCGGTATCCATAGCAACTCACAATGATCTATCTTCTAAGATAGATGAGTATGCTATTAATCCTATTTTAGAGATGTGATTGTAGCCCTTGCATTAGGTAAGAAAGAGGAACCATTTACTCTATAAGATGGTTATCTTCTCTATGGCAATAGACTATGCGTTACTAACTCACTACGTGAGAAATTATTGTATGAATCTCATGCTCCTCCTTATGCGGGGCATAGAGGGATTCAGTCTACCCTAAAAGGGATTGAAACATACTTCTAATGGCCTACCATAAAAGCAAACATACAAGAGTATGTTTCTAAATGTGTGGTATGCCAAAAGACAAAGTTTGATAGAGGAAAGATACTTGGATTGCTTCAACCTTTGCCAATCCCTAATTCACCATGGGAGAGAATATCCATGGATTTTATCTTTGGATTGCATAAGTCTATCCACGTCCATGGATTTTATCTTTGGATTGCCTAAGTCTATCCATGGAAATACGCGAATATGGACGATAGTAGACAGGTTCAGTAAACAAGCTCATTTTAAACCTGTCAAAAAGACTATCAAAGCCCATCAAATGGCAACCCTCTTCATTTCACAAATCTTCAAGTACCATGGCTTGACAATGTCCATAGTGTCGAATAGAGATCCTAGAATGACCAGTAACTTCTGGAAGGGTCTCTTTGAGAATTTAGGGACAAGGCTAAATTTCTCTTCGATCTATCACCCACAAACGGATGGCCAAAGTGAAATAGCTAGCCTAAAAATTCTTGATCTACTAAAAGCCTATGTAACGGAAGTAGATCAAAGGTCCCAATGGGAGAAGTACTTACCCTTAGTGGAGTATGCCTACAATAACACTAAACATATTTCCACGGGAAAAGCACCTTTTGAGGTAATAGAGGGAAGATAAAAAAGTCCCTTGCTACTTAAGGTACACGGGAAGATCTTTGTTGTAGATGAGTATAGCCGAGACCTACAAGAATCTTTCCAAAAGATTAAGGATGCTATCTCTATCTCCCTCACAGCAAAGGCAAAAGGCTGTTGCTGACAAGCACAGAAGATCCCAAGCCTTTAAAGAAAATGACTGGGTCTTACTCAAATTTCCCAAGGCTCGATTAAGGCACACGACGGGCAAGAATCCTACGGGACACCAAAAGTACTATGCTAAGTTAGCAAAAAGGTACTATGGTCCCTTTCAAATTCTTAGGTCAATCAATGAGATGGCCTATCAACTCAAGTTGCCCAACCATTTGCTCATACACAATGCTTTCCATGTGAGCCTACTAAAGCCTTACAAAAGAGAGCCACCTCAAGAACCAACTATTGAAGACCCACCGGAGATTGAGGACCAAGAAGAGGTGCTGCAGTCCGAGTCCATTCTCCGACATGAAGACAAGGTACTAAGAGGCGGTAAGACTATCTGACAATATCTTATTAAATTTAAGAATTATCCTTTTGAATATGCTAGATGAATGCAAGGCATACAATTAAAGGATAACCTAAACCTTGTCAATGCTTACAATGCTTCCCTAGAGTAAGAAAATGTACAAATGTAAAAAATGAACAAAGTTTTTGTCTTATAAGACTCTCTTTTTCTTTATTGTGCACAAAAATGAAGTAGTATGCATGCTTAGATCAAGTTTGCGGAGACGACGTCTCCCAAACACCAAGTAGAGCTTGTCACCCTACTATGGAAGATTGATAGGACTAATGTGCAGACATGCTTGCGGCAGCTTAGGCTCTCAAGCACCAAATGGACTAGTCATCCATTCTGGAATGATGTTGTAGGGTAACATAGGGATCCTCTACCCGCTAGGAAAAGGACTAATGAATATGTTTTATCTTCTCTACCCTAAGACATTTATTAATTACCTAAAGCTCTCACAAAAGGGGAAAGGGGGAAACATCTCAGAAGGCTATCACTTATGCTGCTTAATTTCCATTGGCTAGGCTGGGGAGGTCCAATAGGGCTGTAGCATGAGCAATTAGCAAGGGGGGTTGACCAAGAGAGAGAGGGGGCTGATTTTTGCAAGGAATTATCACACACATACACACACTCACACAATCTCATGTGTGAAGCAAAGAAGACTCCCTCTCCTTCTTAAGCTTTAATGAAAAGCTTACCACCTACTCCAAGCTTGTGAGAAGGGAGGCCTACATCAACAACTCTTGGCTTTGTGATGTAAAATCCAACCAAGAGCCAAGCTTCAATGCATGCTCATCTCCTCTACCATGCTAATTAATAAGCTAATATATCCTAATATGAGTGATTATGTGAGGAGATGTACATCTTTCTCATAATAATACTCCTCCTTCCTCTCAATTTACTCTCATACCCCGCTAGCTCTCACCATCTTCGAAGGTGTGTGAGGTCTTGGGTCTGAGACCGTGAGGGAATTGATGTTGTGTTTGATAAGTGTTTTGCTTAGTGCGTGAAATTTCCATCTCCATTGAACTAGCTAGTATTGAAGGAACACAAAGAATTGTATTGTAAAATGTCTCTCTTGATGGGAGAAACCATAATACAAAGCCTTTTGGAGGGGGGACCGGGCTCCATGCAAATCCGGTCCTCAAATGTTGTCAATTTCTTAGTTTCTCTCTCTTTTGAAGTATTGTTCATGCTATCTAACTAGGTGTTATGATTTTTGTTGCTCTCTTCACCCAAGAACTCTTGTTAATCTCATTAGGAATCTATTCTAATGAAATGCTCACTATGTTCATGCTATTACTAGGCCATTAAATGTTACAGCAAGTTAGAGCAGCTTCACAGGTAGAGCGTACGTAAAACAAAGCTCTTTTCTTCTCTAAATATAAGCCTCCTTTCACATTAAGGTTATTGACATCTATACCTAGGGTATTCTAAATGGCTAGTGGCCGGATCACACGGACCTTTACAATTGTCATGAGAGAATTACAACTCAGGGAATTGACCTGGTACTCTGGAATCAGGATTTACACAGAGTATTACTACACTAGCTCAAAAAACTAATAGATTACAAATGTGGTGTCCGGCTACGTGTTCGACCAGCTGGGCACACGTTCGATCTGTCCTCAAACATGATGGATTTCCAGGCCACCCATAGAGCCTTGCTCTATTTGTAACAAGGGCCTTATTTGATTCACTATCTAGATATACCTCATCTAATCAGCAAGTTCATTGTAAACTAGGTATATGACTAGCTAGAACTTTGGTAGTTTATCTACTATCATTGGGAGTGCATACATCAAGAACCTTTGTTCTATACTTGTCAAAATTGATTGTTTCTTGTTCAAGCTATTGCTGGAGGCGAGCTATGTTAGAAGTTTGCATATTCATATGAGCCTCCACCATTCATTCTAGAGAATTAACAATGGTATTCCATGGAGTCTGAACTGTGGCTACACAACCATCTATGATTGTATCTACATTAGTGCTATGAGTTTCATATCTGATGATTGGGATGCTGTACAATACTACCATTCTTTTGGAAGTGTCAATGACCAGATTTTGAGTGCACAAATGTGGTGCTGAGAGAGAGAGAGAGAGAGAGAGAGAGAGAGAGAGAGAGAGAGAGAAGCCCAACACTACGTGTGTGTAAGAGCCCCTTATTCTTATATCTAGTAAATAATAAGGTGTGTACAAGTAATGGGCGGTCGGACGTCTCTAGCGTGTCAGATCGGGGTAAGAGGCACACTGCCTTTACCCCAACAATATCCCACTTAAAGGAAAATGTGTCAATAAGTGGTACTCCAATAGGGCCGAGTAGTATGCACAGTAGGTAAGGGAGGAAACTCGTCTCAACCTATGGCCACTTGCTCTCTCAAAGCCAATGCATGCCTCTGTGTAGGCTCTAGCGGTGTGCAAAAGCATATATCAATGGTAGAATCAACATTTATAACCTGCAAGTATCTTGTAATGACCTACACCGCTCCATGATGCATCATGCTAGTGTCAATCATTGCACAACTAACAACCCCAATTGCAAACGCTCCCACTGCAACTGCTATGTCCGGTCTTGACACTAAGAGGTCATGAGGGGGGTCACTTAATAATTATGTGACTATCACATGAGTGCAGGAGAAGGAGTTAGTAAATTTCATTTTTTCTCACATTTTCACATATAGAGGGGTACCATAAAATATAGTTGGGAGAAAAAAATACACATTGAATAGGAAAATGGTGTATTTTATTTGCTAAAATTTCAGAGATAAAGATTTTAAAAAATAGTCGTTGAACGCATGTGATATACACAATTTTTACATAGTGACTCCCCCAAACATACATGAGAGTCTCGAAGATTAATGGCAAACATGTAATCTCTGCCAGCATGCCAATCGCATCAAGGCCATGTGCAATCACCTCTGCCAATCTATCCACAGTAGGTATCTCAACCTTCACTGCATCACCACCAGAACAAGTTGCATATGGATGCGTAAATCCTGACTACAAGGTTGTCCTCACTCCCTCATCGTCTAGGGGAGGTCACCTAATCAAAATGTAACCTATCATGTGAGTTCAACATAATGGTATTTAAAGTTCTAGAAACTTACAAAAATATATATACAAAAGGGCATTATTTTTTCAAGTTTGAAAAAAACTTATAGATTTTAAAAGAAAAGGGTACATTATATTCTTAACACAATTCACAGATAAGGGTTTTACAAACATGTCTTGAACGCACGTGATATGGTAGTTTTACACATAGTGAATCCCCCAAGCTCATCGTCCATAGGGACTATATTGTGAGGCCCTGGGGTTGCCTAGCCTTGATCCTCCATCGATCCTCCATCGAGCCTCCCTTTATAGGCATTGCCCCTAAGATCCCGTCTCCATTAGCAGCCGTGGTCCTTAACCTCCAGGGTGGCCCTTGGCCTAACATTACTAGTGTTCAAGATTGAGAACTTGACTTATACACGAAGAGACTAAACCTAGTCTCACAAACATGCTTTATCTTGCGGTAAGCAAACTCCAACTAGAGCATTACATGCTTTCTAATTGGATTGCTTGGTGCAAAGTACGCTCTTTGCAAATACTTTAGCACAAGATTACACTTGTAATTTTCCTATCCTCTTTGGATAACTAACAATAATGAGGTATGTTTCCCCATAGTTTACACACAATCACACAAAATGACTAGTAACGGTGTCAAGAAGTGCGCAGTGCGACTAGGAAAGCGCCGAGCCTCTGACCGTGAGGATTCGTAGCAAAATCAAGCAAGACGTAGATGATTCAAAGCTAAAAACACACTAAAAAAGAACAAAACTCCATCCATGAAAGCTCCACTTTGAAAAGGAACCAAGATTAACTCAAAATTCTTGTGTGTGTGAAGATTAGGTTTAGCCTTGCTCGCAATTGCACAGATGCAGTGCTCATTCGACCTGTTAAAAACCCTAAATTTATGCTTTGATTCTTTGTTGTGACCATATCATGGAAGCTTCAATACTTCATTGGAGAAGCCCGAGTAGTTATTTGAGGAGGGGAAACCCTAATTGGAGGCCTCACAGCCTCAACCATGTACTGGAAGCAGCATGGGACTGCACTAGCACCCTGAAAAGGAATGGCTGTATCTCCTTGCTCATATGCCCAAATGAGCTCATTCTTGGCTCTAAAATTTCCCACACAACTTAGGGAATGATGGAAACGTTGTTGATGTGGAATTTTGAGCTATTGTTAGGCTATTTTTGACCATTTTAAGGCCATTTTTTGCCCAAGAATGCCCCTTTTTGTTCGTAAAAAGCCCAAACGACCTGGGAAAAATCCATAAATTTGTGGAGAAATCCCATTGGGCTCAAATTTCATGTTGAACACATCCGTTTTTGCATATATCACACTATGTACATTGTAGCACTTGGTCCCACACATCATAAATATTAAGAGTGAGGTAGATATTATTATTTTCACATTATGCACGTTCCATGGCATGACATCCACCCCCTCTAAACTTGCACATCCTTCGGCATGTGCTGATCGTCGATGTTTAAAATCAAAGAAAAAAAGAAAAAAACTTATTTTTCCTCTGTTGGAGCCTTGGCGACACTGTTGGAAGGCTCGGAACCGCCTGGTAAACCCCACGACACCTCTACGGGCATGGCACACCCCCCTCCCCCCCTTCGATTGGCCGGCCTTATCACCCTCAGGCCTCCGCTTGTCTATACCCCAGCCTGGCCGGCCCCCTTCGTTTTCAGATGCCCCTTCTCTCTCTCCCCCTATAGTTATTTCCTCGGCGGGCATTGAATGAAATATTCCTCCCCCTCTCTCTCTCTCATTTCCCCTACATACCTCTCTCTAGTATCCTCTCTCTCTCTCTCTCTCTCTCTCTCTCTCTCTCTCTCTCTCTCTCTCTCTCCCCAAACCCTCGAGCACTCACCCCGACCCCCTCTCTCGCTTTCCTCTCTCGCGCTCCCTCTGTGTCCATCCGCATATGAACTCCCACTCTCCCGTATTCTTATCCTCACCCTCCCTCTCTCACACTCTTTCCCCCCCCCTCTCAATACCCCCCTCCCTTGGCCTGCTAATATTCTCCCTCCCCTCTCTTCCCCACCGCTTGCCTCACCCTCCCCTTGGCCTCACTCACCCTCCCCTTGGCCCGCTATCCCCATCCTCTTTCTCCTGCCCCACACCATTGACTTCTCCCCCTCCTCTCATCCTTGAGATGCCATGAGAGACAGAGAATAGGACAACCCCCCCCCCCCCCCCCCCCTCACACACTCTCTCCTCCCCCCCCACGGTGGGCATCCACCCTATGGATTCCCCCTACCTCTAGCGCCACCTCATCCTCTCTCTCTCTCTCTCTCTCTCTCTCTCTCTCTCTTCCGTTTCAGCCCGAAGGCGCAAGGAGCCATAGAGCCCATGCTCTCCACACCACACACTCACTCACCCTCACCCTCTCACCACCCTCATCCTCTCCCTCACCACCCCAATCCCCTCTCCCTCTCTCGCGCTTTGTTTCGGTAGCAGCCCGCTCGCCATATCTCTCTCTCTCAATACACACACCCCACATACACACACACACACCCCATGCATACACACACACACACACACACACACACACACACACACACACACACACACACACACACACACACACACACACACACCATCCCCCCCACCCCAAGCACACGTAGCTGACACAGAGAAAAAAAATAAATATAAAAACATATATATAATATATACATTATGTACATAAGCCCCCGTTCCCACCGTACGCTTGCACACACATACAAATACACACACACACACTCACGCATGCGCACCCATATACATATATACATACACATCCGCCCACATGCACATACTTACACACACACATACACATGCATATACGCACTACAAATAAAAAGAAAACAAAGGACTCCACGACTATGACGACCACGAAAAAGAAGAAGGACCCAAAGCACGTGCCACCAACAACAAAAAGAGGAAATGCGCTGAAGGCATGCCCCGACCGACCCCGAAAAGAAGTACGTGCTAAGCGACGCACCGGCAACACACCATTCGCCGACAACATGCAACCACGACGCCAATTCCAATAATTTATAGGTTATTTTCATCATTTCTTCAGTTCTCACCGAGCCATTGTAAAATTCCCGTTTTTTTTAAAATATCCTCTCTCTAGGTGATGGTCACAAAGGCCCACCTAGAGATTTTCATCTTTTAATAACCTCCCAAAACAAAGCAAGGGTCACCCACACTGGGACCACCACTTGCTTTGTCTCCCCGATTAAGCTTACCCTAATCACACCGGGATTACCATAATCCACAGCAGCCAACATATAAATTGGATGAGAGGGACTATCGGAGGGGGGGGGGGGGGGGGGGGGGGGGGGGGCAGTCCATGAGAAGTCTCCCCGATTAAGCTTACCCTAATCACACCGGGATTACCATAATCCAAGCAGCCCAACACCTATAAATTGGCACTGAGAGGTCACTATCGGAGGGGGGGGGGGGGGGGGGGGGGGGGGGGGGGGGGGGGGGGGGGGGGGGGGGGGGGGGGGGGGGGGGGGGGGCTTCACGATCATTGAGTTGTCTTAGAGAACGCACCAAGTAGTTTGCACCACCTCCTCTCCCTACCTCTCCACCACCACGGCGTGCCATTAGTACATACTGCAGGAATAATTCTCCCTCACACCCCCGAGGGTTTTCATCATTTGCAAATCTCTCTCTCTCTCTCTCTCTCTCTCTCTCTCTCCGTGTGTAAGTTTGCGGTGTTCATATCATCGTGGTTAGAGACCTAGCCGCTTAAAGCTAGGTGGTGCCCTCTATTGGCTTTACCGTGACAGGCTCGAGGCATGCCATTCGATCCTTGGCGTTTTAGAGGACGTCGGGGATCGGGGTTCGCTTTGCTCCCGTCATTTGGTGCCCCCACCGAGGACGGCTTTCTAAGACCCTTTATTTTACAATGCTGAAAGTGACGCCCACCATCAATCATGGACGAATGGCTGAAGGAATTTTCTAAATGGAGGACAGAAGAAGAGGAGACGAAGGAGGCACTAGCTGCCTTCATTGAGGTGTTGCTGCCAGGCTGCAGTGTCGTCATCATTCAAGAGGTAAATTCTCCATCTCGTGTTGCTCGTTCTAATCATAAATTGGGAGCATCAGGCGGGAGGTCGGTGAAGTGCCATCAGTGTCGTCAACCAAGACACACCGTCAATGAGTGCCAACAACGAAGGCAGCGAAAGGGCTGAAATCGTCTACATCGACATTCATCGCGAAGAAGTCATCCACATCAAGGAAGGGAAGAAAATGGTGAGGCCTCTTTTCCCTAAAGAAACTGCAGTCAAAGTTATAACTCCAAAGTGGCCTAAAGGGGCTGCTCGAGCCAAAGGTAAGGAGAAGATAAGCCAGCTTGAAAACACATGACCCCGAAGGGAGAAGCATCTGGCCAAGCAAGTGCTTCAACTCAGAAAGCCAGGGTATACCCAGCTTGCCAAAGAGGAGATCATCGAAAGCTAAGCGGCGGAAGGTCGCCTACTGATTTGCACGATGCATGTGAGTGCTACCAATCCACTTCGACAATCCTGAAGAAGAAGTGGTAAGAAGATTCCCATGTCCTAGAGAAGAGTGGTTCAGCTATTGCTCTCGCTGTTTTGGAAAGCGAGTGGAGGATCTTTGTCCTGTCCCTGTACAACTTATCCTGAAGAAGCTCTCTAGAACGGGAGAAACCCAGTGGGCTGGGGACGAGTTGCAACTGAATGGAGTAGAATTCATGCAACACGCCGATTACGGAAATTACCTGCAATTGCTACTAGCCAAGAGGCTAGGAGTGGTCAGACGCGTCGCCATCACCCCGTATGTGCTGAGCAACGAAGGAAAGGTAGATCCCATGAAAGGCGACGACCTCTTGTGGATGTGCCGACTCATCAACACTGGCACGGTAAGAGTATAAGTAAGTATTCCACCCTCTGTGCATGATGAAAAACGGGCCGACGGCATTCCCGTAGACTACATGACTCGGTGGACAGAAGCAACATCCACCACCCACATTACAGCCCAAGAGGTAGCAAAGTTCATTTTTGAGCATATCTGTTGCCGTTTTGGCACTCCTCTTGAGATAATATAAAATAGAGGACCAGGGTTTAGAGGTGATTTGGTGGAAGAACTGATCAAGAAATTAGGCATCACACGCCGTCATTCCACACCATACTATCCACAATGCAATGGTCTGGTAGAGAAGGTAAATGGAATGATTTGCAAAATCATCACAAAGCAGGTGAAAAATCACACAGGGAACTGGGATAAACATCTCATGGTAGCTCTTTGGGCCTACAGAACAACGTTCCGAACATCACTAGGTTTCACCCCTTTCCATCTAGTTGATGGGAAGATCTGGAAGACTCCAACTGGATAGAAAGAAGCAATCAATCACTATGCAGCGCAGGCAGAACGACGCCGGCTCACCTTCAATCAAGGGATTAAAGAAAAGGGACTGGAAAAAGGTATGTTAGTGTTGAGATACGACAACAGATTTGACACCAGGAAGGATAATAAATTTCAACCCAGATGGGAAGGGCCATTCATCATCAAGAAACACTATGACAACGGCAGCTATAAGCTGATGGAAGCAGATGGGAGAATTCACAAGACTAGGGTCAATGGATGGAGACTGAAAATGTATTTTCTTAGATTTGATCCAGAATTCATGCTAGACATTCCAGAAGAGGGAGAACCCTCTAACTCCACAGCTGAAGATGCAAAGAAAGGGCTAGAAGCATGAATGCCTCTAGCCAAAGGGACAGGGCTAATGATGGCCGATTTTGAAAATCAAAGAAAAAAAAGAAAAAACTTATTTTTCCTTTGCTGGAGCCTTGGCGACACTGTTGGAAGGATCGGCACCGCCTGGTAAACCCCACAACACCTCTACGGGCATGGCACACGCCCCCCCCCCCTTCGATTGGCCGGCCTTATCACCCTCAGGCCCCCGCTTGTCTATACCCAAGCCTGGCTGGCCGCCTTCGTTTTCAGATACCCCTTCTCTCTCTCCCTGTAGTTATTTCCCCGGCGGGCATTGAATGAAATATTCCCCCCCTCTCTCTCTCTCATTTCCCCTACCTACCTCTCTCCTGAGTATCCTCTCTCTCTCTCTCTCTCTCTCTCTCTCTCTCTCTCTCTCTCTCTCTCTCTCTCTCTCTCTCTCTCTCTCTCTCTCCCCCCCTCCCCCCCCCCCCCCCCCCCCCCCCCCCCCCCCCCCCCCCCCCCCCCCCCCCTTTTACTGGCCACCCTCGGCCACGCACAAGCCTCGAGCACTCACCCCGAACCCCTCTCTCGCTTTCCCTCTCGCGCTCCCTCTGTGTCAAGCCGCATATGAACTCCCGCTCTCCCATATTCTTATCCTTACCCCCTCCCTCTCTCACACTCTTTTCCCCCCCTCTCATTACCCCCTCCCTTGGCCCACTAATATTCTCCCTCCCCTCTCTTCCCCACCCGCTCGCCTCACCCTCCCCTCGGCCTCACTCACCCTTCCCTTGGCCCGCTATCCCCACCATCTTTCTCCCCCCCCACCATTGACTTCTCCCCCTCCTCTCATCCTTGAGACGCCATGCAAGACAGAGAATAGGACAACCCCCCCCCCCCCCCCCCCCCCCCCCCCCCCCCCCACGGTGGGCACCCTCCCTATGGATTCCCCCTCCCTCTCTCTCTCTCTCTCTCTCTCTCTCCCTCTCTCCCTCTCTCTCTCTCTCTCTCTCTCTCTCTCTCTCTCTCTCTCTCTCTCTTCTGTTTCAGCCCGAAGGCGCAAGGAGCCATGGAGCCCATGCTCTCCACAACACACACTCACTCACCCTCACCCTCTCACACCCTCATCCTCTCCCTCACCCCCCCCCCCCAATCCCCTCTCCCTCTCTCGCGCTCTGTTTTGGAAGCAGCCTGCTCGCCATATCTCTCTCTCTCCCTCTCGGCCTGTACAGGTGCAGCGCAAGTTTTTCTCTCTCTCATTACACACACACACACACACACACACACACACACACACACACACACACACACACACACACACACACACACACACACACACACACACACACACACACACACACACACACACACACACACACACACACACACACAAGCCCCCTTCGGGGGGGGGGGGGGGGGGCAATCCATTAGAAGTCAGCTTTGGTAGAGTGTAGTGGGAAGAGTTGACACTATCACCATCATGGGGAGGGGGGCTTGTGTGTTGGGTTTTCCTTGGGAATTGCACCATGCGAAGGGAGCCACGTCCATCTCTCGACTCCAATGGTCGATGCACACACGTATACACGCTCTTGGTAGCAAGCTTCACAATCATTGAGTCGTCTTAGAGAACGCACTAAGTAGTTTGCACCACCTCCTCTCCCTACCTCTCTACCACCACGGCGTGCCATTTGTAAATACTGCAGGAATAATTCTCCCTCACACCCCCGAGGGCTTCCATCATTTGCAAATCTGTGTGTGTGTGTGTGTGTGTGTAAGTTTGCGGTGTTCATATCATCGTGGTTAGCGTCCTAGCCGCTTAAAGCTAGGTGGTTTCCTTTGTTCGCTTTACCGTGACAGGCTCGAGGCGCACCATTTGGTCCTCGGCGTTTTAGAGGCCGTTGGGGCTCGGGGTTCGCTTTGCTCCCGTCAGTGCTACATATATCTTTTAAAGGTTCAGTCTTCATTTAAGTCCACATACATGTCAATTTCATCATTGATTTCAACAAAATCTAATGCATCATCCTCTTGTTCTTCATCCACATCCATACCATTTTCATCAGAGCCTTCATTCTGACTTTCCTGTGAATCAAGGGATCTGTGTCATCTCTTCTTTTGAATAACTTGATTCTTTTCCCTGCAATGGGAATCTTCATTTTTGTCCCATCTAGTTCATGCAAGGTGTAAGTTGCATTCCCATGTACATGTTGAACCACACAAGGACCAAACCATCTCTTTCAAGATTTCTAATTGCTGAATGATGGTTGTCAAGACTACTGTCATACACCAACACCCAATCACCTTCCTCGATAGCTTTAGGTCTGAGCCTATGCCTCTTATCAAAACTGTTTTTATTCTTTAAACTTGCATCTTTTAATCGTGCTACTGGATTCTCAATATCTTGAGGCCTTCTTTCTAACTATTGTATGCACAAAGCAAGAAGGCCTTCCCTAATCATTCCATCTTCCCAAGGTAATACATTCCATGTGGGAATTACATCCTCAATTGGCATTATAGGTTTCTGACCATACATCAACTCAAAAGGCATATAACCAGTAACTGAGCTATGAGTTGTACGATCAGCCCATAAAGCATAAGGCAATAGCCTAGGCCACTCTCCCATTTTACCTTTGCAGGACTTAGCCAAATCTTTAATGATAGGAGGATGCCCACGCTCTGATTTACCATTTTCCTCAGGATTATCTACAGTAGTGAGAGCAAGTTTAATGCCCAACCTAGAGAAAAACTCCCTTGCGTTGTCAGCATCCAACTCACCCTTGTCTGCAATTATTTTCCCACCACAACCATAACGGCTAATTACATCATCCAAGAGGAACTTACAACCCCTTTTGTGCTTTTTGCTCTTAGAGCACGACCTTCAACTTGGTTGGTTAAGTCTTTGCGTGCAAGAACTATGTATCTCATTTGCCATAGCCCAATGGCATTGTAACCATATCTACTACCCACTTGTAATGCATGGCCAATGGGTAAGTAGGGTGCAATCCATCATGATGACGTACATTTGAATACATTTGACAAGTTTCACAGGACTCCACAAGGTGAGATACATCTTTATACATACCTTTCCACCAATACCTCTCTTTCAGTTTAGTAAAGGTGGTCCATACACCTCTATGTCCAGCATAAAGACTCTCATGAAACTTTTTCATAAGCTCATTTTGAGCGTCCTTATCATTCATGACTCTCATCGGCATTCCATTTCTTTGTTTTGGATGCTTCCATAAGTACCCAGCTTTCAAAAAGTATCCATAGGCCTTTCTCCGTATTCTTTATCGTCCTCGACAACCATGTCTTCTTCATTTTCATGCCTTCCTCTTGAAAGCATATCCGCAACTGGATTATCTTTCCCTGAAATATGCTTAAATTCTGGATTCAAAGACTTTATGTAGGCAATCCATCTCAACATAGCAATGTCAGGAGTTGAGCATCATGTGATCATTCCAAGAAGGGGTAGAAAATCAGTCTCCACTATTACATTTGCTCCTATCAAATACTCTTTGTCACATTTCAAAGATGTGACTACTCCCCATAACTCTCTTTTTACCTATGGATATTTGCATTGATGAGCACTTAGTATTTTTCTCCAAATCTCACCACGTATTGCTTTCCATCATCATTGTCTTGCCCAATCGCCCATCCAATTCCCGTGGGGCTAGTATCCACTATCACAATTACATATCTTCCATATTCATAGTTTGCTTTTCTCAAAGTTGGAGACATAGGCAACAAATCCTTTAATTTTCTCATGGCATGAGTATGCATTTCTTCCCATTGAAACTTTTGAGAAAGGTTGAAACTTTTGGTTCTTTCTCAAAAGTTGATACAAAGGTTCTACCACATTTGCATAATGTGGAATCCAGATAACATAAAACACACATGCACCCAAGAACCTTTAAACCTCAGTGACATTTATACATTTCTCTTTCATTCTCTAAATTACATCAATCTTTGCAGGACAAGGCCTTCTACCATATAGCCCACACATATACATATATGTACCACAATAAGAACTTCATTCACACGAAACATTGACTTTTGGACAGACAAGGTAAGGTTCACCTCTTCCAACCTCGACAAGATATTATCACAATCATATTTTTTGCCACATACTTGTGGCACCCCCTTGAGTCTAGAGCCACATCTATATCACTTACGTCACATCCTTTGATTGACACATCATCAAGGAAAGGCATTGCAGTTTGAGTTATGAAGTCACGTAGGAATTTGTTCATACCATTCATCATATGTGCAACTGAATTAGTTTCCCTCTGAGGTAAGGTGCACATCCTTACTAAACTCAAGGGTGTCCTCATGGTAGTCAGGTCCCTGATTTCCATTGCTAGTTGGAACTGATCATACCCTGAGTACAAATCTCCCATAGAATATATTACCCCTCCTACAAATTCCTCTGCAAACTCATCGACAATTGGCCCTATACCCACATTTTTGATTGTCACCTTATTTACAGGTTGCATATCCTAAATAAAGCGTAAATTACCATTTTTCTTCGGAACTGTGAACCACCTATTCGAATATGAAGCACAAGAAGGCTCCAAAATACCCATCTTGATCTTTTCATTAAGCAACTCAATGAGTTTTGGCAAATAAGCCTTTGGAACAGGAATAGGCCTCAAGTTCCAAGGTACATGAGGGATAGTGAAGATCACCATAGGAGCAACAATGGATGGATCAACACACCCTATCTCATAGGGTTCAAATGAAAAACCTTTTCCATGTTTGGCAAGCATGTTTTCAAATCATATCTTTTCAGATTTTGTCAAACTGTCCTCGCAACCAACCTTTAACTCCTTCAAAGAATACTGTGTGAACTTGTGTCCAATCTTGCTTGAGTCATGAAGGCTAGGTTGCAAAGCATTTTGCTCCATCTTATTTGTGCAATCTTTTGGTAGAGGTAATGCCACTGGTTTCACTTTCTTTGCCATAGACTTATATTTAGTCTCCACTAGTACATCAACACTTTGAGCATTTTTGAAATCCTCAAATGACTTTGTACATTTCTATTGAGAAAACTTTCACAACCTCACTTTCCATACGCAAATTGCAATCCATTAAAGAATCCAAGGCTTGCATAGTATCCACAAATGAACACTCATCAAACACCCCTGTAATGCATTCATCATCTTCTAGCAAGCCATTCATCTTCAAACCTCTTTGTACACTATCTACATGTTGTCATCCCGCTTTAAGTCCTAAAACTTTGTAAAAGCAATAGATCCATAGTCTGCTAATCCTACAAAACCTGTAGAAAAGGTCTCCTTTGCATATACATCATGCGAGAAATTTTCTCTTCTTGTAACACTGCAATCTCTCTCTACAATGGTACATGGCCAAAACCCCTCATATCCCTGTAGTCCTTGAATTCTTTATTTGTCTTTGGCAAGGGTTGCTCTCTAAGACATTCACGATTCCTTTCATGGTCCACACAAACAGTAAGGAAATGTACTACACGCTTCCCATCCTTGCTCCTTATCCTTGCATAAGCTGACCCATCATCCATTACCTTGGTTTCCATGCAAGTAGTAGTGATGTATGGCTGCCCAAGGATAAGAGGGTATGTAGACATCTCCTGCACAAAGAAATTTTGGTCATCTTTCACATCCCCTATAGTCACTTTTACATTTGGACAAGCTCCGTACAGCTCTCTTGAGGAGTTGTTTGCTGCATGAATCATCCATCCATGATTTATATCAATTGGCCATTTTCCTTTTTAATAAAGACTCTTTGACATGAGTTTAATTTCTAACCCATGATTTGTCAACACAATGTATGGCTCTTTTAAGTCTCCCACTTTTACCGAGGTCTTAGTAGTTGCTCTTGCCCAATGACTTTTCAAGTAGTAACTCTTATGAGTGGTCTCAAATTCATCTTCATCATCCAAGAAGCGAACGTGTTTTACTCCTCCTCTAGACTTGTAGCATCCAACAATAGTTTCTTCACCTTGCTTGCCATAGACTAGTACACCCTGTACATTTAAAGTCCCTTCTTCACCTTGTACATGGATAGATTCAGTAAGAGATTGTTGCTTCCTCTTTATGATATCAATTATTTCTTCGTGGAATTTCCACTTTGCTATACCAAGGACCTCACCCAAGGTAAATTCCACCTTACTGTTTAGAATACTCTCTTCCAACACCTTTTTGAGATCTATTGTTGCATCTATATCCATTGGAGTTTGTAAAACTTTTGTAGTCATTTTTCCCTTCATAGCCGATTCTGTAGCACATGGCCATAGATCTCCAATACCATCAGATTCCTCTTCTCCAACCTTGACTGATCCTTTTTTCTTAATAGGATCCACCTTCAACCCACGGCGGCTGCCTCTACCATTGAGATGGCATGGCTAGTAGCCATGTCCTCAACTAGCTTCTTCATCCCTCCCTTTCAAAAGTTTGTCCCCAAGAGCTTACCTATCTCACTTAAGTGAATCTTTCCATATTTAAAGAAAACAAGCTCCTTTGTCAAAGCGTCTTTAAAGCTTTCACAATCCCTCCTTGCATGGTCAGTACTATCACACCATATGCATCTGTTTACAAAGCCTTATCTGCTTTGAGGTCGTTGCCCTGTAGACTGTCCTGATGGTTGTCCCTTTTCTTCTAGCCTTGTAAGATTTAGCTTTAGCTCTTGCATTCCCTTGACAATATCATCTAGAATGGACTTGTCACTCTTTGGAACCACAATAACACGCTTTAGGGGACTCTCAGGAACACTTGGGACTTGAGTAGGGTTGACTATCATCTTGTTTCTTCATCATTGTCGCTTAGTTAGCAACGAAATGGCGTCTTCAACTTCATTCCAATTAGTCTTTAAGCCTTGTTCCGCATCCTTATCCTCATGTAGTAGCTCTAACTTCTCTTGAACCTCTTTACCTGTGGCCTACAAAAAGAGCTCTGTCTTCTCTGAGTTTAGGTCAGCCTTTTCAATCCTTGAAATTTGATCATAACGGCGTTCGGATTCTCTTAGAATTTCGGTAGGCGAAAGCCCCTCTTTTGACCGAACTACCCACTCTAAAAAAGTCCTTTTTGTTACCCTTTTGGAGTCCACCATGAAATAATCTTCTTTTAAGGCTAACTTGAATGCTTCCCAAGTTGCCCCATGCTCATTTCTAATTCCCCTTACATGCTCTCTGATCTTGGGAACCACGGCTAGTTCAAAACTTTGCACCATCTCTGCTTCAAGCACTCGATGTAGCTCCATCTCCTTTGCATACCCACAAAGATACTTTGTTACATCTTTAACTTTAAATTGGTCCATTTTCTTCACCACATATTGAAGAAATTTGGTTGAGGAAAGCTCCCTCCTTTGTGGAGCTTGTTGCTGCTGCATAAACACTGCAAAAGCTTGAAACATTTGCATTGTGATTGGATCAAACCGAATCCCCTATTGCTCTTGTTCATCCATAGCTTTAAAGATTTAATTTGAAACCTTCAATGAAGATTTTGAACCCTCACCCTAGCCTACTTTGCATCGGGTTCACCAAAAATGTGTTAAGAAGTGCGCAGTGCGACTAGGAAAGCGTCGGGCCTCTGATTGTGAGGATTCGTAGCAAAATCAAGCAAGGCATAGATGATTCAAAGCTAAAAGCACAGTAAACAATAACAAAACTCCAGCCATGAAAGATACACTTTGAAAAGGAACCAAGACTAACTCAAAATTCTTGTGTGTGTGAAGATTAGGTATAGCCTTGCTCCCAATTGCATAGATGCAGTGCTCATTCGACCTGTTAAAAACCCTAAATTTATGCTTCGATTCTTCATCATGAACATTTTATGGAAGCTTCAGTACTTCATTGGAAGTGCAAGTAGTTATTGGAGGAGGGGAAACCCTAATTGGAGTCCTCACAGCCTCGACCATGTAGTGGAAGCAGCACAGGACTGCACTAGCACCCTGTAAAGAAATGGTTGTATCCCCTTGCTCATATGCCCAAATGAGCTCATTCTTGGCTCTAAAATTTTCCACACAACTTAGGCAACAACTACACCGTCATTGATGCGGCATTTTGAGCTGTTTTGAGCTATGTTTAGGCTATTTTTGACCATTTTAACACTAGGTTGGTAATGGGACACTTTTATGTCCTGGGACACTTTTATGTCCTATTAAGTGACCATTTTCCTTGAATTATGTCAAGAGTTTCAAAATGGATTTTGAGGTGCTATTTGTCTAGAAAGTTGTCTCATGAGCTGAAAAAAACTCGACATTTTTTTGGAATATCAATTCCATCTTTAACCTTGTCCTTGCACAACATTTCACAACCTAAACTGTGTGAAAAAACGGGTCCTGTTTTTGGCTTTTTTCAACTTTTTGCAACTATACCACTCTAGAATTCATGTTTGTGAGGTCTATAATGCTAGAGAACTATCTTTAGTGACTAGTCCTCAACATGTCCTGATGCTTCTAGGGAGAAATAAATGTTAAAGTTGTAAGTTATGACCAAATTACAAAAATTGTCAAATCCTGTTTTTTAGCCAATTTTAGCTCTTCTATGATTTTTTTGGTGGCTTTCATGATATCCAAATGTAGTTTTGATTTTCTATGTCGCATATTGTAACATAAAGCTAATATTCCTTGAGTTTTGGGGCACCTAATACCCTATTTTTCATAGTAGACAACGATGGTTGATTTTTCAAATTATAGAAGAAAACGAAACATTCTAGTATATCAAGTATAGCTTTTTCAATATTGTTAGTTTCTTGTGACAACTACATGCATTTTGTAGGTAGTAACCATATCTAGTCATAAGGATCAAATTTGGCTAGATACTGAATACTTTCTATGGGATTCTAGAACTCATAATGTTGAACACAGTTTTTTCATGTTTGCTGTATTTAGCACTTCATCTTTGTCCCCAAGATTCCCCTTGGTAAGAGATGTATTATTCTTTGACATGCTCCATGGCTCCTTATGAACCTAAAGGACAATACGAAACTAAGAAAACATGCATATATTATTTGTATTGAGCGTGGCTATAGAAACTTTGATGATAGGTCTGCAGAATGGTAAAAATTCAACTTTTTTGTACCTATTTCTTTCGGCAAAACAAAAAATAGTGAGTGAGAAGCAATCATATGTTCTGATCACCAACCCATTGAAGTTAACTAGGGAATTTATCTCAAGCCCTACAAAAATTCCTAATCTTATTTTTATGCAACAAAACGTAAGAAATGACTGTTTTGATAAAAATGTACTGGTCCATCAACTTTGGAGGCTTGGTGTGACCAAAAGATGAGAAATTTTTACAAGTTTCTTATTTTTTCCATGTGTAGTAGGCCTTGAACTATAACCTCATGAAAGGATTTTACAAAATGAGTGGATCTACTATGGTTTTGGAGGTTTTTTCCAAAACCCTGAAAGGACACTTTTATGTCCTGTTAGGTTACCAACCTAGTGTTAAGGCCATTTTTGCCCAAAAATACCCCTTTTTGTCTGTAAACAGCCCAAACGAGCTGGAAAAAATCCCTAAATTTGTGGAAAAATCCATTGGACCTAAATTTGATATTGAACCTCATTTTTCCACTTGGTAATCACTTTGGACACGTCTTTTACACCCGCGCACGAAACCTGCTATTTTTGGTCGAGATTGCCCGCATTGAACTTTCTAGGCAAAACGAGCATGCCACTTTGAAACACTTGGCATTTGTTCAGTCCTTAAGAAAATTATACATTCTTTGTTGTGGTAAAACATGCAACGGTGCCACGTCCTTGGCCTCGCTCGCTTGACAAGGTATGTACACGTCTGTAACCATGGCATCCGTTTTCGCATATATCACACTATGTACATTGTAGCACTTGGTCCCACACATTGTAAACATTAATATTGAGGTAGATATTATTATTTTAACATTATACACGTGCCATGGCATGACAACGGGGCTCACAATGTTGTACAAAATTGTTGAGGAATCAACAATGTCCTGAACAACCATCTTGGTTAACTTGAAAGATCCACAAGCACCCAAACCGAGCCATGACCTCTATTGGTGATTAGTAGATCCCGAAGTAATCTCATAGAGGTATTGCACATAGAGTGCAAAATGCTTCATAAGAAACTAATGTGATGAATATGCCTGCCGCTCAAAATCAGCCTTTGCTAAACACTAGGACCCATAACAACTAGTGTGCATGCATTTAGCAAAAATAGATCCAAACTTGCATATCTATTATTATACTTGCCAATGCTTATGGATGTGATTCTCCTAGCACACATGAAAGGACAATGTAAATAGTTCTAAAAAGAAACTAAATACGTTCTACTTCAATCATTTGCAAGCCTTGCTGAATTGTTTGAACCATAATAGAAAGTGAAACATAAGTCACTTCTAGGTACAAACAATGAAACTTTTCCATTAAAAACACATAGCCTTGCTATATACATAAACAACCATCCAATAATGTTGTTTAGCAGCACTTGTACCTTAACAAGTCTTTCTGAGTACCCGAGAATTTTTGGCCACTCAAATGTTTCCTGATACGTCGTGTTGAAAATGGTATAGAATACGGATTTGACCAGCACCTAGGGACTTCATCGCAACACATAATTGATATAATAGGCGCAAATGTCAGTCAAGAGACGCATATTCTCCACATGAAATATGTCTCATGTAAGGATGTCTGAAAAAAGAACATCCTTCAAGTACGAGATATACTTGTGTGTGGAGGTAACTGCAAACACTCCACAATGTGAGTCAGAGGGACCTTCATTATCCTTACTCCGCATTGGCTAAACCAAACTCCTTGAGCTCCTAGTCCATGTTGTATCCCATGTGACAACATACATGTGCCAAAACTGCATAATGCAATATTGGATAGTGGTCCAAAATACTTTGCTCTTACACGACCTTGGCAAGTCTTTTAGAGCACAAAATGGATGAGAATATAGAAGTTTATACGTCCGACTTGGAAAAGTAAACAAAAACATATTAAAAAAAGTGTCAAATCAGATGCATACTTGGAGGTTGAACATAGTGTTCACTTACCTATACTCAAAGGCACCTGTCCAAATTTTCCACTTGTAAATTTCTAGGCATACTAATTGAAAATTAGTGAATTTCAAGTATTATTGCACATGTAACCCTGGGTGTTACCTTTGCAATCCAAACCCCTTGGTTCAAATCTACATTGCCAAACCCCGTGGTTAGACTTTGCAGAGGAAACTGCTCAACTAGCAGCCGATAATAATTGAAGTCAACTTTGGAAGTTGAAATTGTTCACTGCCCCTTAGCAGCTTGTGGACTTATTTTCTTGAAAGTGCAAGTGTGAAGGTTCCAAGAATTGACCATCACTACGTAATGAGTGATGTATCATGAGCTAGGTCTTACCCCAAAATTGTACTCGTATAGACACTCAGTGCTATAGATGAAATAGAAGATCCACTCAAATTGGAATCGTGCTCAAAACTAAATATTTTATAGACCCAAAAATCCATAATCTTGGGTTGTTGTGAACAACCGTGCTGTCTAAAATATTGACTTCATGTAAGGTCTGTACTTTCGAATTTCACACAAGCTCTATTATGCATTAAAATTTTTCAACCATTGCTCATTATTTAAGATATTCGAGTTCAAATTATGAACTGTAGGCTAAAAAAATCTAGAAGTTAAAATTTACGCTACAAAATTTTGACATGTTTAGCTATACAAAATACTGACTAACTTATTGCAAGACTTATTACCGATTGAAGAATTGTCTCTTACTACTGTAAAGTTTGTTCTAAGAATGAAAAATTTAACTTAAGAATGTAAATTAATTTATCATTAAAGAAATAAATAAAATAATTATAAAGTCAAAAGATACACATGGACGACACATGAAGGCACATGGACTCACCTGGACTCACATAGGAGGGGACAAAGTGGGACACACAGTCACATGGAAAGGAGAGGTTAGTCTTGATTAATCTTAATGACGGGGGGTTGTGTGGCCTTATCTCTTGATGATGAGGACAAATTGGTCAAGCTGATGGGCACCACAAGGGGACCAAAAACGTGGATATGAATTTTAGAAAAAAAGTTAAAAAAAATAAGCAAAATGTTTTTTTTGAAAAAAATGGTTTTTTTTCTTTTTTGCTATAAATAGAGCATCCATGCTCACACTTTGGACTTAGAGATTGCCTTTATAATGCTCACGAAGTGTTGCCACTTCTCTTAGGGAGAAGGCATCTATAAACCACTAAGAGCGAAAACTCTAGTGGATTAGTAAGGTACATATTAATTAAGCATTCAATTAGCTTTAGAAATGATGTGTGTATTCTCTTGTACTCTAATATCTCTAATGGATTAGTAATATTTAATTAACTTTAGAAAGTATGTGTGTATTATCTCGTACTCTAATCTCTCTAATGGATTAGTAATATTCAAGTAGCTTTAGGAAGGAGGTGTGTGTATTATCTCTTACTCTAATCTCTCTAATGGATTAGTAAGATTCAATTAGATTTAAGAAGGATGTGTGTGTATTATCTCTTACTCTAATTTCTCTAATGGATTAATAAAGTTTAACTAGCTTTAGAAAAGGATGTATGCGTGTTCTCTTTTACTCTAATTTCTCTAGTGCATTAGTAAGATTCAATTAGCAAGACCATATTAGGTAAAGTGGAAAAATCCCAATTCCCATATTGGACAACTTTCAATATATCATGTAAAAGGTGTTGACGTTTTGTACTAGACTAAACATTTGAAATAAACATTGGCCAAGAAAAATTATGGTTTTGGGTGGTTGCACCATCAAGAGACTAGTACATTCATTCCATTGTCATTGTTTATACTCTATTATCCTACCTATAACTTATCTTAACATGGAGACATTGGTTTGAAGGCCCACAACTTGTTGAAGCTAAGGTCAAATGGAGTACCTAGATTTTTAGTTCAAGGTCCACCACTTGTCCAAGTTAGCACTCGTTTGAGAAATAAACCGAGCTGTGCATGACATCAAAGGAACACATACCTCTAATCTAGAAATTCTTCACACAAGGTACGAGCCATTTATAAAATACATAGCATATTTCAATTGCAACATAGGAGGGCTAGTTTCAAGGTTCATTTGTTTAGGATAGGCTATGGAGGAGTGCAAAGTCCACTTCTTATCTAGCCTACAATTAGTGAAAGGGTAAGAAAACATGTTTACATAAAAATTTCTCTAAGTATTTCTCCATTGCAACATAGAAGTTTAATTTGAAGTTCAAGAAATTATGCTAAAAACATATATAATGAAATAAATACTACCCACAAGAAAATATTAAATATGTTATTTTATGCCAAATTGGAGAAGTTAACGTCCAGAACCATCCAATTAACCTAGACTCTAATAAAGATATGCATGCATACATTGACATCTCCATACATGCACTTAGACTCCATGGTTTTCCTCTTGGCATATTTTAGTTTCGAAAACTCTCTTACATGGATGATGTAAAATAACCATTCTTGACTTAAACATTTTTCTCCAAAAACAAGGTCTCTCACACAATTCAAAGTCCATGATTTCTTTTCTCCCAATGCAAACAATTAGACTTTATATTTTTCCTTTCAAAGACTTGTAGGTTCTAAAACTCTTTCATATGAAGGACACAAAAATAAATGTTTTAGGCAAACATGCATGCCAAGACCAAGATATTTCTTGCACATCCATGAATTTTCCATTCCATACTTGTAAGGTTTATTTTGTTAGCAAACATAAGTTTCTCCTAGTTACAAATGGATGCAACCTTCAGATGGAATGATATAGAATTGCTAAAGAACAAAAATAATTTTTTAAAAATGTATCATGATGAAACAAAACCATAAACTAGTAAAAGGAGTCTCCAAAAACAAGCTGCAATCTAGAACTACATTAAAATCTCCTTAGACTTGAATATACTCTAGTAATATAGTGAAGTCCCCTTAGATTAGGGTACAATTCATCGACACATTTTTGTTCTAAAGCAGGATGCTTTGTCATTACATTACATTCTCCTTTTAATTGGATACACTCTAGTAATACATGGAAGTCCTCTTAGAGTAGAGTGCACTCCATTACAAGTCCCTTAGAACAAAGCACGATCCATCACATAGGATTCTCCTTATAATAGCATACATTGGAGTAATACGTTGAAGTCCCCTTAGAGAAGGGTGCACTCGGTGTACAAATAATTTTCTTTTTAATAGGATACCGTGTAGAATACATACAAGTCCCCTTAGAGTAGGGTGCACTCCATGCAAGTGTTCATAAAATTGACACATTTTTGTTTAAAGATAACCTTTGAATTATATAGTAATACAAATACACATTATACTAAAAGGACATCATCTGGCCATAAAAAGGATCATTGTCAACCTTCTTTAATGTTATTGCCTCAATACGTACACATGGAGGACCTGATTTGTCT
This sequence comes from Adiantum capillus-veneris, assembly GCF_014529385.1. Taxonomy (NCBI): domain Eukaryota; kingdom Viridiplantae; phylum Streptophyta; class Polypodiopsida; order Polypodiales; family Pteridaceae; genus Adiantum; species Adiantum capillus-veneris. The sequence goes on from NC_140947.1 coordinate 74,297,189, forward strand.
CAAGATCACTATATTGATTTACAGTTGTGTTACGTGTATAATCTCTCTTGCCTCTTGCATACAATCATTTAAGTAACCATGGAATAATCGTTTCTTGCAAGAATCTTTGAAGCTGCTCCATATCTTTGGAAATATAAGATATGTTCCTAGCATGTTTCACATCATCCTATATGGACTATCAAAAAAATCAAGGCACTCTTTGCATCCAAGTCCTCAAACATCTTCCAAATATCGCTTAAGTTTTTATGATAAACCCTTCTAAATCCTAACATGATGTTTGAATTTTGGCAACACTTGTTACTCATAAAGATCTTGAACTTGCTATAATGCTTTGGGAAAAAATTTTGTGTGATGTGTTGCAATTTTGTTAGGTTATAGAAACTCCATATCCACAGCTCAAAGTATTCACCACAGAAATCCAAAAACATTTCTGTTCGTAGGCGCACCATATGATAAACTTCATCTTTGTCCTCCACAAGACGCATGTGTTGAGCCCAAGATGGCATAGAATCTCCATGTTTTGTTTTAACTGTCTTCAAAAGTAGTCATTCAAGGTCCAAAACAAGCACTCTTTTGATATTCTTGACAGCAAGTGGCAGGTAACAAGGAGGTGATTGATATATACGACAAGGCCTTGGATGAGGTTGGTTGGGTACTTCAAAACCTTCCTTCAAATCATGCCTATAGATAGTCGATCCACTTTCTTGCAGTGATGACTCTGCAATTGAAAAACCTTACAAAGCTTCACCATTTCTCCAAGCTATGCTTCTTTGAAGCAGGGAGAAAAGTAAGGTCTACCACCTGGCTAGGCTAGGCTCCACTCTGAATGGGAGAAAAGTAAGATCTACCATAGATCGAAACTAGGCTTGATGATGAGGGGTCTCTTGTTTTCAGGTCTACCACTTGTCCAAGCTACGCTTCATACAATATAGTGGTGGATAACTAGACTCAATTGAGAATGGGAGAAAAGGTGCAAGGTCCACCACCTGTCCAACCTCTTAGGCTCTTTCTTAAATGTTTTCCTTCTCACTGCATGGAGGACATGTGATATGTTTCCCATGAGGGGCTTTACCAAAACGTCCATCACCTATCCAAGCTTGCTCCATGGAATATCTAGAAATATTTTGATTGAGATATTCAAGAAGATATAAAAAGAAAAATTTGATACCATGCACATGTATATTCAAGTATGTGAAACAAGGTTCAAGTCATAAAAGGTACCTTAGGGGTGTGTTGTATTTAGCCTTAAGAGATTGTTCTCAGCTTTGACCTTGTTTATATAAGCTTTTGTAGTGGTTGCCTTCAATGGCCCCTTTGTAGTACATCTCAATTGCCTAGCTAAATCGATCAATTATGGTGCCGTCATGCTTTCAACAGCTATACCTTCCTTTTCCAGTATCTCTTGTATTTGGGCTCGTCTAATGTAATTGTTGTCAGTTTTTTCACTTGCTCGATTGTGTTTGCCTTCAAGGATAGCTTCACCTTTGTCATATTTTTCAGGAGTTATCCTTCTTGTACAGAACACCTTGGCTGACCAAGCATCATTTTTTTGCTTCCAATTCTCTTTAATTTCTTTATATTCACTCTCATTTGTCAATGCTGGCTATCCATAATGATTAGAGGCAATGAAATTCCGCACATCCCTCTCTAAGCTAGCTCTATTGAAAGAAGCTATCTCTATTATTTGAAGGTCAATGTGTGAATGGAGTGTAGATACTATGTTTATTACCATGGATAGTATGGGGTAGTGGTCTACCACTTGTCCAACATACTATCCATTGTGTTATGGAGGTCTTAGCCCAGGGTGCTTTGAAGGTGGACCACCTATTGAAGCTATCTCTAATGTTTCAAGGTCATTGTGTGAATGGAGTGTAGCTACTATCTCTATTACCATGGATGGTTTGGGGCATAGGTTCACAACTTGTCCAACCTACTATCCCTTGTGTTATGGTGGGTTTAGCCCAAGGTGGTTTGAAGGTCCACCACCTATCTAGCTAGCTCTATTTAATATCATATCTCTATTTTTTGAAGGTCAATGTGTGAATGCAGTGTAACTATTATGTTTACTACCATGGATGGTATGTGGAAGACGTCCACCACTTGTCCAACCTACTATCCCTTGTGTTATAAAGTTTTTAGTCCAAGGTGGTTTGAAGGTCCACCACCTGTCTAATCTAGCTCTATTGAAAGAAGTTATCTCTATTCTTTGAAGGTCAATGTGTGAATGGAGTGTAGCTACTATGTTTACTACCATGGATGGTTTGGGGTAGAGGTCCACCGCTTGTCCAACCTCATATCCATTGTGTAATGGAGATTTTAGCCCCATGTGGTTTGAAGGTCAATCTGTGAATAGAGTGTAGCTACTACATTTACTACCATGGATGGTTTAGGGCAGAGGTCCACCACTTGTCCAACCTACTAGCCATTGTGTAATAAAGGTTTTAGCCCAAGGTGGTTTGAAGGTCCATCACCTCTCCAAGATAGCTTTATTGAATAGTCCTATCTCTAGTTTGATCACATGGATGGTTTGGGGTAGAGGTCTAACACTTTTCCAACCTACTATCCATTGTGTTATTGAGGTTTTAGCCCAAGGGTTTGAAGGTCCACCACTTGTCCAAGTTAGATCTATTAAAAGAAGATATCTCTATTGTTTGAAGCTCAATGTGTGAATGGAGTAGAGCTACTATGTTTACTATCATTGATGGTTTTGGACAGAGGTCCACCACTTGTCCAACCTATTAACCATTGCGTTGTGAAGGTTTTAGCCCAAGGTTGTTTGAAGATCCACCACCTATCCAAGTTAGCCCTATTGAAATAATCTATTACTATTGTTTGAAGGTTAAAGTGTGAATGGAGTCTAGCTACTATGTTTACTACAATGGAGGGTTTGGAATAGAGGGCCATCACTTGTATAACCTACTAACCGTTGTGTTATGGAAGTTTTAGCCCAAGGTGGTTTGAAGTGCCACCACTTATCCAAGGTAGCTCTATTGAATATTCCTATCTCTACTTTGATAGCGTGGATGGTTTGTGATAGAGGTCTAGCACTTGTCCAACCTACTATCCATTGTATTATTGAGGTTTTAGCCCAAGGTGGTTTGAAGATCCACTACGTGTCCAAGATAGCTCTATTGAAAGAAGCTATCTCTATTGTTGGAAGGTCAATGTGGGAATGGAGTGCAGCTACTATGTTTCCTACCATGGATGGTTTGGGTAGAGGACCATCACTTGTCCAACTGACTAGCCATTGTGTTATGCAAGTTTTAGCCCTATGTGGTTTGAAGGTCCACCACCTGTCCAAGCTCGATTTTTGAATAGTCGTATCTCTACTCTAATAGAGTGGATTTTTTCGGTTAGAGGTCCAACTTTTCCAACCTACTATCCATTGCGTTATGGAGGTTTTAGTCCAAGGTTGTTTGAAGATCCACCACCTATCCAAGCTAGCTCTATTGAAAGAATCTATCACTATTGTTTGAAGGTTAAAGTGTGAATGGAGTCTAGTTACTTTGTTTACTACATACAATGGAGGGTTTGGGACAGAGGTACATCACTTGTACAACCTACTAACCATTGTGTTATGGAGGTTTAAGTCCAAGGTGTGTGAGGCATAGGGAACTGGAACATTCTCATCACCACCCGGCCATGCCCTATATAGACCGTGGGCCTGCTAAATATAGGGACCCCCTTGACTGCATGTCCATCCTGGCCCTTGGCCGTGCCTGCCCTTGGCATGACATTACTCCCCCCTTTGAGAAGGCTTGTTTTCGTCCGCAAAAACAAAAGTGGTAGGATCTTCATAAGAACACTAATGTTTTCCGGAGTGCTATCCTTCATGGATCCAACTATTTGTTTGAGCAAAACACGGTACAGAAGGAGGTTCAATGAAATCAAGAATAACATCGTGATTTTGCACATTGTTGTCCTTTTGGAACCATCTAGCGTGTAGACTCTATTTAGAATGCACATGAGCATGCTTAAACGAGTTATCACAACAAAGATGTACCTGAAAGAGTACCTGCTTTTCACTTTCCATGAAGGTAGCTTGCTGACATAACTCATCATCCAAGTGGAAGTCTTTGACTTGTTCTCAAATTTCATCAGTAAACAACCCCACCATAACTAGTGTTCAAGGTTGAGAACCTGACTTATACATGAAGAGACTAAACCTAGTCGCAAACATGCGTTAACTGATAGTAAGTAAGCTCCAAGTAGAGCAATAAATGCTTATTAGTTGGAGTGCTTGCTGTTAATGTATGCCCTGGGTGATTCACTATGTAGTTTCGTATGGTATCACGTGAGTGTAAGGAAGAGGGGTTTTAAATAGGGAGGCCATAAGCGTATACAATAGAGGTACCCCCCTCTTATTTCTTGGTTTCTACCGCATCTGCAAAAATTTATCAAGAACCTCTCAAAAGTATAATAGCGTGAGAAGTGTAGAACACAAAAGGACGAGCGTTTCAACTCCACCTAGCCTCTCTAGGTGTTAAGAGAAACCTTTGACATAGTTTGGACATTGTGGACAAAGCGCAAAAAGGGAAATGAACATTAGAGAAGGTCCCATGTGGGTGCTCTCAATAAAAGATAGTGCATAAACAACCTAATGCCAAAGAAGCAGGCAACCTATATATAACTAGAGGATGCATAAGTAGATTTTGCCATGCACAATCTGGCACAATCTATAGAGCTTCTACATCTCTCCCCCACATTCAAACACGTACAAAAAGCTTCTGCAACGACTTTGAGGGACCAAAAAACATTTGAGGAACAATGACGGAGGCACTTTGGAAAGCTCTGAACTGTCAAAAGATGTGGTTGCGAGAGCACACATGTACAATATGCATATGGTTATAAGCTACTGCTCTATTTTCATCAACAAACTCATGTCAGATGCATGCTACTCACTTGGATTAAAACCCCCATCTCAACCCAATAATTCAATGTCGAGTCATAGCTCAAGTGAGGGGAGTTTGTGGCATCCTCCATATATTTTATATGCATTTGTTCATAGGCATATTTTGTAAGGCTAGGTCGTGGGGGTTGGCGGTTCAACTCTCTGCTCGGGGTTTGCTCAATCACCTTCATTGTGTAAAAATTTGTGCACTTAGATGTCGCTTGTGGCTTGCTTGGGCAATCACCCGACTATTGAAGGCGCAAACTATTCCTCACATTACTAAAAGCGCTCTTTAGTGGTTGACCACATTAAAAGAGCCAACATTGGGCTTTCCAAAAACATTTTTAGTAAACTGAAGAAAATAAGAGCACACTCAAAATTCTTCTAGTTTTTCGGCCAATTTTTGAAGTATTTGTTGATAATTACACTAAAACTTGTTAAATTTTTTCGGTTCTGTACAAGGCAAGGCCAAAGTCTAGCCGACATTTTGCAATTAAAGCTAGCACAAATACACTTAACCCCAATTTTTACGAACCTTGGAGCCCCAACATCACCTTCACGTAACCAATAACTTCTGTTAGATAGTAAAACAGCGAAACAAGTGCAACCTAGGTCTTAATGGACCTTCTAAAGAGAATACTAAAACTATTCAAGGAGGGATTATGAGAAATTGAAATGGAAGGTGAGTCAACACAGATTGTGGGCAACATTGAATTAAAGAATGGATGGTTGAAGAGATGATCGACCTGATGCTTGGAAAAAGTGTGCCTCAACTTAACCTTGAGCCGATTGAAGAATTAAAATAGTCGATTGGAAGGGAGGAGAACAAGAAGAAAATGGCTTGGAAAATTTGAGAAAATAGAGTAGAGTTCCAAAAAAATATTGATGATTAAAATTCCTCTTTGAATCTACCCTAAACTTTAAAGGGAATTTTGTATATTTGTGAAATGGATTTTTCTTTAACACTACCGACACCTCTGTGTGTGTGTGTGTGGGGCAGTGACTAGCCTAGCAACAGCAGCAGTAGGCCCTTGCTTCAAATGTACCTTACTTGACTTGCCACTTTGGAAGTTGGAAGCGCTTGGAAATTAGCACTGGGCATTAATGGTGTCAGAGAAAAATGACTCCAAGTTTCCTTTTCTAAGCTCTATATTCTCAATCCCTCGGATTCCCTCCACTATCACAGTGCCCACTAGCCACCTTCAGGCTTCCATACTATCCCACTGGCCACCTTCAAGCTTCCATCTCCTGTGGTGCGCATGCCCAAGTAGTGCACACACACACACACACACACACACACACACACACACACACACACACACACACACACACACACACACACACACACACACACACACACACACACACACACACACACACACACACACACACAAATCTCTTTGGAATGCACGTGTACTTTGTGCCATTATCGCTGCCACTGTCTGCACCTGTTCCTTTGCCCCTTCCGAATACCGCAGCGTCATCTAAGCAGATATCGGGAAGATTTTGGGGGCCTCTTGGCGCTGGTCTTTACCAAATCCATCATCCCTTGTAGGTATAGTGGCAGCTTCAAAGTTTTTTGGTAAGTTTTTTGGCTAAAGCAGCAATGCATAGAGAGAGAGAGAGAGAGAGAGAGAGAGAGAGAGAGAGAGAGAGAGAGAGAGAGAGAGAGAGAGAGAGAGAGAGAGAGAGAGAGAGAGAGAGAGAGAGAGAGAGAGAGAGAGAGAGAGAGAGAGAGAGAGAGAGAGAGAGAGAGAGAGAGAGAGAGAGAGAGAGAGAGAGAGAGAGAGAGAGAGAGAGAGAGAGAAGCCACAATCGAGTATGTAATTGAAAGTGTGACGCCCTCAAAGCGTCCACGACTAAATTCAAGTGATGCCAGCAATGAAGTGACCACAATGAGTACCCTAGGATAAGAGAAGGAGGTTGAAACTCCTAATGTTACTGTGTGTAGTGATGACTTGGAGATATCTAGGCAAGCCACAAAGGTCCTTTTGAAGAGATCAAATTCTACTTCATCTGAAGTGAGAAAGTGGAAGAGAGATATCGAAAATGCTAGAGAGAGGTTGTAGTTAAAAGGTCGACATGACATGTTTGAGCTGATGTCAACAGACAAGGAAGGAAAGACCTTGTTTCAAATTTGGTGTGCAGAGTGTGAGAGTTCCTATAGACAAGGGGGCCCAGATACAATATACAACTTTTTGAACTCCCATACCAAGACAGCAAGCCATATGCGAGCTATGGGATTGTTTGATAAAAAAAGGCAAGTTGGCAAAATCTCAGAAGAAGAGATCATTGCTTGTAACAAGGACAAGGTGCAACAAGCAATGCTAGAGGTTCAATCTTTTGGGGTTGAAAAGAATGTGGTGTTGAATTTGGTCCTTGAAACTATTGGTGACTACAAGACTTTGTCTAAAGCCCTCATAGCATGCAACATAGATGGAAAATGGATTCCTTTGTTTCCAAAGACAGGGTCTCTCCAAAATTGCATGCTTGAGCACGTGAAGTCAAAGAACCATGTTCAAGCAGTTTATCCCAATGTGCAAGCGGTGCCTAAGAAGATTGGTTGTCCAAGAAAGAGTAACGTACTAGATGAGAAGCAAAAAATTCTTATTGGATTTTTCAAACCAATCTTAGGTAACTAGTTAAGCATTTTTAATGCCAACATGAGAAAATATGTGCATGTAGATTCGGATAAAGAGGCATGCACTCCCTCAACCATGGATAACCAAGGTAGAACCATATTTTAATAAATCAATAAGTTAGTATTTCAAATCATATTTTATTTGTTTTGTGGCTTGTTTGCACAGAAAAAACACTATATTACTGTCTCTTTGTTGGGGATTTTGGCAAAAATCATATACAATAAGGGGCAAAAAAGTTGATTTATACCCATTCTTGGATGATAGCAAAGGGGGCACTAATTGGTATTGTGAACTGTCCATAAAAGCATCATTGTTGATTGGTACAACAATGATAGAAATTCTTGGTACGTTTCGTCACAAGAAGTGCAAAAGAGTGAATGTCCTTGGTGTGCCATATGACACTCTTCAATGTAGTGAGTGTGCTTCAATTCCTAAAGAACGAGATTTTCTCATGGGAGTTTATCGACAGTCTCAAGCACAAAGCTCCACAGGCGCTAGAGACACTGGGGGAGGTCGAAGGTTGGATTACATGTCTAACTCAGAGATACTAAACCATTGCTCGAACCAAGAGTTTCTTTGTTCGCAAACTAAAGAAAGACATCTGGTTTACATGGACAAAGGTTGCAGCTTTAAGCGTTAGGGTAAGAAGCCTCCAAGAGAGTGTGTCTGAAGCTTTGGGTCGTGGAGATGTGAAAAAGTTTTGCATTGACATCATTAATGCACATGATCTCGGCTTGTTTGAGGGAGAAAAGGCATTTTGAAAGTTCCTTATGGATGTCTCTCAGAACATTGGTAGAGATCCCCAAGGCAAGCGGTACTCGGAGTCAACAAAGGATTTGTTTGAAGCTATAAAAATATGGGGTGGAACAAGATTGCACAATTTTCTCTCATTGAATCTAGGTGGTCCACACATGTTGACCACAATGAGATCCACAAGAAAGGACATCTGGTATAGGACAGGTCTGAGAGAGAATGTGTTTGAGCATGTGGCAGAAGTATATAGGAATCACATGATAAGAAACAATTTCTCCTTAGGATCTGTGCCTGTCATTGTTGCTGAAGATGAAACTGTCATCAAAAGAATGGTTAGATGGATAGCAAAAAATGACGAGCTTGTTGGATTTTGTGGAAAAAACAGGGACACATAAGCACACCAAATTTTCTTGTACGAGTTGGGGAGGGGGAGGATGGATACAACAAAATAGTTGAATCTTTCCAAGAGAATGAGATTTCACATTATGCTAGAGTTTTGATTGCAAATCCTCTCATTGATTGTCTACCAAAGCTTGTTCTTTTAGTTCAACTCACCTGCAATAGGTTTGACTCTTTTTTCATAAGAGAACAATGGGATGGAGTATTATCATATTGGAATGTATATTTGAAGAATGTAGTTGGCCCTTTGATTGGTCATGCCTCCGATGGGGATGCTCTACGGAGGAAGATCATGATTGAGGACTACACTTCCCTTGCAAGTAAGAGGTTCTCAATCCCTTGGAAAGGTTGGCCATTAACAACTAACATGGATGTTGATGGTAACACTTTGGATCTGCATGACTCTGACTTTATTCACAATGGAAAGAAGTTAATTAATCCATTGGACACTGCATCCAAAAGACTTGTTCTTGGTAGGGATCTTGCTACCTTGAACCATGTGGCTTTTGTTTACCAACGTTTCAAGGTTGATGAGCACGGATTGCAAGAAGGAGACGTTGAGAGAAAGGATCGACAAAATTGGAGGTCCGCACAAAGACTTGCAGGAAGAAAAGTGCAAGCATTTTTGAAAGCTATGAGGGATGAAGGAGGTATCCATCAAGAAAGAACTTTGGCAACAGAGATGTATCTTTCAATAGTGGCAACATATATTGATATATTCTTATCTACAACTCTCACTTTGTACGAGAGAGTCAAAGCCGTTGGAAAAGTTTCATCTTTCTCAGGTATGCAAGACAATCATTTTTCACTAAATGGTATGAAACACACTTTTTACATTCTAAGTGAACTATGTAAAAATCTTCTTTCAATGTACTATTTAATGTCTCTATATATGTCTCCAAGATCTGGCGGACATGGATCATGAACCACGATGCATATACTCTAAAACAAAACTTCATGAGGAGAGAGACCTTTTTGGATATCCAATTATCATGTCACTTTGTGGTTCTCTTGGTTAAAGTATTCAGAGAGAAGCATCCTAAGCTAAAAGTTCCATTCTCTTCAACTGGTTCTGATGCTTGCGAGAATTTCTTTAGCAAAGTTGGTGGCATGGTCAGGAATGAAAGATGTTATGATGGATATGACTTATTAAGTAGTGCAGGAGCACTCAATAGAATTTCCGAGATCAAATCCAGAGAGACACTTGTTTTTCCAGCTGCCCACTCCAAACAAGAAAGCATATGGTCTAGTATGAACCATGCACATGGTATTGCCATGGTTGATCTTGGAGATTTTACCTCTGTGGCTACGGATGAGCATATAGTGCATGCTTTAAAAGAGGGTTTACAAGAATCGAAGGTTAATTGTGTCTTGTTAGGTATGCAAGATGAATCTTGGTTGCATGAAGGGTGGGAAGAAAGAGATCTTTCATATCTATTCGATACAGGTGTCCTACTTGAACTCTTAGAAGCAGATAACGTAGATGATATTTCTCTCGAGGTCACCGAGGAAAAATTTGAAATGAGTGTATGTGTCGAAGATGAAGTTCGTGTGGCTGAGTTTGAATTGCGTCATGTTATGGACTCTACAATCAATGAAGAGGAAAACATTGCAAGTGATATATCCCCTTTTGTGGAAATTGATGGAAAGAAAATCTGCAAGAGTACTCTTGTCAGTCAGTTGAATGGAAACCCTACATTGTCCAAGGATAGAGTTATCAGGGTGAAAAGTGGGATTTGCTTCTCAATTGATATGAAACAAAAGTTTCAGACAGGCAGATGACTTGTAGTAGGATCAGACTGTGCTGTTTTGTTTGAAAGCACCTCTTCAAAGGAGAATTCTAAGTGTCGAAGGAAAGGAAAACTTGCGAGTACGAGTCATGGTGTGACAAAAGGTCTTGGTACTTGGGCAGGATTATGGCAATGAGAAGAAAGATGGGCTATGCTATGAAAGAGGTAAGAGGTCCAATTGATCTTCTTGATCGTTCTCTCAATGTGGAGATACATTTAGCATGGTATCAAAAGGAAAATGGAACAAGGAGCTACACTTATGATCTTATCGACAATCAATGTGTCCCCTTGGAATCCAATGATTTCCATTGCTAATTTATCATATGATTTGGAGACAAGGAAATATCAACTTGATGCTGATGATTGTAAGATCTTCAATGACTACGTGAAAGGTATCATGTTCTACATCAGTAATTTAGTCTAACATGTATTTAAATGTATACTGATAAACATAAAAGAAACCAATGATCTAAAAGACTTTTACTTCAACTTTTCAGAAAAAAATACTAGAAAGAAGCTTAGTTTGAATCGATGCTTTCTTGCAGGTTAAAACAAGCTTTAGAGGGCTTTGAAGATCTACGACACTTTTCTCAAGATTTGGTGATGCTTTTATTGGAGACCATGCCATTATTGTAATCGATATCTAGAGAATTTATCCATATGGAGGTTTTAGCTTTATTTCCATTTTTGAAGCCTTACAACCCTTGTAGAAATCCTCCTCAATAGAAGACATACTTATGATGAGATTTTGAAACTAGTGGCAATGTACAAATGAAACTCTAGAATTTTTTTAACAGATGACAATATCTACAATCCGTATATATATTATAGAGGGGGTTAAGTTGAATATACAAACAGCGTAGAAAGGGGGGTATATAACCACTTTAGCATTTATAGATAGGGGTTGGGACTATTGTTATAGGGTCCGTAGATAGGGGGTTTTTCCTATATGGTTGCACGCAGGTGACGTCCCCCCATAACTGTAAGTGAATCCCCCAGGATCTACGCACTTTGCATATCCTTTATCCCAAGATTACACTTTGTAATCTGTCGGGTACTACCATTTAACGATCCTTGAAAAGCGAGCGAGGGATACAAAGCGAGCGAGACAAATGAGTTGGAGATATCTTGTAGTTGAAATCCTAGTAATACTCGACTGCGCTTAACTTTATTTTTATTCCATGTTTGTATACAAACTGTGTACGCTCCATTTCCTTTTTTTGCTTATTCCTCAACACCACGCAGGAATTTTATTGAGCATTTTCAGTTCTAGGTTATATTTATCCCCACTCTCTCCTTAAGTTAGTACTTACCACACACTTTTTGAAGAATTGATTAGCTCCAAGAGCGTGTTACTAAAGTGAGAAGAGACTAAATAGTCCCATAAAATTTATCATTAGTAAAATGGCCATAGTCATCCGAAGGCCAACCCATAAACTACCTATATACCTGCACAACAATCGTGACATGCTTGCCATATGTTTAAGGCATAAACATCCATTACTTATTTGTCATTAAAACCATAAACATAAATACTTTCAACATAAGAAATATTATAATTAAAATCTTCTACAGAGACACACATATAATCCACTCACACTTCTCATACATAGATCATGACTAGAGAGAGAGAGTGTGTTCAAACATGAAAAATGGCACTCTAAAATAACTAATGCACAAAAGAAAACTTTTCCAGTTCTCATTAAGGAAACAACCAAAAAGAATACTCTTCAAATTTCTTAGAGAATGCGGTTTGATTTGACTCATTGCAAAGAGCTTTTGGGTGCAAAAAGTACACATAAATAGAGAAAGAGGGAATAGAGGAAAGGGAGGGGGGAGAGTAGGTTGTTGCGGATAGCTAGTACAACAAAAGTAATTTGCCAAAATAGGATATAGATGATAGGTAAAAAGAAAAACATGCTTAAATCGCTAGCATATGTTTTCCATACAAGGCCTAAAACATCTAGTTCTATATAGGATGAAGTTGATAGCTAAAATGTGAAACTAGCTTAAGCAGCCACTAGCGCACGTCTTCCATGCAAGGCTTGGAATGACTCTATATTTGAGAGAGCAGCTTGATGCATAAATGCATGAACATTTGTATCCAATCCAAGAGTCCTTAAAAATACAAAGTATATATCCTTGCATGGAATATAAGTACTTGCCTTTGCATCTCATCTCACAAAGTCCTCACATGTACACCATGGAAAATGACTTATTGTGATGGAATATGAAATCCCACGTGCTTTTGATCCCTCTGACACCAAGAAGAAAATGTGCACTTTTTTTGGGACTATTATACTCTCTCTAAGAACAATTGCATGCATTTTAGTTGCCAAGCCAATCTTATCCTTGAAATCTTTGGTGAGTTTGCTTCTCCACTTGACCATTCTACCATCCCTCTTTTGTGGCCGTGCTGCACTTGCAGGAGGTTGAGATCAAAAGATTTCTACAACTGCACCTTCTTGAGAGCCATCATCCAAAACAAAGCCTGACTTTCGCAATAAACTTGTCTCTTCTAAAGATAGAAACGTTCCCTTTGAGATGGGCCACACCCCAGGTGCAGGAACTGGTGGAAAAACGACAGATCCATGCACATTCCAAGCATGTTTCACATTGCTATTGCAAAACCAAATGACCTGCTCTTGTGTGCCACCTGGGTATTTTCTTCTTCCCTTGAAGCAAGGGGCAGGAACACCATGCAATATTGTTCCCCCATTTATGTTGATCTCAACCCCACACCTCTCACCTACATCAAGAAGAAAAATTTTAAGACCATAGAGAAAAGGTTAGCAACCAAAAATGATAGATTCAATGTTGTACTTCTAACCTGTCTCCTTGATTAACCCAAAACAACTCACTTTAGCCTTAGGAGGTGCTCTCCTAATGGCCCAAGTGGACTCTGCAACTTCAGACTCCTTTACTTGCTGTACTTTGAAGCTTGGACATTGTGGAATAGCTCTAGAGGTAGTGATGGTATTATATTCAGGTCTATGACTGTCAGTCTCATGAATCGGAATTGAGTGATCCAACTTTCTTTTTCGATGCAAACCTACTTGCTCCATGGGCTATCTCATATACTCCGAAGAGGCAAGACCTACTGCATCCATTGTAGAAGCAGTCAAATCAATAACCTTCTTCTCAATAGCTCGAGTTGTGTGTCCTTCTATTAGCCTTTCAGCTAGTTGTTTCAAGTCCGGACCAGTACCATGATATTTTCCATCCATAAAAGACTTATATTTTGCACTTTGTTGCACTCCTAAGCATAAGTCAACAACGGTAGCCTCATACAATGAGACATACTTTGTTGCTCCATGTGCAGCACGAATACTTGCATGTTTAGATTCAAATAGGTTAGTTGATGGTACAAATCCCAAATCCTTGTGTTGTGTAAGAAACTAATCAATCCAATGTGATGCTCATGCATCCCACCATGCAAGCCATAGCTGTAAGCTTTGTAGTTGTCCCTCAATAATGCGGTTGTCAGTCCAATAGTTTTGTATAGCTTTCTTACATCGTTCCTTATCCATCTCAGTAGGTGCACTTCTCCACTACCTGCACATATACTTGTGCTCTTCTTGAAAGGCTGGCTTAATGCACTTCTTAGTGTGATCCACCATATTTGTCTCCTAGTGAAACTTGCAAGACCTCTCTTTCTCCTCCACCTTATTATTTGGACCACCAAAGTAGATTGTGCGCACTGAAATCCAATTTTTTCTGAGCCTCATCTGACATGAAACCTCTAAATTGAGGAAGTGGAAAACCATTTTGCACCATTTGGTTGTTTAATATTTTCCAAAATTGAACCTGAGCATGGTGATCTTGCAACTTAAACTCACATGTTGCGATTGTGAGCAACTCACGTACATGTGGATTAGATACATGGGCTCCCATTGTGCACCACCCCTTCACCCGATGCACATGATGAAAATGCACCCATTGGCCCTCCAATGAGCCACCTGGTTGCATTCGATTAACAAGATCCACTCCTAAACCTGGACACTTAGATGACATCTTAAACACGTGGCTAGCTATCATCACCAAGTTGATCAGGAAAAAGAACACTTTGGATAAATGGATATATGCATCTTTGTTTCAGTCTCAAAATAGCATCCAACCCACTGTCCCCTTGAAGAAAATCTTTTCTAGCAGCCTGGATGGACCTTCTGATTCAAGATTTTTGAGAGATAGGAGTAATTTGATCTAGTAATTTGTGCAAGTAACCCTCTGAAGAAGTCTTGTGAGAAGCACCATCCTCATGAATCAACAACTCCATGATCAAGTCCCTTGTGTCTGAGACTTCAATTTGCTTGCATGTGCTAGAAGGATCAATGGTTGCCCGCGTGAACACCTTATTGTGAACAACCTCCTCCACCTTTTTTGATAACCCCTTTACCACTGCATGATTATGAAATCCCATGTGTATGGCACATCTTGTTGTGTCATCTCTATCTCAAGGGATACAGTAGTATATGAATTCTTGACAAATTTTGATACATTCTGGTGATTCACCAGAGTGCTTACAAAGAAGAACTCCATTTTCTTTGTTCAATGGTTCTACAGGTGGTGCAGATTGAAGCTTGACTTTCCAATGAGTCTCATTCACTGCTCCAAACATATCTACACAAGCACAATCATTGTAATAACACCTTAAGTGTCCACAACACCTACTTATTCTCACTATTCCTTTAAACGAATCAACAGAGCTAGTCTTGTATGTTGTCTAAACATGCCCATCAAGCCTTTGCTCCATGCCTTTCATGTTAGAACCATCTTTGCAAGGTGAAAGCTCAAACAAACAGTAGCCATCATATTCAAGTGGAAGCTCATCAAGTTTTTGACTAGCTTGTGCTGAAGAAAGAGAAACATGAAGGGAGCTAAATAGTGGAAGCTTATGAAGACTTGAAAGAATGCTAATCTCTTTTTCTACCAATTTTTGTACTTGTCACTTTTCTAGCTTGTAAACACCTCCATTGTTATCATTAAGCTTATACCCATGACTTCCATCCTCTAGTGAAACTATAGAAAGAGACACAACTACATCATCTATAGAAGTTGCTTCAGATAGAATAATGTCTTGGTCTGCAAGTTGAAAATACTGCTTTAGAGCACTGAGACTAATATCACACAGCTCTGTGTCATATCTAATTGAGAGAACTCTTTCTTCATATGTAATAAGAACTAAGTGAGGCATTGTAAGAGTGAAGCATCCAAAGATAAATGCAGAGCTCTGGACAAGATAGGTTTGCTTTTAATATCCAAAGCTAGATCTATAGTAATCATTTTCTTGAGCCTTGAGAAAATGTCGAGAAAAAGGTTGGCATTAGGAATAAATGGGATGGCATTTAAAAATTTTGTGCAATCATCTGTTTGATAGGGACAGACCAGGATCCATGAGAGATAAAAGAACGCAATTCATGAGGAAAGTAAAAGCTTCTGTCACAATTTAAGAGGAAAGTAGCTTTTGATTTATGTTCACTTAAATTTTAAAACATTTACTTTTGGTCTATGCTCATTAAAGTTTTAAGCATTTTTTGTGAATACCAATTTTAATTTTTAAATAATATTGTGCAGAAGTCACGCTCTTGGTAGGCACCAGGTCTCTGTTTTTGCACTCTCCAAGAACTGCTCATAGGGGTCTGTGTTATTGCATTTGGAAATGCTATTCTAACAAGTCCGATGAGAAGAAATAAATCATTTTGTTTTCATCTGCTCACCAAGGGTTTCATTGTTGTGTTTGGAAAAGCAAATCTCAGAGCGTCGGTGAGAGAGGGGACTTTATTTTGCTCACCAAGGGTTTTGTGCTTGCGTTTGGAAACGCTTTCATGGGAGTGCTGGTGAGACGTGAGTGTGGAGCTAAAGGCTTTGAGGTTTGAGGTTTTGAGTCCTCACCAAGGCTTTGAGGTTTGCGTTTGGAAACGCAACTTGGAGAAGCCAGGTGAGGAGAGAAGCGTTGGCAGATTTTTGCAGTGGAATTTTTTTTGCAGCGGGCAGTTCCAAGCAGTTCACAGATTTTCAGCTTGGGCAGTTCCAAGCAGTGCGCAGATTCAGCCAGTGCACAGATTTCAGTTCCAAGCAGTTCGCAGTTCTGTCAGGCAGTTCAGTTCCCAGCGCAAGTGAGCCATCATAAAATTAGTTTTTCAATTAAAATCTGTTTTTCGCTCAAATGGTTAGGCTAAGCCATCATGTGATCGTCAGAAATGAAATAGGGTGGGAGTGATTGAAATTGGAAGGGCCCTAAAGTAGGGTAGTGTACTCCACATGTGATTCTTCTTCACCATGCCCTTGCAGTTTGCGTTTTCAAACGCTATTCCTCAGGGCTTGGTGAAGACCTACGGAGGGATGGATAGGAGAACATCTTGGTGGACGTAGAAATGCCCCTTTTTTTATCAGGTACTGATTGGTAATGCATTGAATGAAGGTGCCGCCAAAGGTACATCAAAGCTTTTTGCAAAAAAAATGTAATTAAGTAGGGAAAACGAGAAGGTGCTGGGATGATCATCTCTTTTGAGTTGCAAGTGGTAGGAGAAGGTGTCGCTTCTCAAACCATTGATTTATATAGGTCTGGAAGCTAGCACTGACTGCTAGTGTGGCAAACACAACCAACCTACAATTCATGGCCGGCCCAACTATAACAACCACTAAGCTTTCAGAGTGATTGCGAAGGCAAGTACAAAGAGAGAGAGTCACCACCTCTCGACATCTTGCGTTTGGAAACACTCTCCAACAAGGCTTGGTGAAGACCAAATCTTGTCTCATCACCTACTGTAGTTAGCTTGCTACCAAGGTTTTGTGAAGACCCACTTTGTGTTTGAAAATGCTTTCCTCCAAGGCTACAAAACCTTAACGGGAGAAAAGACTCCTTGACACGTTAGTGAAATCGCATTGAGCCACTCCCATTTAAATACCATTTGTAAATGCAAACCAAAAGGACTCAATGAGAGACCATCATGGTCACAACAAATGGACAAGATGGAAGTGTATCTAAGGTTCGAATACCTTGCTTTTGCAAGATTTGCATTACAGTATCTCACAAAAATGAGGCTTTGCTACTCTCAACATATTCTAATAGCAAGGAGAAAAATAAGTAAATACCTTATTTGGACAAGTGACTAATTGCCAATAAGACTCAAATATACTAAGATTGTGAAATGACAAAAGCTAGTAGCCCTAAAATGTAGGTAGCAATAATGTTTGCCTTGGGTTTATTTTTGGTGGACGTAACAACCGATTTTCCTTCCTATATTCTCTTATCTCTCACCATCTCAACATATCATGATTTGGCTTGGAGTTTGCAGATTTCTGTCAGGAAATTCGATTCACAGATTTTCTGTCACGGCAGCCAGTTCACGGTAGTTCACGACAAAGTTCAGTTCAGTTCACGACAGCCAGTTCACAGATTTTCTGTCAAATTCTTGTAGCCAGTTTGCAGATTTAGTCGAGTGCTGTTAGATCAACAGTTGCGAGGTAGGCATGTGAAATGTGATGGTGCAGGCTTTGCTAATGAACCCTTAATTAAAGTGATCATCACTCTTTGTTTAAACCACTCTTCATGCATAGAAAAGCTGTGGTGTCCAAAGTAACCGATGCATGGTAGCCAAAAGTTTCTCGCAACAAATTGTGTGCTCACCATGAGGTTGCATCTTGCGTTTCCAAATGGAAGTTTGAAACCTCTGGTGAAGCAATGAATTCATTTATTTTGCTCAAAAAATGACTTCAATGAGAAAGATTTGAAGCAATGTGGTTTCAACTCGAAGCTTTTGATGGTTTTTCTCTTGTAGGTTTGCAATGGGAAAATATGCAAAGAGGAAGACAACAAAGTTGACACCCGCTAAGTAAAGTCCCAGCAAAATTTCAAAGAAGAAACTGGCTTTTGTATCAGTTGAAGCTGAAGAGATTGATGTTGACACAAACCCTTTACCTCAACCAATAAATGTCGTGCAAGACAATGATGCAAACTCTGAAGTTATAGAGTATGATGATGAAGATGGAAACACTGCTCTTATAGCAAGTAATATCTAGCTGGCTACAGGTGGTGATGTTATTTGTCATTGCAGGGCATTGCCAGCTGATAGGTGTCCTCGCATACCTCTATGCAGGTTACTGCCACATGCCAAAGTAAGAGGTCTCCAAAAATATGTAAGTTCACTTAAAATTGCATTTGCTACAGAGAACTGTATGCCAGAGAAGGGAATGTTTGTTGTCTTCACTTGTCTTTGCAATGGGGAAGAAACCTTGGTAACAAATATCATTAAGGCTTCTTGGGATCCTATGTGGCTGGAAGCAGATATGGAGTTTGAAAAAGAGGTTTCCTTAAAAAGAGAGCTGAAATTTATGTCAAAGAAATTTTTTTTTTGTGTGGGAGGGGAATCATAGGACAAAGGCTTGGATGGAAGTTATAACCGAACTTTTTAGCAAGGATAAATCAAAACACCATTTTAGATAATTTGGGAAAATCCTGTTTTCCAAATTCTAAATGTGTATGCTAGGATTGTGTTATTTAATGATTTCTAAGCTCTAGTTGCCTTTAATTTAGATAAATTATCATGATTGTATGAATCTATTTTAATTTCTCTACTATAAAATTTAAGAATAAACCTCCAATATAGTTTTTGGAAAGAGGATTTGTAGGACATCAGTGCTTTTCAAAATTCAACAAATGCTTCTAGAAGTAGCTTCTAAAAAATGAGGTGTCAAAAAAACCAATTGATATGATTTTAAAGCAGTATATAGATTGATTACAGCAATTAAAAAAGATAATATGTAAAGGCAAATACTACCAAACACTCTTGTCATAATTTGGTGACCTTAATCCATGTATAACAAAATACTTGGTCATAGTTTTGTAGCATGCTATCAAGTTTTAAATACACGATACATTAAACAACATTCAAACTAATATTTCACACTTAAAAAGTCAAAACAATACTATATAGTATTCTATGGCTATAAGACCATGAGATGCCATCTATTGCACCTATGGCCTTAAGGCCATATAGTGCTCTTTGTAGACATGTCTATGACTTTAATATGTCTCTTTATGACCTCAAGGCCATAGGGTTAGGATTGTTAGCTTGTCCCAACGTATAAAGAGATCCAGTCCTTCAAAGCCATATGGGACTTTATGTATGTTCCACCTTATGTCCCTAAGGTTGTAGGTTGTCTTATGTCCACAAGATGTTGTTTATGCCAATAAGAAACCCTTCTATGCTCTATGTTGGCACTCTAGCTCCCCAGGCGCACAAGGTGTGCCTCGTATGCTAGTTAGAAACCCTTTATTCTATATGTTGTCACCATATGGCTTTAGACCATAGGGTGCCCTCTGTGCTAGTAAGAAATCCTCTATACTCTATGTTTGCACCCTATGGACCTAGGGCCACAAGGTACCCTCTATGCTAGTAAGAAATCCTCTACGCTCAATATTGAGACCATGTGGCCCCAAAGCCATAGGATATCCTCTATGGTAGTGAGAAAAACCCTCTATGATCTATGTTCACAAACAATTAAAAAATCTGAACAATACTATAGAGTATCATATGGCCCTAAGACCATAAGATGACATCTATTGCACCTATAATTCCATTTTATTTAACTATTCAAAGGTAGATGAGGCATTTACTTAGATAAACTATCATAATTCTAACTTTGAAATTATTTCTTAACATAAAACTACAATATAAAAACTCCTAATATAAGTTTTCAATGTTAAGATGAAGATTTTTTACATCAAGTACATGCTTTAAAAATTCACTCAAAGGTTTTAGAGATGGTGTCTCAAAAAAAGGAGGTGTTTCAAAACACCATTTGATGTGAATAATACGAATTGTATACATTGATTATGTCAAAATAGTATAAAGTATAAACATAAAGATTACCACCAACTTGACACTTTCATAAAAATGATGGTCTTCATCGCATGTACAATAAAGTACTAACTAGAAAGAGTATGATATCTCCAAGATTGAGGATGTTCAAAAAACACAATTTTGTAACACTACCAAATGTCAAGAACATTCTGATTGTTTGGATCACTTAATAAAGACAATTAATAAGAAGAAAAAGTTTACAATACCATAGAAGCATCAAACAATGAAACCAAAGAACTTGAATGAGAGAAGTCTCCTGACAATAGGATGCACTTCATTAAAAAACAGTTTAAAGATGTTTCAAGATATCCCACAACATTCCATCAAGTTTAAATTTTGAAAAGTACACATTGCCAAATACTTGGTAGATGCTATTTAGAATACTTAACTAGTACACTTAAAATGGTCTCCTTCTCTTGAGATTTTGAGTCCTTTGAGACATATAACATTGCATTACATAGTGAGTCTCAGGATCAGGATGGAACATTACAAAATTTCTTATGGTATAGTCTCTCTTGTCTTTAGCATACAACCATCCACATAACCATGGAACAATTTCATCTTTTGAAAAACTTTGAAGCAATTGAGTAGGTTGGTTCCAAAACTTTGGAAAAATCATATAAGTTCCTTGCATATTCCACATCACTCGATATGGACTATCATCAAATATTATAGTGTTGCCCCCATCTAAATAATCAAATAGCTTCCATATGGTCGGAAGATTTTTGTGATAGGCTCTTTTGTAACCGATCATGAAATTTGAATTTTGGCAGCACCGGTTATCCATAATCATCTTGAATTTGTGACTTTGTGTAGGAAAACAGGTCTTGATTATGTGTTGAGCTTTTTGTAAACGATGGCAGCTCCTGATCCAAACCTCAAAGAACTCAAATCAAAATCTTAAGAAATACTCTACATTTGGACGCACCGCATACACCTCATTGTTATCTTCTACAATGCACATGTACTTGGTCCAAGTTGGCCTTGATTGAAGCTCAAATGTTGCAAGAAGCACATCCTCTAAATCCAAGATAAGCGTTCTTTTGTCCTGTTTGAAAGATGTTGGTAGATAATGAAACCATTGCTCTTGGTTTGAATGTGATATTTGATGTAATATGAAAGGGAGATCCTCTATTTTGTGATAATCTAAAAGCAAAACATTTTTTCTTAGAAGCCTTGAAATGATTTTTAAAAAAAGTTAATATAGAGATCTTAAGTGTGTTGAAGACCTTAGGGACATAAGGTGCTAATTTGTGGTTACACTTAGTAAGTCCTATGCAAGAACACATGCCAAACTATGACCCTATGGCCTTAGATTCATAGGGTGTTGAGACCATAAAGTGAAATTCCCCCAAGGTTATAGAGCAAGATTTGACCTTATGAGCATGTAGATTGTCCTTGATGGCACAGTGAACTCAAATTTCAAAGCAAAAAACTATAAAAGCTTTAAAAAAAAAGAGCATTTGGTACATGAAACTCAGAAGTTACTTATAGTATTGAAAGACAATTTAAAAAACTATTAATCATTTACATCTTCATATATCTTGAAACCCTAAGCACTCTAACAAAGTCTTTGAGTACATAAAGATCTTTGTAAATGACAAAAGGTTACAAAACATTGCTCCATCATTTCTTGATATAGGGCTATTTGAGATCACACTGAATTTTTAGATGCTTTATATAATTCCTGGCTTCATGTACTTTGATCACAGGCTC
Source organism: Adiantum capillus-veneris (assembly GCF_014529385.1). NCBI lineage: Eukaryota > Viridiplantae > Streptophyta > Polypodiopsida > Polypodiales > Pteridaceae > Adiantum > Adiantum capillus-veneris. The sequence continues at coordinate 74,319,246 of NC_140947.1, forward strand.
CTTGTATTCCAATTTTTGGGCAAGCATGATTGCTTCTGTACCTTTCAAGGATGATAATGATATGATATTCTTTAAGACCCTTACTTTTTCTCGATCACGTGCTGAAAGTTTCTTGTCTTGACTGCGAGTGGACATTCCACTAGTGCTAGATGTTGTAACTTTCTCATCGTGAAGAGGACGAGAAACTTCTGGTAGCCTTCCCATGGAGTAGGTTTTTCCTAGAAAAATTAGATTTCTCTCCTCCCACTCTGCAACAACCTTGTGTATACGGTTATAAAGCTCATGACCTTGAGCAATGGGTGCTTGTCCATATAAATGAGACCCTGTAACTATGCGAATGTCATTAACATGATTGAGAGCTTTGATATATGGTAGCAGCTCCCCAAGGAGGATATTATCCTCCTCATCATCAACAGTAAATGATGGTGGAAAAATACAATTCACTGCAAGATTCACACATCCCTTTAATGGTTCATCATCTACAAGAAGCAATTTTCTTGCATCAAGCTCAAATTTTGATGATGCAATAGCCAACGGTTTGAAAAGTGCTTCTACTCTTGGATTATCTAAGCGAGTGATCCTTGATTCTACGCATGGTTGACATTGGCTTTGCCCCCAGATCATAAAGAATGGAAATTTTTATTTAGCTTCCTTTTCTAAAATCTTGATGATGTCCACAACATGCATGTCATTAGCAGCTGACCATATCCCTACATTGAAATTGCTAAATAGAGCCTTTAAAAACTCAATGCATCCTGGACGAAGAACAATATGCTCATGTCCAAAGTTTAAGCTCTTCATTTTCTTGGACTTTTTTCAGCATCTCCTCAGGAACAATCCACACAAGCTCACTATTATAGTCAGCATTGGTTTGTTGGTGGATGGAAGGTCTTACTCACCATGCACTTCGATTTCCAAACCCCGGGGTGCTAAAATATTTGTGTTGGATTCTCCTTCTGGCGTTGCACATGTTCTGGAACTTCCATTGCCTTCTACTTCCATTGTGGTGTCATGCAATCCAATTCCCAACTCTTGGGCTACTAGACTATTTTCATTGGATTCTTCTTCTTCCCTTGCACATGTTCTGGAACTTTCACTGTCTTCTTCCATTGGATTACTCTTTAAATTTATCTACAGTCGTTGTAGCAGTTGACCTTCAAAGACTTGTAGATTCTTGTCATCTTCGTCAGAAACTCTTTGGTTGACATGGAGATTGATAGAATCTTTCTCAGTAGGGTCAATGACATTAGCATCCTCTATACCAACAATCTCGAGTAAAACATTGTCAGCTGCAATATCTTGTTGAAGGACTGCAAGTTTAAAGAACACCTAATTTTAGATTCCGAAGTATCTACATTTTGATAACTCTTTTTTGTCACACTCTTAGAAAAAACTAATCGCAAATAGAAAATTTACTAAAACTGACAACACATCTACAATGAATTTATTTTATGCTCCTTATTGTCTAGAGATTCCTAATCTTTATCTAGCTACATTAGTTCTTTGTCCATGATGGTGGCGCCTAGAAGTATACTTGGAGAAACATTTATGCCTTTAAGCTCTAGAGTAGAAGTCTCATTTTCTATTGCCATGATCTTCTTGCATTGGATGATTTCCTTGACTAAGTTTCTTATGGCCTTCAGGTCATACGGTTCTCTTTGTAAATATCTCTATGACTTTAAGATAATCCAAAATATGTCTCTTTATGTCCTCAAGGCCATAGGGTTAGGATTGTTGGGAGGTCTCAACATATAAATAGATATATGGCTTCAAAGCCATATGGTACTTTATTTATGTGTCACCCTATGGCCCTAAGGACATGGGTTGTCATAGGGCCACAAGATGCCCTCTATGAGCACTAGTAAGAAACCATATATGCTTTATGTTGGCACCCTATGACCCGAGGGCCACAAGGTTTGCCTCTTATGCTAGTAAGAAACCCTTTATGCTACATGTTGTCACTCTATGGCCTTTGGGCCATAGGGTGCCCTCTGTGCTAGTAACAAATCCTCTATGCTCTATGTTTTCACCCTATGGACCTAAGGCCACAAGGTACCCTGTATGATAGTAAGAAATCCTCTATTCTCTATGTTTGCACCCTATGGACCTAGGGCCACAAGGTAGCCTCTATGCTAGTATGAAATCCTGTATGCTCAATATTGAAACCCTATGGCCACAAGGCCATAGGATGTCCTCTATGCTAGTAAGAAAAACCCTCTACGCTCTATGTTGGCACCCTATGGAGACTTGAGGGCAACAAGGTACCCTTTATAATGCTACTAAGAAACCTTGTATGCTCTAGGGGAGCACCAAATAGCCCCTAGGCCACAAGGTTCCCTCTATGCTAGAAAGAAAACCTCTACCCTCTACATTGGCAACCTACAACCCTCGGGCCATAGGGTGTATCAAATGGCTCTAGGCCACATGGTGCCCTCTATGCTAGAAAGGAAACCTCTGCACTCTACATTGACACTCTATGGCCCCAAGGCCATAGGGTGCCCCTTACGCCTAGTATGAAACCATTGAAACTCTATATTAGCATCTAAAGACCGTAGGCCACAAGGTGAGCTCTATGTTAGTAAGAAACCATCTAAAATCTATGTTGGTAGCCTATGGCCCAAAGGCCATAGGATAGCCAAGGAACCCTTTAGGAGCATTCCCCACAAAGACCACCTTATGGCCCCATGGTGATTTAGTGGCCTAGGTGCCCTTCTTAAGACTCTTTTATTTTTGTATCATATGGCCCCAGGGAAATAAGCTATCCTCTATGCTATCAAAAAACCGTTTATGATCTTTGTTGGAATCATATGGCCCCAAGGCCATAGGGTGCTCTCTATGCTAGCAAGAAACCATGCATGCTATATGTTTGCACCCTATGGCACCAAGGACACAGGGTGTCCTCCATGATAGTAAGAAACCCTCTATGCTCTAAGTTTACACCTCATTTGACTATGTTGACACCCTATGGCCCTGGGGCCATAGGGTGCTCCCTAGGGCCACAAGGTGCCCTTCAACTTAGGAAGAGACCCTTTATGCCCTAAATTGGTACTCTTTTGCCTCAGTGTCATAGGGTGCCTTCTATGCTAGTAGGATACATTATATGGTCTAGGTTTCCACTCTGTAGCGTAGGGCTAAAAGGTTTGCTCTATGAAGAAACCATGTATACTATATGTTGGCAGTGTATGGCCCTAGGGATAGAAGGAAACCCTAGGGCTATAGGGTGTCCTCTATGCTACTATCATATGGTCCAAGGGCTAGATAGTGACCAAGGTATCATGTGTGTGAGATTTCTCTACTATATATAAAAAAACCACTTTATGGCACTATGGCGTCCCAAGGGCAACAAGGTGCTAATAAAAATCCCTCTATGCTCTATGTTGGCACCCTATGGTCCCAAGGCCATAGGGAGGTCTTTACGCTAGTAAAATTCCCTCTATGCACTATGTTTACGTGTATACTTATAAGAAGCCATTTATGCACTATGTTGGCGTCTTATGACCCTAGATCCATAAGATGTCCTCTATGGTAAAAGAGAAATTGTACATGGGATATGATGGCATCCTATGGTCCTAGGGTCATAGGGTGTCCTCTATGCTAGCAAAATGTGTAAGTTAATACTGCGATAAATATGCAACACGATATACAAAATTGAATCATTATCATACATCATACATTTGTTGCTTTGCCACACAGTTGAAGGGGTCTTTGCCTTCAAATATCATCATAACATTCAAACATTTAAATCAAATTTGCAAGTACTTTAATTCACAAATGCATTGATCTGTTGGTGGATTTACAAATCCTGAGGGGCAAAAGTATTTGTGCTGGATTCTCCTTATGGCATTGCACATGTTTTGGAACTTGCATTGCCTTCTACTTCCAATTTACGAACTTAAACAATGGTTATACATTATACAATCATTTCTTTGCAATAAACCTTGATAGAATGTTCTGATTGCTACATGACAAGCTAAAAAATTCTACTAGTCCTAGCTTCCCTCTATTGAAAAAAATTCAAGATATAAATTCCAATTCTCTGCATCATCTAGAAGAGAAACAAAATCATAGTTTGGAACAAAATACTCGCACTTTATATCTTTGAATAAAATCTTGTTACAATCAAAGAACTAGATTTTCACATAATCCAAAGGACAAATGCTTCAATAACCATTTATACTCGATGTTTACTATCTAAGAAAATAATTGGCATTTACAAAAAATGTTGAATATATGTTTAATCTAGTTAGTTGCAATACAAAGATAATTATTTCAAAGCGAATATGTTTAATCTAGTTAGTTGCAATACAAAGATAATTATTTCAAACGCTTACACCATCAATTCACGATAGAAGAACTTACACCCAACAAAAAATTATCATACATCAATTGTTCAAACTCTCATTTTGGAATTTTGAGAACTAAATACTTTTTAGTTTTCTAGCTTATTTCATTCTCAATAGAATATTAAACCTTAATTACGAGATAAGAAATATATGGACATTGATGCATGGTTTTTAGGACCCCTTCTGAAGATGGAATAAAGGCACAGCTAGTTGTTGGGGAGATGAGGATACTCTAGTCCAAGAGATCTCGAAAGAGAAGAAAAATCTACTTCACAAGCACCAAAGAGTAAAAAGTGCCATGGACAGAAGATACGTGGGAACGAGCTCTTATGCATGCCTACAACCTATATCTTACAGAATAGCCCATTCTAGGTGTGAATTTCTAGTGAAATTTACACGAGGATGTTCGTGTGGAATCACAGCACAGCATACTCCGTTTTCACTTTTTTACCGACAGTAAATATTTTTTACCTACAGTAAATATTTTTCACCTACATGGTAAATACAAATCACTTTTTACCTACAGTAACTTTTTTTACCCATGGTAAATATTTTTTACTGCACCATAAGTATTTGGTAGGTAACAGTTCACTGTTACTAGAAGCAGTGATTGGGCATCAACAATGCAGTTATAGGAGGAGAAAAGGGGAAAATCTTATGGTAAAGGTGAGTCAACAGGGATAAAGACTTTTGAGTTGAAAAGAGACATGCTGATTTTTTCAAAGGACACATGTCAAAAGAAGCCATGGTTGAGGATTTTTTGAGAATTTGATATTCAGGAGGACCCAGCTGCCACCTCCCCCCCGCAGGTCCCCCCCTGACATGTGCAGAACCTCCAATTTCAACAGCCACCTTATCTGCTCTTAAATGCTGGTCAAGGCCTTATCCCCATGTGTCACAATCAGAAAAATCAGCATTTACCCTCCCCTCTCACATCACTCTAGAGAATATCTTGATGGTGACATATCAGGTGACCTCAATCTGTTGACCACCCTAAGCAAAAAGTAACCCCAATCAGCGGATTTAAGCATGTTTATCCCTAATCCTAAACCCTCTCAGAAACCTATATAAGGAGGCCTTCTCTCACTCAAAACCAACACTTCACCCACTTCACCAAGCAACGAAGCTATGACGACATTGCTCACAACGAGGAGCTATGGATGGAGCTCTACTCTCTCTCCCTCTCTCTCTCTCCCTCTTAGTATGCTACATTACTAGCCCTAAAACCTAAATAAGGAGTCTTCTCTCATGCTCCATGGCCACCATCCTCGCCATCATTCTCTAAAGTATTGATGTGTTGCTAGTAGGATCATACCTACTTGCTGGGTTGATTGTTTTTGACAAGGGATTAGGCCATCCTTGGCTTGCTTCTCTATATCCTTGTTATGTATGATCAGATGCCGTTGTATTGTTAAGCTGATGTCTTGTGTATATATATGCTACATAAGGTCCCTAAGCTTCGTTTCTATGTGTTTTGCCATATGTTTTGATGCCATCACAATGCCAGAAGTCTCACTTGCCTATGTGCACTATGTGTGAGGTCCCTAAACCTCTTAATTTAGGGTGGTGCCCCCTTTGTTTTGTTCTTTGCTTGTTTGCATGAGGCGTGGTTTGTGGAGTGTGCACGAGTACAGAGGCCACCCGATTGCACTACTCTTTTTCCCGCTATCAGACACAAGATATAAGGCCAACGAAAAATGTTCTTGAAACACTTAAAGTGTCTTTAGGTGACCTAGAATAAACAAACTATGGTCTAAAGGCCATAGGGTGTCATGTGATGTTTTATAAGATGTGTCCATAAGAACTAGGTGATTTGCATCTATGGCGTGATTTAAGTGCCCCTGTGGAGATTCTATGTCACCACCCTATGGCCCTAAGGCCTTAGGGTATCCCAAATGCTCTTGGATAACTTATGTTTCCTTCTAGAATAGCCCAAATACTCATGTGCCCGTTTAGAGACTTTATGTAATCTCTTTATATACATAAGATTGTAGGATAGCTGTGTTGACACCCTATGGCCTTAAGGCTGTAGACTAGCCCAAATGCTTATGTGCCCTTTTAAAGAATCTATGTAATCACCCTATATCCATAAGATTGTAGGGTATCCAAATGCTTTTGGGGGATTCTATGTTGACACCCTATGGGCCTAAGGCTATAGAGTAACCCAGATGCTTATGTGCCCTTTTAGAGACTCGGTGTAATCACCCTACATTTGTAAGGTTTTAGGGTATCCCATTTTCTTTTGGGGGATTCTATGGCCCTAGGGCCATAGGGTGTCATGTCTACAAAGAACTCTATGATCCTCAAGTCATAGTGTATTCTTCCCAAACCTCATATGATCAATTAAATTTAAAGTATTACATACTATATATCTTATGACCATCTATAAATGTAGAATTCTATTTACCAAAACATGTCCATATAATATCATACACTTAAGTCTAATTCATTTATTGTGAAAAAACTCAAGCTCACAAGTTCACATTTTTTCAAAGAAAATAAATTGAGAAAAATAACGAGCCAATCATCAATGTTTTTAACATCATGGGCAGATTTGAGATGGGACAAATAAAATTAAATGACAACAATAATAATCTAAATATCAGTAATGTAATATCATGGGTGGCTAGCTTAACCTGTTTCCTGTAGAATTTCTAGAATGGCCTCAGCACTTGCATCCAATGGTTCTTCAATTTCTTATTCCTCTGAATCCTTAGCATTGACTTTCTCTGTGTTATCCACACCTGCCCACCTTCTAAGATCAAGGTCTTCTTCCACTATGGAATGACAAAGAGATTCCAATTGCGTCATTTGATCACTACTACATGCAACTGATATCACCTTTCTCTGTTGTTGTAGTGCCTCTTTAGTCCCATAGACTAATGAGAAGATGTCTATCACTTGATCATCTTCTTTGAGACAAATGCATTTGATTTCACGACGTACAAAAAAGGTTTTGGCCATGGTCACAGCATCATACTTGTCGTCATTGATGTAGAGAGTATACATTGGCTCCAACAATGACTCTTTAACACTAGAGTAGTTGGTGTACCACTCTCCTTGACTGAAAAATGCCCAAACCCCAAAAATTACTTCGCGAAGAGCATATGTTTGGATGATCTCTGATCCCATTAAGGAGCTCAAAGGTAGAATGTGCATTTCATACCATTTAGCTTTTTCAGAAATTGCCTTTTTAGGGAAGTAGCATGCTGATACTTGACTAAGCCGGCAATTAAAAACTCTGATGGTTGATGTGCTACCCCACATACTCCATCAATTACTTTACCAAATTGGGTAGCACTCCAACCACTATATGTAAGACTTTTTGTGTGTTGTGTCTATGATGTAAACACCAACACGAATTTTAGAGCTATTCTCACCGCAGAGAAACTCAATGCCTTCCAAATTCTTTCCAACACACTTGATTGTCCATGGTAAAATGAATTGCAATCTAGAATTTCCATTCTTTTGTGCAATGATCCACTGCACATATCCCCTAGTGATCTCAAGAATTGGCTATTTCTCCTTTCCTTTTTGTAGTAGGAGATTTAGCCATTGCGTACAACTCGTGAAGAGAGATTTGTAAATATCATATTTAATGTTATAATGAGACTTACATTTATCCCATGAAGTAACTCCTATTGGTGATGGATCTATCTCGTTAAATTCCATCAACATTTGAGGCTCAAAAAAACCCTTGTCTTCTTTAAGACCGTTGCACGTGCAGTGAGGTCGAGCATGTCCGCTTGACATGGTTGCTTCACTAAGCAGATCTTCTCATCTGCCAGCTCTTGTTGTAGTAGCTTGACATCATTATCTTCTAAATCATTTAGGCATCTAAAGGTTGTTATGCTTGGTTGTCGCCCACAAGCAGTTGATGTCTGATGCTTCTCCAAGATGTGTATCCAGTGATCATAGATTTCATCATCGTACATGACCATGTGTGCTTCTTTGTTGACAAATGAATTATGGTCGAACACGATGTTCGCCACATTTACAAAGGCATTCAAAATAAAGAACAGAAAATTAACTTTATTTCAAGACATATTTGTAACAAAAACAAGCATAGGGAAGTGGAACTTACATCCCAACCTGCTCGACTCGGATGACAGACAGGAACACCTGCCTTGGGTTTTGTTGGTTTAGAATATGCAAGCCATTGACTACGGCCATGCTTCAAGACCTCCACATAAGGTTGGTGTTTCATTGCTATTATTCTCTCCATGTTATCCATTTTGGAAATTCGAACAGCAACCTCTTTCGGAGCGTCTACCACTATCCTTGCAGTTCTAAAATTACAGAACTCTTTTCTCAAAGCATACTTAGTGCTGTTGTTACGCAAAAAAGCTGTAGCCGCTATGATGGAATGCTAACCAGCTAGAATCCAGTAGTGATATGTTGATAGCTTGTCTCCATGCACTTCAACTATTTGTAAAGGAATTTTTGTAATTGGGTTATACGGCATCAAGTATGCTGCACTGGAGACTGGCCTAGAGTGCCCTGCAAATTGCTTCAAGAGATATTTCACATATACATCTGACAATGGTCTGCATCTATAGCCATCTGGTGCAAGGTTGCATTGCTCAACTGGGATCAATTGGGTAAATTGTATACCAAATTTAAAATAGTGGTCAATTCCGACGTATCCATCTAGCCCACTCTTAGAAGTGTTGGCAACTTCTTTTTCTTTGGGCTGTATAATAGAGTCCAACACAACTAAGGATGCCGAGTCCACAACCACTTCCACTGAGGGGTTCCAACTGTTTGGGTTGCAAGTCCACTAGAATCTCCTGCTTCTTGAGTCTGTAAAGGTATAACTGAAAGATTTTCTTCGGCCACATTTCCACTATTTTCTCCAAGTGAGGGAGTCTGACTCTCCTTGAGCGTCTTAGATCGATTTACTGTACCTGTGTCTTCATTATTTCGCTTCTTATTCTTCTTTGTGCTGCTCAATTTACCTAAATATTGATTGAATTTCTTAAAGCCCTCAATATATAAGTCTATAAAGTTCTCACTTGGAGTGTCTTCTTGAAGCTCCACCCACCCTGCTTTTGTCATTGTCACTCCTTCATAATCAACCTTCACCAATTTTTGAGCAAAGGTCACATGCTCCAATAAGTAGGAGTCACCATTGAGTAGTTTTACTCCAAGGCATGGAGACATTTCAAGATCTGAACAATCTTTCTTTATCTCCTTGACAATACCACAGTCCTTGAAGGGCAATTGCTCTTTATCTTGAAAGAACAAGTGGACTTTCTCATCACTTCCACCATTTGGTAAGTGAAAATCTAGATACCAAGAACTTGGTGTTGAGCCTGTTGCATCAACTGACTTTGACTTTCTCTTCTGAGACATTTTCTGTAAAAAGAATGACATATATTTAGACAAGATGGATATTATTACATCGATATGGACCTAGGGCCATAGAGTCACCTCTATGCTAAACCATGTGGTCCTAGGTCCAAAGGGTGCCAACAAAATGGTTCTACAAGTGTACCTAGGCCACTCTATGGTAGTGTGATCACATGTTCCCTTATGACATTAGAGGACCCTCAAAGAAGTATCCCTTGAATGGCCTAAATACCCCTTTAGATCCTCTACACCAACACCATATGGCATCATGTGGCCTGAAGGCCATAGGGTCCCCTGCATGCTAGTAAGAACCTCTTTATGCTCTACATTGGCATCCTATGGCCCCAAGGCCACAAGGTGGACACAATGTTTTAAAGAAATGCTTCATGAGGGTTTTCTGGTAACCTATGACCCTAGGGCCATATGGTGCTCTCCATGCAAGTAAAAACCACTATTTTCTCTATATTGAGGAGACCTTGTGGGATGAAGTCCATAGTGTCCCCTCTATGCTAGTAAGAACCTATGTTTACTCTATAATGGCACCATGTGGCCTGAAGGTCATAGGGTTCCCTCTATGCTACTAAGAATCTCTTTGTGATCTATGCTCTATCGTCTATGCTCTATGATCTATATTGACTTCCTATGGCCCCAAGACCACAAGGAGCCCTCATCATTTCCAAAAACACCTCATTGTTTTGCTATGGCCCTAGGGCCATAGCTCTCTATGCCGATATAAAGCACCATCTCTATATTAGCTCCCTAAGGCGTGAAGGCCATAGGGTTGGCCTCAAGGGCCCCAAGGGTGCTCTGTATGCCAATGAAAAATACTATTCGCTCTATATTGAGAAGACCTTGTGGGATGAAGGCCATATGAACCCTTCTATGATGGATTTTTGACAACCAATCCCCCTAGGTCAGGATGTTCTACATGCTAGTAAAAACACTATTTTCTCTATATTGGCACCATGTGACTTGGAAGCCATATGGTCCCCTATATTCTAGTAAGAGCCTCTCCATGCTCTATATTGGCATCCTTTGGCCTGAAGGCCATAGGGTCCGATCTTTGCTAGTAAGAACCGATCTATACTCTATATTGGCACCCTATGGCCTTTAGGCCATATGGTCCCTTGTATGCTAGTAAGAACCTCTCTATGCTCTACACATCCGATGACCCCAAGGCCACAAGTTGCTCTCTATGTTTTGAAGAAACCCTTCCGGAGGGTTTTTTGGCAACCTATGGACCCAGGGCCACAGGGTGCTCTCTATGCCATTGAACAACCCTCATTGTTTTGGTACCGTATGGCCCCAGGTATTAAGCACTATTTGGTCTCTCTATGCTAGTAAGAACTGATCTTTGTTCTATATTGGCACCCTTTGGCCTGAAGGCCATAGGGTCCGCTCTGTGCTAGTATAAACCGATCTATTCTCTATACTGGCACCCTAATTCAGGCCATAGGGTCCCTTGTATGTTAGTAAGAACCTCTCTATGCTCTACACATACTATGACCCCAAGGGCACAAGGTGCCCTCTATGTTTTAAAGAAACCCTTCATGATGGTTTTTTGGAAACCTATGGACCCAGGGCCATAGGGTGCTCTCTATGCTAGTAAAAACACTATTTTCCCTATATTGCACTGACCTTGTGGGCTGAAGGCCATAGGTTCCCCTCTATGCTAGTGAGAACCTCTGTTTTCTCTACGTTGACACAATGTGGCCTGAAGGCCATAGGGTTCCTTGTATGCTAGTAGGAAGCTCTCTATGCTCTATGCTCTATATTGACATCCTATGGCCCCAAGGCCACAAGGTGTCCTTATTGTTTTGAAAAAACCCTCAATGTTGTTTTGGCACCCTATGTCCACATGTATAAAGCACTATTTGGTCTCTCTATGTTAGTAAGAACCGATCTATGCTCTATATTGGCACCCTATGGCCTTCAGGCCATAGGGTCCCCCCTATGCTGGTAAGTAACTCTCTATGTTATACACATCCTATATGTTTTGAAGAAACCCTTCATGAGGGTTTTTTGGCAACCTATGGACCCAGGGCCATACGATTCTCTCTATGCCATTGAAGAGACCTTATGGGCTGAAGGCCATAGGGTCCCCTCTATGCTAGTAAGAACCTCTATTTCCTCTATGTTGACACCCTGTGGCCTGAAGGCCATAGGGTCCCCTCTATGCTAGTAAGAACCTCTGTTTTCTCTACGTTGACACCCTGTGGCCTGAACGCCATAGGATTCCCTCTATGATAGTAATAAGGGCGAGCTTATTGAAATGGGGCCTCTAAATCCAAATCAATGGGCCTACCCTCACAAAATGTTTGTAAAGAGGTACGCACACTACTTGGGGCACCACCTTCTTTTGGGAGTGGAGAAGGAAACCAATAAAAATAACACTTGCACTCACCCACTCAAGCAACACACTTTGAAAACCCCCTTACTCTATATACACTTTGGACACTTGAACACCATCAGCGATTATGCAACCCAATGCCGTGCATCAAAATGAAATATGCAATTTGTGGAATAGCATTCACCTTCTCCCCATAAGAATAGCCATAATACATCCAAACTCTTCCTCTCTCAAGCACTCATCAAAAAATCATGCGCACAAGACTTGCCTCTCAAACACACAAGAGAATCACTTACATCAAACTAACACACTTTGCATAGAGAGCTCATGTCCATCTATGCAATGCCGTGACACAAATAAAATCACCATGACAGGTAGCCACATGCATATGTAATGAAGGAAAAGAGAGTTGGAGTGAGAAATTTCTTTAGAGCAATTGAATAAGTGTGGAGAAACAAACCAATGGTAAATTGAGAATAGAACACTTACTTGATTTCTCGCACACCTTTTAAGGGGAGGAGAGACGTTGGCTAACCATCACGAATTGCGACACTTGAAAGTTTTGAAGATGATTTCATGATCATTAACATAACCATGAGAGAGATCATGATGTATTTACAAGTTATTGAGGTGCTACAAATGATTTATTGGGTTGATGGAGTAAGAGATTGTAGAATGGAAAGAGTGGAGAATAGAGTTGCACTTCCTCCAAAGAGGAGGGTTAGGAGGGAGGATGTGAAAGAGGGAGAGTTGGGGTTTTCTCTACTATTGATCAAGAAAAAACATGAAGTTGAAAATATAGGTGTGTGTCCTTGAGTCTCTCCAAGGGGGGCTATTTATAGTTGTGTAGGAGTGGGATTATGCTACACTTAATTAGAGTAAGTGATTAGACCTAATTAAGTGTCCTTTGACCACTCATTGAATATTGTACATAAAAGGGATTATTTATTCACCAAAAATATCATTTTAGACCATGAAGGCTCCATAGGGGTGCATAATGTAGGTGGGCCCCACCATGAGGCCCTACGGGTGGCTCCTGCGGGGTATCTCAACTTGTCTGTCTTGGCATTTAGAAAGCATCTTTAGGTTGGTCCCATCACATGCAAGTGACCTTGAACACTCATTGCTCTTCTAGAAGATGAGTGGGGCAAAAATAAGATCTCACCCTCTTGACTTACTTGATTTACAGTTCCCTTTTGCTGCGAATCTGACAGATTTACACTATTTTGACCATAACTTTTTACCTGTAGCTCGGAATGACATGCTTCAAAAGGAAAAATTGACCTTCTCAACATGTTTGATATGAATTTGGACTATTCTTCACGCCCATGCACCAGGGAATTCGGTTTGGAAGGTCCACACTAGGCTAGGGAACCTTTTGCTTCCAAGTCTTCTTGTATGGGCCCTTTGCTTGTATGCATCCAAGGGGAATCATGCTTTTTCAAAAGGCTATGATGCTTAAACAAATAGATGAGGGCGCAATATTATTTGCTTATGAAAAGAATATTCAATTGGAGTCTTTTGGAAAGGAGAGAAACTATATGTATATTCTTAAGAGATATTGGGCCACCTATGTAGGGGGCATAGAAGACTTGTAGAGAGGGACCATAATCTTTGGTAAAGACAAGTGGAGAGTTGATTTCCATGGGAATTTATCTATATGGGGTGGAAGATGGATATATTATTTTTCTACTACTAATTTACAAGAGGTAGGAAAGTTTGGGGGTATATAGTTGGTTATTGTATGCTTATTCTATTTACAAAGCAAAAAAGAAAAGGGTGGTAATATAAATATATGACTAAGGTGACATTTTTGGGAAGAGTATAATGTATGTGTCGCCACAAAGGTTAAACGAAGAGGAGGAATTTACTCTAGACAACTTAATAGCGTAGAAAAATATATACACATATGAGGAAGAGGACGTTGAGTAGGCTGACAAATGTTGCAAAAAGATGGTTACCATTTTATGCCACTTAGTAAGAAGCTCTCCCCCAAGCCTAGAGATATTCATATCTTTAGGAGGACGGTGTTGCTTCTTTTTCTTCTTTTTTTTTTCTCTTTTTTTTGTCATTTTTCCTTTTCCACCTTTCTTTTTTCAATAGGAGGAGTGTCATGCACTCTTTTACTCCGTTAGACCTGCTTTTCATTACCTCAATCCCATAAATCGGAGATGGGAGGGTTGCCTTGGGTATGCTTAGATTCCAAGGCTGGTTCTTCTTTGCACATCAAAGCTTTAAAAATAGGTGGAGCATTTGCCAAGCCGAAGGGAGCCATGTCAATTTGGAGCTTAGACGATGTAGGCAGATGACTGCCTATCAACGGATTGATTCGTTGAAAGTAGGGCTTTAATCTCCATCCATTGACTCTGGTCTTGTGGAGTTTTCCTGATAAATATGCTAATCTGTAACTACCATTCCCAAACTTTGTTTTTATCATGAAAGGTCCCTCCCATCTTTGCAAAAACTTTTTGTCAAGTCGAGTATCAAGTCGGTTATCATAGCGAAGAACCAACATACCTTCCTTCAATCCTTTCCCCTTGAGATTCTTGTTGAATTTATCCCTTTGGCTTGTCGCTTTGGTGATGTAGTGATCAATGGACTCTTCTCTATCTAGCTCAAGTCGTTGGAGATCTAAGATCCTTTCATGTAGAACCTCTTTTGGTTTTTTTGCCACTCTTGCAAGAACGCGCAAGCTTGAGAGCTCTACCTCAATGGGGAGAAGTGCCTCCTATCCATAAACTAGATGAAAAAGGGGTGAATTGGGTAGATACCTTGAAAGATGTCCTATACGCCCAAAGAGCAGCCGTCAAATGGCGATCCCAATCATTAGGCCGGTCCACAACCTACTTAGAAATGATCTTACATATCATTCCATTCACTATTTCCACCAATCCATTGCATTGAGGATAGTAGGGTGTGGAATGCAGGTGTTTCACTTTTAACCTCCTCAAGAGATCATTCAGAAGGTCAGCCCTAAAACCCGGGCCTCGATCTGATAAGATTTCTAGGGGTGTTCCAAACCTACTACAAATATGATCAAAAATTAACTTTGATACCTCTTCAGCTGTGATTCGGGTTGTGCTGTTGGTTCCGCCCATCGTGTCATGTAGTCAACACCCATGATGATGAAAACCTTCCCTGTAGAAGTACGAGGTAGGGGACCTATTGCATCCACACCCCACTTTTCAAAAGGGCCATAAGATATTATTGGGACTCGAGGCTCATATGTTAGTCGTCTATCCCCAGCAATTTGGCATGGCTTACATGCCTTACACTAATATTGGACATCACGATGTAAGCTCGGCCAAATAAACCCTGCTTGTAAAATCTTCCTACTTGTAATATCTTGAGAAAAGTGACCACCACAGACATCATCATGACATGAAAGAATAATTTTCTTTATCTCTTGCACACCTGGTACTCTCCTCAAGACCAAATATTTCCCTTTGTGATATAAATCATCCCCGATCAACTGGTAAGGTGTGGCCTTCTTAACTAGTCTATGTCTTTGCACCTTGTCTAAGTGTTTGGGACACTCACCTGCTTGTAGAAAGAAGATAATGTCTTTTAGCTCCTCTTGACCTTGATATTTGGGTTCATATAGTTTCACACCTCCTACCGCCATTTGAAGCTTTTCATTTGCGAGTAAGTCTGCTTCCTTGTTATGAGTTCTCACAATGTGTTGTACCTATGTTGCTTTAAAACCCTTCATCAAAGCTCTTACACTACGAAGCCACTCAAACAATGTACGATTCTTGCACCTCCAAGTCCCTTGGATTTGCCTGACCACTAGCAAAGAATCACCTTTTATAATAAGTCTTTGTATGCCTAATTCTTTGCATTCTTCTAACCCAAGGGTTAGAGCAGCATACTCAGCCTCATTGTTAGAGTGAACACTGGGTAGAGTGATACCTTTTCTAACCATTACCTCCTTTTGTGGGTTCAAAATGATGATTCCCCCTGCTGCTTTGTCTTGTTGGCGTTGATAAGCTCTGTCAAAGCATAAAGTATGGGCATTATAAATCTCCTTCACTTTGAACTGTTTTGAGCCTTCCTCTCTTTGTAGTCGTGATCCTTCCCTTTCTCTCACTTTGTAGGTGAGAATGTATGCAAGTCCTGCTCTTGTGCTATCTTCTACAAGGAAAGTGTATTCAATTTCTTGGAGTTCAAGCACCCACTTTGCTATTCTAGATGAGAGGCTCATGTGTTGTACTACATATGGTAGATTGTGCTCTAAGGTGACAAAAACAAATGGCACAGGGAGAAGATACGATCGAAACTTCCTTACCATAAACAAGATTTCAAATACCACTTTCTCCATTTCAGTGTATCCCTTCTCGGCCGGAGTCATCACCTTGCTTGCAAAATAGATCGGCCTCATGTATGATGTTTTAGGATCTTTTTGCATCAAAACAACACCAATTGCTTCGAAACCTACACTTGGAGTGACATAGTAGGTCTCCTTTGGATCTGGTGGCATTAGGATTGGGAGAGAGCTAAGAATGCCCTTCACTTCCTCAAAACATTTTGCATGTTCCCTCCCCCATTCAAATGTAGATTGGCTTGCCAACCTATGCAAAGGGGCGATGGCTTCTGCTAGGTGATGGATGAAGCGAGACATGTACCTCACTTTGTGGTTGAAGGTCATTAGCTCCTTAGTTGTTGTTGGTAGAGATAATGACAAAAGGGCCTCTACTCTAGAGGGATCCACTTGAATTCCTTGTGAAGAAACCACATGGCCTAGCAAAACCACCTGAGATTCACCGATATGACACTTCTCTGGGTTGAGTTGTCCCCCAAATTGATGGAGCCTCTTAAGCCCCTCTTCAACCTTTTGGCAACGAAGTGATCTACAACTATAAATACAAAAATCATCCATAAAGACTCTTATAGATTTTCCAAAGAATGGCTGAAATACAAATATTGTGAATCTCATGAAGGTGCTAGGAGCATTGGTGAGCCCAAAAGGCATTACTCTGAATGCAAAACATCCCCAAGGTGTGATGAAGGTGGTTTTTGGTTGGTCCTCTTCTGCTATTCTAATTTGAAAATATCATGAATACCCATCACACACAGTGTAGCATTCGTGACCTGCTACTTCATTCAAAATTTCATCTTGGAAAGGGAGAGGGAAGTGGTCCCTCTTTGTCGCAGCGTTGAGGGGTTTGTAATCCACGCAGACCCTCCACTTACCATTATTCTTGGGAGTGACTACAATAGGTGATACCCATTCGGAGTTGGATATTGGATAGATGAAGCCAGCCTTCAAGAGTCGATTCACTTCTTGTAGGAGAGCCTTTTGTTGCACAGATCCTAGTCGCCTTAACTTTTGAGCCACGAGTTTGGTCCCTGGTTTCAATTCAATTCGATGCTCTATTACATCTACACCTCTTATTTGTGAGTAGTCAGTGATAAACAAATTGGGATACCTCCTTAACATATTGATGTAGGACCTCTTCTCCTCACAAGTAAGATCTTTTGCAAGCATCTTCTCAAATCCTTCTTCAAGGTAGTGGCATCTTTCTTCCCCTCGTGTGTGATTGTCTGTTGGCTTTTCTTCTACATGAACATCTTGAGTGTTGGTGTTGAATACAATTCCCATTACCTCCAAAGAAGACTCCTCTTCACTGGTTGATGCACTGGTTGATGCTTCCTCATCACTTGAATAAGGACTCTCCTCCTCGCTCTCTTCATCTGCCGTGGTTTCATAGTTGATATCTAGTTGCTTTCCTTCTCGCCAATCATACACCACCGGTTGACCCTTCTTAAGAATCAAACGACCACTTCCCTATTTTTGATCTGCATTCACAGCAATGAGCCAAGGCCTCCCTAGGATGATGGGATAGCCCTCCCCCTTAGCTCGCATGACATACATATCCACTCGTGCATCTATGTTACATACAGAGACTTTTACATTTTCAATGATCCCCAAACACTTCACACTTGAGTTGTTGGCTAGCCTAGCTTGACAATTAGAGGACTTTGTAATTTCAAGCCCTAACCTGTTCATTGGTTTTTCCGTGATCACACACATTTGAGGTCCACCATCAACATATACATTAGACACCTTTTTACCCCTTATGTAAGCATCCACAATGGGTTCCACATCTTTTTGTAGCTTTGAGGCCACAACCTTAATGGAAAGATTTGCTTTCTTTTTTGGAATTCTTGTACTTACCAACTTTGGCCATTGCCTTCTTACTTTGGCTGATAGGTGTAGAAGTTGAGGCCATGAAATGTTTGGCTTTTGGGTTTGTAAATCCTCCAGGATGTTGTAGGGCTCTAGCTCCTTTACCAATGGGAAGTCGTTGATACCAATTTCCCTTCACCTTGATCTTTTCTTCCTGCTACTTTCAGCTTATTCCATCTTTGACTTCTTCTTCTTGTCCCTTCTGGCTGAATTTGTTCCTTCACTTCTCATGCCTTCATCCTTATCATCTGCTCTTGTGCGTTTTTCTGCCGGCATAACATCAAAGTTTAGAGTATGCTCATCTATTACCTCTTCTAGCTTGATGATGTTGACTCCTCTTTCTTCCTCCTCATGTGGGACGGGAGGTATATTTGCTGGTGGTGGTGGTCGACAAAGGATTTGTGGGCCTTGAGCTAGTTCTTGCTGCACAGTGAGAGGAGGCGGTCTGGGGGGATATATGTCTCCCGAAAGTCGCCTTGGATGTGAACAATTGTACATGCCATGGCCCATTTCATTGCAATTCCAACATCGCAACTCTTGAGCTTGTCTTCGTTGATTGCGATTCCCTTCTCTTGGTTGTCGTTGTTGAGGTAGGCCTTGTACTAGATTCAGAGTGAGATTCTCAAGCTGTTGAGTTAGCCTTTGTGAAGATTGTGCAAGAGGGGCCCTAATTGGTGCTTCCATGGTTTGTGAAGACTCCCTCTCACTCACTTCATTCAAACCCCTTGCCCTATACGCTTGGAAGTGTAGTTTTCTAAACTTGATGATGGCTACCTCACGTGCTTCTTCGAAGGTGGATGGGAATTTTAGCTCTACTTTAGCCTTTAAAAGTGGATACAAGCCAACCATGAATCTCTCTTTTTTTAGAAATTTAGGTGCAACACCATGATTTTCTAATGTAGCCTCCCACCTACCCCATAGATTGACAAAGATTGCTTCATAAGAGGGATAGTCTTCAAGTGATACCTGCTTATGTCCAATAAGACATTTCCATAGTCCTTCAGAAGTATCACCTTGCCCGAACTTGGAGAGGAAGCTTGCTCGCAGCCTCTCCCAATTGGACTTGATTTGGGGTTGCAAGGTCTCATACCATGCTTTAGCTTCTGCTTTTAGAACCAACGGGAAGGCTCGTAGCTTTACTTCCTCTTCATCTCTCCCGGATATGAGATGTGCCATCTCCAAGTTGTCAAGAAACTCTTGCGCATCTTCCCCAATTCTTGCATACAACGTGGGAAAAGAACTTGTCATTTTGTTTAGACTTTTTGAAATTTCTTTTTTTTAAAGAAACTTTTCTCTTACGGGCCGCACAAGATTGTTGACGCTATAAATTTGATTACATTAAAATGAAGATGTACACATCCATTGTTAATTCGTACTTTATCATAGGTAGAATAAATGGATTAATTGAAGCATGGATTTCATTGAGGCGAGTAGATCCAAATATCCTCCTTATGATAGATTGAAACCTAAACTTAGTTGCAATGATTATATGAATGGATTGCCGAGCAATAGGCCTAAAAGGTTCATTGTTTTGATCGTGATTCATGTGCTACTCCTCGTTGTTGGTTTGAAGACCTCGTTCCTTCATATGGCCCTTGAGCACCCCTTCACCACTCCTTGTTCCTGCCTTTAAAACAAAATGAAAACATGAACATCAAAAGAAGTTTCATAATTGATGATTGGAAGTATAATTGGATTGGGTGATGCCAGTATTTCTCTAAGTCTTTCTGCACCAAACATAAAAACAATGCGTTGCTGGAAAAAGACTTTTCTATCTATGTGAACATTTACTCTAATGTGTTGTGCAAAATGAAATGGATAGATGGGAACTCCATTGTTCATTACTAAAAAATTTGAAGGTAACTTGGAAATATGTTCCTCAGTGGGGGCACCACTTTATGAGGGCGAGCTTTTTGAAATGGGGCCTCTAAACCCAAACCAATGGGCCTACCCTCACAAAATGTTCGTAACGAGGTACGCACACTACTTGGGGCACCACCTTCTTTTGGGAGTCGAGAAGGAAACTAATCAAAATAACACTTGAACTCACCCACTCAAGCAACACACTTTGAAAACCCCCTTACTCTATATACACTTTGGACACTTGAACACCATCAGCGATTATGCAACCCAATGCCGTGCATCAAAATGAAATATGCAATTTGTGGAATAGCATTCACCTTCTCCCCATAAGAATAGCCATAATACATCCAAACTCTTCCTCTCTCAAGCACTCATCAAAAAATCATGCGCACAAGACTTGCCTCTCAAACACACAAGAGAATCACTTACATCAAACTAACACACTTTGCATAGAGAGCTCATGTCCATCTATGCAATGCCGTGACACAAATAAAATCACCATGAGAGGTAGCCACATGCATATGTAATGAAGCAAAAGAGAGTTGGAGTGAGAAATTTCTTTAGAGCAATTGAATAAGTGTGGAGAAACAAACCAATGGTAAATTGAGAATAGAACACTTACTTGATTTCTCTCACACCTTTTAAGGGGAGGAGAGACTTTGGCTAACCATCACGAATTGCGACACTTGAAAGTTTTGAAGATGATTTCATGATCATTAACATAACCATGAGAGAGATCATGATGTATTTACAAGTTATTGAGGTGCTACAAATGAGTTATTGGGTTGATGGAGTAAGAGATTGTAGAATGGAAAGAGTGGAGAATAGAGTTGCACTTCCTCCAAAGAGGAGGGTTAGGAGGGAGGATGTGAAAGAGGGAGAGTTGGGGTTTTCTCTACTATTGATCAAGAAAAAACATGAAGTTGAAAATATAGGTGTGTGTCCTTGAGTCTCTCCAAGGGGGGCTATTTATAGTTGTGGAGTGGGATTATGCTACACTTAATTAGAGTAAGTGATTAGACCTAATTAAGTGTCCTTTGACCACTCATTGAATATTGTACATAAAAGGGATTATTTATTCACCAAAAATATCATTTTAGACCATGAAGGCTCCATAGGGGTGCATAATGTAGGTGGGCCCCACCATGAGGCCCTACGGGTGGCTCCTGCGGGGTATCTCAACTTGTCTGTCTTGGCATTTAGAAAGCATCTTTAGGTTGGTCCCATCACATGCAAGTGACCTTGAACACTCATTGCTCTTCTAGAAGATGAGTGGGGCAAAAATAAGATCTCACCCTCTTGACTTACTTGATTTACAGTTCCCTTTTGCTGCGAATCTGACAGATTTACACTATTTTGACCATAACTTTTTACCTGTAGCTCGGAATGACATGCTTCAAAAGGAAAAATTGACCTTCTCAACATGTTTGATATGAATTTGGACTATTCTTCACGCCCATGCACCAGGGAATTCGGTTTGGAAGGTCCACACTAGGCTAGGGAACCTTTTGCTTCCAAGTCTTCTTGTATGGGCCCTTTGCTTGTATGCATCCAAGGGGAATCATGCTTTTTCAAAAGGCTATGATGCTTAAACAAATAGATGAGGGCCCAATATTATTTGCTTGTGAAAATAATATACAATTGGAGTCTTTTCGAAAGGACAGAAACTATATGTATATTCTTAAGAGATATTGGGCCACCTATGTAGGGGGCATAGAAGACTTGTAGAGAGGGACCATAATCTTTGGTAAAGACAAATGGAGAGTTGATTTCCATGGGAATTTATCTATATGGCGTGGAAGATGGATATATTATTTTTCTACTACTAATTCACAAGAGGTAAGAAATTTTGGGGGTATATAGTTGGTTATTGTATGCTTATTCTATTTACAAAGCAAAAAAGAAAAGGGTGGTAATATAAATATATGACTAAGGTGACATTTTTGGGAAGAGTATAATGTATGTGTCGCCACAAAGGTTAAACGAAGAGGGGGAATGTACTCTAGATAACTTAATAGCGTAGAAAAATATATACACATATGAGGAAGAGGACGTTGAGTAGGCTGACAAATGTTGCAAAAAGATGGTTACCATTTTATGCCACTCAGTAAGAAGCTCTCTATGATCTATGCTCTGTACTCTATATTGACATCCTATGGACCCAAGGCCACAAGGTGCCCTCATAGTTTTGTAAAAACCCTCATTGTTTTGGCACATTATGCTCCCAGGTATAGAGCACTATTTGGTCTCTCTATGCTAGCAAGAACCGATCTATGCTTCATATTGGGACCCTGTGGCCTTCAGTCCATAGAGTCCCCTGTATTCTAGTAAGAACCTCTCTATGCTCTACACATCTTATGACCCTAAGGACACAAGGTGCCCTGTATGTTTTAAAGAAACCATTCATGCAGTTTTTTGGCAACCTATGGACCCAGGTCCATAGGGTGCTCTCTATGCCAGTAAAAAACACTATTTCGTCTATATTGAGGAGACCTTGTGGACTGAAGGCCATAGGGTCCTCTCTATGCTAGTAAGAATCTCTATTATCTCTATATTGATACCCTGTGGCCTTCAGGCCACAGGGTTCCTTCTATGGTAGTAAGAAGCTCTCTATGCTCTATATTGACATCCTATGGCCCCAAGGCCACAAGGTGCCCTCATTGTTTTGACACCTTATGGACCCATGTATAAAGCACTATTTGGTCTCTCTATGCTAGTAAGAACCAATCTATGCTCCATATTGGGACCCTGTGGCCGTCAGGCCATAGAGTCCCCTGTATTCTAGTAAGAACCTCTCTATGCTCTACACATCTTATGACCCTAAGGGCACAAGGTGCCCTGTATATTTTAAAGAAACCATTCATGACGGTTTTTTGGCAACCTATGGATCCAGGTCCATAGGGTGTTCTCTATGCTAGTGAAAAACACTATTTTCTCTATATTGAGGAGACCTTGTGGGCTGAAGGCCATAGGGTCCCCTCTATGCTAGTAAGGACCCCTGTTATCTCTATATTGACACCCTGTGGCCTGAAGGCCATAGGGTACCCTCTATTGTAGTAAGAAGCTGTCTATGCTCTTTGCTCGATGCTCTATATTGACATCCTATGGCCCCAAGGCCACAAGGTGCCCTCATTGTTTTGACACCTTATGGCCCCATGTATAAAGCACTATTTGGTCTCTCTATGCTAGTAAGAACCGATATATGCTCCATATTGGGACCCTATGGCCTTCAGGCCATAGAGTCCCCTATATGCTAGTAAGATCCTCTATATGCTCTACACATCCGATGACCCCAAGGCCACAAGTTGCCCTCTATGTTTTGAAGAAACCCTTCAGGAGGGTTTTTTGGCAACGTTTGGACCCAGGGCCATAGTGTTCTCTCTATGTCATTGAACAACCCTCATTGTTTTGGTACCCTATGGCCCTAGGTGTAAAGCACTATTTGGTCTATCTATGCTAGTAAGAACTGATCTTTGTTCTATATTGGCACCCTTTGGCCTGAAGGCCATAGGGTCTGCTCTGTGCTAGTATGAACCGATCTATTCTCTATATTGGCACCCTAAATCAGGCCATAGGGTCCCCTATATGTTAGTAACAACCTCTCTATGCTCTACACACACTATGACCCCAAGGACACAAGGTGCCCTCTAAGTTTTGAAGAAACCCTTCATGATGGTTTTTTGGCATTCTATGGACCCAGGGCCATAGGGTGTTCTCTATGCTAGTAAAAACACTATTTGCTCTATATTGAGGAGACTTTGTGGGCTGAAGGCCATAGGTTCCCCTCTATACTAGTGAGAACCTCTGTTTTCTCTACGTTGACACCGTGTGGCCTGAAGGCCATAGGGTTCCTTGTATGATAGTAAGAATCTCTCTATGCTCTATGCTCTATGCTCTATATTGACATCCTATGGCCCCAAAGCCACAAGGTTCCCTCATTGTTTCGAAAAAACCCTCAATGTTGTTTTGGCACCTTATGGCCACATGCATAAAGCACTATTTGGTCTCTCTATGTTAGTAAGAACCGATCTATGCTCTATATTGGCACCCTATGGCCTGAAGTCCATAGGGTCCTCCCTATGCTAGTAAGTAACTCTCTATGTTCTATACATCCTATATGTTTTGAAGAAACCCTTCATGAGGGTTTTCTGGCAACCTATGGACCCAGGGCCATAGGATTCTCTCTATGCCATTGAGGAGACCTTGTGGGCTGAAGTCCATAGGGTCCCCTCTATGCTAGTAAGAACCTCTATTTTCTCTATGTTGACACCCTGTGGCCTAAAGGCCATAGGGTCCCCTCTATGCTAGTAAGAACCTCTGTTATCTCTACGTTGACACCCTGTGGCCTGAAGGCCATAGGGTTCCCTCTATGATAGCAAGAATCTTTCTATGGTCTATGCTCTATGCTCTATGCTCTATATTGACATCCTATGGCCCCAAGTCCACAAGGTGCCCTCGTAGTTTTGTAAAAACCCTCATTGTTTTGGCACAATATGCTCCCAAGTATAAAGCACTATTTGGTCTCTCTATTCTAGCAAGAACCGATCTATGCTCCATATTGGGACCCTGTGGCCTTCAGGCCATAGATTCCCCTGTATTCTAGTAAGAACCTCTCTATGCTCTACACATCTTATGACCCTAAGGGCACAAGGTGCCTTGTATGTTTTAAAGAAACCATTCATGAAAGTTTTTTGGCAACCTATGGACCGAGGTCATAGGGTCCCCTCTATGCTAGTAAGAACCTCTATTATCTCTATATTGACACTCTGTGGCCTGAAAGCCATAGGGTTCCCTCTATGGTAGTAAGAAGCTCTCTATGCTCTATCCTCTATGCTCTATGCTCTATATTGACATCCTATGGACCCAAGGCCACAAGGTGCCCTCATTTTTTTTAAAAAACCCTCATTGTTTTGATACCTTATGGACCCATGTATAAAGCACTATTTTGTCTCTCTATGCTAGTAAGAACCGATCTATGCTCCATATTAGGACCCTGTGGCCTTCAGGCCATAGAGTCCCCTGTATTCTAGTAAGAACCTCTCTATGCTCTACACATCTTATGACCCTAAGGGAACAAGGTGCCCTGTATGTTTTAAAGAAACCATTCATGACAGTTTTTTGGCAACCTATGGACCCAGGTCCATAGGGTGCTCTCTATGCTAGTAAAAAACACTATTTCCTCTACATTGAGGACACCTTGTTGGCTAAAGGCCATAGGGTCCCCTCTATGCTAGTAAGAACCTCTATTATCTCTATTTTGACACCCTGTGGCCTGAAGGCCATAGGGTTCCCTCTATGGTACTAAGAAGCTCTCTATGCTCTATGCTCGATGCTCTATGCTCTATATTGACATCCTATGGCCCCAAGGCCACAAGGTGCCCTCATTGTTTTGACACCTTATGGCCCCATGTATAAAGCACTATTTGGTCTCTCTATGCTAGTAAGAACTGATCTATGCTCCATATTGGGACCCTGTGGCCTTCAGGCCATAGAGTCCTCTGTATTCTAGTAAGAACATCTCTATGCTCTACACATCTTATGACCCTAAGGGCACAAGGTGCCCTGTATGTTTTAAAGAAACCATTCATGACGGTTTTTTGGCAACCTATGGACCCAGGTCCATAGGGTGATCTCTATGCCAGTAAAAAACACTAATTTCTCTATATTGAGGAGACCTTGTGGGCTGAAGGCCATAGGGTCCCCTCTATGCTAGTAAGAACCTCTATTATCTCTATTTTGACACTATGTGGCCTGAAGGCCATAGGGTTCCCTCTGTGGTAGTAAGAAGCTCTCTACGCTCTATGCTCGATGCTCTATGATCTATATTGACATCCTATGGCCCCAAGGCCACAAGGTGCCCTCATTGTTTTGACACCTTATGGCCCCATGTATAAAGCACTATTTGGTCTCTCTATGCTAGTAAGAACCGATCTATGCTCCATATTGGGACCCTGTGGCCTTCAGGCCATAGAGTCCTCTGTATTCTAGTAAGAACCTCTCTATGCTCTACACATCTTATGACCCTAAGGGCACAGGGTGCCCTGTATGTTTTAAAGAAACCATTCATGACGGTTTTTTGGACCCAGGTTCATAGGGTGATCTCTATGCCTGTAAAAAACACTAATTTCTCTATATTGAGGAGACCTTGTGGGCTGAAGGCCATAGGGTCCCCTCTATGCTAGTAAGAACCCCTATTATCTCTTTATTGACACCCTGTGGCCTGAAGGCCATAGGGTTCCATCTATTTTAGTAAGAAGCTCTCTATGCTCTTTGCTCTATGCTCAATATTGACATACTATGGCCCCAAGTCCACAAGGTGCCCTCATTGTTTTGACACCTTATGGCCCCATGTATAAAGCACTATTTGGTCTCTCTATGCTAGTAAGAACCGATATATGCTCCATATTGGGACCATGTGGCCTTCAGGCCATAGACTCCCCTGTATCCTAGTAAAAACGTCTCTATGCTCTACACATCCGATGACCCCAAGGCCACAAGTTTCCCTCTATGTTTTGAAGAAACCCTTCAGGAGGGTTTTCTGGCAACCTGTATGCTAGTAAAAACCTCTCTATGCTCTACACATACTATGACCCCAAGGGCATAAGGTGCCCTCTATGTTTTGAAGAAACCCTTCATGATGGTTTTTTGGCATTCTATGGACCCAGGGCCATAGGGTGCTCTCTATGCTAGTAAAAACACTATTTGCTCTTTATTGAGGAGACTTTGTGGGCTGAAGGCCATAGGTTCCCCTCTATGCTAGTGCGAACCTCTATTTTCTCTACATTGACACCTTGTGGCCTAAAGGCGATAGGGTTCCTTGTATGCTAGTAAGAAGCTCTCTATGCTCTATGCTCTATATTGACATCCTATTGCCCCAAGGCCACAAGGTGCCCTCATTGTTTTGAAAAAACCCTCAATGTTGTTTTGGCACCCTATGGCCACATGCATAAAGCACTATTTGGTCTCTCTATGTTAGTAAGAACCGATCTATGCTCTATATTGGCACCCTATGGTGTTCTCTATGCCAGTAAAAAACACTATTTTCTCTATATTGAGGAGACCTTGTGGGCTAAAGGCCATAGGGTCCCCTCTATGCTAGTAAGTACCTCTGTTATCTCTATATTGACACCCTGTGGCCTAAAGGCCATAGGGTTCCCTCTATCGTAGTAACAAGATCTCTATGCTCTTTGCTCTATGCTCTACATAGAGATCCTATGGCCTGAATGCCACAAGGTGCCCTCATTGTTTCAGATGGAAAGTAGGGCACCTTGTGACCCTAGGGAACATAGGGAATCCTATGGCCCTTGAGATTGTAGATTGTCACCCTATGGCCCTTGGACCAGAAGGTCTTTAGATGGGACAGAGGGCATCCAAGGGCCCGAGGGTGGCCTATGTACATAGGGTACACCATCGTGCATATTAACGGGCACCATGGCAGCCCCATGCACCTAGGGCTCTAGGGCCATAGGATCTCCAAAAGGAACATAGGGAATCATATGGCCCTTGTGGTTGTACATTGCCACCCTATGGAACTTTGGCCATAGGGTCTCCAGATGGAACGTAGAGCACCATGTGACCCTAGGGAACATAGGGAATCCTATGGCCCTTCAGATTGTAGATTGTCACACTAGGGCCCTTGGGCCACAAGGTCTCTAGATGGGATGTAGGGCACCCTATGATCCTATGGATATAGGGCAATAGGATCTCCCAAAAAAACATATGGAACCCTATGGCCATTGAGATTGTACAAATACACCCTATGGCCCTTGGGCCACAAGGTCTCAAGATGCAACATAGGGCACATTTTGATCCTATGGCCATAGGTTCCTTATGTTCCTTTTGGAGATTCTATGGTGCTAGGGCCATAGGATTTTCAGAAGGAACATAGGGAACTATATGGCCCTTGAGATTGTACATTGCCATCCTATGGCCCTTGGGCCATAATGTCTCTTGATGGGACATAGGGAACCCTGTGATCCTATGTCCGTAGGGCCATAATGTTCATTTTGGAGATCCTACGGCCCGAGGACCATAGGATCCTTAAAAGGAACATAGGGAATCCTATGATCCTATGTCCGTAGGGCCATATGTTCATTTTGGAGATCCTATGGCTCAAGGACCATAGGATCTCCAAAAGGAACATAGGGAACCCTATGGCCCTTGAGATTGTACATTCCCACACTATGGCCCTTGGGCCACAAGGTCTCCAATAGGTCACCCTTTGATACTATGGCCCTAGGTTCTTTATGTTGCTTTTGGAGATTCTATGGCCCTAGTGCCACCCTATCTCCAAAAGGAACATAGGGAACCCTATGGCCCTTGAGATTGTACATTGCCACCCTAAGGCCCTTGGGCCACAAGGTATCTAGATCGGACATAGAGCACCATGTGATCCTATGGCCATAGTACCATATATATGTTTTGGAGATCCTATGGCCCTATGGCCATAGGATCTTCAATAGGAACATAGGGAACCCTATGACCCTTGAGATTGTACATTGGATTCCTATGGCCAGATGGGACATTGGTCACCCTATAGTATGACGTGAGACCACCCTATGGCCTTATGGTCATAGAGTGCCTTAGGGCCATATGTTACTCTTTAGTATGAGGTGAAACCCTATGTAGGCACACCCTGTCTGCCCTTCTAAAGATTCAATGTCGAGTTTTATTTTAGTGACTACAAATGAATTTAAAGAAACTACATTACACCATATCTTACAAACACATATAGTGTACACTTTCTTTCCCACCTTTTTGCCTCTTTTTTTTTCCCATCCTCCTGCAACTGAACCCTAATCCATCCTCATACAACAGCGCGCTCTACTCGTCCTCTTACAACGTGTGCCCAACTCCCCACAACCCAATTACAGGTATCCATAGTTTCAGCATTTTCTGTAGTTATTGTCTTTTGTATTTGCAGGTTTATAATTTTTTTGTAATAAGAGATTTTTGCAGTTAGAGTTTTATAATTTTACAGTATTAGGTCACTTATGAGGAGTTTTCTGTTTTACAGATTTAGGTCCCTAATAAGAGTTTTTTGTTTTATAAATTTAGGTCCCTAATTAGTGTCTTCTGTTTTATATTTTTAGGTCTCTAATTAGAGTATTCTGTATTATAGTTTTAGATCTCTAATTAGAGATTTTTCTGTTTTATAGTTCTACAGTCTACAGTTTTACAGTTTTAGAGATGTAATTAATGATTTTTGTTTATTGTTTTAGAGAGAGGTGATTCACAACTTAGCTAAAACGTAATTAGATTAAAAACAATTAAACCCGAATTAAGCAAAAAGATTAGGGTTTCTACAGGTTACCTATGAGTAAATCAGTAGCAAGCAGTCACTTAGGTGTGTTGATGCCGCGACGATGATGGTAACAGATATGTGTTTGGGAGGTCGCAACAAGAGTCCTTCTGTTGAAGGTTGTGGCGATGGCTTCGCGTAGATCTGTGTGCGCATCACAACGATGGTGTAGAACTGTATGCGTAGGGAGAGAGGGAGAGAGAGACAGAGAAAGACAAGCTCTGTGCAGGTTTCTGTGTAGGTTTCGAGCAAGAAACAAGAGAGAGAAAGAGAGCGACAGCACGAAAAAACTGTGGTAGAGAGAGAAAGAGAGAGATAAGGTTAGTTAGGTTAGGTTAGAAATTCAAAATTCAAATTTTGAATGTAGGGGCTGTTCTCACTGGTTTGCAGTCTCGAGATTACTAGAGTTCTAGTCTTTGTGCGAAAATGAGACATAGCTCGTCGGCTCCGAAATTGAAAGAGCTTTTCAAAAAAAAAAAAAAGAGTATGGTTTTTTTTTTTTTTTTGGTGCAAGGCTTTGTCAATGTCCATATCTTTGTAGTACGAGTGGAACGACACCCATGAAGCAAAATTTGACTCCAGAATCAAAATCTGCATAGTAAAAAATACACTAAAAATAGCTAAATTTTTAAAAAATTATCCCAAAAATTGTGCGCTATTTTTTTGTCCGATATCAATAAGTGTATTTGAAAACCCATTATGACAAAGTTTGTCGTAGCGTAATTTTTTTATATTTTTTTTAAATTATTTTTTTAATATTCTTTTAATTATTTTTTTAATTTATGCCACTTGCGGATATCCCTTGAATGGCCGAAATTATTATGAAGACACCTCAGCCACCCCTAGGCTCACACCATAGGACGGCAATGTTGGAGGTCAAGGATCAAAGCATGCACTCAGTTCCATTTGAAAATCCTATGTCCTAGGGTTTTCTTCTTCTATCTTGTGAGATCCTTGTGGCCCTATGGTGGCAATGTGAAAGCTTGTGGACCTAGGGCCATAGGGTGGAAATGTATAAGCTCAAGAGCCATAAGTTGCCCTATATTCCATTTGGAAATCCTATGGACCTAGGGTTTAGGGGTGGCAATGGATAAGGTCCAATACATAGCCCTATGTTCCAGTTGGAGATCCTATGGCCCTAGGTCCACGACAATGTATAAGCTCAAGAGCCATACGTTGCCCTACTTTCTAGTTGGAGATCCTATGGCCCTAGGGTCATGGGGCGGCAATATGTAAGCTCAAGGGCCATAGGGTGCCACCTGTCCCATAAGGAGATCCTACGGCCCTAGGGCCATGGGGTTGCAATGTATGAGCTCAATGGCCATACATTGCCTATGTTCCATTCGGAAATCCTATGGGCCTAGGGTAATGGGGTGGCAATGTATAAGCTCAAGGTCCATAGGGTGCCACATGTCCCATATAGAGATCCTATGGCCCTAGGGTCATGGGGCTGCATTGATATCTTGGCCACCCTTGAACCCGCACCCTTGAGCTTAGGGACCTTAGGTTCTCTTATTGTATGTTGTGAGATCTTGTGGCCCTAGGGCCATATGGTGGCAATGTATAAGCTCAAGGGCCATACATTGCCTATGTTCCATTTGGAAATCCTATGGCCCTAGGGTCATGGGGTGGCAATGTATAAGCTCAAGGGCCATATGGTGCCACATGTTCCATATAGAGATCCTATGGCCCTAGGGCCATGGGGCTACATTGATATCTTGGCCACCTTTGACATCTTGGCCATAGGTTGTCTTTTTGTATGTTTTGAAGTCTTTTGGCCCTAGGGCCATAGGGTGTCAATGCTCACACCCTTGGGCTTAGGGCCATAGGTTGTCTTTTTGTATGTTTTGAAGTCTTGTGGCCCTAGGGCCATAGGGTGTCAATGTATAAGCTCAAGGGCCATACGTTGTCCTATGTTCCATTTGAAAATCCTATAGCCCTAGGGTCATGGGGTTACATTGTATAAGCTCAAGGGCCATACATTGCCGTATGTTTCATATGCCGATCCTATGGCCCTAGGGTCATGGGGTTGCAATGTATAAGTTCAAGGACCATACATTGCCGTACGTTTCATTTGGAGATCTTATGGCCCTAGGGTCATGGGGTGCCATAGGATGTATATATACTTGACATGAAACTCCATATGGCCCTAAGGCCATAGGATGTATATATACTTGACATGAAACTCCGTGAGGTGATCTTGAGGACAACCCTATGGCTTTCAGGCCTTAGGGAGCTAATATAGAGCAAATATGATTTATACCGGCATAGAGAGCTATGACCCTGGGGCCATAGCAAAACAATGAGGTTTTTTTGGAAACAATGAGGGTGCCTTGTGGTCTAGGGACCATAGGAACTCAATATAGATCATAGAGCATAGACGATAGAGCATAGAGCACAAAGAGATTCTTAGTAGAATAGAGGGAACCCTATGACCTTCAGGCCACAGGGTGCTTCTCATGAAACACCCACATACATACTTGTTATGCTTTATGCTACGTAAATCAATATACTCTGCAAGCGGTTTGTTTAACAATTATTCTTGCAAATCTTCTTGCAGGTATGGCTAATTTCAATCATGGTGATAGAGTGTGCATGTTTGTAGCGACACAAAAGGTTGCCATTGGGACTGTATTTGAAATAAATCCAAGTGCATATTGTTATGGCATGCTTATTGGGGAAGGCAATGTATTAATGTCAGTTGATTTGTGTTTTGAAAAGAAAGCACTCATCCCTTTTCCAACAATGGATGCATTGACAGTGGGAGATGCTTTTCATAGTATTGTGAAATGGAGTAGTGGGTTGTTGCAACATATAAATGAGATGCAGTACAAAGGGGCTTCTATGCATGAGGTTGACAAAGCAGAAGGAGCATTGGATGCACAATGTAATGGAATGAGCTACAGAGAGGTTTGGAAGGATAAGAGGGTTCAACTTTGGGATGAAAGCAAAACACATGTAGTAGCCGAAGGGGTTGTCATGTATGTGTGTCCGTTTGACTCTATAAACTTTGGTGAGCTAGGTGAAGATAACATTGGTATTGGTATCAAAACATCCTATGCAGATGAGGCTACTATTTGTGCAGAAGCTAGTGTATGCAACATTAATCTAGTTTGTTGGCCTATCAAGAGAGTGACAACTATGGATGGAAAAGAATTGTTATGCTATGAGGATCTACATGCTATGCATGCGTTACAAGACACATGCATTGAATCAACTTATTTGGTAGAGCCTATTTCAAAAAAGCGGAAATATTGATTTGTAAATAGGAAGCCGAAAATGTCAGTGAAAGCTTCTAAGAGATCCAATCAAGCATCTCTAGCATCTGTCCAGCTTGTTTCAACCATAGATTGTTGTTCCAAAAGGTGTTGTCAATATGCCAATTGAGATAAGGTCATGGCTATGCGCAATGAATTTTGGGGACAGAGTTTGCAAAATAGAACAAACTATGTGTATGATACAATGTTGACTGCATGGCGTGAGAACTAAACAACTACAAAGAGATGCTATGTGTTTTCTTTTAATGGCAGTGAGGTTTGCAATAGAGCTTGGTACGAAATTCATGGCATTCCAAAAACTTCATTTTATCGTTACCGTGAACATTTTGAGAATGGGGTTAGACACTTAGTGCATGGTAATGATGGTGTCGTGAGAAAAGGAAGAGACCATACAGAAATGGGAAGGGCATTGATGCGATCTTTTGTTGATGAAAAATCGGAGAGAATGCCACATAAGAGTAGAACCATGGAAGATGGTACTAGGGAAACTTTGCTTGCAATACCAAACACGTACAAGCAAGTAGACATTCTACATGATGTCAATAAAACACTTGACAGTATGAGTCTCAAGCCAATGTCTAGCACGACATTCAATAGGATTTGGAATACAGAGTTTGCTAATGTGACATTGTCAAAAACAAGTGAATTCTCCAAATGTGTTGTGTGTAGTTGGATAAAGTCTCAACTAGAGTCAACAAAGGATGACGAGATGATTGCACGTTTGAAGGATGAACATAGAATTCACATGTTGCAACAACAAAGTTGTAGGAATGTGTACCACACCTGGCGTAAGTTCTCCCATTTGCAAAAGGATAAGTATTTATGCATTATACATGCTAAAATGGATAAAAAAAAGACAACAATACCTAGGTTGCGTGTGAACTCAAAAGATTATGCGAATGCATATCAATTGAAAGTATCATTAACATGTATGATAACACATGGACATGGTCATGGAATGCATGGTCACTTCTCACTTAATGGTCTATGGACTTCAGATCCCAATGCTACAATTGGTTCCCTTGCATTATGCTTACAGAATCTGGAAAGAACAGAACCATGGACTAGGAGATTTATGCCATGTCGATATGCCACGCAGCAATGTAACGTTATTCAATGCATTGAACTCAAGGAGAGCTCTAGACCTCCAAAACAAAATGAAGCAAGAGCGTGAGAGGAATGCATCAACAATGACACCGCCGTTGGCCATCCAAGGATGTAATGAAGAGATTGTACACATACAATCAACTTCCTCTCAATGTGTTTTGGATACCATATCCACTCCTGTATTTCAAAAATTGCCTCAGAATCTTTTGCTACAGCTAGATAATTGTGTAGGAGAGAATAAAAATCGATATTTGTTTGCATACTTATCCTTGTTAGTAGGCTAAAAGCACGCTTTGGTGGTACAAAAAGGACTGTCCTTGGCAGCACCTTTGACAAATCTTCGAGTTACAATTTTTACATGTCACATGAAAAACTACCTATCATACTATATATCAATGGATAGATCTTCAAAAGAAGAATCTAAAAACACAAGGTCCAAAGAATTTTGACCCAAACTACAAAAAATTTACCAGCTCCCACTTTTTCATTGGTAGAAGTAAAAAAGGTCCTTTTTTTGTACCACCAAACCACACTTTCACCTAGTAGCAAAAGGAGTTTTCAAAACCGTGCATTTGGGATTCTTAATGGTGGGTCATACACATGAGGACATAGATGCAATGTTTAGTAGGTTCTCAGAAAGATTGAAAACAGGAATGACATTCACTTTTCCACATCTGATGGAACATTTTCAAAAATGTGAAAGCTCAGCTCCAACACCATTTTTGATGACACAAGTTCCCGACTTTAAATCCTTTTTGCAAGGGTACATGTGTGACGGACAAGATGCTCTAGTCGGACACTCTAAGCCACTTCAATTTCGTTTCTATATGCAAGGTGAAGTCCCAGTAATGCAGTAAAAAATTCATCCCAAATCACCCGATTGGATGCCAAAGGAGTCGGGAATTGAGTTGTGGAAAAAAGATGACCAGGGAAAACCAAAGTTACCAACAGGCTGTCCAGATGTGGTGCCTATAGCAGACTATGTGAGAGATAGTCCGCTTGTTATTCAAGGGATTAAATCATATCTTGAATTTTGGAAAAGATGTTCTCTATTAAAGGGAAAGGACCATGACTCCACAAAATACATGGAGCCTGTTATCACTTATTGGAAAAACATAATCAATGAGATTGAACAACCAACCAATAAACACATTGGTGAATATACAACATTTTGGCCAAAGACTATAGGGAGTCATCGAATGCAAGAGATAGAGGAAGATAGAGATGAGTTTCAAGGATATGAAGAATTGAATGATCACCATGTTGGTCCTCAAAGTGCAAGGCCACAAGAGGCCTTTAGGCCTCAAATTGATGTAAGAAAAGGGGATCTTGTTCTTGTGAGACCCGTAGATCCTGAATATCCGATATGGCTAGGAGTGGCAGAGTCTAACGTTGATGTAGACAAATCATCTCCTAACTACAAGAAAGTTCTGATTCAGTATTGGGCACCAAAACATCGAAAACAACATCCCACAATCCAAGAACAGTATGAGGATTGTTGGAAAAAGAGTTGGTGCTACAATCTTGCTGACCCAAAGCGCTGGGAGTGTGTTGATACAATTGTATGGTCATGGACTCCAAGGTGTGGAAGAATTGCGGAAACAATCAAGATCCCATCAAATTTCATGGAGAAGACACATGCTAGCTTAATAGGATAAATTGAATAGCATTTCATATCTTGCTCATTGTTTTATTTCCCTAGCTTATGTATAATTTTATGAAGTATTTTTAAACACCCACATAAAAATAAAAATTCTAAAAGGTGTTTCTCAACACCACCATTTTCTTGGGAATCTATCTCTTTTATGAAGTGTTTTGAAACACCCACATAAAAATAAAAATTTTAAAAGGTGTTTCTCAACACCACCATTTTCTTGAGAATCTATCTCTTTTATGAAGTGTTTTGAAACACCCACATAAAAATAAAAATTTTAAAAGGTGTTTCTCAACACCACCATTTTCTTGAGAATCTATCTCTTTGTCACATTCCCAAATTAAATGAAAATTTTCCAAATTTAATGGGAAATAGGAATCCATATGCGTTGAAATTAGTCCCAAAGTTGTGGGATTTTCCCATTTCATCTAAAATGGTGTTTCAAGACATGTGAGAGTTATGTGCACTCTCATAGATCCAAGGAAGGTTCCAGAGATAGCCCTTCTTTCTTCTTTGCAACACATGAACGTGTAAGTTACTTTTTTTTGTAATTTTGGTTGTGCATTGTTCTCTCAAAGGTTTAATTAATAAGTTATCCTATCCTTCTTTATGCAATAGGCTAAATGAGCATGCAGTGATTAAACCATTGCTTTGAGATGTGCTAATTAACACCAACAACATATGTGGGAGTGATACAAAAGAGTATATTAAGTTTTTAAAAGAGGAGGAGAATAAGTTAGTCAAAGGTTGCAGAAGCAAAGAGTCATGGTTTCCATTTTTGAGAGGTTACTTGGCAAGGCTTGTGTTTCAGGTACTTAATTAAACTTTTTTTTGTATAGATAGATTTGGTGTATGCAATTATAAATTTTTGAGAATCTATCTCTTTTATGAAGTGTTTTGAAACACCCACATAAAAATAAAAATTTTAAAAGGTGTTTCTCAACACCACCATTTTCTTGAGAATCTATCTCTTTGTCACATTCCCAAATTAAATGAAAATTTTCCAAATTTAATGGGAAATAGGAATCCATATGCGTTGAAATTAGTCCCAAAGTTGTGGGATTTTCCCATTTCATCTAAAATGGTGTTTCAAGACATGTGAGAGTTATGTGCACTCTCATAGATCCAAGGAAGGTTCCAGAGATAGCCCTTCTTTCTTCTTTGCAACACATGAACGTGTAAGTTACTTTTTTTTGTAATTTTGGTTGTGCATTGTTCTCTCAAAGGTTTAATTAATAAGTTATCCTATCCTTCTTTATGCAATAGGCTAAATGAGCATGCAGTGATTAAACCATTGCTTTGAGATGTGCTAATTAACACCAACAACATATGTGGGAGTGATACAAAAGAGTATATTAAGTTTTTAAAAGAGGAGGAGAATAAGTTAGTCAAAGGTTGCAGAAGCAAAGAGTCATGGTTTCCATTTTTGAGAGGTTACTTGGCAAGGCTTGTGTTTCAGGTACTTAATTAAACTTTTTTTTGTATAGATAGATTTGGTGTATGCAATTATAAATTTTAGTTTTGATATATGTACAGGTTGAATATAAGAAGGAAATTGCATCGGCAACGGAAACAATTGAAAGAACTATGCTAGAAGAACAAAGGGAGGATACGTTACGAAAGGAGAAGTTGAAGATTCAGAAACGAATTTCAGATAGAATTGACAAGGTGTGTTTATTTTCACAAAACAAGTAATTGAGCTTATTTTTCATTTTGAGAATTTAGGTATATATAATTAAACTTCTGTCAGGTTTTACTTTGCATACATCCCAAATTGGGTGAGCAATGGAAAAAGACATTGTTTGATTTGCAATTTGAGGGTAAAGACTCATATGTGACATTGGAGAAATTTAGAATGCTTGCAACTTCTGATTTACAATCTGAAAAAAGAGTTAGAATTTTGAAACTATTAGAAGCTCCAAGAATTACAAGGGAGCAATACTTGATACCTACAAGAGAAGCTGATTTTAAAGTGTAAGTCAATTTATCATTTAGAAGTATTGGAAGACATTGGTAGGTCTAAATGCTA
The DNA here is from genome assembly GCF_014529385.1 of Adiantum capillus-veneris. Taxonomy (NCBI): domain Eukaryota; kingdom Viridiplantae; phylum Streptophyta; class Polypodiopsida; order Polypodiales; family Pteridaceae; genus Adiantum; species Adiantum capillus-veneris. Next base: position 74,356,713 of record NC_140947.1, read on the forward strand.
AATTCATGTTTTTGCATGTTAATTTTTGACAGTTGGTTGGTGAGAGAAATCTTTTTGGATAGGGTTGAAAGCGTGGCCATGTCCTTACTTGAATCTTCACTTGAAAGCATGGAGGAGCCACCGATAATGCCACTAGACCCTACTTTAAGAAAGTATTTTGATGGAGTGAAGTTGGAAGCCCGTAAGTGTATGTTTCAAATGTTGAGAAGTAGAGATGCAAGAGGGGATCTCAAATCAGGAAAAAGTGGTAATGAGACAAAGGAGAATAAGTCCATGGAACTTGAAAAAGTGGCACAACGTGTTGTTTTTAGGTAAATTGAATGCTCTTTTTAGCTTTGATTGTTTTTGGTGTGCATTAATGTGAATGTTTTTTTGAATATGTGTGTCTATTTTAGGTTTTCTAAACACCTTGTTGTCAAGAAGTTGCTTGGTGAGATACCAAGTGTTTGCAAGGCATGGTGTAAAGTGGGTGACTCTCCTTTATGCATGTTTCCTTCTACCATGAAAGGATTGAGTAAATGGGAGATAGAAAATTGTCCATGGTGGATAGACTTTCCTTCGGGGAATTGTTTGAAGGAGGAGATTGATATGTATGAATTGCATGTTGGTACAAGATCCACAGCTTCTACGGCTACTTTGCACAAAGAGGCTACAAAGAAAGCATCAAAGAAATACATCACTAGCAAATCAAGAGGTTACTCTTTTCTCCTTAAATACAACCATTTGTACAAGAGTTACAAGCTTTTGTGTTCTCTTTGAATGTGTGTCGTTTTATGGGTTTTATCTATATTAGGTTATGGTGAGAAAGACATTCGTACTCAAGAGATTGCAAAAATTCTTGTAGAAAGTGATAATGTATTAGGTGAGAAGATGCATGAGTTTTTTAGCTTGTATTCTCATAAAGACAATCATTATCATCATGGAGGGGAAAAAGTGAAATGGGTAGCATGAATTTTTTTGATAGACTTTCCCACAAGTATGGTGGGAATATATGTCGGCGAGGAGGTTCCTTTGTGGGATATGTTGACAGAGGATCATGTACGCTATGGTATCTCCATAGGGGCTGCTAGTCTTGCGAATGATGGTTGGTTGGTCATGATTAGCCCATTGGATGGTAATCCTACTTACATTGAATTTTTCTTAAAAGATTTATTTGTTCTTTTCTTTTTTGAAAATTTTGTGGTTGAAACTTGTAGGTCCTTGCCTCACTTGGATTGAAAAGTATGCATATTGTCAAGGTCTAGTTGTGGCAAGAAGAGTGGTGATGGGAAGCAAAATACCATATGGAACTCGTAGTGTGAGTAATTGCATAACAATTGATAATACCCAGCTCTAAAAGTAATGGTTTAATGATTTAATACTAATACTTTTCTATTGTGATATGCATGATAGGTACGATGCAGCATACTCATATTTTCTCATCGAATGGGTTACTATCCAGCTTTGTATTTTGAGGATAGCAAATCTCTTTTCAAAGCTAATTCATTGCAGAGTGATGATGATTTTTGGGCTCATTACATGCCTGAAAGCAAGAAGACACAACATCCACAATCCTCTAGATTGATTCGTGGAGCAGTTCAAAAGAGTATGAGCTTCATGGCTTGTGTCCTACACACTTGTTGTTCTCCAGGGGGTTTAGTGATTGACATGGGTTGTGGTACTGCACCACTATCACATGCAGTGATGATATTGGGATATACATGCTTTGATTTTGACAATGATGCATCAATCATCAAGGATTTGGTGGAACCTATTAAGCTATCAAGTGAGAAGAGGCCAACTGCATCAAAGGAAAAAGAACATACAAGAGGAGTGGAGGAGTTTGTGGTCAAACCGATTGGAAATCCTTTTTTGATGGATGACTAGTAAGTTTTACATTGGGTGTCTCTTAGACCTATGCTGCTTACTTTGGATGCGTACTTGCATGGATATTTGACTTATAAGTAACCTCTTGGTACTTTCTTTATTTAGTTTTTAGTTTTGAGATGGTGGATTGTGTGCCATAGACATGATGATGTTCTTTGTGGCCTTCTTTTGAATTTAGCTAGTCCTTTTATAATGTAGTTAGTAGCTATAGTATAAATAAGATTGATTTTCTGTCAATGCTCTTTCTTTATGTATGTTTGTTTATCAATGTGTATGTCATGAAAAGTTACTTTTTTCTTTGTGCCTTTGTTAAGCTTCAAGATATGTGTCATTGTGGATATAACATTGATTGTTATTGGTGGGAACACTTTCCCAGTACGCTTCCTTTTTATGCAGAGCTAGAGGCACAAAGAATGGTGGCAAATGACGCATTTGATGATGATTTTGTTTCTACTCCAAGGAGGGAAAGAAGAAAGTGTGATTTTGTTGATGATGAGTGTGAGGAGGATAAATAATTGTACAACTTGAAGACATTTATCTGGATGTTTACTTTGATAGCATCTTATTGTAGTGCTCGTTGATTATGCTTGGTTTTAAGGGATATGTAAGGTGTTATTATCGATTTGAAAAACCAATTGTTGTTTCTTATGAATGTTAACCATGTGTTTGTGGATGAAGCAATTTATGTAAAGTGTGGTTGTTAATATGTAGAGTGTGGTTTGTTAATATGTCCTTCTCAAGCAGTTGGTCTACTTTGGTGTCTTTTCCATAGTATGGTCTTTTTGGTCTTAAATCTTTGTGGTTATTTTTTACATTAGAATCATGATTTCTATTCTAATCTCTTTGGTTTTTCATCAGTTTCTCTTTGTTGTTTAGTTTGTTTGTTACACACACTCCCTCTAGTCATGATCTACATATCAGAAGTATGAGCGGATTATTTGTGTGTCTCTGTAGAAGATTGTAATTATAGTCCTTCTTATGTTATAAATATTTTTGTTTATGGTTTAATGACAAAGAAGTCATGGATGTTTATGCCTTAAACATATGGCAAGCATGGTAAGTACTAAACATATGGTAAGTACTAACTTAAGAAGAAAATGGAGATAGATTTAATCTAGAATTAAAAATGCTCAGTAAATTCCCTACATAGTGTTCAGGAATAAACAAAAAAAAGAAAATGGAGCGTATATAGTTTGTATACAAACATGGAATAAAAATAAAGCTAAGCGTAGTCGTGTATTACCAGGATTTCAGCTACAAAAAATCTTCAACTCATGTGTCTTGCTCGCTTTGTAACCCTCGCTCGCTTTGTATCCCTTGCTTGCTTTTCAAGGCTCGTTAAATGGTAGCACCCTAATCTGCCTATCCCCTTGGATAACTGACAATACTGAGGTGTGTTTCCACCATGATTTACAGACAATATTCCCAGATGACTGGTAAATGGGAATCACAGCATCGTATAACATTTCTGAGGAATCAACAATGTCTGGAATAACCATCGTGGTTAACTTGAAAAATCCACAAACACCCAAACCCACCCATGACCCTTATTGGTGATTAGTAGACCCAAAAGTAATCTCATAGAGATACTGCACACACAGTGCAAAATTCTTCATAAGCAACAACTTGATGAATACGCATGCCGTTCCAAATTAGCCTTTGCTAAACACTAGGGCCCATAACACCTAGTGTGCATGCATTTACCAAAAACAGATTTGAACCTATATATCCATTATTAGCTTTGCCAATACTTATGGTGAATGTGATGCTCGTAGCACATAGTAAAGAGGAATGTAAATAGTTCAAAAAAGAAACTAAATACTGTCTGCTGCAATCATTTTCAAGCCTTGCTAAAATGTTTGAACCATAATAGAAGGTGAAACATTAATCACTTCTAGAGATAAAAAATGAAACTTTTTCATTAACAACTTAGAGCCTTGCTATATGTATAAACAACCATCTGTAATGTTGTTTAGTAGTACTTGTACCTAAACAAGTCATTCTAAGTATCCGACAATTTTTGGCCCCACTGAAATTGCTCCTGATATGTCGTACTCAAAATGGTCTAGAAAACAGATTTGACTAGCACAAAGGGACTTTTTTGTGACACATATTTGAAATAGGGGGCACCAGTGCCAGTCCCAGAGACTCATATTCGCCACATGTGGAATATGTCTCAACTAAGGATGTCTAAAAAAGAACATCCTTCAAGTACAAGATGTACTTGTGCGTGGAGGTAATTGCAAACATTCTACGACAGGAGTGAGAGGGACCCTCATTAGCCTTTCTCCACACTGGCTAAATTGAACTCCTTGAGTTCCTAGACCATTTTGTATCCCATGTGACAACATATACCAAATAAAACCCTACAAGTGGGTCTATAACTGCATAATGCAAAAACTAATTTTGGACAGTAAAACCCTAATGGCTTGGCTCTTACATAACCGTGTCATTTCTCTTAAGAGCAAAATTGGATGATAACATAGTGTGCGCATCCGACGTGGAAAAAAAAAACAAAAAAGAAACAAAACCAAATTAGATGTGTACTTAAAATTCACTTATCCGTGTTCAAATGCATAGGTGCACTATTGGAAAAATAAGCAACATTGCAATGAAAATCCTGGGTGTTACCTTTGCAATCCACCTTCGCAATCCAAAGCCGTTGGTTAAAATTCACTTAACCGTGTTCAAATGCATAGGTGCACTATTGGAAAAATAAGCAACATTGCAATGGAAACCCTGGGTGTTACCTTCGCAATCCAAAGCCGCTGGTTAAAATCTTTGTAGTCAAACCCCTTGACCTAACTTGTGAGAGAAACTGCACAAGTAGCAATTAATGGTAACTAACATAGTCGACCGTGTACAAAAATGATTGGATTTGTTCACTACCTCGTGGTAGATTGCGACGTCTTTCCTTGAAAGTGTAACTGTGATAGATCAAAATGTGATCCTGAATGCTGATGGAGTGATTTAGTAATCACCTGCTGGGTGTTACCCCAAAACTGTGCTTCCATAAACACTCGTAGTGCTATAGAGAGAGCAGGAGATCCACACAAGTGAAATGCCTAGCTCTTATGGACAACCATGTTGTCTCAATTGTTTGCTGCCTCTAGACTCCGTGGTACAGATCAGCATATGTGAGTTTAAAATTATCAAAAACTCAACTTGAGTGTCGCACTAAAAACATGTAGTGCAAACATGACACCTTAAACATCCGTAATGACAAGACTCTTGCCTGTCCATAAAAGTCAATGTATTCGATGTGTAGTCTACTGGGCAGATCTGTTCAATCTCAAGAAAAATCACCCAAGCAATGCCAATAGTTGGGTCTTACCTAAGATCTAACAATGGATCTTAGCGAGCCTATGTGTGGCTCATAGCCCTTATGGAAATTAGTGTTCAATCGATGAACCAATGAAGACTAATGTGAATGGCATCTTGGCCAAGTTCTAACTGAGCATTAGAGCACCTTGGCTCAAACTGACTCGCAAGAAAAACAGGTATCAAAGAGATTTTTAGAAAGTCTTCCTTATTCTTTGAAAGAGAGAGAGAAGGAGAGAGAAGAAGAGCATCCTGGGCTGAGGAACTTTTCATAAATTTCTAGAGTGGGTGCCCAATATGTATGCTCTTACACATCTTATGCCTGACTTGCAGCTTATCCTGTAAGCATGCAACAATCTGCCTGTATAATGCTCTCATTGAGAGAGGTAATAGAAAACACAAACCATAGCTTGAACTACTTACCATGTATGGGGTCATGACTTTACAAAAATGACTTAAAAATGGCACTTTGCATGTGAAAGAAGCCCTAGATTTAGGTTCCTTTTAATTTTGGTGTGTGTTGACAACAACCAAAAATCATGTTAAACAATCCCGAACTTATCTTGTCCTTGACAGAGTTGCGAGTGGGATAGCGAAAGCGTATTTCATGAGGCGGTAGAATTGAACCCACCTAGCTAGTATGCCTTGCATATAGAGTTTGAAGCCCTGGCGAGAGTGATGGCCTCAAACGTGAGAGCCAAAGCCATAAGTGTCTGGCTTCGTATAGAACTGTCATGTAAAATTTCCAAAGCACTTTGCTTTGCATAGTGATAGTAGTTGCTAAGTAAAGTGTACACATGGAGAGAAAAAAGAAGAAAAATTGAAACTTGGCAAACCTGGTCGTCCGTTTTCCACCAGTTGTCATGAAACATGGAAGAAAAAACTCCTTCCAACCAGCTCATAGCCATATCTGCTTTGCGAGAGAGAGTTGTCACATATGCATATATGCCCTTGTGTATCCTATACACCCATCTGGTGCACAATGAAATAACTTGCAAACACATTGCCTAGTCCTTCCCAATTTTGTAGGCGCATAGCATATGTCAAATGTGGGGATCGCAATGCAAGATGCAGAAATGGAAGCCTTGCTTCATATAACTACGTTTGGCCTCATTGCCAACAAACGCTATTGGAAAAAAATGTCATAGCAAAGAGAGTCGAACTTGTCAACCATGTACCAAGAATGGAACTTGTCTACATGTATAGTGGATTGAGAAGCAAAAAAAATATTGGCAAGGTATGTATGCATACTAGCTTATCTTTATTACTGTTGTCCTTGACCGTATAGGTTTGTCGTGAGCAACTAAAAACGCGTAGAGACTTTCCCTAGGAACCATGTTCTTAGCAAAAAGTCAAATTCAAAATAAGCAGCGTCTCAATTTGTAACAAGTGGTGAGCCATGCCAAACACCTTTGCCGCCTTCAACTAGTTGAGCAATAGTCCATGCCCCGGCTCGTAGCCGCAACGCGTCTTATACGATCCAGTAAAAACTCCATAATGCATGCTGCATGACCATGCATGCTTGAGCCTTTCTCGTGTGCATAAGAGCTTGTTGTATTTTTAACCATGGTCATATGTGACCCATAGAAGTGTACACAACCACCTACATAAAGCTATGAAAACTTCAATAACATAAAATATCAAACCTGATAATCATTGCTTGTCCTTATCCGAGGTCAACCACGTTCTTTGAATTCGCGTGATGCCTCCAAGTGCCTTGCCAATGACCTTGCAAACGGCCTTTGGCGACCTTTCATTCCAATACACATCCAAATGCCTTGCATATCAGAGTTTTGATTCCCTTATCAAAAACTCCACTTTATTGCCATATAATGGATGTGTTCATGGTGGCTTGGAGGTTTGATGGCTCATAGCCTTTGCACCATGCACCTCCACACAAATTTCTTCACGATCGCACCATGCCATGCATGGAGTTTTTTGGAGTTTTCATGAGTGTGTACCTGATCATGACCTTGTCGGTTGCCTGTTGCTATCTACTGTTGTGACAAGGCACCCGAATAGTGGCCTCCAGAGGTCTCAAGGCCGCATCTTGCCACCGTGTGATCGGCTTCATATAGTGTGAGGGGGGTGGCCCAAATTACGGCCCTAAAAGCTAAAAATAATTTTTTCTTTAAATCGTGGAAACCTGCTGCAGAGCCAATGAGGTGACGAGAGAGGAGGAAGACAATGGCGCTCTGCAGGAGCTGCCTGTCTTTGCCTTGGCTTCAATGACAAATTTTTTTGCTCTTACCCTTGCGCTCGCAACAAGCTCTTGTGTGCATAGTTTTGTGCTTGTTGAACTCGACCCTCCCTTGTGTGCAGGGGTTTTCTCCCATATTTATCATTGACTTGTATCAATTGCAAACCACCGTTCCCATAGTCAACATCATCTTCCTCGTAGCAAGCATGCCCTGAGAGAGAGAGAGAGAGAGAGAGAGAGAGAGAGAGAGAGAGAGAGAGAGAGAGAGAGAGAGAGAGAGAGAGAGAGAGAGAGAGAGAGAGAGAGAGAGAGAGAGAGAGAGAGAGAGAGAGAGAGAGAGAGAGAGAGAGAGAGAGAGCGAGACCATTCAACACCATGCAACACTAGTCTTCTTTTTCCTCCCTGGCTACTCCTCCATGCCCCTCTCCCCTGAGCTCTGATACAAGTGTGAGGCATAGGGAACTGGAACACGCTCATCACCACCCAACCATGCCCTATATAAACCATTGGCCTACTTAAATATAGGGACCCCCTTGAATGCATGTTCTTCCTAGCCCTTAGCCATGCCTCGTCCTACCCTTGGCATGACAAGGTGGTTGAAGGTGCTAGCTCTATTGAAAAAATCTATCTCTATTGTTTGAAGGTCAATTTGTGAATGGAGTGTAGCTACTATGTTTACTACCATGGGTGGTTTGGGATAGAGGGCCACCACTTATCCAACCTACTTTCCATTGTGTTTTAAAGGTTTTAGCCCAGTTTGGTTTGAAGATCCACCACCTATCCAAGCTAGATTTATTGAACAAAGCTATCTGTATTGTTTCAAAGTCAGTGTGTGAATGGAGTGTAGCTACTTTGTTTACTACCATGGAAAGCTCCACCACTTGTCCAACCTACTATCCATTGTGTTATGGAGGTTTTTGCCCAAGATTGTTTGAAGGTCCACCACCTGTCCAAGCTAGCTCCTTTGAAAGAAGCTATCTCTACTGTTTCAAGGTCAATGTGTGAATGGAGTGTAGCTACTATGTTTACTACCATGGATGATTTGGGACAGAGGTCCACCACTTGTCCAACCTACTAACCTTTGCGTTATGGAGGTTTTAGCCCAAGGTTGTTTGAATATCCACCACCTATCCAAGCTAGCTCTATTGAAAGAATATATCACTATTGTTTGAAGGTTAAAGTGTGAATGGAGTCTAGCTACTATGTTTACTACCATGAACGGTTTGGGACAAAGGTCCATCACTTGTCCAACCTACTAACTTTTGTGTTAGGGAGGTTTCAACCCAAAGTGATTTGAAGGTCCACCACCTGACCAACCTAGCTATATTGAATAATCCTATCTCTACTCTAATAGCGTGGATGGTTTTGGGGTAGAGGTCTAACACTTGTCCAACCTACTATCCATTGTGTTATTGAGGTTCTAGCCCAAGGTGGTTTGAAGGTCCACCACCTATCCAATCTAGCTCTATTGAAAGAAGCTATATCTATTGTTTGAAGGTCAATGTGTGAATGGAGTGTAACTACCTTGTTTACTACCATGGATGGTTTGGGTAGAGGACCATCACTTGTCCAACGTACTATTCATTGTGTTATGCAGGTTTTAGCCCTATGTGGTTTGAAGGTCCACAACCTGTCCATGCTTGTGCTATTGAATAGTTCTATCTCTACTCTGATAGCGTGGATGGTTTTGGCTAGAGGCCCAACTCTTGTCCAACCCACTATCATTGTGTTATGGAGGTTTTAGCCCAAGGCGGTTTGAAGGTCCACCACCTAACCAAACTATATCTATTGAAAGAAGCTATCTCTATTGTTTGAAGGTCAATGTGTGAATGGATTGTATCTATTATGTTTACTACCATGGATGTTTTGGGGTAGAGATCCACCACTTTTCAAACCTACTAACCATTGTGTTATGCAGGTTTTAGCCCAAGGTGGTTTGAAGCTCCACCACTTGTCCAAGCTAGCTGTATTAAATATTCCTACCTCTATTGTTTGAAGGTCAATGTGCGAATGGAGTGTAGCTACTAGGATTACTACCATGGATGGTTTGGGGTAGAGGTCCACTACTTGTCCAACCTAGTTTCCATTGTGTTCTAGACGTTTTAGCCCAGGTTGGTTTGAAGGTCCACCACCTATCAAAGCTAGATCTATTGAACAAAGCTATCTCTTTTGTTTCAAAGTCAGTGTGTGAATGGAGCGTAGCTACTTTGTTTACTACCATGGATGGTTTGGGGAAAAGGTCCACACCTTGTCCAACCTATTATCCATTGTGTTATGGAGGTCTTAGCCCAAGATTGTTTGAAGGTCCACCACCTGTCCAAGCTAGCTTTTTTAAAAGAAGCTATCTCTATTGTTTCAATTTCAATGTGTGAATGGAGTGTAGCTACTTTTTTTACTACCATGGATGGTTTGGGACAGAAGTCCACCACTTGTCCAACCTACTATCTATTGTGTTATGGAGGTTTTAACCCAAGATTGTTTGAAGATCCACCACCTATCCAAGCTATCTCTATTGAATAGTCCTATCTCTAGTCTGATCACGTGGATGGTTTGGGGTAGAGTTCCACCACTTGTGAAACCTACTATCTATTGTGTTATGGAGGTTTTAGCCCATGGGTTTGACATCACCTGTCCAAGCTAGCTCTATTGAATAGTCCTATCTCTATTGTTTGAAGGTCAAAGTGTGAATGGAGTGTAGCTACTATGTTTAGTACCATGGACACTTTGGGGTAGAGGTCTACCACTTGTCCAACCTGCTATCCATTCTATTATGGAGGTTTTAGCCCTAGGTGGTTTGAAGATCCACCACCTGTCAAAGCTAGCTCTATTCAAAATTGTACCTCTATTTTTTGAAGGTCAATGTGAGAATGAAGTGTAGCTACTAGTCTTACTACCATGGATTGTTTGGGGTAGAGGTCCACTATCTTTCTAACCTACTCTCCATTGTGTTCTTGAGGTTTTAGCCTAGGTTGGTGGTTTGAAGGTCAACCACCTGTGCAAGCTAGATCTATTGAGCAAAGCTATCTCTATTGTTTCAAAATCAATGTGTGAATGGAGTGTAGCTAGTTTGTTTACTACCATGAATGGTTTGGGGCAAAGGCCCACCACCCTTCCACCCTACTATCCATTGTTTTATGGAGGTTTTAGCCCAGGATTGTTTGAAGGTCCACCAGCTGTTCAAGCTAGCTCCATTGAAAGAAGTTATATCTATTGTTTCAAAGTCAATGTTTGAATGGAGTGTAGCTACTTTGTCTACTACCATGGATGGTTTGGGGTAGAGGTCCACTACTTGTTCAAACTACTATCCATTGTGTCATGGAGGCTTTAGCACAAGGTGGTTCCAAGCTAGCTTCACTGAAAGAAGCTATCTCTATTACTTAAAGGTCAATTTGTGAATGGAGTGTAACTACTATGTTATTACCATGGATAGTATGGGGCAGAGGTCCACCACTTGTCCAACGTACTATCCATTGTGTTATGGAGGTTTTAGCCCAAGGTGGTGTGAAGGTGGACCACCTGTTCAAGCTATCTCTATTATTTCAAGGTCAATGTGTGAATTGTTGGTGTCTCCTAGATCTACCACTTGCCCATTCTAACCATGTCTTAAAGTTATGTGCATACAACACTTGGCCATCATAACACTTGTAATTTTACACAATGTTGGTGGGATGAGTAGATCCTAGATCCACCACTTGGCCATTTAGACTAAGAATTGGGAAGTAGGTGCATCAAAGATCTACCACTTGTCCATTATAACAAAAGCTTGAGATGTGGATCCAATTGTTTGTGTCTCCTAGATCCACCACTTGGCCATTCTAACCATGTCTTAAAGTTAGGTGTATTCAACACTCGGCCATCATAACACTTGTAATTTTACACAATGTCTGTGGGATGAGTAGATCTTAGATCCACCACTTGGCCATTTAAACTAAGAATTGGGAAGTAGGTACATCAAAGATCCACCACTTGGCAATTATAACAAAGGCTTGAAATGTGGATCCAATTCCTGGTGTCTCCTAGATCCACCACTTGGCCATTCTAACCATACCTTAAAGTTAGGTGCATTCAACACTTAGCCATCGTAACACTTGTAATTTTACACAATGTTTGTGGGATGAGTAGATCCTAGATCCACCACTTGGCCATTTAGACTAAGCATTAGGAAGTAGGTGCATCAAAGATCCACCACTTGGCCATTATAACAAAGGCTTGAATTGTGGATCCAACTGTTGGTGTCTCCTAGATCCACCACCTCATTTTAAAGAAAGTATGTAGCCAATTCCTGAAGGTGGGTGCATCAAAAGTTCCACCACTTGAAAGCATTGGCCGCGGTCCAAAAAGCAAAGCAATCATGTTAAAAATCACTACTGCCCCTTGAACCCACTTCGGGTACTACCCCAAACCTTAAAAAGTGATCACAAGATTTTATACTTGCTTTAGTTATGTATTAAAAATTAGAGCAACTTTGGTGAACTGCACTTAAAACAACACTCCAAATAGTCTCAAAATTAGGACACAAGAATTTTTACTTGTATGGTATGCCAATTTTGAAGAATAGAGAGCTTGAAGGTCCACCATTTGTCCAAGCTAAACTCAATTGAAGCATAGAGAACTACATTGTAAACCAAGCATGAAGAAATGGTGAAAGGTCCACCACTTGTTCAACCTTAAGCTTCAGACAAACAAATAGAGCCACAAGGTCCACCACTTGTCCAACCTAATTCCCATCGTAGCATAGAGAGATGCAAAGTCCATATTCTAAGTTGCGTATGTAAAATTATCATAAGGTCCACCACCTATCCAAGATAAGTTCCATTGAGGCATACAAAACCACAAGGTTCACTACATGTCAAAGCTAAGTTTCATCAAATCAAAGAGAGACACAAGGTCCACAATTTAAGCTACCCATGGAAAATTGTTGTAAGGTCCATCACTTGTCCAAGCTAAGCTTCATCAAAGCATATAGCACCATAATGTCCACAATCTAAGCTATGCATGGAAAATTGATGCAAGGTCCACCACTTCTCCAAGCTAATATCCATTGAAGCATTGAGAGCCACTCCATTGAAGAATACATAGCTCAAATATCCACCACTTGTTCAAGATAATCTCCATTGAAGCGTAGAGGGACACAAGGTCCACAATCTAAGGTAAGCATGTAGAAATGATTGAACGTCTTCAATCTTAAGCTTCATGCAAGAATAGAGAGCCACAAGGTCCACCACTTGTCCAACCTAATCTCCATTGTAGCATAAATACGTACAAGGTCCATAGTCTAATCTATGCACGGAGAACTGATACAAGGTCCACCAATTGTCCAAGCTAAGCTTAGTCAAAGAAAATAGACCTGGAAGATCCACAACCTAAGCTATGCACAAAAAATTGATGCAAGGTCCACCACTTGGCTCCAAGCTAAGCTCCATTGAAACATAGAGAGCCACTCCATTGAAGAATAGAGAGCCATAATGACCACCACTTGTTCAAGATAATCTCCTTTGAAGCATAGAGGGCCATAAGGTCCACAATTTAAGCTAAGCAAGGAGAAATGATGCAAGGTCCACCACGTGTTCAAGCTTAAACTTCATTCAAGCATAGAGATGCACAGGATTCACCACTTATCCCACCCAAATCTCCATTGTAGCATAGAGAGTTACAAGGTCCACAATGTAAGCTATGAATAGAGAATTGATGCAAAGTCCACCACTTGTCCAAACATAAGCTCTATTGAATCATAGAGATCCACAAGGTCCACCACTTGTCCAACCCTAAGCTCTATTGAATGATAGAGATCCACAAGGTCCACCACTTGTCCAAGCTAATCTTCATTAAATCATATAGAGCCACAAGGTCCAACCAAAGCACACAGAGCCAAAATGTTCACAATCTAAGGTATGCATGGAAGATCGATGCAAGGTCCATCACTTATTCAAGAGAAGATCCATTGAAGAATTGAGCGTCACTTCATTGAAGAATAGAGAGACATAATGTCCAACACCTATTCAAGATAATCTCTATTGAAGCATTGAGTGACAGAAGGTCCACAATTTAAGCTAAGCATGGAGAAATGATGGAACATCCATCACTTGTTCAAGCTTAAGCTATATTCAAGCATAGAGATCCACAAGGTCCACCACTTGTCCAACCTAATCTCCATTGTTTCATAAATACTTACAAGGTCCATAATTTAATATATGCATGGAGAGCTGATGCAAGGTCCACCATTTATCCAAGCCTAAGCTCTATTGAAGCATAGAGATTCACAAGGTTCACCACTTTTTTAAGCTAAGATTTATTCCAGCATAGAGACCCACTCTATTGTAGAATAGAGAGCCAAAAGTCAACCACTTGTCCAAGCTAAGATCCATTGAAGCATAGAGAGACACAAGGTCAACAATCTAATTTAGGCATGAAGAATGGATGCAAGGTTCCACCACTTGTCTAAGAAAAGTCCCATTAAAGCGTAAATAGCGACAAGGTCTATGACTTATCCAAGCTAAGGTCCAATCAAAAATAGAGAGATGCAAGGTCCACAATCTAGGTTAGGAATGGAAGAAAAATGAATGGGTCCACCGCTTATTTAATCTAAGCCACATCAAAGCATAGAGTGCCACAAGGTCCATCACTTGTTCAAGATAAGCTCATTTGAACAATACAGAGCCACAAGATCCTTAGTCTAAGCTGAAATGATGCAAGGTCTATCATTGAAGCCAAACTCTATCATTGAAGAAAAAAGAGTGACAATATCTGAAACTTCTCCAAGCTAAACTCTATTATTGACACACAGATAGCCACAAGGTCCACCACTTGTCCAATCCAAGATTCATTAAAGTATAGACAACCACAAGGTCTACAACCTAAGCTAGGCATGGGGAATTGATGCAAGGTCCACCACTTGTCCAATCTAAGTTCCATTGGAGCATAGAGAGCCACAAGGACCATAATCTAAGCTAATCATGGAGAATCGATGCAAGGTCCACCACATGTACAACCTATCATCAGCTATTATATCTAGCAGCATGGATTTCTTGGTTTCTAGATCCCATCACTTGTCCGACCTAAATTAAAAGTTTCCCGCTTGGATTCAAAATTCAAAATTTATCGCTTAGATTAAAAATTTCCTGCTTCAATTCAAAATTTCTACTTGAGGGAGATGTTATAGCATTAGAGCAAGGCCACTTGTTGAACCTCAATCTATAACCTTCTTTATACTGAGAACCTATCTTATTTCATCCCAATAGTAGGTAAGTTTGTCATTTCATGTATTATCTATGAGCCTCTCCTAGTTTCAACTATCATCTCCATTAGAAACCTTAGTAAGCTACGTTACCTTTGTTGAGAAATTAAACAAGGAATCACATTTACGGAGGTGTTGGATAGAAAGCAACAAAATACCAAAGAAAGCAACTTCACTGAGGACATAAGTAAGTCAACTACTAAAATTACATGCTTATGTATAATCTTGTTTTTTATGTATATGTATATATGTCATGTATCCATACTATGTTATGTACAAGCATATGTATTTGTATGTTCTGTATTATATCACCATGAGATAGTATACATTTCTACCACGCATATACATAAACATTTGTACCTACATACATAGGATAAGTGAACACACTACCATTCATATTCACAACATGCATACACTACATAAATATTTATTACCGATGGATGCACCTACAAAAGTATGATAAATAGAGCAAGAATTAGAAATTTGGAATTTGTGTATATGTAAGTGTGAGAGAGATAGAGTATCTATGTAAATATGTGTGATTTGTGTGTATGTGGGTCTTTATGGGAGCAAGGAAGTTGAACAGTGTGAAGGAAAGGAGTTTTCACCATGTTTATGTGTGGGTTGTGTGTATGTGCAAAACATCCATGTATATGTGTGTGTAAGAAGGCAGTACAGAGAAAGAGAACCGTATTGGTTTCTTGGAGAGAAAAACATAAAGACAGAAACCTGATGTAGATGGAGAGTGAGAGAGAGAGAGAGAGGGAGATGAAATGCACCTTGTCAAACACTTTCAATTTACATAGTAAAAGAATTTGGTTTCTGTGATGTTGAAACCCCGAGTGTGATTTCCTTTGTCGTGCTATTCACTCTCTGTTTTTCACATAATGTGGTCCTTGTATGCACCCAAGCCAGAAGTCCCTCTTTTGAATGCGATGTTGGTCCTATCATGCTATGCACAACCTGTTTTGCATGCACTATGGTTTCCTTGTGTGCACGAGCAAGAAATCCCTCAATGCGTGTGAGAAAGAATCTCCCCTAATTTGTCTGTGTTTCGCTTGGTTTGGTGTGTGTTTTTGTGGTAGGGTTATCTAAAATGCCACGTGTACTACTTAAAAGTCATCTGCCTTTTGAGCGATTTGTTTTCATTTTGACCAACCAAGTTTTTTATAAACAAAAAGCAAATTTGGCAGACCGTACAAGTAAAAAATTTTCTGTCCTAATCATGTTAAAAAGAGACAAAACCTCATTGATTTTCTGCATTAAAAACTTTTTGCTTGTAATAAAAAAGGTGCCAAGGGGCTGCCGCCCCTCGACCCTGCTCGGGGTGCTGCCCCAAACCCTGCGGGGGCTGCCGCCCCTCGACCCTGCTCCGGGTGATGCCCCAAACCCCGTGGGGGTTGCTGCCCCTCGAACTTGCTCGAGGTGCTGCCCCAAACCCTGCGGGGACTGCTGCCCCTCGACTCCGCTCGGGGTGCTGCCCCAAACCCCGCGGGGGACTAACGCCCCTTGACCCTGCTTGGGGTGTTTCCCCGAACCCCACAGGGGCTGCCATCCCTTGACCTTGCTTGGGGCACTACCCCAAACCCCTCAAGGGCTGCTGCCCCTCGACCTTGCTCGAGGCGTTACCCCGACTATTAAGTATGGAGCCTGATTTACCCTTGTAATTTTCTGTGGTAAAAGCGCACATTTGTAAGGCCCCCATTATGAGGAGAAGCCATCGCGCGTGAAGGAAAATCACTCACCGGAAACAAAAATTTTCACGGACAAGAATCAGGGGCAACTTTAAAGGCCGGACGGAATATTGTGGCCGGAAAGTGGTCGGAAAACAACCGGTCGGTTGGCCGGTGGCCGGTAGTCAATGGCCGATGGCCGGTGGCCGGTGGTCGGAAGTCAATGGCCGGTGGCCGGTGGCCGAATTCAATGGCCGGTGGCCGAATTCAAAAGCGGACTTGTCTTCTCAAGGGCGGCCACACATGGGCGGATTGGAGGGTCCGATTTGGACTTTTTCGCACAAGGGTGGCTACACATGGCTGTCTCTCATTAGAGAGGGCAGCCCTTTTGGCCTATAAAAGGAGGCCATTTCTACACAAATTTCATAGTGTGAAGTTGATGCAACAAGGTGAGTGTGAGGTGGTGAGAGTGAAGCAAGGCGGGAGCTCCATTAAGGGTATAATACCTTTGTAAACTACTTCTTGTTTTGAAGTACTAAAGCCATTGAGTGGCTGCTTTCCTGTGGATGTAGCCCACATTGGGTGAACCACGTATATAGTGTGTACTCTCTCTCTCTCTCTCTCTACTCTATAATCTCATGTATATAAATCTGTCTCTCTCCATTAAGTAATCTACTCAATTATCTATTTAGCTACGTCTTATTTCCTAACACCGACCCCCACAGGGGCTTCCGCCCCTTGAACCGGCTTGGGATGCTGCTACCCCAAACACCGCGGGACCCCTCTTGGGGTGTTGTACCAAACCCCAATCTAAACTCTTGTTGCACCACCCTATTCCACTTTGTCAATTGTGGTCTAGCTTAGATAATCTATGTATCTAAAACCTAGTCTCTTTCCTTATTTCACAACTCACCAAGGATAATCAACATAAATAAGTGGTGGAAAATGACTCTATTTTGGATCTCATAACTCAAAATTTTCTTGGACATTGTCCATATCCACAACATGCCTAAACTATGCTCAAAGCTATTCTCGTCATAGCAAGCTTGGGGGTTTTTGTTTCAAATTTCACTAATTGTCAGATCTTGCTTATCAAGAGAAGCAAGGGCTATGTCGTGCAACAATACACCTTGGACCTTGCCCCAAATCTTGATTCCACCACAATTCCAAGCCATAATCTAATATAGCAAGGTGTCTTCTATGTGAAAATCCACCAGTTGGTCCACACTACTCCAATCCTGTTTTCATTCAACTTTGACATTAAAAAGCACTGTTGCTTTCTTATAGTACACCTTTGCTATTTCCCATCAAAGCTACATCCACCACTTGTCAAAGCAAGACTCTTACATAGGGAGGGGGTTTTGGTTTCAAGATTCACCACTTGTCCTTGTTGAAGCAAGTACATCTTTAACTTTAGGAAGCTACTAGCTCATCTAGTAGTTCACCTTCAGCATTGGCCATTAAACTACATCCACCACTTCTAGATGAGTATTAAAAGAAGCAAGGGATACTTGGACATTGAGAGGCCCTACAATAGTTCACCTTGTACATTAACTATGTCCACCACTTGTCCAACCTTTACTCTCATATAGAAAGGGACTTTTGGTTTTGAGATCCATCACTTGTCTAACCATACTTCCATTGAAAGAAGCAAGAGATACTTGTAGATTGGGAACCAAGATCCTACAATACCACCTTGGACACTGGAAATTAGAACTAGGTCCATCACTTGTCCAAGCTTTACTCTCATATAGAAAAAGGGACTTTTGGTTTCAAGCTCAACCGCTTGTCCAGCCTTACTTCCATTGAAAGAAGCAAAGGATATTTGGACATTGGGAAGCAAGTTCCTACAATAGCACCTTGAAAAATGTCCATTAGAACTAGGTCCACCATTTCTCCAAGCTTTACCTCATATAGAAAGGGGCTTAGGTTTCAAGAGCCCCCCTTGTCCAACCTTACTTCCATTTGAAGAAGCAAGAGATACTTGGACATTGACAAGCAAGTTCCTAAAAGAGCACCTTGAACACTGGCCATTATCACTAGGTCCACCACTTGTCCAAGCTATGATCTATTATAGAAATGTCTATAGAGTTATAGTATTCATAACCCTTGTGTAATGTAACTTATACAATTGATCTATAATTATGAATTTAAGAAGGTGCTTCTTTTTAACTTACAAAATGGACATTGAATCTGGGGAGAAAGTGCATATTGTACTTGACAATGAAATTGTTGGTATTGGTTGTGTGTGTAGAACAGATCCTGATTCCACTTGCGGCGGTACAAAGATAGGGCAAGGAAATGTATCTATACTAGTGGAGGAATGTTTGAAGGATGTGGTCCTCCCTTTTTCTACAATGGATACTACATCTCTCCAAACCTTGTTATGGAGTGTTTGTTCAATGGCCTAAGCTTCTTTTGCATAAATCCATAATGAATGACAATGTCATTGACACAAATGAAATCTACAGTGTTGATGAATCATCTTGATCCTCTAGTTACAGATGCAATACCTATTACAAGCCTAGAGTTTGAAATGTCAATACGCAAATCTTGGAGAAATCAAAGGGTCCTTTTAAAGTATGACACAATGATGCACACGGTGAATGAAGGGACCATCTTGTATGTATTTCCACATGATTATGTCAATTTTCAAGTACTTGGTGATGACTTTTTGGGCGTAGGTATTGAAAGGGAGAATGCAATCAGTGAGAATATGCCTGAAGTGGGAATAATTACTTTGCTAAAGTGTCCCATCCAACATGGTTATGCAATCAGTGAGAATATGCCTGAAGTGGAAAGCATTACTTTGCTAAAGTGGCCCATACAACAGACAACCATTTTGTGGATGGGAGCCCACTACAACACTTTGTTCATGTCGATGGGATGCATACTAGACGTGAGGATGTATCCAATGATGACAATGCTGAGAAAAGAATTGATGGTAGTGTTGATGCCCCTTTGCTAAGGAAGAGACGATATAGTTTCATCAACAGGACTCAAAAAGTGCAAGCAACACCGGCTTCTAATTTTTATCTTTCAGCTGAGTCAATTCAAAGGGTTTCATGCATTGATTGTTGTGGAAAAAAATGCTATCAGTTTGCTGATTGTGATTTGGTGACAAGATTACGGTAATAATTTTGGGGAGAGTCTCAAAAAGCACACACAAATTATATATATGATGTTCTGTCTATATGCTATCAAAAAGATGAGAAGTTGCGATACCAATGCAAGATAAATGGCTCTATTGTTTTCTGCACAGCATGGTATGAGCTACATGGAATACCAAAGACATCATTTTACCGCTACAAGTAAAATTTTGAAAACGATGTACGCCAACATGTGCATGGTAACACATGTACATTGAGAAGAGGACTTCAACATACTAGTTTAGCAAGAGTACTATTAAATGCATTTGTGGATAACAACTCTAAGAAGATGCCACATAGAAGCAGAACACTACTAGATGGCTCAAAAGAGACTCAATTAGTGATTCCATCAATGTACAAACAAGTTGACATTTGAAGCGAAATCAACACAACACTGGACCAAATGGGCTATGAGAAGAAGTTATCTCAATCTTCTTTTGGTAGAATTTGGAACAAAGAGTATCCACATGTCACTTTAACAAAGACAAGTGAGTTCACTAAGTGCAATGTCTGTAGTTCAATCAAGGAAAGGATAGAAGCTAAACCTTCTCTTGAAGAGAGAGCTCTTCTCTTGACAGAAAGAGAAGTTCACATGGGACAATAGAAGAGTTGTAGGCAGTTATATTATGCATTGTACACATATTCAGAAACTCAACCACAAAAGTATGTTTGTATAATCCATGATAAGATGGATCAAAAGAAGAATACCATTCCTAGATTACATATTGTTCCTAAGGGTGTGGGTTCAGGATACAATTTGCAGGTGGATTTGATAGGTATGATCACTCATGGCCTTGGAGAAGGTCATTATGGTCACTTTGTCTTGAATGGTTTGTGGCTAGCTAATCCAAATCTTACAATTGGCTCAATTGCTAATTGTTTACATGACTTAGAGAGGATAGATAAGCATTCTCTGGTGATCTGGAATCAAATGGGCTACCAAGGAGTAGTATCTCTCTACTACATGCTTTGAACTCAAGGGATGCTTTAGACCACCACAACCTGAGTGATGGAAAAGATCCCATTGTGCAAACATCGAAAGCTACAAAAGCACAATCGGGGTCAACATTTTTCAAGTTGCCAGAGAACTTATTACTACAATTGGATAATTGTGCAGGGGAAACAAAAATCAATACTTATTTGCCTATTTGTCAATGCTTGTTGCAAGGGGTGTTTTCAAAGCCATCCAACTAGGATTTTTGATGGTTGGGCATACACATGAGGACGTAGATGCCATGTTAAGTTTTCAGAGAAATTGAGAGTTACACAGACATATACTTTGCCACACTTCATGGATACATTATGAAATAGCTCATCTTCATCTTCGACCCCATTTTTTCTTGAAAAGGTCCCCAATTTCAAGCAATATTGTGATGGTTTTCTTTGTGATGGACAAGACATACTTGTTGAACATTCCAAACCACTTCAATTCAGGTTTTTTATGCAAGATGAGACACAAATGATGCAGTATAAGGCACATGTAGGTATATCAAGTTGCAGTGGAATCATTCGCCTTTGGAAAACAGACATAGAAGGCAATCCAATGTTGCCACATGGAGATCCTCCTTTGGTACCAATGGCAGAATATGTCAAGGTTCACGAAGAAGTGATTTTAGGGTTGAAGAATTATATTAAGTTTTGGCAAAATCTAAGGAATGGTTGAAATGTGCCACGGTATTATAGACTTGTGATAGATTACTGGATTAAGGTGATTGACGATCTTGGAAAAGAAACCATATCAGAGGGAGGCTTGTATGAAATTTTTTGTCCAACAACTCAGGACTCTTGTCACCTACAATCCACTACAATGAGCTTAAACAAGGAGCAAAAAGATTCCTAGGCCTTGAAGAGCTGAATGATCATTTTTGTGGTCCTCAACAAGATATACCAAGGAATGAATCTGACCCTATGTTTGATGTGCACCAAGGTGACTTTGTTATGCTAGCTCCAAGTGACATGGAAACCTATCCAGTTTGGCTCGCAATGGCTTTATGAGACATTGACGCAACGAGCCTACATCACCAAACTACAAAAAAAAAATTGATCCAATATTGGGCACCTTGTGCAAGAAAGACTGGGATGACGGATACTCAAGCCTACACTAATTGCTGGAAGGGTTTTTGGGCTATCAACTGCAAGGACCCAAAAGTGTGGGAAATGGTAGATGCAATTGTTTGGTCATGGAGACCCAACAAAGAAGGACCATTTTCTAGGATCAAGATTCCAAAAATGCATGCTCTAAAAGCTAAAGTAAGTCTTGCTCATGCACATCGACCACGCTTGGATCAAAATTTGGATATGGCATCAAATTTGGAGTAGATTATGCGGAGCTTCCATTGTGACTATAAGCGTCAATTTTGTAAACAAGATCTCTAGCTGTATCAACCTTTCTTTTTTTTGTTTAATTAAGAGAGTTTCTTCAAATTCATGCTTTGTTTATCCTCTTCACTTTTGGCGTTTATCAACACCACAACCAATAAGATTTTCACTCTATCTTATCAACAAGTTTCTATCCTTTTTTTCCACTTTAAGCTAGAAATTCTCAAATTACATGAATTTGGTCAATTTGGAGATTTGCATAATGTAAGATTTCTACCATAATACCTAATATGGTCTTTAGCTTTAGAAAAGATGTGTGTATGTTCTCTTTTACTCTGATATCTCTAATGGATTAGTAAGATTCAATTAGATTTAGGAAGGTTGTGTGTGTGTTATCTCTTACTCCAATATGTAAAGTGGATTAGTAAAGTTTAATTAGCTATAGAAACGAATGTGTGTGTGTGTGTTCTCTTTTACTCTAATTTCTCTAGTGCATTAGTAAGATTCAATTAGCTTTAGAAAGGATGTGTGTATGTTCTCTTTTACTCTAATCTCTCTAATGGATTAGTAAGATTCAATTAGCTTTATGAAGGATGTGTGTGTGTTATCTCTTTCTCTAATCTCTATAATGGATTAGTAAGATCCAATAAGTTTTAGAAAGGATGTCTGTATGTGTTCTCTCTTACTCTAATCTCTCTAATGGATTAGTGAGATTCAATTAGTTTTAGAAAGGATGTGTGTGTTCTCTCTTACCCTAATCTCTCTAATTATACCTACTCTTTCTAGTTAATACATCTTAACTATTAACATATGCATAATTAATTTGAAAGTTAATGCATAAGAGTACTCATCACACTCTTATTATGCATAATTAAATTCTCATTAACCAATTTTATTATCAATTAGATTAATTAGTATTTTGAATAATACTAAAAATTGATGTAGTTGAAGTATAGAAATAGAAGTTAGAATTGGATTAGAAATGTCATGCATTTCTAAACTTTCAATTTCGTAGTTTCCACACTTAATTCTTGATTAGTTAAGATTAAGAAAATTTTTGATATATAGAAATTAGGCGTAATGTAGTAACACTAAGTGCGAATCGGAATTGGCGAGGGTTCAAATCACAGACTCTCTTTGGAAAATTTTAGTAAAGTAATATTCAAGAAAAATAGCAAGGTTCCTTCTATGTAAAAACGACCTTAGATTTCAAGAAAATTACTAGGAAAATTGACCAATTTAAATTTCAAAGTGTATAACCTAAGTGTAGTACAGAAAAATGGCTCCAAAGCATGCTTGAAACCAAGGTGCTAATGATCATGAAGCCGATAGAGGTAACGGGGGAACTTCTGCGGAACATGCTATGCCTCCACCAATTGGACCAATCGGAGCTATGGTACATGCTATTAATGTAATTTCAAGTTATGCATCATTGCACATGCGAGACCATAGAGATATATTACTCAGTTTAGAAAAGGAAAACACAGACCAAAACCAAGGGGATTAACCCCAAGAAACTCAGCATATGTATGACAAGTAGAAAAGAATGTTTGGTTAAGACGTTTTCTATAGGAAAGAATGTATGTCCAATACTTTCGATACAGTTTCCCTCAAGATTCTCTACTTATTAGCACTGGCAGTAGGTGCAGTTTTCAAGGCATGAGAGGACATCTACGGTGGCACAGCTGATGCTACGGTGGGTGTACACCCAGGATGGCCAAGCTGGATACTGCAGTTATGTTTTGCCATGGTGTGAGGATGACGCTCGGTTTGGCACCATCTTTGTTGTGGTGGGAGTACGCCCAAGTTGGCATAGCGAGTACTTATTGAGCGGTATGGGACACTGGTGCAGCCAAAGTTGGTTGAAGTGGAGAGATGGTCTATGCCAAACAGAGGCAGCAGTGGAGTGCAGTGCAAAAGGCTAGGGCAGGTGCCAAGGCCCTAGGCAGACAAAGGGTAGCGGGAATGTATGCTTAAAGCGATTTTTTAGGCCAAAAGTGTTGCGGAATGGTCTAGATGGGATGGAAGATAAAGCTGTCCAAAATGCCAAGTTAAGGCTCTAGAATGTAGTGTTCAGTGTTCTTTAGAATCTCGTTCCGACAGCTCGTCAAATGGAGCCCCGGTGTGCAAGATCCTGAAGTTTAAACGTATAGTATGTAGCAGATCCCTGACGGAAAGGGCAGCTGGGGATAGGTGATCCGAGCTGATGTTAGCATGTGTAGTGCTCGAGTTGTGGAGCATGCCGGTCTTTTTGGATTGTGAATCAGAGCTCTGGTTAGCAAGATATGGTCAGTTGAAATTTTCCCGGGGGCCAATTATGAGCCCATTTGACCGCTTTGAAAAAATACGCCTCTGGCATTTTTTTAGGCCTCGACTAGCTTCAAGAAAGTAGAACATGCCGAGCGGAGTCAATGAGAAGTCAGGGCATGTAGTCTCGAGCACCGAGTTATGGCCTGGAGAAACCTAGGGTAGTTGAAGATAAAGTGCATGTAGATAATTTTCTTGTTTTTTGGCGGCCTCAGATAGCTAGCTCAGAGAAGTCAAAATACAACAAGGTTTGCACGGCTCAGAGCCAACTCAATGGAGATCCGGAGGTTTTGCGGCTTGATCATTGGACACAAGAGCAATAAGAAGGGGCCAATGGACGTGTGCTACCAAAGTGGAAAATAAAAGGCCATTTTCTTATAAATTTTTGGGAACCCATGAGGGTACACGAACGAGGGGACTGCCACGTGGCTCACATAAATCCCATATGGCCAGAGGGAAGCCGGAGGCGCAAGGTATAAAGGCTACGAGGTTGCACCATTTGGAGATATGTTGAGGCGAGCAGGGGCTCTTGAGCCCGAGGCGATGGCGGCCCTGTCGGGCGCTGTGTTTTGGCAGAGCTCCGGCATTGAGAGGTTGGTCGCGGTGGTTTTTGGCCAGCTTGGTGGCACGCGCTCGTGCGGGAGCAAAGACCGGCGAGTTGGTAGTGATGATGTGGAACGCCCGACATGGGGCAGTTCCCACAGGCCAGGGGCCCCACTTTTTGAAGGAAAAAGTGGGAGGAGGCATTAGCGATGTCTCTAATGCCCCCCCTCCCCGATGCATGTAATGGGCAGTCCTGTAGTAAGGAGACGGGCAGGGCGGGCAAAGAAAGACAAGTGCCAAGGAGGCAGTCCACATAGAGAGAGAGAAAGAGAGCCCGAGGGCAGCCAAGTATACACTGCAAATCAAAGGGGACCAAACCAAAGCTAAGGACAAAAAAAGGAGGTCAAGGCCAAAAAGGAGCCAACGAGGAGTCAAATAGAGAGAGAGAGTCAAAGTCAAGCTAATTGAGTAGTATAAGGTTAATCCTAAAGAGGGTAAAATATGAAAGATAAAAAATAAAAAATAAAAAGTCTAGGGGGCAATAGCGACATCGCTAATGCCCCCCCCCCCCAAGTGAAAAAGAGAGAAGAAGAGAGCAGATAGAGCAAGGCGGTGCCCCTTTCCCAAAAATGCCAATTCAAGGTGCCAAGTGGACTAATTAAATTGTAAATTCCCAAATTAAAGGCCCCCCCTATAAAAGTCAAAATTGGATGAAATTAAGGGCTTTTTTCCTGGCCTTTGGAGTGCCGTTTGAAGCCTTCAAAGTGGAGTTCTCTAGCAAGCTAGCCCCTTTGTAGATTTTGCTTTAAAATGGCCATGGTGATGGCAATGCAAGCCCGTGTATGTGTTTTTTGAAGTGCAATCAAACCACAGTTGCCTCCCGTGCTGTTGTTTCCCCTTCCCCTCTTCTCTTTCTACTATTTTCATGTTTCTCCTCGATGCCGGTTGTGTGGAAGTGTGTGCCCCCTCGGACCGATGGCGTTTTGAGTGAGAGCGTGAGACTGAGTGGCTGTGTGTGTGTGTAAGGATGGAGACAGATAGTGGTAGTAGGTGTGCCTTGTGTGGCTGATTTGTGGAGTGTGTGAGCAGTGGAAATCGATCAGGCAGTGGTCTGATAGTGTGAGTTGTGTGTTTGAAGGTGTTTTCCGAGAGGATAGGGTGTTGTGAATACCCTGAGATATAGAGAGTCCCTTGTGTTTGTGTCGGGTGTGTTCCCCCATTCCCTCTCTCCATATTCTGGTTCCCCCACGAAGGAGCACGTTGATTGTTCCCAGTTAATCGAAAAGAAGCGGCTTTTTGCATTCGAAGTCATGGCAGCTAGAAGCTATAGAGCGATTTTCACAGGAGAAGAGAGCCCTGACGAGTGGATGTCAGATTTCGAGTTGTATATGCTATTGTTGCATATGCCGAACGAGGATAGAAAAATGCAGACTTTTCCTTTGGTGATGCGTGGTACAGCTAAATCATGGTACGAAGCATTGGAAGGTGAGGCGAAGCAAGCATGGCCAGCTCTACGGGCGAGGTTTCTTCACGACTTTTGCAAGGAGACTTCCCCAATCGAGATGGATGCAAAGCTGAAGGCGCTTAAGCAAGATGTAAGTGAAGAATTCAATCTGTTTTTGGGTCATTTTGAAGAGTGTTGGACAGAGCTAGCGATAGCCATGCAGTTGGCTAATGGAGACTATTTCAAGCTGGACAAATTCATTGTGTGTCTGCACCCTAAAGTGAGAAAAGGTTTATTTCGAGAGCCCAGAGAATTACAATGGTGCGATAGCCATTGCACGGTCGAAGAGCAGAAAGATAAAGAAGAAGATAGAGCAGGGTGTGTCAGGCTATGAAACGATGGCCCATGTTCAACCGCAGAGTCCGAGAGAGGCTGCACATGAAGAAAATCATGGAAACCAAGGTGTAGCTGTGGTGTCGCAAAATTGGGTGCGCATGGTGCAAGATTTGTCCGAGAAAATGCAAGAGTTGCAGCTCAGTGTCATGCATAGAGGACAACCAAGAGGAGCAAGGGGCAGGTCAAGGCCACTGCCAGGTAGTTGTTATAATTGTGGAGAAGAAGGGCACTATGCACCTGATTGTCCTCAACAACAGAGAGAAAGAGGAGGCATTTACCGGATTTTTGGTAGAGGTCGAGGTCAAGGACAATACAATGGTCCAAGAGAGCAAGCGGTGGAGAATCCTATGCAGCTGGTTCCGCAAAACGGAGGTGAAGTCCTAAGAGTGAATATTATCGGGATGGACAAGCAGGACGTCGAAGTTTTGGCTAATAAGAGGGAAAGAGCTGAGAGGGAGATAGAGACAAAGCGGGAGACTAAAGCTCGCAAAGGAAAAGAGAAAGTGTACGAAGGTAGAGAGCAGCCCGGGCCTAGCAAGAGAAGGAGGTGTTGCAAGATCAAGCAGGCGGATTTCCAGCTAGGACGTGGCTATCCCGAGTACAATCTGGTGAGTGATGTTCAAATCAGAAAGAAAATAGTACTTTTGGTCAGCTGTTAGCTTTAAACCCAAATTTTAGGAGGCAGTGGTCCACAAGTGTTAGCACCAGGCTGCCCAGAGCTAAGGGAAATGTGCAAGCAATGCAAAACATGGCTTTGAGGGTAGGTAGCCCCACTGATGTTCTCCCGTTGGTGTATGCGATTATAGAGAAGAGGATGCAGGTACAAGCCTACATAGACGGTGGAGCACAGGTTTGTGTCATGACGGAAGCAGCCGTGAAAGAGATGGGAGTCAAGTTAGTAGTCAAGCCAAATGTACGCATGAGGATGGACAACCATACCAAAGCTAGGTGTCTGGGTGTGGCTCAAGATGTAAAGGTCAAGGTGATGGGCATAGAGTGCCTAATAGACTTCTTTGTGATGAAGGCAGGGGATAATGCTTATCCAATCATTTTGGGTAGGCCATTGCTTTTGGCGATAGAAGAAAAGCAGGATTGGGAGAGCAAAGTGTTCACTTTCCCAGACAAAGAGAAAGGCAAACAAATTGTGCTTCATTCAAAGACCAAGGAGAGCAGTTCTCATCCTATGGCAATTAAAGATGAGGGCGACACGACGAGCTATGAGTACGAGACCGAGAAGGGCTATGATGAAGGCTATACTAGCACAGAGGAAGAGGAGAGTGAGGACGACATATTGAAGATAGATGCAGACTTATTCGGGTCACCATAGATGACTCCCCACCTAAAGAAGGTATGCAACCTCAAGCTCAGGGTTTAAGCATAGAGGAGGTTTCAAGCATGTTGAGTGAAGATTTAACCAAGGTTGAAAAGGAGGGCTATGTGCAACTATGTGAGTCCTATCCAAATCTATTTGCAATGGAGCATTTGGGAGGTGCAAAAGGGGTGGAACACAAGATTTTTCTTAAGGAGGGACATAAGCCTAAAGCACAGAAGATGAGAAGGCTAGGGGAAATCCAAAAGGAAGCCCTTTGGCAGGAGATCAATAAGTTGTTGGATGCTGGCATCATATATCCTGTAAAAGATCCAGAGTGGGTCTCGCCAGTGGTCATAACCCCTAAGAAGAATGGGAAATGGAGAGTGTCTGTCGACTACAAGCCATTGAATTCCTTGACCAAGAGGAATCACTACCCCTTGCTATTTCAAGACGGAATCCTACACCAAGTGGCTGGGCATGAGATATATTCAATTATGGACGGCTTTTCGGGGTACTTTCAGATAGGGATTGCGCTTGAAGACAAGATGAAGAACACATTCATATCTCCATGGGGTTGCTTCGCTTACCACCGCAAGATGCCATTTGGATTAGTAAATGCCTATGCCACCTTCCAAGGTTGGATGAACGGGGTATTTGGTCCATACCTACGCCGTTTTATTAGGGTCTTCATGGATGATATCGGCTGCTATAGTTCAGGAATAGAGAACCTATCAAAGCTCCAACTATGCTTTCAAGGGCTCGATGAAGATGGAGGTCAGCTGAATCCCAAAAAGTGCAAGCTAGCGCAGCCTCCATCACAGTTGTTAGGTCATGTGGTGTCGCAAAACGGTATAAAAGGCTGATCCCGAGAAGGTGAAGGCGTTGGTGTTGATGGAGCTGCCATCAGATGCTCAAGGTTTGGATTCATTTGTTCATAAGCTGAAATATTTATCATGTTTCTTTGGATGCTGTCGCAATATGTACATCCTCTTCAAAAGAGGGCTCAGCAAGTGCATGGTTATGAGTGGGATGGGGAAGCTCAGGAGGCTTTTGATAGTGTTAAAGAGGTTTTGTGTCAGCTGCCAGTGGTGTGTCCTTCCAATCGAGAGGATGACTTTTATGTGTCTATGACAGTGGGCACGGTTGCTATTGGAGCGTTTCTATTGCAAAAGGTAGGGAGAAGCTACAAGCCGATATACTTTGAGAGTAGGGTAATTAGCCCAGGAAAGGCTACCTACACCGAGGCGGAGCAATGGGTGATGGATCTAGTCTTCGCTTGCAAGAAGTTCAAAGTCCATTTGATTGTGCGTAAGTTTCTTGTGTTGACAGCTAATAATTTATTGCCAAAGGTAGTGCTACATTTGAAGCCAGGAAGGAGAATTATGAAGTGGGTGTTGGAGCTACAAGAGTTTGACATCAAGTTCAAGGTAGATCACACGAGTCGGTCTCACCTGGAAGACATTCTTGTCAGTAAGGCCATCGATTTTTCGACCTATCCAAGGGTGGTGCGAGATGAATCTAAGGAGGAACCCGACTTGGAGGATGCTTTTACTATGTGGTTTGATGGGGCATATCAAAGGATAGTGCAGAAGGCAGGAGGAGGTGTGGTGATACACGACCCACACAACAAAGCTATATTTTTGAAGGCATATGATCTAGAGGATGTCCACACCAATAATGAGGTGGAGTATCTCACTCTACATTTGGGTTTAAAGCAGTGCATAGAGTTCGGCATTTCAAGGTTGGTGGTGAAAGGAGATGCGTTGCTAGTCATCAAGCAACTACTAGGCCAATGGAAGGTAAAGCGCGATTCTTTTCCATCAAGTCTGTGGGCGTATAGGACGTCCTATAAAGTGGCTACAAACTTCACTCCATTTGAGCTAGTTTATGGTAAGGAGGTTGTGTTGCCAGTGCATGCACAACTAGGTGCTTTGAAGGGTATGTGGCGTGTCAATGCCACTCGAAAAGGGGTTCTACAGGATCAGATAGCCAATTTAGAGGCTTTGAAGATGGACAAGGAGGCAGCAACAGACTATTATGTGAAGCAGAGGGAGAAGCGGGTTGCCAAGTTCAATCAGAACCTGCAGGACAAGAAGATAGAGGAAGGAGACCTAGTCATGAAGTACGAAAGCTACCTGGATGTCACATTCCAGAAGAAGTTCAAGAAGAAGTGGACGGGTCCATATAAAGTGAAAAAGACCTTTCCGAACGGGACCTATCAGTTGGTAAGAGAGAATGCCAAGCTTCTTAGGAACAGGGTGAATGGTGTGCGGCTTAAATTGTATTACGAGAGGGATCTAGTGCCTGAAGTGAAGCAAATTATAGTCAAGGGGGGTAGGCAACCCACCTAGAGCATGCAGTGTGCGAGAGAAATGAGATAAAGCTTTGTACATAGCCTATACATATAGTTATGGTTTTGTGAGTTCTTTTAATCATCAGTTTCAAAGTTTTGTACATATGCTTTTGGTCGAACATAAATGTTCGACAAGGGGGCTGGGCAATGATGGTGCAACCAAACTTGGTTGAAACGGGGAGATGGTCTATGCGAGCCAGAGGCAGCAGTCGAGTGCAGTGTAGAAGGCTAGGGCAGGTGCCAAGACCCTAGGCAGCCAAAGGGTAGCGGGAATGTATGCTTAAAGTGGTTTTTTAGGCCAAAAGTGTTGCGGAATGGTCCAGATGGGATGCCAGATAAAGGTGTCCAAAATGCAGGGTTAAGGCTCTGAAATATAATGTTTGGTGTTCTCTAGAATCCAGTCTAGACGGCTCGTCAAATGGAGGCCCGGTGTGCAAGATACTGAAGTTTAAAGATACAGTGTGTAGCAGATCCCCGACGGACAGGGCAGTTGGGGACAGGTGACCCGGGATGATGTCAGTATATACATGTGTAGTGCTTGAGTTGTGGAGTATGCCGGTCTTTTCGGATCACGAATTGGAGCTCTAGCCAGCAAGATATGGACATTTGAAATTTTTCGGGGGGGCAGTTATGAGCCCATTTGATCGCATGGAAAAAATACGCCATTTGGCATTTTTTAGGCCTCAACGAGGTTCAAGCAAGTAGAGCATGCCGAGCGGAGTCAATGAGAAATCACGACACGTGATTTCTAGTCTCGAGCATCGAGTTATGGCCTGGGGAAACCTAGGGTAGTTGAAGATAAAGTGCATGCAGATAATTTTCTTGTTTTTTGGCAGCCTCAAATAGCTAGCTCAACGAAGTCAAAATACAGCAAGGTTC
Source organism: Adiantum capillus-veneris (assembly GCF_014529385.1). Classification (NCBI taxonomy): domain Eukaryota; kingdom Viridiplantae; phylum Streptophyta; class Polypodiopsida; order Polypodiales; family Pteridaceae; genus Adiantum; species Adiantum capillus-veneris. The sequence continues at coordinate 74,387,709 of NC_140947.1, forward strand.
GCACGGCTCAGAGCCAGCTGAGTGGAGATCCGACACGGTTTTGCGGCTCGGCCCATCGGACACGGGAGCAGTAAGAAGGGGCCAATGGAAGTGTGCTAACAAAGTGGAAAATAAAAGGCCATTTTCTTATAAAGTTTTGGGAACCCATGAGGGTGCACGAACGAGGGGACTGTTACGTGGCTCAAATAAATCCCATATGGCTAGAGGGAGGCCGGAGGCACGGGGTATAAAGGATACGAGGTGGCTCCATTTGGAGATATGTTGAGGCGAGCAGGGGCTCTTGAGCCTGAGGCGATGGCGGCCCTGGTGGGCGCCGTGTGTTGGCGGAGCTCCGACATTGAGCGGTTGCTCGCGGTGGGTTTTGGCCAGCTTGGTGGCACGCGCCCGTGCGGGAGCGGAGACCGGCGAGTTGGTAGTGATGATGTGGCACTCTCAACATGGGGTAGTTCCCACAGGCCATGGGCCCTACTTTTTGAAGAAAAAAGAGGGAGGACGCATTAGCGATGTCGCTAATGCCCCCCCTCCCCGGTGCATGTAAGAGGGCAGTCCCGCAGTAAGGAGACGGGAAGGGCGGGCAAAGAAAGACAAGTGCCAAGGGGGCAGTCCACATAGAGAGAGAGAAAGAGAGCCCGAGGGCAGCTAGGCATACAGTGCAAAGCAAAGGGGACCAAACCAAAGCTAAGGACAAAAAATGGAGGTCAAGGCCAAAAAGGAGCAAAGGAGGAGTCAGATAGAGAGAGAGAGAGAGAGAGTCAAAGTCAAGCTAATTGAGCAGTATAAGGTTAATACTAAAGAGGGTAAAAGATGAAAGATAAAAAATAAAAAATAAAAAGGCTAGGGGCCAATAGCGACATCGGTAATGCCCCCCCAAGTGCAAAAGAGAGAAGAAGAGAGCAGATAGAGCAAGGCGGTGCCCCTTTCCCAAAAATGCCAATTCAAGGTGCCAAGTGGACCAATTAAATTGTGAATTCCCAAATCAAAGCCCCCCCCATAAAATTCAAAACTAGAGCAAGTTAAGGGCTCTTTTCCTGGCCTTTGGAGTGCCGTTTGAAGCCTGCAAAGTGGAGTTCTCTAGCAAGCTAGCCCCTTTGTAACTTTTTCTTGAAAATGGCCATGGTGATGGTAGTGCAAGCCCGTCTATATGTTTTTTGAAGTGCAATCAAACCACAGTTGCCTCCCGTGATATTGTTTCCCCTTCCCCCCTTCTCTTTCTCCTGCTTTCATGTTTCTCCTCGGTGTCGATTGTGTGAAAGTTTATGCCCCCCCGGACCGATGATGTTTTGAGTGAGAGAGTGAGATTGAGTGGCTTTGTGCATGTGTAAGGGTGGAGACAGGTAGTGGTAGTAGGTGTGCATTGTGTGGTGGATTTGTGGAGTGTGTGAGCAGTGGAAATCGAGCAGGCGGTGGTATGCTAGTGTGAGTTGTGTGTTCGAAGGTGTTTTCCGAGAGGATAGGGGTGTTGTGAATACCCTAAGCTATAGAGAGGCCCATGTGTTTGTGCCGGGCGTATTCCCCCATCCCCCCTCTCCAACGCTCATGACAAGGTTTTTTATGAATAATGTATATACCGATTGGAACTAATGGTGCAAGTACTAATGGAAAAATGTTCATTGAAGCTAGCATTTTCTCAATCTTCTTAGTATTGTACTTTTTTCATAGATCATCTCGTCTAAGAGCCTTGTTCCATCTTGTGGTATTATCAGTTTTTTGTATTCGCCTATTGGATCCCTGAATTGTTAGTGTCTGGATAGCATAGTCACAAATTGCTCCAACCGTTCTTAACCAAGGCTTTCCTAGAAGCATCCCATAGGCTCCCTATACATATAGGACTAGGAAGCTGGACTTGAGATTCTCTTTACTAACTACGATCTGCATCTTCTCAATCAATCCTATGACTTGGACTACCCTATGGTCATCCATTCTGACTTTGAATGGTGTTGGTTTCAAATCAGTAATCCCTAGTTCTGACCTCAAATGCTCTTCGAGGATGTTGCCTCCAGCTCCTTGATCCATTATTACTCTCAATAACGGTTTTTACTACTTCCTCAGCTTGTAATCAACCTAAATAATTAATACCTCATCATCCCTGATGGCTGCCCTACTACTCTTGCTTCGGCTTTAGCCTTCCTCTTCTACCTTATAAACTTTGCAGCTTTTGGTAATGTGCATCTAATATCATCTAATTCTACCATCAACTTTTGAATTCTTTCACACACCTTTACGTATATTTTGTCACGTTCATTACCAGAGCTACAATTTGCACTAGAAGAATTCTCCTCTTTTTGATTGCCTTCACAGTCTCATTGGGCTAACTTCCCTAGTCTAGTAGTTGGCTGACACTCTGATGGACTCTCTATCTGATCCTTCCCTAGTTTAGTACTTGCCCTTTTCATTTGAGTCCCTCTCAGATGAGCTAGAAGTAGTGTTGGACTCTAACCCTTCATTTCATGACTCAGATATCCATGAGATTGGGTCTGTCTCTCGGCTCTCTTTGCATGGCTTTGCTTGGAATGGACCGAATGTTGAGAATCCCTTGATTCATCAAATGTTCCTAGTCTTGGAGGAGCCTTTGTCTCATTTTTAGGTTCTCTCTCAATATCAAAGCCTTTCTTTTACTCTTCTAGAATTGGGTTTATGCAGTTCGGATCATCCGTGAATCTGGTAGCTATACTTTTGCCTCGTGCAACTCATCTAGGTGCCATGTTTTGATTCCTAATGTCTCTAACACCAATTGGGAGATAGTACAACTATCAAGAGCAACTTAACCCAAACCATCATGATTGCCAAAATGGAATGAGTTGAACTTATGATAACTATTCTAGGTTGATTATCTAAAGTAAGTTCACATCAAGTTATGACTTCAAATCAGATAAGATGGGAATCAAATACAAAGACTATAACTGAAATACAAACTAGAGTAGAACTGAGACTGAACACTGAAAGTGGAGACAGGAACCAAAATGTACTCAGATTAGTGTAAACCAATAAAACAATGTGAGCTAAGTATGCTTAGATCTCAATTACAGTTACAAACATACAAGAACATAGAGAGCTCTAAGATACACAACACTAGTCGAGAAGAGATAGATAAAGATACCTCAGTATGAATTAGTGAGTCCTATATATAGCCAACAAATTGGACCTATGATCAATTGTCCATTCTACCAGTTACCTTAATAGCTCACCCGTATTTTCCTTCAACTGGTGGTTGTTCCCGTTGTCTATAGATGGTGTAGTGATCCTTGACTTTACAAAGGGGAGAGGCTATATTTATAGGTGAGAAGATCCTTTATTAGGATTATTTCCTAATAATCATTTAACTGGAAAACATGGTTATGCATTATTTTATAAAAAAATTAAGAGAGTGGGGATCTCTTGCCTCTTGAGTCACATGGATGTGGGCTGACGAGAGATAGTTATTGATGAGGTGAAAGGAGAGAAAAATCAAGAGGGGTGAGTGAATTATTGTGAGGCTTCCTACTCCAAGATAGAATAGAGTGGGTGCATTTTGAATCAAAGGGTTAGTAGTTAATGTTAGTAATCACTAATAAAATGTTAATGTTACATGTACAAATGGACTGAAAAGAATGGAGAGAGAATTAATGAGGGTGGGAAATCCATTATGATATCCGTGTGTTGTTGGAGAATCTTGAACTCATGTTCAAAAAATGATCTCTAGTCTTCTTCTTGTTCTTCTTCTAAGTTTTTACTCCAGCCCAATATTGATTTACATGATGTGGGACGCATGTCTAACCTCACCATCCTATCTTATTGCAGTATTAGAGAGAACCACGATTAAATTGTCAATCCATGGGATGAAGCTGACTCGACTAGTGCGTAGAGGCTACAAGAGGTTGTCAGTCTCCCAGAAAGCAAATGACATCTGTTACAGCATCAAATGACATCCAAATGTAGCAAAACTTCTAGGACAAGTTTATAAGACCTAAGAACACATGCTTATGGTCTCAAACCCCACTTTAGGTCAAGTTCCAAAATCGCGATTATTAACAGCAGTGGATTTTTGACCTAGTTTTTTTGGACCCAGAATGCATCTAAATGCTTAGCAATGATGCCCCAATACCCCGCCTATGCTTATTTTTTTATTTAAAAGTGTAAATTTCTAATTTTGATGAAATTAGGCCGCGGGTCGTAGGCCGCGGATTGGTGACGTCAAAAGCTACGAAATACTGTGAATGGCTTACGTCAATGCGTAGAGCTCTTACCTGCGGCTGCAATGCAACAAACGCAATCGCAATGTGACAATTGAAGAGGGAGTAGGAAGCATGAGAAGGAGAGAAGTGAGCGTCGTTAGCTCACGCTGTGTATTTCTTCTCCAAAAACTTACAAAAATTGTCTTTTATACCTTAGCCAAGGTTTTTGGATGGTCAAAACTAATAATCTGGAGTTCTACCAAAACTGAGAAGTGACTGGTCGATACAATCTGGAAGCTTGTATCCCTAGTTCATTAATTACAAGGTTTATTCGAGAAAATAGGAGTTACAATATTCCCAATTTATCAAAATAATGATTGCAAGGAGAACTCCGAAAAATGGTGTTCGTGTTAGCTTGCTGCTAACATTCCCTCCCTCCTCGCCTGTGTCGTCCCTTGACACAGCTTTATGGGCTGAAGTAGTCTTCGGGTTGACGGCGGGCGAGGCTGTCTTTAAGTGCTTCCAGTGCCTTCTGGTATCTGATTCTTCGTTCTTTGTGGGGCACTTGCAGAAATTGCATGGTGACTTGATTCTTCATTTCCACAGTTGTGTAGCCTATAAACCTGGATGTTAGGTTGCTTATCACCGATGCAAATATCTTCGTTCATCAGGTGAAGAATCTAGTGTAGAAAGCTTCTTCAAAGGCTAGCATATTATTCGATGGCAGGAACATGCATCTGGCATAGAATCTGTAAAGGATTTCTTCTGAAGGTTGCCCACTCAGATCATAGCATAAGCCTTTGTTTCCTTCCAAGAATGAGAGTCATGGGACTCCTGTCTTCTCAAGCTCATTGAAAACTTGTATGCATGTGAGTAGCATCCTACAGATCTTATATAACATTGCACAGGAGATATTTGGCAGACTCTTGAAGAATGACATGGCGCCCGTTAGGGTTTTCACCATGTATTCCTTTGTCGCTTGGCCTCTCTCTGGAGCTGGTAGCCTGGGGAAGTTGAGCCAAGTTGGCCTCTTCTTTTGTGGTGCTTCATGCGCTTGCCATGTCCTTACTTTGGGTATAGGACATAATGTTGGATCTCTTTGTACGGCTGCAGTGCTCTTGTGAACAGAATTAGGTATCCCAAATTCTTGGTCAACCAGCTTAACCTCCACTTTGGGTGGTCTTTATCTGCACCATCTTCTTGCATATCCTTGTACAACCTTTCTTTTACCTATAATAGTTCTACCTTGATGAGAGGGTACGATAGGGATTGTTGGTGCCATTAAGCGTTGATCTGATTGAATGTGAGTTGAGTGACATTGACAGAGTGTAAAATCCTCAACTCCCAATCCATAGCGGCCTTCCACTACTCATCCACCTCTAAGGTGATCTTATCCTTCAGTGTGTCTTCTTCAGCTTTTGACAGCTGGACCATTGGCACTATATCTGTATCTGTGATGTGAATCTGAAAATATTCATCATCACTCGGCTCTGCTGTGGACTGCGCCTCAAACTCAGGAAACGAGACTGAGGAAATGTCTATTTGTGGTGGCTCTAAAGTGCCTGCCTCCTCCTGCATGTGTGGATTTCCATCTCTGAGGAGTTGATTTATCCACTTTAGTTCTGCTATCTCCTTTAGGAGCTCCTCCTCTCTTTGAGTCCGCATGAGTGCCAGGTCTCTGTGCTGTGATTGTTCAAGCTTTAATTCCAATTCTAAGTCCTTGTTTTTCTTGTCAAGTGCCTTATACACTTCATTAGTTCCCTTGATCGAGGCCGCAGCTAGGTTTTCTCTGATTTGTCGTAAGAAAATAACCTGATCATTGATTCTCTATTCAAAATATTGCAAGGAAGCATTGGCAACATCTAGCTGCACTTGAATTTTTTGAGCTGACAGAGAGGTCGTAAGAAGTTCATTCGTCACTTCTATTAGCTGCTCTTCTTTTACCTTGCAGGCATCAGATAATTTGGTGAGGAGATCACCTATCTCCTCCATTTCATTTTGTTGTCTATCTCTGGCCATCTGATGCTGATCCGCTTTTGCCCTCAGCTATTGCGCTTGCCTTTGGAGATCAATCATGATAATCATCATGTCTTCTAGCTCTCCTTGAAGAGCGTTGATCACCATCTCCAGTTCCTTGGCCTTTGTGCTGCGGTTCAAAGCTGTTAAACGGAGTCTCTCTGTCATTTCCTGCATTTGGCGTGCATATTCATTGACCTGTATTATAACTTCATCGTTTGTCTGCCACTCCTCGTCTCGTGCCAGCTTGGATGTGCATGCATCCTCGTGTGTTGATTCTTGCTGTGTCATAATTGTTGGTGGTTCTTGTGTGGAGGTAGATGGTTTCTCTTCTTTTGGCCATCCCGAGGCTTTGATGCCTCGACAATTTTTGGCTGAGTAGAAGTAGATGGTGTGGTCTCAACCCTTGCTGTCTCTTCACGTTCCAGCCTTTCTTCCTTCTCTGTCTCGGGCTCTATCTCAGGTGCAATGGTAGGCTCTTTTTCTGTATCCGCTTACTTATCAGTTTCTTCTTTTGTCTTTTGAGTCTCTTCTGCTGCCTACTCCGGTTCTAGCTCGGCTTCTTTTTCCTTTTGTCCGTCGGGGTGGTCAGCTTTTTGTGTTGATTCTATTCGTTGGGTGGACTCCAAATCTTTCTCTTTTTCAGACTCTACTTCTTCATTGGTACGTTTGCCTGCTGGTGATGGTGGTGGGCTAGGCATGGGATGGTTTTGTTGTTTCGGGGGTGGTGAGGCGGGTCGGGGAGATCCATGGCTTTGCTCTTGTGTAGCCATTTCCTCAGCTTTCTTTGTAGCTTCTTCTACCTCTTTCAGCTTTAGGGCTTTGGCTTCTTGGTACATTCTTTCTAAATATTCTGTTGGATCATCTGCCTCTTTTCTGATATGATGCTTTATTCGAGGTCCTTTCAGCCCTGTGGGTACCCACTTTTCTGGGTCCTTCCCTTGTGCTTGCCTGTTGTGCTGGTAAGCCTATTTTACTCTTTCAAAACGTGCTTGTTTTTGAGCTGCCTCCTCTTGATGGGCAGCCACAACTTTTCTCTTCATCTCTTCTCTCCAAGCTCTCTTTTCTTCATTGTCAGAGCTCTCACTAATATGCCGCTTTGGTGAGTTTTCATCTGACTCATCATCTGATTTTTGTGACATTTTACCTGACCTTGTAGCTCGTGGAGAGGGTTGTGCTGCCAAAATCCACGGTAGGTTGTCGGCCATGCCGATGGCATGATAGGCTATTCTAGTCAACACCTCTGGCGCCCCCAAGTATGTGATTTTTCCTTCCTTCTTGAATATACGGCACGTGGTCCATAGGATGCCTTATTGTTGACTTAAGAACCTGAGTGAAGGTGGTGACCACGGCGTGATTTGGTGTACTGTATCTTGGTGGCCTTTTTGCCAAAAAATAAAAGTGTTGATGGTACAAACGGGCTGGCTCTTCCACCTGTTTGTGGATAAGATCGGCAAATGTAGCCGTGGCTATCTCCTTGGTAAATGTGCCTGCGGTTTTCCCTGTCTCTTGCCCGCATGGTCATTCCTTCAGTGGGCAATCTGAGTGCCTCTGCCACTATCTCTTTCGTGATTACTACCTTGACCTTGTTCGCTTGGGTATTGGATATTTGTGCGGTTTCGTCCTCTTTGATGGTGGATAGAAGCTCGTAAGCTTTCTAAAAGTCCACTCCGCAAGGCTCTTGTTCATAGAAATGCCTGAGCCCCAACCTGCGGTTAGCCTCTTTGGTTTCTGGTTTGGCAGCTACATCATAGACCTCTTTGGGTAGGAGTTGCAACTCCACCTAATGCCCTTCTTCACTCTTGAACGTGCCAGTGAAGACCATAGTGTGGTGCTCTTCCAACTATTTTTTAGAAAGGTAGGATGCCTTTGCCGCTTTGAATGACTCAGGGTCCAGTTGATACGCAAGAAGTTCTTGTAGTTTCTCTTTCTGGTTTAGCTTCTTCTTGGCCCTCTCCGTTGCTTGCATTGCTCCTGTTCAGTGAATAGAGTGCAAAGTTAGTAGATTTGTCGGATTTTTCTCTGGAATGTTCTTTTAGACTGAAATGCTGATAATCTGGTCCAAATTGCTTCAAATCGATTTTTGAACAAGCAAAGATGCATAAAATCATGCAAGGAACAAAATTGTATGGTCAAAACAAAAATTTGCAACCAAAGTAAATAATCCCGATTATTTACAACTGAGGAAAACTTCCAACTTTTTGCAAACTTGGCTTTATAGGCTTGAAGTATATACCCAATACATGCTCTGAGTGAATTATGGGCTCATTTGGATGCACGGGTTGAAAATGGTACCAGATTTTGTCTTTAAGTCTCTGAAACAGTAGATATAAAGGAAATTTGAGATTTTGAACTCCAAATTGATTCAAAGTTGGCTAGTGGGCTTATCACAACATGTACTTTGGATGTATGATGGCAAAATATCAAAATTCCTCAATTTTGACCAAAAAGTAAATAATCTTGATTATTAACTTTTCTTCCAAAATTGACTTTTTTTTGGGACAAATTGGTTCTAGGCATGGTATAGACCTTGGGTATGAGATATGAGGTGATTTGGATCAAGAAAAGTTGTTCATAACCCAAATTTTGGCTTGCAAAGACTTCTTTGCGTTTTTTGGCAATTTTACAAGTAAGGGGTGGTCATTTTGGTTCATACCTGATTTTTGGCATGTTATAGGTGTGTAAACATTATAGGTGAGATGAGTTGACAATTTCGAAGCAAAACTAATGCAAAAGTAAATAATCACGATTATTAACTTCAGTGATAAAAACTTTGCAAAACCCACAAACTTTGACGTAGACATGTTTCATACACCTAATACAAGTCCTAGATTGAATTTGGTCAAGTTTGGTCATGCCGGCATCACTTTGTGCTCTGTCGACTCTAAAATCACCGTTTTTTGTGACTACTTTGTCTGTTGGGTTGGTCGGTCAACTTTGAGGCTTTGGACTTGTCCGTAACATATTCGTGAAGCAACTTGTCCAATTCTGGCTCATTTGGAGTCAGTTTGGTCTCGTATGTGGAATTTGACGCTTTGTAACCTTTGAGCCGTTTTTTGCTTTTCAAGGCTTTGCTTGATGGATTTCACCAAACCAATCATATACATTGTATATGGACCTCATTAGCAAGCCATCTGTGGAGTCAGGTTGAAATTCTGGCATTTGCCAAAAACCTAACTTTTCTACTGGGGACCCCCCTGACCCCAGTCAAATTGGCATCTGATGATATAGAAATGTTCTATCATGTTAGGGCATGCTATGGTTCAAATCCCATCCAATTTGGTCAAGCTGGCAGGCCGCTATGGTTAGTTTTAGGTTGTAGGTCTTCATGCACTGCTCAGTTTCTAGGGTTTTTCCTAAGGCTTTAGACTAGCTACTGGCCGTACAAAATGGATCATTATCGAGTAAAGAACTTACCCCTCATGTCTCGTGTGAGATGGCGCTGAAAATGGTCAATTGTGGGCTCCGGACATGTCGCACGAAAGAGACTGAAATCTCTCTCTACAAAGGCCCCAAGTGGAAATGAGGTGGTTTTAGCCTACCATGGATATCTATACCTAGACTTCCCAAACCAAATTTCCCCAGATTTCCCTGTTAGTCCTACTAAGCCGTGAAATCTATGTTAGACTCAAAAATTTCCCTAATCGGATTCTTGTAGCTCATTCTGCAAGAATTTTGCAAAAGTAGGCTTGGCCGCCTAATTTAGGCTTCTTGCTTCCATCTTTTGATTTCATTAAAACTTTTTGTGCTTGTTTGCCTTGTCTTTCTGATCACCATCGTGTCTTCCATTTTTCCCTCTAAGATTCCCTGTTATTTATTATTAATTTTGACCTGTTTATCTGAAAAAATCAAAGAAACTAGCAAAATGCTCTAAAAAAGTAAAGTAAAAATCCAATAATTAAGAAAATCCCTTGAAAAATACATCTTTATTGTTTTTTGTTGGATTTCTCCATTTTTATGCCTCCTTATCAACAAAAATGATGAGCAATACCCAAAAAATGACTATTTTTGATGATTTTTTGATAGTATATACACTATTTACACTCATCGGGAAGATATTATCAGTGAGTTTTCTCTTGATGATGAATTATAAGGGCATTATTAGGTAATTTTATAAAAAATCACACATTAACATAGAACTTTTTCCTCTCTCTTTAAACATTTCCCTTAATTACTTAGTACTTAGTGCCCTTCCTCCCCTCCTAGATGGCGTACTCCGGGACGACTGTGTGCATGGGTTGAACAATTGTGTCTATACATAGCAATGATTGGCTCTGCCATGATATCAAGATCAATGCAATTCAAACCAATATGCTATGCAAGAGCTGGGTCTTGAGTAATTAACTCAAGGTTTTCTGATGTCAAGGTTTGCTACTGATGTCTTCCAAAGAGAAAATCTTGTAGCTTTTGTGCTATTTGCTTGATTGTAACATTAGGGTGCTTTAGCACTCTGATTGGGTGAGCTGTTGGTAGCACTTTTGACTGTTGTTGAGCTTTTTCTCTCTATTGGTAGCTCCGTCGGCTTGGTGCTACATGGTGTGTTGGAGTCGATTGAGACTTAACTCGCCATTGCTTGATTGGTTTCGTGGTTTGTGGAGAAGATAAGTGCTCCTTTTTCTTCCAAACCCTTGTCATGTTAGGTTCTTTTCTTAGAGATGCTCAATTCTGTGTTCGAACCCTTGGAGCCTTTTTTGGTTTCTTCGGTGAAGTTTTAGGCACCCAGATATGATTCGGTTTATCCGTAAGCTGCTATGCTTTTGGTACCCAAATTTGCCTGACTCCTTGTATGCTACATGTAGCATTCTATTGTTGACGGAATGGAGAAGATTGGATTCATGGATTGGTCTTCTGATTGCTTCTTTTCCATTCCTCTTTTCTTGGTGCAATTGGAACAATGAGTTGCCCTCCTTTAGGTGATAGCTTTAGTTGATTTGTATCCCAATCTGGTATTGCTTTGTATGTACGCATCCAGGGAAATCCAAGAATCATTGTCTCATTCATGTGTTCATCTGGCAAGCATACAAAATAATGAGGACATGAACATCCATGTACTACCACGTTCAAGTTGACTATGCCCAATGTTGGAGTTGGATTCTTGTAATTGTCGCTATTCCTGCTATCAATGCTTGACTTGTTGCCTTCTTGTATGTGGAATAACTGACTGCATTCACTCTAGCTCCTGTGTCTACCAAAGCATTGGTGCTATGATTGTTGAGCTGTACTTTGATGCATAGATCCATTCCATCTAACCAGTCGTCATCTGTTGAAATTGCGTCTTTAGGTAATTCCCATTGTCGATCATAACAACAAGCTCCTGTGTCTACCAAAGCATTGGTGCTATGATTGTTGACCTGTAATTTGATGCATAGATCCATTCCATCTAACCAACCGTCATCTTTTGAAACTGCGTATTTAGGTAATTCCCATTGTCGATCATCTATTTCCAAAGTGTTGATGGGAATCGGTATCTGTTGATTCTTGAGAGTAGCTTTCCGCTTGAGTACCCGAAGCCTAGCTTCCTCTTGGGCTTCATAAATAACCTGCTATCATTTGATCTTTCTTTGTTTGGATGCATGCATTCTCTCTAGCAATTCATTGGTTAGTGGAAAATTGTATTTCTTTAAATGACATCCACTAATCCAATTAGCCATTGGTTCACCATCTAGGGTGGACAATTTTATTGCTCCACTTGGAGATACATCTTCACTGATAAATGGACGGTTTCCCTTTTTTTTAAACTTGGGAATGTGTTCCTTAAGGCAATAGAGCAGAACTAAGTCCCCTTTCTTGAAGATTTTTGTGATTAGGTGGGAATCAAAAAACTGTTTTTGTTTCCACTTTTGTGCATAGATATGAGCTACAAAAGTTAGCCTTTGCTTGTCTAGCTTTTCCAAATCTTCAAGTCTTTCTGACAATTCATGTCAAGTCCACTCAAGATTCTGTGCTACCCTTAATGTCGGCAATAGAAATTCTATTGGCAGTATGGCATCAAGACTATAAACAAGGTTAAAGGGTGTAGCATTTAGAGCTGTTTTGAATGAAACTCGATAAGCCCATAGAGCAGCATGGAGATTTATTTCCCAGTCTGTCCTTCCTGAACTAACCACTTTGGTCAGTACGGAGCTAAGAATTTTATTTGTATGCTCAGCTTGTCCATTTTCTTGTGGGTGATAGGGGGCTAATTTGTTATGGATGACCATAAACTCATTAACACTAGGTTGGTAATGGGACACTTTTATGTCTTGGGACACTTTTATGTCCTGTGAAGTGACCATTTTCCTTGAATTATGTCAAGAGTTTCAAAATGGATTTGGAGGTGCTATCTGTCTACAAAGTTGTCTCATGAGCTGAAAAAAACTTGATATTTTTTTGGAATATCAATTCCATCTTTAACCTTGTCCTTGCACAACATTTCACAACCTAAACTGTGTGAAAAAACGGGTCCTGTTTTTGGCTTTTTTCAACTTTTTGCAACTATACCACTCTAGAATTCATGTTTGTGAGGTCTATAATGCTAGAGAACTATCTTTAGTAGTCCTCAACATGTCCTGATGCTTCTAGGGAGAAATAGATGTTAAAGTTGTAAGTTATGACCAAATTACAAAAATTGTCAAATCCTGTTTTTTTGCAAATTTTAGCTCTTCTATGATCTTTTTGGTGGCTTTCATGATATCCAAATGCAGTTTTGATTCTCTATGTCGCATATTGTAAGATAAAGCTAATATTCCTTGAGTTTTGGGGCACCTAATACCCTATTTTGCATAGTAGACAAGGATGGTTGATTTTTTCAATTATAGAAGAAAACGAAACATTCTAGTATATCAAGTATAGCTTTTTCAATATTGTTAGTTTCTTGTGACAACTACATGCATTTTGTAGGTAGTAACCATATCTAGTCATAAGGATCAAATTTGGCTAGATATTGAATAGTTTCTATGGGATTCTACAACTCATAATGTTGAACCCAGTTTTTTCATGTTTGCTGTATTTAGCACTTTATCTTTGTCCCCAAGATTCCCCTTGGTAAGAGATGTATTATTCTTTTGACATGCTCCATGGCTCCTTATGAACCTAAAGGACAATAGGGAACTAAGAAAACATGCATATATTATTTGTATTGAGCGTGGCTATAGAAACTTTGATGATAGGTTTGCAGAATGGTAAAAATTCAACCTTTTTGTACCTATTTCTTTTGGCAAAACAAAAAATAGTGAGTGAGAAGCAATCATATATTCTGATCACCAACCTATTGAATTTAGCTACGGAATTTATCTCAAGGCCTACAAAAATCCCTAATCTTATTTTTATTCAACAAAACGTAAGAAATGACTGTTTTGATGAAAATGTACTGGTCCATCAACTTTGGAGGCTTGGTGTGACCAAAAGATGAGAAATTTTACAATTTTCTTATTTTTTCCATGTGTAGTAGGCCTTGAACTATAACCTCATGAAAGGATTTTACAAAATGAATGGATCTACTATGGTTTTGGAGGTTTTTTTCAAAACCCTGAAAGGACACTTTTATGTCCTGTTAGGTTACCAACCTAGTGTTAAGCAAATACTCTATTATCTCATTGAGGAAATGAGTTCCCCGATCACTGAAAATCTCCATTAGCAGTCCATATCTCGTGAATACATACTCACATAAGAATGCAGCAGTGGTTCTGGCATCATTCTTTTGGGTTGCTTTAGCCTCAACCCACTTGGTCAAATATTTTGTAGCTACAATGATATACTGAGCTTGGGTTCTATAAGCATGTGGCTGTATCGGTCCAACAAAATCTATTCTCCATTTTGTGAAGGCTCTAGCCCCCATCATTGGTCTTAAGGGCATGCTGTCTACTTGTGTTGGCATTTTTGCTCGTTGACAAGCATCACACCTTCGAACATATTCTTTAGCATCTGCAAAAAGTGTTTGCCATCATATGCCTCCCATCAAGATTGCTCTTGCGGTGGTCTCACTAGAAAAGTGACCTCTAGCTAATTCAGCATGTGCTTGTTCTATAATCGGAATATACTCGTTTTCATTTGCACAAAGACGCAAATGTTGATCTTCACCTCTCCGATACAATTGGTTCCTAGTAAGAGCATAGTCTCTTGATTCAGTTTCAATTGCTCTTTGATGACGTTTACTCATATCCTCAGGAAATATTCGACTCGATAAGTAAGTAACCAGATAATTACTCCACTTAGGAACAGGTGACACTTGAAACAATGTTACATGAGAAATGGGTGTGTTTTTTTTACATTGAGGGAAATCTTTTACAAAAGATCTAACATCTCTCCTCATAGTCGGCCAAAATACTCCAAGTCTCAAGATTCGTTGCATAGTTTGGTCTTTCACAAAGTGAAGTCCTACTATGGTAATATGTGCTTGACTTATGTATTGTTCTTTTTCTTCAGGGTTAATGCATAAAAGAAATATCCCGTCTCGCTTTCTTTTATATAGACTTCCAGCTAGTAATTGATACATAGCCAATTGCTCGATTAAATCAATTGTGATAGGAAGTGGTATTTGTGAATCCACTTGAGCTATTGTCATCAATGACACAATGTTTTTCGACCATCTAGGTATCATTTCCACGAGAACAAATAGGCATCTGGTAAATCATCGTCTGCCACTTTAGGTAATACCCTTGAAACAATCCTTGACAAATGATCTGCTTGTTGATGTGTAGTGCCTTTTTTTACAACCATAGTGAAATCAAATTTGAGAAGAATGATGAACCATCTCACTATTCTCCCTGTGCTGCATCGCTTGTTGACCAAATACAACAAAACTTAACATGGTCCACAAAGAACACAAACTTGTTGGCTAATAGGTAATGTCTATACTTTTTAACGGCATAGATCATTCCTAGTCCTTCTCTTTTGGTGGTGGTGTAATTATTTTCTACCATGTTCAATTGTTGACTAGCATAAAAAATAGGAAAGTCAACTTTTCCATCTCCTGGTTGAGCTAGTATATAACCAATAGCAAAGTTTCAAGCATCTACATGTACGTGGAATACCTTATCTGAATCTGGTGCTTTCAATATTGAAGCTCGAGAGCTTGCTTAAGCTTCATGAAGGATTCTTCACATGCCTCGGTCCATTGAAAGTGCATAATCAAGCTATACATGGGTTTTGCAATTATAGCATACATGTAGATGAATCTTCGATAATATCCACAATGTCCCATGAAGGCTTGTACCCCTTTGACTGTTGTTGGTTTAGGCAAATAAGCAATGACATGATCTTCTCAATATCTGTAGCTATGCCATTTTTAGACACTATATGTCCAAGAATTTTCCCTTGTCTTCCCATGAATGTGCACTTTTCAGGATTTAAGAAAATCCTATAAAGTCTACATTTCTCGAATACCTTTTTGAGGTGTTCAAAATATTCAGGCTGGATTGATGAATGTATGCATAGATCATCCATATATACTTCTGAGAATTTTCGAAGATACTCTTTGAAAGCATGGCTCATCAACGTCTGAAATGTGGCTAGAGCATTAGTTAACCCAAACGGCATAACCCGATAGGAAAATATACCCCATTCTATTGTAAAAGCAATTTTATGCTGATCTTTTGGGTAAACCAAAAGTTGATTGTATCCTGAAAAGCCGTCTAAGAAGCTGTAAGCTTCTTTTCTTGCAACTCGTTCTAAAACATGCTCAGTTATTGAAAGAGGAAAGTTGTCTCTAATGGTAGCTGCATTCACTCTTTTGAGATTAACACACACTCATAATTTCCCATTCTTCTTAGGTACTACAACAATTGGAGACACCCAATTTGTGTGTTAAATTTCGTAAATGAATTCAGCTTCCTTTAGTTTTCCAATCTCTTCTATGATCTTCTGGAAAATGTTTTGTTATAAGTGCATGGTCTCTGTCTACTTGGTTCGGCATCATCTCTCATGGGTATGGGTGAAAGAATGTTAACTTGTCATGATTTTTCATGTCCCGGACAATGCTAACTAGCACAATTTTGGCATATGCTAACTAGTACAACAACTTGAGCTACATCTCCAAGATCTATGACATATGCTATATCAGTAGAATGCACTTGAAACAAGGAATCCAAATGTACAACCTCCAAAAAATTTTGATATTATTTGTAAAAAAATTACCGGACGCCCAACTTTTTGAAGATGTGCTAACTTGAAACTGCTAACTAGCACAAAAAGCGCAACAAGTTAACATGTTTTCACCCGTATAGTATGTTGACAGATTTCTGGATCAACACCCTTGAGATCCTGTAAGACCAAACAAAAATATCTCGATATTCCTTTAACAATCTCAACAAAAGCTTTCTTCTTCTTCTGTTAGGTCATTCGCAATGTAAGTAGGTCTAGGCTCTTCTCTGGGTTCAGCCAAGCCTCCCCTTTTAGCGTTTTCAGGCCCTTCGTAAGATTCGCCTTGTTTCTATAGTTCCCTAACAGGTTGTTCAATTATGATTTTCCGATCTTGGAGAGTATACTTTTTGTAATGGGATGGAACATACATTACATCCTTACCATCCTCTTCCGTGGTTTCCATTTCGATTCTGTATATCTCCTTTAGATCTTTTTTCAACACTTGATATTTCTTTTTCCGCTCGACTCTGGTCATGAGTGGTTTTTTATCTTGAGAGTTTTCTTGAGTACCCTTCCTTGTTTTTCTCGATGTGTGAGACATTTCTGCGTTTTTGTTTGAAGGATATCTGTTAGTTATCTTGTCCTTGACACAATCATTAGCATCTATCTGCATCAGGAATTGTGTTTTATTGGAGATTGATGGCATAGGTTGTGTTTTCACAATATTGGTGTCTCTCTTTCGTCTATGCCATTTCTTGATTTTTGGTTTGGAAAGTCAAAAAACTTTTCCTTCCCTCCCTTTAAGAGTAGCTGAGCTCTCGTATGCTCTTTTTCCGATCGCGAATCTTCTGAGATAGCTGAGTGTTCATCTAACTCATCAGTTGCATCGTAATTGAGCTTTCATTAAGTCCTTGGGTTTCTCATCTTTGTTTTCAATGTTGAGGACCGACATCATTTGGATGGGAATTATGTCGTACCCATCCTCATTACAGAATTGAGTAGGCATAGACGTATTCACACATACATCCATTGTCGCTAAAATTTGAGTCCACGTGAATGGCTCAAATAAATGCTCTGGAAAGGGTTCAAGTCATTAGGAAAAATTTGGACTCACAAAGAGGCCTTATAAGGAGTTTGACTTCCTCTCTCATGTCCAAAATGGGCGTGCGGTAAAATTTTTGCAAATCAACTCTAAACTTGGTGGAGATTTGGCAGTTAGAATCTACTCTCTTCAAGATATTTCTATTGATATATAGCACGCCACAAGATTCCTCATATTTTGAAAGATTCTATTTTTGATTCTCTAGATTCTAGACGGAGTTATCACATCACAAGAGAATAAAAAATAGAATCTTTCGAAATAGGAGGAAGCCCATGGCGTGCTATATATCAATAGAAAGAGCTTGAAGAGTAGATTCTAACTGTCAAATCTCCGCCAACTTTAGAGTTGACTTGCAAAAATTTACCGCATGCCCGTTTTGGACATGAGAGAGGAAGTCAAACTCCTTATAGAGCCCCTTTGTGAGTCCAAATTTTCCCTAATGATGTAGGCTTCATTTGTGCAGTCCCTTTCTAGGATACATTCTTCTCCTCTTAAGCTTCCATTTTCTAAAGCTCCGCACATCCAAATAGGAGTGTCTTTGTTTAACCACGATGGGAGTTTAGTTTCATCCGAAGAGACTGAATCAAACTCTTGGATGGGTGTTTTCAAGACATCTCTATAAGTGTGATCTTTTAGATTGACTCTTGTTATAGATCTCACCTGCTTCAAGTACAAATAGTTGTTTCCCCAATCTTGGATAAGTTGTACCTATTGCATGAAAGGTCTTCCCAATATGATTTCATAGTTGATTGTTTTCCCAAAGTCTACTATGGCAAAAGTGTGATGATATTCAATTCCACAGGAATTGACTATCACTTTTTCAAGCAGCCCTAGTGGTCTCTCAAGGTGTTCGTCAGTTAACTCCAATTTCATTTGAGTTTGTCTAATGGCTGGCTATTCCCAAGATTCCCATATTGCTTTAGTCGCTATGGCTATACCAGCTCCACTATCCAATATTGCCATGGTTTCAATGTCATTATATTTCACTGTGAGGGTGGTGTTTCCTTCTTCCCCTTCATAATATTCTCCGATCTTGTTCATAGGAACTGATTGAATCTCTTTGTTTTCCATTTCATTTCTAAAATTTTCCAAATTCTTAGAGATTAACCCCGTTATCCCCGCCTTCTCTAGGGTTTTTTGTAAATCATTCCACAAGTATGGTTTGAGTTTCAACAATTCTCCCAAAGTAAGAGTGCATTGGATAGGTGTAGACATGATTGAATGAATGTTGTCTACTTCTAGGGTCTATTCAGCTCCTTTTACTTGAGTGGTCTTGCAAACGACGAAATCATCTTCGCTATCTTCCAAGTAAGAAGGTAATGTTTTTATGTCAATGGTTTAGATATTCTTGAAGCTTCCGATCCGCAATCCCCGTATAAGAATTGTAAATCCATGTTCATATCAGAAGGTAGGTTATCCAATCAGCCTTCCTCTATAGGAGCTCAATTTAAAATTAGTCTCCCATCATTGATCTCTCTCACTTTTTTCCATAATTGTCCTAGCCAATCTTTCTCTACGAATGAAGGAATCTTTGCTGTCCGGCACTATAAGCTCTGATTCATTTGTTTCAAGATGAGGTTCTGCCACCACATCGGATTTTGCTTTTGTTCCTTCTACCGCAAGCTCTTCAGGTTTTGCAATACTTTCAAGCTTGCATTTTTGTTTATCCAGCATTTCTTGCGTGATTCTTACCAAATTTTGATAAGCCTCCAGCTTCGCTGCTTCCATGTCTGGAGATGGATAGTTTTTCCACTTGTTTTTCATGTTTTGGCTTGCTTTAAGTCCTGCTTGGTAGGCTTCCAAGGCAGCATTAATAAGCTCAAAAGTTTTATCAACAAGAATGGATCCTCTAGATTTCACGCATTAGGTGACATTCGGACTCACAAAGGGGCCCTTTAAGGAGTTTGACTTTACCTATCTCTACCAAAACGGGCGCACGGATAAATTTTTGCAAACAAATTCCAAATTTGGCGAAGTTTTGATAGCTAGAATGTCCTCTTCGATCTCTATCTACTGGTATATAACATGCCATGAGATTCCTCATATTTTAGAAAAAAGAATCTTCTAAAATATGAGGAATCTCATGGCATGTTATATATCAGTAGATAGAGCTTGAAGAGGACATTCTAACTGTCAAACCTCCGCCAACTTTGGAGTTTGTTTGCAAAAATTTATCCATGCGGCAAAAATTTATCCATGCGCCCATTTTGGTAGAGAGAGGTAAAGTCAAAATCCGTAAAGGGCCCCTTTGTGAGTCCAGTTTCCTTGAATTGCCAGTTTCTTTCAGCTTGTCCTAGGCTAGCATTTTTTATTTCTCTTCGATTTCAACCCGTTGTTTTTGTTTTCTCATCTCGTATCTTTTGCTTCTGCTCCTTTTGATTCTTTGAGAAGAAACTTCCGTGTTCTCCAAATCATTAGAGGAGTTGTGTTTCTTTTTGTTTGCCTGGGATCTGGTGATTACCTTGATTGGAACAATCGGTTCACTCTCTGATGAGCTACTAAGCATCACTTGGACTATGTTTACGATAGTTTTTCCCTTGTTCAAAGGATTCTTAGGACAATCTTTCAGAAAGTGTCCTCCCTTTCTGCAACATTGTATGCAATAGGCTTCAATTGGTTTGAGCTTTTTGTCAGGCTCTGGACATTCGTTCTTCCAATGGTCATCAGCACCACAATTATGACAGCTTCCTGTTCTAGGCTTCATCATGGGTCTTCCCATGGGAGGTTTGACACCTTGATTAGCTACATAATACATTGGTGCGAGCTCTGATGGAGCATAATTCATGGTTTCTTCCATTGGTGGTGGATGTGGACTATACCAATCTCCGAATTCTACCATTATTATCGATGGACTAGGCTCTGCATAGGATGTAACAGGCACTAATGCTTGTTCATCTATGACTCCTTTAGAGTGCATGTACTTTATAGGCACTACATTATGTCCTAGATACGGAGGTTGTTGTCCCAACACAGGTTGAGGTCTTTCCATGACCATTGGTGGTCTTTGAGCTTGGGTGATATTAGGCTAATATCTGTACATGGGTTGTCCTTGTGGCCTCATGGGAACGTACTGAACATTCCCATCATACTTTGGTCTGAAGTATCACTCGTGGGTCTCATGGTTAGTCCATTTACCCTTGATTGCACACCATTTTTGTCACCTAATCGGTTGTCCATGTGGAGGTATCCATTGTCCTGGTCCTCTCATAGGTGCTTTTTTGCATATTGTTCATCATGTCGTTCATCCTTTTTAGCATATCTTCTATGGCTGAGAGTGGTCCCACAGCAGCCGTTCCCACTTGTGCTAGTTTAATGGATGTTGTCTTCTTGCTTTGGTTATCCTTAGGGACATCTTCTTCGTTGAAGATCTCGCAATTGTCTCCTAGGTCAATCGCATCAAACACACACGGTTCTAGGGTTGTACGCTTTTTACTATAGAGTATAGCATGAAGTTCTTTGTTTAGCAATCTTTCCAAAAACAAAGATACAAGTCGTTCTTCTGCAGGTATCTCCATCTCTGGGCATCTGGCAATGTATTGTTCATTCGAGTTGCACAATCCCTAAAAGACTCACCTTGTTTCTGTTTAAAGCTGTAAATTTGAGCTACCTTATTATGTTTAATCCCCATTTTGGAAC
Organism: Adiantum capillus-veneris; assembly: GCF_014529385.1. Classification (NCBI taxonomy): domain Eukaryota; kingdom Viridiplantae; phylum Streptophyta; class Polypodiopsida; order Polypodiales; family Pteridaceae; genus Adiantum; species Adiantum capillus-veneris. Next base: position 74,408,673 of record NC_140947.1, read on the forward strand.
AAGCAGCTAAAAATCATTGAGCTAATGTGTTCAAGTCCATGATGGACCTTGCTGGAATGTTTGGGAACCATGTCAAAGCTTTTCCTTCTAATGTCATTCCAAACCCCTCGAATTGGGTATGGAAATCAAATATACGCTCTTCTCTTAGCACCTGCTTAAAGCTTGCTAAGTGGTCATATGAATCCCCTGATCCACTATATTTTCTAACCCATTTTTTAAAATCAGCTAGTCTGACATGTCTATTTGGTTCAACTCCAGGTCTTCTGGGAGTTGGTCCTGTTCCGAGTCCTTCAAACCAGTCTGTTGGAAATAGTGACTCATGTAGCCCTGGACTGGCCTTAATGTCACCCAGTTTTCTACGTGTTGAGGTGATTTCTAGCTTCTTCACATTAATCTCAAATGATCTATCACGGTGTTTTGTGTCTGGTCCTTGCCCCAATATCCAATCTCGTATGAATACCCTTGGTATTTGGTTTGTTCTACCTCCTCAGGAGTCCTCATAACAAAGTTGTTGTTATAACAATCCCTAAACAAGTAGGTTGGTAGGTCTGTTGATCCCTTATCTTTGATCTTGAAGATATAGATGATCTTCATGGCCGTTAATTATCCTGGTTTGGCATGAGAAGTCCACAAAAGATCTTTTATGTTTCTATCTTCCCAACAATAGACTCCAATCCTAGGATTATCCGTACTAACTCGTTTCAAAGGCTTCAAGTCTACTTGACCGTATCCCTCGAATTCCAAAGTTGGTGGTCCTTCTTTTGCTGACATATCTAGGATTATAGTGTTTACTTCTAACCCCCATTTGTCTATTACATAAGGGTTTTTGACCTTTAAATACTGAGTTCCGTTTTGATCCATGTACATTTTTCCTTGTTTGTTTTCCCTAACCTCTTCTTCGAACTCAATACCATGGTCATCAATGCAAATAGCATACTCCTCGTTAGGGTCCAAGTAAACCTGGACTCCATGATGGTTAGTCTTGTAAAAAGATAGTATATGCTTATAGCGCACTGTCATTCCAATTTTCGAGTGAGTCGACTAAGAAGACATTTCAGATGTTGAATCTGAAAAAGTATCTGAGACTTCTTCAGGAATTGTGTGCAAGGAATCGCCTTGATTCACGCGTTGTTCAGTAAATACTCTACTGGAGGTTTCTCTGAGTATGCCCTAATTTCCTAGTACACGACTAGATCTAAGGTTCATTTTGACTTATGAAGCCCTGGATAGAGTACTCACCTTTGGATCGACTTGTCGTCAATTTCCACTTGATTCAATTGCAACTTTCTGTCAAGCCATTGATTCCTCGTCTGCAACCTGATTCCTGTACAAATTTATTCAAGTTAGCTATTCTTCTATAAAGACGGTAGAGCTCTTGAGAACTCTCATGATTGGTATCTGTGTATCACTTCAAATTGAGCTATGGGAATCAAAATTTGACTTTCAGATTCGACTTTAGCAAAAACCAAAGGTCTAATCTGCAATCTGTAAACTGAGTACATATGTACCAAATTTGATCCGATTGAACCCAAAATTGCCCTGTGGCTTTATATGGTGTTGGTCTATTATTGTATAAGTTCAAAAATAAAAAATGATGTCTCTGGATAGCAGAAGTAAATAATCGCAATTATTCACTTTTGTCACTTTTTTGCACTTTTTTGATAGGTTTGGCAAGTTTACAACTTGTTAGAGTCTCTGGGAAAATTTCAACAAGTTTGGACCAATTCTGATCAAGTTTATCAACTGTTTGGTGTTCGCAGACTCTAATTTTGAGAATCTAGCTTAAGTCTCACTTTTGGGATCCAAATTTCACCCAAATTTTTTTGTGAGGTCTACTTGATGTGCTTGACCTTGTGGTATACTCCAATTTGCAAAATCATCAAGTTTTGAAGCAGATGTAAATAATCACGATTATTTACTCTAGCTATATTTTTGTAAGTTTTTGCCCCAACTTTGACACAGATCTTTTAAGAACCTTAAGTTGGTCACTAGCCAATTTTCATCAAGTTTGGAAAATTTTTGGTCAAATGGTCATGACTCATCAATTATCTGTCCGCAGACTAACTTTGCAATTTTTTAGTCATAAATTTCACTCTAGTGGTCCAAATCTTACCAAATTTGATTTGTGGGCTTATTACAACATGGTGAAGCTAGTGGTATGCAGACTTGGCCAGAAAAGTTGAAAAATAGGGTAGAAGTAAATAATCACGATTATTTACTTTTGACAAAGTTTTGTAAATTTTTGGTCAACTGAGCATATACACATGTTTATCACATCAACATAAGCCTATGAAGCAAATTTCAACAAGTTTGGACAAATTTTCCCCAAATTTATACTCAAGATTCAAAAGGTCAGTACAAACTTTAGTTTTTACCCAGTTTTTTGCTAGTTTAGTGATCCAAATCTTTTGGGCCTTTACAAAAGTTGTTTGTACACATGCAATGATTCAATGGTATGAACCTTGGCCAATTTAGAGTAGAAAGTTAATAATCATGACTATTAACTTTAGGCTTGAAATGAACACTTTTTTGCAATTTTCTCAAAGATAGTCTTTACATGATGTATTTTAAGCCTATGAATCAAGTCAAAACTTAATTTGGCATAAAATGTCAAGAAAAAGTAAATAGTCTGAGTTTTAGTCAACTCTTGAAATTTTTACCTCGAAGTGTTTTTGAGCTTACCCATTGGTTTGGACAACTGTTATGCTTACTCTCCAGCCGGATTGAGTGGATTCGAGTCTTTTCAAACTATTTCTAGCCTTAGCCCTGAAATTCACACTTGATTCTTTCAGAGAGATCAATGTTTTGAAATCCACCTCGGATCCTACTTACCCTACTCCTAGATTCTCATGCAATGGGGTTGTGGAAAGTGTCCACAAACACTCGTTTTCTTGTTTTTTTTAATGTTTTTTTAGAGTCTTGATCTTAAGACTTTTCTCGTGTACCAATCATTTTCCAAATCCTAATCTAAATCTACAATTCTACAGTCCTAAAAGTACTTAGCAAGTACGATTACTTCCAAGCTACCTCTACACAACAAAAGACGACAATCTTAAGCTATGCGGTTTCTAAAAAGAAAGTTTTAGACTCTAGGTGAAACTAGAGGAAGTTAAAGGACAACTACACAAGACGCTTGTGTTTTTCCCTAGTTTAGGTCTCTTCGATCCCCGGCAACGGCGCCAAATGTGGGACGCATGTCTAACCTCACCATCCTATCTTATTGCAGTATTAGAGAGAACCACAACTAAATTGTCAATCCATGGGATAAAGCTGACTCGACTAGTGCATAGAGGCTACAAGAGGTTGTCAATCTCTTGGAAAACAACTAACAACTCGCATCTAGCTCAAGCTACACTCAAGTGACTGAAATCACCAAAAGCCAATCGCTCATCGGCAAGCATATCACATTCGTTTTATAGCATCAAATGACATCCAAATGTAACGAAACTTCTAGGACAAATTTATAAGACCTAAGCACACATGCTTATGGTCTCAAACCCCACTTTAGTTCAAGTTTGAAAATCGCGATTATTAACAGCAGTGGATTTTTGACCTAGTCGTTTTTGACCTAGAGTACATCTAAATGCTTAGCAATGATGCCCCAATACCCCGCCTATGCTTAGTTTTTGATTTAAAGTGTAAATTCCTAGTTATGATGAAATTAGGCTGTGGATCGACAATGTCAAAGGCTACGAAATACTATGAATGGTTTACGTCAATGCATAGAGCTCTTACCTGCGGTTGCAATGCAAGGAACGCAACCGCAATGTGACAACTGAAGAGGGAGTAGGAAGCGCGAGAAAGAGACAAGTGAGCGCTGCTAGGTCACGCTGTGTATTTCTTATCCAAAAACTTATAAAAAACTTATAAAAAACTTACCTTAGCCAAGGTTTTGGGTGGTCAAAACTAATAATCTGGAGTTCTATCAAAGTGGGGAAATGACTGGCTGATACAATCTGGAAGCTTGTAGCCCCGGCTCATTAATTACAAGGTTTATCCAAGAAAATAAGAGTTACAATATTCATGATTTATCAAAATAATAATTGTTTTACAAGGAGAACTTCGAAAAATGGTGTCCGTGTTAGCTTGCTGCTAAAACATGATTTGCATGTGGGTTTTGTGGATAAAACCCCCAAATTGCACAGATTGAGAATGGTTCACATGCTAATTTTTTTAGCCATTTTGAGATAGACAAGAGGAATTAGTAACTTGGGAAGAGATAGAAAGAGAAATAGAGAGGGTGTGTGCAAAGGTGCAAATGAAAGATATTGGGATGAGAGGGGTAGGTCATGGTCATAAACATGGAAGGTGCAAGCTTGAACAAGGGATGGAGAGAAAAGGAGGTAAGAGGAGACTAGGCATGCCTTGTGGGAAAAAGTGGACAGGCTGGAGTCCACAAAAAAAATCATATCTCAAGGCCTTGAGCTCCAAAATTATCTCAAAACATTTGAGCATGTTTCTGATTTCATGAGCTAACTTTCTTGCTTTGATGACTTTTTTCGAGTCAAATTGGAAATGGAATCTAAAAGTTCAGTAAAAAGATGTATCTTTTTTCCTTCAAAAGTCTTTGGTGTGGGTCATTTTTTATGGGATTTCCTTATGACTCCAAAAGTGGCATATCCACACACCATAGCATGATCTTAGTAAGCCAAGTTTATGTGGACACTTGCATGGAGGAGGTGTTTCATATTTATAATATATAAACATGATGAAAAAACAAGCTAGTATTAGGGCTAGTCATGGTATCTAGACAATGGCATGTGGTCTCAAGGGGGTCACTATGTGTAAATTGTGTATATATCTCTGCATTCAAGGACTATTTTTCAAAATCCTTATCTATGAATTGTGACAAGTAAATTGCACCCTTTTCCTATACGATCTATATTTTTTTTCCCAAGTTAACTTTATGATACCCTTCTGTATATGAAAATGTGAGAAAAAATGAAATTTAAGAAACACTTCAGTTGTACTCATGTGTAGTCACATACTTATTAAGTGCCCCCCCCCCCCCCCCCCCCAGCATATGGTTATTACGATAGGAAAAATATATTAAATATATATATATAATTGGGGGAATCAAAGGAGAGGGTCCCTTATTTATTTTCTTGCTAGGATAGAAAAGAGAAAAATGGATGAAATTATTTAGGAAAGGTGACTAAGATGATAGAATATATTCTTTTGGATTTTCACAAGGGTGCAGGCCATTAGGAAAAGTTTGGACTCAAAAATGGGCCTTGTAAGAATTGTTGATGTGGCATAGCTTTCAAAAAGTGGGGATCGGTAAATTTTTTGCAAATAAGATCCAAACTTTTCGGAGGTTGGATATTTAGAATCTACTCATCAAATCCTATCTATTGATATATAGCATGCATGTATCGCACATTGCCTTCATGTACATCTAGAAAAAGGTGATTTTAGATTACCGTAACGGTAACAAAACCTGGCTGGTTGAAAAAAATTGGCATAACTTTCATAGAAGTCATCCAAATTTTTCGGACCTTGGCTCTTTAGAATCCATTTTTCAAGAACTTTCCAATGATAGGTCATATCATGGGGTTCTAAGCAATATTTAGAGGGGTCTACCGGGTTGCTTTCTTTTGTACAACTTTGATGATGTGGCACTCTTAAAAGGCCCAAAAATGAGTTCAAAATTTTCCTAATGGGAGCTTGTGAGGATATAGGGTTTTATTTATTCACCATGAGATTGAAGTGAACACATCCCAGTTACAGTCAATGCGAGCACTTCTTCTCAGCCTATAAAAGTCTTTTTCTTCTGCACACTAGTGGTGTCTCCAAGGCTTTCAAGGCACTCTAAGAGATAATATCTTGATCATAAATCCCTCTGTGATGTTGTCAACTATGCCCAAGAGAATGCAACCTGCTCCAATAATACCAATTATTGAAATTAGGTTTTCAAGGATGCACCCACAACTTGGAAAAAATGAATAAGATCAAGGCACACAATAGAGAGAGTATTGTTGGGTGCACAAATAGAAAGATAAGTTACCCCTAGAGTAATAGGCATATATAAAATGCACGGGGAAAACCTCCTTGTGAGGGAAAAAGTACCCCGACATTCGTAAGTGTGTTCACACACATCACTACCACATATATGGTAATATTAAGAGCACTTAATAGATTTTCTATCATCCCCACCATAATATGTGTGACAACAAGCTTTGTGGTATAGACTATTCCCATTGCCACATTACATATGGATTTAGATTTTATCAGCTATAAGGTGGGTGCATGATCAGGTGTACCCACCTTTATAATGTTCCCAGCAAGAATTCTTGATAAAAGACTCTTTTTTGTTACTCCTATGTAAGTGCCAAGGATCCATTGCCACACAAAACACATAGTCAAAAACACATTCAAAATTTTTGATCGCCAATTGTTGTCACCAAAATGGAAAATTTTGTGTGCAAGGACTATCACATTTAAGCTTGCCATGCCCTATCACAACATTGTGACCTTGATTGACCAATCAAATGTAACTTTATGTCAGCTTATTGGTTTGACATGCCATTTTTCACTTCAATTGTGCACATGTCAATTAATGAAAATCGATCTATTGATAGTTTTTTGAATCTGGGTGTAAATATTTTCATTTTCATTTTAAAGATTTATTATTATGAGAACCTACAATTTTTACACCATATTTTTTAAGATCAAGGACTCATTTGCAACATCCAACAATTTAGATTATGACACAAAAATGTGACCATGTCAAAAAAATGAACTTTAATGATGTACTTTTGAAAAATGAACTTTAATGATGTAATGGTTTTTTAGGAGCAGATCTTGTTGCTACTACTTTCTTTTGCCATGGCATGCCCCCAATCCTCGTGCAGCTCTTCCCTTCCTCCCTTCTCACCTTTGCATTGCCCTCCCCTACTCCTACTACTTGTGCTACCCTCCACCCCCCTTGCACTAACCTCTCCCACCCCCTGTCGACCCCCCACCCCCTCTATGGGCAGCCTTTTGCCTATTGGTGGCTTACACATCATTGTCTTTGTCCTCTCCTTAATAAAATCAAACAGAAAATGGTGGCCCTGGCTCCACCTGAGAGGGACTTATTTGATGCCATCTCATTTGAGACCTTGGAGCCAACCCTTTGACTTGCTCTTTTTCTAGAAGAACAAGCAAGCTTGGTGGATGAGGTGGAATGACTTCAAACCACCTCAACCATTCACAAAATTATTGGCACATGGACCAACAGAGATGGGTTTGAGACTTGCTCCAAAATCAACTCCTCACCAAAGTGGGCAAGATCATTGATATGAAAATCTGTGAGAGAGGCTATTACTAGATAGAGTTTGAATCTCCAAAGATGGCAAGCAAAGTGATATTGACGAGCACACTTGGCATTTGGGTGGCTTGATCTTACTTCTGATAGTAGCACCACATCTTTGACCCAAATTTAGATGTGATTGAGGAGGAGGCAAATCTTTCCATCTCTGTTTTCTTCCTAGGCAAGAAGAGGTGAGAGTATCTCCCCTTCGTTTTCATGATTGGCATGGTCTTGGAGAACTCGTGCATACTTCAACATCAAATGTGGTGAAGGCTGGTTCTTGTTCGGGACACACAGTCACTCCTGATGGTGGTTTTGCTGCCTTGGCGGAGTGGTGGTTGGATCAAACTGAGTTGGAGTATTCGTCGGGCCTCTCAAAACATTGCTTCATTTGCAAATAGATGGGCCATCTTGCAAAGGCCTGTCCACATGGGAGATCTTGGCTAGCTCCATAGCCAAAAGCCCCTAGGGCTGGTCCTCCACCAATCCACAACTAAAATATACAGTGGAGATCTAACTTCAATGGCAAGAGATGTCCACACTAGGGAGGGATGGCACTAGGCCCATGGTCACCATTGATAGGGCTAGGCTTGTTGTTCTTGTGGCCATTCTATTATTCCTTGATAGGAGTGGGTTCCCACGGGAAACCACTTTTGACCTTTGTAGTAAGAGACCACCTCAGAGCCCTCCCCCTCCACCTCTTGTGTGTAGGAGGATGTACCTCCCCCCCCCCTCCCCCCCCATTCCAGTGCCCCCATCCTCCTCCAGCCCTCCCCCAGCACACTCTTTCTCCCCCACTCCCAACGTCCTTGCTCCTTCAACCCCCCTCCACCACCAGTCGCCTCTCTCCATCTTCTAGCCCCCCTTCTCCTCCTCTAGCGGGTGGGTTTGGCCATACTCCTACTACATGCTACTCTTTGGGTAGCTCTTTCAAGGTGAGTAGGCTAGTTTGAGAGTCACCTCTGACTTTGACATACCCTCTTGGTTCAAACTTGAACCTGGGGCTATTCAGGGGGCCTCTCTAGCTTTGACCTCTGCATATGGCGGGACCTCTTTAGCCATGACTTTCCTCAATTTCTTGGCAACCCCAAGCTGACTTAGAGGTGGCTTACTTTCAAGATCATGTCTTGTTTCTTGTGGCACATAGAGTTGTGATGCTCCGTGTCCACAAGGGTAAACTTAGACAATATACATGGCTTTTGGCATTATCGTCACTCAGATGGATTATTAGGACTTGCTATTGACGTGGGTGTATGCTATTGGAAAAATATATCATGCTTGGTGATGCCTTGGTTGATATACATGCCAAGTGTTGTGTTTGGCTCTACTTTGGTTGGAAAGTATGCCAAATGTGGTGCTTTTCAAAGAGCATGAGGAGTACTTGAGGAGCTTACTCTTGAGGAAAATAATACTAGCTTATGTTAAAAAATAATGTGCTTAGCAATGCTTTGAGAAATATGTATGCGAGATGTTGGGATTTTCAATTCCTTGGTCGATATGTAGGCCAAGTTGATCTTGGAAAATGAATTACAAGTGATAGCTACAAAGTTGGCGTGGCCTTGATGATATGTATGCCAAACGTTATGATTAGCAATGGCTTGCTTGATATGTATGCAAAATGAAATACAAATGCCAAAGCATAGGAGTGTTGGTCAATATGTATACCTAATGTGGTGCACTTTGGCAATGGAAAGGGGTTTGGGATTGGATTTCCTAAAACATTGCCAATCAAGGGCTATTGGAGAATATGTTGTATTTGGTGATGCCTTGATTGATATGCATGATTGATGTGGTTTACATTAGGGAGCATATAAAGTTTTTGAGGAGCTTCTTGTAGTCTCTTGGAGTACAAGGATTGCGGGATATGCAAAAAAGGGCTTGACTTTGTATATTAGCTCCATTAACCTATCATCACATGTCTCCTCAACCTCTTCAATATCAAGACCTTCCAAACTCTTTCTAGTAGTAGACTTTTCTTCACAAGAAACAAAAAAGAAAAATTTAAATTTTCATATATACTTGACAAAATTGTTGGTCAAACTCACCCTCAAATAGAGATAGCGATATGTCATGTCTATGCAGAAATAGATCACACAAAAGGCTATCTGGGTGTTCTATTTTTGCATGCGAGCAACACCATATCATTATAGAAAAAGCATCACTTATTTGTAGCATTTTGTCCTTGCTATGTGAAATTAGAGCACTCAGACGACCATCCACATGCTCTAATTTTGCATATGGGCGACATAACCTTCTTAAAGAAATCATACTTCTTCTTTGTGACATTGTGTCATCCCTATGTGAAAATAGAGCACACAAAAGGCTATCCAAAAAGCATCACTTGTTTGCAGCATTGTGTTCTCGCTATGGAAAATCCTTGCTATGAAAAATTAGAGCACTCAGATGATCGTCTTAGTGCTCTAATTTTGCATATGGGCGACATAACCTGCTTTCTTCTTTTTGACATTGTGTCGTCTCTATGCAAAAATAGAGCACATAAAAGGCCATTTGGGTGTTCTATTTTTGCAAAGAGACAACACCATACCATTATAAAAAATAAGTTCTTATTTATGATATTTGTGTTTCTTCCCTATGCAAAAATAGAGTACTTGAACGGCCGTTCGGGTGCTCTATTATCACATACGAACAATAATACATGCTTTATAGATTGTGTCTTTGCTATGTGAAATAGAGCAACCGGAGGACCGTCCAAGTGCTCTATTATTGCATACAAATGACATGAGCACAAAGGAAAGGACATAAAAAGAAAAAAATCCGAATAAAATTGGTTACCTTTATGTTTTTGTAGATACATTTTGAGCCCTTTAGCTTTGAAATGTATTCAAAACACTTTCCCAAAATACACCGGTTTGGATGCTAAAATGCTATATATAGCTCATTTCACATCTATAAATAGATTGTTAATGTGTCAATCATGCACTTGGCACACGTGCCAAACGATCAAATCCATGCATAACGGTCAAATCCATACATCATAAATCATGCAAATTCAAATTTTACCTAGGTAATTGTGCACTCTTATATGTAGAAGCCCTTGCACTCGAACAAGCTTTTGGAAATCTTTTTCTATTCGAGTCAACTTGGACCTTCATGTTTACTCCATATTTTTTCTCCATTCTTCAATTCAAACATTTGGATTCTCATCAAAAGGTAGTACGTTGAGCAAACCATGTAGTCTCGAAACAAAACTAGCCTTAGTTCCCGAATACACTGTTTTTGCATAGAGACGACATAATAGATATCATTATGTTTTTAAGATGTGTTGTCTTTATACTATTTTGAAGTTTTTTTTGATAGCATCGTCTCTATGAAGAATTAGAGTAGCTGGACACATGTCCAAGTACATTGCTTTTGCACAGGGATGACACAATTGGTGTTTTTTAAAACTTTTTCACTTATGTCATCGCTATGGAGAAACAGAGTAGACGGACACACGTTCAAGTACATTATTTTCACATAATGATGACACAATGTATCTTTCTTTAAACTTTTTCACTAGTGTCGTCGCTATGTATCATTCCTATGCAAAAATAGATTACTTAAACATTGGTCCGAGTACACTATTTTTGCATAGCAACAACACAAGGTACTTTTTTTCATGAAAACCTAACCTGGTGTCTCAATATAAGTTAATTAACTTTATATCATTATTTATGTTTTTGACTTAACTTGAATTTTTCTTCTCTATGAAAAAATAGTGTAGCTGAGAGATAGTTGGGTCAACCACATCCACTTTATGTTGGATATATAACTTATATTCATGCATCAATAATCTGCACAGATTCAAAAGAACACTTTGTAATTATGAATAATCTACAAAAACACATATAGAATGTTGATTGTTAGGCAAACCTCAAGGACGCAAGAACAATATGATCAGTGATCCCTCTTTGCCAATCTTTGAGGATTCAACACACTCAATATCCAAGGTAATATAGTCTGTTCTTTTAAGAAGGTCATCCTCTAAGAAAGAAGCCTATAAAATTGACACTTCTCAGCATTGAAGGGAGTTGAGCTTCTATTTTCCTGAGTTTATTTGTTTCCAGATCCTCCCTGTTAGCTTTGGGCTCTTTCAAACCATCATCCTCGGTTACCTCCCAACCAAAATTTTAAGATCTTCTGCCTTTCTTGATGGAGGTGTGTTGAGAATGTTAAAGGTTTTGTCATCTTGTAGAGGTACTAGCTCAAGAATTTTGCTAAATATGTACCATAATCTCCTCAGGAGAATCATATCCTTGTCCATTAGTGTGGCCCTGTGAGAGTGGGATGCACATATGTATGCATCCTGGAAGAGATCAATTAAAATTTCCTTAGCAGCCTTCTGCATACATGCAAATGCACCTCTTGTCCATCTCATATCAATCTTAAACTGCTTTGCTATTTTCCTACAGACCCTCCGGAAAGAAAGATTTGCAATTGAAATTATCAGAGCCTTGTGTTATCTCCTCTCCATCAAGCATCTCACCTTCTGAGAGAATCTCCTTTTCTTTATAGGTGGGAGTTTCATACCAACTCCCTTTTTCGCATGCTGTTTGAAGGATGTAGCTCCCTTATCTCCTTGTGAGCTCTCACCTTTGAGCTCTCATCTTTGTTTCCATTTGAGATTTCATCTTTGTCTATTGGTTTGAAATCAACTGGTGTTCCCTTGACATCTCTTGGTTTGACATTATCTCTAGGAACTTTCCTTGCAATTTGTTTGGTCCTTGCCATATCTCTAGATTAGACCTAAAAAAACATTATGAACATAGAGTCATTAATAATTTTCATCGATAAGGAGAACACATTTTGAGCATATAGTCATTAATATTTTTGCATCCATAAACTATCTTAAACCTCTTATGAAACATTCTATTGAGATTGTACGAAAAATAGACTTGTGTCTTCTCTATGCAAAAATAGTGTAGTCGGACATACACTAAATTGTCTCTCTTGTCCAAAGTGGGCAACTCGGTGGTCCATGATCAACCAGCATATCATTGGAAAGATATTAGAAAGTAGGTTTTGAATACCAAAACTCTGACAAAGTTGGAGCTAATTTGTAGAAGTTATGGCCTTCTCACTAAAGGTGAAATGTGGGGAGATATTCCATTTATAAGACAGAGTTGTCACATCAAAAAATAGAATCTTCTAGAATATAACATATCTAATGATATTCTATATGTACATTATAATTCCAAAAGGTCCGACAAGTTTTGATTTTGTTTGTAAAACTTTTAACGTGCGCCCATTTTGGACAAGAGAGAGAAAGTCAAAGTCCTTACAGGGACCCTTTGAGTGTCCAAATTTTTGCTAATGCTATTTGAGAACTGATTGTAACTTACAAAACTGGCCATCCAATATATATTTTGAAACTTGTGAACTCCTCCTCTACCCCTATCATGAGAGGTATGGTCTATTGCAACCCTAGGTCATTCTCATCTTCAAACTTTCATCCTAGAATCTTCTGACAATGTTGAATGGTGTTTCCATAGCTCTCACTGGATTCTTATAATAATTGATATCACTGATAAAACATGTTTCATATTGAAATCTCTTGAGGACCACCATGGAATGGCTAAGCTGTAAGTGTAACTGTTCCGAACTTTAAATTTATTTGGTTACAAATTTTTTGAAACAATCCTTCGGATATTTCTAAATAGGGCTGCCTCAAGGATGATAGAGACAATTGAGCAATTTCCTCCTATCACAAGGTGTTGACGTTTGTGTCAATAAAACGACATAACTCAATGTTTGCACCAAAGTCCTATCTTCTGAGAGTTATGAAATGCTAGGGATTATGGTCATAAACATCATTTCTAATAAGTAAGTAGTCTAGTTGCAGAAGCCGGGGTGCAATGGAACTTCCAGATTGTAGATACTAAGCCATTTGACCCCTCACACTCTATTTTTGGTTAACCTAAAATAGCCTTAGTATATAAGGTACCTAGGTCACTTTTGAAAAAACACTTAATCATAATAAAAATTTAGCACTTCCATGTATTGTGTGTGAGAGATGAAGAGAGAGAGTGTGAGCTTCATCTTGGTGCTAATCCCCACTCGTTCATCATGTTGTAGATCCGATTGTATCATCGTGCTAGGCTTGGCAAGAGCTACGCATCGATGCCAAGCATTCTTCACGGAACGGAGCAAACGTGCTTGTGCATAGACGAGCTATTTGCGGCTGTAAGCATATCAAATGATGTCTATTTTTTGCGTGCAAGTAGTCATTGGAATCATGGTGACATAAGATACATGTATGTACTCATAGATTTAAATTTTTGGTACTTTCAAAATTTGGCTCTGTCTTTATACGCGTTTTTTGCAAATGGGTTTAGAGCTAGGGTTTTGAGTGTGGAGGCTTCAGGACAAGTGTATCCTAGTGAGGGGGTTCCTTAAATTTTGTACAATTCTGGTATGATTTGATGGGTTTCCTTCCATTGTGTGTATATGGGTAGGTGGTGTAGTTGAGAGCAGTGAGATTCTAGATTGTGGTTTACTTGGCTTTTCAAAGTTTTGTATGTGTAGGATGGTCTCAGCCTGACAAGCTAAAGAGATTTCCTCTATGTGCCTATCATGTCATCTGTGTCCTCTATTAACATTATGTTGATCTAGATTGTGCTGCATGCACTTTATGGGTGGTGTGATTCGCTCCCTCAACATTGGCACCGCTGTCGGGGATACAAGGACTTAGGTAGGTATTCGTACTAACACTCGTGTGATGGTTGCTTGCTTTAGTTTTGTCTAAAGAAAGAATTTTTCTTAATTGGATACGGAAGAGGTTATTCCGAGATCAAGTGGATAGCTAGGAACCGTGTGTCTTGCCGAGGCTCCGTGACTAGGTATATTTAGTTAGGAATTGTAGATTAGAGTAGCTGCTGTGGTGGTCGAGTGATTTGTGAGATAGGCGTTTGCTAGTACGTTTATGGCATTGAAGCTTTTTTTTACTCATAGATGCAAAATCCCATATGATTTGTAGGAGTAGCTTTAGATAATAAATCTGATTTTGATCTAGAGCTAATAATCATTAGTCTATTTGCTAAGTGCTTGTTTACATTCAAAATTATTGAAAAGTCTACTTTTTGAGAGTAAACTAAAAAAATAGCTTTTTGTGGATAATTTTTCATGTTTGATTGATGTTGAGCATATAAGAGAGCATGTGCAAGGGTTTTGTGAACAAAAACTATAATTTTGTAAACTTCAACATCATACACGTATGATGGGTCAAGGGGCATCTGGAGACCAAATTTGAAAATTTTGACAGTACCAGTGTGTTGAAAAGGGGGGGGGTTTATCAAATATACCTTGAAACTAGAGTTTTGACCAACTCGTGACACCCAAAAGACAAAAGACGGAGTGTCTAAAATGCAAAATAGAAAAACTTGTGATTCTGAGCATATTTTTGCACGAGGATTGGTAGAAGTGCTTGAAAACCAGTGCTAGAAACTTGGGGATGCCTATGAAAGAATTTTGTCCAAAAATTCATCAGGAGACATTATACACGTATGATGTCTGAGGGGTGATTTTGGCAGCAATTTTAAACTTTTGACATTATACCCATCTTCTGCACGTTGTGTTGAGCACATACATCAAATTTCATATCATTTGGACTTATAGATTGAAAATTGCGGGGATTTTACTCTTTCATGGGATTTCCTTCTCAAAAGTGATGATTTTGTGCAATTTTGACATCCAAAATTTGCTATGAACACATATTCTTGTTGTACACACCAAGGAGTACCTCTGGTAGAAACAAAACTAAAATCTGACAAAAAAGACATTATACGCGTATGATGTCTTAGAGTCCATATCTGAGGTCAAAAGTTACAACTAAGTGCACCCTTGTGATCTACAGCATTTAGGAAGCGTATAGACTAGATTTCATCAAATTTGAAGTATTTTTGGGCTTGCAAAGACCATAAGATGCATCTAGGCAAGTGAAGGCCTGTATTGGCCATAAGAGGAATCCCAAATCCCCAGTAGGTTTTTCTAAGCGATAACTAAACCAAGCTAAAATTAGCAATGTACTATTTCAAAAAGCCCAAACTAGTCAAGGTACTTCTACATATTTCAATAATCATTCACATATGTGTTTTTATTTAGTTCTTACACTATCCAAGCCTAGATAGAGGTGGTGGATATTAAGTGGACATTAAGTTGAAAATATGCAATGGTAACACATTGCAAAGGAGAAAAAGGATTCACTTAATGAACAATTAGGAACTTCTTTTCAATATTAATGTGGTTGATATTTCTTGTGTCAGAATGTAGTGACAAAGGGATGAGTGTGTATAATGCAGCTCATAGAAGCAAGACCTGTTTAGAACACAAGGGAAAAGCTTACTAGAGTAAGGGTCCTCATAAACCAATTTCAAACCCAAGAAGTCACAAGGTATGGAACTATTAATTTTCACCATGGGCTTGTTCAAAAAAGCATTATGAGAGTAGCCTACATGTTTTCACTGCAATTTCTACCACTAGAACATCCACCTCAATCCTAGTTGTGTGCAATCTCTTTGTGTGTGTGTGTTTGTGTGCGTGTGCCCATATACTCACTATGCCCCTTGCAAGTTTTTGGGTGATGTCATTTGATTATAATCAATCTTTTTTTCTTCACATTTTTATCTAGTTGATATAGCAAAGACAACAGCTCTTGCCAATTAGGCAGTAGCTCTATGTCAATAAGGGCTGGCAACAGACCCTCCACCTCGTGTGTCCAAATCCCTACCAAAAGGAGTAGGTAACTAGGGAGGAACCCACATACATCCATTGCATTCTAAGCTAGGATCCCTTGTCATGTATCATCATACCACATTGGGTTTACTTAAAAAAATTCGGGGATGGATTCGAACCATCATTCTAGGACTGTGAGTCTAACACATTAGCATTATGTTACCTAGGTGGGGGGTGACTAGAGCAAAGGCCACCCTGAAGTAATGCTAGTTATCTACATTTATCAAAAGTGGATTTCCTTGAGATACAAATAATATCTAAAAGGCCATCGTCAGAGCAAACAAGGAAATAGATTTTGTTAAGGCAAAGCTTGGAGTGAAAGAACCGAAAAATTGTTTGGCCAATGATAGATTTCACACCACAGGGCTTGTCAAAGGACTAAATATGTTTCAAATACCCACTACTGCTCCTTTTGTCATTCTTGGGTTCATCCTTGCTATACTCTTTTTCGGGAAGCAAGAAGGGGCAAAGCCATGAAATTCCCCCCAGTGCTTCCTACTCTCTAGGGTCATTATCAACCGGCCCAGTATCTTGATCGTTTCCTTCATTTTTGGAGCTAGTGTCTTCCTCCATATTTGGTCCACTATAGAAGGGGTGGAAACATGTAGTGACTCTTAATTCATGTCTGACTTCGTCCCCTTTTGGAGTGAAGTTGTGATCCTTGATTTCATGAGTATCCCCTCCAAAATCCTCTTCCCATAATGGCGCCCCCGAAGATGATGGAGTCGGAGGAAAAGGTAAATTTTATGTCGAGGTTGAGCCTCTTTTGGCGTTTTTCCGGTTCTACTGACAATAGGACTCTGCTTCTGCCTTGTCTTCCAAATTGTCAAAATTGGAAGAAGAGAAGTAATAAGGGGAACCCCTGTACTTTGTGAATACCCCAAACCCATTTATTATCCCCTGGGAAGGAATCCCTTGCAATATAGATACAACATTCAATATCAACTTTCAAGTCACTATAGAGTAACATTGTACAAGAAAACCTCAAAACAATGAGGGTGCGTGTTTTAGGTAGCCGAGTTCACTGGAAACCCCGAAGGTCAATCATGGAAAGGGTTAGTCTTTTTGAAGTTTCAATTGTTGTCTACGTCCTCTTCTTCTCTCAAGACTCACTCCTCTTGTGAGCCATTCAAATTTCAATAGTCCGTATATGGGAATAGAAGCCCCATAGTGCGCACTTTAAGCAAGGCACTATACATAATAAGATCATGTAAGCAATGCACTATCCATAATAAGATCAGGGCTTAAAGAATACAGTTTCCCTAACCTAAGAAAATGAGGGCAAACTTGAAGTTCTCTCGGGTTTTTAAGTCAAAATTTGAAGCTTTTGCTATTTACACTAAAACTTGTGTAAGTGTCTTTGTTTTTTGCTCAAAATCTAATTGTAAAGTCAGCATTGGACTCTTGTTTTTTTCTAGGGAAAATTACCAAAATACCCCTCTAATTTGTGGCAATTCCCAAAATACCCTTTGATGGGGGCTTTTCACAATCCAAGCTCCCATACCCTTCTTCTCTCGTCCCCACCCCATGGAAACCTCCTCTTAGGGAGGGAGTGATAAAAGGCATTGGAAAAAGTAAGAAAAAAATAAAGTATGATTATGTAAATATATAAGAAAGGTAAAATAGGCCACCTCATGCCTGCAGGGTAGCCCATCCCCACCTTGCCTCCATTTTCTTCACTGTTGCCCCGCCGGGTGTCCCTTTTCCTCTCCTCCACTCAAAAGGTCAACCCCCTCTCTCTTCCCCTTGTCCTTTCTCCTTTCTCTCTCCCCTCAAGCTACCCCACCTCTCACCAATAATGCATTATAACTCACCAATAATGCACCCTAACTCACATGCAACTTATGCTATCTTCCAAAACAGTATACCCCACCGCCCTTTTCTCTCTCCTACACTCTCCCATGATCCAAATACCCCCCTCTCTCTCTAAAATTCGAAATCTCTCTTGTCTTGCAGCCCGATGGCCTCCCCCACACTCACACACACTCAGTTTCAGTGAAAAAGGTGCCCATAGACCCATCCCCGCCCAGTGGTTACCTGATTTTCTTGTGTTCACACACATCTGCACACAGATTCACCTCTTAACACACTCCCCTCTATTACCTCTTGTAATTACTTTATTCTCCATGTCACCTCTCACTTTTTTTCATCAACCCATCTCTCTCTCTTAGTCTCTCTCTCATGAGACTGCTGTTCTGGCACATATACACACAGCCAGACAAGTGGGGCCCACAGTCACATGGCCTGTGTAGATAATGATTTCTTCATTTCTAAATTCTAGAATTTCTCCCCCCTCCTACCCTATATAAAGAGGGGTCACTATCACACTAAACACACACAACATCACCAAAGAACACACTATGCACTGTGTGTGCCTAGTGCACACACACACACACACACCATCACCATCACCGCAATCACCATGCTTGTCTTTAGCATGACCTCTACACCCTTGGCTATAGAAGATGAAGGGCAACTAAATGAAGGATGATGGACATAATCCTCGTGCAAGTTTTCGCCATCAACTCCCACCTATCCGCCATGTGCTCTACCACTCTCTCCCTTCTCATTCCCCTACCCTACGCTCCCCATTTCATCGCCTAATTCTCTAAATAAAGCTTGAGGTTTTGTGAGTATGTTTTCTTTCAATGTTTTGCCCATGTGAGGTGTGCGGAATCGCCACCTAGTCTTGTGGTTTGGAGTGAGCTTGTGTATATGTGAAGAGTGTGCGGGTTCGCCATCCTTTTGTGATGCCTAAGTACTAAGCCGCTATACCCCCTCCCTCACTCTCTCTCTCTCTCTCTCTCTCTCTCTCACTTGATCTCATTCCCTTTCCTTTTCATCATTACTCCCAAGCATCCATCTCTCTTGGATGAAAACTTTGTTATGGTGGTGTGTTGTTTGCGTCCTAGCCGCTGAAGCTAGGTGGTGCCCCCTGTTTGCTTTACCATGACAGGCTCGAGGCACGGCATTCGGTCCCCGGTGTTTTAGAGGCCGTCGGGGGTTCGGGGTTCGCTTTGCTCCCGTCATTTGGTGCCCCCACGGAGGAGGGCTTTCTAAGACCCTTCAGTTTACAATGCTGAAAGTAACGCCCACTATCAATCATGGAGGAATGGCTGAAGGAATTTTTTAACTGGAGGACGGAAGAAGAAGAGACGAAGGAGGCACTAGCCGCCTTCATTGAGATGCTACTGCCAGGCTGCAGTGTCGTCAGCATTCAAGAGGTAAATTCTCCATCTCGTGTCGCTCGTTCTAGCTATAAATTGAGAGCATCAGGTGGGAGGTCGGTGAACTGCCATCACTGTTGTCAACCAAGGCACACTGTCAATGAGTGCCAGCAACGAAGGTAGCGAAAGGGATGAAGTCATCTACATCGACATTCATCGCAAAGAATTCATTCACATCAAGGAAGGGAAGCAAACGGTGAGACCTCTTTTCCCTAAAGAAACTACAGTCAAAGTTGTAACTCCAAAGTGGCCTAAAGGGGCTGCTCGAGCCAAAGGCAAGGAGAAGATAAGCCAGTCTGGAAACACATGACCCCGAAGGGAGAAGCATCTGGCCAAGCAAGTACTTCAAGCTCAGAAAGCCGGGTTGTACCCAGTTTGCCAAAGAGGAAGTCATCCGAAGCTAAGCGACGAAAGTTCGCCTACCGATTTGCACGACGCATGCGAGTGCTACCAATCCACTTCGACAATCCGGAAGAAGAAGTGGTAAGAAGATTCCCATGTCCTAGAGAAGAGTGGTTCGGCTACTCCTCTCGCTGTTTTGGAAAGAGAGTGGAGGACATTCCTCCTCTCCCTGTACAACTTATCCTGAAGAAGCTCTCTACCACGGGAGAAACCCAATGGGCGAGTTGCAACTGAATGGAGTAGAATTCATGCAACACACCGACTACGGAAATTACCTGCAATTGTTGTTAGCCAAGAGGCTGGGAGTGGTCAGACGCGTCGCCATCACCTCGTACGTGTTGAGCAACGAAGGAAAGGTAGAGCCTATGAAAGGCGACGACCTCTTGTGGATGTGCCGACTCATCAACACTGGCACGATAAGAGTATAAGTAAGTATTTCATCCTCTGTGCATGATGGAAAACGGGCCAACGGCATTCCCGTTCAGATTCTTGCAGCATATGCATGTGAATATCTATGTAGATATGAAAGTCTTCTACCAACAGAAGATCGTACACCTATTCGGTGCGGCGGTACTAGGAGAAATCCTCAATTCCCCGAACCCTATCATTCTCCCCATATTAGATTACCATCATTCCTTTAATGTTTCTATCTTTATCTTGTTTTAACCTATCCACCCACCCTTGTAAAAAAGCTGCTATGAGCCGCACTGTTAATGTAATGTAAAAAAAAAAGAAAAAAAGAAAAAAAAGGTTTGTAATTTCCTGAGTCACTACCATGGCAAGTGTTTCTTTCCCCACGTTCAGTGGAAAGAAGGGAGAGGATCTCACCACCGACTTTTTGGATGATTTCGACATTGCTTGTATCGTCTCCAACAAAGATGACGATGCTTCACGACTTAGAATTTTTCCTCTACTGATGAAAGTAGAGGCCAAGTCCTGGTATAATGCATTACCCCAGGCCACCAAGAATGCATGGGATGTGTTAATGGCTACTTTTGTAAAGAGGTTTGGTGGAGGCACAACCTCGGAGAGGCTATGGCAGTTACTGACAGAATTAAAGCAGGGAGGCCTGCTAGAGTATGCCACCTACGAGTCCAAATTTGTGGACTTATGGGAGAGATGGGTTGCCTCGCTGGAGGAAGGTGAAGGAGCGCCTAATTTCCTAAAGAAGGACCGTTTCATTGATGGTCTATGGTCGCTGCTTAGAGAGAAGGTGAAGGGAAGGTTTCCTGCAACATATGAGTTGGCAGTCGAAGTAGCCCGCCTTAAAGACAAGAAGCTACGCATGCAAGCAAGAGTAAACGAGTCAGAGGAAACAAGCTCGATACAACCAACCCCAGTGACTGCAACAGCCAATCATAGAGTCCAACCGCAGGAGGCATCAGAAGAGCAAGACCTGCTGAGTCGTGTATCACCACCCAACTAGAGAGTTTATCTGTGCATCTGGTGCAGCAAGGGCGTGCACCTGGTAGGAACCCAGAACAAGGAAGAGGACAACGAAGGCAGAACCCAGAGTGCCACTGTTACAACTACGGGGAAGATGGCCATGAAATGTACTACTGCCCACACCCGAGGAGGCATAATTTCAATAGAGGGGGGAGACAGAATCAGATCTCTCCACCAAGAGCAAGACCTCCGCCACTCAGGCAACCAATCCCACCTGTTCAAATCCCACCACCAGCGGTGCAACCATAGCTAGCCACACCAGTTCAACGCCAGTCACCAATGCAACCACCGCCACAATCACCACTTACAATCATCCTACGCCCACCATCAATTGGTACCCGCACACCAAGTATCATTGGTCTTGCAGAAGAGGTCAAGATGAAGGTAACCGAAGAAGGATCAAGTGAGAAGTTTATTCAAAGAACTGAAGCAGTGGAACAAGAGGTTAAAGAATCAAAAGATGCTACCCAGGTGGGGGAGGTAAGTCAAGAAAATTGTGTTACAAATGTGAGTACATCTTTAACCTTGAATGAAATAGGCACCAAAGCGATCAATCGACAACATTGGGCCATAAGCGTAAGAAGGTGTAAAGTGTTGATTAGGCCTCGTCAGAGTAAGAGGAATGCAAAGGGCATGAAAGATACAAGAGAAGAGGAAAACCAACCTTCTAGCAAGGCTTTGCAGAAGGTGGACAACATATCAAGCAAAGGGGAGGGCTTTGAAAACGGAAGCCTGTGCACCAGCATGGACCCAGGACAATGTAGCAAGCTAAAGGAATCTTGCATCAAGGCAGTTTTACTTAAGGACCATAACGAAGAGGTAAGTATGACTGAAGGTTTGGAGTTGGATATTACTCCAGCGGCTTGGCAGCCGAGCAAGACTTTATTGTGTAGTGTTATAGACTTAGAGATGGGTAATGCCTCTAGTCTACTGAAGGGTGTTATAAACTTGGAGATGGGTAATGCCTCCAGTTTATGTGAGGGTGTTCAGAGTAAGTTTGATGATCAATATACTGCCAACCTTTTAAGGATGTTCCAAACTCCTCCACAACACAACATTGTGTTTGTATGGGATGCATCAGACCTATGGCTATGGCTAGCCACTCTAACATATAGAGAGAAGATCAGCATGGAGATAAGAGCAAAGGAGCCATGGATAGACAAAAGCCTGATAGAATGCAAGAATGAAGACCTCCTTCGCAATTTGGTACAATTTTTTACAAATAGTGCATCCTCTCTTTGGAGAAAGGTAAGTGGATTACGCTTGTATTTAAGCCGCAAGGTAGGTGGCTTGCTATTAGCATCAATAAAGGAAGCTGACATGTTTGAGCACACCCAAAAGAAGCATGATATGCTTGCAGTTGTTTCTAGTCATGGCAGTAATCAGGATTCTGAAGAAAACTTGAGCTCACCACACCAACAAGGCGTCCATATATGGTGGATTCTTGGTACACTCTTGGGAATCATAATTTTCAGTTCTGTCTTTACAGGAGCCAAGATGCTCATTTCCCCTCTCGCTACTGGTGGTTACAAATTTGATCCAATTTGGCATGCAAATTTTATTTTTCGGACATTGCAGACAATGATCCTATTTTTCACTTAGGAT
This sequence comes from Adiantum capillus-veneris, assembly GCF_014529385.1. NCBI lineage: Eukaryota > Viridiplantae > Streptophyta > Polypodiopsida > Polypodiales > Pteridaceae > Adiantum > Adiantum capillus-veneris. The sequence goes on from NC_140947.1 coordinate 74,431,377, forward strand.
CCAAGAGGACACTGGCACAAAGTTCTGGAAGCCATGGGCTTCCCCTTTAATCAACCGACACTATTCCAAGAAACAAGCTATCACCCGGACCTGTTACAGATCAACGAATATCCCAGAAATCTCACCAATGGCCAAATGGAATGGATAGTTCAGAAGGCAACTCGATATCGGATCCTACAGCTAAGCGGAAGAAGAAACAGATGAGCTAGAGGCATGAATGCCTCTAGCCAAAAGGGGAGGGCTAATGATGGGGGCTTTTCACAAGCCAAGCTCCCATACCCCTCTTCTCTCGTCCCCACCCCATGGAAATGTCCTCTTAGGGAGGGAGTGATAAAAGGCATTGGAAAAAGTAAGGAAAAATAAAGTATGATTATGTAAATATATAAGAAAGGTAAAATAGGCCACCTCATGCCTGCAGGGTAGCCCATCCCCACCTTGCCTCCTTTTTCTTCACTGTTGCCCCGTCGGGTGTCCCTTTTCCTCTCCTCCACTCAAAAGGTCAACCCCCTCTCTCTTCCCCTTGTCCTTTCTCCTTTCTCTCTCCCCTCAAACTACCCCACCTCTCACCAATAATGCATTATAACTCACCAATAATGCACCCTAACTCACATGCAACTTATGCTATCTTCCAAAACAGTATACCCCACCCCCCTTTTCTCTCTCCTACACTCTCCCATGATCCAAATACCCCCCTCTCTCTCTAAAATTCAAAATCTCTCTTGTCTTGTAGCCAGATGGCCTCCCCCACACTCACACACACTCAGTTTCACTGAAAAAGGTGCCCACAGACCCATCCCCGCCCAGTGGTTACCTGATTTTCTTGTGTTCACACACATCTGCACACAGATTCACCTCTTAACACACTCCCCTCTATTACCTCTTGTAATTACTTTATTCTCCATGTCACCTCTCACTTTTTTTCATCAACCCATCTCTCTCTCTTAGTCTCTCTCTCATGAGACTGCTGTTCTGGCACATATACACACAGCCAGACAAGTGGGGCCCACAGTCACATGGCCTGTGTAGATAATGATTTCTTCATTTCTAAATTCTAGAATTTCTCCCCCCTCCTACCCTATATAAAGAGGGGTCACTATCACACTAAACACACACAACATCACCAAAGAACACACTATGCACTGTGTGTGCCTAGTGCACACACACACACCCACACCATCACCATCACCGCAATCACCATGCTTGTCTTGAGCATGACCTCTACACCCTTGGCTATGGAAGATGAAGGGCAACTAAATGAAGGATGATGGCCATAATCCTCGTGCGAGTCTTCGCCATCAACTCCCACCTATCCGCCATGTGCTCTACCACTCTCTCCCTTCTCATTCGCCTACCCTATGCTCCCCATTTCATCGCCTAATTCTCTAAATAAAGCTTGAGGTTTTGTGAGTATGTTTTCTTGCAATGTTTTGCCCATGTGAGGTGTGCGGAATCGCCAGCTAGTCTTGTGTTTTGGAGTGAGCTTGTGTATATGTGAAGGGTGTGCGGGTTCGCCATCCTTTTGTGATGCCTAAGTACTAAGCCGCTATACCCCCTCCCTCACTCTCTCTCTCTCTCTCTCTCTCTCTCACTTGATCTCATTCCCTTTCCTTTTCATCATTACTCCCAAGCATCCATCTCTCTTGGATGAAAACTTTGTTATGGTGGTGTGTTGTTTGCGTCCTAGCCGTTGAAGCTAGGTGGTGCCCCCTGTTTGCTTTACCATGACAGGCTCGAGGCGCGCCATTCGGTCCCTGGTGTTTTAGAGGCCGTCGGGGGTTCGGGGTTCGCTTTGCTCCCGTCACCTTGTATCTAATTTTGTTGGATTGCTCAAGATTTTCTAATATTTATTTCTTTTTAACAATTGAGATTCTTTTTTGAGTGCCTATCATGTAATTTGCTGCCGTAAAAGAAGGTAGTTATGTCTAAAAATAATGAAGCAATTCATCTCCAAAGCCTAGAAAACCAAGTCAAATTCTTGTTTTAGCATCTTGTATTACAGACAATCAGTCTTCTTATAAAAAGCTACACAAAAATTTATTTTTGGAGAAATTTACTCACATCAAGAGGTATTTTGGGAATTTTGGAAAAATTGAAGAGCATTTTGGGAATTTATGACAAAATATTGGGGGTATCTTACGAATTTTTGAAATTTGAGGGGTAATTTGGTAATTTTTTTGCTTACTAACATTAATATTTCCAAATCGCTCCTTCTTTGTCTCTCTAGCAGTCCACACCGGCGTGGGCAGCTACAGAGAGGTTTGCTTCTAGATTGTTTTTGAAAAGCAGCAGTCACAACGTCTCTCTCACACACTCAATTGCATCCTTGCAACATCACTGAGATATGTTGGCATTCACGCGCTCATTGCTAACTGCAGGTTGGTTAGTGGTCAGTGGTATCACTGCTTTTCCCACTACACATGTGAATAGTAGCTAATGTTTAAGGTCTAGCATTGGTCGCATGTGCTTGCTAGTCGTGACCAGGTCCTATCTCTCTATCTCTCTCTCTCTCTCTCTCTCTCTCTCTCTCTCTCTCTCTCTCTCTCTCTCTCTCTCTCAAGTCGCATATGATTGACTTTGAAAGTTTGAATTCAAAACACAAAGCACAGACCCTAAAACTCCCAACACTATAATAAGCTACACAATGGCACACTGCAATATCCAGATGTCTCTCTCTCTCTCTCTCTCTCTCTCTAGAAGGCGAAGACAAGCTCAGCAAGTGGGAACTGTCTCCTAGAAGCCGAACAGTGGATCAATTAGTAATTACGACAGGAGTTACCACAGTTACTTCGAGAAGGCTATAAATAGGACCCATTACATTGTAATCAGGCTGCTTAATCCTTGCTTCTTACTTCAGAGTTCTTTTAGCTTAACCTTTGAGCAATTTCCTAGCAGCAATCTATTCACCTGTAATCTTGTAATCCTTACTACTGTAATCATTCGAGCTTCAAACCATTCCATCTTATACTGATTATCTTGAATATGAATCTGAAACTGCAACCAGTTTTCCAGCTGTCCAGCATGTCTATCCTTTCAGTTGGCTAATTTAGTACCGATAACCATTTCAATCTAGTTATGGTCTCTATTCCAGTTTTACTGGACTAAACTGACGACTTGCCATTAGCTTTAAATCTTATCTAGCACTGGAATTAGCTATCTGAAGAGATCAGCTCCAATTTCATTTTGGCAATCACGGTGGGAAGAGTTGTTGCTCGTTGACCAAAAAACTCTTCTCCTAGTTAGGATTTTCAGTTGAAGAATGGCGCCCAAAACTAGTCATGGTCGAAAACCATCACACCGCATTGACCCTGTTCTTGAGGAATCCGAACGTGACTCTGATCCCAAGAAGGACCTGGAGACTAAAACTGAGGCTCAGGAGGAGCACAGCCATGTTGATGAGTCTAAGGACTCTCAGCACTCCAGTCAATCTAGAAAGAGAAGAGTTGAGAGGGAAGAACGCAAGGCTAGGAGTTATAAAGCCACACAGAGGGATGATGGGGCCAAAGGTAGCAAGGGTAGTCACCATATTTGGGATATATCTAAAGGATTAAAATTACCTGGAATATTTAGTCTCTCCACCTTAATCCTTTGACAAGACAAACACTACTTGACATAGCAAAGGAAATCACCCTTCATACCTTTTCAATAGTAACCTCTGCAAGCTGCATTGAGGTTTTTTGAATACCTTGGATGTCCTAAAGTTGGGTCATCATGCGCTTCATATAGGATAGCATTCCTTAGGGAAGAATCCTTATGTATGCATAGTCGATTCCTATAGTAAATTTTCTCATCTTCCAAGGAATAATGTAGAGGTTTATGCTGATTTGATGATACCGTCTCTTCACGTAGGATATTAGCAAGCATCTGTTAATCTACATCTCTGACAACAGCATCCAAGACCTTGTCTAAAATAGGGTTGTTAGCCATGGAAATTTCCCCTAGAAAAGCTTTACAGCTTAGGGAATGTTCCACAACATTATCCTTACCTGGTCTAAATCTAATATCAGAATCATATTCATGCATGAGCTCTATCCATCTCCTCTGTCTAACGTTAAGGTTAGGTTGGGTAAAGATCCACTTAAGGCTCTTGGGACCTGTTACCAATTGTAATTTGCATCCTAATAGATAATATCTCCATAGCTTGAGAGTGTGAATAACTAGTAGCAATTCTAAATCATGTGCAGCATAATTCACTTCATGAATCCAAAGCTTCTGAGAAGCGTAAGCTAGAGGCCTTCCTTCCTAAGTAAGGACTCCTCCTAATGCAAGGTTACTAGCATCTTTGATCACTTCAAATTCTTGGGTGAAGTTTGGAAGTTTTAGAAGAGGTTCTAAAGCAAGATACTCCTTAAGTTGTTCGAAGCAAGATTCATGTTGTTCTTCTCAAAGTATCATAGCTCCTTTCTCTAGCAATTTGGTTAGTGGTGCAGCTTTAAGAGCATAATCCTTTACAAAGATCATGTACCACCCTGTGATACCTAAGAACCCTCTGACTTTGGTTTGTGAAGTGGGTTGAGGACATCCACAAGATCCTTGACTTTGTCAAGGTCAACAGAGACTCCTTCAAGTGAAATGATAAACCCTAAGTAACAAACCTTAGGGGTGAAGAAGGTACATTCGCTTTTCTTTGCATACAACTTATTTTGGCGTAAAAGATCTAACACTTTCCTAACAAGTCCTTCATGCTCTTCCTCTGATCTGGAATAAATTAAGATATCGTCAAAGAATACTAGGACAAAATTATCCAATAATTCTCTAAAGTTATCGTGGATCAGATGATTGGAAGTTGCAAGAGCATGTAAGTCCGAAAGCCATCACTGTAAATTTGTATAATGAACATAAGGAGTGTTGAAAGCTGTTTTGGAGATATCAGCCTCCAAGATTTGAATTTGATGATAGCCAGATTGAAAATCAATCTTTGTGAACATTTTGGGTCCATGTAGTTTGTCCAGCATCTTGAGGAATTGGATATTTATTCTTGATGGTAACCTGATTTAAGCCCCTATCATCTATGCAAAGTTGAGGAGATCCATCCTTTTTCTTTTGGAAAAGAACAAGAGCACCCCATGGAGACGTACTAGGTCGGATAAACCCTTGCTCAATCAGTTGCTTGAGCTGCTCCTTTAGATCTATAGCCTTTAGAAGTGACATCTTGTATGGCACTGGTTCACTACCTTGCATAACCCTTTCAAAAGACGACTAGCTTTGACCAAGTGAGCTTTGAATTGTCCACTCTGTCCTTGAATAGTGACTTCCTGATCGTGGTTGTCCACAAAGGTAACACTTCCTTGGGCACAATGGATATTGGCATTATGATTGACTAGCCAGTCCATTTCAACAACTCCATCATACATTCCTATGTCTAAGGTTCAAAAAGTATCTTGAAATCTATTTTTCCCTCAGTGTACTGAGATAACACCTCCTTTCCATTGGCCAATTCAACTCTCATCTTTCTTGCAGGGTGTTGATTAAGTTCTAACCTCCTTAAACATTTAGGTGACAAGAAAGAATTAGTATTTCCATAATCAATAAGAAGCTCAAATTATTCACCTTAGTGATTTGCAGGTGTTTGAATGAATATTGTTGTCTTGCTCTTGGTTATCAATTGTAGCATGTAAAGTTGATCTTTCCTCTTGCTCTTCTCTCCATGTTGGTTCTCCTAAGATAGCATTGACTCTGGTAGCCATTTCGCACCCTCAACCTCGTCCTCCATTTCTTCCTCCATGATTTATTGATTGACCTTGCCCTCTGGCTCGATTAGGTATATTTGTTGCAGAGACTCACCTAGGACATACATTCTTAAAACGTCCTGGCTTGTTGCAATCAAAGCATCTAAGATCTGCATTTTGAGCTCCAATTGTTGAAGCTGCAACGATCGAATGAGTTTAATGAATTGGGTGAGTTAGCCTTTGGTTCCACATCATAGGTCATCCTCTCCTTGTAGCACTCTTTATATCTCCATTTTGTCCCCTTTGATAGTTTGACATCTCTTTAGCTAAGGGTTTAGCTCTTAAAAGAGCATCTTGTAAATTTATAGGCCTCATGGCTTCTAGACGAGTATTTAAAGGAGCATTTAGCCCTTGGCAAAAACGGGCTACTTGTTGATATGTGGTCATTGGTGGAGCATAGCGCCTAAGAGTTACAAATTTGGAGTAGTATTCTTCCACTATAAGATGAAATTGACATAAGCTGAAGAATTCATTCATCTTAAGGGATTCATGTGCACGTGGAAAATAACGTCCTTTGACAGCATACTTAATGTCTTTCCAAGTTTGAGCATTTTGAGCTACTTGGTTATCTTTGCAATGCTATTTCCACCAAATCTTGGCATTCCTTGTGAGACGAAACATATCCAACATTGCTTGGTTATCAGGAGTAGTACCAAAAGTAGCAAAATAATCCACCATCTCTTTGAGCCACACTTCTGCATCGCGCTCAACTAGAGTTCCTTCCCCCTTGAAAGAGGGAAGTTTAGATTTCTTGAGAAGTAGCTTTTTCTCTTGAAGAGATGTATACACTGCACTCTATCATAGATTAAAGTGAAATTTTATTTGATACAGTAACTTTAATCTACTTTATGACAAGACTTGATCAAACAATAGTATAGGAAAAAGTCAATATTGATCCAAACTTTATTCATATATACATTATTTGCTACCAAGATTGGTAGTCTTTGAGTACAAGGCTTTGAGATATTCCTATATTTTGAGTTTAGTGATTACAAAAGGATCAAGAAAATAAGCTCACTTTGACGCTCAAAAGCTAGGAGATACACACATGGGTCAAATCCTACCACCATGGATAACTTTGGTAGCTTGGTTATAGACCCATTGAGTATGAGATATCTTTTCTCCTCCCAAGGTAATGGTAGCATCCTGATTCTCAATACCAATGAGAATGTAAACTTTGATATCTTTTAAATCCCCTCTCCATCAAAGTTTCTTGAGATTGGTAGCCATGTACCATATCTTGTTAGCATCAATGGTATAGATTCCTCCAGATGGACTCTAGTTGATGCCCCATCCTCTGTGCACCCTTGGGACACCTTGTCCAAAATCTTCATCATCAATTTCAAAAACTGATAATTTGGTGATTGGCATTCATTTTTGAACATGATGGTGAACACCCGGAATTCCTATGAACATTTTCTTGTATCAAGAAAGTTCAATCCTCAATACCATCTAAACATTCAAAACAATTTTCCTAGGTTTTTATTATTGCAAACATTCGCATCCTTCAACATCCAAACATCAATCTAAAAATCTCCCCAAGCTTTAAATTAAGCTCTGGTAATAGTGTGAGGAACCTGCTCCCTTTTAGGAGGAGCGGAGTACCTTTGATAGGTCTCCAATCCTGAGAACGAAAAACACACGAACATTGCCTTAGCTACTACGTAGCCACCGGCATGAACCGTTAGTGAAGGATTGGTCCTACCTTGCTATAATGGAGGGTAACCACCATAACCTTATCTAAACACTCTATGTAATCAATTATACCTAAGAGTATAAACCTTAGATTGACCAACTTGTGCGCTTTTTTCCCCATGTTTTAGAAGCACAGCCGCCAAGGTTCATCTCTTTTAAGATTTATGGCTTTAAAAAAAAGAACTTTTAGTGTCGAAAAGTTTCCCAACTCATTGGGTCCACCCATCCATAGAATGATATCAAGAGCGTATCATTCTCCCACTTTCCACACCGCACTCACCCTGCTTTTGTTACCTAATTACTACCACACTATTTAAACATACATGCTCCTTTACCTTATTTATGATACTCATTCGTTAAAACAACCCTTCAACCGGTTTTACAAAGAGTAATCAAGCAATAAATAGTCCATTTTTCAACCAACAAATTTTGGATAAGGTTCACTTAAGAATCTCAGTGATAGATTTGAGTGTTGTATTGATGGACACAGAAAAAAGCTAAAACATTAGGAAGAGGATGGGGTCTAGGAGGGCCTCTCTATTTGCCATGAGATTATGGAGGTAATTAATATTCTGAAAAATAGATGCACGCTATGTGTGCAAGAATGGTGGGTGTATAAGAGATGTGTAAGAGTGGCCAAAGGATCCACTTTTCCCTCCAAAAAAGTGATTGAACAACTTTATGATTTTCAGCCTTCCATAACTCGTACATATGATCTCTGACGGCTAGATATGTTACCTGATATGGTTTTTCCCGCTAGATTTTAAATTCCATTTTGGGGGCATATTTGAATTCAAATAAACTAGCCAATTTGCCTATTTGAATTCAAAAGATGTCCTTTGATTTCTTTCTTAATACTAGAGGTTTGAATCTCTTAAATTTACAAATAAAGAGGACCTCCTAGACCCCATTCTCTTCCTAATGAATAGAGGAAATAGTACCTATATCAATTCATTGAGCTAAATCTTGGGGAAAGATCAATTCAACTCAATGAAAGACCACTAGAACAACAAGCATAAGATAAATTTGCAATAGAAAGAACCAGTCAACCAAACTCAAACCAGGGGAACTAAGCAACCGATGTTATAGAAACTCAAAATGGATTACTAGAGTTAAGCAACCACTTCAACAATTATGTTGCTGGCATTGGAACTAAAAAGGGAGCCAAGTCACTGGCCAAGCAAAAGGGAGGAGGCCCAATTTGGTTGCCTCCAGATACCCATGAAGTAGAAGAATGGAATCTCGACTCAGAGGAGAACCCTGGAGTGATCAAAATTAATAATCATCTAAAGATATTAAAGAAAAAGAAAAGGCACTATTTGAGAAATACAAGGATGTATCTGCATGCAAATAGACTGACCTAAAAGGAGTAGATCTAGAGGTGTGCCAACAACGAATACCACTAAAACCACATGCTGGACCAGAGAGGTTGTAGAGATATAGAATGAACCGGAACTATGGTAAGAAGGCCAATGAGAAGATAGAAAATCTTCTGAAGGCAAGGTTCGTAACAGAAGTTGCAAGCAGTGACTGGCTATTTTCAATAGTGGTAGTTCCCAAGAGGAATGGAAAAATAAGGATATGCATGGATTATAGCATGTTGAATAGTCAGACCATTAAAGAAACAGTCCCACTTCCCTTTACAAACATGCTATTGGATGAGATTCCAAGCCACAAATGTATAGCCTTATGGATAGTTATAGTGGCTATAATCACTTAAGATTACACCCGAAGATCAAGAAAAAACAACATCTGTCACTAAATGGGGAGCATCCATGTATCTAGTCATGCCATTTGGACTCTCTAATGCTCCAACAAATTTTTATCGATGTATGATGGCGATATTTAGTGAATTCTTACACAAACTTCTGACTATATTTGTAATGATTTCACCATCTTCTCCACAGAGAAAATGCATCTTCTATTGTTCCAGATGGTTTTTGAGAGGTGCAAGGAGAATAGAATCCTTTCAAATAAGTGTTCATGGTATGGAACGGATAGCTTCTAGCACACATTTTCTCCTAAAATGGTATTGAGATAGCCACTAATAAAGCTAAGTGTGTTCAACAAGAGAGAGCACCAAAAATAGTGTCTGCACTTAGCTCTTTTTTGGGATGGTTAGCTTCTATAAACGACTTATTCATATGTTTGCAGCTAAAGCACTTCTAGTATATGAGATGACCAAGAAAGGAAATAAGCTCATCTGGACTCAAGAATGTGATCAAAACTTTTAATGCTTAAAAGATGCGATCAGCAGGAAGCCATCTCTTTGCCAACCAAATTGGGACGTAATTTTTCACGTGCATGTCGATGCATCAAGAATTGCGATGGGGGAAATATTAGCCCAACCTGATGGGAAGATAGACTATCCAGTCTACTTTGCCAGTCGTTTGTTGAACAAGGGTATTCCACGACCGAAAGAGAAGCAGCGGGAATGGTTTTTAGTGCTACAAATTTCAGACATTATTTGTCGGGAAAACTATTTCACTTTTATGTAGATCATTAGCCCCTGCTATTTTTTTATTAATAACATTATTATTCAAGGTAGGTTGATCAGATCAATGATGTTCTTGAAGAAGTATGAATTTTGATTTCTTATAAGCCAAGCAAGATGCACTGTGGTGCATACTTCCTTTCCAAAAGTACAAAAGGATATTTAGAATTCCATCTTCAAGATGAGATAATGGATGTTGAAATATTTCACAACTCAACAATAGAGGAGCCTGACCCAAAATGACAAGATGTGTACAATTTCCTTCAGAATGGAATAATTCTAGATGGCTCATCCCAAGAAAACAAGAAAGCAATGATCATAAAAAGATTAAAGCTCACCATCATTGGGGATCCCTCTATAGACTAGGCATTGATGGAGTCCTCAAAGATGTGTACCTATGGGAGGAATAATGCAAGGTGTCACAAAACCCCATAATGGAGATGCGAGAGTACATTTGTCCACTAGCATCACTTATAAGAAGATTCTTGAGGTAGGCTTACGGTGGCAGAGTATGATGGCCAATGTCAAAGATTTTTGTAAAACTTGTGATAGTTTTCAAAGGATGTAACAATAAACAAAAGCTGATATGACACCCTTGACTCTAGTGCAGCCACACGGAGTATTCATGAACTGGGGACTGAACTTCATAGGTCCATTTAAGAAAATTATTCCTAGAAAGAGCAAATATATCATTTTGGATACTTGTTATGTGAGCAAGTGGGTGGAGGCCAAGGCACTCCTAGATAACAGTGCAAAGTCAATTGTTACATTTCTATATGAGAACATCATCTATAGATATGGCTACTTTACAGAGATAGTTTTCTATTAGGGTACCAATTTCATTAATGACACTATGTAGATACTCATGGAACTATTTTTAGCCAGGCACAAAAAATCAACACTATATTATCCAAGGTGAATAGTCATGGAGAGAGCAACAATAAGACCATTCTTACCACATCAATGGGATTCAAATCTCTAGACAACATTATGGGCATATAGGACTACCTATAGAGTAACCACTACAATGACACCCTTGCAATTGTATGGCACAAAGGTAGTAGTTCCCACGGAGTTTGTCATCCCAAGCCTCCGGTTGGAAGTAGAACATAGTATGGGCTACAATACAGATTTTAAGCAAAGGTTAGATGAGTTGCTAAACTTGGACAAGATCAAGAAAATGGAAATTCTTGAATAAGAGGGAGTTCAAAAAACAAGGGAACACTGGCACAATAGTAAAATCAATGTCAAGGAATTCAGAAAAGGAGATCTAGTACTACTTTACTAGTCAAAATCTGGACCCAAAAAGCCCAACCTGAAGATTTCTTGGTCAAGACCTTATGAGGCTGGCTGGCTTTTTGATGTGTGGCTGCTATCCAGTCAAGTATCTAGCACCATGGGGTAGATGATGGAGGTTTAGGGCTCACCTTCCAATGAGAAAGTAGCTAGTTTAAAATATGAACTCCAGCGCTCCAAAGTAAAACTTCACGAGTTAAGAAAGGAGAAAGCCAAGTGGAAGCAGCAAGAGCTCTATTTTCAAAGTGATCAAAATTAGTCGGCTAGGATGATCTCCACCCTCTAAACTAAGGTTGAGACTTTACAAGCCATTAGGGCTAAAACTGTCTCAAAAAAGGATGTGTAAGGAATTGGTTAAGTTGTTAATTAGCAAAGCCGTGGACGGTCAAAATGGCTCCAAATTTGGCTGTTTTGGGTATTTAAAGCGTATCTATGTGATTTAAAGCGTATCTAAGTACATATTGCACCATATCATAAAAGATATCATTTTCACACTATTCCTTTGTGGTTTGCCTCAAAGTTTGTCCTCATTCAAGTGACTTGGTGGCAAACAATTATTTCTCGCAATTTTTGATGGGTTCATTCTCTTCTCTCTCTCTCTCTCTCTCTCTCTCTCTCTCTCTCTCTCTCTCTCTCTCTCTCTCTCTCTCTCTCCCATGACCTTTTATGTAGATCTTCTCACCTTCATGAGATTTTCCTCCGCTCTGCTAATGCTAATAGATCTTGAACTAGTCTTTGTAGATTTCACTCTGGAGCCTTTAGCTCTCTATAAAATAATTATCCTTACCAAGAATTTCAATCTGCAAGACAAGGAGCTTTATTTTACAATAGATTTAATAGAAATGGGTGAAAGCATGTTAACCTGTCGCGCTTTTTGTGCTAGTTAGCAATTTCAAGTTAGCACATCTTCAAAAAGTCGGGCATCCGGTAAATTTTTTACAAATAATATCAAAATTTATCGGAGGTTGTACATTTGGATTCCTTGTTTTAAGTGCTTTCTATTGATATATCATATGTCATAGATATTGGAGATGTAGCTCAAGTTATTGTACTAGTTAGCATATGTCAAAATTGAGCTAGTTAGCATTGTCTGGGACATGAAAAAGCATGACAGGTTAACATGCTTTCACCCAAATAGATTGTGGTAGGATCTATCAAAGTGAAAATACCTTCTGCTTTCCAGTAGGAAGTTGCACATGGAACCAATGTAGTGGAGCTCAAACAAAGCAATAGAAGGGGGTGTGAGAATGCTTAAAGTGCTCCTATCGCATTGTGAGGGATGTGGAATAAATGCGCTAAGGGAGCCCAAAAGAAGAGATAGAAGGGTGAGTGAGAATGCTAAAATTAGTTCTATTGTGTGGTGCACATTGTGGAGAAATTTAGCACTTTGGGATGGAAATGTGCATGTGAGGATGGCGTTGGCTTATATCCATACTAAAATAAAAATAAAAATGGTGCCACATGGCACGAAGCGACGTATGCCATGAACAACAACGGTAACTTGTACGGATGGTTGGGTATATAAAACTTGAATACGTGTTCATTTTCCACGCACCAAAAAACTCTCCCCTTACTTTTTGGGCATTTCTCCAGCCTCTCAACCTAGCCTTGCATGATGTGATAGTTGTATCTCATACTTTCTTAAACCCCTATAATTGCTTACTTTGGGTCAACTTCCTCACTTGGGTCTCTCCTTACTACTCCCTACACAATGTGACAGCGGTAATTCTGGATTTCAAGAACCCCACCCTTTGCTTCATTTAGACCAATGTCTTCACTTGGGTCCCCCCCTCCACGCACAATGTGATAGAACATGTTTGGGATTTCAAGAACACCCCCCTTCGCTTTGTGTGGATAGCCTTCCCCATCCGGGTCTCTCCCTACACGGCATGATAGCAGTGGTTTGAGAATCCTAGAACCTCCCCCGTCGCTTTGTTTTGGTTGTAGGACTCTTTGTGGTGACATCCCTCCCCCCATGATGCAATAGAGGTGTTTTATAAATTCAAGAAAGACCTTCCTTGCTTCATTCAGGTAAGACTAGTCCAACACCCTCCCCCCCCCCCCCCCCCCACAAATCAGCCCTTACTTTCTAGCTCTTGGGTCTCTCCGAGTTGTCTCACATGGCTAGAACATACCTAGTATCAATCAAATCGACAAGAAAAGAATTTGAACTTAACAAAGTCTAAACTTTCCTACGTTAAGCAAAATGCAAGGTAGTGACAATCTCACTAGTATCCACTCTTTCAAAGTGTTCTAACTCTTCTCGATAACTCAAAATAAAATGTTTACTTTCACATACTGTAGAATTTGATGATTTTGACATCACCAATGCATTTTGAATGCCTAGAAATCCCAAAAATGACTGGCTACATGTCCTGTTCTGACATCGAGAGAGGCGTTACGACTCAAACAAAGCATTTAGAAGCACTTTCCCACACGACATGATAGAGGGGGTAGTGACAATCTCACTACCCCCTCTATCGCTTCGTGAAAAAAAGTGCCTCCAAAGGCCTTTTTTGGGTCGTAACGACCTCTCCGGGTGTCCAAACAGGACATGTAGCCATTCATTTTTAGGGTTTTGGGTGTTTCGAACGCATCGACGATGTCAAAATCATCAAATTTTGATGCATTTGAAAGTTATATTTTTTATATTATAAAGTATTGAAATTTGATTCTAAGTATTAGATGATTATGGCTTTTAAGGTAAAACTTTAGCATATGATAACGGTTCTCACTTACTCTTTTGTCATTACATAAATAAGAAATTTCTTAGATTCATATTCCTAGCTTATATGATATCACCTTCTTATATGTCCTATAATGGTTCAATCTATGATGTTGAAGTCCAAGTCATCACTACCCTTCCTCATGTGCCCGAATCACCACCTGTAGGGAGATGTTGTAGCACGACCTAATCGCAACCCACAAAATTGTCAAATCGTGGATTGGTAACCCGGCTAGGGCATGGAAGTACAAGCATCGGATGAATGGAATAGAGGATTCAAAAGATCACTCTAAAACTACTCTAATCACTAATCAATTAATCACCTACACACATCAAGCCCACCGAAGTCCAACTTGCCATAGACTAGAAACCCAAAGCACACTAGTGATAAGCACACACTAATTACCACATGTCAATTAAGGTACTTCATCAATAGCTTACACACGAGAGGTGAATGATGCTAGAGCTTCAGAAACCTATCTACACACACAAGCAAAGAACAGGGCACACACACAAATTACAAGATTAAGACCCAACTTAATCAACCGAATTTGTGATGGTAAATATTACAAATCAATTGCTCGTAGAGAGATAAGAGTGGTTACTGACAAGAAGTACATACATCTCTCAAATCTAGAATAATGAAAGTGTAATACTACTTCATGACAAGATGAAATGTAGAGAAGAAGTAGACTAATGAGAAAATAATAATTAGATTAATAAAAAAGAGCTTACTCTAATTACAATGGCTAGCACTAGCCTCTCAAGCATAAACATTAAGCTCAAGGCTAGGCCAAAGAGTGAACAACCTAGAGAGAGAGAGCTCTCAAAAGTGGATCCTCAAGAGTGGATACTCAAGAATGAAGCCTCCTTGCCAAAAGGCTTCTTTTTAAGGGCTTTCACCACAATCCCTTATACTATGGGTTTAAGCTTGAGCCCTCAAACTACCATATACAACTTTGGAACTCCAAGTGAGACCAAGACTTATACAAAGTGAGTGGGAAATATTGAGTCACAACCATAGATATCTCCCGCTTGATGCGTATTTGGTGTAGCCTATGTTAGCCGCTACTCCCTTCTACTATGGGTTTAAGCTTGAGCCTTCAAACTACCATATACAACTTTGGAACTCCAAGTGAGCCCAAGACTTATACAAAGTGAGTGGGAAATATTGAGTCACAACCATAAATATCTCCCGCCTGATGCATATTTGGTGTAGTCTGTGTTAGCTGCTGCTAACATTCGCCCCTTCCTAATTTGGCACAGGTCCTCGTGTGCCGGTGAAGCAAGACACAGTGACATGGTAGAAAGCAAGTACATGGAAGAAATGTTGAGCTGCAAAACATAAGAACAAGTAATGAGTATCAAAGGGCCAAAAGGGATAAAAACATGAAGTATAAAGAACAATCATGCAAAGTGAATATTTGTCTTCTAAAAGATGGGTGAATCATAGTAAAAAACTAGAAAACATAAAGCAAAAAAGACACCTAAACTATCATGAAATTAAACCACTTGAAATTTTGGTTTTATGCATGAAACATAAGCAATCAATTACGACCCTAGGCTAATGCAAGTTCATAAACTTACTAGCCTAAAAACTATGTGAATAGTCTTAATAAATCATTCAAGTGTATCATGTCTATGGGCTATAAAAAATCTCCTAATCTATTAGTACATTGTCAAAGCTTTTTGAAGCTCATGGAACTTTTGGTTTTGTCATTTATTGAAAAAAGTAAAACACAATACAAGGATACCACCCCAAGGTAAGTCTAGGTGCGACTCTCGGCTCCTTGAACCCTCAAGAAGGTGTTCCAAATCCTTCTAGCCTACCAAGGCAACCGCTAGCCCCTATCAGCCAAGGGCATTGGTTTAGGGCCTTGACCAAGCAAGCCAAGGTGACTCCCCTCGCCTGCCAAGTGCCAATAAGGCGCTAGGCCTCACATGGACACAACATAACATAACTATTTTAGTTTCATGTGTCTTAGTAGTATTTCTGCTACTTTTTCTTGACACTTTTTTGCTTTATTGTTTCATTTTTTAGCACATTTTTATTGCTTTCAACATGAGATGCTAATGGAAATTGGACTAAAGGACTAAAGGACTAAAGCCTAATCATAACCCTAGGTCATGTTAAAAATGAATGGAGTATTAAAACTATCACTAAGAATCTAGGACTAATGAGAAATGATCCTATATTAACCTAAGGTCAAGACCAATTACCTATGATTAGTACACATAAAACCTAAATTTTTGATGAGTTAATTTTCACAAAGCAAAGTGTTTAAACTTTAGGATTCCTAGATTTCGAACATGAAAAAACCATAGCTTAGAAGCAAAATTTCACTTAATCCAAGCATAGAGAATGAAGAGATGAACAGAAGAGCAAATTCATGGAAGAATTACACCTATTCATGCTCTTTTGAGCATCCTTGAGCAAGCATCCCCTTTGTGTAGAGAAGCCTCTTGATCTTTTTATTTGCAAAAGAATCTGATTTGAAGCTAAGTGTAAACACAAGCTTTAAAAATCCTTCTATTGAAATCCAAATGAACACAAAAAACATTAATGAAAACCTAAAGCTAGGGTCTTGCATACCCGAATTTTCCAAAGGGAAAAAACCCAAGGGAAAAAAAGCCTTTGGTTAAGCACATGATGCTCTAAAGTAGAAAATTTATGCATACACATCAACAATGAGAGATAAAATGAGCTTCTTCATAAGAAAATTTTGTAATATTTACCATCTCTCATGCATGATTCAAAGTTGATTAGTTTCTAGCTCACTTGAAGTATGGAATTTAAAACAAGCTAAGAGTTGGAAATAATGCAACTTTTGAATGAAATGAAGTGGCTCTTGATTGCCAAATTTTACAATTTAAAGCTTTTAAAGCTGGCTAACAACTAGCTCATGAAATTCTACAATTTTAGAGCAATCTATGAGCTAGAGATGTCTGCAACTTGATGAAATGAAAATGAATGACTCTGAATAGACAAATTTGTACTTGAATTGTTTTTGAAAAAACACTAGCTCAAAATGAAAAAATTTAACTTTTGACCAAGCTATGAGCTAGCATGTGTACAAATTTAAATTCAAATAAATGGAATGGCTTTTAATAGCCAAATTTTGCAATATTTTGCAATGATGGCCCCTTCTTGGATCAATGACAACACACTCCTGCCATACCTTTCAAAATAAAGCTCAATTGTTAGTGCTTTTAAGCATTTGAACATCCAATACAAGCACAAAAAATGCACTATCAACCACAACCCCAAAACTTGTGCTCTCTCTTGACCATCAAACAAGATGAATGTTAGTGCTTTGCAATGATTTTTGCATTCAAATAAAGCACTAAGAATTCACAAGTCAAATCTTAATTCTTAGTTTTGGCCAAAGAAAGGTCAACCTTTTAGTGCTATGCAATGGAAAATTTTACATTAATACCAAGCACTAAAAATGCACAATCAATGTCAAATCCAAATTTTAAGTGCACACTATCCACTAAAGCATGTATGCATCGTCAATATAGCTTGCAAATGAAGCTCATATGAATATTTAAATGAATTTTTTCATTTAGTACAATGAGATATTTTCTCAATAAAGCCAAGCATTAGGTTATGCATAAGCTAAAAACATTTGTGCACCCCCGTTTTGTTTATGTGTGGAAATGGTCATGCAATCATAGCATATTAGCGCTATGCACACCTTTTCTCTCGAGTAGCAAATATGACATACATATTATACAACAAAATAAGTAGATGATGAAGTGTATTCTTGACTCTCTTGTGGTAATCAAGACCCAATTTTGTGTCGTTGGTCATTTCCTCATGGACATGAAGCTTGATGGTTACAAATCACGCTAAAGAAACCCCCTTATGGGCACTTTGGAACAAGCATGTCGGTCATGGAAATTTTTGGTTGGACTTTAGTGCCAAGATATGCTTGTTCCACATAACACTCATTCTTTGGTATTGCACAAAAAACCTCACCAAAATTTTATTTGAAGTGTCGACTGTGAGATTAGGATCATGTGTCGGAATGGTGGGAACTTCCCCTTTCCCCATTTTGTTTTTCTTGTAGTAAAAATCAAAGCTTCTTATTACATTTAAATTCTCATTTTTCTAAGTCGACTACAACAGCAATGTGTGCGATGGTAAGTAAGGTAGGAAGGAGGCGGGGTTCAGGGATTGGCGGCCTATGACCAAGGGGATGCGAACCTAGGAGGGTGTTGAACTGGAGTGGTGGCCATGGTGGTAGGCGTTTCATGCTGTCAATCAGCGCAAGAATTGGGAACAGAGAAAATTGTGTTATGCGTGCAGAGAGGATCAACAACCTTCAATAGTGGAATGGGTGCCAATGGGATATCTTCTCCATATCATCATGAGCAAAAAAGTGCAGATGCTTGGGCCCAAGGCAAGACGCGGTTGAGTGCATGGGTGTGTGTGAGCAAGGAGCTCATGGGCAACAAAAGTCAGGCGCACGTGGGCCACTGAATGCACATGGGTGTGAGAAGACTCTCGGCTTTGGCTGTAGCGCAATATGACCGCCATTTAATTTCCTGATTCGATAATTTACTTGCTCCACAAATCCTCCATCTATGATTGGCTATTTGCATTTTTGATATAGACTCTTTGACATGAGGTTAATATATAACCCATGATCTATCACTGCAGTGTATGGCTCTTCTAGGTCTCCCACTTTTACCAGGGTGTTAGTAGTAGCTCTTGCCCAATGACTCTTAGAGTAGTAACTCTTGTGATTTTTCTCAAATTCATCTTCATCATCCAAGAAAGCAAACGTATTTTACTCCTTCGATGGACTTATAACATCCAAAATTTTGTGGTCATGTACCCCTCTAAACATCTAAGAAATTAAAGAATCAAATAAAATAATACACATTCCAGACAAATCTGCTAACATAGCCTTGTGATTGGATGGCAAAGAGCCTCGATCTTGCAGGCATCTTACTGAAGGGAAACTCATGGTTTAGGACTGTTTTACTTACACTGTTGGCTCCACAACAAACATGATCTATCCCTTCACTTCGAGAAACTACAATGGCTGTGTTTTTTGAGATGTCGGCACTTCAAAATGTGAAGGCGTCCCATACATGGATTGCCTCAGTAAGAGACTACTGCTTTCTCTTTATAATATCAATGATTTCTTCATGGAACTCCCACTTTGCTATGGCAAGGACCTCACCCAAGATAAAGGTAGCCTTACTATTCAAAATACTCTCTTCCAAAACCTTTTTGAGATCCATCTTGCTTCCTCTAGATATCATATTGGAGCTTGTAAATGGACTCTTTGCTTTACATTTTGTTGTTTCCTTCTTCTTTTCTTTATAAGCTTCCTACATAGGCACTTCAGGTATAGGCATCTCTTGTGGAGAAGGTGATCTAGTAGGCACTATGTCATTTCTTTCTCCACTTCTCATGCCCCTTTTTGAAGTTCCTTCATCCTTCCCATTCATGTGCCTATGTTTCTCTTAAACAATGGCCTCATTGTCTTGACATTTTGGCAATGTATGCATGCACTCATAAAGAGTCAACATGTCCATCCCATCCTATTTCTAGTTGAATGCAATCTCCAGCTTCATGGAAAACCTCTCTAGTCACTTTACCCTTCATAACAAATTCTAATGCACATGGCTAAAATTATCCAATATAATTAGATACTTTTTCTCTAAGCATGACTCCCTTCGGGTTTGTTGGGTCTACCTTCAACCCATAGGTGGTTGCCTCAACTATTGAGATGGCATGAATAGTAGCTATGTCCTCAACTAGCTTCTTCATCCATCCTTTGCCAAAGTTTCTCCCTAAAGGCTTACGTGTTTCACTTAAGTGAATCCTACAACCTTTAAAGAAAATAAGTTCCTAGTAATCCCTCCTTGCATGGCCATTACTGTCACACCATATGCATCTATGTACAAAGCCTTCTTTGTTTTGTGTACTTTGCCATATAGTCCTTCCTTTTAGCCTTGCGAGCTTTAAATTCAACTCTTGCATTACTTTAACAGTATCATCTGAGATGGATTTGTCACTCTTTTGAACCACAATAATAGTTTTTATAGAACTCTTGGGGCTTGGGTAGGGATGACTATCATCTTGTCTCTTTGTTCTTGTTGCATAGCGAGTACTAATATTGAATCTTTAAGCTCATTCCAATCAATCTTTAGGCCCTATTCAACATCTTTGTCCTCAAAGTAGTAACTTCAACTTCTCTTGAATATATTTACTTGGAGCTTATAAAAATAGATCTTTATTCTTTGAGTTTAGGGTATCCTTTTCAGTCCTTGACAGTTAATTATAGTGCCATTCAAATTCCCTCATAACTCTGGTAGGTGAAAGTCCCTCTTTTGGCCGAACTAACCCTTCTAAAAATGTTCTCTTTATCACCCTTTCAAAGTCCTCCATGAAATACTCTTCTTTCACTCAAGGATAATTTGAATGCTTCCCAAGTTCCCCCATGTTTGTTTCTAGTTCTCCTTACATGCTCTCTAATCTCAAGAATGCAACTAGCTCAAAACTTTGTACCATCTCCACTTCATGTACTCGATGCAGTTCCATCTCCTTTACATATCCACAAAGATACTTTGTTACGTATTTACCATCAAATTGGTCCATGTTTTTCACCACTGTTTGAAGGGATTTATTTGAAGAAATGTTCCTTCTTTCAACAGCTTGTTGCTACTACATAAATACAGCAAAGGCTAAAGAAACATTTGCATTCTGGTTGTATCAAACCACATCCCGTGTTGCTCTTATTTCTCTGTAGCTTTGAAGATTTTTGTTCAGACCTTTAATGAGATTTTGAACCCTCAACCTAACCTACTTTTGTTTTGGGTTCACCAAATTGTGTCAAAAAGTTTGCAATGTCAGAGTGCACGGTTCTCCAGGGTTGATCGTCAAGAAAGCGACACGCTTTTGGCTATAGATGATACTTAGTAGAGGCTTAAACCAAGGGGAAAGAGTGAAAATAGGGATATTTTAAGGATTAATAAGAGCATAAAGTGGTGATTAGAGAGAAATTATGAAAGACACACACGAATCAAAACGCCTTTTTAAGGTTGAAGGCGACAATAAGTCGTTAAACAACACACAATTGGTCCTCCAATCCAATAGAAGATTCACTGTGGATCTTCACAAATTGATTGCATATGCCATCTTTGGCATGCCTTTCAATCTACAAATCTTTCATAACAAATCTCCATGGTAAAAGCAACTGTGATTATCAGTGCAGATAATGAATCTTGGTTCAGCTTGTTGGATATTCCAAACTCCTGGTAGCTCAATTCCAATAGATAAGAGATAATGATTATTAGAGAGAGTCAGCTAAATATAGAGCTTAATTGAACAGAAGCTAGTAATTAGTTGTCTAGGAATCTTGATGAATAAGGGCTAAAGATCTTGATTGAGAGAAAGAGTAGCTCAATTGGTGAGATAAAAGGCTTATTTGAACATGAGAATAGCCTAATTGGAGGAATAAATTTCTCAATGGAGCGCGAGAAAGAATCCGGCCATGGTAGATTGTGAGAGACATAAGCGGGTTATATCGTTTAAATGAGAGAGATACTCAACTATGATGGCTTACTTGCAAGATATAACTAACTATGGAGCTTGATTGAGAGAGTTAATCGGATATGGTGTCTTAATTGCAAGAGATAATCTGCTATGATGTTCGAGAGAGAGACAATCCATCTATGAATCTTAATTGAGAAAGTGAATTGGCTACAGTGGCTTAATTACAAGGGATAATTGGCTATGGTGATTAGGGGAGAGACAATCCAGGATTGTTTTAGAGTGAGAGTGAGATTAGCATTCGGTATGAGGGCGATCTATGGATCTTGGACATGAGGGAAATATTGATTACTTTTCTAGAATCTTCATGGAGTTCATCTACGTTCTTATTGTCACCATATGTGAGCTTGATATTATTGAGAGTCTCAATAGAAACTTTCCACCCTCTTGCTCAAGGTGGACCTTTCATTACCTGCTCAAGGTGCCCTCTCATTACCTCTTTAGGGTGCCCCATGATCAGCATTTCCCTCCTCGTTTCTTGGACTTGGCAGCCCAATGCTCCCCTTTTTCTCTTACTTCCCTACTAGCAACTCATTTTCCTTCCCCTCCTCTTATGCCATGCATCCACCCTTGCAATGCTATCTTTGCTTCCTCTCATCCTTGGCTTTCTCACACCTCCATTTCTCCTTAGCTTTTACAGTAGCACCCTCCTCTCCACTTCTTTCCATGCAACTATAGATAGAACCTCCTTTCTTATTGCTTTCTATCTCCCTTCATGGCGTGTCCAATTTCCATGACATGCCACTCTTAGCCCCCCCCCCCCCCCGGAGCATTGATGACCTGTATTTTTATCCACTTTCCCAACTTATCCTTCTTGCATGCCCTGTTGACTATGCACACCTAGTGACCTCCCTCTCTTGTGAGAACCCAAGGAGCTACCTTTAGCATTATCCACCCTACCATCCTATACATAAGCCATTGGTTGTTCATATCTAGAATCCCCTATCCACATCTAGCAATTGGCCCTTGGCTTAGGTCTATGACCCCCCTAGGTTTTCCCTTGGCCTTGCATTACTCCCCTTTTGGAGAGTGTTTTTGTCCTCAAAAACAAAAGTGCTAATATCTTCATAAAAACACTATTTTTTAATGTAGTGGCATCCTTCATGAATCCCGCTATTGCGGTTCAGTAGGAGGTTCAATGAAATAAAAAAGAGTATCTTGATTTTCCACATTGTTGTCCCTTTGCAACCGTCTTGTGTAATCGGCCCATATCCACCAAGAAAGCGTATACTCCATTTAAAACTTTCTTGGTATACTTAACAAGTTATGTTAACTGAGATGACGTCAGTTATTAATAGAAGATGCTAAAGGCCCAAGCCTTACTGATGCACATGGAAGATCATCATGAAGAAGCAGTGAAGATTTGGGTCACACATTTTTAAAAATTTCTTAAAATGGCCATGTATTGTAATTTCCAAATTTATTTCAAGCCATCATAGTATTTGTAATGCATTACGGGATTAATGGGAGTTCCAACTATAAAGAACAGGTCGGTGAGTGTGCATAGGTTGTAGATTTAGTACGTGGAGGAGCCCTAAAGGCCTTGGATGCTCGGACATTGCACATTTTACTTGGGTATATAAGGCAATGTGTAAAAGAAATGAGGGTTCTCAAGCTCATTTGTAGAGACCAATCTTTGGTGAGAGATCATGTGGTGTGTGGCTATGGAGTGCTTGAGCTTCTCCTTGCTCATGTGACTTGATTAACACTAATCAATGCTTAATTCTCTTTCACTATGCCTCTCTCATACTTCTTATGATTGCTAATGATGCTTTGATTAGCTAGATCATAACTAATTAGTGGTTATTTCCTCTCTAATCTTGTGTGATTTCCCTCTTTTTCTTATGTGTGCATGTAGGTTTGATTGGAGTGTGGTCCTCAATAGATCCGTGTGTGTGTGTGTGTGTATGCTTGTGATTAGTATGTTGCATGATAGGATTAGTGATGTGTCCATCTTGAAATCGTTAGTGTGTGTGAGTAGGTTGATTTGAGGTGAAGACAAATGGATGTGGAGATTGCCAATCGTTGTGGCTTAGCTCTTCCATAGGCCGAGAATCTTACCTCATAGAGTCACCATTCGTGTTGCCATGATTAGCTCACTAATCGTGTGAGTGTTTCCATCATCTTTCCGTATTGATAATTTTGTTGGTCAGTGGAGCTATTCTATGATGGTATCCCCAACATCTGGCGCTGTTGTCAGGGACGATGGCCTACGCTAGTGTAATTATGGCATAATCGGATGTATTTACTCACTAATTTTACTTGTGTGTTTATGGTTTGGTGGATTTTGGATGTGTGTGCATGAAGCAACGTGTTCATTTTATCCTAATTTGTCACCATATCTTGCTAGTTTCACACTAACCCCTTGCTAATTTTATTAAACTTTACACTAACTTACAAACTATTTTTTTACTAAGGATTGGAGCCTCCAATCATTCAACCGATCTTCATTGGAAAGGTAAACAAGGTGGTATTCTCAACCTCCCTACAATCTAAACATGGGTACAGATGAGTAGACATGCCATCATGATGATACAACACCATGTCGATGCTATATTATGCTATATTAATTACAACACCATGTTGATGCTATCTTATGCTATGCTAACTAACACCATGTCGATGCTATGTTATGGTTTGAAATTTTTTGAAATGCTCATTTTCATGCCGTTGTAATGTCGATATTTTTCAAATTTGGAGGCGTATGGAATTGACAAGTTCAATTGCTAATTGGTGAATGTACATTCCTAATTGTGTGCTTAATTCATCTAATTGCATTCTTGAATGGTCAATTGCAAGTGTGTGTGCACTAAAACCAAGCGTGTGTGCATTCTAATTCAGTGTGTATATGCCTAATTTTCGGAGTGTATGCACTATTTTGCCTTATTTGTGTACCTAAAAATCAATGTATGCTTAATAATTTTTCAATTGTGATGATTGATTTGTGTTGTGTCATGCCCAATTAGAGATTTGTGAATTCAAATTGCAATTTCGACAAGATTAACCCTTGTGTGTGCGCACCTAAAAATTGGTAAAAACTCCCAATTATTAGTGTGTGTGCCTAAAAAGTGCTTAATGAGCATGATTAATTCAATGTTTGACGTGTGTAATGGTTAATTGCTGCATTTTTAAGCTCAAAATAGGCACTCACACACTCCAAATGTGTCAATTTTTAACCTAATTTTACGAATTTTAATTGCATAGTTTGGATTTTATTGATGAAATTATTTCGCAATTGAATCGATGTAATTTTTTTGATTTTATTTTTTTGCACTAATCCCCTATGCGTGGAGAATTTTTAGAAAATTTTTGGGTATTTTTTGGATAATTTTTACATTTTTTTGCTAATTTTTGCATTAGTTTTTTCTTAATTCCGTAAAAAAAGATATCCTGTGATCTTGATGAGGTGTTTTATGTGCGTATTTACGACAGCATTTGGAGCTCATTTGTGCCCTCTTTGCTCAAGTTTTGAGCGTTTTACTATTTTCGAAAGCCGGGTTGTTGATCTTGTGTAATTCACGTTTTTGATAAAAACTGTTATTTTTGGTGTGCTTATGCGAGTCAAAAGTGTTTGATTGTGATTGGTGATGATTTTTTGAGATTTCTAGATTTTAAAAGGATTTCTTTGCTAATTTCTTGCGTTTTCGACTAATTTTCGAGCTAAATTTGGTTTTTTCGTACATTAAGAGAATAAAAATTGAAAAAAAGTCGGTTCAACAGACGTCGATGATTGATCACAAGCTTGGGCGTATGTTCTGACAAATTTTGATAGTCATGCAGGTTCGACGGCCAAATCTCGAGTTCAATGGAAAAATCTGACTCCGACGGCTAGTTCGGTGAGAACCCACCTCTTGTGATCATTAAGGTTTGAATTTTGCCTTTTAGGCAGATAATAAAAAGCCTTTGTCTTTATCCTTCTCTCTCCTCGTTGTCTGCAAGCAAAAGCCAGATTTTGAACCCCTTTCTTCTTCTTCTTCTTCTCTCTCTCTCTCTCTCTCTCTGCTATTCAAGGCCCGGATTCATTTCAAAGGCCGCAATCAATTCTAACACTTTTGAGTTAGAGTTTATCAACTCTTGTGAGTCTAAGAGCTATATACTGCCAAAATTTCTTTGACACAAGAAGTTTTATCAAGCTAGAGCAGGAGAAATTCTGCTAATCAAAACCAAGATCTGCTAAGAGATAGTTTTTATCGATTGAGCCAACATGAACTCAAGTCGAGCGGAGAATTCAAGTACAACAAAGCAAGCCAATAGCAGTGGCAACACAAGTGCAACAGACCACGTTTTACAGCTATATGGCTACAATGAGATAAAGTCTTGTATACAGATTGAAAGGCCATGGGTATCTTATGAGTGAAAAAAGAAGCACAAGAGCCACGATTCTATTGATCTGAGTAAAGAAAGATTCAGAGAACTCCCAGATGCTCATAGACTTCAATGGAGCAAGGTATTGCAAGCTCAAGGATGAAGTGTAGAAAATTGACCCAAGTGATTATCCAGAAACGTGCACAAGCCACTAAGCATCCATTTAGTGCATATACAATCAGGATTGTTGTACATGGATTACAATGGTCAGATCTATAGTGGAGAGCCAGTAATGAAAGATCCAATAGATCAACCATTTGAAGCCAATCTAATTGGAGAACCAAGCTAAAGGTGGTACAAAGATCAAGATGGAGCAGTCTACAGCTTGATGCTTAGTGTTCTGAAAGAAGATTCCGATAACTTGGCAAGCACCAAAACAGAAGCTCCTCATCAATAGCTTGCATGACAGAACCAAATGAAATATCATCAATCATGGTGCTCAGATTGTGGATGAAAAGGTGGACATTTTTTTGAAGATTGTCCAAGAAATCCTGACAACAAAGACACATCGACTACCAAGCAAGGTACATAGCAAATTGGAAATGTGAATCTCGATGTAAGTGCATCTAGCTCATCACTTTTAATGCAATCAAATGATTTTTCATTACTGTTAGAAGCACCAGTAAAAGGGCTATAAGTTCAAAATCAGCATAAAGATGCACAGGCACCTGAAAAGCTTAAAATTGATTCTTTGAACAACAAACCTCCTACGTGAATTTGCTCAAAGTGTCCAGTTAACACCGAATGTTGAAAAGATTGTTAGGTTTGCAAATGATTCTGCATCCACTGCCACAAGTGTGCAATCATTCACGAGTCTAAATGACACATCAAAGCGAATGATGCTAGCTTTGTATGGCACATAATTCATATGCACACTATGTAGACCAAAAAGGGCAACTATACCAAAAGGATCAACTAGTTTTTGAACGGCCCATATCCCAGCTCATAGAAGTGCATCCAATGATAGATCCAAAAGGATGGTTCATTTCAGAGGATAGAATCTATTATAGCCTATCCTCTCTAGAGCTGAAGGGTATTTTCGAGTGAACCCAAAAAATTGTTCATAGACAAACTCTCCTCCATATAAAATCAGACTTCAATGTTGTGACCAAATGAGCATATACTTTCACCAGAACAATTGTAGATATAGACGAGAGTCTAAAATCTATGAAGCCTTGGGTCCTGAAACCATAGAAGCTCATATCATGGAAGACCCATGGGATAGACAATATCAGGGCAAAGATAATATTATCTAGAGCTTGACTTGGAGAATATTTTTTCATGTTTCACGGAGATACATAGGAAACTATGCAGAAGATTTATAGATGCCAAACATTAACAAGGCTACCCAAAGTGTACCATCACAGTCCCAAAAGATGAGACTAAACCAGAGCTAAACAATTTTGAACTCTCATAATGAAGCACTCTATAGTGATCACCCTACGAAGGGGGGAGCTATAAATTCATCAAAATCAGCTCATGTATCAAGAACCCCAATGTCAGTTAGAAGCCCTAGAGTCTCTAGCCAATAGACTCCTTCAAAGAAGAAACCATTGAAAGACCATATGATTGTTAGAAGTAAAAAAGAAATGGTTGCTACTCTTAGCATCCAAAAGCATGAAAAGTAGGTAAGGATTCAAATGAAGCCTTCAAAGAAAATT
Source organism: Adiantum capillus-veneris (assembly GCF_014529385.1). Taxonomy (NCBI): domain Eukaryota; kingdom Viridiplantae; phylum Streptophyta; class Polypodiopsida; order Polypodiales; family Pteridaceae; genus Adiantum; species Adiantum capillus-veneris. The sequence continues at coordinate 74,458,912 of NC_140947.1, forward strand.
CTTGCATATATCATCCTTGTACATCAGTGGTTGGACCAACACAAAGCATACAAAGAGGAAATAAAGTTGTTACTTTATTTTCCAAGTGGTAGCAAGCAAAAGTTACAGATATCATTAATGATAGATTTAGAGTTACAAAAGTCACAAGAATAAATGACAAATCTTGCAGACAAAGGTAAAGCCAAAGTGGACCTTCCATCGATTAGCACAAAATTTGTGACAACACATGCCTCCACATCAAAGAACCCTCGTGGATCAGCTTCTTCAAGCAAGTCAGGCTTTCAAAACTTCAAGTTAGTTGCTGACCCAACTGAAGCCTCTAAGGAGACATCCAAAAAATCAAAGGTATATCAACCAAAGTACTCAAGAAAGCAAAGGAAAGTCAAGCAAGTGTTTGTTCCAAGCAATTTAGTCAAAGTCAATGATCCGGTTTGCATTAAGGAAGAAAAATAAACACAGAGAGACAAACACATGGGATGGATAGCATGAATCTTAAAAGAACTATAGAGGTAGCACACAGATATGGGTATCAAAATCGCAGGTTAGAGCATATGAAGTGAAATCAAGACTCTCCCAAGAAAAAAGGCCCATTAGGTATCGATCTCAACAATATTCTAGGATACCTAAGAAGTAGATATACAGTAGAACAACATCAAAAGATGTTTAAGTCTACCACAACTCTCAAGAGGATACAAAAAAAAGATGAATCTTAAAGAATATTCCTCTTAAACAAGGATTCTACACAAGATATACAAAGATCTGGCTACGAGTCAATTGCAACTACACCATACCTGCACGAAGATCTCAAGAGGTCAAGAAGACCTAGAGCTAAGAAAAGTCAACAAAGGAGTTACAAAGGTCCTCAAGAGTTTTGGATTCCTAAGTCTTACAATGAATTGACTCAAAATACAGATGTCGAGAGCCAACAAAGGCCTACAACATTATCAAAGACTCCTTGTAAGAGGCCCAATTGGAGAATCAAACGGACAATGGAGTCTTCACAATCAAAGAAGGACAACCCAACCAACAAAGCTTTTGATTCAAAGATGATAAAATAGGTATGGCAAAAGAAACCTTCAATGCCACCTTGGTCCTTTACTAATCCTTTTTTTTAAGGATTCAGGCTTACTTTTCCTTGAAGAAATGTTTGTAGTAAGCACAAGAATGTAAAAAGTCAAGTTGTCAGGGTGCAAAAAACACTCTTTGGCATAGTCAAAGTCGGGTTATTAAGCCATAAAACGAGCAAAGCATTAGTCCCAAAGCTTCAAGTCGTAATAAACTCTATGCTACGAGTCATAAGTTATTAGGCTTACACTCAAGCTGGAAGAGTTCAACATATCTAAGTCATGTCGCTCATGCTCAATGAGATGATCATAAGAGTCGAAGTCTATTAACTTACAATTGGTGGAGTGTTGTAGAGTCCAACACTCACGCATAGTGCACAGTAAGATAGAGCACAAATCCTCGACAACAAAAACCACTCTAAAAGAGATGCCAGCTTGCAAAGCCATGTCATATGTTTTTATAGCTACACTAGCTTTCTGAAGAACCCCTCAAGATATTTCTTGCACAGTATATTGTTTTCCATGCATGTATAAGAAGTCCCACCATTAGACAATATACATTAGACACTCTTTTTTGCTTCCACCTATGCACCTTGAGTGGACTACAACAGGCAAACTAATGTTCCATGGGTTAACTTTATTTGCGAGTTAATCAATTCGTGTTTTTTTGCTACAGGTGATGCTTTTTCGAGTTTATAGAAGCATGGATTCCACTCATATGTATTCTCTCTAAGGTGGCGTTGTGGTATGTTAAATAAGTATCGAGGGAAGGAGAGAGAAGAAGGATTAGACGGAGAGAGAAAAACATACTTGTGAAATAGAGATAGGATCGGGGTGTGAGAGTACCGACAAAGAGAGAGAGATAGATAGAGAGAGAGAGAGAGAGAGAGTGGGAGATGAGGGGGAGAGAGGAAAGATAGGTTCAAAATGAAAAAAGTCCGGCTAAAGTTTGGGCAAGAAGGTTCTCAAGCTGGTTCAAATTATTTCATTTAGTAACTTGGTATAGAATTGTTTATGTGTTGGTTTAATGTATATATTTTATAAATATCCTACATTTTAATTGAGATGAAAGTGGATTTAAGTAAAAGTGGAGTTTTGTTGTGAAGAAGGAGGTTGTGTGCACGTTTTCTACTCACATGTGTGTGTGTGTGTGTGTGTGTGTGTGTGTGTGAGAGAGAGAGAGAGAGAGAGAGAGAGAGTAGGAGATGAGGGGGAGAGAGGAAAGATAGGTTCAAAATGAAAAAAGTCCGGCTCAAGTTTGGACAAGAAGGTTCTCAAGCCGGTTCAAATTATTTCATTTAGTATCTTGGTATAGAATTGTTTATGTGTTGGTTTAATTTATATATTTTATAAATATCCCACATTTTAATTGAGTTGAAAGTGGAGTTTTGTTGTGAAGAAGGAGGTTGTGTGCACGTTTTCTACTCACGTGTGTGTGTGTGTGTGTGTGTGTGTGTGTGTGTGTGTGTGTGTGTGTGTGTGTGTGAGAGAGAGAGAGAGAGAGAGAGAGAGAGAGAGAGAGAGAGAGAGAGTTTTCCTGTTCATATGCGTGTGAAAAGGTTCCAAAGCCGGGTCCACAAATAATGTTTTCCGAGCCCTTAGAGAGGCAGTTTGTGGTGGTTACTCATTGCACTATTATATGCCTATAGTATTCATAGAAGAATAATAATCATAGTGTTTCCCGAGCCCTTAGAGAGGCAGTTAGTGTTGTCTACTCATTGCACTTTTAGATGCTTATAAATCTTATAGGGGAATAATAATCGTAGTGACAAATCATGCATATTTTATTGCACACCCCACTTTAAAAGTTAGTGGTGGAGTAGTAGACGATTATAATATTCATATTGACAAATCATGCATATATTATTGCACGTTCCAATTTAGCAGTTAGCATATGCTGCGTGGGACCCCTCATGTCACTAACACATGCCACTCTTCCATCACTATCAATGCTTTTTGAGAGCATGGTGCTTTAGCCTATATAAATGTTACAAGGCAAGCACCATATGCTGCACAAGTGAATCGGAGGTGCTAATCAAGAGAGATTTTTTCATTTTCCCTGTACTTATACAATGCCTATAGGATATGCTAGTACTGGTAATGAGGTAGTTGCAAAAATCCATGAAGAGCTTCACAAACTCCCCCCCAATGCACCCCTTGAAGAAAAGAAGACGTTTACACAAAGAGAGCGTGACACAAACAAGGCGATCCGGATGTTCAACCACCTTAATCGCGCTCGCAACACCGGAGACCAGGAACTCAATGATGGCTTTGAGACAATGCGAGAAGCTTTGGGAAAGTGGGAGACATGGGGGTGCATAGATAGCTCTCGAAGGGCCGCTTTACAGGCGGAGATTGACCATTTGCTTGTCTGCAAACGCACAATCAACCTGGTCGACATATCTGGCTCTAATGTGGTAGAAGATTGAGGCAAGATTTAAATAATTATGCACTAAATAATATAGTTAAATAAATATGCACTAGCACATGATAAATTGTACTAGTGTGATGCAAGTTGTACTGTGTGTGTGTGTGTGTGTGCAGGTTTGATTCCCTACGTAATCATGTAAACAAATTATTTTAACTATATGATGGTGTTCCACTCTTCAGTGCCTTGGAGAGAATAATTCATATGTCTCTGTCTGACTTATTATTATTGAAGTAGCTGTGATACTTTTAATCGGCCTGGTCTACTAACACATCTTCAAGATCTGTCATAATTTAGGGTATTGTTGATATCTTGTAGCTAAACTGAACCGTCAAATGTAACTACAAGCTGTTTGAAAGCCAAAAATGTAAAGAAAATCCATGTGAGTTTTTTATATAATGCTAGAAAAATATGAGCTTGTCTTTAGTATTTACCCTACTTTTAGTAGAATATACTTTCCTTTCCATGTAGGTGTTGTTGCAAACAAGGATGAATGCCTAATAAGCCAATTTGAAACTAGGAATCTAAAAAATATTGATGGTTGTACTTGTTTGGGCGAAGACCTCAAAGTAATGAAACACGCATAGACTCTTGCATATAAAATAGTAATTAAGAACACTTTACTGAGTTGAAGAACTGCATACGTACATAAACACACACGTATAAATAACTATATATATTGTATAAACAAGTACTTAAAAACACTTTACCGAGTTGAAGATCTCCTTACGTACATAAACACACACATATAAATAAATAAATAAAAAGATATTATATATATAATATAAATATTATATATAAAACTATATATATTCTTAGACAGACAGTGTAAAGAAACACTGACAAGCAAATGAAATTTTGACAGCATAACAACGTGAAAAATAAAAATAAAACCATTCCATACTTGCTTCTGTGAAAGCTTGCCTAACTTTTGTTAAGCTTTCCTATTCTATACTTGCTTCCGTGAAGCTTGCCTAACTTTTGTGTATACATGAAACCATGATTATGTTTCTAAACATGAACAAAAAGCATGATTATATTCACAAGCAATCAAAATTTCGACAGCATAACGGCGCGAAAATACAAACAAATTTTTTTTCCATTCCATACTTGCTTCCGTGAAGCTTGACTAACTTTTCTGTATACGTGAAATCATGATTATGTTTTCAAACATGAACAAAAAGCATGATGATATTGATAAGCAATCAAAATTTCGGTAGCATAACGGTATGAAAATTCAAACTAAAAAAATTCCCATTCCATACTTGCTTCCGTGCAGCAGCGAATGCTCACGGGAAGAAGAAATTACATAAGCAAAAAAGCATATGTTGGTATATTACTTTGGTAAATCCAAAGCTCTCAACAAACTTCTATCTAGTATAATAAATATGAAATCATGGCTGAATTGATAAGGATGATCAACACCAACAACATGTCTTCAGTAATACCAAAAAAGTGGCACCCAAACACCATGGTCACACGTCGTTCCATAAAAATCACAAACTAGAAAAAATGATAGATAATACCAATGTTGATGTCAATCAAAGGCAATGTGATCCGGGCTCATATTGTTGCCAATCAGTCTCCTCATCGCTATCTGCATCAACTGCTGAAATAGCACGTACACATGGAGCCTTGAAGCGTGAAAGATGTTGATGGAAGACCTCTGGATCACTATCTATGCAGAGACAGTTTCTAGACAACTCAACGCAAACATTGCCCAAGCCACCACATCCAGAAAACATATCAACAATGTAGGTGTGCTCCGTAGTAAATGTCCGCACAAGCCAGCTAAAAAAAGCAAAAAATATGCGTATTTTTACTTTATGTAACATAGTCCAATAACGCATAGTAGGAAGCATATATTCTTACCGAAAGAAGTCAAGGCTACGCTCGGCGGCACCTCTAAGAGCGTGTCCTCCAATGTACTCTCCGTCGACGCGCTCCACCAGTATTCCGGACTTGGCATCAAAAGAGTTGTTGTCCACGCTCTCTCCATCTCGTCGATCGTAGATAGGACGTTGACCCTTACGATAAAACAATCCTAGCAATAGTGTTTCCACCTACAAATTACAACTAGAATGTGATCTAGTTGAAGAAAACTACAAGCATGCTTTTCAATCAACAAATAAATTTACTTACTCTCTCAATCTCAATGGTCTTTCACACATAACCATCGGGGATCAAAATAAGGATGGTGTGCATCATTTTGAATCCCATCTCGATGGCATGGCTAGACACAATGCCAAAGTGATCAGTGGAGCTTAGGGTGATGTACCACCCATTGTCTACCACATACTTTGAAGCTATTACGGCCACTTTCTTACTTAATTTTTGAGAGAATTGATTCCATGGAGGGACCTGCATAATACGCATTGTTAATTTAATTAAAGTTCCAAAACTATCATAGACTGTCCATTGTGGTTTTGAAGGATGCATACCTCGTTCTCTGAAAAATTTTCAACTTTAAAGTTTGTTGGAAAATCCGCAAACAAAAGAGAGGCCACTTCATTGCTCTTTTCCCCATCAACATGGGCTGAATGAAGAAAATCCAAGATCCTGCATACGATCAAATAAATGTATTTCAAACATTCACAACACACACCACACATAGTTAGTCTTTCTTTTCACATGTGTTTACCATTTCTCATCATCGAGAGAAATTTTGTAAACATCTAGCATGTTCCCAATAACGTTCACATCACAATCTATGGAAGGCACTGCATAATCAGAAAATAAAATATTTCATCAAGAATTGTTGAGTAGAAAGAAAGTGACAGCTAGATATCTATGCAAGCAAGTTTACCTGTGGAGCCTTGAGCACCTTTTTGGTTCTTTTTGGGAGACTTCTTGGGCTTCTTGGATCTAACAAAATCCAATCGTTTCTTTATAGAGGAGATTGTACTATTGTTTACTCTTTTCGAAGAGGTGGCTTTCTTGGAAGCTGAGCCAATCTCCTCAATACCATTTTCATTTCTTTCAAGAACATTCTCTAAAGCAAACAAAAATATATTTCTCACAAACATAATCTAAATAGTATGAGCACTTTAACAATTTTGTAGTTTTTATAAATGCCAAAAATAACCTTAATATAAGTTCCCTTCATCACGTGGGTAGGTGCCTCGAGTGTAATCTAGCCACCAAGGGCAATACTCAATTTCCCAAGCAATCAAACCATAATCTCTCATCCATAGTGGATACATACACTCCTCACAAGAGAGGTCCCTCCAACTTTCAACAGCAATTGGCAACTTCTCCAAAAAAGTTTGATCATAAAGCTGAATTAGCCATCTACATAAAATGCAGTTAACTTTATTTGAGCTCCTTTCGTAAGTGACTTATTTATTATACAAACTCTAAGTAAAAAATAGAATAACAACCATAAAGATATCAATTGTATTACTTGAATAATACTCTCCTTGAAGATTCCATAAGCTCTGGAATTTTTTCATCCGAATCTTTTGTGTTGAGCTTACTCCAAAGCTCCACAAAAGATTTATCAATGTGGTCCCTCAATTGGCGATGAAACCATGCTTCAAAGCCCTCCGGCATTTCTTCAATCATTTTCCCTTTGATCCTCAAGCATTTCTTCAAGATACTTCCCCAATACCACTCTTTACGCAAGTACATTCTAAATTTCATTGCACTAATATAACGCTCAGAAGTAACATCATCTACACGGCAATGCATCAAAGAGTGCAATATTTCCTTTTTCCTATAGAGCAAACAATAAACAAACCATAAATTCATTGATTCATTTGATGATTTCATGTGTATTTTTTATCCAAAAATTATTACCTCTCTGGTGATATTTTAGAAGTTGCCAAAGAGTGGACTTTGTCTCTTGTAAGGCCCACTTGATCCTTTTCTCTTATCCAATTGAAGTTAAATAATAAAGAGAAGAACCCTTGGCCATTGGCGGGGTTGGCAATGGCCAACATCTATGTTACATTAGCACGAGATCAAATCAAATCAATTTTTCAATCAAATATATCAAATTCAAATGACATGTCAACTTACAATTTTGTAGAAATTCAAACATAAACGGGGAGAAGAGAAAGTGTTTACCTTATAAGCTCTTTCTTTGAATATTTTTTCTACTCTTCCTCGAGCAACCATTTCCTTTTCTGGCAGTGAAATCGAGGGAGCATTGATCTCTTGCATCTCTTTGATAAGAGACAAGTCAAAGTCTTCCTTTTGTAGTGCAAATGAAAAAAAAAGTAATATTTTACAAAATAATGTCAAGCTTTAGAAATTACATAAAAAGTGTACTTTAAGGCAAAAAAATATACCTTCCATATGAGCATTGCTAATAAAAGAGCAGGAGAGTTGTACCAACTCCCTCTAGATGCCTTCTTCTCACAAGCAAGCTCTACCTCTATCCATCGAATCCAATCTTGGGGAAAGTCTTTCATTAAAGAATCTTTGCTTGCCACAGCCAGTTTTTGGAACAAGAAGATCTCTTGCCCAAAATTTGTGCTCACAGTGGTTCTACCAATCCTAAACCACAATATCTTAAATTAAATGGCAGTAGAATGACATCGATAAAGTAATAGCAATAACGTTCAAAACAACAAATGTGCTTACTCATTTTGAGAGCGCAAAGCTAGCATAAGCTCCCCCTCTGCACTTCTATCAACAAAGACAAATTGACATTTCACAGAACAATGTCTCCACTTTATCATTGAAAATTCTACAACAACAAAAAAGAAAATTAGAAAGCATAGAGTAATACAAGTCAACTTTACATTAAACAAAAAAGAAATCACTTACGTGTTTTTATTAAGCACATCCAAGTTTCCAAACGGTGATTACCATCCCAAACGATAAATTTTTTTTCCCTTAAGTCTTCCCACTCAAGGGAAAGGGAATTATCAAAATCATCGCTTATTTCTCGCCAAATAGGCCCCCATTCATCTTTGTCTAAGTCAGAAACATAATGTTGATCATGGCGTGGCTTCTTAAATGACACAAGAAATGGAGCTCCAAGCACACTATATCCAGAAATCTCAAACCTTTTCACCAAGCCCTTAGTGCCTGGACCCACCGCTCTAATGGATTCATTTTCCATCAATCTACAAAGAGGAATTCGAGGAGGTTCCCCACCTCTCTTTACAATAAAACCCTCTACAATATCCTCTAATATTCGACCATGAACATCCTTTCCAAATACTGTTGGATGATCGGGAGGTTTAGCAACAATTGTTGTTGCTTCAGACACGCTGTGAGCCACCAATTCACCTTGTGTAGCATGAATATCTATGAACACCTCTTCTTCATGCACATCACTCAATATATCCTCTTCTTCATGCACATCACCCAAAATATCCTCCTTTCGATGGACATTGAAAGAAGCAATGGAAGATTGTGCATTGGCCCTATGCCCTGTAGTGCCAGACCTTAATGTGTATCCTACTCCTACAAGCAAAAAACAATAAGAACACAAATAGTTTAGTGAGTATGATGAGACAAAAGAAAAGAAAATAAATAGCTTAATGTATTTGAACTTACTTTGAGAGATATCTGTCCTACCACGTTTAGATGGTGTACGAGCCATAATCTATTAACCACAAACAACAAAAATCTTCTTAGCAATGACAATACAAATATAAAATTCTAAATTTCGGCAGCATAATGGTGTAAAATGCAAACTAAAAAAAAAAACCATTCTCAACTTGCTCATGGCAAGGAAAAATACAAATCCACTTTGAAATTTATATACCTCTTCTCTACAACGACCTCTTCTTACATCATTGTAATTGTTACTGTAAGTGTGTATGCAAGTGTGTTAAAGTGTGTGAATGCAAGTGTTTATATGTGTGTGTGTGTGGATGTATGCATGATTGTGTGTGTGAATGTAAGTGTAATATGTGTGTGTCTTTATGCATGATTGTGTATGTGTTTGTGCTATGTATGCAAGTGTGTTGATGTTGTGAATGCAAGTGTTTATATATGTGTATGTGTGTATGTATGCAAGTGTGTTGATGTTGTGAATGCAAGTGTTTATATATGTGGGTGTATGTATGTATGTATGTGTGTGTATGCAAGTGGATGTGTGCATGATTATGTGTGTGTGAATGTAAGTGTAATATGTGTGTATATGCAAGTGTGTTGATGTTGTGAATAAAAGTTTTTATATATGTGTATGTGTGTATATGCTTGACAATACAGATATAAAATTCTAAATTTCGGCAGCATAACGGCGTAAAATGCAAATTACAAAAAAAACCATTCTCAACTTGCTCATGGCAAGGAAAAATACAAATCCACTTTGACATTTGTATACCTCTTCTCTACAACGACCTGTTCTTACATCATTGTAATTGTTACTCTAAGTGTGTTTAATATGTGTGTATGCAAGTGTGTTGATGTGTGTGAATGCAAGTTTTTATATGTGTGTGAGTGTGGATGTATGCATGATTGTGTGTGTGTGTGAATGCAAGTGTAATATGTGTGTGTCTGTATGCATGATTGTGTGTGTGTTTGTGCTATGTATGCAAGTGTGTTTATGTTGTGAATGCAAGTGTTTATATGTGTATGTGTGTATGTATGCAAGTGTGTTGATGTTGTGAATGCAAGTGTTTATATATGTGGGTGTATGTATGTATGTATGTGTGTGTATGCAAGTGTAATGTGTGTGCGTATACATGACTGTGTGTGTGTTTGTGCTATGTGTGCAAGTGTTTTGACGTGTGTGTATCACTGTGTGTGTGTGAATGTGTGTGTGTGTGTGTGTGTGCTTACCTGGACACGCTCGCCCGATCCACCGTAGGAGGTCCAATGGAGCTCCTCCATGCCTTGAAAGGCATGGTGAGAAAGCAGCGCGCGCGCTGCCCTCTCACCATGCCTTTCAAGGCATGGAGGAGCTCCAATGGAGCTCCTATTGGAGCTCCCCCATGCCTTGAAAGGCATGGTGAGAAGGCAGCGTGCGCACTGTCCTCTCACCATGCCTTTCAAGGCATGGGGGAGCTCCAATGGGAGCTCCATTGGACCTCCTCCGGTGGATCGGGCGAGCGTGCGCAGGTAAGCACACACACACACACACACACACACACACACACACACACGTGAGTAGAAATTTACACACACACACACACACACACACACAGTACCTTGTCTTCTCTTACTCCTTCTTCTTCACAGCAAAACTCCACTTTCTCTTCACTCCACTTTCATCTCCTTCTTCACAGAAAAAATTCACTTTCACTTTACTCCACTTCAATCTCAATTAAAACTCCATTTAAACTTCACTCCACTTTCATCTCAACTACTACTTTTTTCACACACACTATATATTACAAAAATGATATTGTGGTATAAACACTCACACACACACATTCATTTATATATATATATATATATATATGTATATACACACACAAAGATATACACAAAATGGATTCATATATATAGTTTTACTAAAAAAATACTATGTTTTTTACACACACACACACAACCATATATTTAAAAAAATGATTGTATGTGTTTGTGTGTATAAAAAACATAGCATTCTTAAAGTTAAGTCATGCACACACACACACACACACACACACACACACACACACACACACACACACAAAATGTAAAAACTATGTGCACAGTTAAATATCTTATGTGCACATACACTCAACTTAAATATCTTAACTTAAAAAAATGCACATACACTCAACTTAAAAATATCTTAACTTAAACTATGTGTACATACACTTAGCTTAAATATCTTAACTTAATAAAATGCTACGTTGTTTACACACACCCACAAAATCATTTATACACACGCACAGTAATGTATATAACTTAACTAAAATAATTATATATACACACTACCAAAAACACACACACACATATATAAAATGGCAAGATGGAATCATATATATAACTTAACTAAAAAAATTGCTACGTTTTTTATACAAAGTCAGTCATATAGAATGTTACGTTTTTTATACACACACTCACACAATCATATATATATATATATATATATATATATATATATATATATATATATATATATATATATATATATATATATATATATATATATATATATATATATACACACACACACACACACACATACACAAAAGATGAAGACACTATTAAACTGCATTAAATGTAGTCCTTGAACCACCATTTAGAAATTAAATGGCCCCTCAAATTTGATGACATATTCCACTGCACATACATTCAGAACCGTCATATATTAAATGCACTTCTTCAATTATGATTTTCATTATTCTTTGAGCCGTCACAAGATCTTATGCAACTGTCTTTTTGTCTACCTACCAATCTTTCACTTTCATTAACCTTCACATCTTTCATTAACTTTCACCAGTTTCATTAACCTTCACTTAATCCACCACAGTTTTCTCGCATCTCCACCCTGTAATCTGTTGCTTGAGAGAATATGTCCAACATGAAAGTAACAATAACTTGGAAGGTTGGTGGTCAGATAGTCAACCATGACATTCAGTTGAAGGGAAACTCGTTGTTGCTTAGTGCTTACTATTTGCAGAGTTTGCTGCCTCCATCTTGCCATTTTCAGTCACTATCTGCTCTTATTGAAAGTGATTGTGGCCTAACAAAAGTCTTGCTGCAACCACAGTGGGATATAGAAGGTCATCAGCATTTCTTAATAGATGGTTCTTTTTCGAGCTTGTTTGAGATGCTTCATTCACACACATTTATACAGGTATCTGACAATGAGAAAGGAAATGACAAAGAGATATCTGAAGATGTTTTAAGCATTGTGCATCTTGAAAGTAGTGGTGACGATATAGGACATCTCAAAACTCAGTCAATCGTCATTTGGATTCAACAAAATCCAGGGGCAAAAAAGTTAAATGATCTGTTAACATTATGTGGAGCTCCTTTGCAAGTTGCTGAACTTCCACAACATTATGATGGAAATTTGTGTTTTGAGTTACCTGCGACTCAGGATAAAACAAAACGAATGACAGGGATGGAACAACGCTTTGATGGTCACTTGTGGACTCGCCCATCTGTGACAACCATGGCAATAGCATGCACAATTCGTCTAAGCCACTGTTTGGGATTCATGCAGTGTAATTATTCGACGTGTCCTCATTATATTAAGGAACAAGAATTCAATAGTAGAGATTTTCATGGATATTTGGACTGACGGGTGAAAAAGGACTACCTTGCAATGGAAGAGAATACAACAATAACTTGTCATTATTGTTAGAAGGTTGTTACTTGTGTTGCTGCTTGTCCCTGCAAAATCTATTATGTTTTGCCTAGAGATGGTACAATGTCGCGACTGGAAATACATGTTGGTAAACATTGTCATTATGTTAAGGCAGGAACCTCTAGGGCTGCTATTTCAAGAGTGCGGAAACTGGTAGGTGCAGTACTAAAAATAGAAAAGGGTGGCCCAAGAAAAATTCAAATGTTGGTGGCTCAACAACTTGTTCTTCACTCCTTGATTGGTGAGGAAGCTGAAGCTACATCCAATGTACAATTCAATGATTTTTTGGAAGAAATGATGCCACTAGCTCAAACCAAAGGGTAAGAAAACTCAATTTGGTTCCTTGAATTTGTTAATTTTTTAACTATTATAAATTTAGCCTTCTTGTGATGCATCGTGTAGGTTTTCTTCAATTGTTTCAAAGGAGAGAAAGAGTCAAGGTGCTGTTATTGGGGATGGATATGATAATATTTTATTGCTTCAAAAAAAGTGCATGTTTCCTTTTTTTCATGGGAGTAGATTTCCTGGACAGGGTGAAGAGGATGACAAGTGCTTCCTATTTAAAATTTCCACTAAAGGACCAGGTTTTGGGATTGATCTAGTAAATCGGATGAAAAGAATTGAAACTGGTGACTTGAGAAATGCGTGGGTACATTTTGATTTTACCCATAGAATAGATGGATGGGCAACAATGTCATGCTCAGTTTATGATCCAAGGTAATCTTTAAGTATTTAAATATCTCGTATTTTTTTATCATTCAATAAAAGAAGATGTGTGAAAATGTTTATGTTGAATATCTTGCAGCATACGATCACTACAAATAATTGCTATATGTGAAACTAAAGAGGAGGATGCAAAGACTCAAGTTATTTTTTGGGAGAGCCTTAATTCAACAATGGAAAAGTACGGACATGGTGCAACTGACTTTGCAGGTTTTATGTCTGATGAAGCTGGTGCAAATTGGAATGCTATTCGAACAGTCTTCAATGGCGGGCCAGATAATATCATGGAGGGACGTGAACGATCATGCCTATTTTATTGGGAGCAGAGTCTCCACAAATATGCTAAAAAGTGGATACCTCAACATCTAACAAATCAACACATTGATATGTGTGAGGACTGGAGAGCTTGTAAGACCATTGTGCTTGCATCTCAAAAGGCACTTTCAATTCAAAAGTGGTGGAGACAACATCTATCTACAGAGAGCATCACAAGAGTGAGCAGATGGTTTAAATGGTGGGAGCAACGAATTTCACACTGGGGAGGAATTCGAACAGATGTAAGTACCTTTATGACAATCTATATTTTTAGAAAAAATTCTTTTCATACATGAAATTTTTAAATTTTAATTCATGTTTTTTTGCATTTCATAGGGTGGTCTAAGTCCGTGGGAGCGGGCACAAATTCCCAATGTTAATTTATCAGAAAGTGTACATGTTGGTTAGCAGGTGAAGGTGGAAAGGGAAAAATATCCTTGTATGATGCATGTGTAACAGATGTTATAAACTCATATATTCAATGTGCAAAGCGTTTGGGATATACTACTGGGCGTTATATAGGAACGGGTCCCACAATGGAGACCTTGCTTTCTCGAGTTGAATCTCAGCAAACTCCAACTCCAACCAACGTGGCCCATCTATTACACGAGGCTGTTGCAGGGACTCCCATGTATGCGCAACCAATTTTGCATGGAGACAAAGAAACAGTACAACGCAAAAAGAGGGGTAGAGCAGGAACAAGTAGCTCCCATCGCCCGGAATATGTCATGGAATCTAAGAAACAAAACCATCGCGGTCGACCAAAAAAAAATCAAGTTTGATACCCAAGGACAGGTATTTCTAACATTCCACTGCAAATTAGTGACAGTGATGATGATATTGGATCTCAAAAAGAAACAACCACACCTTTGTCATCTAAACAAACAATGTGTTTCAGAGTGATGTGCCACGCACTCAGTGGGCCCTCAGGAGAACGCCCATTCAAAGTCAAAGAAAATGTTTTGGAACAGTAGGGAGAAAAAATTGTGACAATATCGTGCATAGTCGCTCAATTGGTCTTGTTGCTCCATGTATATGGTCCGAAAGAATGTTCAAGGGTAAAACAATCAAGCAATGGTTATGGTTTTGTAATCATGATATTTTGCATACCCAATCAATCAAAAGACAAGTCAAAGATTTACCTCCTGCTCCAAATGTTTGGCCAGTAGCAAGAGGGACAGATATCTCCACACAGGAACTTGTCGCGCTGCATCAGAGTGGATTTCGGACAGAGAATTCAATGGTAAATCCACAACCTCTTGCTGGCGACTGCAAAGAAGGTGGTGGCAGCTCGAGGAAGAAAAAGTGGAGGCATGGAATCTCTAAAGAGGCCATGAAGAAATTGGAAGCATGTAATAGTATGACAATTATATTTTTGGATGAAGTGAAAAGGTCTCAAGAGCATGTAATTTTCCGAGTTCTCACTGAAAATAGTTATGAGATTCATATAAAACAGAGTCCAGCATGCACGTGTCCAGATTTTCAGAAGCGAGAGAATACCAAGAAATCCTTTTTGGCATGCAAACATATGTACTATGTGTACACAAAAGTGATCGGACTTGAACCTAAGGAGCACATGATTATTCATCAGCCAACCCTCTCACCAATGGACATCTTTTTTATTCTTTGACAACCAAGGATGATTTCTCCCTCCATTTAATTACAACTGGTTTGGTATGCTTCTTTCACTCAACTAGAATATTGATCTATGGTATGAAAGTGTTTTTCTATATTTATTTTGGTTTATTATACTTGTGATTATTTATCTTGAAAAAACATTGTTTATGCAGCAAAGGATTTCAAATTTCAAGCAAAAGATATGAAGCATCTTGCAAGCTATTTAGGAGCAAATTACTTGCCTTTTAGAGTGACCATTACATTTATGGCGACTATCCTTTTTTGTACTCTAATTTTGATCTTATCCTGTGGTAGTTTTGCGAATGTACTTACACCCTCAAACTTGGGGAAACCCAATCTCCGAGCAAGCAAATCCGAGCGATCTCACCACACCGAGCAAAGAGTTACAAAGAAAGTGAAAAGATTTAATCAAATATGGACAACCAACAGTTTTTTAGATCATATAGTAACTTGGTAAGTCACAATATGTTTTACAAGAAACACCCAATGGATTCAAAACTCTAAGCTTCTAGCAAAATTGTGTAGCATAGTTGTGTGTATTTTTACGATTGTGTCTCATACAAGGCACAAGGAAATGAAGTCACGGAGCGGAGCGTGGGTCGACTCTCTCTCTCACACACACACACAGTGAGCTTACACAGTACACAGTACGCAGAGATCTGTTAGAAGGGTTATCTCCCAAATCCTTAGTATTCACAAAGAATATGTTAGTATATACAAAGAGTTAGAGGTAAGTGAGTTAGGCGGGCGGGCGGCCATATCCGCATAAGAGGCCACTTGGGCTTTAATCCCAACAACCTCCCACTTAAAGTCCAATGTGGCACTTTAAGTAACTGTAAATCTATGAACATAAATGTACAAAGATTTACATGGCTGCCATCTATCCAATGCCCAATAACTCACGACAATGCACAAAGCCCTCTCGTGGAAGTCCCTTTGTGAGTAGATCAGCAGGATTGTCCTTGGTGTGGATCTTCAGCAGTTGTATCTGCTTGTCTTCAAGTACTTCCCTAATGAAGTGATACTTCACATCAATATGCTTAGTCTTCGAATGGAACACTGGATTCTTTGCCAATTGTATAGCACTTTGACTATCACAATATAACTCTGGCATATCTGCATTGATTCCCAAGTCTGCAACCAATCTACCAAGCCAAATAGCTTCTTTGCATGCCTCATTTGCTGCAACATACTCAGCTTCTGTAGTAGACTGCGTAACACAATCTTGTAATCGAGATCGCCATGATATGGCACCTCCAGCCAATGTAAAGACATAGCCTGATGTAGATCTCCTCTTATCCAAGTCTCCTGCATAATCTGAGTCAGTGTATCCTCTGACACTCAAATCCTGACTACCATAGCATATGCGCATACTCTTTGTATGTTTTAAGTATCTCATGATACCTTTCACTGCCTCCCAATGTTTCTTGCCGGGATTTGACATATATCTGCTAACCACTCCCACTGCAAATGCAATATCCGGACGTGTAGCAATCATTGCATACATCAAACTACCCACTGCAGACGCATATGGAATCTTATCCATTTCAGCCTTTTCTTCCTCAGACACAGGACAATCTTGTTTGCTAAGTTTCACATATGGTGGCAATGGAACACTCAATGCCTTTCCCTTCTCCATATTGAAACGTTGCAAAACCTTGTCAATATACTCTGTTTGAGATAACCAAATCAACTTCTTTGATCTGTCTCTCTCAATGCGCATACCAAGTATATGACTTGCCTCACCCATGTCTTTCATGTCAAACGATTTTGCCATCTTTGACTTCAAAGCTGAAATTTCTTCCAAGTGTTTGCCAGCAATCAACATGTCATCCACATACAAAATAAGGATCAGCCAACTGCCATCCTTAGCCTTCTTTGTATATAGACAGTGATCGAACTCACTACGTTTGTAGCCTTGAGAAAGCATAAACTGGTGGAACTTATGGTACCATGCCCTCGGTGATTGTTTTAAGCCATAAAGACTTTTTAACAACTGGCATACCAAATGTTCCATGCCTTCCTCAACAAACCCTTCTGGCTGCTGCATGTAAATTTCCACATCTAAATCACCATGCAAGAACGCTGTCTTGACATCCATTTGGTGCAACACCAAATCCAATATAGCAACCAATGCAAGAAAGCATCTCAATGTAGTCATCTTGACCACTGGAGAGAAGACTTCATCAAAGTCAATGCCTTGTTCTTGCTTAAAGCCCTTGGCAACAAGCCTTGCTTTGTACTTTGGCTGACTATCATGAGCGGTGATCTTATACCTGTAAACCCATTTACAAGGTAGAGCCTTTTTGCCCTGTGGTAATTTAACCAACTTCCATGTCTGGTTTTTATGCAGAGCTGTCATCTCTGACTGCATGGCCAACTGCCATTTTTTCGAGTCAACCACTTGTAATGCTTCCTTGTAACAAGATGGTTCTCCGCAATCTGTGAGCATGACATAATTTAGAGATGGCACATAACGATCAGGTGGTTTGGAGACACGCTCAGAACGTCTCACCACAACTGATTCTGCCTCTCTAGCCACTATAGGCTGTTCCTGAGCCTGACCATGCTGTCTTGATGTGCTAGCACTAGGTCCATCTTCCCTGAAGACAACTCTTCTGATCTCCTCTGTCTTCTCTGGCTTAGCGTGAAACTTGGATTCATTGAAATGCACATCATTGCTACGAATAAGCTTTCTGGACTCAGGATCCCAAAGCCGGTAACCCATCTCGCCCGATTCTCCGTAGCCAAGAAATATACACTTCTTGCTCTTTGGTTCTAACTTATTTCTGAACTCCTTAGGAATATGGCTATAAGCTTCACAACCAAAGACTCTGAGATGCTTATACGAAGGTGCCTTGCCTGTCCATAGCATCTCGGCCACTGCACTCTTATCCAGAACCCTACTAGGAGACCTGTTGATCAAATGGACTGCTGTAGCCACTGCTTCCGCCCAAAATCCTTCAGGCAACTCAGCATTTGACAACATGCTTTTGACCTTCTCTTGTATGGTCCTATTCATACGTTCTGCAACCCCATTCTGTGAAGGATTATATGGTGCAGTAAGTTCCCGCTTAATCCCTTTTTCTTGACAAAAGTCTTGAAAAGCTTTGGAAACGTACTCTTCACCATTGTCAGTTCTCAAGCACTTCAGCTTCTGACCACTCTGATTCTCCACCAGCTGCAAGAATGTCTTAAAGACCTTGAGCATCTCATCCTTGTGCTTCAAGAAGTAAACCCATACTTTGCGAGAATAGTCATCTATGAATGTACAAAAGTACGCTGCTCCCCCTAGTGACAAACTAGGCATTGGTCCGCATAGGTCACTGTGTACAAGAGCTAACCGTTCGTCCCTACGATTCCTCTTTGATCTGTGCGGTTCCTGTGTTTGCTTACCATAAACACAATGCTCACAAAACTCGAAATCTTGAAATGAAAAGCCAGGCAAATAACCATAATGAGAAAGTATTTCCATTCCTCTTTTTGACATATGTCCCAACCTACGATGCCACAGTGACACACTTGGCTGCTCAATCACATTAATTACATGGTTTTTAACCTCTGAAACATGTAAAGTGTACAGAGTTCCTGACTTGCTGCCATGTGCTACAGTCATCGAACCTTTGGAGATCTTCCAAGCGCTGTTCCCAAAAACTGTCACATAACCCGCATCATCCAACTTCCCTGTACTAATCAAGCTCTTTCGGATTGCTGGAACATGTCTGACATTCTTGAGCCATAAAGAAGAGCCATTCTGAAACTTCAACTGCACATCTCCCACTCCAAGTATGTCACAAACCTGCTCATTGCCAAGTCTGACATAGTCTTTAGTAGCCACATATGATGTAAACCACTCTTTGTGCGGAGAAACATGTAAAGATGCCCCTGAGTCGATAATCCAATCACTCATAGCATGTCCATCCTCTGCAGTCAAGAAAACAGAATCAAGATTGCTTGTAAGGAAGATGTCACCAGCTGCTATACCAGAATCACTGTCTGAACCAGATCCTGTGACATTCACCTCTTCAATCTTCACTGAACTCTTCTTTTCATCTTGCTCAAAACTCTTTGTTTTGCCTTTTTCTTGTTTCCACTTCGTACAATCTCGCTTCATGTGACCCTTCTTGCCACAATGGTAGCATTCTATGTCATCCTTTGACTTCGAACCACGAGACTTACTTCGGTTTTGTGCCTTGTTACCCTTCTTCTCTTTAAACTGTTGTCTCCCTCGAACGACCAAAGCACTATTGCCTTTGCCTTTGTCAATGTTCTTCCTGTTCACTTCCTCTGTGAGCAAGCTGCCTTCTACATTGGCACTTGTAAGACCTTCTGGCGCGACATAATTACTTAACGTTGTACGAAAAGTATCCCAACTGTCTGGCAAAGTGATTAAGAGAAACATAGCCTTCACTGAATCTGGAAAGACTATCTCTTGTGCTGTTAACTGGCTGAAAATTGAGTGAAATTCATTCAGATGATTTGACATGGCTGTCCCTTCCTTCATCTTCAAATCCACCAATTTCTTGAGTGAGTAAATCTGAGAAGCAGCACTTTGTTTCTCGTACATATCACATAGCTTTTGCCATACGCCATACGCTGTAGTCTCTTCTGCTACGTTGAAGTAAACATTTTCTGCCAGTGTCAGCATGATTGTGGAACAAGCTAACTCGTCAAGCTCTTCCCACTCATCTTCAGCCATACCTTCTGGTCTCTCCCCTTTGAGCTTCAGTGGCTTCACTTGTTTTTTCTGCACCAAAACCTGCCAAATCTGCTTCTTCCAGAATGGAAAGTTTGTGCCATCCAGCTTCTTTATGTTGTAAAGAGTCTCACTGTGAGAAGATGCCATATCTGCCAAACTGTTTACTCCTGAGAAAAATCCGGCAGAGTTTCCCCTGTAAACTGGCCTCTGTACACAGTAAACAAGCTATAATCAACAAGCTGAACACCTCTCCTCAGGAACTGTCAGTATTTTTGAAAATTTTTGACAGAGTCTCCCCTGTAAACTGAGCTCTGGGAACCAAAAGATAGCTCAAGAAACAATCATAAATAGCTGACCAATGACAAATCTAAAAAATCCCTGTAATATGCTGTCCTGTAAGCATACACTGTCTCCTCTCTGGGCGATGACAGAACCTGTATCTGTCTCAAGACTGAACCCTGAACAATGCCTCAACGGCCTGACGCATAAGATGCAATCCAGTGTCTACACAAAGTCATACATCCTAAGGGATAAAAGTCGCCGAAGAGGATGCGTGTAGAGGGGAACTCCAGCAACCTAATCCACCTCACACTGGGTAACCCAGCCCCCAGTGCTTGGCTTCAAAAAACCTCACACACGACCCTCTCAGATGGCTCAGCAAACTGCCCAGAACTAGCATACATCCTATAATAGACCAATCACTGTCCTATGACCGCTGCCGCGGTCTGTCTGCTAGCGTGACTCACAACTAGCAGACCCACAATCACAGTACATCAATCTGCAATACATGCCAGTGGTGTCAAGCCGTCGTATGGCCACACCTCCCCTGGAACCTGGCAAGCACAAGAAGTAGCAATGCAGACTGCAATATATATATCTGATGATATATATGTGTACCTGGTCTATAGATGATGCTCTGAAGACGAATAAGTGATGTATGTCGATGTCGATATTGATGTCGACCACCTCCTGCTTGCCAATCTACACAAGACGGATTTCTTTGCGGCTGAAATCTATCTTCTGCTGTAGTGCTCAGAACGAAATTCTGAGGGCATAAACGGCTTCGAAAGGGGGGTAAAACTCCAGGTCGCCTGCTAGAAACGCTCCCGGAACGCCGAGTGTGAATCTTCGAACTCCGGATCCAGAATCTGCCGGAAAAGTGCGCGCGCGCGCGATTGCGCAAATCCGCACTGAACCAAGGCTCTGATACCAATTGAAGTCGCGGAGCGGAGCGTGGGTCGACTCTCTCTCTCACACACACACACAGTGAGCTTACACAGTACACAGTACGCAGAGATCTGTTAGAAGGGTTATCTCCCAAATCCTTAGTATTCACAAAGAATATGTTAGTATATACAAAGAGTTAGAGGTAAGTGAGTTACGCGGGCGGCCGGCCATATCCGCATAAGAGGCCACTTGGGCTTTAATCCCAGCAGGAAATATACTTAAAACAATGAACTTACAAGGCACCGCCAAAAGATGCGAATCTGTCGATTACTACTAAAATGAAAGTTAGCAGTAACTCTAAACTCAAACAAAATATTAGTACTGTCGTTTTCTAAATACATGGTAAGTAAGTGTGTTCCTTGCACTTGGAATATCCCAAAAATTCAAAATTGCAACCTGAAAACTCCTAGAATGGTGGTTGATAGTTAAGGTGAATATCGACAAAAGCCTGCAAACATCACACGGCAAATACCCTAGGGATGCACAGTTGCCCTAGTGCCCCCAAGGGCTTGAAAAAGTTCCACCTTGGTCAAAGCAGCCTGGTGAATGAACTCATGGGCATGTGAGTTTAACCCAAGAATTTGAAGAAACACATAGTACATGTGTTTGCATGGCACATATGTATGCTTTTTTGATTCTCTCTTTTGAAAGTCCTCACATGTACATCGTGGAAAATCAGAGATTGTCACTGAGTATGTTATTCCTTTTTCCTTGGATCCCTCTGTGCTAACATAGAAAACATGTGTTTCGTTGCACACAACAATCACCTCTTTCACCAATTCCGCTTGAAGTGTGCACCCCAAATCTATCCTTGTTTGAAAATCTTTTGTCAGCTTTGATCTCCACTTAACAATCTTCCCATCCCTGTATTTAGGCCGGAAGGCACTAGGAACCCTATTTCCTCCTCTCAAACCACTGCCAAGATTTGCAAGTTTTGCTGTAGATTGAAGGACAAAACCATTTCTCTGCAAGTACTCTGCTTCAATTAGCGTCAATTGTGTTCCTTGAGCTACAATCCAAACACGTGGGGCTGGGCCAGGAGCTCCCACAATCATGTCATGTACCTGCCATGTATGCATATTATTGGAGTTACAGAACCACACAAAACCTTCGACTAACCCGCCTGGACTTGTAGCTCAGGCAGGATATTTTCTGCGTCCCCAAAAGCATGGGGCAGCAACCCCCTCTACTGTATCATCATTCCTCTCATTGATGTATCTTGCACATCGAGCACTCTGATCACCAACCATCCCAAAGCAAGTCATCTTTCGACCAGGTTCTGTTCTTCGTATAGCCCAAACCATCTTTGGAACATTCACCTCATGCCAATGCTCACCAACTCGAGACCTACTATTGCCTTGCATACGAGGCCCTATGATAGGTTCAGTGACTGTCACATATTCTGGTCTGTGGCTATCTTCATCAAGCACCTCATCTGCATCAACAAATATTGAACGTTTCTTCTTTACACTCTTCTCTTGCAAAGGTGTTCTATTCATCTCAGGGGTTTGTAGTCCCATCTCTGACATTGAAGAGTGTGTCAAGTCAATGAGGGTTTTTGAAGCTGATGCAGTTGATGATCGACCTAAGAATCGCTTTGCAAGATCATTAATTCCCGGACCAGTGGCAGACCTAACACCTTTTAGATAAGCATTGTATTTTACACTTTGCAGCACCGCCATGGCCATGTCGGCACCAGCTGCCTCATACAAGCTAATTTTCTCCTTGTAACCAATAGATGCACGCATACTGGCATGTTTGGCCTCAGACAAGTTTGTTGTGGGCACAAAAATTCCAGACTCATCTTGTGTTACAAATCTCTCTCCCCAATGTTGTTCTCTTACATCCCACCAAGCCATCCATGTCTCTAAACAAGCAATCTCTCCATCCACCACATGGCCTGCGTTCCAAAATCGACGTAGATCTTCTTTGCAAATGTCTCCTTGATTATCAGATGGTGCACTCCGCCATTTTCGGCATAGAATTTTGTGATCCTCCTGTGAAGATGGACGGATACACTTAATGGTGTGTCGAATCATGGACTGCTCCCAGTGAAAGCCACATGATCGTTCTTTGGAAGGTATTTTATTTTTTGCTCCTCCAAAGTAGACAGTTCGCACAGCAATCCAATTTGCATTTTCTTCATCCGCCATGAAACCTCTGAATTCTGGCTTTTCAAACCCTTGATCTTGCACAACTTTATTCAACATTTCCCAAAACTCTATCTGAGCATACTTATTTTCAATTGTGAATTCACATGTGGCAATTGTCATTAATTCATGCACAAATGGGTCGTAAACATGAGCAGACATGGTCGGCCACCCTTGAACACGATGCACATGATCAAAGTGGACCCACATGTGCTCTAAGTTTCCTCCTGGACGCATCTTATTCACCAAGTCAACTCCACTACCTGGACCCTTGATTGACATCTTGAACACATGTGGTTGCTCTGAACCTCCTAGTTGTCCAGGAAAAAGAACACTATGAATAAAAGGATACCTGCATTTGCTTTTGAGGTCTAGAACAGCTTCTAATCCTTTTGCAGTTAACTGCTTTGACCTCTTAGCAGTTTCTAAGCTCCTCTCTATTCTCCGCTTGCTAGATAAGGGTGTAATGGTATCAAGAAGATCTGAAAACTCTTTATCTCCAATTGTGTTGCATTCGTCTGCACTATTTATTACTAACTTGTCCAGTATCACATCTTGGGTGGCAACACGTTCTAGTTGCTTGGCAGTTGTGAAAGGATCTTGGTTTGCTCTAGCTTGCAATTGAATCAATCATTTGTTCAGCAGATCTATTCTTTCCTTCAGCACATGGGTGCTTATGTTCTCCTAAATGAATAGCACATCGAGTAAGCGCGAACTTATCTTTGGGCAAACAGTAATAGATAACAGCAGGGCATGTTGCAATACATGAGGGCATTTGACTGCAATGAATGCAAACCACTGTCCCTTGGAAAGGTGTTAATGTTCCGATGGGAACAGCTTTGGAGAGACGGCCACGCCACTGAGACTCATTATGTACTCTAGAACGCACATAGAAAGAACAGGCGACATTGTTGCAACGAAGATGACCTGAACACCTACTGAAGCGGATGGCACCAGGAAAGATATCACTACTACATGTGACATATTCTGTCCACAAATGACTATCATGACGTTTCTCCATTCCAACCATTGCATTATCATGGTTTGTCGGTGGCAACTCAAATGCAATATAACCATCATAGTGTGCAGGGAGCTCATTACATTTAACAATTTTCTGAGCCTTTGCTAAAGCAGAGTGAAGGTTGCTTTTACTAGGCATTGTCTGAATAAAATCTATTACACTTGTTAGCTTCTCATTGATGTCACTTGCATCCACATCAATGACTATTGGGGAAGATCTACTTCCATGGGACCTTGGCTGTTTAACAGAATCTCTTACATGCACCTTGAAGAACTGACTCAATTCATGATCCAACAGGAAAACTTCCTCACCTGAGGTTGAAAGAGTTGTTTCTATCTTTACCTGTTCTCCATACAAAGTTAATGGGTGAAGCGAAAACGAGTCGGTTAACAAGCCAAAAGCTTCTCTCACTGACTGCACAGGTAATTCATGCACTCTGTTTTCAAAAAGCAATAGCAACTTCTGCCCACAGTCAGGACCATAGATAGTAATTTGACGACCCATTGTAACTTACTGACACCCGCTCCCTTCTAAACTCTCACCCGCTCTTCTCTGCAGGTTTGATTATCTAACAGACAAGTCTATAAATAGATTAATCTAAATTATATTATAATATTTATGTTCATTATCTCTTAAATATCATATATGTAAAATTCCACTTATAATATGAATTTATGTTGCGTTATTTAAATTTTGTAAAAGAGAGAGAGAGAGAGAGAGAGAGAGAGAGAGAGAGAGAGAGGGAGAGAGAGGGAGGTAGAAATTCAAAATTGAATATTGGAAGTTGTCGGGAACTTGAGAAAAAAAAGATCTCGATTGGGACAGAAATTGCGACGGCTACGTCATGTCATGATAACTGTCTTAACTAAAAGACGTTGACAGTTCGTCATAATAACAAGCTCGCACTTGCGCTCATTTAAGATTGCCACTCATTTGAGCTTTGACACTCTTATTCTTCAGTGTTTGTAGGATTTTCTCACATTGAAGAATGACCTCTCCCTAGCCTTGCCCTCAAAACGCCCTCTCCCTTAGCCTTGCCCACCCCCTACTATCACCGCGTCCTCACCCTCCTTGCCCTTGCTCTATGCTTTGTTGTTGGTACGAGTCCCCCACCTTCTCGCTTTCCTTGTGTCCACTTTGGTTCTACACAGTCCTTTTGCTCGGGCAGTTGTAGGTGTGTATGTGCTAGCAATAAGGATATGGTGGTCTATTTCTGCTCACCTTCATTTTAACCTTCATTTTAACCATTGCTGAGTACTCACCTTAAGGATATGGTTGTCATTCTTTGGTACTCACCTTACCATCGTTTTGTAAGCAGTGGCTGACCTTGGTCTTGGTGGAATAGTGAACAACGACGCCTCAAGCTATGCAGAAAAGGCTCCTCAAGCTATGCACGCCGGCGTATATCTCTACAGCGTCAAGAAGGTGTGTGATGAGAGAGAGAGAGAGAGAAGAGAGAGAGAAGCACAGAAGATAATCACGCAAGAGAGAGAGGCGAGTGAGTTGTATGTTCTCTGCAAATAAAGCGTCTGCATAGAAGGCAGAGGCTAGCCCTTGGTTTTGCTTAGTCGGAAGAGCTGGGCCTGAAGCATTGCCTTTCACTGCAGCATTTGCCTTGCTGTGGGTATGCACGCCGGCGTGCATACCTACACATATCTTTCTTGCTGTGATGGTCGAGGGTAAAAAACGGGCATTGGCTTGGGCGGCAATACATAATGTTCAGTGTTCTCAAGCATCTGATGCTCTTCCTCAGATCGCTCCAAGATTATTCCAAGATTGTACTAGGGGCCTGAAGCATTGCCTTTCACTGCAGCATTTGCCTTGCTGTGGGTATGCACGCCGGCGTGCATACCCACACATATCTTTCTTACATTTGTCACTAGATATGGGCCGCAGCCAGATTGGGCATGTTCGGATTAAATGGTTGCAAGCGATCCATGCACTTGAGGTACAGGGACTAGTTGCACGCCATGTATGCTGCTTCCACGGATATTTCTTGGCTTGTTTGCATCTTCACTTATTTATTAGAGATGGGGAAGATGTTTCAACTGGATGTAATTAGAGACAATGAGGCACCTTCACTTGAAGCCCAGAATGCTGAGACACTTTCCAGGATGATTTATTTCGTCGGAGTTTTGGATTTGCTTGCTCCTGACCATCATTTATGGTATATCTCGGGCATCATTTATGCCCTCTGCGTGCTCATTTTAGCGCTTATGTTTACTTCCAAGTCCCCTTCTCAGGATTTTTACAGAACCATACCATACTGTAACTCTACATACACTTAATTTCACACAACCAGAGAGAGAGAGAGAGAGAGAGAGAGAGAGAGAGAGAGAGAGAGAGAGAGAGAGAGAGAGTTATCTTGTGGGTGACTAAATTGTATCAATTGTTCATCCCTCGTAACCATGGTTGAATTCAAACTTTGTTGAATGTTTGTTTTTGTTTTGACAAATAGGTCAACTACGTAAACTGGCATGCCACATCGACACTTGCTGGAGATCTAGCAGAGGTATCTTGAAAGGGCACTCATATCTCCTTTCTTGAAAGGGCACTTTTCTCATTTGTTGCGCATTCATATTTCTAGAAAGGGCACTCATATCTCCTTTCTTCGGTATCTTGAGGCCTTTCATTTTGGTCCAAACTTTGGCCAACCGCTTGTACTCCTTTCTTAGGTATCTTGAGCAAAGGTAAGTACAAGATTAAACAAGCTCATTAGTAGCATGTATTTTGAAAAGCTAATATGTGGATTATTTTCTGAAATAGTGTATCTTGGATTCGTGGGAGCCAATTTCTTCTACACAGAACAATTCTATAAGATGCCGACAAATCCGAAGAAAGGTAGAGGTCTACCTCCTACACGAAGAGGACGCCCTCCTTCCAGGTACGTAAACACGACGCACACTTACATTCATTGCCTGTAGGCATGCACGTCGACGTGCATGCCTATAGGCAGTATTTCAAGAATATGCTTCATGTCGAGCACATTCTCAAAATACTGCCTGTAGGCATGCACGTCGACGTGCATGCCTACAGGCAATGTATTTGAATATGAAGCTCATTCCATAAGCAAGTAAATTGAGCATATATTCAAAAACTGTCTCTAGGCATGCATGCCGACGTGCATGCCTAGAGACAGTATTTCAAGCATGTATTCAAAAACTGTCACTAGACTTGTTCGTTGAACATGCCTGTCGACGGGTATGCCTAGAGACAGTTATTGGCATTCTTAAAATACCAACTCTAAGCATGTATAAAATAAGTTTAAAGGACTTTTATATGGTAAGATTTTGATTGTCTACAGTTTTTTTGCTATCTTAAGGATTTGAAAAACCTCGTGTGAGGTGTCCAAACGACTGAAGTATTTTTGAAATATTATACCATGTACAAAGGAAACTCTGCCCGTTTTGTTTGAAGATATGATTATTTAGTTTTATGTAGTCCTTCTACATGTGGACGAACTGGAAAAGGTACAAGAAGCAAAAGAATGTCCGTGCAACCACTTGACAATGGTGATCAACTGTCATCAATATCAGTAACAGAAATGTCAGGGTATCATGACACACAAGAGGATGAAGTTTATTCTATGGACATTGGTCAAGGGTCTACGCATGAGGTTGATACTATGCATGATATTGATGATATGGTGGCTCCTGAAGAGAATAATCTTCAAATTATTCCATGGGAAATGCTAGCAGAGGTCACTTCAGCTGTAGAGATTAGTGAGGAGCAAAATATTTACATGCATAGAGGTGCTGATATACTATAGACCACACGTATGTTCAGTTGCTTTGATTGTCCCTCTATACCATTGTGTAGGCTGATTCCTTATGCTAGAGTAAGAGGACTTAGAGATGATCTGAGTGGATTGAAAGCTGCATTTGCAAAAGAAGGGTATATGCCAGAAAAAGGTGCTTTCATTGTTTCAGTTTGGACATGCAAGAAAGAGAACTCCATTGTGACAGGTTAGTTTAAAGTTGTTTTTGATATCATATCATGGAGTTTTTTCATTGTGTTAATCTTTGTTTTCTTGTTTTGAAGATGACATTAAGAAAAAGTGGGATCCTCTTTGGAGAGAAATTAATGAAGAGTTTGAGTCAGAGCTTAAAGGCCAATCAAGATTTGCAGAGCTTTCCGACCACATGTTTTACGTATGGGAGGGCAACCATCGAACGCTTGCATGGACTGAAGCAATCAAAGAGAAGTTTTCAACTTCAAAAGAAAAACATTGTAGGGTGCTTTGTACTATCATAGATCCCAGAAAGGTTCCTGAGATTGCTTTACTGAGCAGCTTACAAAGAATGAATGTGTAAGTTTCTATGAAGACATATTTTGGAACTCTTGGAATAATTCATAGTTCAAGCTAATTTTTTTGATTTTTTGTAGTATGAATACACATGTTTTGGTGGCTAATCATCTTCGAGATGAGATTGTGAATACCAATCACATATGTGCAGCAGATCATGAAAGCTATTTGGTGACACTTCCTGAGAAAGACCAGAAATTAATTGCGATAGTGCGAAGAAAGTATGCTACCAAGGGTACGGAACCTTGGTATCCACTCACACAGCGCTATCTTGGCATGCTTGTCTTTGATGTGAGTTTTTTAACCTTTTTTGCTTGCAGATTATGTTTGGGGTTTTTCCGTTGTCTCATGAACAAGTTAGTTTTGCTTTTAGGTTCAAATAACAAAAGAGAAAGCGTCTAGATTGTCCCAACTTGATCAACAACTCTCTGAAGAGGAAAAAAACAAAGAGGAGGAGAATATTAATCGAGAAATAGTACATAAATATCAAGAACGGATCGGAAAGGTACATTTCACTATATAAGTGTGAAGTCGTAAGGTCATTATGGTTATAAAGTATAACTTGTTATTTTTTGAAGTGTTGCAGCTATTGAATATTGTGGATCCTAATCTTGGGACAGATTGGTTGGCAAGGATTATGTCGCTCAGATGGGGATATGATAGTTGGGCAACTTTAGAGAAATTAAATTTGATTGCTCTTCATGATGCTCCGGTACAAAATAAAATCCAATGGGTCTCACTACTTGAGTCTGACAAAATCACAAGGGCAGCTTTTGGTTTAAAGAAAGGGGATCATGTGTTTTGACAGTGAGTATTGTTGTGCTTGCTTGGATTTTTGTGCATGGATTACTTTGGCTATGTTATGACTTTGTTGTTGTGTTTTTTTGGTGTAGTTGGCTTCGTAGAGAAGGCTATCTTGCTCGTGTCTATGAGAGAGCAACACAACTTGTTTCAGACTTTTTGGATGTGGCGGGAGGAGTGCCATTACCACATGATAGCACTCTAGGGTTTTACTTTGATGAAATAAAATTTGAGGCTAGACCCTATCTTTTTCCATTGGAAGTGTCTTTGGAGGCTAAAACAAAGGATGTGGAGAAACAAGCACTCAAGAAAGTGGATACCTTTCGCATGACAGCCCAACGATTGGCTTACAGGTTTGTTAGAGTTTTGGTTTACAACTTTGGTTTAGGGTTTTGTGTTACTTTGGATTTGTGTGCTTATGGCTTATGTTTTTTGTTAGATTTTTGTTGCTTTTGGTGTCCAAAGGAGTTTTGACAACTCTTCCATATGTAGTGAGACAATGGACACAAGCGGCATCAGAGGAAACATACATGTACCTCCCAAGTATGTCTACTTTGACAACATGGGAGAGAGATACATGTCCTTGGTGGATAGACATGGCGAAGGGTCACATCCTTGCTAGAGAGAAAGAGCTTCACGAAGCTTTGCAGAGAGATGCAGCAACACAGGTACAACCACCAGCCGCACCTATAGTAGAGGAGAGGCAGCCAGGTATGCTCATGGTATCCTTTGCTGCATATAAATTTATGATATTGACTTCAATAGATTCAAAAGCATTACCTATCTCTTTGAAAGTGTCCACTCGTCCCGTGAGAGGATAGAGACTGTAGTCGATACCCCGGGTGCTGAGGATATTTTGGATTATGGTAAGTATTTGTTGATACTTTACTTTTACCTTTTGTTCATAATTTATGAAATGATTCACATATTGCGTGTGTATTTGTGGTTGAAGATGCTTCGAGGATGATTTTTCTTAAGAAGAGCATCAAGTTTATCTATGTTTTGGAGTCTCCATTGCTTTGTCCAGCGCTTCGCGGTGGTGACATACGATGTATCGCCGTTGTTGGTGACTACATTTCTATCGCTGCAGACTTTAGAGAGGGTATTCGTAATGCATCATGGAGTCTTGTACATGACCATATGTCTCGAGTAGTACGCTCAGGTGGTGTGTTGTACACTCGTGGAGGGAGACCTGTGACATGGGCTGCAGATCTTGTGTTTTTGGATCTTCCATGCGGTGGCTTGCATTCAGGATCTTCTTCACCATCTAGTTTGGATATTTGCACAGAGGATCATGTGCGTTCTAGTATACATTTGACTTTCTCTACACTTGCGGATTCTGGTTGGTTGCTAATTATGGCTTCTACAGCAGGTATTTGTTTTCTAATAGAATATTTGTATATTCGCTATTTCATGATGTTAGTAGTTTTTTCTTATAACAACCTAACTTTAAATAGGAGATGTTATTGGATGGGTGGAGAGATTTTGCCGTGCTTCGCAGATGGTTGTGCATCGTCGCATTATGGTGCTCCATCATAGTTCATATGGATGTGTTGAGAGTTTATCTGGTCGAGTTCAGGTATTGCTTCCTTGAATTCTATTTGCAGCTTTGTTGAGGCTCTTTCTTGAAAGTTATAGCTTTGTAATTTGGTTTGCAATGTCAGTGCTCTATGCTATTTATGGCACACAGGATTGGGATGCAGCCATCATGCTATGTCGCAGAGAGCATAACACTCTTCTCTCGCTTGGGTCTACACCCTTCAAATTCATTCATGACACACCATTTTCCAGAGCAGTCTATGGCGAGAGCAGGATCCGGGGTCCCTTGGCGCGGTGAGTTACAGCGGAGCCAGGCTTTTGTTGCGGCTTTTGTGGAGCTACTTTGTCGACCTGAAGGTATTTGTTTGGAGCTAGGATGTGGTACAGCTCCTGTTTTGGCTGCATGCTGTGCGTCTGGACGAGCATGTGGTGCAGTTGATATTGATGAGCATCTCATCAGAGATTATGTGGTGCCCTTGCTTCATCCTAAAAAGCGAAGCCGAGACGAGGCATCTACCTCTATAGACATTGAGGATCAGGGTGACGTGCCATCATTTGTTAACCCTTTTGATGACTAGTGAGCCTTCACTCCTCCTATGACATTGACATCATCTTTGTGTTTTTGGTTTTCATGTTGTTTTTGATAAATTTGTCGGCATTTATGTATTGTCATTAATGAAATTTAAAGATTTTGATTTCATGTATATTGACTATATATGCTTTTGCATGTCTGTGGAAGTGTATTGCGAATTTACGCAGAAGCGACAGCTCAACGGATGGTGGAGGAATCACAATACGACTATCCTGTCTTCGAAACGCCTAAAAAACGCAATGTTTTCATTGATGATGAATGTGACTCTTTATAGAGTCAAATGAATTATCATATGTTGCAAGATTTTGTCATCGCGACAAATAGTTCATACTTTTCTTATTTGATTTTGCAAGTCAATTTTTTAAAATCCTCATGTGAGGTGGCCATTAATGGACCCAGGATATATTTTAAAATTTTCTTCCTCTTGCAAAGGAAACTCTGTCTGATTTTATAAGAATTGTCTTATAGTAATGGTTTGATAGTGTAACTTGTAATATGGACTGTGTATAATGCCAATTATTTAACTTGCAAATGTAGAGCTTGTTGAATTTAGTTTCTTGTTTCATTGTTTAGTTCTTGATCTATACATGCATGTAAACCCTAATTTGTTTGCACTTTACGAATATCCTCTCCATTTTGAACGCATAAAAAACATAGTGTTTTCATTGACGATGAATTCGACTCTTCAACATAGGACCTTCCAATTCTTTTGAAATTTTCTTCCTCTTGCAACAAATCAAATGTTTTTTTCATTACATTTTACAAGTCAATATTTTGATATCGTCATGTGAGGTATTCGCTCGGATTTATATTCGCTCGTAAAATGTCGCTCGGGATACGGTAGAACTCGGAACCAAACTTATGTTGTTTCAAAAAGAAATTGCTTGGGAAAATTAGTATTGTCTCTATGTGGCATTATTTTTGACTTCATCACATTTATATATGCTGTGGATTATATTTAACTCTGAAATTAGTGTTGTCTCTATTCTGCATGATTTTTTACTTTATCGCATGTTTATATGTTGTGGATTATTTGACTCTAATCACATGCGTTGCGAGCATATTTGACTCTAATGGCATGAGTTGTGAAATGGTGATTTTATTTGTTTACATTTTTTCCGTCGTTATGCCCTCTCGGTCTCTCTCTCTCTCTCTCTCTCTCTCTCTCTCTGCGTAGTGATATACAACTCTATGATTTTACTTTCTCTCTGTAGAAGAGAAGTCACTCTCTCTCTCTCTCAAGGATTTATGATCTCTTCTTCCAATGGTAACTCGCATAAATACTATCTCTCTAGAATTTATACTTTCTCTCTCCGTCAACCACACATATATGGAGTCTTATGACGATTGAAAATTACATTAAATAGATACTTTATGCTATGACACATATTTGGTTAAAAAAACTCTAAAGATTGCTAAAATTGTCAAAAAAACTTGAAATGAAAAACTCACAAATGTTAAATCCCCATGTTCCATCATGCTACCCTCTCATTTTACCGCCTTTTTAATTCCATATCTATTATCAAATAATCCCTTGACTACTATATTAATATTTCCCATGATAATAAGTACTCCAATAATGCACTTATCCCAAAGGCACTTTTTTCCCACTAGGTTTTTTCCCTTTGGTCATCCAAGTATTAGACCCTAATTTAGAACCTCATCATTCTACTTCTCTTGTACATACTCTTAATAAGTAAAGAAAGCCTCACTATTATGTTGTTACAACGGACAAATGAAACATCATCTCTCACGTCAGAAACAACTTTGAACCAATGAAGATGCTGCAACAAATTGAACCTCGTCAACAAATTCAATGACAAACGAAGACGACCAGCCCATCAACAACCAATCAAAAACCTTCCACAACCTCCTCCCAGGACACTTTTCAACAATGCCCGAGGATGGGCACTAAAATCAGAAGGGGGGAATTTTAACTGAGATGATGCTAGCTAACAAAAGATGTTAACGGCCCAAGCCTTACAGATGCACATTAAAGATCATCATGATGAAGCAGTGAAGATTTGGTCACACATTTTTTACGATTTCCTAAAATGGCCATGTATTGTAATTTCTCGATTTATTTCAAGCCATTGTAGTATTTTTAATGTGTTACGGGCTCAATGGGAGTTCAAAGCTGTAAAGGACAGGTTAGTGACTGTGCCTAGGTTGCATATTCAGTAAGTGGTGGAGCCCTAAAGGTCTTGGGTGCCCGGACATTGCATAATTTACCCTAGGTATATAAGGCAGTGTGTAAAAGAAATGAGGGTTCTCAAGCTCATTTGTAGAGAACACTCTTTGGTGAGAGCTCATGAGGTGTGTGGCTATGGATTCCTTGAGCTTCTCCTTTCTCATGTGACTTGATTAACACTAATCAATGCAATATGCCTCTCTCATACTTCTTATGATTGCGAATGATCCTTTGATTAGCTAGATCGTATCTAATTAGTGATTAATACCTCTCTAATCTTGTGTGATTTCCCTCTTTTGATTGTGTGTGCATGAAGGTCTGATTGGAGTGTGGTTCTCAATAGATCTATGTGTGTGCTTGTGATTAGTATGTTACATGATAGGACTAGTGATGTGTGAATCTTGCAATCGTTAGTGTGTGTGATTGGGTTGATTTGAGCTGAAGGAAAGTGAATGTGGAGATTGCCAATCATTGTGGCTAGCTCCTCCATAGGCCAAGAATCTTACATCATAGAGTCACCATTTGTGTTGCCATGATTAGCTCACTTATTGTGTGAGTGTTTCCATGCCCTAGCCGAGTATCTCATCTCTTTGTATCAATAATTTTGTCGGTCATTGGAGCTATGCTACAATGGTACCCCCAACAAGCTAGCACAAGTAAGATGTGTCTAAAGAGTACCTCTTTCTACATCAGGCTCTCAACCTCGATCAACAGTTACGGTGGATTTGTTTATTGATGAAGAATGATATTAATTCAAGGACTTATACCTTGTTGATGAGTAATGCTAGACAATTACTTTCATGAAAAGTGGAAAGTGGTACTTTTTAAATACATCCTACTTGTGTTAAATGTTTTAGCATACTTAAGTGAGTTTTAAATGGAGTCTATACGCTATGTTGGCAATTATGGGCCGGTTACTCAAGACGAAACTGCAAAGGGACAACAATGTGGAAAGTAAATGATGCTCTTCTTGATTTCATTGGACTTCCTACTGAATAACGACAGTAGGATCCATGAAGGATGACAGTACAAAAAACATTAGTTTTCTTATGAAGATATTGCCACTTTTTTTTCGAGAACAAAAACACTTCTCCAAGGCGGAGTAATGTAAGGCCGAGCGCAAACCCAAGGGGTCCATGGACCCAAGCCAAGGGCCAAATAATAGATATGGACGGCCAAGGAATTATATAAAGGGTGGTAGGGCAGAGAATCGTCAAGGTAGTTCCTTGGGTTCTCACACTGCTTCTCATCTTGTGAAACTGTAAAAAAATAGAAATCTATATAAAGTGTACCTAATGGGATTTAGTTTGGTTTGAATCCATTATTGGGTCGCATCCAAGACAATGATAGCCCTTGGCATGTCCATGGTTCTCCATGACCACCACAATAAAAAATAATTAGGCTTGCCAAGCTACTTCCACTAGCTCATAGAGAATCGTCGATGTCGATGTAAAATGTTTGAAAAGAATCATCCAACTGACCTAGCTCAAAGATTGCCGGATGAAAACCAAAGAACACCCGCTACTAGTAGACTACTTGGCCATGCCCACTTGAAACCGCCATCTAGCCAAAAACAAGACCGTAGCCTTCCTCAAAAACACCTTGATGCTATGCCAATTTGGTTTCAAGGACTCAAATTTGTGTGCTTGTTAGATCCACATGCTTGTGAAAACTATTAACTCAACCTTAAGAAAGAGTTGAAATGTTTTTTAACATTAGTTCGTACTAAAATATTTGTAGCTTCTGTTGTTATAAGCTTGCTTTGTACACCTTTGAAAGACTTTGCAGCCTTGGCTTTCCAAACTTGCTGGAGCCCTGGAGAGGGCATGCTTGCATTCTCATGGTGGGAACACACCGATAATCAATGTTAGTTGTCCAAATTGTATGGCCTTGGGCACCGCAAGGTATGAAAATACCTTCAAAATTGAGCTATGGAAACTTTACAGCAACAAACAAGGAGAAGAGAGAGAGAGAGAGAGATGGCGTGTCATGTGCCACTCTACTAATGATGTGGTAGGCTTGTATGCTTATCCCCATAGTAGGGTGACCCCAATGAGGACACTTGTCCTCAATTTCATTGTAGTCAACCTGCTCCTTCTTCCTGAACTTGGAGTTGCTGCGCAAGGCCACCCCCCACTTCTTCTTCCTTGGCTCCACAACGTGAAAAAACATGCAAAAGGCATGAAAAGAAAAAGAGACCACACATTCTTTCCCAAAAATCTCTAAGCTCTTATACTAGTGTGAGAACCCAGGGAGCTACCTTGAGGATTATCCACCCTACCACCCTTTATATAGGCAATTGGCCATCCATATCTAGAATCCCCTATCCACATCTAGCAATCGACCCTTGGCATGGGTCGATGAACCCCTCGGTTTGCCCTTGGCCATACATCTCTACCCATGCCATGCTTGATAGATCATCTTGGTGGCTCCTTACCCACCCACCATACATGCCTACTAGTTTGATATTCTTCCCTTTGTCCTGCATGTAGTAGCATCACCTTGCTCAGTATAGTAGTGCTCATTTTGTAAA
This sequence comes from Adiantum capillus-veneris, assembly GCF_014529385.1. NCBI lineage: Eukaryota > Viridiplantae > Streptophyta > Polypodiopsida > Polypodiales > Pteridaceae > Adiantum > Adiantum capillus-veneris. The sequence goes on from NC_140947.1 coordinate 74,495,347, forward strand.
AAAAATTAATGTTAACTTAGCTTCATAAAAAGAAACTTAGTTAGCTTGTCTCACATGTCCCCAGTTTTAGTTGCTAAAAAATACTTTCTCTTGACTTACATGTCAACTAAAGCATTTCTTACTTAGGTTGTCTCACATGTCCCCAGTTGTATTTGCTAAACAAGACCTTCTCTTGACTTACATGCCAACCAAAGCATTGCTTAGTACAACATGTTTTTCCAATAGGACACTACTTGCAATCTCCTCACCTCTTTAAAGTGCAAGCAAAAATCATTTGAAAAAAGCCCTTTCCTTTAGATCCAACATATATTACAATGAAGGCATTCCAAATGATGAAATTTTGTATGGAAAGGTCATCAAGAACATTTTGTGATTTCATGAGAGCACCTCATTAATCATACATATCAGTCAAAGCTTTGCTTAGCAAAACATCTTTCTCCTACAACCTTCGACTGCATTTTTTGCTATCAAGGCATTAAAAGTGATGACATTTTGAATGGGAATCCCATCATGATTAAGTAAAATTTTTTTGGATGGCAATATCCTCAATTATTTCTATGCTTTTCAATACACCATAATAAGCATACTTATCAAACCGAAATATTGTCTAGTTTACCTGTGCCTCAAAAATTTCAACGTAGTTGATATATTTACACAACAAAGCATTACTAAGCATAATATCTTGGCATATCCTGTTGCCAATGCACTGCAGGAGAAAACATTTTAGAAAGCTACTCAAGTAATTTCTGTCATGTTCATCATATCCTAAAAATAAGTATGATCTTCATCTTTTGCCCTATTTTCCATCGTGAAGCGGAGTGACATGACATCCACCCCCTCTAAGCTGCACATCCTCTAGCATGTGCCAATTTTTATCCAAAATTGCAACCATACACACATTTCTAACCAATCAATGCCCCACTATAAGCATGCCATCTACAATATCCCAATCTGGGGCTTCATGAGAACATACCCTTCCTCCACTATCATAGAGGAAAGAGAAAACTTTCCCATTAGTAGAGCATAGGCATCCATTAGCACACAAGCCATCATGAATACCACCTAAACCATATGTCATAGAAATTAACTACCCTAGACTGTGCACATGTCTACCTCCTCATGGATAAAATGCTAGATTGGACCATTGCCATAGGAGGATTACTTCACCAGTTCCCCCTGGATCATGAGATTTACAAGTAGACTGCCACATGTCAAAAAGTATTCTTGAACCATAAAACACAAAATCATCTTCAAATGGGCCTTCTTAGCCCCTTGGACCATAGGGTAGCAACAATCTATATCATCCCCTCCACTAATAACATCCCCAATATGCATCAATAGATCATTAGCACCCACACAACAAAAATTACCCTATTAATTCTTCAAAAGTTGTAGGCATCATGTTTGTAGTAGACTTAAAATCCTTTACAACCTCATCAAGTATTTGCATCAACTCATCACCATCCTCATTATCTCTTACCACATATTGTTGAATTTGTGGGTGATAAGAGATTTGTAATCCCTTCAAACTGGGGTGGGGGGGGGACTTAAATGTTACTATCACGTGAGTTCAACAAAAGGGTTTATTAAATTTCATTTTTTCTCACATTCTCATATACAGAAGGGTACCATAAAATGGAATTGGCTATGATCCCTCATATGTATGCATACCCTACAAATATTCATGCCTTTCTCATCCTTATAAGTCCTCTTGTGTGTCCAAACTCTGTAAATCTTCATCCATTTTGGACCTTGTAAGTCTTCAACTTTAGTCGTTGGCAAGGAATCCACAATTCCAAGCTTTGTATAGACAACTCTAACAACATCTTCATCTTAAACCTGTAATAGCCTCTCATTCTCAAGCAGGCACTCAATGACAATGGTTTCAACCTTAGCCTAAATCACACATTAACACAACCCAATTCATCTTCATACATGCTTGGATCCCAATATTCTCGAATAACAACATCTTTAAACTTTCTCCAAGTATGGATATTTTGTTGCTCGCTCAAAAAAATTTAGGCTTATGAACCTGTCAAGCTTTAGAATCTTCTTCTCTTTTGGCACTCCATGAAAGTCTAGCTCCTCTTCATAGAACTTCAAATATACTATTGGATCATAGCCATAAAAAATGATGTGCTTATAAAAAAGTAAGCATTTGGCATTTTCAAGAGCCAACTACTACAAAAGCTCTTTCTTCTAGCCATTTGGCCCTTTAGATTCCCTCCTTTTCATTTTGTGAGTTATCTATCTCTTCAAACCCACCTAATTCACCTTTTGCAAACTACTACAATTCCCAATTATCGATTTTCAAATTGATATCCAAAACAGATGTAAACTACATGATCTCAGTTTTGGTGATGAAATTGTTGCATCTGGCATTTTATGCCGTGGACTGTATAAGCTCACTTTGTATCACAAGTGTGGGAAAAATTTTGTAAATGCAGTTGTGGATTCTAAGGCTATTTCAAATGCAAAACTTAGGCATGCACGTTCTGGGCATCTGAATTTTGCATGTTTGCAGCTTGTGCATAGTGATGTTTGTGGACCATTGCAAACTCCATCCTTGGGAAACTACCTTTACTTCTTGAATTTCTTTGATGATTACTCAAGGCATGAATGGGTGTATCCACTTAAAGCAAAGTCTAAAGTTTTTATGTGCTCCAAACAATTTTTGGCTATGGTTGAAAGTGTCTCAAAATGTACTATGGGCACCCTCCATTTCGATCGAGGGGGGAGTATATGTCTCATGAATTTAATGAATTTTCGGCTAGTCGTGGGATAAAACACAAATGTATCATTCCATATAGACATCATCAAAATGGTGTTGCTGAGAGAAAATAAAAGTCTCTTACAAAAATGGCATGATGTTTGGTTAAAACTCAAGCTTTGCTACATTTGTTTTGGCTTGAGGCCATCATGTGTGTCACTTATGTGTTTAAAACATGTCTTAGGAAATCTTTTCAATCTATGACTCCTTATGAAGCATGGCATGATAGAAAGCCTTCTATTAAGCACATGCGTGTTTTTGGTTGTTTGCCATATGCTTCGGTGCCACAAACACAACACAAAAAATTGGATAATAAGTCCATCAAATGTATTTTTTCTATAGTTTGTATCATCTGCAAACAAAGCGTATCTTGGTTTCATGGGATATTGTCTTTGTGGAAGATTCTACTTAGCCCTTACTGTCATGCACTAGAGATAGTAATGTAATGTCACAAGACATTTATGATACTTTTTTGCCTCTTTTCAGTGGTGTAACTTAGAATGTAAATTCCAATGAGGCAAATGTACAACCTATGTGGTTTCTTGAAAATGTTACGGATTAGCCTATTACTGATGCAGATGTATATGATGTACTTGATGAGGAAACGGCTGGAAATGAGCAGGCTAGAGGTATTCCTAAATGGTTGGCACATACTTTGTGTGACAGTAAATTGGATACACCTTTGTCTAGTCATACTCATTCAGGTTCTCACCATGCATCTTATGCATGAAATTCGTATGCTTTGGATGTGTCTAGTTTAGGTGATGTTGAGGAACCTCTGTCTTTTAATGAATCACAAAATTCAAAAAATTGGATGGCTACCATGCAATCAAAATATGATGCACTTATAGAAAATGACACATGAAATTTATGTGATTTTCCTCCTGGAAAAAATGCCATTGGTACAAAATGGGTTTACAAGTTGAAACGCAAGCCGAATGGTGAGATTGATCACTATAAGGCGTGACTTGTTGAAATGGGTTATGCATTGCAAAAAGGCATAGATTATGAAGAGACTTCTGCTCCCACGTATCGTATGACTACTATTGCATTTTCTATGTGCATTGGCAGCTCATTTTGGTTGGGATGTACATCAATCAGACATTGTTACTACTTTCTTGAATGGTGACATATTTGAGGAGGTTCATGTAATGCAGCCTCGTGGTTTTGTCCTGGGGAGGTCGCCTAATAAAAATGTAACCTATCACGTGAGTTCAATAGAAGGGTATTTAAAGTTTTTGAAACTTACAGAAATATATATACAAAAGGGAATTATTTTTTCAAATTAAAAAAAAACTGAGAGATTTTAAAAGATAAGGATACATTATATTCCTAGCAAAATTCGCAGATAAGGGGTTTTACAAACATGTCTTGAATGCACTTGATATGGTAGTTTTACACACAGTGAACCCCCCGAGGATTTTGTCAAGAAAGGACAAGAGGATAAAGTGTGCATATGTAAGAAAGATTTATATGGGTTGAAGAGATCTCCTCCTGCTTGGTATGAGAACGCTGATACTCATTTGGTCAAATGAGGATTTTGTAACAGCCCAACAGAAAGCACATTGTATGTAAAGCGTGAGGGTGATGTAATTCTCATTGTGGTTCTCTATGTGGATGATTTTTTTATCACAAGACCAAATGAAAGGCATATTTCTCAATTTAAGGTTATTTGAATGCTACTTTCAAGATGAAAGATTTGGGACTGTTGCATCATTACTTGGGTATATACAGTTTAACACTAGGTTGGTAACCTAACAGGACATAAAAGTGTTCTTTCAGGGTTTTGAAAAAAACCTCCAAAACCATAGTAGATCCACTCATTTTGTAAAATCCTTTCATGAGGTTATAGTTCAAGGCCTACTACACATGGAGAAAATAAGACACTTGTAAAATTTCTCATCTTTTGGTCACACCAAGCCTCCAAAGTTGATGGACCAATACATTTTCATCAAAACGGTCATTTCTTATGTTTTGTTGCATAAAAATAAGATTAGGGATTTTTGTAGGACTTGAGATAAATTCCCTAGTTAACTTCAATGGGTTGGTGATCAGAACATATGATTGCTTCTCACTCACTATTTTTTGTTTTGCCAAAATAAATAGGTACAAAAAAGTTGAATTTTTACCATTCTGCAAACATATCATCAAAGTTTCTATAGCCACGCTCAATACAAATAATATATGCATGTTTTCTTAGTTCCCTATCGTCCTTTATGTTCATAAGGAGCCATGGAGCATGTCAAAAGAATAATACATCTCTTACCAATGGGAATCTTGGGGACAAAGATGAAGTGTTAAATACAGCAAACATGAAAAAACTGGGTTCAACATTATGAGTTGTAAATCCCATAGAAACTATTCAATATCTATCCAAATTTGATCCTTATGACTAGATATGGTTACTACCTACAAAATGCATGTAGTTGTCACAAGAAACTAACAATATTGAAAAAGCTATACTTGATATACTAGAATGTTTCGTTTTCTTCTATAATTGAAAAAATCAACCATCGTTGTGTACTATGCAAAATAGGGTATTAGGTGCTCCAAAACTCAAGGAATGTTAGCTTTATGTTACAATATGAGACATAGAAAATCAAAAATGCATTTGGATATCATGAAATCCACCAAAAAAATCATAGAAGAGCTAAAATTGGCTAAAAAACAGGATTTGACAATTTTTGTAATTTGGTCATAACTTACAACTTTAATATTTATTTCTCCCTAGAAGCATCAGGACATGTTGGACTACTAAAGATAGTTCTCTAGCATTATAGACCTTAAAAACATGAATTCTAGAGTGGTATAGTTGCAAAAAGTTTAAAAAAGCCAAAAATTGGACCCATTTTTTCACACAGTTTAGGTTGTGAAATGTTGTGCAAGGACAATGTTAAAGATGGAATTGATATTCCAAAAAAATGTCAAGTTTTTTTCAGCTCATGAGACAACTTTCTAGATAGATAACACCTCAGAATCCATTCGAAACTCTTGACATAATTCAAGGAAAATGGTCACTTAATAGGACATAAAAGTGTCCCAGGACATAAAAGTGTCCCATTACCAACCTAGTGTTAAGTAGTGTGATGGTGGTATTTTCTTATGTTAGACAAGTTACATAATGAGACATTGCTATGTCAGCTTGGACTTGAGGATTGCAAACCTATTGCCACTCCCTTGGAAACATGCTAGAAATTGAGTCTTCATGATGCTGGTGATCCTGTCGATGTCACTCTTTACCAAACTACTACTGGTTGCCTTATTTATGTATGCAACATGAGGCAAGATATTCAGCTTGCAACCTCATAGGTCAGTAGATTCATGCTTGGCAGTTCATGTATCTCATGGTCGAGCAAGAAGCAACCTAAAGTGGCCACTTCTAGTTGCGAGTTTGATTAAAAGGTAGTCTTCACAGCTACGGTTCAGTGTGACTGGCTCAAAAGCCTTACGGATGATTTGGGTGTTGGACAGGACACTACCAACACTATCTACACTGACAGTCAAAGCACATTAACACCATATTACTAAATTTGGGAATTTTCCGATTCCCAATGTCAAAACAAGCTTAAGATTTGACCACATGGCAAAAACTTAGCCAAAGTTTTAAGAGGATGGCTTTGAAGAGCCTTTCAAGAACTACCTTGTGGAAGTCTTTGGCCTTCAAAAAAAGTTTGAATTTTTTTCATATGGCCAAATATTCAAGGCATCGTTGATTCTCAAATTAGCTCTAAAATCTAAAACTCTCTAATATAGTGTTTATTGATAGTTGCAAGGAACCCAATTTTTCATGCTCTCACAAAGCACATTGAGGTGCATTACCACTATGTCAAGGAGAGGCTCTAAGCAGGAGAGGTCAGCTTGACTTATGTGCCAGCACAGGACAACCTTGTAGATCTTTTCACAAAGGCATTGCATCATGATAAGTTTGAAGCTTTCCACAAAGCTTTGGGCTTACTCCCCTTCGTGGACTCATCATGTCCTCATAGGGCATGGAACTTCCCTATACTCTATGTGCCAACTCTCATTCACTGCATCACCCCCAGGGGGGATCTATTACCATATACATGTGGTAGTGATGTGTGTGAACACAGCTAGGACCACCGGGGCATTTTATCCCTCACTAGGTTTTCCCCCCCTGTGCATTGTATATATGACCATCACTCTAGGGATAGCTTATCTTTCCATTGCACACTAAATAATACACTCTCTATTGTGGGCCTTCAGCTTCCTTTGTCTTCTCCAAGCTCGATGTGTTTTTCTTGTGGGAAAGAGAGAGGAATTGTCAACAATAATTGATAGTATGCCATTGTGATGGATGGTGTGAGCACACGCATTTGCTAAATGGGGTATAGACTTTGTGGGTTCAATACAACCACTACCATACAAAACTTAGGCGCAATACATTATTGTGGCCATCAATTATTTGATCAAATGGTCTTAGGAATGAGCTACCAAGAAGAATGATACTATAACTACTATTGCATTCCTATACGAATTCATATTTCCTATACGGACTTCTTATTGAGCTTGTAAGTGATCCTGGATTACATTTCCTCAATATGGTGATAGAACACTTACTAGATGAGTTTATGTTAATCCAAAACAAATCTTCACCCTATCATCCTCAAGAGAATGGTCAAGCAAAACATACAAACAAAATTATGAGCTTTGACCAAAATTGTTAGTTCAAGCAAAACAAACTGGTAAATGCATCTTCATTCTTCCTTGTGGGCTTATTGAGTTTCATTCAAAACGGCCTTTAACACAACTCCTTTTAATTTGGTCTATGGATTGGATGTAATACTGCCAGTGGAATTCTTACTGAGTTGTAAGTGAGATGGAACAAAATAGGCACAAGTTGTCAGAATGACTCGCAAACTTAGAACGACTAGATGAACAATGTCTAGAGGCCATTTCCCATATATATGCACGAATACAAAAACAAAAAAAGTTTTTTGACTCACGTTTACTGATTAAAGTTTTCAAACTAGGGGATTTAGTCCTAGTATACTTGTTGAAACAACATATGCTAAAGTTCAAGAAAAAAGGGCATGGTCCTTTTGCAATTGAAGATGTTTCATCAAGTGGTACAGTCAAACTAGCCACCCTAGATGGCGAAATTATAGAATATTGAATTAGTGAATGTTGACTACGCAAATATAACCTTCCCTTGACTAATGATCTTTTGTAAAAAATGCATGCATTCAAGGAAAGAAAGATTAAATGATAATAGGTGATTGAGGAGGCCCAAGAGGAAGTACGCATTCAAGTTTTAAAACAAAAAGCTTCAAGACAACCGGTTCCTCAAGCTATACCTCTTAGTCCTCTCCAAAATCAACCCTTACAAGAGGATGAGTTCAATACTGATGACGAGTGGATGGATGGTCTTGATATGCAAATCAGTCTGAATCTAAAGGAGGACTACAAATCCAAGGCTTTAGCAGATCATAGGAGAACAAGTCAATGCGGCCATCTATTCTACTTATCACAAAGCACCTACTCAACCACTTGAATTTTGTCGAGCCATTATCAAGGGCTGCAACAAAAGAGTCACTCCAACCCTAGGAAAAATCAACTTCAATGTTATGGTTTATGGATTCTCTTGCCCACATACTTTCATATGTATAGTAGATGAACATATGAACACGGAGACCTAATATAAGGTGTTCCTTGGATGAGAATCTACAAAGCAATCCAAGATAGGGATGCCAAAATTATAGAGATTAAACTTAAAGGAGGACAGGTAAAGATACCATTTTCATACAACAAAGAGGAATGGAAAGAAGCTCTTGGTGATTTCTAATCAATGAAGCATGAGTCATCAACCACAATTACAACTACTGCTTCACTAAGGACTTCTTCTCATCAACCTACCGTGTAGGGAACCAAGCAAATTTGGATACCCAAAAGTCATCTCATCAATTGACCTCAGTAAATCTGGGTGCCTAAAAAATTGTTATACACTGCCAACAAGCCTACGGTAAACCAATTGTATCTACGTACTCAACAAAAATTGTACTTACCTAAGATGAAATGTGTATAGCAACCGAAAAAGGAATATAAAGCTAAGATCAAAATGCCAAATTCTCAAAGTAGACAAGTCAAAGTATGGGTACCAAATACTCCTTTGTAGCTAAGGTCAGCCTCCATCGGTAAAAATGGGTACCACAAGTCAAACCCTCCGCCACAATTGTGACCACGGCTTTCGATCATTATATAACGGATAATGCATATCGCACAATAAAAGAACGAGCTCACTTGCTACAAGATTTACCTTCAAGAGAGTTCAATCACAGGATACCTTGCCATCAAAGACCCTTGAGTGAAATACCCTACAAGACCCACCTCTTGCACAACATAGTGTGTTTGATTGCATTGACATCAATAGCATTATAGGGCCAATCAAAACCATGCACATACGCAACTTTTTAACCCATGCACTGGACAACCTGAATGGTACTTTGTCACCCCGAAGGACTAGAGCAAGGAGGGGGGGAGACATTATGAATGTGGACCCAATAGTATAAGATTGAAAGAGAAAAAGGGCAATGTTTTGAAGTAATTGTGTGTTAATGTCCAATTTTTTTGAAAAAATTAGATGATATTTCCTAATAATGAGGTGAATGGGGGACGTAATATGATAACCCCTAGGTGTGAGTATGTATTGTATATACATGTCAAAAAGAAAACAATAGTATAGTTTTTACTTGTATTGTGTGTTTTCATGCCAAAATCACGATGAAAATGGATCAATTCACAAAAATATTGCCAAATAATAACATTAAAAGTGTTTTAGCATTTTTCAATAGTTTGGTTAATTTCCTTTATTTTTTGCTAATAAAAGCTAATGAAAGCCAAATTAAATAAACTAAATAAGCAAGAATATTAGAAGTAGATTTTGACTTCGAAAGCCAAATCTTGAAGCTCAATGGAAATGCCAAAAAAATATGGGGCAATTCTGATCAAAAAACACGGAGGCCACTTCGACTCACTAATCATCTAGACCAAATTGTGATACAAAGGTCCATGGATGTCAGTTTTAGAAAATTTTCAATCAGGAGGTATACTATGAGGCCTAATGAGCTCATTGGAAGGGGGCGTTGGAAAAGTCCAGGTATGTACAATACCTTAGGCCATTTTTCCTCTCATTTTCATTCTAGCCTTCAGAGAGAGAGCTCCAGGTTATGGATTTTGTTGACCTTCCATGATCTCCTACGCACCGTCTGCAAGCTCTTACTCACTTCAGCCATGAGATGCAAATTCCTAAATGTGTCTAGAAGAATTTTGATTATCACATTGCCGACCACACGGGCTGTATGGGGCACGACAACACAAGACAATCTAGGAACTTTTGGGATCAGAAACACTAACACCAGCCACACCAGATATCCAAATTGCAGCAAAAATGAACCAAGGGCTCATCACTAGCGGGGGAGCATATTGCTAAGCTTAAAAAGCAATTTATGTCAAAAAAGATAACCTAGTATATTGGGCACGCCGAAGCTAAAGGGGCCATATATGAACTAGATTTTACATATATGTTGGGACCATCATGTTGGGAATATGTGGAGAATTAGGGGTGCATTGAGTCCCAATCATCATTATAGGGAAAAATGACAAGTATCCTTATCGCAGAGAAACATTTTGCACCCCAGTGCAAAATACTGATCCACTTGATCTTAAACTCCAAGGGGAAACTCTATACAATACATTAGACCTTTACCAATCTTCAGTGGGCACATAACTAGTGGTTAATGAATCCAAGTCAAGATTGGCTCAAAAGAGGACAACACCAAGTGCAAGGAACAAAACCAAGTGCAAGGAACAAAACCAAAGCGCTTTAACCTTCATAATTAACCTAAGCTAGATGGGGCTAGATTAGGGCCTAAGTTCCAAAAAATTGTAAATTTTATCTTAGGCACGCCAAAGATTATCTGCTAGGTTAGAAGCATTTTTTGCACTCATTTTCACATTGGCATGATCCCCCTACCCATCACAAAGCCTACATTATATTGGTACACTTCTTTTATGCAACAACACTTCCAATTGCACTTTACCACACCAAAGAGACTAAATGTAACCAAAAGTGACTTTCAGCCTCTCAAGCGAGACCAAACTTCATCAGACACCAAGAATCAACATTCCACATCTAATCAAGTTGCTAGGAGCACAAATTGGACCAAAAATAGTCATATCTATCTTAGGAATTCCTTAATTAGAAATGATAGATGGAGGACTTGACTTGCCATCTAGGGACACAAAAATGTTTACAGTGGGTCAAAGAAGGCACCTTGACAAGTTTCATCAAGTTTGGCACAACATAACTCCATCATTCACCAAAAGCTCTGATGGCTACTAAACAAGAATGACGGTGAGGAAGAAGTACACACTAGAGCCCCACCGGTGGCCACAAGACTAAGGACAAGATTAGTCAATGTCCCAAGCCAAGAAACTGCTACTGCAACAAAGGCTATGGAAAGAAACAAAGAGGAAGAAGAAAAGGAGGAGGAAAATACTCATCTCAAAAGGAAAAAAAGAGGAAAAGGAAAATCTAAAGTAGAGGATGATGAGCCCAAAAAGCGGCCAAAACCTGTAGCACAAGCAGACGAACCAACCCGAAAAGAAGCAAGAGTAGAAAGAGAGACGACAATTTTTGACCTTGAGAGAGGACGTAAAGGGGACTTTGAAGAGAAATGGAAACCATCTCCCAAGAGGCTCAAAGTTAGAACCAAAAACCCCATGTACAATGTGAAAGATGATCATATGGCGGGCTTAGAACATCTCTATCAATAGGAAGAACATCAAGAATAGCAAGCCAAGGCATAAGAAAAAGAGAATACACCACCGAGAGAGGACTCAGTAAGAGAACAAGAAAACACTGATGAAGGGGTTCCACACTTCACTCCTCCAAGAGAGCAACCACAACCAAAGAAAAGTACTCTAAATGTGGGAAACATAGAAACACAGGCCAAACCGCCCAAGGAGTCTAAAAAGGAACAGGTGGATAAGCCAAAAAAACCATTCGGATAGGGACTTTGGACACACAATGAGGGCCATGCCAAGGATCGTCAACTGCACCATCTACAAATGGAAACACCATGATTATTGAATCCCTCCGGCTTGAGACTGACACTAATAAAGGAATCCTCCTGCTCTTTGGTGCCAACTCAAGGGGGTGATAGCATTTACTTTTCCTCATATGCAACCCTTGATCCCAAAATATCTTTTCTTATCAGTTCAAACTTTTCAGTCAAAGTCATTAGACTAGATGTGAGTTCAACCTTCTAGGGTCAAGTGGGAGTTCTCTAATTCACCCTTGCTTCAAGGTCACTTACGCTTTTCTTTTGTTATGATTGATCACGGTCGGTAGTGCATTCCCCTAAGATGAGCGTATTTACAATCTACACAAGTCCCTCATTTCCAAGTTTGATCCCCACTTTGTAGATCAGAATCCCTTTCTCCGTTCTTGACTTAACTTAATGAACAACTTAAAATTGGGTTCAACATTTTGGACAACAAATGAACCCTCCGGAATCAACCCTCCCACCAAACCGTTTGGTAAATGCACCTTCCCAAGTTAGTACTATGATACTAGAAAACAATATATCCTATCATGTCAAAGCAAGAATACATATCAAGCATTTGAAAGCAGCATGCAAACTATTGCATACCTTTGAAAGTGTGCATTTATCAGGTTATTACCACCTTTTTCCTTTATAGAATACTTTACTTTCTTTTTCCTTTAATATTATTAAAGTTGTCTCGTTATCTTTTAAGAAATCACATATACTTATCCAAGCATATCCATATCCTCATCCCAGGACTTGGGTATCTTGTCTCCTCTACCACGTGTGGAGGCGGCACCTTTACACAATTTCTAATTCTTATTTTTCTTTATCTTGTGTGGGAAAGTCTTCAAAGATAATCTACTCTAGATTCTTTTTAAATCAATAATCCAAGAAGATGAGGAAAGGTCCAACTGATGAGGACAATTGGGGGATAACCCATTTAGATTCCTAGCCTTTTCCAAGGTTCCTTTTTACCAAACAATTAGAAGAGTTCCTTAATTAAATCACATCTTCTTGCTTATCTGATCCCTTCTTGGAATCCCTTTTTCCTTCCTCCTTTTCTCATTGGAATCAAGCCTACCTGAAGTAGGCCAATTTCCATACACATCCACGGGTCTCACCACCTGACTGAGACTCACTTCCATCCAATCCCATTTCTAGGGCTTTGAATGAACCCAAACTCAAAACATAGACCAACGGTTATTAGTCCTAATCAGAAAGGACCATCCCTCACTACATCCCATAGGTAAATACGTACGTCGACCTTTTTCCAAACATGTAAGACAAGTTTCACACTTAAAACTACTATGTTATGCTAGGGCTATCCAAGTCAAATATTCTTGGTAAAGGTTTTAGTCCTAGTTAAAATTTAGAGCGAGTTCCTTGAGTTATAATACCTTATTTCCTATTTCCTTTTAATGTCTACTAAAACATGACCTTAAGAAAACAAAGATTCTCTTGGAAGTTAATGTTTTATCTCGACGTAAGTTTCATATTAACCCCATCTTGTGCGAATCCCATTTGTTTTCTTTTCATTATTTGCCATCCATGGGGTATCTCCATGGAAGCAATGAGAATTTTATGTTCAAGCAACACGATCATCACTTTTGTGAAGTTATCTCCTTATTTCCCCCTTCTTCGTAGTTGCAAAACAAACTTGAAAGTAGACAAACTTGAAATGAGCAATGCATATACTCTATACAATGACCTTTGCTTAAGTGCAAACCATGAGTAGTAGACATTAACATTTAAAATGCATCAACTTGTGATCTTAAACAAATAATATAAAACTTTCTTTAACTAATTATGCAAGATTAAATGATGGTCTATGCAATTGTAGAATCCTTTGATGAATGATAGTCTAAGAGTAATTTGTGAAAGTTCTAAGAGTGGACATACTAGTGTCGTGCAAAATGCTCATACAATGGAGTACGCATGACCAACAAATCATTCTCAAGATAAAGTTTAGGTTTACCTCTTACTTCCATGGAGAGGATTAATCATTGAGCTAAGGGAGTCTTAAAGATTTGGGATTTTCCAATTGGTAAGTAGACATTAACATTTAGAATGCATCAACTTGTGATCTTAAACAAATAATATAAAACTTTCTTTAACTGATTATGCAAGATTAAATGATGTTCTATGCAATTGTAGAATCCTTTGATGAATGATAGTCTGAGAGTAATTTGTGAAAGTTCTAAGAGTGGACATACTAGTGTCGTGCAAAATGCTCATACAATGGAGTACGCATGACCAACAAATCATTCTCAAGATAAAGTTTAGGTTTACCTCTTACTTCCATGGAGAGGATTAATCATTGAGCTAAGGGAGTCTTAAAGATTTGGGATTTTCCAATTGGTAAGAGGGAAGGGAGGAATGACCTTATTTGGTATTGTTATCTTCTTTATCAAAGAGAACTTCTTTGGTTATGATAAACTTACTCTTCAAAACTAAAATTCCTTTTGAAAATTAGATATTTTCTTAGTATGCCACTAAAAGTTTTACACATATAATTTATGCAAGATCAAGTTCATTTCTTTTGGAGAAATAATAATTCCTCTTTTGGAAAGTAAGGCTAGTTCCAAAAACAATTCCAATACTTAGTGGCTTTGATTTACCGCATTACTTTTATAAGAGTAACTTAGGTAAGAGTATAAAATAACTTAAAAATCAATAAAAAGGTTTTTGTAGGAGATTAAGGGATAATTAAGCATATTAGTCACCATTCAATCATGCATACTATTTAGGTACCTATGATCTATAGTCACCTATGGTCAAAGAGAGTGCTTTCTACTCTCTTTATGCCATATTAGTCTGGTAATCTAAGAAATTTGAAATAGAAAAAGTTGATTTATTTAGATAACTATGACCTCTAGTCACCTATCATTAAAGAGAGTGCTTTCTACTCTCTCTATGCCATATTAGTTTGCTAGTCAAGGAAACTTGAAATAATATCGTGGTTAGCTGTTAGCATCATGGTTAGTTATGATTAGTAATGAACCATAAGTTTAGAAAGGAACAAAAAATTTAAGAAGTTATTTCTTCTTTCCAAGCAAAAAGGCTTGTTTATAGTAATGTGAGAGCTTAAGCATGAATTTGAGTAAGCATGAAAGTAAATCACTTTGAAGAAAGTGCAATAGTACAAAGAGAACAAGAAAAACATTAAATTAGTGTGTATAGGGTAGAGTCTTCTTCTCAATTTGGGAGAGTATTGAAGAAGTGTGTTGATGTAGTTGTCTTTTTTTCTCTTCACTTCATGTAGACGGCTGGATAATTCACTATGTGGGAACGTCCTCTTAGGAGAGAGGCAACGAATTACTTAGTAGTTACTATGGTAATTACTACAGTAAACCCAAAGTGTATAAATAGGACCCATTACATTGTAATCGGGTTGGGAATTTTTATCATTTGGGTAGCGCTTTGGCTACACTTGTACTTGAGAATCATTGGCAGTATTGTCGGCTGTACTCTCTCTTTGTAAATCATATTTGCTATAATCTTGATCTATAATTCCAATCATGGCATATATTCCAGTTACACTTACTTCTCGTCCAGTCTTTTGAATCTGAATCTAAACCTTATTTCCAGTACATAAGTCTGATTCTTATTCCGGTATCCAAATTCCAGTCTAGTTTTTTATTTTTGTCCAGTCTACTGTCTGAAATCTTCCCACACTAGTAGCTGAAATCTTCTAACACTGGAATTACCTGTCTCAAGAGATCAGTTCCAATTCCATTTTGGAAATCACGGTGGCTCGACCTGAAGCTCGTTGACGGAAAGACTCTTCTCCCAATTGGAAGTTTAAGCAATGGAACCAAAATCCAGTCGTGGCCGAAAATCCACCATTCGTGTTGATCCCATTCCTAAGGAGTCAGGAAGAGAGTCTGACCCCAAGGAAGAGAAGATGACTGACATTGAGGCTCAAGAGGAGCATAGTCAGGCTAATGAGGCGCAGGACTCATAGGACTCCAATCATTCTCGACGCCAACGGGCAGAACGGGAAGCACAAAAAGCCAAGAGTTCCAAGAGTTCTCGGTCCCGGCAGGGGGATGAAGGTACCAAGGGAATTAAAGGTAGTCACCGTACTTCTAGCAGACAAACCAAAGAAGACACTGACACTGAGACAGAGACAGAGATTGATTGGGATGCTGACACTGACAATTGCAAGAAGACTCCCAAGCGCCATTCAGAATCCAAGAAGAGAAGTGGCAAGATTAGTGGTAATCAAAATGATTACACAGCTTCCCTAAAAAATTCTTTTCCAATATTCAAGGGAGGGAAGAAGGATGATCCAGACGTTCACATAGAGGCTTTCAAGCAGTATGCTGAACTGAAAAATATTGATGAAGATGATTGGGGGGAATATTTTCCACAAACCTTGAAGGAGGCAGCGAGGAAATGGTATTACCATTACCTTGCGTGCCAGCTCAGATCATACAACAAGTTTCTTAAAGCCTTCAGGTTGGAATATTCCGACAACAGAGGGGATGAAGATATTCTCTGTGAATTAGATAAGATCAAACAGAGAAATTTATCGGTCCACAGTTATGTGGAAAAGATTAAGGAGCTAACCAGGAAGTTACAGGAACCGCCATCTGAGAAGAGGTTGAGGCCATGGTTTCTGAATGGGTTCAGAAGCAAAAAGCTTAGGAAACGAGAGGTACCAGCCCCTACCAAGAAATTCAATGATCTGGTCCAAAGGGCATTAAAGCTGGAACAACAGGCCAAGAAGGAAAAGAGCCACAAGAAGCAAAGGACCAGTAGCAGTAGCTTTGCTACTACTACTACTGAAAGTTATGATTCTATTGAGGTGTCCAGTAGCTCCGAGAGCATCTCTAATGAACGAGCCAAGGAGAATTCAAAAAAGGGATCTTGGATCAAGAAAATTGAAGAAATGGCTAGATAGATTGCTGAAATTAGTCACACAAGACAGCTAGTTCGGAAGATGGAGACTTGGTGTTCGAAATGCAAATCCAAGGACTATATCTCCAATCAATGTCCACAATGTAGCTACTATAAATCTTTTGGTCATCTATGGAATAATTGTGGCATCAGAATCCACCACTTTAAGAAAGGCAAAGATTTGTTAGTGGTTGCCTACATTGAACCAGTGAAGGTAGAACCAGTCAAAGTAGTTCAAGAGGAGAGACCAGGTACTAGTGGTACTTGTCAGGGACGTGGCCGATTCCAACCAGGTATGGGCAGAGGCAGAGGATGAGGCAACTTCCAGAATATGAGCATGAATTGCTACACTTGTGGGAAGTATGGCCATTTTGCAGCCCAATGCCAGATGCGCCTGCAACTACTACTATTGAGGCTAAGGCACCAGAGCCAATTCCCAGTCAGGGTAGTTACTCGAAGCAAGGGTGTAGTCATTGAAGAAATTCCAAACACTTCAGAAGCACCAGTCAATCCTAAGAGCAGCAAGTGGGTTCAACAAAGAGAAATTTGGAAGGCCAAAGGTAAAGAGAAGGTGGTAGATGAGTGGCAAGAGCAGAGGAAAACTAGCGGCTAAAATCATGGAGGATTTAGCCAAGAAGCTGCCAGAGCAGCCAGAAAGTTCCGAAGCTAGAGTCATTCAGAGGATACCAGCCCAATTGACTGAAAAAGATCAGTCAGTACCGGTCATAACTGAGACCATGCTGGTTGTGGTACATGGACTAGCTAATGAACTGAGAGTGGATGGAAAGAGTGGAAGCACCGCAAAAAAGGAATGGTAGTGTGAAGATACCAGTCCTTCAAGATCTGACAATCAATCTGACCAAGAGAGAGAAGAAATTCATGTGAAAATTTGTGATAGAATTCAGAAGCTGACTGTAGGGCTGGAAGATATCAAAAAAACCTTGCCTGAAGTGGCCAACTTTATCACACAGCGCAGGAAAGTTGAGGCGGAGGCCAGAACAGTGGACCTGGCAGCTGTCCGAGATGATGAATTTCCACTTATTCAGGTGGACTACAAGGTTAGGAAGTAGTGGGAACCTCTCTCAAGTGTTATCTTGGATGGAGGAGCAGGAGTTAACATAATGGGAGTCCATCTCCAACAAAGAATGGGTATCACTAATATGAAACCAGCACCATTCAAAGTACGAATGGCACATCACAGAGTCATATAGGCGACGGGTATGATTGAAAATATACAGATAAGATTTGGGAGGGAGAAATTCAAAACTAGATTCCTAGTTCTGGATGTGCAAGGGGCATATGGCATGCTACTAGGATGCCCATGGTTGAGGGCAGCACATGTTGTTCATGACTATGCAAACCAAACATTAACCATAGAAGGGGCCATTGGCAGAATCCAAATCCAGACAAACAATACTAGGATCTGGAGAAAGGAACTGAGGCCAAAGGAGTTATGTCAAAAGTACAGGGCCAAGAAGATCGAGCGAATGCTAGCGGCCATGAACATATTCCCTTTGGCAGAGATTGACTTGAATGCAGTCTTGCTGAATAAAGAGCAGGCTGACAAGCAGAAAAGAAAATTCCCTGATCATTTTAATGAAGTCAATACAGGGGAAAGAACAGCTCAGCTAACTGGAAGGATGGTGGAACCAGCTGATACTGGTATGGTAGAGGAACCGGTACGTTCTGAAGAGTACCCAGTAGATCAAAATACTGATTCAGAAATGAATGGACCATCCTGGGATTACGTTGAAGAGTCGACCAAATGAAAAGGAGGTGGGCCAAATTGGTTTCTTCTAGACGACCAAGAAGTGGAAGAGTAGAACCTAGGATCCGATGATAATCCTAGGGTGATCAAGGTCAACAAGCACCTCAACCCGACAATGAAGGAGAAGGCACGAAAGATGTTCAAGAGCTATAAAGATGTGTTTTCCTGGGAACATACATATATGAAGGGAGTGGATCCTAAAGTATATCAACACCGAATACCACTGAAGCCAGATGCTAGGCCAGTACGACTACAAAGATACCGAATGAACCCCAACTATGCAAAGAAGGTCAAGGAGGAGATTGATAATCTTCTCAAGGCTAGGTTCATCACAGAGGTGGCCAGTAGCGATTGGCTATTTCCCATAGTCGTCATTCCCAAGAAGAATGGGAAACTGAGAGTTTGTGTTGACTATAGAAAACTAAACGCCCAAACTATCAAAGATCCATTTTCCTTGCCTTTTACTGACATGTTGCTTGATGAGATCGCAGGATATAAAATGTATAGCTTCATGGATGGTTATAGTGGCTATAACCAGTTATAGATTGATTCTGAAGATAGACCCAAGACCACTTTCATCACTGAGTGGGGAGCTTTCATGTATCTGGTGATGCCTTTTGGCCTGTGTAATGCACCAGCTACCTTTCAGCGGTGTATGATGGAGATGTTTAATGAATTCCTTCATCAGTTCCTCGCCATTTTCATGGATGACTTTACTGTCTATTCATATGAGGAACAACACCTCATATTCCTAGAAATGGTTTTCAAACGCTGTCAGGAGAAGCGGATTTGTTTGAATCCATTCAAATCTGTTTTTCTAGTCTGGAAGGGACAGCTACTGGGACATGTGGTTTCCCGAAATGGAATAGAGATGGGTCAGAAGATGAAGTGAAAAAGCTTAAAGCTGACTTGAAGGAGGCTGAAGATCAGATTCAAAAGCTCCAGAAAGCCTAGGAAGAGCAGAACATACAACACAGGGTACTGGAAGCTCATTCCGAAAGGGTTAATGAGTTATTAAACAAGAAGCTAGCTAAGGCAGAATCTGAGATAATGATCATCAAGAATCAACGAAATGAAGCACTAAGAGCTGCAGAACAGGCTGAAACAATGCTCAAAATGAAGCGGGTGAAATTCAACTCCCTGTTCATTCGCCATACAGCTCTGAAGGCTTCTCTTACTGAAAGATACATCTATAATAGCTTGGCTGAAATTCTAAATTCAATAGGCAATGTTGTTTTTGATTTAGAGAATTTGAAGTCCTTGATGGAAAGTATGGAGAGTGATTTGCAGGACAAGGTGATTGAGTATAATACTGCTCTGATGAATCAAGCCATATTGGATTATAAGGAGCAGCAGACTTCTCCGGATGAGGTAGAAGAAGACAAGGAAGATGAAGACAAGGAGGATGGAGATGATAAGGAGGAGGATGACCAAGAAGAAGGGCATACAAATGATGATGATGATGCCCCACCACCATCTCCACCTCCAAGACCTGGTACTGGTGGTATAGGGCCAACTAAAGGAGGCCAGTCACAACCAGACCAACCAGGCCAGAATGAGGGCCAGCAGGAAGGACAAAATGAAGGGCACCAGTCGCGTAATCAACAGACTGAAGAACAGCAGCCCAGTCACACTGGGAATCAGCCACTTGATCAGTCCCAGCTCAGTAGGGATGTTAAAGGGAAAATGAAGGTACAGGATGAGGGATCAGTTGCTGATCATTAACACTAGGTTGGTAATGGGACACTTTTATGTCCTGTTAAGTGACCATTTTCCTTGAATTATGTCAAGAGTTTCAAAATGGATTTTGAGATGATATCTATCTAGAAATTTGTCTCATGAGATGAAAAAAAGTCGACATTTTTTTGTAATATCAATTCCATCTTTAACCTTGTCCTTGCACAACATTTCACAACCTAAACTGTGTGAAAAAATGGGTCCTATTTTCGGCTTTTTTTTCAACTTTTTGCAACTATACCACTCTAGAATTCATGTTTATGAGGTCTATAATGCTAGAGAACTATCTTTAGTAGTCCTCAACATGTCCTGATGCTTCTAGGGAGAAATAAATGTTAAAGTTGTAAGTTATGACCAAATTACAAAAATTGTCAAATCCTGTTTTTTAGCCAATTTTAGCTCTTCTATGATTTTTTTGGTGGCTTTCATGATATCCAAATGTAGTTTTGATTTTCTTTGTCGCATATTGTAGCATAAAGCTAATATTCCTTGAGTTTTGGGACACCTAATACCCTATTTTGCATAGTAGACAACCATGGTTGATTTTTTCAATTATAGAAGAAAACGAAACATTCTAGTATATCAAGTATAGCTTTTTCAATATTTTTAGTTTCTTGTGAAAACTACATGCATTTTGTAGGTAGTAACCATATCTAGTCATAAGGATCAAATTTGGCTAGATATTGAATAGTTTCTATGGGATTCTACAACTCATAATGTTGAACCCAGTTTTTTCATGTTTGCTATATTTAGCACTTCATCTTTGTCCCCAAGATTCCCCTTGGTAAGAGATGTATTATTCTTTTGACATGCTCCATGGCTCCTTATGAACCTAAAGGACAATAAAGAACTAAGAAAACATGCATATATTATTTGTATTGAGCGTGGCTATAGAAACTTTGATGATAGCTTTGCAGAATGGTAAAAATTCAACTTTTTTGTACCTATTTCTTTTGGCAAAACAAAAAATACTGAGTGAGAAGCAATCATATGTTCTGATCACCAACCCATTGAAGTTAACTAGGGAATTTATCTCAAGTCCTACAAAAATCCCTAATCTTATTTTTATGGAGCAAAACGTAAGAAATGACTGTTTTGATGAAAATGTACTAGTCCATCAACTTTGGAGTCTTGGTGTGACCAAAAGATGAGAAATTTTACAAGTTTCTTATTTTTTCCATGTGTAGTAGTCCTTGAACTATAACCTCATGACAGGATTTCACAAAATGAGTGGATCTACTATGGTTTTGGAGGTTTTTTTCAAAACCCTGAAAGGACACTTTTATGTCCTGTTAGGTTACCAACCTAGTGTTAACATTCACTACAGCTTATTACCGTGAACAGGAAATTGAGACATCAACAGGCCTCCATAACCAGGGAGTATCTGGAGGATGATGATCTCCTGTCTGATTTGGAAAGGTTTCAAAGGCTGTATGTTGGTGCCAGGGAAATGGTGGAGCATTGGAAATCAGTAGCTTTCCATGATAAAGAAGCTTGCCGTTTACCTGTGCATCCCAGTACAGTCCAACTGCTGGAAAGAGTTCTTGAATGGATACTCACTGCTAACGAGAGAGTGACAAATCCACACTTGCAAAGGCAGTCTACTGCAGATTGTTGCTCCCTTGCCCTGGAATTAGAACTTCTGTTGGGAAACAGACCAACTTACATATGTATGAAGGATGTTAGGGAATAGCTAAAGGAAGTTTTGGTGCAAATACAAACTGCCAGAGGAGTTTTGGATCAGAGAGTTAGAGCCATTTTTGAGGACTAGACAACCACTAGCAAAGGACCTGAGACTAGAATGTCAGTCGAAGCATAGGCAACTGCTCTCCAAACATTGTTCCAGCTAGTGAGAATCACCAGAAAGATGATGCAGCAAGAGAACCAGGTTGTTCTCAATTTTTTTGAATTCGTTCTTGATTCTCCAGTTCTCTTGTATGCCTTTCCAACAAGAGAGACAGAGCTGCCAAGATTCTTTCCAGCACTGTATCCTCAACACCCATAACCAGTTGATTGCCTTACATACTTCAAGATTACTGATGAGCTTTAAGATTGGTATGAGCGATAAACTGTGGAATGGAAGACTTGGCAAACCCTATTCAATGATGCTCTCCAAATAAATGATCTTCAGGCAAGAGCACAATTTACGTTTTGGCACCCAGATTTGATCCTTTCCTTTATAGTAGCCTTGGGCTTCCAATAGTTTTTTAAGGAATCCAATGCAATGTTTCTTTATATTTCTTGGGGCGAGTGCGACGTCTCTTACCACGCTCTCGTATTTTAGCACTAGCTATGGTCGCTAAAGAAGCTTTAGGGACCCACTTGTATGCTTTCTTTGTTATATTGGGGTGGGTCTTGTGTGTCTCAAGATTTATTTCAATTACATCAGTTGAAGCTCTAGAGAGTTGGGCTATGGGAACATATGGTTCAACCTCTTGGACATGCAATGTTTTGGGTTTTATTTCCTTAAGAGGAAATATCTCAGGGACTATGGCTTGAGTGGCAGGGCTAAGAGTTGGTTTTTGTGTTGTGACACCCCCTGTCCCCCAATCAATAGTGCATTTGGTGGCTATCATCCATGTGCGTCCTAGGTTTATATTACCCTGCGTAGTTCCAACAGGCATGACCAAAAAGTCTTGAGTTACAACCCCATTTTCATAACTGGCAGAAGTGTGCCAGATTCCAAAAACCGCAATTTTTTCTTGTTGATACCCTTGACTTGGATAATACTCTCAGATAGAGGTGGCTTCCCTAACTGACACCACACCCCATATGATAGCAGATTATATTTAGCACTCGTGCCCAATAAGGCATTATATAGCACTTTTCCATAGGTGCTGTTTAGTTCAATAGGGTATCGTAGAGGTGTGTCAGAGTCAAAACCAATCTTCGTTGGTTTCACGTGGAATACATGTGTAACTCCAAGGTTAGCCTCTAGTTTTTGTCTTATGCTGTAACTTACTGTCGAATCTTCTAAATTTCCTGAAAAGGATGTTGCAGCAAAGGCGGGTCTGGCACCACAGTATAGGGAGATGGCTGAGATTCTTTTCGAAGCTCGAGTCAAAATTGATCAGCCTCTTCCATAAGAATGGATCCATACTGCTTCGCATTGTCATAAGCTGGCCAGAACTAGGACTACCAAGGGCAGGCGTACACTCTATGATCCTGACACCAAAACCTATCATTCCATCACGCCTTATGAAGTAGAGATGACCACCAAAAAGAGGGATCAACTTGAGTAGGAGGCCATTACCAACTGATTCAGAAGGAGAATATTGGTACTAGGACTTCTCATGCACCCTCCAGGTAAAAGGGCAAACAGAAGACGGTCTAATGGAAGGATACTCGGTAGTTCCATCTCAAAATTCAGTGGCGACTTTTCTTCCTCAGCGGGCATGTGGAGATGAGAGCTCTACCTTGGCCTGATGAGAGCTCCACCTTGGCCTGGTGAGAGCTCTACCTTGGCCTTTTCAGCTACCTATCGCAGTCCCTTGGACTTTTTAGCTGCCTCTTGAAATCTTTGTATGACCACTCTGTCAGTGGTCCAACCAGATTCCCAACATCAAAACCAGACGGTGGATTTTTCAGTCTCACATCAGAATCAGACAGGGGAATTTTTCAGAAATTTTGGAATCTTGCCAAAATTCAAGAAAGAAGGGAAGGATGTAGACGGCAGGATAATTCACTATGTGGGAACGTCCTCTTAGGAGATGGGCAACGAATTACTTAGTAGTTACTATGGTAATTACTGCAGTAAACATGAAGTGTATAAATAGGGCCCATTACATTGTAATCGGGTTGGCAATTGTTATCATTTGGGTTAGCGCTTTGGCTACACTTGTACTTGAGAATCATTGGCAGTATTGTCGGCTGTACTCTCTCTTTGTAAATCATATTCGTTGTAATCTTGATATGTAATTCCAATCATGGCATAGATTCCAGTTACACTTACTTCTTGTCCACTCTTCTGAATCTGAATCTGAACCTTATTTCCAGTACATAAGTCTGATTCTTATTCGAGTATCCAAATTCCAGTCTAGTTTCTGATTTCTGTCCAGTCTACTGTCTGAAATCTTCCCATACTAGTAGCTGAAATCTTCTAACAATGGAATTAGCTGTCTCAAGAGATCATCTCCAATTCCACTTCACTTGAAGACCACCAATTTTGCTTCTTGGAATGCAAGAATGACAAGAGGCAAAGATAATTCAAGCTATGGAAAGCTTGATATTTAGGAGAGAGGAGAGGTAGAGGGTAATGTGAAGAAGATGATCAAGTTTTGAAAAACTTGATTAGGGTTTTTATCATGGCTTCTCTTGGAGAGGGTGTGTGTGTGAAAGAGTCGTAGCTATGGATTTCTCAAGACTACTCTCAAGTTTGCACCTTGATGCACACCTTATTGACATCAATACCAACTAGTCTGTTTGATGGTACAAACAACGGGGTACCTACGGTTGCTTCTAGGTCTTTCAAGTTGATTCTCAACCACATCGAGAGGTTGAAAAGATCTACCCATATTGAATACATATCCTAGAATGCATCAAGGAATTCAAATGAGGGATCAAAAGGGAGCACACAAATTGGTGAATGGTTGAGAAATAGAAGGCATTTGGCTAGGATGTTGGCCACCGCCACTTCGTCACTAAATTGCATCAAGAAGAAGCCTTTTTCCAAATATTGAGGGCTAGATACACACCCACCCTGATTGATAATGTTGGAAATATGGATCCAATAGACAAGTTCAGCTCTAGCCAAGACCCTGCCTATGATTTTGAAGACCAACATACATTTAGCAAGCTTGGTGAGTCGTTGCTTGACCACGGCAGGAGGGATTGCAATGGTGAGAGCATCCTCCTTTTCCACACATTGTGAGAGTTTTTTGAAAATCTTGATATGCCCTATCTCCCTTGGTAGCATCCTAGACTCAAAGAAAGCCTCAACTTGTTTCATACATATTTTATTCAGTGACAATTTCCTTAGAATCTTGGTCAATTCTATCTCAATCTGAGTTACGTCCACTGAGTTCCTCCTTGTTTAGCACCAAGATGCTGCTTTGCTTGCCCCTATTGTGCTAGGCAGCAACTAATTCTTGGCCTTTATGTGACCCACATGGTAAGGTGTTCTTCGTCTCCCCACACCTCTCATCACCTTCTCTGCATATGAAGGCTTGTGTGCTTTCCATGGCCTAGACTTAGGATTTGTATAATCTAGTGTGAACCAGACTTAAAAATAAGCACCATACAAAGGTTATTAGGCCATTATGCTATAAAAGGATTGATAACAATCCATGAGAAGGCTAGTGGATTGCAAAATTTTGGTGCATCAACAAAATTCTCTCTAGCTCCCCCCTCATACTCTTCCTTAGTCTCAAGAATGTGAAATTGCTGATTCTAATCACTAGCATTCAAGGCAGCATAGATGTTGGCTTGTTTTTCTATCTCATCCTTTACTGATATGAAGTTTACTATTGCTGATCTAGGTGGGTTGATGGTTGGTCCATGAAAATGAGTTGTATGGGGAGCTCTTGCTTGGGTTGCATTTCTTTATCTTGCTCTAAGGTTATTGAGCTTCTCCCCTTGATTGGGGCAATTCTTAAATTTAACATGGGAGCTCGAACTACTAGGGTCATCTTATTTAAGACATTGAGCCTTCTTATGAACCAATTTTAGACACTTATAACATTGAATTTTTCCTTTCACTCTTAAGATATTGGAAGAGCATTCACATGAACGTGGAGGCCGCAATTTGCTTTGATACAAATTGTTGGAAGTAGGGTTGCAGGAAAACACACACAACTTGGAGAAGACAAAGGAATATCAAGGAACACAAGAGAGAGTATATTACTTAGTGTGAAATGGAAAGATAAGATAGCCCTAGAGTGATAGGCATATATACAGTTCACGGGGGGGAAATCTCCTAGTGAGGGGAAAAAATGCCCCGACAGTCCTAAGTGTGTTCACACACATGAATACCACATGGATATGGTAACATTACACTCACTTCTAAAGCATTTTTCACTCTATGTACAATATCTCTATGATATTTATTGTGGATCTACCAATCACCAATAGAGGTCATGGCTCAGTTTAGTGGGTACTTGTATATTAGTTGGCTAAAATTAGCCAAAATTGTTGTTCTTAATATTGTTGATTACTCAATAATGTTGCAAGGAATTGTGATCCCTATTTACCAATCATTTTAAAGAGTTGTCTATAAATGATGGAGAAACATACATTAGTTGTGCCAGTCATCAAGAGATGATATGCAAATTACAAGTGTTCAGCTTGTGCAAAAAGATGTGCTAAGTGTGTACGTTAGCACCAATCAATCCAATTGAAAAGGTTATCGCTCTAGTTGGAGTTTTCTTACCATTAGGCAAAGAATGTTGCAACTAAGTTTAGTCCCCTCATGTGTAGGTCAGGTTATCAACCTCAAACACCACTAATAGTGGGCTTGTCTACTGAATGATAACAATTCAAGGACTTGATCTTTGCTGATGCACTATATCAGCATGTTACTTTCATGAAAAGTGAGAAGAGATATTCTTTTAGACACCTCTTAGCTGTGGTAACTCATTTTGCATACTCTAGTGAGTTATCAATAGAGTTCACTCACAATGTTGGTTATGGGATAAGACCATATTAGGTAAAGTGGGAAAATCCCACTTCCCAGGTTGGACAACTTTCAATATATCATGTATAAAATATAGAGATTTTGTCAAAAATTTGAGTTTTCTTTAGGTCTCATTCCACTTTATGCACATACAATACACAATGAAAAAAACTAAAATATCATGGTTTCAATCAATTGGATTATTAGGAGAGGAGTATATTGCATCCATTATCGTTGTCTATGTTCTACTGTCCTACCTACGACTTATCTCAACATGGAGAGCTTGGTTTCTAGGTCCACCACTTGTCCAAGTTAATGTAAAAGTGACTCAAGGTTCACAACTTGTGAAAGCAAGGATCCATTGAGGAATACAATCCACTTGGCTATTTTTCCTTAATTTATTGCATGTGACATTTAAGCAAGGTCCACTTCTAATCTATAACTTCTTAATTTGAGGCATGGGGCATACATAAAATATGTAGCATATGCTCTATTGCCTCATAGGAAGGTTGGTTTCAAGGTGCACTTATCCATGCTAGCCTATCTTGGAGAAATGATGGAGCTTGCTTCTCTCCTTGTTTCAATGGAGACTAGCTTGGACAAGTGGTGGACCTTTGCTTCTCTCTATGTTTCAATAGAGTTAGCTTGGACAAGTGGTGATCTTGGAACAAAACCCCCATGTAAAACATATCATGGGTATTCCAAGTGATTAGAAAGATTACCATTTAAGATATAACCTTATAGGTTGGACAACTAGATCTTGGCTTGGAGAAATGGTGGACCTTTGATTCTCTCCATGTTTCAATGGAGTCTATCTTGGAGAAATGGTGGAGCTTGCTTCTGTCCATGTTTCAATGGAGCCTAGCTTGAATAGTTGGTGGACCTTTTCTTCTCTCTATGTTTCAATAGAGTTAGCTTAGACACGTGGTGGATCTTCAAAATAAACCAACTACTATCAATGTTGCCTAGCTTGGACAAGTGGTGGAGTGTTTCTCTACTCCATGTTTCAATGGATCTTAGCTTGGACAAGTGTTGGACCTTAAAACAAAAACCCCATGTACAACATAGAATGGATTTTCTAGATTTCAATGGAGTCTAAATTTAACAAATGGTGGAGCTTGTCTTCATCCATGTTTCAATGAAACTAGCTTGGACAAGTGGTGGACCTTGTAACAAACCCTCCCATGTACAACATATCATTGGTTTTCTAAGTGATGGGAAGGAATACCATTCAAGATATAAACTTATAGCTTGGATAAGTAGTTGACTTTAAAACCAAATTCATCATAATACAATGAAATACAGGTCAGCCAATTCCTAAATCTTGAGACCAAACCTCCCATGCTATTAGAGATAATATATTGGATAAGTGGTGGACCTTCTATTATTTTCCCATGCCTAGTTTAGACAACCGGTACACTTCGCAGCTATAAAGGTTGGACGAGTTGTGGAGCCTTGTTTCTATCCATGTTTTAATGGATCCTAGCTTGGACAAGTTGTGGACCTTGGAAAAAAGCTTCCATGTACAACATATATGAGGTTTTCCATGTTTTAATGGAACCTATCTTGGACAAATGGTGAAGCTTTCTTCTCTCCATGTTGATTTTGGAACTACCTTAGACAAGTGGTGGAGCTTTTCTTTTCTACTCTTCATAATACAATGAAGTATATGTTGGTTACATGGTGAATCTTAAGGCCAAACCTCCCATTTTACTAGAGATGATAGGTTGGACAAGTGGATCAACCTTCTATCATTTCTCCATGACTATATTGGACAATTAGTAGACATAACATCTCTCTATGTTGTCTAGAGATGAGCTTGGACAAGTGATGGACCCTGCTTCTCTCTTCCCTTGGTTTACTAGTTTGAAGACTCAGTATATATACTTTCTTAGATCTAGCTTGAACAAGTGGTGGACCTTGCATCCACAATCTTAATTCAGTACAAAAAAGTATATGAAAAAATAACATAGGAATCTTGGTTTGAAGGTCAAGCAATTAGGTTCCAAATGCACATAATAATATATTTTCCACCCATATTAAAAGAAAGTTAAATATGTTATTACCAAATTGACAAAGGTAACGTCCAAGAATTATATCTTTCCATCTTGTCAGATCTAAATCTTCATCAAGGCGACATGCATGTATACATCAACTTTCAAGCCATTCAAGAATACATGCACTTAGATTCCATAGTTTTGTTTTCAAAGTCTTTTAGGTTCTAAAACTCTTTCACATAAAGTATGTAATGACAAAATTCTTGAAGCAAACATTTGTGCCCAAGAAAAAGATCCCTCTCACATATTTAAAGTCCATGAATTCTCTGATCCACACTTACAAGTTTTATTTTGACATCAAACATCAATTCTTTCATAGTTCCAAATAAATGCAACCTCGATATGAATTGACAAAAAATGAATTTCTTTTACTATATGACCCAACATAGGCCCCAATCAAATAAAAAATGAGTCCCCAAAAATTTGGGTGCACTCTAGCAATACATCAGAGTCCCCTTACAATAGGATGCACTCCAATAGTACATTGAAGTCCCCTTAGAGTAGGGTGCACTCCATTCAAGTGTTCATAAAATTGACACACCTTTAAAAAAAAAAAAAAAGACTATATCAAATTATACAAATGTTGAAAGATACACACTAGAATAAAAAAAGCATCTTATAGCCATATTTATTCAATGCTTTCGTGTTGACAAGTACACACCAAGGACATAATTTGTCTCAGAATCACTATACTGATTTACAATTTTGTTGTATGTATAGACTCTCTTATCTCTTGCATACAACCATCCTACCAACCATGGAATTATGGTTCTCTACAAGAAGTTTTGAAGTTGCTCGGAAGTTTGCCTCCACATCTTTGGAAATATAAGATATGTCCCTGGCATGTTCCACATCACCCTATATGGAGTGTCATCAAAAATTAAGGTATTGTTTGCATCCAAATCCTCAAATATCTTCCAAATATCACTCAGATTTTTGTGCTAAACCCTTGTAAATCCTAACATGATATTTGGATTTTGGCAATTTTTGTTACTCATAAACACCTTGCACTTGGTATACTGCTCAGGAAAACACTTTTGTGTGATGCGTTGCACCCTTGTTAAGTTATAGCAACTCCATATCCATAGCTCAAAGTATTCAGCACAAAAATCCAAAAAACTTTGTGCGTCTGGTCGCACCACATGATAAACTTCATCTTTGTCCTCCACAAGTCGCATGTGTTGAGCCCAAGATGGCATAGAATCTCCATGTTTCATTTCAACTGTCTTGAGAAGTAACCCCTCTAGATCCAAGATAAGTACTCTTTTGATGTCCTTGAAAGCAAGTGGTAGGTGATAAGGAGGTGATTCATTCCTTGGACAAGGTCTTGGAGGAGGTTGGATGGGTAATTCAATAGTTTTCTTCAATTTATGCCAGCATATAGCCAATCCATTTTTCTGTAATGGTTCTGAAATTAAAGAACAAGAACACTTAATGCAAACACAACAATAGACATGAGTTTTACATTGTCTACCCTAAGGTTTTATTAGATACCAAAATCCATCTATGATCTACTCATTAATAGAAAGAAAGTCAAATTAAAATCCTGACTCTTTTTTATGCTACACTCTCTCTTAGTCTCAATACCATGGAGTTCAACTAGACTTAAGTCAACTAATAACTACTACTTGTTGTTAAAGGTATTCTTGAAGTGTATAAGGCTTAACCAATGCTCTAGTGTAGAATGGATATTTAGGTCTCAAGGTCTACCACTTATCCAAGCAAAGATCCATTTAGATATGGAAACCCAATTTTTCTTAATATAATGATATAGAGTGGACAAGTGGTGAATCCTGAGACCAAGCCACTCATGCTACTAGGGATAATAGGTTGGACAAGTGGTGGACCTTGAATGTAAACCCCCCATGTACAAAGTATCAGGGGTTTTGGGTATTTCAATGGACTCTAGCATCTTGGAAACATGGTGGAGCTTACTTCTCTCCATGTTTCAATGGAGTCTATCTTGGATAAATGGTGGAGCATCATTCTCTCCATGTTTCAATGGAGCCTACCTTGGACAAGTGGTGCACGTTTGTTTCTCTCTATGTTTGAACAGATTTAGCTTGGACAAGTGGTGGACCTTGGAACAAAATCCCCATGTAAAACATATCATGGACATTACAAGTGGTGAGAAAAAATACCATTCAATATATAACCTTATAGGTTGGAAAAGTGGTGGACCTTAACACCCAATTATTATTAATATAATGACATAGAGTGGACAAGTGGTGAATCTTGCGACCAAACCTACTAGGAAAAGTACGTTGGACAAGTGGTGGACCTTGAATGCAAACCCCCCATGTACAAAATATTACTCATGCTACTAGGAATAATTTGGTATTAAGGTCCATGTTTCAATGGAGCCTAGCTTGGAAAAGTGGTGGACCTTTGTTTCTCTCTATGTTTCAATAGAATTTGCTTGGACAAGTGGTGAACCTTGGAACAAAACCCCCATGTAAAGCATGTCATGGGCATTACAAGTGGTGAGAAAAAATACCATTCAAGGTATAACCTTATAGTCTGGACAAGTGGTGGACCTTAGCACCCAATTCCTCTTATTATAATGACATATAGTGGAAAAGTGGTGAATTGTGAGACCAAACCTACTAGGGATAATAGGTTGGAGAAATGGTTGACCTTGAATGTAAATCACCCATGTACAAAATATCATGGGTTTTGCGTATTTCAATGGAGCCTAGCATCTTGGAGACATGGTGGAACTTACTTCTCTCCATGTTTTAATGGAGCCTATCTAGGAGAAATGGTGGAGGTTCCTTCTCTCCATGTTTCAATGGAGCCTAGCTTGGACAAGTCGTGGACCTTTGTTTCTCTCTATGTTTGAATATGGTTAGCTTGGACAAGTGGTGGATCTTGGAATGAAACTCCCATGTAAAACATATCATGGGCATTTCAAGTGGCGAGAAAGGATACCATTTAAGATATAACCTTATAGGTTGGACAAGTGGTGGACCTTAACACAATAGAATGACATAGAGTGTACAAGTGGTGAATCTTGAAACCAAACCACTCATGCTACTAGGGATAATAGGTTAAACAAGTGGTGGGCCTTGAAATAAAACCCCCTAGAGTGTTTCAATGGAGCCTAGCTTGGAAACATGGTAAAGCTTGCTTCTCTCCATGTTTCAATGCAGCCTATCTTGGATAAATGGTGCAGCATCATTCTCTCCATGTTTCAATGGAGCCTAGCTTGGACAAGTGGTGGACCTTTGTTTCTCTCTATGTTTGAATAGAGTTATCTTGGAAAAGTGGTGGACCTTGGAACAAAAACCCCATGTAAAACATATCATGGGCATTACAAGTGGTGAGAAAAAATACCATTCAATATATAACCTTATAGGTTGGACAAGTGGTGGACCTTAACACCCAATTATTCTTAATATAATGACATAGAGTGGATAAGTGGTGAAATTGGGACCAAACCTACTAGGGAAATAGGTTGGACAAGTGGTGGACCTTGAATGTAAACGCCCCATGTACAAAATATCACTCATGCTACTAGAAATAATTTGGTATTAAGGTCCATGTTTCAATGCAGCATAGCTTGGAAAAGTGGTGGACCTTTGTTTCTTTCTATGTTTCAATAGATTTATCTTGGACAAGTGGTGTACCTTGGAACAAAACCCCCATGTAAATCATGTCATGGGCATTACAAGTGGTGAGAAAAAATACCATTCAAGCTATAACATTATAGGTTGCACAAGTGGTGGACCTTAACACCTAATTCCTCTTAATATAATGACATAGAGTGGACAAGTGGTGAATCATGAGACCAAACCTACTAGGGATAATAGGTTGGACAAGTGGTGAACCTTGAATGTAAACCCCCCATGTACAAAAAATTATGGGTATTGGGTATTTCAATGGAGGCTAGCAACTTGGAGGCATGGTGGAGCTTATTTCTCTCCATGTTTCAATGGAGCCTATCTAGGAGAAACAGTGGAGGTTCCTTCTCTCCATGTTTCAATGAGCCTAGCTTGGACAAGTGGTGGACCTTTCTTTCTCTATATGTTTTAATAGAGTTAGCTTGGACAAGTGGTGGACCTTGGAATGAAACCCCCATGTAAAACATATCATGGGCATTTCAAGTGGTGAGAAAGGATACTATTTAAAATATAACCTTATAGGCTGGACAAGTGGTGGACTTTAACACATATTTCTTCTTCATATAATGACATAGAGTGTACAAGTGGTGAATCTTGAGACCAAACCACTCTTGCTACTAGGGATAATAGGTTGGACAAGTGGTGGACCTTGAATGTAAACCCCTCATGTAAAAAATTATGGGTTTAGGGTATTTCAATGGAGCCTAGCTTGGAGACATGGTGGAGATTACTTCTCTCAATGTTTCAATGGAACCTATCTT
Source organism: Adiantum capillus-veneris (assembly GCF_014529385.1). Lineage (NCBI taxonomy): Eukaryota > Viridiplantae > Streptophyta > Polypodiopsida > Polypodiales > Pteridaceae > Adiantum > Adiantum capillus-veneris. The sequence continues at coordinate 74,528,643 of NC_140947.1, forward strand.
GGAGAAATGGTGGATCATCCTTCTCTCCATGTTTCAATGGAGCCTATCTTGGACAAGTGGTGGACCTTTGCTTCTCTCTATGTTTTAATGGAGTTAGCTTGGACAAGTGGTGGGTCTTGGAACAAAACCCCTTTGTAAAACATAGCATGGACATTACAAGTGATGAGGAAAAATATCATTCAAGATATAACCTTATAGGTTGGAAAAGTGGTGATGGACCTTGAAAAGTGGTGAAGGATACCATTTAAGATATACCCTTATAGGTTGGACAAGTGGTGGACCTTAACACCCAGTTATTCTTAATATAATGACATAGAGTGGATAAGTGGTGAATCTTAAGACCAAATCACTCATGCTACTAGGTATAATACGTTAGAGAAGTGGTAGACCTTGAATGTAAACACCCCATGTACAAAATATCATGGTTTTAGGGTGTTTCAATGGAGCCTAGAATCTCGGAGACATGGTAGATCTTGATTCTTTCCATGTTTGAATGGCACCTATCTTGGAAAAATGATGGAGGTTACTTCTCTCCATACTTCAACGGAGCCTAGCTTTGACAAGTGGTGAACCTTTGCTTCTCTCTATGTTTGAATAGAGTTAGCTTGGACAAGTGGTGGACCTTTGCTTCTCTCTATGTTTGAATAGAGTTAGCTTGGACAAGTGGTGGACCTTGGAATGAAACCCCCGTGTAAAACATATCATGGGCATTTCAAGTGGTGAGAAAGGATACCATTTAAGATATAACCTTATAGGTTGGACAAGTGGTGGACCTTAATACATAGTTCTTCTTAATATAATGACATAGAGTGTACAAGTGGTGTATCTTGAGACCAAACCACTCGTGCTACTAGGGATCCTAGCTTGGACAAGTGGTGGACCTTGGAAAAAAGTCCCCCTATACAACATAGATGAGTTTTTTCATGTTTTAATGGAAGAGAGATTCGACAAATGGTGGAGCTTGCTTATCTCCATGTGGATTTTAGAACTAGCTTGGACAAGTGGTGGAGCTTTGCTTTTTTACTCTTCATAATACAATGATGTATAGGTTGGTTACATGGTGAATCTTAAGGCCAAACCTCCCATCTTACTAGAGATGATAGGTTGGACAAGTGGTCAACCTTCTATCATTTCTCCATGCCTATAATTAGACAATTAGTAGAACTAGCATCTTTCTATGTTGTCTAGAGCTGAGCTTGGACAAGTAGTGGACCTTGCTACTCTCTTCCCTTGGATTATTAGTTTGAAAACTCATTATATATACTTGCTTAGATCTATATAATTACTCATTAGTTAGGTTACAAGTGGGTATGTAATTTGTTAGCCTCAAGGGACTTTGAATATTGAATAGTAAGAAAGTCAAGTGCTGGTTTGAAGATCTTTTGCTTATCTAAACTAGACTCTAACTCAATAATAAGTTTCATAAGTTCCACGAATTGTCCTATCTAGGCTCCAAAAGAGTCTTAATTGGTTTGTGCTAGATTCTAACTTCCTTGATGGGGTAGAATCCTAGAAAAATGAGGCACTATAAGTTTTACCTTAGCTCAAATGGATTTTTCACTTAAACTCGACTGCAATTTGGCTATCTAGTCTTTGTCTCGATGGAGTTTAACACTAGATACATAGTAGTGATATTTAAGCTTCATGTCTCTTCACTTGATCGAGATATGAGACCATACTTTCAAGGTCACCACTTGTCTTACCTAAAGACCAATGTGAGACATGGGAGCAAGAAAGCCATCCGATATTGTTTTAAGGACTATTACATAGGCAATCAATAACTTAAGTAAAGCAAAAAGACTTGGATCTTTCACAATTAATAACTTAAGTAAAGCCAAAAAGACTTGGATCTTTGACAGTTTTTTTCAAACTAAAAAAGCACAATCTCATGCTAACAAAACTATAAATCACAATTGAAAGGTTTGAACAAGAAAAAGATCAACAATCTTAATAAGAAGGATACTTTTCATTTCATTTGATGATTACAAACTAAAATAAAGTCTCTCAAGAAATTGATAAACAAAAAATGTAGGTGACTGCTTCATTATTTTGAGCAAAAATATCAAAATCTCTATTGATTGAGCTCCATCTAGTAGTATCCTTTGTAAGATCCTGCAAGAAGGAATAAAAAGAAAGATTTGTTAGATACCATGCACATGAGTGTTCAAGCATGTGTATCAAGAATATATGACATGTCACTAGTACCTTAGGGTTGCTTTCTATCCAGCCTTAGAAGATTGTTCTCAGCTTTCACCTTATTTATATAAGCCTTTGCTGTGGTTGCCTTCAAAACTCCTTTTGTGTTACAACCCAATTGCCTAGCTAAAGTGGTCAATTGTGACGCCTTCATGCTTTCAATGGGTGTACGCTCCTTTGCCAAGATCTCTTGTATTTGGGCTCTTCTCATTTCATTGCGGTGGCTTGTGTCACTTGCATCTTCAATGATAGTTTCATCTCTGTCACCTTTTGCAGGTGGTATTCTTCTTGTAAAGAACACCTTAGCTGACCAAACATCATTTTTCTGCTTCCAATACTCCATGATTTGTTTGTATTCACTATCATTTGTCACTATAGGTTGTCCATAACGATTAGAAGCAATTAAATCACGCACATCCCTTCTCTCATCAAGCTGAATCAAGTATGGCAGTAGCTCCTCCAAGAGCATATTGTCAACCATCTTCTCAGCATCAAATTGTGGTGGAAAAATGCAATTGTTTGCTGGTGAAATACATCCCTTGTAAGGAGAGTCATCAATAAGCACTGTTCTTTGTGGATCACATTCAAACCCCATGGCAATTTTGGCTAGAGGCTTGAACATTGCCTCAACGTTTGGATTGTCGGGTCTAAACAATTTTTGAGTTTGAGCGGTGTAGCAAACATCTTGCGACCAAATTGCAAAGAAAGGCAATGTATCCTCAGCTAAGTTGTTTAGTGCTGCAAGGATTTGATACACATTATTCCTAGTAGCTGTCGACCAAATTGCAACATTAAACCTTTGTAAAATAGTCTTCAAGAATTGGATGCAACCTGGCCTGAGTATAATATATCTTTTTGAATCCATTTGCACTGAGTTGTGGTGTGAGGATGGTTGAGGGGAACGTTTCAACAATAGACCATTTAAATCCAATATAATTGTAAGCATGGATTTCTCAACATCTACGCTACATGACGTAGTACCAATTGGCAATAGCTCGTGAGTGGACTTTTCAGTCTCTTTTGATGTATGTTGCATTTTTGAAGCATCGATTTCTTGGTTCTCATTATTGGAAGCTTGCTCAAGTTGCACAACACTAGACTCTAGTATAGAAATATCATCCATCTTGGGCACTTTAGAAACCATAGAATCTATGGATTCTATAGTTGTTGACTGAACCATAGGAGCATTATCCATCCCAGTTTGTGAATCTAAGAAAACACACACACAAATGGTATCTCAAAACCACTAGAATTTTATTCACCATATTTATATGTAGAACTCCTAGTAAGAAATTTATTTAAGGTAAAGTCGTTGTTAGAATCCTTGCAACCATTTTCAGCATTCGTACACCAAACACCACTTGTCTAAAATACAATCTACTAACTCAACATTTTCCATCCTACACTTTATTAAAGATGAGTACTTAAAGTGAAAACTAAAAGCCACCCTTGTTGAGGAAACATGGATACAAGGTCCACCAAATGTCCAACCTAGACTACAAGAAAATAATTAGAGATTTGGCTTAGATTTGGATTCAAAGGCCACCACTTATTCAAGTAAGATAACTCCACTTGTTTAAGACAGTAATGTTTGAAGCCCCACCACTTGTCCAACCTAGACATTGATTAAATTTTGGTAAGATTTATCACAAATCTAGAGTAGAATCAAGATTCTATGGCCAAGGTAGTCAAATATGTTAGACAACACACAAAGCATAAGAGCACTCTAGATTCTCGTTGAGCATAAACTAAACAATAATCAAATGTTATATTTACTTGAGATTTCATCCATGAAAAATGAAAATGATGCATGTACTTGAGATTTCCATCCATGTACAATACTTTACAATGTCAAGTAAAGTTATAGTCAGCAAACAACTCTTCTCCTGCTTCAACTTGACAAATAGTCTCAATGCATACATGGCCATATTCTTCTGACTTGATGTGTGAAGAGGTGCATTTATGCCAAGGTGGAAAATTTGGATCAAATGTATAGCGTACGTTGGGACAGACATTTGTACTGTGAGAACTATTTATATAGCCCGACACGTTTCCTTCTTCTACACAACCAATAATGTATGATTGATCTTCCTCTTCTTCTATGTTTGGATCCTCTAGAAGAGAATATTTATAAGCTCTTGGAAATATTTTGCATATCTTTTTCCAGTCTTGAAATCTATACTTATGCCCTCCATAGTTTAGAATAGTCAAACCACTTTCCAGGGTAGTATGCACAAATAGCCCATAACCAGCTCCTTCAATACATGAAAGTCGCACTTCAAAATCCACACCGTTAATATGGAAAATTACATCTTTGGGAATAGGAAAAGTTGGTGTCCCAAAAGGATCTTCATGCCAATCATAGTGTGAAATACATCTAGTTTTTATATCACTTAACTCCTTTGTGTCTGCAAAAAGAAGAAAATATTATGCATAAAATAATGACAATATCAAAGAAAGATATCATTATTTTATAGTCCAATAGGTCCATTGTATGGAAGACTTAGAGTGCCTCTTACATGGTGCCTCCAAGGTTTCCAAAAAATAAAATCATTGGAAAAAAAAGGCCACTGTGTCTCCAATCTATTGCCCATTTGAAGCATAGAGAGAACCAAGGTCCACCACTTGTCCAAGCTAGACATGGAGCATTGACACAAGATCCAACACTTATCCAAGAACCCTATAGTATATGTGGTAACATGGGATGCATTGATGCAACAAAAGTAGTCTAGCCTCCTCATCCATCTCTTTTTTCTTGTAGCCTAGAGGGATTAGTTTCAAGGTCTATCACTAGTCAAAAACTACACATAGAACATTGATACAAGGTTCCACCACATGTGAAACCTATCATCTCTAGTAGCATGGATGGTTTGATATCAAGGTTCATCGCGTGTCCTACCTATACTCTATTGTAGCATATAGATTCTGGTTTGGTGGTACTACACTTGTCCAAACTTGGCTTGTTGTTGATATCTGGAGGTAATCAAGGGTCCTCCACTTGTCCAAGTTAGGCATATAAAACAATTGCAAGGTCCACCATGTGTACAACATATGATTGATTATAGCATGCATGGTCTTATTTCATGGGCAACCATCTTCTCTCCAACATGTGTCCAACCTCGGCTCCATTGAAGCATGGAGAGAAGCAAGGTCCACCACTTATCAAAGCTATTATTTTCTCCCAGTGCTTTCAAAACCCATAATACGTTGTACATGGGGGGGGGGGGATTCTTGTTTCAAGGTCCACCACTTGGCTAAGATTGGATCCATTGAAACATAAAGAGAAGCAAGCTCTACCATTTGTCCAAGCTAGGAGCCATTGAAACATGAAAACCCCATAATATGTTGTATACGGGGGGTGTTTTTCAAGGTCTACCACTTGTCTAAGCTATGGTCCATTGGAACATGGAGAGAAGCAAAGCTCCACCACTTTTCTAAGCTAGGATCCATTGAAACATGGAGAGAAGCAAGCTCCATTGTTTGTCTAAGCTAGGCTCCATTGGAACATGGAGAAAACAAGCTCCACCACTTGCCTATTATTGCATAGAGATTCTGGTTTGAAGGTCCACCACTTGTCCAACCTTGCCTTCATGTATGGAGATAATCAAGAGTGCAATGCTTCTCTAAGCTAGGGACATAAAAGAGTTTCAAGGTCCACTACATATACGATCTATGATGGGTTGTAGCATGGGAGGTTTCATTTTAAGGTTGACCACTTCTCCAGCTCCGCTTGTCCAACCTCAGATCCATTGAAGAATGGAGAATAAAGGTGTACCAACTCTCCAAAATAGGCAAGACAATCTCTATAAAACCCATGAATTGTTAATATATGCTATGCTGTGGAGTTTTGTTTGAAGTTCCACTCCTTATCCAAGCTACAATCCATTGAAGCATGGAACTAAGTAAGATATATCTCTAGTCCAAGATAGGATCCATTGAAACATAGAGAGAATCAAGGTCCACCACTTGTCCAAGCTATGCATGGGTAATTGATATAAGGACCACTACTTTTTCACCTATACTATGCTCTATCATGGATGGTTTCATATCCCACCAATTTTCAACCTATTTAGTAGGTTGTATTATGGGGTTTGGTTTCAAGGTACTTCACTTGTCTAAGGTGGGTTCCATTGAACCATGGAGAGAAACTATGTCTACCACTTGTCCGAAATATGCCTCCTTTAAAACATAAAAACAAGGTCCACCACTGTCCAAGCTAAAGTTTCTCTCCATTGAAGCATGGAGAGAAACAAGGTCTACCACCTGTCCAAAATATGCTCCATTGAAACATAAAAGCAAGGCCCACCACTTGTCCAAGCTAATATAACAAATGGGTGTTGGTTACAAGGTGTACCACACTTGTCTAAACTAGTCTTCATGCAAGGTCTACCACATGTCCAAGCTATATGAGCTTGTTTTGAAGGTCTACCACACCTCTTGAAATTAGGATCCATGTAAGGTCCACCTTTTGTCAAGCTATGCATTTAATGAGTACTAAAACTAAGTAAATGCAGTACTTAAATACCTTCCAAGCTCATTAAGATTTTGGTCTCTAAGGCCGGCCACCACCACATGTCTAATCTATGCTCTAATTGATTACTTATGCTAGTTCTCAAAGTCCAAACATAAGCTCCCTTCTAGCAAGGCTAGTTTAAATTTAGGCTCGAGCACCTGTCTAAGCTAGGTTCAATTTATGAAGCATCACCATTTAACCATGCTATGATCTAATGTATCATATCAAGGGGGTATTGATAAAAGGTCCAAAAACTTATTGAGTTCAAACTCTTAAGTAATTAAGTCTTTGTGAGTATTAAATGTTTATAGTTTTAGTCTACAGATCCACCATTCAAAAACTCAAGTAATTTACTATTTACATTCAAACCTTGAATGCTTGAGATACAAAATACAAACTCAATCAATACTATATAAAGCAAAATCTAACATTAAGAGTATCAAATCAGTAACAAGAAACACTAACATGCACAAGAAACTCAAAACATACGTGTCTCCATTTCCAAAAAGTCCTCCATTGACAGAGGATGGTTTTGTGTTGTTCTTCTTCTCTTTGTGGAGAGCACTCCTCTGTAACAGGCACAATGTCGCCTGATTGCGAAGTGGATTGTTGAAGTCCAGCCCATTTTTCTATATCTTCATGAGACTTAACAAAGTCTAGCAGCATGGTCTCCACGCTTTTTGCCTCCTCCACACTATCAATTAAGCAGATAACTTCTTTTTTTCTGTTGTATTCCTTCTTGTGCAACCAAGGAGCCATCACCAAAAACATCAACAAGCTTGCGGTCTTCAAAACAATATGTACGAATGTAGTGCTTGACCAAAGCTCTTTTTTTGGCCTCCAAATATTGCAAATCTGACATATCGTTATCTGCTACTTGAAGAAGAGAACAATCAATTGGCATGGGATGTTCCTCTAATCTTCTTCTCAGGTCTTCAAATGCATTGCCTTGTCCCAAGAAGGCAATAACTGTTAGGAATTGAATTGCTCCTTTGCAAGGAGCTGATGGAAAGTGATGCAATGCACCACAACAATGGTAGCTCAGATTATCTCCCATGGCGTGAAAGGCACATTGCAATTTTGTGAAGTTAGTGAAATCCACAAATGCAAGAAAGACAAATCCAGGATCTGTTGACCCTCGAGCAATAGCCAAGATCCCATCCAAAGCATTGTTAAATGTCTCCTCACTCCACTTCAAATTGCCTCCAACGTTTTTTGTCATATCTAAAACACATAAGCCAATAGGCACTTTATTATTGAAGTGGCGCATCAAGTAGAGATTGCCTTCCATTTGTAGGCTCACCACATAGATTGACCATGGCAAATCTCTAGGCTCAGTTTTCTCCTTTTGAAGGTGAATTGCCCATTGCATGTATTTTATTGCTCCATCTGGAAAAGCCATTTTCTTTGTTCCACGCGTCAAACTAGATCTGATCCATTCCTCGCATAGCATTAAAATTGTTTTATAAACAACATCATTGATGTTATACATTTTGACCACCTCCTCCCAGTCTTTACATGGTGAAGACTCATTCAAATTGTTGAAGCCTTCAAGAAGTGTATCTTGAATCAATTTGTCTTGCTTCAACTGCTTGATTCGATCATACATGTCAGTTGCATCACCATCCTTTGCACTCTTTGACAGTAAAATCTTCTCATCTCTAATCTCTTCTTGAATAGTCTTTACCTCTGATTCCTCAAGGCCACAAAGGTATCTAAATACAGTTGTTGGGGGTTTCTTATTCTCCTCTTCTAGATTTTCAATGATTTCTATCCAGCAATCATAAACTAAATCAGAGTACGTGACCACGTGTGCCTGTTTAGCAATCCAACTTGCTGCTGCACTCATTCTTGCCAATCGAAGAAAAGCCTAAAAAGAAATAGAGAAATAATTAAACTATTGAGCAAGATTTGTTAATTAAACACTATCAAAAAGACAAAGAAAATAACTTACATCCCATCCGGCACGAGATGCATGTCCCTCTGCAATTCCACTTGCTGCCTTTGGTGGTCGTCCTGAGAAGATCCATTGACTCCGTAAATGTCTCAATATTTGGCTGTAAGGTTGCTTGACATACAATGCCTGAGCCTCCTCATTTGCAATGGCAGATATAGCAGTTGCAACAAATGGAGGAGCATTCACAACAATACGAGCCTTTCTAAATTTATACACGCTAATCAGTCTTTCAAAGATCTCTTTGTTGTTTTGTTCATTGTGAAGCAAAACTTTTGCAGCATAGATTGAATGCTGCCCATCAAGAATCCAATAATGATAATCTCTAATTTTTTGCTCCTCTACCTCTTCTACTGCCAAAGGAGTCCCCTTCTTTGATTTTGCATTTCGAACAGGCATCAAATATGCACATGCTGCAGGCTTGGTCGTACTCCGTGAAAATCCAAATAACACACTTTCAACGTGTTTTTTATCCATAATACGTGCATTATAGTGATCAGGAGCAAGCCAACAATTTTGAATAGGGATATCAAATTCCCTATATTGGAAAGGAAAATAATTTATGTACTTATTCATTCCACCTGTATCTTTTTCTTGTCCTTTCATGGCCTCAGCTTCTAAAACATTTGGATCCACAATTCTCATCTTTGACATTGAACCCTCTGTTGATGAGGATGCCAAAGATGCCTTGTCTACATCCAAAATGGAACTAGTTCGCTTAGCTTCTACTTTCTGTACTTTTGCTTGCTTCTTTGTAAATGGTGGTCGTGAAGCTTTCACCTTCTTTCATTGTAGTGTGGCAATGATGGAGCTTTGAAGTTGATCTGCTGTGATATTTGGATTTGATTCTGCAAACTTCCATCCTCGAGAAAACATTGTCTCTTCTTTGTTTCTAAACATGCGCTCCAATGTATATGCTCCTGGAGATAGTTGAAATTCTAGATTCATTGGAACTAGAATGTCAATGCATTCCACCTCTGGATGACTATCAACTACAGAGACAGATGCTTCCACAACTTGTCCAACATCTTCAAACAAGCTGTCATTCTCCTTTTTGGAAATAAATAGATACACCTTATGAAATTGTGCACCCTCTATACCATGTATGTCCAAATACCATTTCCTAAGATCATTGCAAGTATAGTCAACTGAGACAGCAACCCTTGCAACCTGTTTCTTTGGAGCCATCTTTCTTGAAACAAAAAAAACCAAATGTTATTTTAACATATACTTTTCTGTAATGGATTAAGTTTGTGTGAATACAAGTTCCACCACTTGTTCAAGCTAGATCTAAGCAAGTATACATAGTGATCATTTAAGCTAGTAAACTAAGGGAAGGGAGAAGTAAGGTCCACCACTTGTCCAAGCTCAGCTCTAGACAACATGGAGAGATTCGAGGTCTACTAATTGTCTAATATAGGCTAACTATATTGAAACATAGAGAGAAGCAAAGGTCCACCACTTGTCCAATCTAGGGTCCATTGAAACATGGAGAGAAGGATGCTCCACCATTTGTCCAAAATAGGCTCCATTGAAACATGAAGAGAAGCAAGATGCACCATGTCTTTGAGATGCTAGGCTCCATTGAAATACCTTAAAACCATGATATTTTGTATATGTGGGGTTTAAATTCAAGGTCCACCACTTGTCCAACCTATTATCCCTAGTAGCATGAGTGGTTTGGTCTCAAGATTCACCACTTTTCCACTCTATGTCATTATATTAAGAAGATCTGGGTGTTAAGGTCCACCACTTGTCCAACCTATAAGGAAATATCTTAAATGGTATTATTTACCACCACTTGGAATGCACATGATGGGTTTTACATAGGGATATGGTTCCAAGGTCCACCACTTGTCCAAGCTAACTCTATTGAAACATAGAGAGAATCAAAGGTCCACCACTTGTCCAAGCTAGGCTCCATTGAAACATGGAGAGAAGGATGCTCCACCATTTGTCCAAGCCAGGTTTGATTGAAACATGAAGAGAAGCAAGCTGCACCATGTCTCCAAAATGCTAGGCTCCATTGAAATATCTTAAACCCATGATATTTCGTACATGGGGGGTTTACATTCAAGGTCCACCACTTGTCCAACCTATTATCACTAGTAGCATGAGTGGTTTGATTTCAAGATTCACCACTTTTCCACTCTATGTCATTATATTAAGAAGATCTGGGTGTTAAGGTCCACCACTTGTCCAACCTATAAGGCTATATCTTAAAGGGTATTCTTTCTCACCACTTGGAATGACCATGATAGGTTTTACATGGGGGTTTGGTTCCAAGTTCCAGCACTTGTCCAAGCTAACTCTATTGAAACATAGAGAGAAGCAAAGGTCTACCACTTGTCTAAGCTAGGGTCCATTGAAACATGGAGAGAAGGAGGCTCCACCATTTTTCCAAGATAGGCTCCATTGAAACATGAAGAGAAGCAAGCTGCACCATGTCTCCAAGATGCTAAGATCCATTGAAATACCTTAAACCCACGATATTTTGTACATGGGGAGTTTACATTCAAGGTCCACCACTTGTCCAACCTATTATCTCTAGTAGCATGAGTGGTTTGGTCTCAAGATTCACCACTTTTCCACTCTATGTCATTACGTTAAGAAGATCTGGGTGTTAAGGTCGACCACTTGTCCAACCTATAAGGGTATATCTTAAAGTGTATTCTTTCTCACCACTTGAAATGTCCATGATATGTTTTACATGGGGGTTTGGCTCCAAGGTCCACCACTTGTCCAAGCTAACTCTATTGAAACATAGAGAGAAACAAAGGTCCACCACTTGTCCAAGCTAGGCTCCATTGAAACATGGAGAGAAGGATCCTCTACCATTTGTCGAAGCTAACTCTATTGAAACATGGGGCGTTTACATTCAAGGTCCACCACTTGTCCAACCTATTAACGCTAGTAGCATGAGTGGTTTGGTCTCAAGATTCACCACTTTTTCACTCTATGTCATTATATTAAGAATATTTGGGTGTCAAGGTCCACCACTTGTCCAACCTATAAGGCTATATCTTAAGGGTTGTTCTTTCTCACCACTTGGAGTGACCAGCATAGGTTTTACATGGGGGTTTTGTTTCAAGGTCCACCACTTGTCCAGGCTAACTCTATTGAAACATAGAGAGAATCAAAGGTCCACCACTTGTCCAAGCTAGGGTCCATTGAAACATGGAGAGAAGGATGCTCCACCATTTGTCTAAGATACGCTCCATTGAAACATGAAGAGAAGCAAGCTACACCATGTCTCCAAGATGCTAGGCTCCATTGAAATACCTCAAACCCATGATATTTTGAACATGGGGGGTTTACATTCAAGGTCCACCACTTGTCCAACCTATTATCTCTAGTAGCATGAGTGGTTTGGTCTCAAGATTCACCATTTTTCCACTCTATGTCTTTCTATTAAGAATATCTGGGTGCTAAGGTCCACCACTTGTCCAACCTATAAGGCTATATCTTAAACTTTATTCTTTCTCATCACTTGGAGTTACCAAGATAGGTTTTACATTGGATTTTGGTTCCAAGGCCCACCACTTGTCCAAGCTAACTCTATTGAAACATAGAGAGAAGCAAAGGTCCACCACTTGTCCAAGCTAGGCTCCATTGAAACATGGAGAGAAGGATGCTTCACCATTTGTCCAAGATAGGCTCCATTGAAACATGAAGGGAAGCAATCTGTACCATGTCTCCAAGATGCTAGGCTCCATTGAAATACCTTAAACCCATGATATTTCGTACATGGGGGGTTTACATTCAAGGTCCACCACTTGTCCAACCTATTATTCTTAGTAGCATGAGTGGTTTGGTCTCAAGATTTACCACTTTTCCACTCTATGTCGTTATATTATGAAGATCTAGGTTTTAAGGTCGGCCACTTGTCCAACCTATAAGGCTAGATCTTAAAGGGTATTATTTCTCACCACCTGGAATGACCATGATATGTTTTACATGGGGGTTTGGTTTCAAGGTCCACCACTTGTCCAAGCTAACTCTATGGAAACATAGAGAGAAGCAAAGGTCCACCACTTGTCCAAGCTAGGCTCCACTGAGACATTTAGAGAAGGATGATCCCCCATTGGTGGAAGATAGGCTTCATTGAAACATGAAAAGAAGCAAGTTGCACCATGTCTCCAAGATTCTAGGATCCATTGAAATACCTTAAACCCACGATATTGTTTACATGTGGGGTTTAACGTCAAGGCCAGTCACTTTTCCAAGCTATTATCCCTAGTAGCATGAGTGGTTTGGTCTCAAGATTCACCACTTTTCCACTCTATGTCATTATATAAAGAAGATCTAGGTGTTAAGGTCGACCACGTGTCCAACCTATAAGGGTATATCTTAAAGGGTATTCTTTCTCACTACTTGAAATGTCCATGATATGTTTTACATAGGGGTTTGGTTCCAAGGTCCACCCCTTATCCAAGCTAACTTTATTCTTCTCATAGAGAGAAGCAAAAGGTCCACCACTTGTCCAAGCTAGGCTCCATTGAAACATGGAGAGAAGGATGCTCCACCATTTGTCGAAGCTAACTCTATTGAAACATGGAAGGTTTACATTCAAGGTCCACCAGTTGTCCAACCTATTAACGCTAGTAGCATGAGGGGTTTGGTCTCAAGATTCACCACTTTTTCACTCTGTGTCATTATATTAAGAATATTTGGGTATTAAGGTCCACCACTTGTCCAACCTATAAGACTATATCTTAATGGTTATTCTTTCTGACCACTTGGAGTGACCATGAAAGGTTTTACATAGGGGTTTGGTTCCAAGGTCCACCACTTGTCCAAGCTAACTCTATTGAAACATAGAGAGAAGCAAAGGTCCACCACTTGTCTAAGCTAGGGTCTATTGAAACATGGAGAGAAGGATGCTCCACCATTTGTCCAAGATAGACTCCATTGAAACATGAAGAGAAGCAAACTGCACCATATCTCCAAGATGCTAGCCTCCATCGAAATACCTTAAACCCACGTTATTTTGTACATGGGGAGTTTACATTCAAGATCAACAATTTGTCCAACCTATTATCACTAGTAGCATGAGTGGTTTGCTCTCAAGATTCACCACTTTTCCACTCTATGTCATTATATTAAGAATATTTGGGTGTTAAGGTCCACCACTTGTCCAACCTATAAGACTATATGTTAATGGTTATTCTTTCTCACCACTTGAAAGACTATATCTTAATGGTTATCCCTAGCTATTATTGCTAGTAGCCTGAGTGGTTTGGTCTCAAGATTCACCACTTTTATTAAGAATATGTGGGTGTTAAGGTCCACCACTTGTCCCACCTATAAGGCTACATCTTAAAGGTTATTCTTTCTTACTACTTGGAGTGACCATGATAGGTTTTACATGGGGGTTTGGTTCCAAGGTCCACCACTTGTCCAAGCTAACTCTATTGAAACATAGAGAGAAGCAAAGGTCCACCCCTTGTCTAAGCTAGGGTCCATTGAAACATGCAGAGAAGGATGCTCCACCATTTGTCCAAGGTAGGCTCCATTGAAACATGAGGAGAATCAAGGTGCACCATGTCTCCAAGATGCTAGGCTCCATCGAAAAACATTAAATCCACGATATGTCGTAGATGAGGGGTTTACATTCAAAGTCCAACACTTGTCCAAGCTATTATTGTTAGTAGCCTGAGTGGTTTGGTCTCAAGATTCACCACTTTTCCACTCTATGTCATTATATTAAGAATATGCGCGTGTTAAGGTCCACCACTTGTCCAACCTATAAGGCTACATCTTAAAGGTTATTGTTTATTACCACTTGGAGTGACCATGATAGGTTTTACATGGGGGTTCGGCTCCAAGGTCCACCACTTGTCCAAGCTAACTCTATTGAAATATAGAGAGAATCAAAGGTCCACCACTTGTCCAAGCTAGGGTCCATTGAACCATGGAGAGAAGGATGCTCCACCATTTGTCCAAGATAGGCTCCATTGAAACATGACGAGAAGCAAGCTGCACCATGTCTCCAAGATGCTAGGCTCCATCGAAATACATTAAACCCACGATATTTCGTAGATGAGGGGTTTACATTCAAGGTCCACCACTTGTCCAAGCTATTATTGCTAGAAGCCTGAGTGGTTTGGTCTTAAGATTCACCACTTTTATTAAGAATATGTGGGTGTTAAGGTCCACCACTTGTCCAACCTATAAGGCTACATCTTAAAGGTTATTCTTTCTTACTACTTGGAGTGACCATGATAGGTTTTACATGGGGGTTTGGTTCCAAGGTCCACCACTTGTCCAAGCTAACTCTATTGAAACATAGAGAGAAGCAAAGGTCCACCCCTTGACTAAGCTAGGGTCCATTGAAACATGGAGAGAAGGATGCTCCACCATTTGTCCAAGGTAGGCTCCATTGAAACATGAGGAGAAGCAAGGTGCACCATGTCTCCAAGATGCTAGGCTCCATCGAAAAACATTAAACCCACGATATGTCGTAGATGAGGAGTTTACATTCAAGGTCCACACTTGTCCAAGCTATTATTGCTAGTAGCCTGAGTGGTTTGGTCTCAAGATTCACCACTTTTCCACTCTATGTCATTATATTAAGAATATGCGCGTGTTAAGGTCCACCACTTGTCCAACCTATAAGGCTACATCTTAAAGGTTATTCTTTATTACCAGTTGGAGTGACCATGATAGGTTTTACATGGGGGTTTGGTTCCAAGGTCCACCACTTGTCCAAGCTAACTCTATTGAAACATAGAGAGAAACAAAGGTCCACCACTTGTCCAAGCTAGGGTCCATTGAAACATGGAGAGAAGGATGCTCCACCATTTGTCCAAGATAGACTCCATTGAAACATGACGAGAAGCAAGCTGCACCATGTCTCCAAGATGCTAGGCTCCATCGAAATACATTAAACCCACGATATTTCGTAGATGAGGGGTTTACATTCAAGGTCCACCACTTGTCCAAGCTATTATTGCTAGTAGCCTGAGTGGTTTGGTCTCAAGATTCACCACTTTTATTAAGAATATGTGGGTGTTAAGGTCCACCACTTGTCCAACCTATAAGGCTACATCTTAAAGGTTATTCTTTCTTACTACTTGGAGTG
Source organism: Adiantum capillus-veneris (assembly GCF_014529385.1). NCBI lineage: Eukaryota > Viridiplantae > Streptophyta > Polypodiopsida > Polypodiales > Pteridaceae > Adiantum > Adiantum capillus-veneris. Next base: position 74,544,390 of record NC_140947.1, read on the forward strand.
ACCATGATAGGTTTTACATGGGGGTTTGGTTTCAAGGTCCACCACTTGTCCAAGCTAACTCTATTGAAACATAGAGAGAAGCAAAGGTCCACCCCTTGTCTAAGCTAGGCTCCATTGAAACATGGAGAGAAGGATGCTCCACCATTTGTCCAAGGTAGGCTCCATTGAAACATGAGGAGAAGCAAGGTGCACCATGTCTCCAAGATGCTAGGCTCCATCGAAAAACATTAAACCCACGATATGTCGTAGATGAGGGGTTTACATTCAAGGTCCACACTTGTCCAAGCTATTATTTCTAGTAGCCTGAGTGGTTTGGTCTCAAGATTCACCACTTTTCCACTCTATGTCATTATATTAAGAATATGCGTGTGTTAAGGTCCACCACTTGTCCAACCTATAAGGCTACATCTTAAAGGTTATTCTTTATTACCACTTGGAGTGACCATGATAGGTTTTACATGGGTGTTTGGTTCCAAGGTCCACCACTTGTCCAAGCTAACTCTATTGAAACATAGAGAGAAACAAAGGTCCACCACTTGTCCAAGCTAGGGTCCATTGAAACATGGAGAGAAGGATGCTCCACCATTTGTCCAAGATAGGATCCATTGAAACATGACGAGAAGCAAGCTGCACCATGTCTCCAAGATGCTAGGCTCCATCGAAATACATTAAACCCACGATATTTCGTAGATGAGGGGTTTACATTCAAGGTCCACCACTTGTCCAAGCTATTATTGCTAGTAGCCTGAGTGGTTTGGTCTCAAGATTCACCACTTTTATTAAGAATATGTGGGTGTTAAGGTCCACCACTTGTCCAACTTATAAGGCTACATCTTAAAGGTTATTCTTTCTTACTACTTGGAGTGACCATGATAGGTTTTACATGGGGGTTTGGTTCCAAGGTCCACCACTTGTCCAAGCTAACTCTATTGAAACATAGAGAGAAGCAAAGGTCCACCCCTTGTCTAAGCTAGGGTCCATTGAAACATGGAGAGAAGGATGCTCCACCATTTGTCCAAGGTAGGCTCCATTGAAACATGAGGAGAATCAAGGTGCACCATGTCTCCAAGATGCTAGGCTCCATCGAAAAACATTAAACCCACGATATGTCGTAGATGAGGGGTTTACAGTCAAGGTCCACCACTTGTCCAAGCTATTATTGCTAGTAGCCTGAGTGGTTTGGTCTCAAGATTCACCACTTTTCCACTCTATGTCATTATATTAAGAATATGCGCGTGTTAAGGTCCACCACTTGTCCAACCTATAAGGCTACATCTAAAAGGTTATTCTTTATTACCACTTAGAGTGACCATGATAGGTTTTACATGGGGGTTTGCTTCCAAGGTCCACCACTTGTCCAAGCTAACTCTATTGAAACATAGAGAGAAACAAAGGTCCACCACTTGTCCAAGCTAGGGTCCATTGAAACATGGAGAGAAGGATGCTCCACCATTTGTCCAAGATAGACTCCATTGAAACATGGGGGGTTTACGTTCAAGGTCCACCACTTGTCCAAGCTATTAGTGCTAGTAGCATGAGTGGTTTTGTCTCAAGATTCACCACTTTTTCACTCTATGTCATTATATTAAGAATATTAGGGTGTTAAGGTCCACCACTTGTCCAACCTATAAGGCTATATCTTAAAGGTTATTCTTTCTCACCACTTGGAGTGACCATGATAGGTTTTAAATGGGGGTTTGGCTCCAAGGTCCACCACTTGTCCAAGCTAACTCTATTGAATAATAGAGAGAAGTAAAGGTCCACCACTTGTCCAAGCTAGGGTCCATTGAAACATGGAGAGAAGGATGCTCCACCATTTGTCCAAGATAGGCTCCATTGAAACATGAAGAGAAGCAAGATGCACGATGTCTCCAAGATGCTAGGCTCCATCGAAATACCTTAAACCCACAATATTTCTTAGATGGGGGGTTTACTTTCAAGGTCCACCACTTGTCCAAGCTATTATCGCTAGTAGCATGGTTTGGTCTCAAGATTCACCAGTTTTCCACTCTATGTCATTATATGAAGAATATCTGGGTGTTAAGGTCCACCACTTGTCCAACCTATAAGGCTATATTCTAAATGATATTTTTTTTGACCACTTGGAATGTGCATGATATGTTTTACATGGGGTTTTATTCCAAGGTCCACCACTTGTCCAAGCTAGATCTATTACATATATATTATACATACAATATTCAACTAGATTCCCTACCTATCATGTCCAGTAGCATGGATGCTCTAGCTTGAAGGTCCACCACTTGTCCAACCTATACTCTCTTATGTAAGGGAGATCTCGCTATAAATTCAAAACCTTCCCGCCTAAATTTAAAATATCCCTCCCAAATCTTAAATATCCCGCCTAAATTTTAAACTATCCCGCCCAAATTTTAAAATTCAAACTTTTTTATAAAAATTTAAATTTTACTACTTAAATTTAAAATATTCCACGCAAAATTGATTTTAAATTCAAGTTTACCACAAAAAGATATCATTATACCACCTAAATTCAAATATGCAAACCTCAAATCATTATATTGTACATAAATTCAAACAAATTCAAATTAACAAGCCTAAACTGATATTAGTTTGCATAGCTATGAATTTATCACACCTAAATTATGTCACCATGTTAGAGAGAGTGGTTAGAGAATTTGAACAAGGTCCACCACTTGTCCAACCTAGATACCAAGAAGGATTGAGTGTACAAGGTATTGTTTGGAGGTCCTTATAGTCCATTGGTCTCAAGGTCCACCACTTGTGGTAAGGGTCACCAAAAAGTGTATATATTCATCCAAAGAAATACACGTATTTTTGGTCTACATGTCCTAGTTTAAACCATTTATGTCCATTAGGTGTATCACTAAACAACACTACTATTTTTGAGAAACAGAAGTTACAATCATATCTACAAATGGATTAGAGGAAAATCAGCTCAGCATACATCCAGAACTCGCTACAAGAATCGACTTTAACAGATCACGCAAGTAAGTCTTCCATTCAATTTTACTAGTATTACAATGTGTTAGTTAGTTGTGATATTTATGTATGTATATATACTATGTGTGCATATCGTAATTAAGTGTAATTGTGTATCTGCATTATGTATGAGTATTACAATGAAATAACACAAATATACATACATACACATAGATAACACAGACGCACACATACATGAGCATGTATTTTCAAGAGAGAGATAGCAAATACAGAGATAGATAGATAGAGAGAGAGAGAGAGAGAGACAAATAACTGTTTTTTAGAGAGAGGAGAGAGAAAGATAACAGATTTCACTGTGTTTATGTATGTGGAAGAGAGGAAGACGATGTATGGGAATATGTGCACGTATTTTCAAGAGAGAGACAAGAAGATAACAGATTTCATTGTGGTTATGTATGTGGAACTGAGGAAGACGATGTGTGGGAATATGTGCATGTATTTTCAAGAGAGAGACAGCAAGATAACAGATTTCACTGTGGTTATGTATGTGGAAGAGAGGAAGACGATGTGTGGGAATATGTGTATGTGTGCGGGGATACTTTTAAACTATGTATCTCTGTCTTTTGACGAGAGAGTGTGTGTGCAAGAAGAGTTACAGAGAACCATCTTCTCTATATGGAGAAAGACAGAGAGTGAGAGAGAGAGAAATACCTGTTTTTTCTCTATTCGTGAGGTGTGCAATGTCTCCTGAGAAGACTGCCCGATCCTGCCCTTCTGGAAAGCGTTGTGTACGCTGCTGTTTCTTTGTCTTGTGCGCAAACTTTCAATCCTGTGCACTCCACCTGTGTGTTGTGTACGATGCCGAGCTTGCTCCTCTACGCGCGCGTATACTCCAACTGTGTGCGATCCGTGTGCGCTTTCTGTGTTTTTGCTGCTCGCCTGCTTTCTCTGTGTGCGTTTCTCGTGCGCTCTCTGTGTGCCTAATCTTGATAGGGTTTATTAGAATGCCACGTATGCTACAAGTCCATGTTTTATCATAGGATTAAAAAAAACAAAAGCAATATAAAAAATTAACCAATTCACACGGCCAAAATTAAAGAAATCATGGTTGAAAATATGAAAAACATGCGTAACTCTATACTAGGAATTCACTTTTAAAAAAAAAAATCTTTGGGCGCTGCCGCCCCTTGACCCCGCCCGGGGCGCTACCCCGGACCCCGCCCAGAACAATATCCCAAAATCAACCTCCCAAGCCCCGCCATCGAGAGCGCTATATTCCACATCCCCATCAAGAGCGCTACCCCCAAACCTCACGTGGAAGCGCTGCCTTGTCACCCCATTGTGGCATTGCCCTAAGACCCCGCATCTGGAGTGCTAAATGGGAACATTCTTCATTAGTGAAATTTTGAACATAAATTATATTAGCATATACTTAAATATAATACAAATATTAACATATTAGCTATACTACTAATTTACTATAGCAGTTCTAGATTATGTCCCATACTATATTTAAGGTGCCAAAGGTTTGGCCTTATGGTCCTAGATTTAGCCAAGTGGTCAACACATATAGGACCAAGTGCACACTGTGCCACAAAACTTGGCCACCACTTCACTTGCCAAAGTTTAGGCCACATGGTCAATCCTAACTTTCCAATGTTCTTATTATGTCACCTTTTTCCTCGTGGAAAACCTAGGCTTGTTTTCACATACTCAGGCACTTCAAGCCACAATAAATTGTCATTACTCTTCGACAACCCTTTTGTTCAAGTCTTTGAAAAAACATTGTTTAAGGCCACCCTAAACCATTTTCATTTAGGGGTGTCTAAAACTAGCTTTTTGGCAATTCGAGAAGAAAATGGTCAAAGTTTTATACTTAGTTTTAACCACTTGACCAATTCAAATATTGGAAAGCAAGGTCTTGTAATACTTTTCTTTGGACATCACACATTAAAACCAGGTCCCTCACTTGTCCAAGCTATGCTCTAATACAATAAAGGGCTTTTGGTTTCAAGATGCACCACTTTCCCAACCTTGATTCCATTAAAGAAGCTAGCTCTACTTAGACATTTAATAGCAAGGTCTTGCAGCAGTTTAGATTGAACATTTTCCATGGCAGCTAGGTCCACCACTTATCTAAGATATGCTCTAATAGAGTAAGGGGGTTCTGGTTTCAAGATCCACCACTTGTCCAAACTTGATTTGGGAAGCAAGGTCCTATAATAGTTTGCTTTGGACATTCACCATTACAACTAAGTCCACCACTTCTCCAAGCTATGTTCTAATACACTAAGGAGGTTTTGGTTTCAAGGAGAACCACTTGTACGACTCTGTTTTTGGAAGTAAGGTCTTTACATAGTTCACCTTGGACCTTGGACATTGGATACTACAACTAAGCCCACCACTTGTCCAAGATATCCTCTATATATAGCCAAAGGGTTTGGGTTTCAAGATTCACCACTTTTCCAACCTTTCTTCCATTAAAGAAAGGAGGGGCTTTATAACTAGGTCCACCACTTGTCCAAGCTATGCTCTGATATGGAAAGGGGATTTTGGTTTCAAGGTCCACCACGTGTTCAACCTTGCAAGACTCAAGGGATACTTGGACATTGGAAAGCATAGTCCTATAGTAGTTGATAGGTGGCAGTGGGTATTACAACTAGGTCCAACCTATGCTCTCATATAGCAAAGAGGCTTTGCTTTCAAGGTCCACCACTTGTCCAACCTTGCTTCCATTAAAGAAATGAGGGGCTACGTAAACATTGGCAAGCAAGGTAGCAAGGTTCTAAGGTGTTTCACCTTGGATATTGGGCATTATAACTAGGTCCACCACTTGTCCAAGCTATGCTCTGATAAAGAAAGGGGATTTTCGTTTCAAGGTCCACCATGTGTTCAACCTTTCTAATATAGAAAGGGGATTTTTGTTTCAAGGTCCACCACGTGTTCAACCTTGAAAGACTCAAGGGATACTTGGACATTGGAAAGCATAGTCTTATAGTAGTTGATAGGTGGCAGTGGGTATTACAACTAGGTCCAACCTATGCTCTTATATAGCAAAGAGGCTTTGGTTTCAAGGTCCACCACTTGTCCAACCTTACTTCCATTAAAGAAATGAGGGGCTACGTAAACATTGGCAAGCAAGGTAGCAAAGTCCTAAGGTATTTCACCTTGGATATTGGGCATTATAACTAGGTCCACCACTTGTCCAAGCTATGCTCTGATAAAGAAAGGGGATTTTCGTTTCAAGGTCCACCATGTGTTCAACCTTTCTAATATAGAAAGGGGATTTTTGTTTCAAGGTCCACCACGTGTTCAACCTTGAAAGACTCAAGGGATACTTGGACATTGGAAAGCATAGTCTTATAGTAGTTGATAGGTGGCAGTGGGTATTAAAACTAGGTCCAACCTATGCTCTTATATAGCAAAAAGGCTTTGGTTTCAAGGTCCACCACTTGTCCAACCTTACTTCCATTAAAGAAATGAGGGGCTACGTAAACATTGGCAAGCAAGGTAGCAAAGTCCTAAGGTATTTCACCTTGGATATTGGGCATTATAACTAGGTCCACCACTTGTCCAAGCTATGCTCTGATATAGAAAGGGGATTTCTGTTTCAAGGTCCACCACGTGTTCAACCTTGAAAGACTCAAGGGATACTTGGACATTGGAAAGCATAGTCCTATAGTAGTTGATAGGTGGCAGTGGGTATTACAACTAGGTCCACCACTTGTCCAACCTATGCTCTCATATAGCAAAGAGGCTTTGGTTTCAAGGTCCACCACTTGTCCAACCTTGCTTCCATTAATATAGCAAGGAGGATTTGGTCTCAAGGTTCACCACTTGTCCAACCTATGCAAACCTTTTTCATGTTGTAGCATGATTTTTGGTTTGAAGAGTATTTTTCTATAACTATGGATTTAACAATGTAATCTTTTTACTTACAGGATGGACTTCGAATCTGGGGAGAAAGTACATATGATACTTGACAATGAAATCGTTGGTATTGGTTGTGTGTGTAGAACAGATCCAGATTCCACTTGTGGTGGTACAAAGATAGGGCTGGGAAATGTCTCCATACTAGTGGAGGAATGCTTGAAGGATGTGGTCCTACCTTTTCCTACAATGGATACTTCATCTCTCCAAGGCTCATTATGGAGTGCTGTTTGATGGTCAAAGCTTCTTTTGCAATCTTTTGTATTAAATGGGAACTTAATTGATCCACACGAAAGCTACAATGGTGATGAAGAACATGATCATTCTGATCCTCTAGTTACAGATGCAATACCTATGACAAGCCCAGAATTTGAAGCAATGATTCGAGAGTCTTGGAGAAATCAGAGGGTCCTTTTAAAAGATGACACAATGATGCAAACCATGAATGAAGGGACCATCTTATATGTATTTCCACATGATTATGTCAACTTTCAGGGACTTGGTCCTGATTGTGTGGGTGTGGGTATTGAAAGAGAAAATGCAAGCATTGATGATGTGGTTGAAGTGGGTAGCATCACTTTGCTAAAGTGGCCTATCAAGCAGACAACAATGTTGAATGGGAGCCCATTACAACGCTTTGTTCCTGTTGATGGCATGCATGCTACATATGAGGATGTATCCAACGATGGCAATGTTGGAAAAAAACTTGATGGGAGTAATGTTGTCCAGTTGTCAAGGAAGAGACGATACACTTTCATGAACAGGACTCAAAAATCAAAAGCAGCACCAGCTTCGACTTTTTACCTTTCAAACAAATCAATTCAAAGGGTATCATGCATTGATTGTTGTGCACAAAAATGCTGCCAATTTGCAGATCGTGATATGGTGACAAGGTTACGACAACAATTTTGGGGAGAGTCTCAAAAATCACACACTAATTATGTTTATGATGTTCTTTCTATATGTTATCAGAAAGATGAGAAGTCACGATACCAATTCAGGCTAAATGGCTCTATTGTTTGTTGTAGAGCATGGTATGAGCTACATGGAATACCAAAGACATCATTTTATCGATACAAGGAGAACTTTGAAAATGGTGTGCGCCAATATGTACATGGGAACACATGTACATTGAGAAGGGGACTTCAACATACTAGTTTAGCAAGAGCACTACTAAATGAGTTTGTGGAAAACAACTCTGAGAAGATGCCACATAGAAGTAGAACACTGCTAGATGGCTCAAGAGAGACTCAATTGGTGATTCCATCAACATACAAACAAGTGGATATTTTATGTGAAATCAACACGACACTTGACCAAATGGGCTATGAGAAGAAGCTATCCCAATCTTCTTTTGGTAGAATTTGGAACAAAGAGTACCCACATGTCACTTTAACAAAGACGAGTGAGTTCTCTAAGTGCAATATTTGTAGCTCAATCAAGGCAAGGTTAGAAGCTAAACCTTCTCTTGAAGAGAGAGATCTTCTCTTGAGGGAGAGAGAAGTTCACATGGAACAACAAAAGAGTTGCAGAAGCCTATATTATGCATGGCGCACGTATTCAGAAACTCAACCACAAAAATATGTATGCATAATCCATGATAAGATGGATCAAAAGAAGACTGCCATTCCTAGATTACGCATTGTTCCCAAGGGTGTGTATTCAGGATATAATCTGCATGTGGCATTGATTGGCATGATCACTCATGGACATGGAGAAGGTCATTACGGACACTTTGTCTTGAATGGTTTGTGTCCAGCTGATCCAAATCTTACAATTGGCTCAATTGCTAATTGTTTACATAACCTCGAGAGGATAGATAAGCATCCTCTTGGTGATCTAGTAACAAATGGACTTCCAAGGAGCAATATTTCACTACTACATGCTTTGAACTCAAGGGATGCTTTGGACTACCATAACTTGAGTGATGGAAAAGAGCCCATTGTGCAGTCGTCAGAAATTGTAGAAGAGGAATTGGGGTCAACATTTCGCAGATTGCCAGAGAACTTGTTGCTACAATTGGATAATTGTGCAGGGGAAAACAAAAATCGATACTTATTTGCCTATTTGTCAATGCTTGTTGCAAGGGGTGTTTTCAAAACCATCCAGCTGGGATTTTTAATGGTTGGGCATACACATGAGGACATAGACGCCATGTTTAGTAGGTTTTCAGAGAAGTTGAGAGTTACACAAACCTATACTTTGCCACATTTGATGGATACATTACGAAACAGCTCATCTTCATCTCCAGCTCCATTTTTTCTCACAAAGATCCCCGATTTCAAGCAATATTGTGATGGCTATCTTTGTGATGGACAAGACATACTTGTTGGACATTCCAAACCGCTTCAGTTCAGGTTCTTTATGCAGGATGAGACACCAATGATGCAATATAAGGCACATGTAGGTGTATCAAGTTGGAGTGGAAGTATTCGCCTTTGGAAAACAGACACAGAAGGCAAGCCAATGTTACCACATGGAGATCCACCTCTAGTACAAATGGCGGAGTATGTCAAGGCCCATGAAGAAGTCATTTTGGGGCTAAAGAACTATATAAAATTTTGGAAAAATTTAGGGAATGGTTCAAGTATTCCACGATATTATAGACCCGTGATAGATTATTGGAGTAAGGTAATTGAAGAGATTGGAAAAGCAATCATATCAGAGGGAGTCTTGTATGAAATGTTTTGGCCAAAAACTCAAGAATATTCTCACCTACAAAGCACTACACTGAATTTGCAACAAGGAGCAGAAAGATTCCTAGGCCTTGAAGAGTTGAACGATCATTTTTGTGGGCCTCAACGAGATAGGCCAAGGGAAGAGTTTGACCCTATGTCTGATGTGCACCAAGGTGACTTTCTTATGCTTGTTCCGAGTGACACAGAAATCTATCCAGTGTGGCTTGCAATGGCTTTATCTGACATTGATAATGAGCCTACATCACCAAACTACAGAAACCTCTTGATTCAATATTGGGCACCTTGCGCGAGAAAAAGTGGGATGACAGATACTCAAGCTTACAGTAATTGTTGGAAGGGTTATTGGGCTGTCAACTATAAGGACCCACAAGTGTGGGAAACTATAGATGCAATTGTTTGGTCCTGGAGACCCAACAAAGAAGGACCATTTTCTAGAATAAAGATTCCAGAAAGACATGCTCTAAAAGCCAAAGAAGACCTCACTCGTGCACATCAGCCACACTTGGATCAAAGTTCAGATATGGTATCAAATGTGGAGTAGAATTATGTGGAGCTTCTATTGTGACTATACTAGTCAATTTGTAAACAAAATCTTTTTTGTATCTTCCTTTCTTTTATGTAATTTATAGTTATTATTCAAATCCATGTGTTGTACATCCTCTTGACTTTTGGTGTTTATCAACACCACAATCCTATGAGATTTTCACTTTATTTACTAGCCACACACCTCAATTTTTCCCACTTTAAGTGGAAAATTCCCAAATTACATGAATTCGGTCGATTTGGAGATTCCCATAATGTGAGATTTTTACCAAAATACCTAATATGGTCTTGGATGGTTACACAAGATGGTTGCAAAGGGACAACAATGTGGAAAGTCAATACATTCTTCCTTATTTCATTGAACCTCCTACTCAATTGTGTTTTGGTCAAATGAACAACTAGATCCATGAAGGATGCCAATGCAAAAAACATAAGCCGTCTTATGAAGATATCACCACTTTTGTTTTTGAGGAGGAAAATTCTTTTCCAAGGGGGGAGTAGTGTCATGCCTAGGGTAAGACCAGGTAGACCAAGGGCCCAGGATGGACATGCGATCAAGGGGTTCTATATTCTAGTAGGATATGAGTCTATATTTAGCGAGGTTGGGTGGAGAGATGCATGGTCAAGTCCCCTCTGGTCTAAAAGGATCCTAATGAGGAACACATGGTTAGAGTTGATGACCATAGTGTTGAATTCGAGGAGGAGGTTAGAGCCAATAAGCTGAAAACCTTTTCTATGCATGATAATGATGTGAAATATTTGAAGATTTTAGATCTTGACATTGTGGAAAAATGGGCATTGGAAGTCGATACACTGATTCTAGACATGACCACCAAAGATGGACCACCTTTATTAGAATTGGAAGATTATGATCAAATTGACATTGTGAAGGATTGGGGGGCTGGCCTCTAAAACACCTGAAACCACCACAAAGAAACGAGAACAAAGAGAATATCTCTCTCGAGGTAATGTGAGCTAATATCTACTCACAAATTTTGTTAACCTCTCACACGCTTAACTTTGAGTAGCCTTGACTTGCTTTCCTCTACACCGCTACAACTCCCACTGTACTTGGATGACTAAAGGAAACAAAGGGATAAAATAAAAAAATTAAGTGAGGAAAAAAATGAAAATATCTGAATTTTTTCTTATACAACCAAGGGCTTCACTTCTTACCCTTCCATGTGCTAGTAGAGACTCCATCAGCACTCCCATGTATACACATAGTTTGACCAAAATCCATCCAAATAATTTCTAATATGAGAAGCGCAAAAATTCAGCAAAAAATTTTAAAGAAATTGATGGAAAACTTGGGGAAAACCTTGCCCTTTTTCGTATGTATAAGCAAGGAATTGCAACACATAGTCTACCCTGGACTAGCTACACCACAAGGAATTGCACACAACATAGCTACTGCATACCTAAAACCAAGATGAAGAGAGTTCAATATCAGCACTAAGGACCCAATTTCATTAGCCCATTGAGGAGAGACACACTCTTAACTCACCATGAAAAACCCATGCAAGGCAAGAGGGGCACCTATACATCAACATGTTGTAGCAACATGAGCTTTCCTCTTCACAACTACAAACACCTCTTCACTCATGACCACAAGATGATGAAAGTCATATTATTCATTTTTGTAATGCACCTACTCCCTCTTTGAAACCTCAACACTTCTATGCACAAAAACAACAAAACTACGTACCTTGAACAAGTGGCCCGTATGCGCAGAGATAGTTAGCACACACCGCCTTTGTACACTTTGTACAAGCATGATTTATTTACATCCAAGGGTCATTAGAAAACATCTCTCAAATTCTTTGGTGTGGCCCACACCATTTTGTAGAAACTCATCATGACGTTAAACCTCATAACATATATCGATCGATAATTTGAGACTAGGAGTCTATTGTTAGAAGGACAATAATTTCAAAAACAAATGTGGATAGCTCATGCAAAAATAGGGTATTTAATGCCCTTGAAGGTCATGTATATTTTCAAAATAAAAAATAAAGGTACAACAAACCTTTTTGTACCTCTCTTTAGAAATAGTTTTAACAACAACTTTGTTATGATGACCTTGAGAGAGGTCGAACATACCAAACATCAAGGCTACTTAATTATGGACATGGTCATGGGAATAAGACCTAAAATGCATCAAAAATTTGGTACAAAGGATAGAAATTTTGTCAACATGGTCAATCAAAGGGGTAGTGCAATGCCTAGGGAACTCACCTCAATTATGAGAAATGGGTGAGAGGAGTGGTGTCATAAAATCTAATATCTAACCAACCCACATTATTTTCTCATATTAAATTGATCACTTAATGTGGGATAATAAATGGGAACAAGTGTTAAGATATAGATATGTGCTTATAGATCTATCTCAACACAGGGCCAATAGTAAAGGGGCCCAAATGGGAGATGGTCTATCAAGAGCAAGGCTAACCAATGGAGCATAAGACCTTAGGGTTAGCTTCATTGAAGACCTCCAATAATGTGTGTAAAAGTCCTTTGATCTTAGGTAAGCTAGGGCTGAGCTTGAGGTGGGAACCCGGCCCAAGCTCGAGGTGCTTTTCGTGCTTGTCCTGCTTGAGGTGCTTGATTAAGATGCTTGAGGTGCTTGACTGGCTCCATGCTTGAGGTGCTTGACTTGGTGCATGATTAAGGTGCTAGAGGTGCCTTGAGAAGCTTGCCTAAGATGCTTGTGGGAACACCCCCTACTTCAAGTGCTTAGTCATGCTTGATGACTAAGGGGCTTGCTCATCCAAAGTCAAAAATATCCCTACAAGGAGGGGGGCGAGCCTACAAGGGGGGGGGATGAGAGAGAACACACACACACACACACACACACACACACACACACACACACACACACAAGGGAAGCCCCATCTTGAAGAGGCAACAAGGAAACTTGTCAAGTTCCTCCCCATGTTTCCCTCATGGTGTGCCTGAAGCCTATTGGTTGGCCACCCAAGGGGTCCAATGATAATTTAGGATATTTAATTAATTGATTTTGCATTTATCAAGTCCTCTCTCTCAAAGGGGAAAGGGGGACACTTGTCCCAAGGCTACCCATCTTGCTTGTAATGGTTGCTTCTTGTGATTGGCTAGGCCTGGAGGGGTCCAATGAGCTTCAAGCATGAGCTACAAGGGGGGGTCGAACCAAGAAAGCTAGGGGGGTGCTTAGGGGGTATACTCACCCACACACACTCACAAACACTCTCATTGTGTACTATGCAAAGTGCAAGAGCTCCCTCTCCTTCTCCAAGCAAGTAGAGGTTGAGAGCCTACACCAACCCTCTTGGCTATGGAGTGCAAATCCATCCAAGAGCCATGCTTCAATGCTTGAGCTTGCCATCTATTTCTTCTTCATTACTATGCTATTATGTATGCTAGCACAAGAGTTATGATAAGTGAGGAACTAGCTCTTTCTCGTATGAAATGTTTCTTCTTCCTCTTCCCTACCCTCATTCCCTGCTAGCTCTCTCCACCTTCGAAGGTGTTTGAGGTCTTGGGACTGAGGCTTGGTATAGTTAAAGATTTCTTCAAGTTTAGGTTATGCTATGATGGTGATGCATGAAGCTTTCCATCTTCATTGCTTCACCTAGGTCACAAGGAACACAAAGAATGTATTGTAACAAGTCTTTCTTTATGGGAGAAATCATAATACAAATGCCTATTGGAGGGGGGACCGGCTCCACATAAATCCGGTCCTCAACTGTTGTCATGTTCTCTAAATTCTCTCTCTTGCAAAAGTATTGTCCATGCCAAGTTAACTAATTGCTATAATTATGTTTCTATCTTCAATTATGTCTACCCGCTATGCTCACAAAATCATTTCTTGAAAGTACTCTCATTAAATTCCGCTACTCTCAAATTGAATAGGCAAATTCCATTACATTGGTATCAGAGCATTTGGTTTCTCTTTTCTTGCTTAAGAAGAGAAGTCCTTAAGTAGCCTATAAATGGTTGATGTTGTTAATTATAATAGAGTAAGTGTAACTGGGATCTAATATCGGTTTTGTTAAGCCCACTATGTGGGGGATGGTGCACACCTCGGGAGCTTTGGACTTAATAATGTATTCTTTTTAGACTTGCCTACGGCTTTACCATTATTGAGCCATAAGAAGTCCGAAAGGAGCTAGCCCTTGGCAACTCTGCTATGTTAGACCTACTCCTCTACTCTCTATAATTAACCACTTTGAGCCGTGGGTGTAGATACTTAAGAGCCGATTTTCAAAGGCTAAGAGGAGTGGCAACTAAGGTTTTGAACTGCCAAAGCATACACTAAGTATAAACATAAATTTTGTTAACATGGCTGACAATAACCAAGAGAGTAGAATGAACATTGATAGCTTTGATTTTGCACATGAAGGTGCTAATGATGATGCTCCCATTTTTGTGAATTATCTCATCGCTAGGTTGCAGCAAGCTATGGGCAACCCTGCTTTGCAAGCCGAAGTTACTCAACAACTTCGTGCTTATGGAATTTCCCTTCCTCTCCCAGAGGAGAAAGAGCTTAGGAGGCCTCTTGAAGAGACCCCCAAAAGAAGACTCTCTCCCATTCGAGAGGAGGAATCCAAAGAGAAAGAAAGCAATGAAAGTCTAAGTTCTTTTGAAGAGGTGGCTCCACGAAGACGGCGGTCTAGAAGATCGCCTACTCCTCCCAAGAGGAAAGAGAAACCTATAGTCCTTCTCCTCATCACTCTGAAAGGAAAGAGAGGAAACAAAGGAAGAAAAGGGCTAGGAAGAGGTCACCCTCTTCTCCTTCTTCTTCACCTTCCTCCTCTTCTGATGAAAGTTATGGCTATTCTCCTAGAGAATACAAGAGGGGAGGACATCGCAAATCATTTCCTGCATGGCGAAGGTCACAAAAGTTAAAGAAGTTCAAGGAGGGAGGAAAGAGTATCTCTTTTCTCACCTACGATGGCACCTTTGGTGCTACCGACAAAGTGTTGGCCTTCATCCAGCAATTTGATGTGGCCTTTGGGGACGAGGGCTTCAGAGAGTCCTCCAAGCTACGCCATGTAGCTATGCACTTCCAAAAATCAGCTCATCAATGGTGGGCTAGACTTCGTGGCAATGGAGAAGCCCCAAAGACATGGAAAACTCTACGAGTTTCCATAATGAAGCAATTTCTTCCAAGCGATACTAAAGATAAAGTTCTTACCGAATGGCGCGGCTTGAAGCTTCTCTCTCATGAGTCTATCAACAAGTATGTAGACAAGTTTTGGGATTTACATCTCAAAGCTACTGTCTTTCAAAAGATAGACTTTGCCGAGCAAAGACAGCAATTCTGTCCGGGATTACCTGAAGAGATGGCCGAATACATCAACTCTCAACGGCCTGGTACTATTACCAAAGTAATCCATCACACCATGGTTGCTTCACGCATCAATTTCCATCAAGGGGCTAGACGTAATGTCAAGCCCATGGAAAACAAAGATAAAAATGATGCAAAGGGGAAATCCAATGCACAAAATAATTCCCAAGGCACTTCCAAAAACAACAATAACAACAACAACAATCGGTCCAAGGAGAAGGGAGTTTACAAAGGTAAAAACAAACTCTCTCCTGAAGAGCTTGAAGCTTTTCGCAAGGACCATAAATGTTTCAAGTATGGGGATCAAGGACATGGCTATCGTTCTTGCCCCAAGAAGAATACTCGCAATGAGACTCCTAGGGATTCCACCATTGAAGCCCCAAAAGAGGATGCTCATTGCAAAGTATCATCACTCTCCTATGCTTGGGGAAAGGTAAGAGAGCATGATGCCTTCATCTTGTTTGACCCTGGCTCTACTCTCAACTTCATATCAATAGAGTTGGCCACCAAGTTGGGCATTCAAGCTTTTGAGATGGGAGATATAGTAACAGCTGATGCAGCTTTCAAGGGACAACAAGCCTCCGTTACTCCCTTGATTGGGAAGTTGAGGCTTCATGTCCAAAGCTATGTCAACAAAGAAGAATTCTTCATCTCTCCTCTCCAACATCAGGATGTTATCCTTGGGGCACCATGGTTTGATCGCATGGCTGCCAACATGAAGTTCTCTGAAAGGAGAATTTACTTCACCTACAGGGAAAAGAACATGTATATAGATGCTAGTGAGCGTGGTCGCACTATTCCACTTGTAAATCCTCTTGCTTTTGATAAATCAATGAAGAGCTCAGTTTCTGCGTACATGACTTATGTCAAAGAGTCTCTAAAAACTAATAATGTTTCATCAAATGAAAATGATAGGAATCAAGAAGATTTAGACTTGTCTACTTTTCTAAAAGGATTCCAAGATGTGTTCATCGATGATATCCCTATGGACCTACCTCCAAAACGAGGGGATGATGACCATCGTATTGAGCTCCTTCCAGGAAGCTCACCGCCTAACAAACCTCCTTATCGAGTCTCACAAGCTCAACAAGAGGAGATTATGAGGCAAGTACAGGAATTGGTAGACAAAGGGATGGTGAGGCCTAGTTCCTCTCCCTTTTGTTCTCCAGTCCTTTTAGTGCAAAAGAAAGATGGTACATACCGTATGTGTGTGGACTATCGAGCACTAAACCATATCACTATCAAAAACAGATTTCCCGTGCCTCGGGTAGAAGACCTGTTTGATAAGCTACAAGGCTCTACCTACTTCAGTAGGATTGACCTTAAGAGTGGCTATCATCAAATAAGGATAGTGGATGAAGATATCCTAAAGACCGCGTTTCGCACAACATTTGGTCTTTATGAATATCTAGTCATGCCTTTTGGCTTGATTAATGCACCAGCTACTTTGAATCGTCTCATGGAGAAAATTTTTAGACCATATCGTAAATTCACTAGAGTGTTCTTTGATGATATCATCATCTACTCCAAATCTTTGGAGGAACATAAGCAACATCTCCAAGTGATTTTTCAAGCCTTGAGGGAAAACAAACTTTTTCTCAACCAAAAGAAAAGTGAATTCTTCTTTCAAGAGATTCAATATCTAGGTTATATTATCTCTCACGATGGTATTCGTATGGATCCATCAAAGTTAGAGGTAATAAAATCATGGCCTAACCCAAGGAATCTACATGAGATAAGAAGCTTTATTGGTATGTGTGCATACTATAGACTCTTCATAGCAAAATTCTCTCAAGTAGCCGGACCACTACACGACTTAACAAAGAAGAACGTTAAGTTTGTATGGACTGCTAAGGAGCAAAATGCTTTTGAAAAACTCAAAGAGAAGCTTACTTCCCAACTAGTCCTCGTGCTTCCGGATCTCTCAAAACCATTTGAGGTCCAATGTGAACCTTGTGGCGATTGCCTTGGAGCGGTTTTGCTTCAAGAAGGGCATGCCATAGCATATGAGAGCCGAAGGCTCAATAGTGATGAACGAGTCTTGGGCATTTATGAGAAGGAGCTTTTAGCTGTTCTACATGCCCTAGATACATGGAAGAACTACCTATTGGGGACTCCATTTATCCTACGAACCGACCACCAAAGTCTCAAGTATTTCATGACACAAACCAAAATTTCCGACAAACAAATGAGGTGGGTAAATTTTCTTTCGCAATTTAATTTCCATATTGCTCACATAGCTGGTAAGTACAATCAAGTTGCCGATGCACTTTCACGATGACCAAAAGTTAATGCAGTGTCTATAGCTACTCACAATGATCTATCCTCTATGATAGATGAGTATGCTACTGACCCTGACTTTAGAGACATAATGTCAGCCATTGCTTTGGGGAAGAAAGAGGAACCATTCACCTTGCAGGATGGTTATCTTCTCCACGGAAATAGGCTATGTGTTACCCATTCCCTTCGTGAGAAGGTTATGTATGAATCCCATGATCCTCCATATGCAGGGCATAGAGGTATTCAACCTACTCTCCAAGGAGTAGAGACGTATTTCTATTGGCCTACCATGAAAGTGGACATACAAGAGTATGTTTCAAAATGTGTAGTATGCCAAAAGACCAAGTATGATAGAGGGAAGCAACCTGGATTACTCTAGCCTTTGCCTATTCCAAATTCACCATGGGAGAGTATATCCATGGATTTCATCTTTGGATTACCCAAATCTATCCATGGGAATACAGGAATATGGACAATAGTCTATAGGTTTAGCAAGCAAGCACATTTTATTCCTGTCAAAAAGACTATTAAGGCACATCAAATGGCAACTCTCTTCATATCTCAGATTTTCAAGCACCATGGATTACCCACATCCATCGTGTCAGATAGAGATCCTAGAATGACCAGTAATTTCTGGAAAGGTCTCTTTGAAAATCTAGGAACAAGATTGAATTTCTCTTCGGCCTATCACCCACAAAAGGATGGCCAAAGTGAGATAGCCAATCTTACGATACTCGATCTACTCAAGACTTATGTTACCGAAGCAGATCAACGCTCACAATGGGAAAAGTATTTACCTCTAGTAGAGTATGCCTACAATAATACTGTACATACTTCTACGGGGAAAGCACCTTTCGAGATCATAGAGGGAAGACCTAAAAGTCCCTTGCTACTCAAAGTACATGGGAAGATCTTCACCGCCGATGAGTATAGCCGTGACCTACAAGAATCTTTTCAAAAGATTAGGGAGGCTATAGCCATCTCTCAACAAAGGAAAAAAGCTGTTGCTGATAAGCACAGAAGAGCCTTAATGTTCAAAGAAAATGATTGGGTCTTACTCAAGTTTCCTAAGGCTCGATTAAGGCAAACGACGGGCAAAAATCCTACGGGCCATCAAAAGTGTTATGCTAAACTAGCAAAAAGATACTATGGTCCTTTCCAAATCTTGAAGCCCATCAATGATACGACTTATCAACTCAAGTTGCCCAATCATTGGCTTATACACAATGCCTTTCATGTAAGCCTACTTAAGCCCTACAAAGGAGAGCCACCAACTGAACCAATTATTGAAGACCCTCCCGAAGTTGAAGACCAAGAAGAGGTGCTACAACCCGAAGCTGTCCTTCGGCATGAAGACAAGGTTCTACGACATGGTAAGATAATCCGACGGTATCTTATTAAGTTCAAAAATTATCCTTTTGAAGATGCTAAATGGATGCAAGGAGTACAACTTAAGGATAGTATGAACCTTGTCAATGCTTACAATGCTTCATTAGAGTAAGCAAATGTACAACTCTCTTTTAAATGACTCATGTTTTTGTCTTATAAGACTAATCCTCTTTTTAATTGTGCACAAATTTAACTAGTATGCATGCTTAGAATCATGTTTGTGATGACGACGTCTCTCAAACACCAAGTAGAATTTGTCACTCTACTTTGGGAGAATGAAATGGACTAAAGAGCAGACATGCTTGCGGCAGCTATGTCTCCCAAGCACCAAATGGATTAGTCATCCATCTTGAAAAGATGTCGTAGGGTAAAAAAGGGATCCTCTACCCGCTAAGTATGATTGACTAATGACTAAGGCTTTATCTTTTCTACCTCATAGTCGAGGACGACTATGATTTCAAGAGAGAGGTAATTTCATAAAATCTAATATCTAACCAACCCAAACTATTTTCTCATATTAAATTGATCACTTAATGTGGGAGAATAAATGGGAACAAGTGTTAAGATATAGATATGTTCTTATAGATCTATCTCAACACGGGGCCAATAGTAAAGGGGCCCAAATGGGAGATGGTCTATTAAGAGCAAGGCTAACCAATGGATCATAAGACCTTAGGGTTAGCTTCATTGAAGACCTCCAATAATGTGTGTAAAAGTCCTTTGACCTTAGGTAAGCTAGGGTTGAGCTTGAGGTGGGAGCCCGGCCCAAGCTCGAGGTGCTTGTCGTGCTTGAGGTGCTTGTCATGCTTGAGGTGCTTGATTAAGATGCTTGAGGTGCTTGACTAGCTCCATGCTTGAGGTGCTTGACTTTTTGCATGATTAAGGTGCTTGAGGTGCCTTAAGAAGCTTGCCTGAGATGCTTGTGGGAACACCCCCTACTTCAACTGCTTAGTCATGCTTGATCAATAAGGGGCTTGCTCATCCAAAGTCAAAAATATCCCTACAAGGAGGGGGGAGAGCCTACAAGGGGGGGGGATGAGAGAGAACACACACACACACACACACACACACACACACACACACACACACACACACACACAAGGGAAGCCCCAGCTTGAAGAGGCAACAAGGAAACTTGTCAAGTTCCTCCCCATGTTGCCCTCATGGTGTGCCTGAAGCCTATTGGTTGGCCACCCAAGGGGTCCAATGATAATTTAGTATATTTAATTAATTGATTTTGCATTTATCAAGTCCTCTCTCTCAAAGGGGAAAGGACACTTGTCCCAAGGCTACCCATGTTGCTTGTAATGGCTCCTGCTTGTGATTGGCTAGGCCTCGAGGGGTCCAATGAGCTTCAAGCATGAGCTACAAGGGGAGGTCAAACCAAGAAAGCTAGGGGGGTGCTTAGGGGGTATACTCACCCACACACACTCACAAACACTCTCATTGTGTACTATGCAAAGTGCAAGAGCTCCCTCTCCTTCTCCAAGCAAGTAGAGGTTGAGAGCCTACACCAACCCTCTTGGCTATGGAGTGCAAATCCATCCAAGAGCCATGCTTCAATGCTTGAGCTTGCCATCTATTTCTTCATCATTACTATGCTATTATGTATGCTAGCACAAGAGTTATGATAAGTGAGGAACTAGCTCTTTCTCGTATGAAATGTTTCTTCTTCCTCTTCCCTACCCTCACTCCCTGCTAGCTCTCTCCACCTTCGAAGGTGTTTGAGGTCTTGGGACTGAGGCTTGGTATAGTTAAAGCTTTCTTCAAGTTTAGGTTATGCTATGATGGTGATGCATGAAGCTTTCCATCTTCATTGATTCACCTAGGTCACAAGGAACACAAAGAATGTATTGTAACAATTCTCTCTTTATGGGAGAAATCATAATACAAATGCCTATTGGAGGGGGGACCGGCTCCACATAAATCCGGTCCTCAACTGTTGTCATGTTCTATAAATTCTCTCTCTTGCAAAAGTATTGTCCATGCCAAGTTAACTAATCGCTATAATTATGTTGCTATCTTCAATTATGTCTACCCGCTATGCTCACAAAATCATTTCTTGAAAGTACTCTCATTAAATTCCGCTACTCTCAAATTGAATAGTGAAATTCCATTACAAGTGGGGATCATCACAAACATAGGAAAATCAGGTGACACTAGATCCAAAAAAGGACCAAAAAAGTCACCATTACCAATAAGCTATATTTAAGGATTAGGTGGAGGACCATGGATCAGGAGAAGAAGTAACGAGCATAATCAAAGAGTCAAAACAATTGATTTTCAAGAATAGGTCAAAAATACAATGGATCTGGGGATCCATACCACTTAGCAAGTTTCAGAAAAGTGCTAAGAGCAAAGAGACTTTTTTACTCATACTCATCTTGAAGGATTTGGAATGGTTTTGAGAGGTTAGGCTTTGACTTGGTTCCAAACAATACCTCCTAGATTTATTGTTACAAACTTACCGACGTTGGCTAAAAGATTTGTGGTTGCATGATCAAAATGAAAATCAAACATTGTATGATAGCACAAATCTATAGCTTTAAACAAAACAAGGAGAGTCTATGATAGATTGCATTAAGTAGAATGAATCAATACATTGACAGATGCCCAAATTTAGATATTCCACTCGGGGAGAGGCTTGTCTCATTATTCCTTGGAGGTCTAATCAACAAGAAGTTGCATGCTATACTTTAGAGCAATAAACACACTACCTTGGAAGAATGCACCCTAGATGTGATAGAATCGGGGGATAATTGGGAGATCTTTATTGCTAGAGATTATCGTAATTGACTAAAAAAGAATACAAACATCTCCCCAAACCATTTCACTCATATAACTTGTTAAAAAAAACTTTTAATACTGGAACAAAATTCAAGAAATTAATAAATAACTACATACAAAGACTAAAAATTGTTTACATAGGAACACAAAGAGTAGGCATTGCACAAGGGACCAATCCTCTTCTCCTTCTTCATTTAGCATGTCAAACCAGTACATCCAATTGGGATAAGCCCTAATTTTTTTATCTAGAGAGTTTCTTTTCCTTTTCCCATTACAAATAATGACTAATGATTGAAAACTACAAACAATTTATTGAGAAAAATAAACTGCTTTCCTTTGACTCTAGCACCTAGCACAACCCAGGCAGAGAAAGTATTTTTAACCAAAAAAAAAAGACTTGAAATCAATACATCCCTTTTGACCCATCAAGGTAAGGTATTAGTAAGCAATTCTACATGGATTGTAGTGCCTAGAACTAGATCCAAGTTGCACTCACATGTGAGAATTTTTGTCTTTACCCTTAACCAAAAACCCCCTTAGTGTTTGAAAACACTTTTGTAATCAAATATGTCAATGGTTGACTTTGGTAACTCCCTTTAGGGCACCCCCAAAATATTAGTACACTTCGACATTTTCACATTAGATTCCTCCACCTTTTCAGTCTCTTCAGGTTGAGCTTCCTCTAAAGATTTTCCTTCCTTACCAGACAAATCTTTAAAAAGCAACTTCCCTGCATTCTCTTCTAGCACCTCTTGAACCACTTTTGCAATTATGTCCCTTGCTTTAGCTTCTTGTTTAGTCATCTCTTCAACATGATCTTTAATTTCTTGCACCTCACTGCCTTTTCCAATGAGCTCTTGTGTCTCTGTAGTCTCTACTAAAGTGAAAAAAACTTGGTTGACATATACCATCCGTCAAGGTCTAGGTCTTCTTTAACCATGTCTCTAAGCTTCCCTTGTAGCTCCTTGCATGCTTGGACTCTACTCAGTAAAATGACGTTTTTTGAATGAATCCTTGAGTAATCAAATCTCAAAAATTCCAATTGTTCACTTAAAGCTACAAACCATTTATCTTTCCACTCTTGAAGTCTTTCTACAATACTTTCTCTCTTGTACAATTGGGATTAATGAAATAAAGCAAAATATTTGGCCTTCTTTAGTTCTCACTTCAAATCTTCAATAGACTCTCGAGATCCTTCATCAAATTTTCTTTCTGAGATCTCTTTGCCACTTTTTGCAATTTTGAAAGTTGACCTTGCACTTGGAACTTTTCCATTTGCATTACAATGTAGTTAAGCTCTCCTGACCAACATGATTCTTCACTAACTCCAAATATTTTTAAGCATCTGCAATGCTAATTTTACTTCAGATTTACTAATTAGCTTCCCTTCTCTCTCAAATGCAATTGGAATGTCTCTTCTCTCCTCAATTTATTATATATCTAACTTTTTTCTCTTTAGCTTCAAATAAGGTTTGGTAGAGAAAATGTTAGTTGTTGTTTGCTTTGAAGTTTCTTTTGGAGTTACCAAAAGTGTATTCATATCAGCATAAAAATCCATTCCCAAAGTTCTCAAGATCTATTCTTGATCTTGAGAACTCATTAAAGATGTTCCCTAACCATGTTTGACCTCTTGTTGACATTTTTCCCCTGATTTTCCTATGCATACTCTCTATTTCTAAATCCTTACTTTCTCTAATTTGAGTTTCAAACATTGAGGATCCTCTTCCTACTAGATTTTGCATGTCCATCTTTGTTGGAGTGGTGGTAAAAAGAGATTTCATCCTCATAGCATGAACCTATAATGTTGTCAGGAAGGGTGCGGTTTTATCTTTCCTTTTCTTTCTTTGATACAACTCTGTGTTCAGCCTTTGAAATAATAAACTAGCCCATCCAACCTTCCTGCCACTCTCTTCTCCATGAAGTATGGCATAGTTCTCCTTGGAGATGTACTTCAATATTTTTAACACACAAACTCCTTGGAGATATACTTCAATTTAACTAACACACAAATTAAGTACCACTTAATTTGTTGGTGCCTGAATGAATTATGTATCTTTGAGAATGGGTAAGAATTTCTATTACCTTGGACTGGGCCAAACTTTGACTCCATCAAATAATCAGAAGCTTTGACCACTTCCAAAAGCACATTGAAAATTGCTCCCAATAGTGCATGGTTTAGCTAAAACCTGCCAAAAGTCTTGCCCTTTGTATTTTGAACCTGATTAAGATTATTAATGACTGTAAGGTTTTTTCTCTAGTCTTTCCAAGGCAACATGGCACAATCCAACAAGCCAATCTTCTCCAGAAAAAAAATTTATACTTGTAGTCGATTGAAGTCAATTTCTTGATGAATATCCACAAAGGTGTAGTCTACTCGACCCATCTCCATTGCTGATGGTGCTCCTCTTCAATAATCACATTGGGTGATGTTGGTAGAGTTTGAGCAATATCTTTGGATTTTCTTGTATACCTCCTTGTCACCATTTCTTTCGGCTCTTCCACTCTCGAGGAAGTTGCTGCTGCAAATTCTCCTACTTTAATTGCTAAAGGATTTTTAGACATAGTAAAAGATAAACAACATGCACAAATCTTCAAGAAATACAAGCTCACACGTGAGGGTGATGAGAGGTCTATGATGCAAGGTACATTTAAGCCCATTTCTAATTCTAGATTTGAAACTAGTTGATGTGATCTTTCACCACTTATGGCATAAAACTCTCCAAAAGATCCTCCTTGATTTATGATTCTTGTCTCACCCTCCTTGAAATGGAAACTCCCACTAGCATAAGGCTTCAAACGGAATCCATTAATAACCTTTGGAAAAATTATTCCCTTAAGGTTAGTTAACAAATAGGTTGAAGGCCCAATATCTTCGACAATCTAAAAAGGTCCCAAATACCTTAGCTTCAACATTCTTGGCATTTTTCCTAACCTATTGTTGTACAATTATACCCAATCTCCCTTTGAAAAGGTTTTGTGTTTGAAATCTCTATCCATGGTTGTATTCTTTGGATTGGTTGAGTGATGTAGGTAACCTAAAGTTTGCTTTCTTCTAATTTCAAGAGTTGTTCCTACCTGAAAATTGAAGAATCATCCCTTTGACAATGTATATTGTATTGAAACCCTTGATTTTGACATAAAAGACTCCATTAGCACAATGGCTTCTAACCCATACACCATCTTAAATGGTATCATTCATGTATTGAACTTGAGTGCTATCGTGAATTCCCACAATGCAAATCCAATTTAGTGTCCTTGTTTTTTGAAAACATCCTTCTCAAAATTTTGATCAAGATTTTACTTTCGGACTCTGCCTGATCATTTGCTTCATAATAATATATTGTGGACCTTTTATGAATAATCAAGTGGTATTCAATCAACTTCCTGATTACTTTGTTAATGAAATGTCCTTCTTGATCAAAGATCAACTCCATTGCACATCCAAACCTTGTCATAATATTCTTGTACAAAAACTTTTTCACACTTTTGTTTTTATTATCCTTCATTTCTTGTGCTTCCACCCATTTGGTGCAATAATCTATTGCCACAAAAATGTACCTGTTGCTTGTATACTTTTGGTTTGACAGGCCCCACAAAATTAAGACCCCACTTTTGAAATGGCTCAAGTGGAAGAATTGGTTGGAATAACATTTTGTTTGCAACCAATGATCTATCATCCCTTTGGAAAGTCAAACAAGTCTCCACATACTGGTGAGCATCCTTGAAAATTGAGGACCACCACAAGCCTGCATGAAAAATCTTATTTATAGTATTATCCCTTGAAAAGTGACCCCTACATTCGGCCAATATTAAATCTTGTTCAAAATTTTGAGCACACCGTTTCAAAATTTGATATATCCCCCTCTTGTGGAGAACAACCATAATGATTGTAAAGTCATGCTTCTCCATGCCAACTCTTTCCTTTTCACCATTAGAATTTCTTTTGAAAGGATTCCATGAAGTAAGAAATGAAACATTTCTTCATACAAAGAGTCTTCATCAACAACTAGTTCTATTGGGAATAGTTCTACATTAGGAAGCTCATTCATTGTTTTAATAGGTTCTCTAGTAGTGAACATGCTCAACTAGTCAGCTATCACATGCTCTTGACCTAGCATGTGTATCACTGAATAGTCAAGTTCTTGCATCAACAACACCCATCTAGCTAACCTTCTTGAAAGATGAGGCTTCTTAACCAGATGCTTGAATTTGTGAAATCCAAAAATCATTCCTAAGCATCCCCTTTCAATCACTGTATAGCTCCTATCTACTGGTGTGAGCACCCTACTGGCATAATAAATTGGTTTGAACCACCCATTTTCTACTTCTTGCATGGAAACTGCTCCACTTCTACATGGGATGCATCTACAAACAAGTGAAATGGTAATTCCCAATTTGGTGGAATTAGTATTGGTGCAGTCACCAAAATCTTCTTTAGCAAGTTGAAAGCAATTTTTGTTCCTCTTTCCACACAAAATCCACATCCTTTTTTTTCAAATGTGTGAGTGGTAAACATACATGATCCAGGTACCTCAAGAACCTGATATGCCACTTCACTTGACCAACGAACCTCATCAATTGTTTCAATATCTTTGGTGCTAAAGCCTTTAGGATTTCCTCTACCTTCCTTGAGTCAATTACTATTCCCTCTTTACTCATGGTATGCCCCAATAAAATTTCCCATTTTATAGCAAAGGCACATTTTGGAGGGCTCAATGACAATCTAGATTCTCTACTTTTCTCAAAACCCAATATCAAATGCTTTAGGTGATTCTCCTTCTTTTGTCAAACACTAAAGTCATCCAAAAATACCTTAATGAAGGTTTGCAGCTAAGGAACAAACACCTCCATGACCCGCTTTTAAAAAGTAGGATGTGCATTCTTCAATCTAGAGTTCATTTCACTATAGAGGCATACACTCTCCATTCAATTATGAAGGTTGTTTTGTCCCTATCCTTTAGGGAGATGTTTCTCTTACTATAGCCACTAAAACCATCCAAAAACGTTTACATCTTCTCACCTACTAATGCATCCAACATTGTATCACAATATGAGAGAGGAAATGGATCAATAATTGTTGCAAAATTCAATTTCTTCTAATCTATACACACCTTGATTTTCCCGTCCTTTTTTGGGATTAGCACAATTGGTAATAGCTAGTTTACTTTGTCTATTGCGTAAATGAAATCAACTTCAAACAATTTGTCAATTTCTTCTTTCACCTGCTTGGCATAATTGGGGTTCATCCTGTATCCCTGCTTCTTCACTAACACCGCATCTATTTTCAAATCAATGGTGTGTTGGCATACAGCTAGATCTACTCCTTGTTAAGTATGGAGCTTGAGACTAGCTTCATCCGAATATTATCGCCATGACGAAGGCCGAAAAGTGGACAAAAAATGGCGGGTCAGTGGCCGGTGGCTAGTGGTCGAATTCAATGGCTGGTGGCCAATTTCAAAGGACTACCTTCACCGGAATATTATGGCCGCGACGACGGCCAAAAAATGGTGGCTCCAGTTGGCATGTGGCCGGTTTGCTCGAGGCTAGCTTCACTGGAATATTATGGCTATGATGGCGGTCGAAAAGTGGTCAAAAGATGGCGGGTCATTGTTAGCAGCGGCTAACGGCTACACCAATTATGCACCAAGCTATGGATGTGCCATAGTGCACAATATTTACTTTTCAATGTATAGGGCTTGGGCTCATTTAGGAGTTCCAAATTTGTATGAGTCTAGGCTAGAGAGCTCACTTTATCCCATAGTTGAAGGGTTTGAGGCCCAAAGCTATAAAAGAGCCCTATGCTTAATGAGAGGTGATTCTAGAGTGGTCCTTTTGAGAACTCTCTCCCTAGAGTAGCTCTTGATGTCCTAGCCTTTGAGCTTAATGCCCATTCTTAGAAGGCTAGTGCTAATCACATGTAATTAGTGTAATCCTCTCTTAATTAATTTAGTCTTCATTATGTTGTCAATCATGTTTCTCTACTTTCCTTCATTGTTTTGAAGTGTTGATCTTCTCTAATCTAACTCTTACTTATGCTAAGCTACTCCGATTAGTGGAGTCCTTATCTAACTCTCTCGATTAGGTGGAGTGGGCGTACTCGTGATTGAGGGATTAGATTTGTCCTCTAATAGTGTGCTTGTGTGTCTGTAGGTTTAAGAAGCCTTGAGCTTAATTTGATTATGTGTGACTTGATTTGGACACCATGATTGGCATGGTTGGGGCGGCCGACTTGAATGCGATCTTGTGTGCTTAATCGTCAATGCATGTAATTAGAGTTGTGCTTGAGAGACTCCAAGATTAGTGTGTTTCACTTAGTTGCTTGATGTGTGTAGATGATTGCTTGTATTGATGATTGATGTACGATTAGGATTAGTTGATTTGGGATGATTTCTATTTGCATTGGAGGATGCACGCTCTTGAATCCTCTCAATCTTTGCATCCGATGACTCTCTCGCACATTCTTTGTGTGATGCCTCCAAGCCCTAGCCGGATCATGCTCTCTCTCTCTCTAGATTGATAGATTTTGTGGGAGATTTCCTATGCTGTGGCGAGCCTCAAACATTGGCGCCGCTACCGGGGACGGGTTGCCTAAGCTAGTGGAGTTGAGGTTGCAAAAGATAAGAGTAATTTGATTACTTATTTCTTGTAATTAGGTAGGATTTGATTTGTGTGTAGTGTAATTAGGTTTAATTAGATGTGTATAGAGTCATTTCACTCCAAAAACCCCTAAATTCTTTTGATTTTGCTAATTTTTCACTAACCTTCACTAATTTTGAATCCCATTCATGTTAATTTCATGCTAATTATACTAATTCCATGCTAATTTCATGCTAATTGTGCTAGCCTAACCACTAATTTTGATTTGGAATGTATGCTAAATCCCCTTAATCGAGGAGGATCATCACTCTTAATTGCTCTAAGCTATGCCTAATCATGTGATTGAGTGTTGATTTTGGTCAATTTTTTTATCAATTTTGGACCCAATCAGAGTTGCACACATGTGTGTGCAATGGAGTTTCTACGTGAGGAGCAAGTGATTAAGCGAGCAAGTAATCAATTGTAAGTGGATTGACCTACTTTGTTCAATTTTTGATTGATTAAGTTGATCCCATTGAGTTGATCAATCATTGCTAATTAGGTGTGTGTGCCTAATTGATGGAATTTATGCCTAATTTGATGAAATTGGATGCCTAGATGCTTGAGGAATGGTAGTTTTGCATAAATTGTGTGTGCAAATCACTAAATTGATGTGTATGTGAGGCTATTCCGGTCACGGAGTAGGCCTAATTGCCAAAATTAGGGCAAGATTTGAATGTGTGTGCCCATTTTAAATAACTTTGATGAGAAGATTTATGGTCAAATTGAACACCTAAATGCTTGTAGATTGATGATTTTGCAAGAAATGTGTGTGAAAACATTAGGAATTGGCCTAATTTCGTTGCTAATTGAGCAAAAAAATTGGATTTGTGCACCTAATGTTTGTGTGTGTGCAATGCTAAATTGAGTTAAAATTTGGTCAAATTTCTTTTAAAATTGAGTTAATTTAGCATGTGTATACTCATGTATGTGTGATCAAGTGTGCAATTGATGAAATGCAATGAGTGTTTAATGAAATTTTTGCACAAATCGACGGCCTAAATTTAAGTGTGTGCCTAATTAATGGCCAATTATGCCTATATTGGGGATGAATAATTGGTAGCAAGTACCAATTATGATGATTATTAGACCTAAAGATTGGTGTGTACATAATTGATCAATTTGGGATTTTGATATAAATGACTCAATTTGTGCGTAATTGGGGATGATTGAGGTGCAATACCATTACCACATATGCTAAATTGATTAGATATGGTGTACATTTAGTTTTCCACAGTCAGGTATGAATGAAGAATATAAATGGGATTGAGCGATTAAGGCTATTGGATATGAGCAATTAATGTTGCAATGATTGATAAATTGGGCTTGGATTGGAACTCCGATTACAAGCAATGCGAATAGGAAGTGGACACATGAGGTGCACAAAGGAAGGAGAGATTTTAATTTTTTTAATAAATGGCTCAAGTTTTCAATATGTCAGCCCGTGGCATGATCTGTACACGTTAAAATTGGCTTGAAATGGAATTAAGGATTGCAAATATCACTAGATGTGGTATATTTCAATAGAAGTGTAAATTGGTTGCATGGTTGTGTATAGCATAGGGCGTCAATGTGTGATTCCCTAAGTTTTGGTTTTCAAACTTTTTTACACTACTATAGGTGTTTGCCGTGGAAATGAGCCCCAAAAAAATAAATAAAAAAATCAAACCTTGCTGGCCTCATTTTGTCGCCAAGCCAAGGAATGAGCAGTGAGCACCCAAGCTTGGCTTGTAGCCGCACACACACACATTTTTGGGCCCTCCATGCCCAACTTCAATGCTGGCAGCCTTTGGCGCTACTCACACACACATACTGGTGGCCTAAATTCTCGCCTTGGCTCGGAGCTCTCCAGCCACCCCACACACCCACACACACAATCCCGTTTTTCCCTCCACTTGCCTCAATGCCCTCCCTTCTTGGCCGCTTGTTCGCCAAATCCAAGCAGCTCCAGCTGTCCTCCTGAGCAAACGGTTTCTAGATGCTTGGAGCTACAAGACCTCATCCCACTTGCATTGCCAGGCTCAAACAGTGTGACACACACTTTTGTATGCCCCCAGATGCGCCATCATCTATGCAACAGGTTACGGCATCGCCTTGCTTGACTTTGGACTGATAGACAGCAGATCCATTCAACCCATCCTCACATAACTCTTCCCTCTCAGAGTCTCAAAAAGAAAAAAAAAAGAGCCCTCCAGACTCACCGTCGTCAGAATATCCACTCTCAACTCTTGCACTTGCCATGTGTGCCATCGACAAGCAGCAGAAATCTAACTAAACAAACACACACACACACACACACACACACACACACACACCGATTTGCTAAGTTTGTTGCAGCCGAACATGCAAACAAAGAGAAGCTTAGCATTCTTTGTGAGACCTGTACTAGCTCTTTTACGCCCCTTCACACATGTACAAAGATGACATTGATAGCCTGGCACCTAACAGCCTCAAGATCACACACACCCTCGCGATTAAACATTCTTGTTGATGCACTCGAAACCCACACCTTGTCATTTGTCCAGGTCATCAACCACTCTCTTCCTCAGCTCACTGAAACCGACTTGTACACAAGCATAACAGAAATCATTTGACGTTAATTTGTATTTTTTAAGAGAGAGAGTTCCCACCCAATGTGACCCAAACATTCTAAAAAAAACAAGGGCCCTATTGAGCCAATTGAGAAATAAAAAGGCGAGTAAGGGGACTAGGAAATTAACAAAAGAAAATGATGATTGATCAGTCCTTGTGTTGATAGGTCTCTTTTTAGGACTGAAGAAAAATGCGACTTTAAACGGATTTATGAGGATTTAGTGATCAATATAATTCTCTCTCCCTTTTTTCTCTCTCTCTCTTTTGCTTCATATGTGAAAGGATACTAGAAGGGAGCACGAACATATTTTTTTTGAAGTCATTTGCAAATGTTGCAATAAATTGTGGGGCTTGTGATGATTCTTGACATTTTTGAAGGGTTATTGATCTATGGTGATCGAGAACCAATTAGCCAACCGAGGGAGCTAGCATTTTACTTACACTCTCTTCTTCATTGCTATAAATGCCATATGAAAGCAAGAATGTGGGTATTAATTGTGTTCATTGTGATTATTTGGCCCATGCATTCGTCTAGTGCTTGGCTTGCTTGCAAAGGCTCAAATGAAATTCTTCTTCATTACATGTGGGGTCCATCTGGAGCTACGTACATTGACAGTAAATTGATCCTTGATGGAGAGTGTGCATTAAAATTTGGATTTAACATTGCTTTTAGTGCTTGAATCCAATGAGAAATCATGATGGAAAAAAGATATCATTCTGGGGCTTGTGATTGAGTATGCTTTTAGTGCTTGTGTTGAATTTACCAAATGCTTAAGAGCACTAACATTGATCTTGTTTGATGGTCAAGAGAGAGCACGAGAATTTTGGGGTTGTGGTTGATGGTGCATTTTTAGTGCTTGTATTGATTGAAAAATGCTTTCATGCACCAACAAGTGAGCTTTTCTTTGAAGGGGTGTGGCAAATGTGTGATTCCAAATGATCCAAGAAGGGGTCATCATTGCAAAATTTGCAAAATTTGGCTAATTAGAGCCATTCCATGTTTGGATTAAAGTTGTAATGCTAGCTCATAGCTGGTCTAAAAATGCAAAATTTTTCATTTGAGCTAGTGTTTAGCCAACTTTTTGAGCTTTCAAGTACAAATTTGGCTATTGAGAGCCATTCATTTTCAACTCATCAAGTTGAAGTCATCTCTAGCTCATAGATTGCTCTAAAAATGTAAAATTTCATGTGAGCTAGTTGTTAGCCAACTTTTTGAAAAGCTTTAAAAATTGTAAAATTTGGCTTTTGAGAGCCAATTCATTTCATTCAAAAGTTGCATTATTTTCAGCTCGTGTATTGTTTTTTCGTTATTTCATTGAGCTAGAAACTAATCAACTTTGAACCATACATGAGAGGTTGTAAAAATTGCAAAATTTGCTTATGTAGAAGCATTTTTATCTCTCTCATTGTTGTTTTGTATGCATAAATTTTCTACTTAAGAGCATCATGTGCATAACCAAAGGCACTTTTTTTCCCTTGGGTCTTTTCCCTTTAGCAAATTCGGGTATGCAAGACCCTAGCTTTAGGTATTCATTAATGTTTTTTGGTGTGCTTTTGGATTTCAATAATTGGCTTTTGTAGCTTGTGTTTACACTTAGCTTCAAAAAGATTCTTTCTGCAAATAAAAAGGATACAAAGGCTTCTCTAAACGAAGGAGATGCTTGCTCAAGGATGCTCAAAAGAGAATGAATAGGTGTAATCCCTCCATGATTTTTCTCTTTGTTCATCTCTCCATTCTCTTGCTTGGTTTAAGTGAAATTTTGCTTCTAAGCTATGGTTTGTTTTCATGTTAGAAAGCTAAGCATTTTAAAGTTTCAACACTTTGCTTTGTGAAAATTAACTCATCAAAAAATTAGGTTTTATGTATGTTAATCATAGGTAATTGTCCTTGACCTTAGGTTAATGTAGGTTCATTTCTTGCTAGTCTTAGATTCTTAGTGATAGTCTTAATATTCCATTCATTTTTGTCATGACCTAGGGCTATGATTAGGCTTTAGTCTTTTTTAGTCCAATTGCCATTAGTATCTTATAAAGGAAGCAATACAAATGTGCAAAAAAAATGAACCATGAAGCAAAGAAGTGTCCAAAAAAGTAGCAAAAATGGTACTAAGCACATGAAAATAAAAATTCTATGTTATGTTGTGTCTATGTGAGGCCTAGTGCCTTATTGGCACTTGGTAGGCGAGGGTAATCACCTTGGATCGCTTGGTCAAGGCTCTAAACCAATGCCCTAGGTTGATAGGGGTTAGCCGTCGCCTTGGTAAGCTAGTAGGCTTTTGGAACACCTTCTTGAGGGTTCAAGGAGCTGAGAGTCGCACCTAGACTTGCCTTGGGGTGGTAGCCTTGTGATTGTGCTTTAATTTTTCAATGAATGACTAAATTAAAACTTCTATGAGCTTCAAAAAAGCTTTGACAATGTACTAATAGATTAGGAGCTTTTTTATAGGCTATAGACATGATAGACTTGAATGATTTATTAAGATTGTTCACATAGTTTTACGCTAGTAGGTTTATGAACTTGCATTAACATAGGGTCATAATTGATTGCTTGTGTTTCATGCATAAAACTGAAATTTCAAGTGGTTTAATCTTCACAATAGTTCGAGTATTTTTTTGCTTTATGTTGTCTAGTTTTTTACTATAATTGACCCATCTTTTAGAAGCAAAAAATTCACTTTGTATGATTGTTCATTTATGCTTTATGTTTTGATCATTCTTGGTGGCCTTTGATGCTCATTACTTGTTCTTATGTTTTGCAGCTTAAAATTTCTTCCTTGGAATTGCTTTCTACCATGTCACCGAGTCTTGCTTCACCGGCACACGAGGACGTGCACCAAATTAGGAAGGAGGGAGTGTTAGCAGCGGCTAACGGCTACACCAATTATGCACCAAGCTGTGGATGTGCCATAGTGCACAATATTTACTTTTCATTGTATAGGGCTTGGGCCCATTTAGGAGTTCCAAAGTTGTATGAGTCTAGGCTAGAGAGATCACTTTATCCCATAGTTGAAGGGTTTGAGGCCCAAAGCTATAAAAGAGCCCTATGCTTAATGAGTCTAGGCTAGAGAGATCACTTTATCCCATAGTTGAAGGGTTTGAGGCCCAAAGCTATAAAAGAGCCCTATGCTTAATGAGAGGTGATTCTAAAGTGGTCCTTTTGAGAACTCTCTCCCTAGAGTAGCTCTTGATGGCTTAGCCTTTGAGCTTAATGCCCATGCTTAGAAGGCTAGTGCTAATCACATGTAATTAGTGTAATCCTCTCTTAATTAATCTATTCTTCATTATGTTGTCAATCATGTTTCTCTACTTTCCTTCATTGTTTTGAAGTGTCGATCTTCTCTAATCTAACTCTTACTTATGCTAAGCTACTCCAATTAGTGGAGTCCTTATCTAACTCTCTCGATTAAGTGGAGTGGGCGTACTCGTGATTGAGGGATTAGAGTTGTCCTCTAATGGTGTGTTTGTGTGTGTGTAGGTTTAAGAAGCCTTGAGCTTAAAATGATTATGTGTGACTTGATTTGGACACCATGATTGGCATGGTTGGGGTGGCCAAGTTGAATGCGATCTTGTGTGCTTAATCGTCAATGCATGTAATTAGAGTTGTGCTTGAGATTAGTGTGTTTCACTTTGTTTCTTGATGTGTGTAGATGATTGCTTGTATTGATGCTTGATGTGAGATTAGCATTAGTTGATTTGGGATGATTTCTATTTGCATTGGAAGATGCACACTCTTGAATCCTCTCAATCTTTGCATCCGATGACGCTCTTGCACATTCTTTTTGTGATTCCTCCAAGCCCTAGCCGGGTCATGCTCTCTCTCTCCGGATTGATAGATTTTGTGGGAGATTGCCTATGCTATGGCAAGCCTCCAGCAGTCATTTGGTTGGTTGGCCTGTGGCTGGTGGTCGAAAGTCAATGGCCGATGGTAAGTGGTCAAATTCAATGGCTAGTGGCCAATTTCAAAGGAGGATTTTTCTTCTCAAGGGCGGCCATACATGGGCGGATTGGAGGGTCTGATTGGACTTATCTACACAAGGGCGGCTACACATGGCTACCTCTCATGAGAGAGGGCAGTCCTTTTGGCCTATAAAAGGAGGCCATTTCTCCACACATTTCATAGTGTGAAGCTGATGCAACAAGGTGGGTGTAAGGTGGTGAGAGTGAAGCAAGGTGGGAGCGCTATTAAGGGTATAATCCCTTTGTAACCTACTTGTTTGAAGTACTAAAGCCATTAAGTGGCTGCTTTATCGTGGATGTAGCCCACATTGGGTGAACCACTTATATCATGTGTACTCTCTCTCTCTCTACTCTGTAATCTCTTGCGTGTGCAAAGTTATCTCTCTCCATTAAGTAATCTACTCAATTATCTACTTAGCTACGTCATATTTCATAACAAATGGTATCAGAGCAAGGTTTGCTCGTAGCTAAATTATCTCAAGGAAAGGACTCCTTGAATTGAGTGGGAGTAATGGCAGAGGAAGGGAAGCTCAAGATGGAGAAGTTCAATGGCAAAAACTATCAACATTGGAAGATGCAGATTGAAGACTATCTCTACCAGAAGGACCTCTATTTGCCACTAGGCGATCTTGCAAAGAATCCCACAATGATGGCAGATGAAGCATGTATTGTCCTTGATCGAAAGGCATTGGGAACAATCCAGTTAATCTTGGTGTCAATGGTGGCCTTCAACATCTCAGAGATGAGGACCATGGAGGACTTGATGAAGTCACTTGACGACTCTACGAGAAACCATCGACATCCAATAAGGTATTTCTCATGAAGTGCTTGTTCAATCTAAGATGGCAGAGAATGGTTCAGTTGCAAAACACCTAAATGACTTTAACACCAACATAAGTCAAATTTGATCGATGAAAATTAATTTCGAAGATGAAGTGTGAGCTCTCCTTATACTATTGTCTGTACTGGATAGTTGGGATAGACTTCCTGATGGCTATAAGTAATTCTATTTCTGGCACAAATACACTTAACTTTGATGATGTTGTGGATGTTATCCTTAGCGAGGAAATGCGAAGGAGAAGCACATGAGAATTATCAAGTGTTGGACTATCATTGGAAACAAGAGGAAGGCCTAAGGAGAGGTTTAAAAACCAAAAGGGTCGTGATCGCTCAAGACGGAGCAAGTCACGCACAAAGTCAGCTCTTGAATGCTGGAACTACGGCAAGAAGGGCCATGTCAAGAAGGATTTCTGGTCCAAGAAGAAGCAGGAGTCGGAGTCTCAAGACAAAATCCAACATAGAAGACCAATGTGGCATGTAAAGTAGATCAAGATGATCTAATTCTCTCATTAGACATTGTGTCTAATTCTTGGATAGTAGATTATGGGGCTTCATTCCATGCAACACCACACAAGTAACATTTCTAAGATTACACCAAAGGTAATTTTGGGTATATATACTTGGGATTGTGAAATTGTTGGCAAAGGTACAATTTGTGTCAAAACTACTAATAGAAATGAATGGAAGCTTAAAGATGTTAGGCATGTTCCTTCTCTTCGCAAAAATTTGATCTCTAGAGGACAATTGGACAATGAAGGTCACAACATTGCATTCGGAAGCAAACGGTGGAAGATCTCAAAGGGATATTTCATGGTTTCCAAGGGAGAAAAGGTCAGTACACTTTACTTGTGTATTGTTATCACACAATCTTCAACTTGTGCAATAGCTACAAAAGTCGATAGTGCGGTGTGGCACTATCAGCTTTGGCATATGAGTGCCAAAGGAATGCATATCCTTCAAACAAAGAACCTTCTACCAGGTTTGAAAGAAGTGGACTTAGAGTTCTATGAAGATTGTGTTTATGGTAAACAAAAGAGGGTAAAATCTTAAAAATCAAGAGATGAAAGAAGAAAAAAACCTGAGTTGGTTCATTCTAATGTTTGGGATCCTGCAAGTACACCATCACTTGGTGTCTCATTGTATTATGCAACACTCATAGACGATGCGACTAGGAAAACATGGGTTTATGTCATGAAGAATAAATCCGATGTGTTTTCCATATTTCAAAGGTGGAAAGCCTTTGTGGAGAATGAAGTAGGTACCAAGGGTAAATGCCTCAGATCCGACAATGGAGGTGAAAATTGCAGCCAAGATTTTGAAAGCTTTTGTGCTAGCAATGGCTTTCGGAGGCAAAAGACAACCCCAAGGACACTTCAACAAAATGGGATTTCAGAAATGATGAATAGGACAATCATGGAGCGAGCACAAAGCATGCGGATACATGCAAGCCTACTGCTTGAGCTTTGGGTGGAAGCTGTAAGTACGTCTAGGTAATAGCATGAAAAGATTGTGCATAGAGTAGTGTCCTTGACACTTCTTTGTGAGGTATTTATGGATGGTTCTTCAACACACTTTTGAAGGTGTTCTTGTGAGACTACAGTTTATGTTTATTTTTTTGAAACGTTCGCTCCAATCACTTAAACAATTTCTTGAAATGTCTGTTCATCTACTTTCATTCGTGCTGCTATGAGCGCCTCCCTCCCTCCCTCTCTCTCTCTCTCTCTCTCTCTCTCTCTCTCTCTCTACTTGCATGTTGTTCAACAATCTACCCTCATCTCTGCTTCTCTTGAAGCAAGCAAGCATGGCTTACACATCCATCTGCCTCAATGACGTCTATGTGTTGGCTTGATGTGAATGCACTAAAAAACAGTTGCAACCAGCATGCTCCAACCTTCAAAATGGCAAGGCTCTTGTCTACTCTACCCCAAGTTGGTGTGCCTCAGATGTGGCAGCAAGACATCCAACAACATCATCCTTCTCACTACACTCACGGTGGATGGCTACCTGTGGATGGAAGCATCAGCAGGTTGGGAGAGGAAACTTAGCGGCAACATTTTTGTGTGGGTGAGAGAACCTTGGAAGAGGGGGTTGTGCTGCACCAGCAGCATTGGCATATCCTTCATCTTGGATTGCAGAGCATGTCCGTGGAAGCAGCAATTGGCCACCAACAACATCCTCCAAATGATCACCACATTATCGTGCAGCCAATAATTGCAGACAATGGCTTTGGTTACCATCACCAAGCTTCAAATCCAATGGGATGACCTCACTCATCTTAGGATCATGCCCAGGACAATCTAGGAAATGATGGGATGTCCCTTCATGGCCGTATTGATTACTCAACCACGATTTGCCAGGAAGCCACACATAGGATGCGACAATATTGGGCCATGATGAAACAAGAGAGTCGTCAAAGAAAAAGAGAACGGGATGCATCATTCTTGTCAATGCCTGAAGATATGAGTAGAGTTTCCAACACAATGGTGCTTTGCTGGCAAGAAGCTACAAAAGGCATGGATTGTGAAGCTAAGAAAGACACCTTTTGATTGCTTCTAGAGAAGCCAGATTTTTGACGGCTGTACTGTGGATTAGAGAAGTCTATACTCTCCAACATACAATGCACAATAACCAAAGTCAAATCATCCTTGTCTGAGGAGTATTTGAAGCTAGAAAGAGCTTTATGCATGATGTTGGTGAATAGAGAAGGGGATCCATCAAGGTCTATAAGAAATTCGGAGATGGCGAGGCTCACAAGGTTGCATCGACAAAATTTTGCAACAGAGCTAATTCACGATTATAGCAGGCTGAGGCAGGATCATTTCCATTGCAGTTATGTCGACATCAACAACCTCAAAGTCATTGCATTAGGTAGGAGATAAGAGACGTTGTGTTTGATTTTTGGCAGATGGATACGCAAGTGTCCATAAACAAAAAGGATGTGTGTCGAAAGCGTCTAGTGTGCAAATATTCCATAAAGCATCCAATATGTTTGCTTGACGAGTCCCATGTATGCTTACAAGGCTTGAATTATTTTTTTCTCTTGCATGCTCTACTATAGGTACCATGGCTGTAGGTAGTAACTGCATTTAGGTAGTACTACATCGTGTATAATGATATCTGTGAATCCCTAGAGGTGTGTATGCTCCAAAAGGCATTCTTTTGGTTCTCTTGGAGAACCAATATAAACTCATATATATTTTACTATCACCATAGCAAGCACCATAGGTATAGTGTATACAAACTCTTCAACCACCAACATATACTCATGGATCTCTAAAATACTTAGAACCGTGAAAAATACCTTCACCCTGGGTAGAAGCTAGCAAGAGGTCAAACAAGTACTTCAAGTATACATAAAGGAGAAAAAAGTGTATTGTGCCAAAGTGCATAGACTAGGTACTTCAGCACTACCAATTTTTCTACATGTACCTTGTAGAAATATATTATATTGAAGATTACCTAGAGTACCTACATGTAGATGCTAGTAATATTACCATGTCAAAGGGGTTGATGCTCAAAGCACCAATGTAGACTCATAAGTTCTACTAGGGTCCTCTTGGACAACAAATGTACATTTAATGGTAGTTTAAAACTACCTTTGTAAACTCATAGGTCCTTTACAACTGTGAAAGTACATACCAGTCGGCTCTCTTGGCCAACTTGGAAGCTTCCAAAGTACCTTGAGACTAGGTAGAAGCTAGCATGCGGCCACTAGCATGTACTTTTGGAATACAAACTCTAGGTATATAGGTACTCTAAATGTACTCTTTGTGGTACTTATTAAATTATCAATTTCAAGGACTTAGGTACTTTGCAAAAACTATTACTTCATAAAGTACCATTTACATTGCCTTAGGTACTTTAGTACCTAACAAAAGGTTTAAAAAGTACCATGTTAGGTAGCATGTTCAAGTTGCAATGACTTTAACCTTCTCTTCACAAACTCAAAGTTATGATGAGATTTTCTTTTCATTGGACAGGTGGAATTTTATAGGAGATTCCAAATGCAATATTCACACATCAAGATCTCTCTCAGATGTTTTGAGGGATTGAAGCCTTGGTTTGTTCACAAGTTGAAGGACAGGTACACATGTTGCTGCATTGCTCACATACAAATGATATACCTCAAGGATGCATTCAACCAGATGAGACAAAGCAAGACAGGAGTGCACAGTGAAGGGTTTGGCTGCAAGTGTCAAGTATGCTTCATAAAATAGGATCTAGTCAAGTGTGAAGCTATTGCATACATGCACAATAGCATCAACAAATTGGCTGATATGGTATTATGTCCGAACCCAGATGAGTCTACATTTCATAAGCTCTCTTGCTTGAAGGGAGAATGTGATCAATGTGGATCGCAGCGATTAGTGCTCTGTCTGAAAATGCATTCTAGATATTTGTTCTCGCGGGTAGCGAGATGATTCCGCGGATAGCAGAGATTAAAGCTGAGGTTATCTGCTCTGTTAAGATGCCTGGCGGTTAGCAAGATGCCTGGCGGTTAGCGAGATGCCTCGCGGGTATCGGGATGCCTAGCGGTTAGCGAGATGCCTAGCGGTTAGCAAGATACCTCGCGGGTAGCGGGATGCCTGGCGGTTAGCAAGATGCCTCGCGGTTAGCGAGATGGTAAGGTTGCGCAATTCGCGGTTAGCGAATAAATCCTTTGCAAAGGCTCTGTTGGTTAGACAGAGAAAGTCCACGGATAGCGGCAAAATGATGAGAAATTGGAAAAGTTGTTTTTGTGGAATAATAGGGTTGCCTTCATTAGCATTATTTGAATTGTTTTGGTATTGTTTGAAGGGCTGTATGAAAGAACCTGTGTTTGGAATTAATTAAGGAACATTGTTTGTATATGTAAAACAATGTGGAAAAAAGTGTGCGTGTGGGGTGGAAAGTGGGTACTGGCTCAGGTTGCCAGCCAAGGATGGGTGGACTCGATTAGTCGAGTACTTTTCACTTTGTCTCAGTTAGTTAGAGATTTATCCCATATCATATTTTGGATTTAAGGATGGCGGCCGTGCCTCTTAAACGTGGGGAAAAAGGCATTGTTTTTGGATCCTTAATGTGTGAAAGGGATTTCTTCTCTTATAATGTAAGATCTAGAGTCCATAGAACCTTTAACCTCATCGACCTGGCTTGTGGCGTAGGGTCTTGCAACTACGAACACAATCGGTGGAAGTATTCTTCTCTTTCGTTGCTCGTATCCTTGCTTCGCATTATCGGAGTAGGGTGTCGTCAACGGATTTAGAGGATAGAGAAGGCTATCTTCCATGTCGCCCCAATCTTTTAGGACGGGGACCTCACATCTCATCACATAAACACTGCCATAATAATCACCAGATATCAAATCCCAATCCAATTCCAATTCCACAATATAAGTCCAAATCCAAATCACTTTCATTATGTACCCGAGTAACAAAATCATACCAGTTACAGTGGTGGCCAGCCGCTGCAGCATGATTTTGTGATTGGTGTTGCCTAAATCGGCCAATCTACACCAATATGACGTGCTACCTAAATCGACGAATCTGCACTAATGATGCCTACATCGGCATATTTGCATTTGATATTGCTAAAAAATCACGAATTTGTTATTTATCAATGTGCTGCCTAAATCGGCGGATCTGCACCAAGATGAGTATCTACACACTGCCTAAATCGGTAAATTTGTGTGTTGGTGACCAATGGACT
Source organism: Adiantum capillus-veneris (assembly GCF_014529385.1). NCBI lineage: Eukaryota > Viridiplantae > Streptophyta > Polypodiopsida > Polypodiales > Pteridaceae > Adiantum > Adiantum capillus-veneris. The sequence goes on from NC_140947.1 coordinate 74,586,000, forward strand.
AAGCGGCAAATCTGTGTGTTGGTGACCAATGGACTAAGCTAGACGTAAAAAGGACAAAAAATGTACTACCTGAGTTACACCACAGTGAAGTATAGTTGAGTAGCAGAGTACTTGAAAATTGTTGTTGACTAACTCAAAGCATCGCGGCTCATATGAGTAGTTGCATAGCTTAATGCAAAATCCTCTCAATAGAAAGTACATGCAGTGCAAGCACTCTGACCCAGAACTTTAGGGATGCTTAATTTCATATCCCATAAGAAAATACAAAGAAGGAAAAGATCTTTTTGCTTTCAAATTGTCTAATGGTATTATCCCTATTTCAAACTGCTTGACTTTGTGTCCTTAATTATATGCACCAAGAAACTTCTAGGCAAGTAGAGAAAGTGAGTAGTATTGTAGGAGTATATTTTGGGATGTCATTGCAGTATAGGCAGATGAGATATGTTGTGTAATTGAGGAGATCTTAAGAAATATGATAGCCATAGATATATTATAGGAATGGATGCATTAAGGAGAATTAAAATACCGTGGAAAACAACGATAAATTACTTACCTAGAGGTGGTTTGAAGAAGTGACTAGTATCCAAATCGTCAAATGTGAAACAATTTCTTAAAAACAAAGGTCAACAACAAATTTCATCATTTAAGTAATGTTATGCAAGTTATAACAAATTAAAGTACAAATGCCATAAAGTTCAAGTCGTATATCAGTGAGGTGGATTGTATATGTGAGTAACGTTTTAAACCATTGATTGTTGTCATAAGAGAATTAGAAGCTAGTAAAATTTTACCCGTGTTATTGAAACAAGCTACAATAGCAAAACATCAGCTAGAGTCCATGATTTCCTTCAAGGAAATCGGCACAGTTTTACAACTTTTAGTGTGAATACCTGAAACTCTTTGAATTTTGATCTAAAAACAAAAGAGCTGTAGGTGTGCCCGCATTGTCTTCAGTTAGGAAAATTGTTTTTGTTAAGCCCTAACTCGATCGACAAATATTGCTATGAGTACTCTGATCCAAAGAGAATTTCTTGTGAAAAATTGCATAGGAACTACTTTGGAGGGTCATCTTTGAATGGATACAACAAACACTAAAATAGCAAGAGACATAGCAGCGCTTATCGCCACCTTAAATATAGACACACAAATCGTAGACTACATAGCCACGAGCAGTAACTTCAATATTGAAAGACCATATAGAAAACTTACAGTTGTGTGTGTGTGTGTGTGTGTTTGTGTTCTCTAGATAATGCGGTCATAAGCTAATGCCCTCGACAGTCTGTAGGTGTACATGCCAGTCTGTTCTCTAGATAATGCGGTCATAAGCTAATGCCCTCGACAGTCTGTAGGTCTACATGCTAGTGGAACATTATATTGTTGTGCCCCTACACTCTTCATAAAACCCATATTACTTGAACCGTATGTAGCAGGTGTGTGTGCACGATTATAGACGAGGTGGGGGAAGAGGGAGAGAAAGAAACTAAATGAAATGTTATATTAACAGTCTTCAAAATGCAAAAATTTTCTATGAGAACAGTCAGATACAATCCTTGGGGATCTACTCCAATGCCGGGGTACACAAATAAAATGAAGTAAAGTGAAAGACTTAGTATCACCATCGGCAATGCCTAACAACGCGTTGTCGGAGAAAGTATTACAGAGATTACTGAAGAACTTCATCAATGTCCGGCTCTTTAAGCAGTCCGGCTCTTTAAGACCATTTCCCTCTTGCGCGTATTTAATTTATAGATTCTTGAATGGTCAAAGTGAGTACAAACTGGCCGGCCGGACATAATTGGCCAAAGCTCACAAAGAGCACTCGAATAATCAAATATACATAAAATGTAACATTCTTCTGCATAATCCATTATTTGTTGATGCTCTTGCTACCTGTCAGCTGCAATAGATAATAAAATATCAATTCTATAACATCTCATACCGTATCGTAGAACCAATTGTAGAAAATTTCACAGATCTTAAAAAAAATTGGTTTTCCACCTACCATTTTGAATGTGGCTACATCACATAACTGTTGTTCAGCCCATCCGTTGAAGGAGTCACAAAGCCCCCCAAAAGCTTCCTTGATTATTTTGTCCACTCTATTCAGCATTGTTGAACTCCATATGTAGATATTTGCCCAACCCACGGCCCAAGCTAAGAATTGTTTTGCATCCTTGGGAAGAAAGAGGTACCTGAAGAACAACAATTTCTGCTCTATGGGAATGCTCAAATCATACATACGACAAAAACACTTCAAAGCCTCAGTCAAACCTCTCATCCTTTTTGTTGATGAGGTCAAACCCAACAGTTATAAGATCAGGTGGCTGAGCATCCTAGTTATCAGGATCTTCAATCCATGAAGTACAAAAGACACCGTTAAGATCAAACACTAATGCTGATCGTGAGGGGATATCAAATGGCAATGATGTGATGGTTTTTGAAATATAGGGGGGTGGATCTCTGATAATTATTATTTCTTCAACAGGCAATTTGAGAGTCCCCTTTTCTTTTGGTATCTCTATAAAAGACATGGGTTTTACATACTTCAAGGAGTAGACTAATCACTTTTTAACCAAAACAAGAGTGACGATTGCAATAAATTGAGAGATAGAGAAATGGAGTCCAACATAAACTTCTTATTTCTATTCAAAAAGCAAGAATCAAAGATTCTGTCATTACAAGAGAGTGCAGAAACGAAGTGTCTTCAGTGTCACAGTTTTTTGCAAACACGAGACTTTGGGGGTGGGAAATAATACAGGGATGCTGGAGGGGAGTGCTTTTTTGGGGGGACTTCTTCGCAGTAGGCGGTGACTTCGGAACTTCCTCGCTCATTGATTTTCCCTCTCCACCTAAATCCAAAACCCAAGTGACTTACACGCTGATGAGCATGAACCTGAGCTATAGAGATAAAACTATCAATGAGGTTGACCCTACAAAATTCCTCTATGTGCTGAGATGCTTTTCCTAAACAAGCCATGAGTAAAAGAGGTCTCACCACATCATTCTCTTCCTCAGCCTTGCTACTTTGCTTCTTTTGAGCGGTTCGTCTCTGATGCGTGCGTATTTTTGGACTGTCCAATTGTACCATAAAGAGACACATGAATAAAACTCATCCAATGCCTATAGGGAGCCAAGTCCTAGATAGCCAAAACAACTTACCATCAGCATGTTTCTTTTGATTCCTTGACTTCTTCCCCATATCACTAAGGAAGATAGGGGAATCTAGATCTACATCACCATGAACCATGAATTGCACTGCTTCCACCCCCTCTTGCGCTACAAAATCTATCAGCATTAGCATCTTCCACTGGTTCAGTTTCCTTTGGTTATGGTCCACCTATTGTCTGTCAAGAGGGCTCCACCTCATCAGGTGGGGTTTTGTCAATTTCCACATGCGAGCCTTCCTCCCAAGACACAGTTTTGTCACTTGCCAAGGATGAGCCTTCCCTACCACCTGGAGTTGGCTGATCATCAAATTGCATGTCTGTGTCTATGGTGTGGGCGTCCGAAGTTGGATCAACATTTGGGTTTGGCACCTCAGGTGGTAATGTTGCCACGTATGGCATATGACTGGAACCTGCAACTACAAAACATAAGTTTTAGCTTGGGTAATAAAAAAAGCTTCCTACATTCTTAACAAACTCTATTAATCTTGATCCACATAGAGAATAGAAAACCAACCATTATGCACACGGATCGACTTTGTCGATTCTGGAATACTCTGCTTACACGAAGGGTTGGCACATTCTTTCTCTGACCCAGCCCATCCAACTCACAAAATGTGACTTGAGCAGCACATGTAGCTTCTGATGCTACCAGCTCAATTAGTTCTTTGTGCACCACACTTGACAAGTAAATATTAGTCCATGTCAAAAAAGTACCAAGGATACACTCTAAGTACCTATGAGAGTACCAAGGACAATCTTAGAGTACCAATCATAAGAACTTACCAAGCACATATGAAAGGCACTTTGCAACAAAGGCATATGTACGTTCCCATGGTACAAACACATGCATGGTACTTAGGAAAAAAAAATACATGTACTTTCACAATTACAAACACATGCATGGTAATTTGGAAACAGAGGATGGGTACTTTCAAAGTATCAACCTATGAAAGGTATCTTGAAAGATAAAGGCATATATTTTGTCAATGTACCTATGATAGATACTATAAACTCTACCAAGTAATACAACAATATGTACAAAGTGCCTATGTGAGTACTCTTGGTTGTACCTTGAATTTGAACTACCATATAAAAAGCTACCATATTACTTAGCCTCACAAAGTAACTTTAATCCTAGTCTAATGGAGGGATTTGTAGTTTCCACCGCCGTCACTAAAATTTGTGAACCATTGGTCAATAAACTTGCATTGGTACTAACAAAAAGTACCATGATCTACTCAATCCACCTTAGAAGTTGGATTTTGAGAGTTCTACCTATTTGCAACCATTTATAATCTCTATGCAGTACCAACAATGCCTCTACTTATTTGCAACCATTTATAAGCTCTATGAAGTACCAACAATGCCTCAATGATAACTACAAAAAGTACCATGGTGTATAAAATCAAAATCACATGGTAGAATCTGAGAGTTGCCTCGTTTTTACCATCCTTAGGCTTTGTGAAGCACCCATACGGACTCATTGGTACTTATATAAAGTACCATGACATATTTAATCCTTGTTAAATGGTGGAGTTTGTGTAGCTCTATCTACTTGTACCTTGTTAAGTACCGAAAATACTCCATTGGAACTTGTGGAAAGTACCATGCAAAAGATAATCAGAGTTAGGTGTTGAATCTTGAGAGTTGTACTTGTCAAGTAATATCCCAAAACTCTATGAACCACTTGAAAAGTTCACATGGTACTTACATTGCACTTAAAAAGTCACATGGTACTTACATTGCACTTAAAAACCTAAATGCAAGCTTTAGTTTTACATTGCATACCTCTATATGGTCAATGTCGTCTCTAATCTTTGAGTTGTTTGCATCAGCCCCTAGAGCTATCAATGCACTTGAGAGAGCAGTGGTGTTTGCATCAATTACTATCAGCTCAAAATCAGATGCACCACATGCTCCTCCCTCCATGATGTCTTTTAGTGTTTGAAGCTCAGTCAACTTCCCTTGAAGCACTACTACAGTTGAAGATGTTCCCTCTATCTTCCACATGCTTTGACTTTTCTCTTGGTTGCACTTGGGTTGAATTTAGTGTGCTTTTCACACTCTCCAGTGTACTCTTTCTTGCAGCCAACATTTGCTCCACTTCCGCCATGATTTGGAGATTAACAAAGCTACAATTCAAAAATAAGTGAGGGCCCAAACTGCAAGAAATAGAAATTATCCTGCCATGGTCAATGAGAGCCTTTGGAGTGGATTGTGTGGTCCGAGTCACATGCTGACCATTCTCATTCCACTCAATCCAATTCTTGAGCTTTTTGTCCATCCTACCCGGGAGCTTCTCGCAGTGATCTAGGACTTGTTCACCAAAAATAGCCCATGCAACCTTCCGCTGACCCATTGGACTTTGCATGGCAGCTGGGCATCTCTCATATACAAACAAGGTTGAAAACTTGTGTATGATCTCTTTGTTGGTTGGTATGGCTCGATATACTTTGTGAAACAATTCTTCTGCATATTGAGGCTAAACCATATGCAAGAAGATCATGTCACCCTTCTCCCTTTTGTTTGCAAAGACTGCCAGCCAATCCTCATCTGTCACATCCTCATCAGAGAAATGTGGGTACATCTTTCCTTCCAAACTTAGACCGTACTCCTTGTGTAACTCATGTCGAGTAAATCAAAATCTAGTCTGCTTGGGATATTGATCCTTCCGAGATGCTACTATTGAGCACAAAAATTCAGAGGGAAGGGGATCAGTCAAAACAATTCCACCACCATGTAAAACTATGCATTCAATGTAATAAAACTAATGAAATGTGTACATGGGAAAAACAGTTGCAAACCTTTAACATATAAATTCTTAACCAAAAAGTACTAATTTAAGAGATTTATAGAAGGAAATGGGTTATTACCATTGCTTAGAAGAGGCAAGTAAGGTGTCCGTTGATGACAAACTTGCACCACTCTTGGACCATTTGCTACTGCTCGAATGAATGCTAATGGATGACACCTCAACTGGTGATTTGTTTGGTAAGGTGCACTTTTGTGGTGGTGTCTTGATTTTTGGTGTCCCAATCAAAAAACTATCAAATCTCATCCAACAATGAATGCAACACCCTCAGCGTAGAGAGAGAGAGAGAGAGAGAGAGAGAGAGAGAGATACCTTGAGGAAGTAATGGTTGTCAGCAGTCTCGTGACACTAGTGGTAGAGCACAGCAAAAAGTGAGCTCCAAAAGCACGCAACACGACCTTGGTGAGTGCCGACACTGAGCACATTAATTTTGTTGCATGCTTGCATTTCTAAAAATGATGAAATCTTGAAGTGATGTTTTCAGAACCTCACATAATATGAAAGTACCAAAGTGAGCCACCAATTTTGTCCCAAAACATGACCACCTTTTATGCTTTTACCCGTCTGTGTACTTAATCAATCGGTCACCCTCAATGGCTGTCAGGACAATGACAAGGCTGGACTAGACAAGGGCAAGGCCGGGCTAGGCCGTGTGGAAAGGGAGTCCAACTAGGGAAAAGGGCCAGGGGCCATGCTATATAGTGGGTGGCTGGGAGGTGGACTCCTAGGTTCTAGTTCCCCCTGTCTTACATTGGTATCAAATCTCAGGAGAGGGGAGAGCTATGGAGGAGAGGGAAGGACTCTCTCTCTACGTCTCTCTCTGTCTCTTGATCGTAGAAGCATGAGGCATGGCCTCCCTCTCTCAGGAGTCGGCTCTCTCTCCCTCGTCTTCAAGAGAGACCGTGCATGGTCTTGCATATCATTCCAGCCGTGGTGTTCATGGTCGGGGATGAGGCACACGCTGTGTGCATAAACCCTTGATGGGGGGGACGACAAAGATGGGAGCTGTGTGCAAGCACCCCTAGCAGAGGGAAGCAAGGTAGTTCGGCCACCTCCAAAACTGTCACAGATGGGATCTACGGGTTTGCCCTACCCTGCTCAGTATTGTTCAACACTACGACCACCCCTATTTGGGTTCTGCAGCGCGTGGTCGCTTGTTTTCTTTCCTGCACAGGCGGCAGAGAATGCCATCGTCAAAATCAAGCTTGGGTTTCACACACACAAGCCCTAAGTCCTTTGGCGTTGGGCAATTAAAACTAATCCAGGGGAGGACGCCCACGGGCTAACCCCTCCCTTTCACCTCTTCGTTCTCCGTGCACAGCACCACACCAAGCCACCCGTATAGGGGGTGAGCAAACGACGGAGCAGTACGGATTTTTAACATGTAGAATTTTTTGTAAAACTCAAAAATCCACAAACACCCAAACCGAGCCATGACCTCTAGACCAAAAAGTAAACTAATTGAGATACTGCACATCTAGTGCAAAATACTTCATAAGCAACAACTTGATGAATGCTCATGCCGTTCCAAAACAGCCTTTGCTAAACACTAGGGCCCATAAATACTTCTATGCTCATAGCGAACATATATTCTTGCCAATTTATAGAGAAAAAAAAAGTCAATCTTGTCGAGCATTTACTGATATTCGACCTTGTTGAATTGGCCCCATGTACTGAAAAGCAGCAAAACTAGCAAAAGATGTATTGTGTATCTGCTTGGCTTGATTACATTGTGCTTGATATATACGTAAGTATTGTCCTTGACATATATATAGATATGGAGCCCTCCTTTTGGAATCCTTGCTTCCCCAAAGTCAGAGACCATGCCTGCCTTGCCCTTACTTTCTAGGTAACTTTGCCTTGTTGGAGCCTTGTTCCGTTGTGAAAACATGATGAAAGCACCATCGTGCAGCTTATGATGGTGGTATACCGAAAATAATTCCCACCAATTTGTGGCTTTGTTGAGAAAAATGCCGTATCCGAGGAATATAAACATCAAAAAAAGCGTAAATGAAAAAAATTAGTCGGCCGGGCTAGGCAGTGTGGAAAGGGAGTCCAACTAGGGCAAAGGGCCAGGGGCCATGCTATATAGTGGGTGGTTGGGAGGTGGACTTCTAGGTTCTAGTTCCCCCGGTCTTACACTGGTATCAGAGCTCAGGAGAGGGGAGAGCTATGGAGGAGGGGTAAGGACTCTCTCTCTACGTCTCTCTCGCTCTCTCTCGATCGCAGCAGCATGAGGCATGGCCTCCCTCTCTCCGAAGTAGGCTCTCTCTCCTTCATTTTTGAGAGAGGCTGTGCATGGTCTTGCATATCATGAAAGCCGTGGTGTTCATGGTCAGGGACGAGGCACACACGGTGTGCATAAACCCTTGACAGGTAGGGACGACAAAGACGGGAGCCGTGTGCAAGCACTCCTAGCAGAGGGAAGCGATGCAGGTTGGCCATCCAACTGGTACTATCATCCAATTGCATTCAAGAAAGTACAGGCCATGCCTGCAATTGGTACGGTACAGATGTTGGCATGGCCGACTAATGTTTTTCATTTACGCTTTGTTTGATGTTTATATGCCTTGGGTACGGCATTTTGCTTGACAAAGCCACAAATTGGTGGAAATTACTTTCGGTATACCACCGTCATAAGCTGCACGATGGTGCTTCCATCATGTTTTCACAAGGGAACAAGGCTCCAACAAGGCAAAGTTACCTAGCAAGTAAGGGCAAGGCAGGCATGGTCTCTGACTAGGGGAAAGCAAGGGTTGCAGAAGGAGGGCTCCATATCTACATATATGTCAAGGACAATATTTACGTATATATCAAGGACAACGTAATCAAGCCAAGCAGGTACACAGTACATATTTTGCAAGTTTTCCTGCTTTTCAGTACATGGGGCCAATTCAACAAGGTCGATTATCAATAAATGCTCGACAAGGTCGACTTTTTTTTGCTCTATAAATTGATAAGAATATATGTTCTCTATGAGCATAGAAGTATTTATGTGAAGCACGGCTTTCATAATTGCTCAATTTTGTATTGAGACTTCTCATGTTTGTCATATGCTATGAGCATACCAACTTGGAAGGGATTTAACACTATGCTTGCATGATATTTCATTTCATACCAGATGGGTGTGCATGCCATATGAGAGTGTATATGATACACGTGATAACTCTCTCTTGCTCGTTCAAATTGGCTGTGAGTTGAATTCAACCTTCACAAGTTAAAGACATCTTAACCCCAAACTATGTTAAGATTTGCTTCATTTTTCATGCTTATGCATTTCAATCGTAAAGTATTGTCAATTATGAAAATCAAAGAACTTTTCTAGTTACATGTGAAGCAAGGTTTCTACCTGGTGCTAAGATACTGCCGCTTGACTAGACGTCAAGGGAATTGGCACCCACGGTTTAGGCACTGGCAACCATTGGAATATTATCTCCTCATAGCTCCCTACCAGTATCGAAGGTGCAAGGCACTTATGATTCTGGACTTTATGTTTGAGCCGTCACTGTATCCAAGGGCTTACAATTCTGCATGCAAGGCATGCTAGCGATGTGGATTCAATTCTACCGCTTTATGCATTCTGCTTCCGCTATCACACTAGTAACTCTATCACAAACAAGAGGCAAGGTGCCACTGCTAAGTCATTCTCATACAATCACGACCCCTGCAAGGGAGGTAGGTCAGGATGTATATGTGTTCGTTTTCTTTTTTGTTGCCTCTCTCAATGAAAGCGTCATACAGACAGATTGTTGTATTCCTATATGATAAGCTGCAAACCAGGCCTAAGAGCACACATTCTGGGCACACACTCTAGAAATTTAAGGAAAGTTCCTCAGCCCAACATGCTCTTCTTCTCTCTCTTTTTCTTAATTCTCTCAAGAATAATGAAAAGTCTCTAAGAAGCTTTTGAAACATGTTTTGTTTGGGAGTCAGCATGAGCCAAGGTGCTCTAACTCTCAGCTAGAAACTGGCCAAGATGCCATTCACATTAGTTTTCATCGCTTTATCAATTGAACACTAATTGCCGTAAGAGCTAGGAGCCACACACAGGCTGGCTAAGAGCCATTGTTAGATTTTGGGTAGGACCCAACTATTGGCATTCCTTGTGTGATTATTCTTATGATCGAATAGATCTGCCCAATGAATTACACATCCAATACATCGACGTTCATGGATGAGCAAGAGTCTTGTCGTTTCGAAGGATTCGGGTGTCATTTTCCACTATATGTTTCTAGTGCGACGCTCAAGTTGAGTTTTTGATACTCTTGCACTTACATCAGCTGCTCTATACCATGGAGTCTAGAGGCAGCTAATAGATGAGACAACATGGCTATTGATATGAGCTAGGCATCTCACTTGTGTGGATTTCTTGCTCTCTCTATAGCACTACGAGTGTCTATGGCATCACAATTTTGGGGTACGACCCAGCGGGTGCTTACTCAATCACCCCATACGCATTGAGGATCACAGTTTGATCTATTCACGTTATACTTTCAAGGAAAGAATTTTGCAATCTACCACGCGGTAGCGGAAAAAATCAACTTTTCAAGTTGATTCTCATCATTCTGTACACGGTTAACTAGGTTGGTTATCGTTACCTACTAGTTGAGCAGTTTCTACAAAGGGTCTTACCAAAGGGTTTGACTACACAGATTCTAATTGAAGGGTTGGGATTGCAAAGGCAACACCCATGCTTTCCGTTGCAATGCTGCTTTTTTGTTCACAGGTGGACGACATGCTCCTCTATATTTGAATACCGGTAAGTAGACATTCAGTTAAAAATATTTCAATCAAAGTAAGTAGCGCGCTCGCGATTGCTAACACCCCCCCTTGCGCCATCATTGCTCACCCTGCTGCCCTTGCACTGCCCCCCCCCCCCCCCCCCCCCCCTCCCTACTTGTCCTCGTGCGTGGTAGCCCAGCCCGCCCCCCCTGCTGTGTGCTGCACTACCCGCCCTATCCGTTGCCTTCTCGCGTCACCCCCCCCCCCCCCCCCCCCCCCCGCCTTCCTCTCTTTCCCAAAGTTTCCGTGCAATTGGCTCTGGCAATGTTGTTCTTTGGACAATGCTCGGGGTGCTTGTTTGCATAGTTTTTTCTCCTTCCGCTTCTTTGCCATAGTAGTAGACACAGATGGAGGCTCCACCTCCGCCACAGAGGGACTCGTCCGACGCCCCCTCGCCTAACCCCATTGAGCCCACCATTTGACTTGTTGTTTCACTGACAGAGCAAGCGACCTAGCCCAGAGGTAGAGCGCTTACAGGTGACTTCTGTCATTTGCAAGATTCTCGACACCCGACCTAGCAAAGGAGAGCTACATGACCTTCTCCAGGCTTGCCTTCTCGCAGAGGTGGGCAAGATCTTGGAAGTACAGATACTCAGACGAGGATACTATCGGATCGAGTTTGAGTCCTCCGAGATGGCATCCAAGGTCATCGCCATGAGTCCATTGACCATCCGAGCAGTACAAGCCCACTTTAGACAGTGGAGACATGGTTTCAACCCTACTTCGGATGTTCTGGTAGAGGAGGCAGACATCCCCATCTCCGTCTGCTTTTTGGGTTTGCGGAGGGAGTACTTACCACTTTTGTCCAGGATAGGCTCAGTCATTGAGACTGTCCTAGAGACACCTCGCACGGCACCCTCAGTAGTAGCTGCCAAGGTGGTGGGCATTTCCTCAGTTCGCATTTTGGCTAGGGACACTCACACGCTCTCGAAGGTCATCCTTCTGCCTCGTGTGAGTGGGGGTTGGTTTACAAAGAGTGTGGAGTATTTGGGCCTCCCAAACCAGTGCTTCATTTGTCGATAGATGGGCCATCTTGCGAAGGCCTCTGTCCATGGAGGAGGCCTCGACCTACACCACAGACTCAGCCCCAACCTATAAGGGCTGGCCAGCAGCCATAGACAAAGACACAGTGCACACATGCAAAGGCACCCTCTGAGCGTGGGGCTCCAACAAACGAGGGATGGTAGCACGTCCGTGGTCGACAATGGTAGGGGCCACAATGACAGCTTGGCACTCAGAGTGGTCCTCAGGCGCCTACCCAGCAGCAATGGGCTCCCATGGGGAACCAGTTAAGTCCTCTTGAGTAGGATGATATTTCTCCTCCAGCCCCCACCCCAGCTTCACCCTCAACAGCCCCTCCCCCCGGAGTTCCCCCCTTCCTCATCATCCTCCCCCCCCGCCTCCTGCTCCCGCCGCCTCTTCCCCCCGCCCCTCTACCTCTGCCTCTCCCCCCTCCCACTCCAGTTTCACAATAGGCCCAGGGGGTAGTGCCTTCTCAGGATGCTAGGAGATCTCTTGGCAGCGCCTTTGCCACAAGTCGCTTGGCGAGAGAGGGACAGCTTTTCTTACGACTCCCTCTACAGGTACATATATCTCCCCTTGCAGCTATCCCTCATGGTCTGACGAGCATCGACATCCGGCACCAATGGGACTTCTTTGACTATGACTTTACTCGTTTTCTCGGCGACCCCTCAGTAGCCTGCTTCACAGTCCATATTCTGCTCCTTGCAGCTAGGGGGACAGAGGCCTTGGACTCAGTAGTTGGCTTCTCCGTTCCCCTTTGAGACAGGGACCAGACTAAGTGGACTCTCAACTCAGTGTTGGGATGGTTGCACACAGAGTTCCTAGATTTCTCTCACCACATGGGATAACTAGGACTTACAGACATGCTTCAGACTTTGTGGCCATTGGCCAAGTTTGCAGTGAAACCTCCAGATATAGCAAGATGTAGACACATTGTGGTTTACTTCTTTGCCGATACATAGTGCTTGCCATGCTATGTACACATTCATGAGGACACTTGGACAAAGGAGGTTGCTTTATGTACAGCTCGCTCTGCTTGGGCTTGGGCCAGGCACTCGTTGCAGTCACGCCTATCTAGAGGATGCTCGGATGTGTATTACTCCCCGTCCAAGCCAGCCTCGAAGATAGCCCATTTAGCTGCTGCCGTAGCATCTGTTCTCTCTTGATCCCCCTGAGGATCGTCTCATGGAACGTGCAAGGACTTGGTGGGCCCCAGTTTCAGCGTCAACGGGGTCGAATGCATTAGGAGCTTCAGTGCTGCCTTGTGGGAGGAGAGATTGATCTTCTTATACTTCAGGAGCACCGTCTGTGTGAGAGCCGCATTAGATGTTGTGGTAATCTCTTGCGTGGATGATATGATACTTTTTGGTAGCTGCTTTTGGACCTAGAGGCGTCCAGGGTGGGGTATATATGACTATTACGGACTCTTTGCAGCAGGCCATCGTGGGTAGAGGGATTATTATGCCAGGCAGGGCTTAGTGGATTACTATGCAGGTTCAGGGTTTCCTTGTGGGCTTCCTGAACATCTATGTGCCCAATGTGGCGATTGCTCGAGCAGAGTTTGGTCACAGATAGTTGAGTCTCTACCGTGGGCAGAACAATGATGCATAGGGGGGGACTTCAACATGTTGGAGGACCCTTCTAACGTGATTGGTGGTAGCCATGCTACTATGCATGGAGTTGAGCTGGCAGCTTGGGAGAGGTTTTGTATGACTCTGAGGGTCTAGATTTTTGGCAGCACTCTAGTTTTGTGAGGCCCCTAGGCAGCCTTGCCTTCTCTCGTTTTGACCGCAGAGTGGGAGGAGTGAGTCTATCGTGAATAGATCACTTCTACACTAGTGACCATTTCACTGACTTGGAGGGACAATTGGCATTCTGATAGGGACTTCCTTCTTAGACCATGCACTAGTGATCCTCACAGTGGCAGACATGTAGAGGAGAGGGAGCATGAGGCTTCGCATCCCAGAGAGGGTCTTGCTGGACTCTGCACTCAGAGAGCTAGTAGAGGCTCTTTGGATAGAGAACTTGGACAGGTAGGATTCTCTTGTTGAGAGAGTGGCCTCAGGACTAGCTCAGATTAGTTGTTTCTTTCTCCAGGAGTCTTTGGCTTGCCGGGCCGTCGGGGGCTGTAGCGAGAGAGGAGGAGCAGTGTCTCAAATGGGGCATTTCTTTTTTACAGAGGATGTAGGAGCAGCATCTAGATAGTCCTTCATTGGAGGAGTAGCTACAGCAGGCTTACTAGGAGCTTGTTAGCACAGAGGAGCGTGACATGAGTTTGCTTTCCACCGACAGGCATCTCAATGGACATAGGTGGGCGACAAAGAGACTGGTGCTTTCTTTGAGGAAGTGGGACCTCGGCGTTTCTATGCCAAGGTCAGTCAGTTGTAGAGGCCCGAAAGGTCACTTGCTTCTGAGCCCAAGGATATGCATGCATTTGCTACTGACTTTTATCGTGAGTTATTTTCTGCAAAGACTCAGTCAGAGTGTCAGGATGCATGCAGGGAGCAAGTTTGGGCACAGATGCCTTGTCTTGTGACTGAGGAGATGCGTTAGAGGCTTGAGGTGCAACTTCATCTTGAGGAGATGCACACGGCCCTTAGGGCCCTCCACAGTGGTAGCTGTCTAGGTGAGGATGGGTTGACTCCCAGTTTTTTCTTGGAGTATTGGGACCTACTTGGCCCAGATCTCTGTAGTGCTTTTTATTACATTTTGCACACAGGAGTGATGCCTGACAGCATGAGTGAGGGCTTGATCTACCTCATTCCCAAGGAGGGTGGCTCCGTGGATGAGATTCAACAGTGGTGCCCATCACCATCCTCAACTCATCCTATAAAATTCTTGCCAAGGCTCTGAGTTTGAGGATCCAATCACTTCTAGAGAGCCTTATACATGGGACTTAGATAGGTTTTGTCAAGGAACGCAGTATCCTTGACAACATCTTTACTTTTTGGGAGGCTTCTACCCTAGCACGGCTCCGTGGTGAGGACCTAGTGATTCTTCTTCTCGATTTTGAGAAGGCATACAATAGAATTGATTGGGACTTTCTAGAGGGCACTCTATGCAGGATGGGCTTCTCAGATGCTTGGATCAGAGGGGTGTTAGCTTTCTACAGACAGGCTCACAGTCAGGTACTTTTGGCAGGAGGTAGAGGTGATTTCTTCATGCTCACACGTTTGGTCAGACAGGGTTGTCCTCTTGCCCCCTTCCTCTTTCTGTTCTATGCGGAGGCCATGAGCAGGTTTTTACAATCCCTATTCGGGGAGATGAGCTACTGGACACTAAGTTTTTCGATGACTCATCCTTGTACTTAGATGGCCAGGAGCCCAACCTTCACAGGTTTGAGTAGGCACTGGAGACCTTCTGTTGTGCATCGGGCGCACTGATCAACTAGAGAAAGATAGTGGGTTTCTCAATTGGTAGTGCACATGTTCCCAATTGGATGCTAGGAGAGGGTTTTAGTTGTATTCCCCCAGGGTAACACATTGCTTCCCTCCTCCTATCTATCAGGAGGAAGTTGTTACATTAGAGCTCAGCACGACTTTCTTTAGCTGGCAGAGTAGTAGTGGCCAACCAGGTGTTGTTGGTGACTATGTGGTACATCACTTCTTGTTGGATCTTCTCCAGCTCTTGTATCAGCCAGGTAGTGAGGCTAATAAGAAACTTCCTTTGGTCAGGACGTGACACTCAGATAGCCCGAGCCAAAGTGGCTTAGCAGGTCCTCACTCTTCCTTGTTCACAAGGAGGGCTTGGGATCATTCACCCAGCATAGCAGACCAGAGACCTTCTTGGGAAGTTCATAGTCAGAGGACTTCTTCCAGGTGAGGATCCCTAGAAGAAGTTCTTGCTACAACGGCTTCGTGCTAGGGTGCCTTAGGCTGGAGGCCCTTGGAGACCTTCGACCAGATGGATCTTCATAGAGATGCATAGAGTTGGTTTGAGCAGGAGACTGGAGGACCGCTTCGTTGTGAGTTTGCTTCGATCTTGGGAGCTCTTGCCACAAGGCCTGGAGCAGACACAACCTACTTGCACGGAGGAGCGCCTACGGCAGCCCCTTGTCTGGAACCCCATGGTTAGCATTCAGAGAAGCCACTTGGTTGGTAGTTGGCCTCGTGTTTCCTGGGGTCCCATGGCAGCGGGTCCAACGTGCTCTTTAGGTGACTGGTTAGAGCTTTGAGGCTTGTCAGAGGAGGTTCAAGGTTTCCATCTACAGGGCATGAGAGGGGTATAGAGCATGTGCCAGGACATCTCAGAGGTAGTTCGAGCGGAGCCTTCACACAATTGGAGGTTCTCATCTTAGTCAAGGCTTGCTCAGAGACTGTTTCATTACTTTTTTGTAAGCTACAGGGTGAGGGATGCACTAGAGGCTCCGCAGGTGGCAGAGTGCTGTTTTTAGAGGATCCGAGTAGTAGGCATCTGTGGGAGGACTTGTGTCATCGATCCCGACCCAGCAGCTCTTGAGACTGGACACTGGAGGCTGTGGGCTTGGGAGTGTTGTCCACTGGCACGAGTACAATGGGATCTTGGTGAGTGGCTCTGGAGGGACCCTTTCTGTTCTGCAGACCACCCAAGGAACCCATTCTTTTAGTACATTGTTTGACTGGGACATCATACACTAGCAGCACAGAAAGAGGCCCGCCCCATTGCAGCACCTCATTGGTAGGAGGAGGGTCTCACAGCTGAGTTCTTGGCAACCTTTTGGGAGAGGTTGTGGGACTCCAGACAGCCAAGGCAAGTCACCTTGTTTCAGTGGTTGGTCGCACACCGAGCTACAGCCATGCAGAGACCTTGCATCCAAAGAAGAATTATATGACATGAAGACAAGGTTCTACAAACTAGTAAGGCTATCTCACAAAATCTTGTCGAATTTAAGCACTATCCTTTGAAGATAAAAGGTCGATGCAAGCCAACCAGTTAAAGGATAATGTAAAACTTGTAAACACTTACAAATAGTCATGTCAAAGGTAAGAACCAAGTAAGAACAAGTATGTTTTATAAAGAATTTTTCCTTGTTTTAACTCTAAGATTTATTTTAAATGTTCATAAGTTTTATGTCTATGATTACCATAAATCATGCTTGTAGTAGCTTAGTCTCTCAAGCACCTAGTAGACCTTGTGTAGCTTGTGACCAACTCATGGAGAGTCAGCGTCACTGTCTTTGGGACTGTCCTTCGGCACAACAGGTGTGGCTTCGAGTTCTTCGGCTGATGCCTGCTCTTTCCACGGCTCGACAGTACACTTGGGGTGCAGCGGCCTGGTCCACCCTCATGGGCCCGGCACTTTAGCTTGAGCTATCTTTCACTAGTAGGATGATAGTGATGCAGGAGGACAGAGCTTACTCCACAGGAGTGGTGCAGTGAGAGAGAGGAGTGTTGGGAGCTTATCAATGGCCTGACACTCTAGTTCATCTGGCGGGCCCATTGCTTCCGCATCTTTGAGGCTCGCCCTGTGCCACCAGCAGAGACTGTTTATGATTTTTGGCTAGAACTGATCCACACTCTTAGAGGACAACTCAAGAGACTACAGGGTAGCTCCGACCGCATGCGGGAGCGCAGAGAGGCTTTCCTTCGACTCTGGCGTCCTGGGCATTTCTACACCATGGTCATGGGTGTACTCTGATGGCACTACCAACCACCTATGTGGCTTTTTCCTCCCCCCATTTCTTGATTTAGCCCCATTTTACATATGCTGGTTTTTTCATTGCGAGAGTCTCCCTACCATGGTTGTTGTAGACCTCTCTTGAAGAGGTGGTTGTAGACCTATGGGCACTTTCAGTAACTAATAAAAGGATCTTTTTCTCGGGGAAAAAAAACATTCAGTTCAATCTCCAGGTATGCATCTATAGATTTGGTCTTATTCCAGTTTTTAGTATGCATTTCTTGGGTTTTTCAAGTCATTTAAATACTCTTGAATATTTCAAGGCCATGCCAAGGGCATGTCGAAACAAGTATTTTGGGTCGTAGTGTCCAATATACATTATGTTGTTATGAATCCACTTGTAGGATTCGATTTGGCACATGTTGTCACATGGGATACAACATGTTCTAGGGACTCAAGGAGTTTGGTTTAGCTTTTGTGGAGCAAAAAATCTATGAGGGTCCCTCTCACTCCCGTTGTAGAGTGTTTGCAGTTACCTCCACACACAAGTACATCTAGTCCTTGAAGGCTGGTCTTTTTTTTTATAAACATCTTTACATGAGACATATTCCACATGTGGAGAATATGAGTCTCTGAACTAACCCTCGCGCCATTATTTCAATTATGTGTCCCGACAAAGTCCCTAGATGCTGGTCAAATCTGTTTTCTAAACCATTTTCAGCACGACGTATCAAGAGCAATCTCGATGGAAAAAAAAAATGGATACTTAGAATGACTTTTTCAAGTACAATTATTGTTAAACAACATTACCGATGGTTGTTTATACATATAGCAAGTCTCTAAGTTGTTAAATGAAAAAGTTTCATTGTTTCTACCTAGAAGTGATCACTGTTTCACCTTCTATCATGGTTCAGACGTTTCAGCAATGCTTGCAAAAGATTGCAACTAAAAGTATTTAATTTATTTTTAGAACTATTAACATTCCTTTTAATTTGTGCTAGGCACATCACATTTGCCATAAGTATTGGCAAGGGTACCATGGATATACAGGTTCGGATCTGTTTTTTGCTAAATGCATGTACACTAGGTGTTATGGGCCCTAGTGTTTAGCAAAGGCTGTTCTAGAACGGCATGAGTATTCATCAAGTTGTTGCTTATGAAGTATTTTGCACTCGATGTGCAGTATCTCAATGAGTTTACTTTTCGGTCTACCAATCACCAATAGAGGTCATGGCTTGGTTTTGGTGTTTGTGGATTTTTCAAGTTAACGACGATGGTTACTCATCCAATCGTTGATTCTCAGCAATGTGGTACGATATTGTGATTTCCGTTTACCAGCCATCTGGAAAGACTGTCTGTAAACCGTGGGGGAAACACACCTCAGTACTGTCAGTTATCCAAGGGGATAAGCAGATTACAAAGTGTAATCTTGTGCTAAAAGGATATGAAAGTGCATATGTTAGCAGCACACAATCCAATTAGCAAGCATTTATTGCTCTACTTGGAGTTTTCTTATAAAGATAAAGCATGTTTGTGACTAGGTGTAGTCTCTTCATGTATAAATCAAGTTCTCAACCTTGAACACTAGTGATGGTGGGGTTGTTTACTACTGAACTTGGAAAACAAGTTAAGGACTTAAACTTGGCTGATGAGTCATGTTAACAAGTTATTTTCATGGAAAGTGAAAAGAGGTACTCTTTAGGGTACATCTTTGTGTGATAACTCGTTTTGCATATTCATGTGTGTTCTAAATGGAGTCTACACACTATGATTGGATAGGAATCGGTAACACAAGATGGTTGCAAATGGACAACAATGTGAAAAATCAAGATGTTACTCTTGGTTTCATTGAACCTCTTGTTGAACCGTGTTCCAGTCAACCAAACAGCTGGATCCATGAAGGATTCCACTTGGGAAAACATTAGTGTTCTTAAGAAGAAGTTCCCCACTTTTGTTTCCGAGGACGAAAACTCTTCTTTTAGGGGGGAGTAATGTCAGAACAAGGGCAAGGCCGGACTAGACAAGGGCAAGGCCGGGCTAGGGAGTGTTGAAAGGGAGTCCAACTAGGGCAAAGGGCCATGGGCCATGCTATATAGTGGGTGGTTGGGTGGTGGACTCCTGGGTTCTAGTTCCCCCTGTCTCACATTGGTATCAGAGCTTGGGGGAGAGAGCTATGGAGGAAGGTGTCCTTGCATGGCTTGTGCATCTCTCTCTCTCTCTCTCTCTCTCTCTCTCTCTCTCTCTCTCTCTCTCTCTCTCTCTCTCTCTCTCTCTCTCTCTCTCTCGGTCATTCATGGAGAATCATGGAGAATATCTCTCTCTCTCTCTCTCTCTCTCTCTCTCTCTCTCTCTCTCTCTCTCTCTCTCTCTCTCTCTCTCTCTCTCTCTCTCTCTCTCTATCGAAGAGGAAGGCAATTTCTATCTTGATATGTATGGAGGGCATGGCTCTCACGTTTGGAAGGGGGCTTTTTGCATGTCTTGCACGTGGAGGATCAAGGAAGCTGTGGGCACTGTCCCCTGCAGAGCCGAAAGGAGAAGGCTGCGAGAACACCTGCTTGCAAGGAGAAAGGAAGATCGGTGCCGACTGTGTGCAGGCTTGCTAACCCCATCCTCGACTTTCATGAAATTGTGACCTGATGGACTTTCTGGGGTCGCCCTGGCCGGTGGAACGTTTTTCAACACTACACCTTCCCCCGAATCCACATGCAGCGGGTTCCCTAACCCCCTTCTCTTCCTGTGCAAGCGGCAAAGAACGCCATTGCCAAAATCAAGCTTGGGTTTCACACACGGGAGGGTGCGCACGGGCAAACCCCCCCATTTCTCCTCTTCGTCCTCCGTGCACGGCACCACACTAAGCCACCGTATGAAGGGTGAGCAAACGATGGAGCAGTATGGATTTTCAACATGCAGAATTTCTTGTAAAACTCGAAAATTCACAACACTTATCAAAGGCAAGAAACATGCAAGGCATGCAAGGTACATCAATCATGAAAGCAACCAGCTTGTCATAGGATTGGAATATTCTTCCAAATGCCATTGCAAGACATATTTAGGAATTATGGGAATTATTCAAGTCCCATTTCTTTAAACGGGACTTAAAATCTTAGTTATTTTTTTCAGTTCAATCTCTCAATTTTTTGTGGGCACATTTTGTGCCATGTAAAAATGTATTGCTTCACACACAACTATATAGTTGCATTTGTATCTGGGTCAAAGCATATATAGGTGGTACCACTTTTGGGAGTCTTGGACACTACTTCAATCTGAGTACTTTGGGAGCCCCATTCTCACACTTCATACAAAATATCACCTATCATATTATATATCAATAGATAGCTCTTCTTAAGGAGAATCTAAAAGTATGAGGAGTGCCATTTTTTAAGTAAATTTGTGAAAATTTTACCGGTCCCCACGTTTTGCAAGTGGTAACACCCCACAAGGTGCAAAAAGTGGTACCACCTAAACATGCTTTGAGCCATTTGTTGTGGCACCATTAAGACCAATATAGGAAAATTCAGACCTATTTAAGTCTCACATTTGTATTCTTTTTGAAGAAATTGTATTTTCTATTTTTGAAGCTATACAAAAAGGCTATAATTTCTTTTTTTCATCTAATGAAATCATGTACTTTGTAGTCTAGCTATTTGCTTTTGTCTAATTGATGCATTGTCTGTACTCATAATATTACACATTGTGCTTGACTTTTTTCCCCCCCCCAAAACTCACATTAATGAGTAAATTATTTTAACATACATAATAAATTACCAACTTCGGTCATGCTCTTGCTGATGGAACAAGACGTCTCCAAGTGATAGAAGATACATCGGCTACCATGGGAGCCACCTCGCATAAGTGTGAGGAGGGTCCCAAGGAGGAAATTGGCTAGATATGGTTGTGCTAACCGGACAATACCACATTGATCCACTTGTCACAATTGATCTGCTTCCCAAAGGTGACAATCATTTCCCTGCCATCTTGTATAATCTCAGTGAACCTAGCTACTTTCAAGGCGTTCTCAAAGATCCGACAGCTCTTGGCCTTTCAAATGTGTATAAAGTAGCCAAATTTGACAATTTGTGCATTGATAAGAAGCACTTGGCTCTTAAATACATTCCCACCAAGGAAGAGGTCGTCCCAAAAGAAAACCCATATTCCATGTCTTTTGCACCCATCTGCAAATCTTCCTTGCAAGGCCATAGATTGTTGGGCACTCCTTGATGAACAAGCGAGGGAGCTCCTCACTAGGATGTCTCCACTGTGGGCATCTATCTGACCGATTCTTCTTGCAAGGACCTTCACTCTGGTATGTGGGGCTCTCCACAAAACCTTCCAAGAAAAGACCATCTCAAGTGGCCACCATTTAGGCAGTGCTTGAAAAGATGCAAGAGGTTGTCACTAGTCGTTTTGCATTGTAAGCATCTACTCAAAATAATATCCCTGGTACAAGAATTCACCCCACTTGGTAATGACCCCCATAGCACCTTTCAAGAAAAGACCTTCATCGTGTGCCGCCACTGAGGGTATGCAATGCTCTTCACGATGTATGCCTCCTATCTTCACTTGGGCTAGTGCTTGCCTCATTGATTGTTTCGTGGGGAGAACCAATTCATTGAAACCACAAGAGACAAGAACTTGTATCTCTTTTTTTCTTTGCAAAACTCACAATGGTGAGTAATTTATATTAACATAATCAAGAAATTATACATACTCATTATGCTCATGTCTAATTATGACTTCTCTCAGCAATCAAGAAACATCGGCTGACAGGGGAGCCACCCCACATCACTAAGAAGGATCCAAGGGAAAAAAATGGGTGACTAATTGGGTGACCATGGTTGTGCTAACCACAAAGAAAATGGCAGCAGTAACCCCAATCCATTCATGAAGGTTGATTTGTTTCCCAAAGGTGAATTTTTTTTGGTGCTATTATGTACAATCTCAATGAACCTAGCGGTTTCTAAAGCATTCTTGAAGACTAGACAATTCCTGCTCTTCCAAATATGTTTGCAATAGAAAAATCTAACAAATTGTGTGCTAAAAGAAAGTTCTCGACTCTTGAATACCATCCCAGCCAATAAGAGATCGTTCTTGAGGTAACCTGTTTTCCACGTATTTAGGACCCATTTGTAAATCTTCCCAGTCAGACCAGGGCACTCCTTGAACAAGTAAGGGAGGTCTTTAGTGGCTGTTCTACATTGTGAGCATCTATCTGACCCAATCCCTCTAGCTTGGACCTTCACTCCAGTAGATGGAGCTCCCCACAGAACATTCCAATGAAAACCTTCATCTCATGCGGCCACTCTGGGTACCCGATGTTCTTTGTGAGTCTTACCATGCACCGAGCGAGTTTTTCCGAGCAAAGACAAACCCGAGCAAGTGTTTGTACACAATATAGTAGATTTTATCATCAACAAAATATATATTTTTGTTATATATTTATGCACTACAAAAAAAATAATTTTCAATGAATAGACTACCTCCTAGATATCAAAAGATCAAATTTTACTTTTAAAAAAAGTAGCATAATATTTGAGAATATTATGTTCTCGCTCAATCTCTATTTATCTTATTGTAATCTCCTCTCCTTCTACTCTTCTTTGGCTTGGATTTTTCTCGCTTGGACTTCACATGTTTGAGCATGAAGTAAGATTGATAGACTAATAAGAGCTTTAGACCTTATTCTATGTTTCTTTTTGTAAGGTAAGTGCTCCCTTGTCTAGTACTTTGGTTCTTGATTGTCATTTATACTTGAGAGCACGTGCATCCTTCCTCATATTAGCCACATCAATTTGATAGCAATTTATTGCACCTCATTAGTTCATTTATACAGCAATCGTCACTTCCATGTCGTCATGCCCTGCCCATACTACAACGTTGTGATCTTCATACAAGGGCACCTTTTTTACACGACACATGTCCTGATGGGGGCTTTTCACAAGCCAAGCTCCCATACCCCTTTTCTCTCGTCCCCACCCCATGAAAACCCCCTCTTAGGGAGGGAGTGATAAAAGGCATTGGAAAAAAGTAAGAAAAAATAAAGTATGATTATGTAAATATATGAGAAAGGTAAAATAGGCCACCTCATGCCTGCGGGGCAACCCATCCCCACCTTGCCTCCTTTTTCTTCACTGTTGCGCCGCCGTGTGTCTCTTTTCCTCTCCTCCACTCAAAAGGTCAACCCCTCTCTCTTCCCCTTGTCCTTTCTCCTTTCTCTCTCTCCTCAAGCTACCCCACCTCTCACCAATAATGCATTATAACTCACCAATAATGCACCCTAACTCACATGCAACTTACCCTATCTTCCAAAATAGTATACCCCACCCCCCCTTTCTCTCTCCTATCATATCCCATGACCCAAATACCCCCCTCTCTCTCTAAAGGGTGCCATGTCTCTTGTCTTGTAGCTAAATAACCTCCCCCACACTCACACACACTCAGTTTCACTGAAAAAGGTGCCCACAGACCCATCCCCACCCAGTGGTTACCTGATTTTTCTTGTGTTCACACACATCTGCACACAGATTCACCTCTGAACACACTCCCCTCTCTCCCCTCTTGTAATTAATTTATTCTCCATGTCACCTCTCACTTTTTTTCATCAACCCATCTCTCTCTCTTAGTCTCTCTCTCATGAGACTGCTGTTCTGGCACATATACACACAGCCAGACAAGTGGGGCCCATAGTCACATGGCCTATGTAGATAATGATTTCTTCATTTCTAAATTCTAGAATTCCTCCCCCCTCCTCCCCTATATAAAGAGGGGTCACCATCACACAAAAAACACACACAACATCACAAAAGAATACACTATGCACTGTGTGTGCCTAGTGCACACACACACATCCACACCATCACCATCACCGCAATCACCATGCTCGCCTTGAGCATGACCTCTACACCCTTGGGATATGGAAGATGAAGGGCAACTAAATGAAGGATGATGTCCATAACCCTCGTGCGAGTCTTAGCCATCAACTCCCATCTATCCGCCATGTGCTCTACCACTCTCTCCCTTCTCATTCCCCTACCTTATGCTCCCCATTTCATCGCCTTATTCTCTAAATAAAGCTTGAGTTTTTGTGAGTATGTTTTCTTGCAATGTTTTGCCCATGTGAGGTGTGCGGAATTGCCACCTAGTCTTGTGTTTGGAGTGATCTTGTGTATGTGTGAAGGGTGTGCGGATTCGCCATCCTTCTGTGGTGCATAAGTACTAAGCCGCTATACCCCCTCCCTCTCTCTCTCTCTCTCTCTCTCTCTCTCTCTCTCTCTCTCTCTCTCTCTCCCGTTGATCTCATTTCCTTTCCTCTTCATCATTACTCCCAAGCATCCATCTCTCTTGGATGAAAACTTTGTTATGTTGGTGTGTTGTTTGTGTCCTAGCCGCTGATGCTAGGTGGTGCCCCCTGTTCGCTTTACCGTGACAGGCTCGAGGTGCGACATTCGGTCCCCGGTGTTTTAGAGGCCGTCGGGGGTTCGGGGTTCGCTTTGCTCCCGTCATTTGGTGCCCCCACTGAGGATCTTTTCATGAAACCCTTTAGTTTACAAGACTGAAACCCTTAAACTATTGTGAATGGATCAATGGCTAGCAGGATTTGCTAATTGGACGACAGAAGAAGAAGAGCTCCAAGCACAACTAGATGAACTCCGCATCTCCATCGAAGCTCAAGTGCCAGGAGTAAAGATAATTGATTTGCAGTGGGAGAGTCAACCAACACGCCAAACCTAGTGGAAATACATAGGCCAAGTTCCAAGAAGAAGAAGGAAAAGGTCAAAACCATGTCCGCAACCTACAACCAACCCACAACAACAAAATGGAAGGAGCTCTACACAATAGAGAATCAACACTATTCTACTTTGAGAATCGGGTAACTCAAGTCACCGAGGTAATTATCACAGTCAGTTTTCAAGTCGCACCTGATGCTGTAGCACAGATAACGGAATCATTGGCTCACACTCTCACTAGAGAAACTAGGGATCTACTGAGTTTGTTTCAGGAAAGAACACCACCCTCTCCCACAAGCTTGGACAGTGACTAAGCTTGAATTAGTACAACCTACCTCAAGACAGATCACACATACCAACACGTGTACGCTCAATCAAGGTAATACTGGACTTGAAGGCTCACTAC
Source organism: Adiantum capillus-veneris (assembly GCF_014529385.1). Taxonomy (NCBI): domain Eukaryota; kingdom Viridiplantae; phylum Streptophyta; class Polypodiopsida; order Polypodiales; family Pteridaceae; genus Adiantum; species Adiantum capillus-veneris. The sequence continues at coordinate 74,611,509 of NC_140947.1, forward strand.
CAGCACGTCATTGACACCATGCCGGTTGGGGAGCGGTTTTTTGAGGTTCTAGCATCAAATCAGCCATTTGTCTTACCTTTGGTACAAGGCAATGTACCGTTTGAAGTTTTAATCTATGTCCTAGTATAAGAGGGTATACACGCCTCCTTGTAAAGAAGAAAAAAACTTTTGCAAGTTAGGAAGTGTGTCTTTCTAGCTCTCTCTCAGTAATCATGGCAAGTGTAGCATTTCCAACATTTAAAGGAAAGAAGGGGGAGGATTTGGTAACAGACTTCCTAGATGACTTTGAAGTAGCATGTGTAGTGAGCAACAAAGATACGGATGAATCCCGGGTTAGAATCTTTAAGCATCTCATGAAGCTAGAAGCTAGATCATGGTACAATGCACTTCCACAAGCAACCAAGGATGACTGGGAACCCTTAAAAACCGCTTTTAAGAGGCGCTTTGGGGGAGGTACCACTTCAGAAAAGTTGTGGGACAAGTTGAGAGACTTGAAGCAGGAGGGTCTTTTAGAATATGCCACCTATGAGTCCAAATTTGTGGATTTGTGGGAACGGTGGGTTGAGTCACTGGCAAGGGGGGAAGCTGCACCTGATTTCCTAAAAAAACATCGGTTCATGCATGGCTTATGGCCGCTTCTCAAGGAGAAGGTGAAAGGTAGATTCCCGGCTACGTACGAGTTAGCCGTTGAGATTGCTCGCCTTAAAGACAAGAAGCTGCGAATGAAAGCCAAAGAAACCGAGTCAACAGAATTAGGAACATCGCATCGACCAGCAATTGCGACAACCACCATTCCACCACCACCACCGGCTCTTGGGATAAGAGATGACCAACAAGATATGTTGGCCGATATTACTGACCAACTGCAGAATTTGTCTGTCCACTTAATACAGCAAGGGAGGAGTCAAGAAAGAGATCAAGACCCTGGAAGAGCACGACGACAAAACAGAGAGTATCACCGCTACAACTGCGGAGAAGATGGCCATGAAATGTACTACTGCCCACACCCGAGGAGGCAGAATTTCAATAGAGGGGGGAGACAGAATCAGATCTCTCCACCAAGAGCAAGACCACCGCCACTTAGGCAACCAATCCCACCTGTTCAAATCCCACCACCAGCGGTACAACCATAGCTGGAAACACCAATTCGACGCCAGTCACCAATGCAGCCACCACCACAATCACCACTTACAATCATCCTACGCCCACCACCAATTGGTACCCGCACACCAAGTATCATTGGTCTTGCAGAAGAGGTCAAGATGAGTGTAACAAAAGAAGGATCATGTAAGAAGACTATTCAAAGAACTGAAGCAGTGGAACAAGAGGTTAAAGAATCAAAAGATGCTACCCAGGTGGGGGATGTAAGTCAAGAAAATTGTGTTACAAATGTGAGTACATCTTTAACCTTGGATGAAATAGGCACCAAAGCGATCAATCGACAGCATTGGGCAGTAAGGATAAGAAGGTGTAAAGTGTTGATTAGGCCTCGTCAGAGTAAGAGGAATGCAAAGGGCATGAAAGATACAAGAGAAGAGGAAGACAAGCCTGCTAGCAAGGCTTTGCAGAAGGTGGGCAACATATCAAGCAAAGGGGAGGGCTTTGAAAACGGAAGCCTGTGCACCAGCATGGACCCAGGACAGTGTAGCAAGCTAAAGGAATCTTGCATCAAGGCAGTTTCACTTAAGGACCATAACGAAGAGGTAAGTATGACTGAAGGTTTGGAGTTGGATATTACTCCAGCGGCTTGGCAGTCGAGCAAGACTTTATTGTGTAGTGTTATAGACTTAGAGATGGGTAATTCCTCTAGTCTACTGAAGGGTGTTATAAACTTGGAGATGGGTAATGCCTCCAGTTTATGTGAGGGTGTTCAGAGTAAGTTTGATGATCAATATGCTGCCAACCTTTTAAGGATGTTCCAAACTCCTCCACAACACAGCATTGTGTTTGTATGGGATGCATCAAACCTATGGCTATGGCTAGCCACTCTAACATATAGAGAGAAGATCAGCATGGAGATAAGAGCAAAGGAGCCATGGATAGACAAAAGCCTGATAGAATGCAAGAATGAAGACCTCCTTCGCAATTTGGTACAATTTTTTACAAATAGTGCATCCTCTCTTTGGAGAAAGGTAAGTGGATTACGCTTGTATTTAAGCCGCAAGGTAGGTGGCTTGCTATTAGCATCAGTAAAGGAAGCTGACATGTTTGAGCACACCCAAAAGAAGCATGATATGCTTGCAGTTTTTTCTAGTCATGGCAGTAAGCAGGATTCTGAAGACAACTTGAGCTCACCACACCAACAAGGCGGCCATATATGGTGGATTCTTGGTACACTCTTGGGAATCATAATTTTCAGTTCTGTCTTTGCAGGAGCCAAGATTCTCATTTCCCCTCTCGCTATTGGTGGTTACAAATTTGGTCCAATTTGGCATGCAAATTTTATTGTTCGGACACTGTAGACAATGATCCTATTTTTCACTTGGGATCCAGGAGGACACTGCCACAGAGTTTTGGAAGCCATGGGCTTCTCGTTTAATCAACTCACACTATTCCAAGGAACAGGCTATCACCCGGACCTGTTACAGATTCATGAATATCCCAGACATCTCAACAATGGCCGAATGGAATGGCTAGTTCAGAAGGCAACTCGATATCGGCTCCTACAGCTAAGCAGAAGAAGAAACAGATGAGCTAGAGGCATGAATGTCTCTAGCCAAAAGGGGAGGGCTAATGATGGGGGCTTTTCACAAGCCAAGCTCCCATACCCCTCTTCTCTCCTCCGCACCCCATGAAAACCCCCTCTTAGGGAGGGAGTGATAAAAGGCATTGGAAAAAAGTAAGAAAAAATAAAGTATGATTATGTAAATATATGAGAAAGGTAAAATAGGCCACCTCATGCCTGCAGGGCAGCCCATCCCCACCTTGCCTCCTTTTTCTTCACTATTGCCCCGCCGTGTGTCTCTTTTCCTCTCTTCCACTCAAAAGGTCAACCCCTCTCTCTTCCCCTTGTCCTTTCTCCTTTCTCTCTCTCCTCAAGCTACCCCACCTCTCACCAATAATGCATTATAACTCACCAATAATGCACCCTAACTCACATGCAACTTACCCTATCTTCCAAAATAGTATACCCCACCCCTCCTTTCTCTCTCCTATCATATCCCATGACCCAAATACCCCCCTCTCTCTCTAAAGGGTGCCATGTCTCTTGTCTTGTAGCTAAATAACCTCCCCCACACTCACACACACTTAGTTTCACTGAAAAAGGTGCCCACAGACCCATCCCCACCCAGTGGTTACCTGATTTTTCTTGTGTTCACACACATCTGCACACAGATTCACCTCTGAACACACTCCCCTCTCTCCCCTCTTGTAATTACTTTATTCTCCATGTCACCTCTCACTTTTTTTCATCAACCCATCTCTCTCTCTTAGTCTCTCTCTCATGAGACTGCTGTTCTGGCACATATTCACACAGCCAGACAAGTGGGGCCCATAGTCACATGGCCTATGTAGATAATGATTTCTTCATTTCTAAATTCTAGAATTCCTCCCCCCTCCTCCCCTATATAAAGAGGGGTCACCATCACACAAAAAACACACACAACATCACAAAAGAATACACTATGCACTGTGTGTGCCTAGTGCACACACACACATCCACACCATCACCATCACCGCAATCACCATGCTCGCCTTGAGCATGACCTCTACACCCTTGGGATATGGAAGATGAAGGGCAACCAAATGAAGGATGATGGCCATAACCCTCGTGCGAGTCTTCCCCATCAACTCCCACCTATCCGCCATGTGCTCTACCACTCTCTCCCTTCTCATTCCCTACCTTATGCTCCCCATTTCATCGCCTTATTCTCTAAATAAAGCTTGAGGTTTTGTGAGTATGTTTTCTTGCAATGTTTTGCCCATGTGAGGTGTGTGGAATCGCCACCTAGTCTTGTGTTTGGAGTGAGCTTGTGTATGTGTGAAGGGTGTGCGGATTCGCCATCCTTCTGTGGTGCCTAAGTACTAAGCCGCTATACCCCCTCCCTCACTCTCTCTCTCTCTCTCTCTCTCTCTCTCTCTCTCTCTCTCTCTCTCTCTCTCTCTCTCTCTGTCCGTTGATCTCATTTCCTTTCCTCTTCATCATTACTCCCAAGCATCCATCTCTCTTGGATGAAAACTTTGTTATGGTGGTGTGTTGTTTGCGTCCTAGCCGCTGAAGCTAGGTGGTGCCCCCTGTTCGCTTTACCGTGACAGGCTCGAGGCGCGACATTCGGTCCCCGGTGTTTTAGAGGCCGTCGAGGGTTCGGGGTTCGCTTTGCTCCCGTCAGTCCGACAAACACCATTGTATATGAAATTATTTTTGTTACAATAAAATTCTTATCTTTTATTGGCCAATATATGTCTTTTTTAATCAATTTACAAAAACAACAATCAAAATTAATAAAGTTCTATGCCTAAAATTTTCTAGAAAGACATCATCATAATTGAATTAAGTTAGTTGAAAACAAATAAAATATTGAGGATCTTTTTACCATACAATATGACAACTTGAAGCTTCAATCGAATAGCTTCTTTCATAAAGATTGAAGATTCTGCTCCTTTCCATTTTGAATCATTGTTTGAAAAAATATGGAAGATGTCAGAAAGGTCATAAAATCCACCACACAATAAGCACATCATCATCGGAATATGCTTTACATCTTTGGTCATGTGAAATATTCATGCGGCCACCAATTTTAAGAGGCAAATTCGGCTCCAATCTATAAAGTGAAAGCCAGTCATACCCTAAAAGGTGGTACTAGAGCCTTCTTTAAATTTGGAATGATAGTTTCAACAAGAGGGAAGGTCGCTGCAGTGACTTTGCATACTAATGTGTTTGCAACAAATTCATTCTATTTTGAGCTTGTGTTTGCTCAAGATAAGGTGGTATCCATCAGAAAGAACAATGCTAAGTGAGAAAAGATTCTTATCTCTCTCTCTCTCTCTCTCTCAAATGAGAAACAATATCACTATCATTGGCAAAAACTTCATTAGTATGATCAACACACTTTTGGAGGCACATTTGCTTAGTGAGTTTGTCCTACTAAATAACATCTTTAACAAGCCAATCCAAGGCATCATATGAGATAGCATAGAACAAAGGAGAAAGTAGGCACCCTTGTCTTGTGGATTTATGCAATGGAATAACATCTGTAAGAGTACCATTAACCGAAATTCTAGTTGACGCATTCCCAAAAAGAATGTGAAAAAGAATCTGCCCAAACCCATATCATATAGACTTTGAAGTATGAACTCCCATTCAATTCTATCATAGGCCTTATCATACGCTCTATGGCCGATTGTTTGTAAGAAGATATTTTAGAAGAGAGTTTTTTGTAATTTTGTAGTGCAGTGATGGAATGCAATTGTGAGGAATGATGTACATGCAAAGGAGAATTTTAGGGCTTGTCTCACTGTCTTGATGCAATTGCCTCGATTATTAATTAACCATGCTAAAATTCTGGTTTGATGGGGCCGTCTTCTTTGTCTAAGCCAATTTTCACCAGGAAGACTTAAACTACTGCGTTGGGGGGAAAACATGCCCATTCTACCTACTGAGTGGTGTTTTAGGTCGAACCATTATGTGATAGTTTATAGTTTAGCTTCTTTTTTATGTGCCATATCCGTACGACAGGCTAGTCATCGTTGATGAAGTCATGCTTGAATGATTGGAAGATCTAGACCAATTAAAATTGTAAGTGGGAGGTATGAATACTGCAATAGTTATGACTTGAAAAGTAATCGTGTTCAAAGGATCCTCTATCCTCTTGACTGAGAGAGAGAGAGAGAGAGAGAGAGGGAGAGAGAGAGAGAGAGAGAGGATCTTGAAAGGAAGTGTTCACCAAAACCTTTTGTAGGAATCAATGGAAAAAAGAACATTGAATATATTAACAAAAAAAAATGGAATTTTACCGAGTTTTACGCTAAAATCCTCATCATATCTAATAAGCAATGAACTATTCTGCTCTTTGAATGTTGTACGCTAGTGCTAGTACTACTACTTGTAGTCAACTGAAATATTGGCAACTGCAGGAGTCCTATCATAGTAGTGCAAGCTGCTGCTCATGTCTCCTGTTTATTCCCAATATCAGATGGCCAATTAGCTGTTACTTGCTAATTGAACCTGCATGATTTACTACTTGACTTCCATCGTCCAATGCTCGAGTGTATCATGCAGCCTTGCGCTACAGTATGGGGTATTGTACGTCCAAGTGCCATCTTTGATCGCTCAAACCCAGACAGTCCCAATCCATCTTCTTGCCATCGATTGCAATCCTTCGTCTTGCATTGATCGAGATCTTTCCCCTCGTCTACTGTATGCCTGCTCTTGTCTTTTGCATGAGTTGGTGAATAGATGAGCAAGAAAGTTCCCAAGACTGAACTCAAAACCACTCCCGAGCTCAACCCCAAGCCCGAGCCCAAAGGTGGCGCTCAGATCCTCAATAGGGTCTCCTCCAGCCTGGCTCCCATCTTGCAAACCTCGAAGACCACAAGGCATGATGCCCTCAAGCGAGTATGGGACTACATCAAGGCTCACAAGCTCAAGAGTAGTACTGAGAAATTGCATATCTTATGTGATCCTCCCCTTAAGAAGGAATTTGGATGAGACAATGTTAGTGCTCAAGTACTTGAGTCCCCACTTGTCAGCACATTTTTCTGTTGATGCTATCAGGCTGTTGGCGATGCCGACGACAAAGGCCAAAAAACTGAAACGAGTATACGTCAAAGTGGACATCAAGGCAGAAAAGCTTATGATGGTTATAATTCCTCAAGTAATTAAGTCGACGCCTTCATGAGTGCAGCTAGTTTCTTGCACTTTTAGCAGAGTGTGTGAGGGGATTAGTGGTTAGTGGCAGACAACTTAATGTCGAGGGAAAGGCATATTTGGGAGATATTGCAATTTGCCACTAGTGCAAGTCATGGTCTGATGAGCCTTTGGAATCACTCACACTCCTCGTCCAGCTTTGTTGATAACCTATTTGAAAATTTGATGAGGCAAGCATTTCGAAACGATCTGCAGACAAACATGGAATGCTCACTTCTCCTCTCTCTCTCTCTCTTAGTAAAAAAGTATTTGAAAATTTGATGATGCAAGAATGAACCAGTGTTCACTAAAAACGTTTTTAAGAACCAATGGAAAAAAGGAAAGCTTTGAAAATATACCGGTTTTTAGAGAAATCTACCCGGTTTCCTTCAAGGCAACCCTCAAAACTAGCCGGGAATTTTCCTGTTTGTCCTTAAAAAATACACTAAAGTCCGGCAGAGTTTTCTGTGTTTCTCTCTTTCACAAAAAAAACCCTCTGAAAGAGCGCGCTCTCTTTCCGAGGGTTTTTTTGTATTGTGTGTGTGTGTGTGTGTGTGTGTGTGTGTGAGAGAGAGAGAGAGAGAGAGAGAGAGAGAGAGAGAGAGAGAGAAAGATCGCTCACTCAATAAAAAAGAAACCCTCTGAAAGAGCGCGTGCTGGCGCGCGCTCTTTCTGAGGGTTTTTTTGTATTGTGTGTGTGTGTGTGTGTGTGTGTGTGTGTGTGTGTGTGAGAGAGAGAGAGAGAGAGAGAGAGAGAGAGAGAGAGAGAGAGAGAGAGAGAGAAAGATTGCTCACTCAATAAAAAAGAAACCCTCTGAAAGAGCGCGCGCTCTTTTCGAGGGTTTTTTTGTATTGAGAGAGAGAGAGAGAGAGAGAGAGAGAGAGAGAGAGAGAGAGAGAGAGAGAGAGAGAGATCGCTCACTCAATAAAAAAGAAACCCTCTGAAAGAGGCGCGCGCTCTTTCAGAGGGTTTTTTTATTGAGAGAGAGAGAGAGAGGATCGCTACACGTAGATGGGTGAGCTGAAGGCAGTAGGGGAGGGCGTGGTGTCGGCGCTGCAGCAGGCAGCAGGGACAGTAGCAGAGGCGGTAGTAGTTGTGGGGGCAGAAGAGAGGGAGGCCTTGCGAATGGAAGAGGAGGAGGCATGGTGGCGAGTGAGGAAAGGGGATACTCTCTGGAGTCTGAGTAGGAAGCACCTTGGAGACTCAGCTCTTTGGCCCTTTCTTCGCCATGCTTCTCGCAAAGAGCTGGGTTGTCGAGACCCCATTCGCCATCTTCTTCCTGGCTCTCACCTCATCCATGCTTGTGTTGTACGAGCCCGCCGTCTTGCTAATAGAAAGAAGAGTTGTCATTGGTGGGAGGGCTTATTTTGGTGGTGGTGATGTCTTGTACTTGATGTTATCAGCAACTTAACGAGGTGCGATCTTGTGAAAGTTCCATGATAATAGCCAAGCTGAGTGATTGAATCCGTTTTGTTGAATGGGACAATATTTTGCGATCCACAAGGATGAAGGGCTTCAACCATTTCTAACTTTGTTGAAGATTTTTGCATCTTGTTGGTGTTCCATGTGTACAACCTTATCTTTTCCTGCATTGAGAAGAAATTTAACTTCATTCCAAACTCAGCAGCATTGAAGCTCTTAACGAATTTTTGAGCAATTTGAAGATGGTTAGGCATTGCTTTTGAAAAGATTCTCAAAAGCTGAAGCAATGCGACATATACACAGTCCTCTGCGTTCCCATTTACCTGAAAGGTCTTCTAATGAGAGTGCGGACACAGGAGAGCCAGGCGGGTTGTTTAATGAAAAGAAAACTGCATGCTCGTTTGATCCAGAGGTTACATTTGCATTCACAATAGGAAAATCAGGGCGGCCATTTGCCTGAACAGCGAAAACGGCAATAAGCAAGGCAGACCCAACAGTGGGATAGCTCTACTAAGAGGGCACAAGCGCTTGTTGAGGCAGCCCTGCGATGCTGCAAACCTGCAGGTACTTGCACTGAAGATGTTCTTTAACTTCTTTTAATGGCAACCCATAGTAGGGCTCTCCAATCTTGGAAAATGTAATACTTATTGTAATAGTTTAGGTTGATTGGAATGTAGAAGAGAAATTGAAACTTTGGAGAGTTATAAAGAAGCTGGAAGGTCTTTCTTGAGGACCTGGAAGGCCGATCTTGGTCTGTGGTAGAGTACACATAAATGGTTGTTGATTACGCAGCAACTTTTGAGACACACGCGCCCTTGTCACACACGGCAGGGTGCACGAACGAGAGAGAGAGAGAGAGAGAGAGAGAGAGAGAGAGAGAGAGAGAGAGAGAGAGAGAGAGAGAGAGAGACCTCCCAATTGTTGTATGGCCTTCTCACAAGCTCTTCTGAAACACTCCCCACGATGGTGGTCTTGATCAACTTCCAAGAGCATCTGGAATTCCACCTTGGTAATTAGCCAAGCCGTCGGCTGAAATGAAGACCAAGTTGGCGTAGGAAAAGTGCAAAAAAGTCCAATCCGCCCACTACTATCATCATTTCTACCACAATAGAGGGTTCAGCTCTCACGAATTTGCGACTCAAGGTTGCAGAGCTGGTCATGGATAGAGGTTGGGCAAGTAGAAGACATGTGCGCAATTGAAAATAGATGATGCCAAGTATTGCACAAGTTGATGGAGTCATTGTAAGAGAGTCATGGATGCACATGACTATGGTGCCCATGTATATCTTTAGGCATATATGAACCACTTTTCTCTACTACATATTGTTATCAAATATGTGAGCCACTTTTCACGTAAATTTGCATTGATCTCACTCATGCCATCTGCATCTAGTGTATAATCAAGCCTTGCACATAGATTTGCGCTAATATGGTTGTAGCTATTTAAAGATGAACGAGCATCTCCATGAAATTTGTATAACTTTTGAAAGTCTTTCAATTTTTATAAATTTTGATAATTTCTACATTAAATTTATTTACATTCTATAGGTTTTCTCACCTCCATATTTTAGAGGTAAAACTTAAAATTTGTAGGTGGAATTACACTAAACGTAGGTTTTTCCGTGCATTGGACCTCAATATCGGAGCAATCTTCGGGAAAAATAATCTATAGACCCTTTTTTTATTAGTTTTACAAATGGTTATTCTCTTATATTTTTATACTATTTTTCTCAAAAAAATAAGGAGTTTTTTCCTTTTACTCTTAACCTCAACTACCATTTGTGAATTTCAAAGCAGCACGAGCGTGAGCGGCATGTTATGATGTTAAAATTTTAGGATATCACAATTTCTTTTATTACCTTAAAAACTTTCTTATTAAGAATCTTTGAGTGTTATAGACTTTTCATTTTTTTGAATCCATTAGAAATACCTTTTAATAATGTAGACCCATCTGCAAAATGCACAGGAAAAGCAGAGTTTTGATTCCGAACTAAAGTAGCGCAGGGCTCGTCAGGCTGCACATGAGAAACCATGCTTTTGTGCATGGTTAATGAAGAGAAGGCGCTGACATCAAAGAGACTGCAGACAAAGTCGTGACTGAGTGAATATATATATGCCAGTCTAAGGGGACGACTGCACGCTTTGAAGAGGAGAGAGAGGCTAGGGTGGCAGAAGCTACTAAAATTGTGAGGCTTTATGTGTTGTGAGGGAGAGACAGAGAGAAGAGATAGCGAGACCCACGACACTAAGTGACACAGGGGGCGGGTAAGGGGATCGACGACAAAGCAATCTGGTAGGCATCTTGAGGTAGGCAGGCCTACCCAAAAAATGGGGGCGTGGTTGAGGAGCTTGGATTGGAACCCACGACCTCATGCTCCAATGCTTTTTGAAGCATGGGCTAACACACACACCCGAGAAGAAGACAGTATTAACATCGTAGGAAACTATCCCAAGAGACCTTAAAGATCTAGCCGATGAGGAGAGTTGAACTCAAGGCTTGTTATTTAAGAGAGTTTGAGAGAGAGAGAGAGAGAGAGAGAGAGAGAGAGAGAGAGAGAGAGAGAGAAGGGCGATTTAGCAATTGCACCTCTCTGGAGTCCAAAGGTCTCCTTTTGTTGTCTCTACGCATTCCCAACAAAAATTCTGAACTCTTGCCTCGCAGGAGCGTGTGCTCTCCCTCGCCTGCCTCGCTTAGTCCAACAAACACTATGATTCTTTACAATGTATGCTTAATTGGGTTGGGAAAAACCTACTCAAGCTGCAACACCAAAAATGATGGTGCGACAAGAGATTAGGTTGGGCTGCGTCAACATGCAAAAGCTCTCCTTGTGATAGAGTACAAGGTCGAGTGACACACATCATCACATATATGTTGATCCTACAGCATTCACAATCTCGGCTTCCTCAACCTCTTCCCTCGCCCATATACGATCCCCTCCTCCTCCTCTCTCTCTCTCTCTCTCTCTCTCTCTCTCTCTCTCTCTCTCTCTCTCTCAATCTCTCTAAACAAAAAGTCCACGCCGACACGAGCTCTTTCAGAGACTTTTTTTTTTTAAAAGAGATTGAGAGAGAGCGAGGAGAGAGAAAGAGAGGGGGAGGAGTTGAAAAAAAAACCTAGGTTTAGTGTAATCCCACCTGCAAATTTTGAGATTTACCTCTAAATTTTAAATTTGAAAGTGAAAAACCTACAAAATCTAGAGAAATTTAGCGTCATTCGGTGTAAAGACCTTCAAATTTAGTCAGTTTACCATTAAAACTCTCAGAGGTAGGTTTGCCAAGTTTCAAAACAAAGTTTTTCTCGAGCACTAGTCCCGGCCCGTACGTGAAAGAGTCCATGTCTCTTTCAAAGAGATTTTTTGAATTGTTTATACTATGTAGTTGTTGAAAATGACAACGGTTGAACTTGAGGACCTTCTTGCCTCGTCTATTGTGAGTCTCCTTGCCCAACTCCTTTAAAACCAAATTTGTCAATGATTAGAGACCCTGAGATTTACCTTTTCTAGCCAACACAGTTGTCTCAACGTGGCACAATGTTGTTTGTTGTAGCACAACCAACCTCCCAGTGATCCCTTTGAGGGGGTTACCAGCTTATTGGGTGCTAAGAACCGAGTCTTGGGCCACATCATTCTGCAAGATGATAGATGCAATGCTAGACTACCATCCATCTCGGTCGAGGCATGATAGACAACTCAGCAAACTAGGTACCCCGAGCAGTCTAGGAGCTTTGAGTTTTGCTCATATTAACATGGAAAATTTAAGAGAAGGTTTTTACACTAAATTTCTCTAAATTTTGTAGGTTTATTCACCTTCTACTTTGAATTTGAAGATAAATCTCAAAATTTGTAGGTGGAATTACACTAAACCTAGATTTCTATCCATATGGGTAGGTAAAAGAGACTAGCATGTGGACAAAGTTGTCATAAGAAAATTGTTCATAGCTTTATCAACCTTGTGTACTCTTCTATCAAAGCACTTCTATAATCCCCAACCATTACCACCTCCCTTGACACATTTTTCGCCTCCACCTTTGGCAACACCACTAACTCCCACTCCCCCCCCCCCGATAGAAGGCTACCTATGATGGTGTGATCCAAACTTTAATATATACCATGACGTGGATTTTCTCAAAATAATAGCCTCATTGCAATAATAGAATTGTTTTCAAGTTTCCACCATTTTCTCTAAAGTAACTTAAAATGCATAGCATGTTATCATATATCAACCCACAATAACTTGAGGTAGAGAAAGAGAAAGGAGGAGGAGGAGGAGGAAGAAGAAGAAGAACAAGTGAAGAGAAGATCAAGCTCCCAGACGCTCCTTATTCATGAGATTTGTTCGAGTGGCAACAACCTTACTCTTTTAGTGTAAGTCTCGTGGTCCTACATGTAGGGGGGTAGGAATAGGAGATTTATATCCATTGGAATCATGGTGCCACTATTCCCAACAAGGATCAATAGTGGTAGAAATGAGCTTTTAATATATGAGGACAACTAGTTCCAAGAAGAGGAATATCAACATGCCATTGTATGAGTTCCAATTTTTTTGGCCCATCAATAGAAATATTCTACCAAACCCTTGTTCAAGGGGTTTTTTTTGTCAAAAATTTGTGGTCGTTTTACCATTAAAATTAGGTGTAGTCTTGTTTTAGTTTTTTTTTTGTGCTTGAAGTCACCTAAAAAATCTTGTTTGGTTTTTGGTTTGTATAGTGTGCCTTGGCCACTCTTGCTCGGTTTAGGGATTGCTCGGAAAATCTCGCTCGAGATTTGAGATTCTTCGTTCTTTGTGATTGCCATCCAGGTCGATTTCGGCCATTTCTTGCCCCAATGTTTTTTTAGGGGGAAAAATAGACATTTGAGACCATAACGGAGTTGTACACGTCCTTGGTTTGTGGTTTTATAAAATGTCTATTTGTGGGCCACTACCGTGCCTTCCACTCAAACCTAGGCTCACAACAACATTTATAAAGCCATTCTAAAGCTCTACTAGCTAGCAGTCTTTTAGTCCCATTGAGGTTGAACTCGGAGACAAGAACTTGTATCTTAACTCAAAGGTCAAAACATACAATACGATGGTCAATGTCTAGAATAAAGATACATATGTTTAAGCATCAAGGTGTTCTCGCTTAAATGGAGTAGAGCCTAAAATTTAACGATGTGTCTCATGATCACCCATCGATCACCCACCCCCCACATAACAAACCTCAATGTTCCCATATAGGGTGGAGGCTCAAACAATTTGAGACTCGTGGTATTTTTCTTGAATCAGTTGAAAACCATGAGGCTAAAACTTAATTTTAAGTCTCAAGGTGCCTAGATGGAATGGAGTCTTGAACTTAAGTTCGAGCCTCAAGCTGCCAATATGGGATGAAGTCTCAATCTTAAGTTTGAGCCTCAAGGTACAGTGGAAGCTCAAACTCTAGCTCGAGCCTCATGGCATTTTCCCTTGAATTGGTGGACACCACGAGGGTTAAGCGTACATTTGAGTCTCAAGAGCCTAGATGGGATGGAGGCTCAACTTAAACTCGAGCCTCATGGAATTTTTCCTTGAATTGGTAGACACCATGAGGCTCAATCTTACATTTGAGTCTTAAGCAACTTAGACGGGGATAGGGCTCAAACTTAAGTTCGAGCCTCAAGATGGGCACTCATTTAGATTAGAGGCTCAAACGTCATGTCATTCTCCCTTGAATAGGGTGGACACTACAAATCTCAAGCTTATGTTTGAGTCTCAAGCTGTTTAGATTGGGTGGAGGCTCAAACTTAAGTTCAAGCCTCAAGGTGGGCACCCATCTGGAGCGAGGGCTCAAATCTCTTGGCATTCTTCCTTGAATAGAGTGGACACCACGAAGCTCAAGCTTATGTTTGAGTCTTGAGTTGCTTAGATGGTGTGCTGGCTTGAACTTAAGTTCGAGCCTCAAGGTGGGCACCCATCTGGACTGGAGGCTCAAACCTCATGGAACGTTTCCTTGAATCGAGTGGCATCATACAGCTCAAGCTTGTGTTCAAGTCTTGAGCTACTTAGATAGGGTGGACGCTCGAACTTAAGTTCGATTATCAAGGTGGTGCTCATCTAGCATCGAACTGTGAAGAACCTCAACATATTGGTGACTCCGCGAAAGGAATCCCCAATGATGTGATTATGCTCAAACATGAGGTCTAGAATGACTCTCGATAGAGAGATCCTTCAAGCATTGATACAATATGTGATGGCCTAGACTCTAATGATCCGTCGTGATACACTTTCCTCCGATGTTCCCTAACCAATTGAATACTACTGCAACACAACTGTGATCTCCATGTTTCTTGGAGTGCAATCACAATACAACTCTTTTTGCATCCAAACGACGGCAACATCTGCGGGCAGAAGAGGTTGGTGTCCTATACTTGAAGTTGAGTTCTTATAGATAGTGGATGATGACTGTGCCCAGCCACCCTATCCACTCCACCTCGGGATGCGTGAGCATGGTGGCCCTCACCACTGGCGGTAGCTTTCCTAGGAGGAGGGCATGTGTTGACCCAAATTAACAAGGGTAGCTTTGCAAGAACAAGGGCATGAGGCAGTAGCTTTGAAGAACAAGGGCATCGTGCTGTAGACAAGAATTCACCTTGTCCTTGAAGCAGCAGAGGAGGAGTTGCCTTCAACGTTTACATAGGCCAACGGCTGCATTCCTGTGAGGATGAACAACTAGAGCTAGACATACACTAAAATGAAGTTTCAATTTCTTTTTTGCATATGCTAAGCGAAAAAGTCCTTAAAGTAAAAGTTGTTTTTCATGTCTCACTTGAAATGTGTAGCTCGTGCTAAAGAATCTAACAATTTTGATTGGCACTTCCGGTAGAGTAAAGCACAAGGGTCTCTATATCAACCTCTTGTCCAAGTCTTTGTTTTTCATGAGAATGTTACCCCTAGGCTTTCTTTTTTTTAGTACAATATTAGCTGCATGGAATATGATGAGAAATGTTTCTTGTCAAGGTAGCAATGTTCACCATGGGGAAATGGATGAACTTAGAAGAATGGAACACGGCGATTGGCACTTTATTGTTTAGGTAGTATGCATGGTTTGGTCCATGAGCTAGTCATGAATTCTCTTTGAGGTCCTTTATAGTGTCCCAGGGTGACTCCCTCATCAATCGATGTATTGATGATTGTTGGAAGATGTTATGACTAGAATTTGTAATTTTTTGATCATTTTAATACAATTCACTCACCATTGTGAGTTCTAAAAAAAAGGATTGTTGCTTATCATTTTTGCAAACTAGTACTTACCTCTTTTTTATTTTTGCTTGATGTTCCCACGTCCAACATACAGCACACATTTGACTTGCTGAAGCGGACCTCAAACCCTAGCTTGTGCTCTCTAGGGGGCAACCCCAATGATTGCACATCGGGTTGGGGGTCCTATTAGTGTGTCATCTAGGGGTCTTAGGGTGGATGCAGAGCAAACCGCATGCTCTATTGTTGTCGTGTGGGGATCGACATTGGCCAAGGGTGGATCCTAGGGTGGGGCTCTTGACTATCTGCATCCTTCCTGCCGGCGTTTGGGGCTTCCGGAATGGGTTTTTTTGTGACAAGGGCTTGGCAACTTCCCTTCTTCTCATGGAAGAGAACGAGCTCTCCCTACCATGGTCAAAGATTGATGTTTGTCAGCTTGAGGGTATTGTGGGTTTCATGGTCTCATGCTACCACCTAGATTGCTTTGTATCGGTGATGTTATGGAGCTGTCTAGTGGTTTGCACCTTCAGTTGGTTTAGTGTTGGATTTTCCTTGTGGACCCATGTGGGTCGGTGATGGAGACGTCTTGGATCCGCCCATATTTTGGACTTATGCTCTGTATTTTGGTGACCTTGGAAACAACAAGTTAGCATGTGGCAGATGCTTGCTCTCCGGTGGCAGTTGAGTTGGCTTTCTTCCTGCTTCTTATTCCACATTAGTGCAACATGTAGGATGAGCAAGGTTATAAACACTATGCTTGGTTGGCTTCCATGTAGTCTTTGTTTATGGTTGTCTCCCATGATCAACCGATGTATGTGGTTTGAGTGTTATGATCTTGAAATCTTGTCAAGTGATGCCTTGGCTCGATGCAAGTAGGGCTTGCATCGTAATTTTTTTCGATTCTAATATAATTTGTACTCACTATATGTGAGTCTTGCCAAAAAAAAAAAACACACATACACATCTAGACTTTTCCTCGTGTAGAGAGAGGATCGGAGATTGAAAGCTTGTCGCTCCATGCTAGACAGTTGCAAACATGTAAGCCATGGTTTCTTAGAGGCAAAAGAACAAAAGCGCATGCCTATGTCAGTGGGGTGGAAGCATGATATCCTCGAATGACAGCGTCTGCACCCCAAGTCAGAGTGGGCCCTTGAGACAGAGTTTGCAGAGTCTCGATGAAGGCAATGATGAGGGTCTCACAATGAAGTGTGACAACGTTGTCGACTACTTCCTTAAGCACCCACTCCCTCCAGAATTTCGACTCTACAAAGAAGCTGGGGAGCTTTATCCCACCAACAGCTAGTTACCTGCAACAAACTTACGAATTTTGTCAATCCTTTTCAACTAACAAGTGTCAAGGACATACAGGATCTTCAGCACGCCAATGACTATCCTGACTCCATCGACATCCTTGACTCTGTGCAGGGCACAACTGGAAACTAATTCACCCACATGTAGGTCTCTCTCTTTCTCTCTGTCTCTCTCTCGAATTCTCCTTGCACCATCTTTGCTCAGTCTATAGAATAATAGCTGCAAAAAGAGAGAGCCCTACATGAGCTTCTTCATAAAGTGAATGTCTCCGGCATGGATTGACACCACTTTCATGACTGAAATTTTTCTTCTTCTATCTGTATCATGCACTTCGCTTCTTTTCGTCTTTCATGAATGTTGTAGTCAGAAACATGGGCTATTTTTGGTGCCTACAAGTGCCCTCCATGAGCATCACCTTTGAGGAGCAATGAATTGTTGCCTCTCTGTCATGAAGCTTCACTTATTTGCCTCTTTCATGAGCTTTGTAGCCAAAAACCTCGGCTATTGTTGATGCCTGCACCGTAGCTTGTTATGTTGCAGTTGTTTTGTGAACCTTGCCTTTGCATAGAGCCTTTCACTGACTCTTTTGTGAGTCTCTCATATTCAATGCCAACTGCGCCCCATGTGCTTTTTATGCCTGCTCAAAGATCCTAGAAAAGATTACCCAAGAGCCCTACAAGATTTGCTACCTACTACGACCGTGCATTGTCAATTGGTGTGGGTTCTTGCTTCATCAAGATTGCATTTAGTTCATGTTGTGGGCAGAGTTAGCTCAAGGTATAATGTTTCTCTTGGTCATAAGCCATGGTTAAATGAAGGTGTTGGAAACATGAGCTAAGTTTTTGCTAAGTTCTATGTAAACATCTTATTGCAAAATCCATTCATAATAAGGACTCTCTCTGTGTATCTATCTAACTATCTCTCTCTCTCTCTCTCTCTCTCTCTCTCTCTCTCTCTCTCTCTCTCCATCCATCCATCCATGTGTCTTTATCTCATCAGATGCTTGAAGCCTCATAAGCCAAAATCACCACTCCGAGAGTCTCTAGCTCATGAGGCTCGCACTTGAGTTCGAGTCGCATGACCTAGAGACTCAATTTTCAAGCCTCCTAGAAAGCATTCGCAAAGGTCTCTTGTGTATGAGGTGGCTCGAGATTAATCTCAAGGCTCCAATTTAAGTTTGAGCCTCATGACCTAGGACCTCAATTTTCAAGCCTCCTAAGCTAGTGATTTTATCAAAGTTCTTTCTAGCTAGAAACCATTTGTCTCTAGCACATGAGGCGGCTCGAGATTAAGCTCAAGAGATTTTTGAATCAAAGACACTTGCAATAATCTTTCTAGTTGAGATTTTGGTATGAAGCTTCTGAGGCTCGAACTTAAGTTCGAGCCTCATGATTGTCACACTTAGTTTTAAGGCCTCATGAGCACTCAACTATGACTCGTTCTAGTTGAGCATTGAGTCTCTAGCTCTTAAGTCTAAGCCTCCCTCATGACTTGGACACTCAATTTTCAATGCTCATGAGCACTCTAGTAGAACTCTTTCTATGTAGAAACCATCTCAAAAAGTTTGTATCCCAGGAGGTTTGAACTGAGTCTCTACCTCATGTGGCTCGAGATTAAGCTCAAGATATTCTTGAGACAAAGACACTTGCAATACTCTTTCTAGTTGAGCATTTAGTCTATAGCTCATGAGGCTTGAACTTAAGTTCGAGCCTCATGACCTAGATGGATAGTTTTCAAGACTCGTGAGCACTCTAGTATGACTCCTCTAGTTGAGCATTTAGTCTCTGTCTTTGGGGCTCGAATTAACTTAAGTTCTAGCCTCATGACTTTCACACTCAATTTTCAATATTCATAAGCACTCTAATAGAGCTCTTTCTACCTAGAATTATCTGGAAGAGTTTGTATCTCACGAGGCTTCGATTGAGTCTTTACTTTCTATGGCTTGACATTAAGCACAAGAGCTTCTTGAGACAAACACACTTGCAATACTCTTTCTAGTTATTCATTCAATCTATAGCCTCATGACCGCCACGCTTAGTTTTCAAGCCTCATGAGCTAGAGACTCAATGCTCCTGAGGCGTGAACTTAAGTTCAAGACTCATGACCATGATGCTTAGTTTTTAAGCCTCACGAGCACTTGACTATGACTTGTTCTAGTTGAGAATTGAGTCTCTAGATCTTAAGTTTGAGCCTCATGACTTGGACACTCAAATTTCAATGCTCATGTGAGCACTCTAGTAGAGCTCTTTCTACCTAGAAACTATCTGGAAAAGTTTGTATCCCAAGAGGTTTGAATTGAGTCTCTACCTCATGTGGCTCGAGATTAAGCTCAAGAGATGCTTGAGTCAAAGACACTTGCAATACTCTTCCTAATTGAGCATTCAGTCTATAGCTCATGAGGCTCGAACTAAAGTTCGAGACTCATGACCTAGATGGTTAGTTTTCAAGCCTCGTGAGCACTCTAGTATGACTTGCTCGAGTTGAGCATTTAGTCTCTAGCTTCGGGGCTCAAACTTAAGTTCCAGCCTCATGACTTGCACACTGAGATTTCAATCCTCCTAAGCAATCTAGTAGAGCTCTTTCTACCTAGACACTATCTGGAAGAGTTTGTATCTCACAAGGCTTGGATTGAGTCTTTACCTTATGTGGCTTGACATTAAGCACAAGAGATTCTCGAGACAAACACACTTGCAATACTCTTTCTAGTTGAGAATTCATTCTATAACTCTTGAGGTTTGAACTTAAGTTCGAGCCTCATCACCTGGATGCTTAGTTTTCAAGCCTCATGAGCACTCTAGTATGAAGCGTTCTTGAGCATTTAGTCTCTAGCTCTAGGTCTCAAGCCTCATGAACTGGACACTCAATTTTCGATCCTCATGAACAATCTAGTAGAGCTCTTTTTACCTAGAAACTATCTGGAAGAGTTTTTATCTAACAAGGCTTGAATTGAGTATCTACCTTACGTGGCCGGAACTTATGTTTGAGTCTCATGACCTAATGAATCTATTTCTAAGCATCGTGAACACTCTAGTATGGCTCTTCCAAGCTGGAACCCATCTACAAGAATCCTATCTCAAATCTCTAGTTCATGAGGGTCGAACTTAATTTTGAACCTCATGATTAGGAGACTCGCTTTTCAAGCCACATGAGCACTCTAGTAAAAAAATCCTAGCTATGAATCATCTACATGAGTGTTGATCATGGTAAGTTCAAGAGCTTCATGATCCAAAGATTTTTGCAAATATCTTTCAAGTTGATATCCATCTTGAGAATTATCTAGGTCATGAGCCTCTTGACTCTCATGACCTAAAGACTCAATTATTAATCCTCATGAGAGGAATCTTTCTATTTAGAGACTATTTGGAAGACTATCTATAGCACTAAGCGTGAGACCCTCTTTAGCTAGAGGCTCTTTGAGAAGTATTTCTAATTGACTTCCATTTTATAAAGTCTGGACATGATAAGGGCTCTTGACTCTGAAGCCTCATGACCTAGAGACTTAATATTCAAGGCTCATGAGCACTCTAGTAGACTCTTGACTCTTGAGCCTCATGACCCATAGATTCAAGACTCATGAGAACTCTAGTATCAATCTTTTTAGCTTCAAATCATTTGCAAAAGTCTCTTATATTTCATTGTGTATTGAACATAAGTTCAAGCCTCATGAGTTAGAGACTCTAGCAAAACATTTTCTAATTGATAGCAATCTTTATAAGTCTCTAGCTCATTAGTTTGGGCCTCATGACTTGGAGACTCAATTTCAATCCTCATGAGTGCTCTAGTAATATGCTTTCTAGATAGAAACATTATCAAAAGTCTCTACCTCACCATGCTAATATTTATGTGATCATCCTTACCTAGAGACTCGTGAATCTATCTCCAAATTACTTCGTAATTTTTGCTTCATCTTGGTCTCTGGGTTGACAATTTTGGTAAGTGAGGATGTGGTGAAGGTAAAAAATGGTTTCTATGTGCTGAAAAGTTTGATATTTGATACTATTTGAAGTTACATTTTTCATGTCTCCTCCAAAGTTTTGATATCTCTCTTTGAAGGGACTCAATTTTTGTTTTGAGAGCACTAAACACTAGCATTTGGAGGAGACTTTTTGATATCACAATATGTGAAACATGCTAGAATCACGTTTTTGTTTGGGAAATCAAGGTGATGTTAGAATACAAAACATATTATTTGAAATTGACAATTCAAGAAAGCCTAGAAAAATATAAATAACTTCACACTAGGGCTACATATGTGTTGGGTTAGCCCCTTGATGATGAATTGCCTACATAACTAAGGCTACTTGTTGATATCTTTTTGTTCTTCATTTGTTATCTTGGTGTTTCTTAACGTGAAAATTGCTTTAGTAGGGCTTGTAAACAAGTCCAGTTTTGTTTCTCGTTTGCTATCGGAGTTTCGTAATACTGTAGTCTTTGATGGTTCTTTTGATTCCATTGCCCTCTAGATGTCTTGAATTTGCAAACACTATATTGTTTTGAGTGGTACAATTTTTTATGGAAGTGCTATTCCTTAAAGCATTCTTCCTACATATCAACAATGTTAAAGTCAAAGTTTCAAATTTGTCATTGAATATACACAAAGAAATCTAGCTATGTGTTGAGGCTACAAAAATATGTTAACTAGAAATTTATGATACCAACCTCTAGTCACATATAGTAGCCTCGAATTACGTTTGAGCCTCATGCCCACATGCTAGTCTAGGTGAGGCATGTGAAGATTGAACTTAAGTTCAATCCTCATCTTAGTATCCTACAATGCAACAAGAAAAGAGGCTTGAACTTATATTTGAGCCTCACATCCTTCTGCTAGTTCCTTGAACTACATTTGAGTATGTCCACTTGCTAGTTTAGGCAAGGCATCTGAGGTGCAAACTTAACTTCAATTCTCTCCTTAATATCCCACACAACCAAAACAAGTAAAGATTGAACTTAAGTTTGAGTCCCATTTTTATGTGCTAGTGCCTTAATTTCATATGGAACAAAGGGTCCCCACAAATAACCAAGAGGTCAAATATAACAAAAAATACTCGAGTTTTAAGTCTCATTTAAAAAATGGGACTTGAATAATTCTCAAATTTCTTAAATGTGTGTTTAGGGTTTCCAGTGCAATGTTGTTTTTTTTTCACAGGTGGACGACGTGTTCCTCTGTATTTGAATACGGGTAAGTGAACATTCACTTCAATCTCCAGGTATGCATCTATTGATTTGGTGCTATCCTAGTTTTTAGTATGCATTGCTTGGGTTTTTGAAGTTGTTTAAATATGATTGAATATTTCAAGGCCATGCCAAGGGCATTTCGAAACAGATCCAAACCTGTATATCCATGGTAATCCTTGCCAATAATTATGGCAAATGTGATGCTCCTAGCACACATTAAAAGAAATGTTAATAGTTCTAAAAATAAATTAAATACTTTTAGTTGCAATCTTTTGCAAGCCTTGCTGAAACATCTGAACCATGATAGAAGGTGAAACAGTGATCACTTCTAGGTAGAAACAATGAGACTTTTTCATTAACAACTTAAAGCCTTGCTATATGTATAAACAACCATCGATAATGTTGTTTAGCAGTACTTGTACCTGAACAAGTTATTCTAAGTATTCGACTATGTTTTTTTGTCATCCAAATTGCTCCTGATACGTCGTGCTGAAAATGGTCTAGAAAACAGATTTGACCAGCACCTAGGGACTTTGTCGTGACACATAATTGAAATAATGGCGCGAGTGTCAGTCTAGAGACTCATATTCTCCACATGTGGAATATGTCTCATGTAAAGATGTTTCTTTAAAAAAAAATACATCCTTCAAGTACTAGATGTACTTGAGTGTGGAGGTAACTACAAACACTCTACGACGGGAATGAGAGGGACCCTCATAGCTTTGCTCCACATCGGCTAAACCGAATTCCTTGAGTCCCTAGAACATGTTGTATCCTATGTGATAACATGTGCCAAATCGAATCCTACAAGTGGATTCATAACAACACATATTTAGGAATTTTGGGAATTATTCAAGTCCCATTTTTTTAGAACGAGACTTAAAACTATAGTATTTTTTGTTAATTTTGACCTCATGGTTGTTTGTGGGGACCCTTAGTGCCATATAAAGATGAGCCACTAGTCCATGAACATGGGGCGCAAACTTAAGTTAAAGCCTCACTCATTGGTGTCGTGTGAGATATTAAGAAGATAATTGAAATTAAGTTCGACCCTCACATGCCTCAAAATAGGACTTGAAATCTCAATATTTTTGACATGTTTTTTTGCCGTAGAGCCTTTAGATTGTGCACGGGTACTTCTTGTCACCGAATAGAATAAGGCACTAACATGTGGTTGGGATGTACGAGCTTACATTTTTTTCCTCACCCACCTCACTTTCTTCATGTGACTCAATAAGCAACGGGGACACTATTGGGAACCTAAGTTTTAGGTTTTATAATTGAGCTGGGAAATTTGACACTTATTCAAGTGACTCTTTGTATATCCCCATGAGAAAACCGGAAAAAAAATCATTTTCTATGCTTTTTAATCAGTGAGTATTCTTTTTTTATTCATAACAATTGTACGTTCTATATATATTTTTTCCAGTCTAGATTGTCTTTCTTAGGTACTACTTGTTACAAACTGAGAACAAAAGTATCACTGAAAGAGACACTAATTGTTTAAATATTGATTGGTAAAGACAAATTTCAAGTGAATAATACAAATTTTCTATTTTCTAACCTAAGGAAAAATCACCAAATTACACATGAATTGATTATTTATAAGATGTGGGAGTCGATATACTGGTGGTCCCCAATTGTCAGACATATAGACCCCAATTGTATTACATTAAATTGTAGGTGTCGTGAAAAACTACTCATCATAACAGTACACCCAACACTTTCCAAGCAAAAGTTCATGAGGTTGCATCTATACATATTCTTTCTGTGAGGTGTCTTGCCACTATGTTTATGTTTGCTTTGTTTTTCATTCCAACTTCCTCCTCCTCCGGGTACGTACATTGCAAGTTTTTCTTTCTAGTGTAAATTTTGTCTCAAGTAGTAGATTACATGTGAAATGTTAAACTCCACCAAGAAAAGTTAAAATTTCATCTCTCTACTTTCCTACCATATGTCTGGTGCGCTTACTTTGAAATGATGCACTCTTCATGAATAGAATTGGGAGATTGCTCTAGGAGTCCCTCTACGGGGTTAACTACTAAATTGTATCCTCAAATTTTTTGCATTGGTGGAGGTGCAAACTTAAAGCTCAAACTTAAGTTTAAGCCTCCACCGAGCCACGGAGACTTAAACTAAGTTTTATCCTTCTCCTTTTTTGTTTTTGGAAAAAGTCACAAAAGTGAGTGGGAGATGTATTAATCAAAAAATAACATTACAGACCCTGCTCACAATGAGCCATGGCACCACAAAAAACCACAATAGTCCTCAAAAAATTTCCATAACAGACAACAGACCTGGCTTTTGTGCAGAGCCTCAACTATACGAAACATGTCATAAGAGATAGAGCAGATCTTGTACATAAGGTCGAAGAAGCTACCCAATACATGCTGCAACAGGGGGGGGTCCTTAGCCACCATCACCTCCCATGAGACAACCAACAACGGAGCACTCCTGCATCAGATGGAGTCCACCACCAAACACCCGAGCATGCCCAGGATTTTGCAGGGGAGCCAAGCCCCATCAAATGACTGATTGGGTGTTGCCACCATGCTCATCAAATCTGTCACCCCTATGCGGAAGGTGTCGCCAAGTCAAAACAGAGAGAAATTAGCCACCATTTCAATCCATGTGGGCCCATGAGGGACAACCTCCATCGGATGTGCAAAAATAGGGGCCAACAATCCTACCAAGGACGAAGGGCACATGCCAGCAAGAGACTCCTCCCTCAAGCCATCCTTGGCCTTTTGCAAGCAGATCCCTCCCCCGTAACAGAGGCTCCACCATAGCTGGCAGCAACCAAGGGACAATGTGCACCCACCTCCCTCAGAGAGCCAGCCAATGATCCCTCTTGACTCGCATAGGAGTGCCGAAGTTGAAGCAATGCCCCTGCTCAAGGGTTTATTCAAATTGCAGAACAAAATCCTCTATAAGTTTTAGCCTTCTCCTAGGTGGAGTTTTAAGTTTGAGCTTATGATTGTTCTTTGGTAGAGGCTTACATTATTCTATGATTATTCTTGGGTGGAGGTTAGAACTTAAGTATGAACCTCTACCCGCCGTTCACCCAAGAACAATCATTGGCTCTTAGTCCTTAGGCACCTAAAGCTCGAACTTAAGTTCGGGCCTCCACCCAACAATAATCACAGGCTCTAACTTAAGCAACCTCCACCCATCCAAATTCTCAAAGTTAAGTTTGAACATTCACCCAAGAATCACAAGGAGGCTGGATCTTAAGTATATAGCCATGTTATTACATGCTATCATAGATTTATATATAGCTCCAACAACCTTGACGAATACATCCCTACTTTAAGGACAAAGAGGCTTAAGTTATCTTGTGATTTTTCTTGGGTGGAGGCTCGAACTCAAGTTCGAGCCTCCACCCAAGAACAATCGCTCGCTCGATCTTAGTCCTTAGGGACCCAAGGCTCCAAATTAAGTTTGAGCCTCCACCCAAGGATAATCAAAGGGTTTAACTTAAGAAACCTCCATCCACCCAAAGGCTCAAACTTAAGTTTGAGCCTCCACCCAAGGATAATCAGAGGGTCTAACTTAAGCAACCTCCATCCACCCAAAGGCTCGAAATTAAGAACAATCGCTTGCTCGATCTTAGTCCTCAGGCACCCAAGGCTCAAACTTAAGTTCGAGCCTCCACCCAAGGATAATCAAAGGGTTTAAGTTAAGAAACCTCCATACACCCGCCGAAGGCTCAAACTTAAGTTTGAGCCTTCACCCAAGAATCACTATGAAGTTGAATCTTAAGTATATAGCCATGTCATTACATGCTATCATACGTCTCCAACAACCTTGATGAATACATCTCTACTCTAGAGGACAAAGACCTTAGGAATACAAAGAAAAACCACAAAACACTATAAACTTAATTGCTATATTTGTAATTTCTCAATTTACATAAGTAGTTTTGAGGTAACATCATTACATAATTTACAATAGCGGTGGCCATAAAGGCTCTCATAAAATATAATGCCATTCTATTGAGGACCTTTGACTACTCCATGCTAGAGAGCATGTTGTCCACTAGCACACTGTTCACTATGCTATCCAGTTGGAGACTTTCCTGATGTTGTTTCTAAGTTGGGATCAATATGTCCAACCAAGGCTCCAAAGCTCTACATGTGAATGAATGATGTATTGTGCCACTGAAGAGGTAATGGTTCTATAAGCTCTCATTTTTGCATGTTAGATACACAATAGCAACATTGCCTCCCTCCTTGTCTTGCTGAGCCTCAAGCCACGATGCTCCTTGGCTATCACCTCTTGCACTACCCACATTAAACTTTGCCTGGTGCCTATTTTCACCTGAGCACAATAGCTGCTCGGGATGGCCTAACGAGATTCCAGATAGTTCTAATGTTTCTGCCCCTCTCACCACACACCCCCTCCTTGAGTAGTGCTACACTACTGCTATGCCATCACATCGTCTCCCCCTATCTTATTGATCCTCCAACACCGTTGCTTCTCAACTAGCAGCTCCTGAGCTGCCCACGTCCACTCTGGCCATTTGTTTTTGGCCGATCCCAATAGCTGCCCATATGGCCTAACGACGTTCCCCATTACCGGGAAGGAATAATTTGCGGCACCTGAAGCCTTGGGAAAGAAAGTACTTTCTTACCTTCAAAGGGATGGTGTATGTGGGCAACAACGAGGGTACCTTCCATAGCGACCTGGCCCACCGCACCGGGATGCACAATGGCGAGGACATCATAGTTTTTGCACCTGTAATCATCGAACCACCTTGTGCTGATCCTTGAACTGTCAAATGGGCTCACCTTGAGTAGGGTGAGTACGCATGCAGCTGCGCAATCACTAGCCTGCAAATAGTAAATGTGAAGGCAGTAGACTTAGGCAACACAGTAGGCACCCAGCTGCCATCGCCAAGAATCATGAGGGGTGGATTTTTGGAACTTCCAAGGGCAATCAGGATGCAATTGGACGAAGGGGCTTGATGCTGCTCCTCCAGCTGCACCTTCTGTGTCGCATATGAAGGCCAAATCCATGAGAATAAATGCTCGTCTATTGGGAGGATGTCAAGCTTCTTGAGGCAAGCTTCCTAGATCTAAGGATATGGAGGGGAAGATCGAGCGTTGCAGAACAAAGCAGCAAGAAATACTGGCAATCACACGCCTAAGATTTGGGTTTCCAGTCCAAATCAGCAGCTTGTGTATTGCTCGCTCAAAGCCCGGATTCACGTTACACTTGCCAAGCCCTGGTTGTCTACCCTAAATCAGCCGAGGGGCTTCCACGTACAGTAGCTTCCATGCCCCACCTTACTAGCCTGGCTTGCAACTTCCTCATCTCCATCACTAATGTTCGGACGGCTAGAATTGACAACAACAGTCAGACCTCGACGTCAATTTTGAAATCGCCATCAAATTTGAGTTTTGACATGATGATTTAAGCTTTACAGTGTTTTTTGTATTTTTCCTACCATGTCTCCGTTATTTTGCCTACCTAGTAGGCTACCATGTCTCCATTACTCAAAAGTTAAGTTTTGCACGAGTGTGCAAGTGGAAAGGGCCAAGGAGTTCAATTCCAAGTTCGAGCCACCACGTGAATTGCAAACACATTCAATCTCAATTTCGATCTACCATGCAAAGTGCAAAGATATGCGATCTCAAGTGTAGCCATGTGTAGCCGAACTCAAGCACGACACTACAGATTAAGGAAGTGGGCTTTTACAAAGTCGAGGTTAAGCATCCCTTTTGACTTGCTCGTGGCTACATTTCCTTGTATACCTCAAGGTAGTGTTTCTTCTTGTACGTTAGTTTGTGAGAGTGTTGTAATGGAATCTCAAAAACAATGTAAGCTTGTTATAGTGTGGCTATTATGTTCATACAAGCTCTTGTGATGGAGTTTCTCAAACTCAAAATTGTTTACCACGAGGATAACAAACTACAAAACCTTAAAAACGCCTTCAGAAATGTCCTAAACAAGTCACTTTCTTTCCATCTCAATTTCTACAACAAGGGCTGATAGTCCACATATAAGTAGATTACAGTTAACAAGATACTGATAGCACTTTTGTTTACATGTACAATGAGCAATGCAAGTTTGTGGTCTTCTCACAACTAATGTTTATGAGTTGGTTTTTCAAACCAAACCTTTAACATCCGTATGCCTTCTAAAATCCCCATGCAAGAGTAGAAACCCTCGTCTTTACACATAGATGGACTATTTGAATTATAGTTCTTGCCTACATTACATTGTTGCAATTCTCTTCTATCTTTCATCAATTCTACATAGTCTTGCATTGCAAAGTATTACATTGTGGTGCTATTGATGATGTAGAATGTAAGTGTGAGATGTAATCACACTCCCCTTTAGGTATTCATGGGCTATTTGAATGTGTTCTTGCTTAACGCACATAGTTAATCATGTATTTCTTTGTGGTGTTTTTGATCATATAGAATGTAAGCCTAACATCTAGCAATTGATCAAGATTTTGCAATGAAATTTGGGACTTTTCATGAGACTTTGATCTGTCTCGTATTTGCAACCTAGCACAATGCAAGCACAACTTATGCACTAATATGAGAAGGAGCCTGACACTCCCTAATACTTGATAACAATGCAAAATTGACACCAAATACTTGAAAACAAATACAACCCAGCAAAATATTAATAGCCTTTTTTGAAAAAGCAACCACTACCTGAAAACAACTTAACCTAGCACAAGAAGAACTCAAGAGACTATGTCACAAAGAATTCTCCCAAAGTTATGAATTTTTCCCAAAATTCCTAAATATGTGTTTCACATCATAATGTATATTGGACACTACGGCCCAAAATACTTGTTTCGACATGCTCTTGGCATGGCCCTGAAATATTCAAGCGTATTTAAACGACTTGAAAAACCCAAGCAATGCATACTAAAAACTGGAATAACACGAGATCTATAGATGCATATCTGGAGATTGAACTGAATGTTCACTTACCCATATTCAAATACAGAGGAACACGTCGTCCACCTATGAAAAAACAAGAAACATTGCATTGGAAACCCTGGGTGTTGCCTTTGCAATCCCAACCCTTCAATTAGAATCTGCGTAGTCAAACCCTTTGGTAAGACCCTTTGTAGAAACTGCTCGACTAGAAGGTAACGGTAACCAACCTAGTTAACCGTGTATAGAATGATGAGAATCAACTTGAAAAGTTGATTTTTTTTGCTACCGCATGATAGATTGCGTAATTCTTTCCTTGAAAGTATAATGGGAATAGATCAAACTGTGATCCTCAATGCGTATGGGGTGATTGAGTAAGAACCCGCTAGGTCGTACCCCAAAACTGTGATTCCATAGACACTCGTAGTGCTATAGAGAGAGCAAGAAATCCACATAAGTGAGATGCCTATCTCGTATCAACAACCATGCTATCTCATCTATTTGCTGCCTCTAGACTCCATGGTATAGATCAGCTGATGTAAGTGTAAGAGTATCAAAAAATCAACTTGAGCATCGCACTAGAAACATATAGTGCAAAAATGACACTCGAATCCTCCGAAATGACAAGACTCTTGCTTGTTAACATATACATGTGGTAGTGATGTGTGTGAACACACTAGGACCGCCGGGGCATTTTGTCCCTCTTTAGGAGGTTTTTCCCCCCGAGCATTGTATATACGCCCATCACTCTAGGGTTATCTATCTTTCCATTGCATACTAAGTAACACACTCTCCATTGTGTGCCTTGAGCTTCCTTCATCTTCTCCAAGCTATGTACATTTGTCTGCAACCCTAATTCCAATAATTGGTGTCAGATCAGGTTGCGTCCTCCCGGGCTCGCCAGTAGCTCCAGTAGACACCTGCTCACTTTCTCCAATTTCAGTGAGCTTTGGTGAGTGTTAGCAGGTCGACAAATATTTCGGGTGAGCTCATAGAGCTCAGTCTGCTCAGATTTTTTATCCGGGCTCATTTCGGCCTCCGTTTCCACTACAAGCAAGTCTGCACATGCAATTTTATCATTTTGTGCATAATTTCTATCAATGTCGTTTTCTACATAATAGGTGTCTTACAATATTCTATGGTTTGTGCTATATAGCATGTGCTGTTCCCGCTTTGTTTCTCCTATTTTCGGGCAGTTTTCACATCAAGTAGAGGCATTTACCATGGATGACAACAACAACACAGATGTGTTAAAGATGTTTGCTGCTGAGGACAAATTGGATGGGGACAATTACCCTATGTGGGCTTATATGATGCAACACATTCTTGTGTCAAAGGGAGTCTAGAATATTGTCAAGGGCATTGATGTACGTCTTGGTTCTGAGGATGTAGGCGATGTTGAGGATGTATGACCCAAGGAAATCCTGAAGTTGTCAAGTTTGATGCATTATGCACATTGCCGTTGCAAGAGTCACTTTCTAGAAAAAACAGGACTAGGCAGCGTGCAGTTGAACAGGCTTTTATTGCTTCTCAAAGAAAGGGTGGTAACAGTAATGCAGCCACTTCTTATGGTTCTGCTGCAAGTGGAAAAACTTCTATTCCTAATGCTTCTACTGGCAGCACTTTGTCTAGCAATTCTGGTGATAAGAGAAAAAAGAAGATGTGTTGCCATTATTGTAAAGCTAATGATCACTTGATCAAGTAGTGTCCTAAGTTGAAGGCCAAAGAGGCTAAGAAGAAAGAGGGTGGTTCCACTATAAATGCTGGTTCCACTACAAATGCAGCCATTGTTGAGTCTTCTGTGGAAGGAGACTATGATGTTGATGTCGATGCAGAATGATCTTTTAGTGTAGAGTGCACTTACAATCCTGTCGTCCATGATGCATGCTTGTCAGTTGTTGTAGATTCACATGTGTGGTATTTTGACAGTGGTGCTACAAAGCACATTACCTCACATTGTGAATTGGCTCACCTCTCTCGAGCCTGTCCCTCATGGGAATTCTATCACTTGTGCCAAAAATTCCTCTTATCCAGTTCAGGGAGTTGGAAAGATTATGCTTACTGCTGCTAATGGCAGTTCTTCACACTTGTTGATGCACTTTATGTACGTGGGATCAAGAAGAATCTTTTGTCTATATCTGCACTTGATAGACTTGGACTTGTAGTCAAATTTGTGGATGACAGATGTACAGTTCATGATCTCAGTTTTGTTGATGAAATTGTTGCATCTGGCCTTTTGTGCACGTTTTGGTCATCTAAATTTCGCCAGTTTGCTGTGTTTGCAAAAATCTGATATGGTTGCCTCTTTTCCGCCTCTTGAAGCACCTGTAAAACATGTTTGTGAAGGCTGTATTTTGGGTAAAATGTAGCGTTCCAAGTTTCCAAAGAATGGTTCAGTTAGGGCCACATGCAAGTTGCAACTTGTGCATAGTGATGTTTGTGGGCCCATGCAAACTCCATCCTTGGGCAATTACCTTTAATTCGTGACTTTCATTGATGATTACTCCAGGCATGCATGGGTATTTTCTCTTAAAGAGAAGTCCAAAGTTTTTATGTGCTTCAAACAATTTCTAGCTATGGCTGAAAATGTATCGAAATGTACTATGGGCACCCTCCATTCCGATCAAGGGGGGGAGTATATGTCTCATGAATTTAATGCATTTTTGGCTAGTCATGGGATAAAACACCAATGTACAGTGCCTTATACACCTCAGCAAAATGGTGTTGCTGAGAGGAAAAACAGGTCACTGACGAAAATGGCACAATGTATGGTCAAAAGTCAAGCTTTGCCGCATTCTTTTTGGCTTGAGTCCATCATGTGTGCCACTTATGTACTTAATAGGTGTCCTATGAAAGCTTTGCAGTCTATTACTCCATATGAAGCATGGCATGATAGAAAGCCTTCTATTGAGCACATG
Source organism: Adiantum capillus-veneris (assembly GCF_014529385.1). Taxonomy (NCBI): domain Eukaryota; kingdom Viridiplantae; phylum Streptophyta; class Polypodiopsida; order Polypodiales; family Pteridaceae; genus Adiantum; species Adiantum capillus-veneris. The sequence continues at coordinate 74,643,297 of NC_140947.1, forward strand.
CATGTTTTTGGTTGTTTGGCATATGCTTTGGTGCCACAAACACAGCGCAGAAAATTGGATGATAAGGCTGTCAAATGTATTTTTGTTGGTTATAGTGCTGAAAGCAAAGGTTACACATTATATCATCCGCAAACAAATCATATTCTGGTTTCACGGGATGTAGTGTTTGTGGAAGATTCTGTTCAGCCCTTGATTTCATGTACTAGAGACAATAATGTAAGCTCACAAGACATTTATGACACTTTGTTGCCTCTTTTTAGTGGTGAAAATACGAATGTAAGCTCCAATGAGGCAAATGTACAACCTATGGGGGTTTCTGAAAATGTTACAGATCAGCCTGTTACTGATGTAGATGTACATGATGTACTTGATGAGGAAAGGGCTCAAAATGAGTAGGCTAGATGTATGCCAAAATGGTTGGTGCACACTTTGCGTGATAGTAAATTGGATGCACCTTTGTCTAGTCGTACTCGTTCAGGCTCTCGCCATGCATCTTATGCCTCATATTGTTAAGCTTTGGTTGTGTCTAGCTTACATGATGTTGAGGAGCCTCTATCTTTTGATGAAGCACAGAATTCAAAAAATTGGATGGCTGCCATGCAATCAAAATATGATGCACTTATAGAAAATGACACATGGACTTTATGTGATTTGCCTCTTGGCAAAAAGGCCATTGGTACAAAGTGGGTTTACAAGTTGAAACGCAAACCGGATGGTGAGATCAATCTCCATAAGGCTCGACTTGTTGCAAAGGGTTATGCACAACAAAAAGGCATAGATTATGAAGAGACTTTCTCTCCCACTTGTTGTATGACTACTTTGCATTTTCTATGTGCATTGGCAGCTCATTTTGGTTGGGATGTGCATCTATTACTGCTTTCTTGAATGGTGATATATTTGAGGAAGTTTATGTAACGCAGCCTCACAGTTATGTAATAAAAGGAAAAGAGGACAAAGTGTGCAGATGCAAGAAGTCTTTGTATGGGTTGAAGCAATCTCCTCGTGCTTGGTATGAGAAAGCTGACACTCATTTGGTCAAACAAGGCTTTCGTAACAGTCCAACAGAAAGCACATTGTATGTGAAGCATGAGGGGTGATGTACTTCTCATTGTGGTTCTTTATGTCAATGATTTGGTGATCATTGGACCAAATGGGAGACATATTGCTGAATTTAAGGCTGATTTGAATGCTACTTTCAAGATGAAAGATTTGGGGCTGTTGCATCATTAATTGGGTATACAGTTTAAGTAGTGTGATGGTGGTATTGCCTCGTGTCAGAAAAGTTCCATAGAGACATTGCTATGTAAGTTTGGACTTGAGGATTGCAAACCTATTGCCACTCCCATGGAAACAGGTTTGAAATTGAGTCTACATGATGCTGGAGATCCTGTTGATGTCACTCTTTACCAAACTGTTGTTGGATGCCTCATTTATGTATGCAACACGAGGCTAGATATTCAGTTTACAGTCTCACAGGTCAACAGATTTATCCATAGCCCACGGTCTAAGCATTGGCAGGCTGTCAAGACGATTTTCCGCTACCTTAGTGGCACTTTACATCTTGGCTTATTTTATCCCAAGGGGGGATCATTGCCGCCAGACTTACATGCTTTTTCGGACTTAGATTGGGCTGGTGTTTTGACACGCGAGTTTCCACAAGTGGTTTCTATTTCATGCTTGGCAGTTCATGTATAACATGGTTGAGCAAGAAGCAACCTACTGTGGCCACTTCGAGTTGTGAGGCTGAGTACAGGGCAATCTTCACAGCTACGGTTGAGTGTGTATGGCTCAGATGCCTTATGGATGATTTGGGTGTTGGACAGGACACTGCCAACACTATCTACACTAACAGTCAGAGCACATTGAGGTTCATTACTACTATGTGAGGGAGAGGCTCTCAGCAGGAGAGATCAGCTTGGCTTATGTGCTAACACAGGACAACCTTGTAGATCTTTTCACAAAGGCATCATCTTGTGAGAAGCTTGAAGCTTTCCGCAAATCTTTGGGCTTACTCCCCTTTGTGGACTGATCATGTCCTCAGGGCATGGCACTTCCCTTTATTCATGTGCCAGCTCTCGTTCACCGCATCACTGCAGGGGGGGATTTGCTACCATATACATGTGGTAGTGAAGGTGTGTGAATACACTAGGACCGTCGGGATATTTTTTCCCTCTTTAGGAGGTTTTTTCCCCCGAGAATTGTATATACGCCCATCACTCTAGGGCTATCTATCTTTCTATTGCATACTAACACACTCTCCATTGTGTGCCTTGAGCTTCCTTCATCTTCTCCAAGCTGTGTGCGTTTCTCTGCAACCCTAATTCCAACATTGCTCGTCCATGAACATCGATGTATTCGATGTGTACTCCACTGGGTAGATCTGTTCAATCTTAAGAACGATCACCCAAGGAATGCCAATATTTGTGTCCTACCCAAAATCTGACAATGGCTCTTAGCTAGCCTGTGTGTGGCTCCTAGCTCTTACGGCAAATAATGTTCAATCGATAAAGCGATAAAAACAAATGTGAACGGCATCTTGGCCAATTTATAGCAGAGAGTTAGAGCACCTTGGCTCATGCTGACTCCCAAACAAAACATGTATCAAAAGCTTCTTAGTAAGTTTTCATTATTCTTGAGAGAATTAAGAAAAAAGAGAGAAGAAGAGCATACTGGGCTGAGGAACTTTCCTTAAATTTCTAGAGTGTGTGCCCAAAATGTCTGCTCTTAGGCATCTTATGCTTGATTTGAAGCTTATCCTACAAGCATACAACAATCTGTCTGTATGACGCTCTCATTGAGAGAGACAAGAAAAAAAAAGAAACACATATACCTCCTGCCCTACCTCCCTTGCAAGGGTTGTGATTGTAGGAGAATGAATTAGCAGTGGCACCTTACCTCTTGTTTGTGATAGAGTTACTAGTGTGATAGCGGAAGCCAATAGAGGTCATGGCTCGGTTTGGGTGTTTGTAAAATTTTCAAGTTAGCCACGATGGTTATTCATCCAATTGGTGATTCCTCAGCGATGTGGTACGATATTGTGATCCCCGTTTACTAGCCATCTGGAAAGATTTTCTATAAACCGTGGGGGAAACGCACCTCAATATTGTCAGCTACCCAAGGGGATAAGCAGATTACAAAGTATAACCTTGTGCTAAAAGGATATGCAAGTGCGTACGTTAGCACAACACGATCCAATTAGTAAGCATTTATTGTTGTACTTGGAGGTTGCTTATAAAGATAAAGCATGTTTGCGACTAGGTGTAGTCTCTTCATGTATAAATCAAGTTCTCAATCTTGAACACTAGTGATGGTGGGGTTGTTTACTGGCATCAATTGTCCAATCTCAGAAAAAGAAGAAAACACGAAGAAAGAGATCGCAAAATGCAGCGAAGTCAGACCCCAATTCAAAGACCAACATAGGGACTGGTGATGACCCTGTATATATGAACGACGCTAAAGAGGATTCGGATTCAGGTGAAACCATGGAGACCAAAACGACCACTAAGATAGAAACCAACAAGGAAGATCTTCATGAGCCACAGTGGCCAGGATCCAAAAAGAAAATAGGAACTTACTCAAAACCCTACAAAGGAGATTGAGCAAGTCAATCAATTAAGGAGTTTGGTAGAAGATACCCAAAGGGCTCTAGAACCAGTACCTAGGCAGATCCAGATTACAGACACCGTGTTCCCTACGCATCAACAACCTCACCAAGTCCATATACCCTTAGCCATACCTAGTGTCATCGAGGAAGAAAGTGACTTAAAGTCATGGGAAAGTGGGCGTACTCACTTCTTGATGGAAAGAATGTTTATAGAAGGACTATCTGATCCTATTGAAGAAATGGAGATCCCATCTTTCCCACATCAAGGGACTGAAGCCCAAAAGGTGCCGTTAAACATTGCCAAATTGATGGATTTCATGTCTTCAGAATTCAGAACCACCATCATGTCCAAACTATATAAAGACCCTGAGCTAGTCTCAGCTCTTTGAGCCTTCCTGAATGGAGAACTAAAGTTTGGGCTACCACAATTTGCATAGATGGATGGAGCTGGGGAGATGCCAATAGAGGAGGAACACTTAGATCCACAACCCAACCTAGATGAGAACCTTGTTTTAGAAATACCTGTTAACCAGTTGGGACAATACTTTGAGGGTGATGAATCCAATGCGACCATACCAATCACTACTAAGGGATTAAGTGTGAAGGGAATCCTTGATGGTGGCACTGGGGTTAGCATTGTGACTAAAAATTGTTGGGAAACTATGGGAAGACCTCACCTTGCGACCACAACCATAGTAGTGATGATGGCCAATGGGTCTATTTTTAAACCTATTGGGATGCTAGAAGATCTCAAGATCAAGGTCTTTGGACATAAAACAAGAATTACCTTCATTGTTATGGATTTCTCTAAACACACTATGGCATCGGAGATGATCTTAGGACGTCCTTTCACGAGGGAAGAAAAAATGGTACATGGCTGGTCTAATAACCATGTCTACTTGTAGTTCCAAGATTTTGTCATTCGAGTGGATCTTGTGAGACTGGTCGAGCACATCCTCTAGGAAACAGGTTTATAATTGATCATAGATCTGACACCACAGTTCACTCGGCCCCATTGCATTATTGCTACACGCGTAAAGCGGACAATGATGTTGGGGAAGATTCTCCTTATATGGATGTTCTACCTGGGATGACTGAGTCGGACAATGTGGATTGGATACACCTAGCAGCAACCATAGACACTTGGGGCAATAGGGGGACGACTGGGGTAACACCTGAGTGGGATGCAATGCCACCACTCGTACCCTTAAATATGCTACAAGCAATGCATATAGCTTCTGACAAGACTCATCCCCATATAACAAAAAGAACATACAAATGGGTCTCTAAAGCTTCTTTAGCGGCCATAGCTAGTGCTAAAAAACAGAAGCCTTGTAAGAAACATCCACTTGCCCCAAGAAATTTAAAAAAACGTGGTGTTGGATCCCTAAACGACTATTGGAAACCCAAAGCTACTATCAAGGAAATGATTAAATCTGGGTGCCAAAACGTAGATTGTGTTCTTACTTGTCACCTGACCCATGTGAGCCCAATCCTATAGCTCCAAAACTAATTGACGATTGTGGAAAGACAGAATGCTACACACCCGCTCTAGAGCTAGTTTGGGTACCGAAGAAAGAACAATTCGTTCCACCTAGCTCAGGAAGGGGGGAGTCCCATGAAGGTTCTAGATCCTCATGTAATGCATCCATAGAGGTAAAAGCTTCTCCACAGACTCCACCTACAATAGTGGACCTCCATGAAGCTACAAAGGAATCCACACCTCCTAGTGTTCAAGAATCACATGATGAACCACTTCAAGTTCGATCCTGGGAGAGTAACTTACCACCCTTGCAACTCGACGAGGCACCTAAGTAATAGAAAAATACTGGAAAAAATCCTCACCTATTACCAACTAGAACAATTGGTTTCAAAGAGTGACGAGCACATTTCAAACAGTATGATCTACCCAAGGAAGGGGGGAGTGTTTGCTGACCTTCATCATTCACTCACTCCCCTCTCAACCTTCCTCCCCGACTCTCAATCTCCCAATCTTAGGGAATGTATATATAAAGACTTTTACTCACAAAAAACAAAAATGATAAAGAGCAAGAGCAATTAGCAAACGAGTATGCACAATAAAAGTCAAAAGATTGACCCAGACCTACACATTTACATCCAATACACTGAAATAGAAACCTATGTCATAAAACACCTTTGATCCTCCTCACTCGAGTGATGGAGGATAGGTAGGATTATTACAATAGGAGTGTTTTTGTTTTAGAGATGAGTGATTAGCAAAGTTCTTTCTTCCCACTGATGAGCCTTCTAGAGGTATTCTTTGTGTTTCCTCGTGTGTACATGAATGTGTTGCTATGGTTAGGATTTGGACCTTCATGGAATCTTTCTCTAGTTGACACTTCAAATCAAGAGCAACCATCAACACAAACAGGTGTTTCTTGTCCATTAGCATTGCCCCTTATCTTTTGCATCTATCTTTGTCTGCTTTAATTGTGATTGGTAGCATAATATTCAACGCATTTTCTTAGTACCAAACATTAAATTCAATGTAATTTTTTGTCATAATCACTTGTCTAGGTTTAAAAATGAAGCAGTCCGACTAAGCCAGTTTGACCAAACTAGGTGTTAGAGATCTTCTCTTAATACCATGGGGAATGCCTTCCTAATTATCAATGGTTACTTAGGTTCTTAATCCGATTTAGGCAGCATTGTGTGAAATGTACTAGGGATTTCTAGTGGACTTAGTCCCTATTGACCTTTAGCTTAAGTATTATAAAGGGATTTTACTAGTGTGATGAGCCTGGGGAGGGTAACAGTGGTATATGACCCCCCAAAGTTACAAAATTAAAATGTTGAAAATGAACAAACAAAAAAATCAAAGTGCCACAATGTAAAATCTTAAGCTGGAAGAGAAATCTCAGCTTGATTTGGTACTTCACTCACATGTATCGCCTATGGTACTAGAGCCCTAGAGGTTCCCAGTGTGGGCGCTTTTCCTTGAAAAGCAAAAAACCCAAGGCCTACAATATAAGCACACACATAAAGATTGAAACAATGTGAAAAGACTTTGGGGGGTCAAAGAAAGGAAATAAGTCAGGCGATGATTTCATGAGAAATTCCTTTTATCGTAGCTTAACTACAAGGTCTTCTAGGTATAGCATCTAGTCAACCCTCGAACATGAAATACTTGACTCTCATGATTAAACAACTTAATTGACCAGAGAAAATTGAGAAGCTTACCCATGGTATTAATAGTCGATCTTTAGTGCCTTCCGACCATTAAATTAGCGACCCCAGACTTGTTCAATTTTTTACCTCTACACTGTTTATGTGTTTGATAATATTGCAATTTAATGTTTATTGCTGACAAATGGTTTAGAATTATGCTACCAATCAATTTGTCTGCCTAAAATTGTATATGCTTTTTATTTGTTTATGAGAATGCAACTATTGTGCCAATGTTGTTTGATTTTGTAGTGACTAAAGAAGGCTAAGGACATTCATCTCAAATGCTCTTCCACCTCAATGAACGAGCTTCAACTCAATAGCTTCCGAGGACGGAATCTACATTAAGAAGGGGGGCATGTTAACCCTCACGCACATTCCTATCACCTACGATGGATGCTGTATTATTTGTTTGGTAGAGTCAGGTACCAGGATTATCGGTGCAATAGGAAAAAGGTAAGAGTGATCGCCAATGAGAGGCGCACTCTAACTGGAACATTCAAGGGATTAGCTGGCTAAGCATGGCCGCCCAAGTGTGAATGGGGCGAGCTCATATAAAAGTCAACTAAACCTAAAATTCACTCATTCTCTCATTTGGGCAATTGAAGAGTGAATGGGCACGACGGCAGCGAGGCGGTTGAGCGCGGCGTAGCTGCGTCTCCCTCTTCTTCGCGGCGAGAAATCCTCCACGATAGGAAGGGTAGAGCGGTGAGCGACACACGAACGCCATCTTTGAGCTTACTAGTTTAGGCTTGTTGTGTGCTTGGAGCCATTTGTGGCTCGCACACAGTGTATCAGCAAGTTTCTTGCATTGACACGTGCGACATACGCGCACACCCTGGTAGTCCTACTAAGCCATGAAATCTATGTTAGACCCAAAAATTTCCTCAATCCAATTCTTGTAGCTCATTGTGGAAGAATTCTGCAAAAGTATGTATGGCCGCCTAATTTAGGCTTTCCGCTTCCATGTGCCAATTTGATTGTATTTTTTTGTGCTTGTCCGCATTGTCTTTCTCATCACCACCGTGTCTTCATTTTTTCCATATGAGCTCCGTTGCTATTTATTATTAATTTTTGACCTGTTTATTTAAATAAAAGAAAATAACAAAATGCGCTCAAAAAGCAAAGTGAAAATCCAGTAGTTAAGAAAATCCATTGAAAAACACAGCTTTATTGTTTTTTGTTGGATTTCTCCATTTTTAAGTCTAAATATCAAGAAAAATGATGAATAACCAAAAAGGACTATTTTTAATGATTTTTTGATAGTATATACACTATATACTATATACACTCATCGGGGAGATATTTTCAGTTAAATTTTCCCCGGTGATGAATTATAAGGGCATTATTAGATAATTTTGCAAAACTTCACACGTTAACATCGAACTTTTTCCTCCCTCTTCAAACATTGCCTTTAATTACTTAGTACTCTTCCACCCCTCCTAGATGACGGTGGTGCAGCCAAAGTTGGTCCGTGCTATAAAGTGTGCTATGCAGTGCAAAGGGTGCTAACAGGTGCATGGTAGAGGGCTAAAGCCAGTGTGGGAGACCTCAGTAGGACAGTGGCAACAGAAATGCATGCTTAAAGTTTTTTTTAAGGCCGGGGGGGCCTCCAAAGTGAGATAATGATGACGTCAAGTCAAGGTTTTCAAAATGCGGGAAATGTGTCTCAAAATGTGGTATTCAAGATACTCCAGAAGCTCGTCCAGATGGCTTGTCAAACGGGGCATCGGTGTGAAAGATATGCCAGTCCAAAGTTAGAAGGCTTCGCAGGTCCCGATGAGCAGGCGAGGAACAGACATGTGGGAAAAATTGGGATCATTGGATACACGTGTAAAGCTCAAGATATGGAGCATGCCGGTCTTTTCGGTTTTCCATTCGGAGCTTAGACGGGCAAGTTATGGCCTCAGGAATATTTGCATGGGGTCGGGTATGTGCTCAACGGTAGGCACGCCGACAGGAGTTTTTGTGAGTTCACTAGAGTTTTGGAAAGTTTCATGCAATGTGAGGAGTCAGCCAAAATTTGTGGCTCGCTGGTCGAAGTCATGGGCATCGAGATGGGCCGAATTGAAGCTGGCAAGCAATTACGGCGAGAAGGGGTTGGATGTCTTTTCTTCATTTCTTGAACGGGTTTTCCAAAGCCATGGTGCAGAGTTGTGGAGAAGTGCAAAGAATTTGGGGCCACTAGGTAGTGCTCCTAGGTGGTGTAATCGAAGAATTTTTACGGTAGGTACAACCATACACGAGCACCGACGGTGTGAAGAGACCATGTCTAAAAGCCCCCTTGGATATAAATGCAAAAGACTAAAAACTCACAAGAAAGGCTCAAAGAAGCAGTGGCGCTGGCGCTATGGCTTAGAATAGAGAACCTTTTTTTTTCCTTGTTGAAGCTAGGAGGTGAAGTGAAAAAGAGGAAGGGCAGCGGTTTTTGAAAAAAAGAAAAGGAGTTTTTTTTCTTTGGCCTGGGGGCAAGAAAGGAGAATTTAGGAAAAGGAGGGAAAAAAGCTTCATGCGCTCGCGTTCGGTGGTTTAAGTTAGCATGCTTGGTCCGTGACGCGGCTCGAAAGAGCGAAGGCCATGCAGGAGAGGCAACTAGCAAAGGCTACCAAGAGGAAAAGATGTTGTCAAAGCGAAGCCAGAGTGATTTTTTCTCATCGAGGTGGGTACCGACGAGAGTCGAATTTGGAGGGAGGCGTGTATCCTCTATATTTTGTGGTGATGGGCATGGTGCAGCAAAGAGCACACCTCATGGGTCCTGTACATGTGTTTTCTGTTTGAAGGAGAAGCTTTCATTTTTGGTTTTGGCATTGTCGTTCCCCCCTTCCTTCTTTGCTTGTCTCCAGGGTGTGTGGTGCCGGTGTGTGTGAGCGTGTGCATCCCCCGGGACCCCTGTGTGTGTGAGAGAGAAAGAGAGAGAGGTGTTGAATTGTGGAACTGCGAGAAGCGGGCAAGATCGGTGTGATCATTCTCGAGCAACTATGTAGGTTGTGTGTGCGTTGGGCAAAGTGCAGGCGATGCCATGCTAGTGTGAATTTCTTTTTTTGAAGGTGTTTTCGAGAGGACAGGGGTGTTGTGGATACCCTGAGCTATATAGGGGCCATTGCGTGTGTGTTGGGTGTGTTGCCCATTCCCCCTCTCCATCTTCAGGTGCTCCCACGAAGAAGCACACTGATTGCTCCCAATTGAGGAGAAGCCGTTTTTGGTGCTAGTTGACATGGCGTCTTGAAGCTATGGCCCAATTTTTACAGGTGAAGAAAATCTTGATGAGTGGGTTGCAGACTTTGAGCTGTATATGTTGTCGTTGCGTATGCCGAACAAGGACAGCAAGATGCAAACATTTCCTTTGGTGATGCGCAAGAAGGCAAAGGTATGGTACGGAGCTATGGAAGGTGAGCCAGAGCATGCTTGGCCGGCTTTGCGAGCGCGTTTCCTACACGATTTCCGCAAAGAAGCGTCCCTAGTCGAGATGGATACCAAACTGAAGGCACTCAAACAGGATGTAAGTGAAGAGTTCAGTTTGTTTTTGGATCATTTTGAAGTGTTCCAGGTGCCATGCAATTGGCCAATGGAGACTACTTCAAGCTCAATAAATTCAGGGCATGCTTGCATCCTAAAGTGAGGGAGAAAGTGGATTTTGAGAGCCCAAAAAACTATAATGGTGTGGTGGCCATCGCAAAGGCAAAAAGCAAGAAAATAAAAAAGAAGATTGAACAGGGTGTGTCAGGTTATGAAGCAGTGGTCCAACCTCAGGGTCTGAGGGATGTTTTTCATGATGAGAACCATGCAAACCGAGGTGTAGCCATTGTGCCACAAAATTGGGTGCAAACCGTGTAGGACTTGTCTGAGCAAATGCAGGAATTGCGGCTAAGCATGATGGATAGAGGTCAACCTAGAGGACCAAAGGGTAGGGCAAGGCCACTGCCTGGCCGATGTTACAATTGCAGTGAAGAAGGACACTATGCACCGGATTGCCTCATCCGCTAAGAGAGAGAGGCGGTATTTATCCGCTCTTTGGTAGAGGTAGAGGACAAGCACAACTCAATGGCCCGAGGGAACAGGTAGTTGAGAATCAGGTGCATCGAGCTCCTCTGGATGGCGACGAAGTCCCTAGGGTGAATATCATTGAAGTGGATAAGCAGGATGTTGAAGTTTTGGCCAACAAAAGAGCAAGGATGGAAAGGGAGACAAGAAACAAAACGGGAGACAAGGGCCCATAAAGGTAAAGAGAAAGTGTACGAAGGCAAGGAGAAACCAAAAACTAGCAAGAAGAGGATACGTCGCAAAATCAAGCAAGTAGACTTTCAGCTAGGGCGCGGCTACCCCGAATATGACTTGGTAAGCGACGTTCAAAATCAAAAGGCTAACGTAACCTTTGGTCAGTTGTTGGCTTTAATTAACACTAGGTTGGTAATGGGACACTTTTATGTCCTGTTAAGTGACCATTTTCCTTGAATTATGTCAAGAGTTTCAAAATGGATTTTGAGGTGCTATTTGTCTAGAAAGTTATCTCATGAGCTGAAAAAAACTCGACATTTTTTTGGAATATCAATTTCATCTTTAACCTTGTCCTTGCACAACATTTCACAACCTAAACTGTGTGAAAAACGGGTCCTGTTTTTGGCTTTTTACAACTTTTTGAAACTATACCACTCTAGAATTCATGTTTGTGAGGTCTAGGACATGATGCTTCTAGGGAGAAATAAGCATTAAAGTTGTAAGTTATGACCAAATTACAAAAATTGTCAAATCTTGTTTTTTAGCCAATTTTATCTCTTCAATGATTTTTTTGGTGGCTTTCATGATATGCAAATGTAGTTTTGATTTTCTATGTTGCATATTGTAACATAAAGCTAATATCCCTTGAGTTTTGGGGCACCTAATACCCTATTTTGCATAGTAGACAACGGTGGTTGATTTTTTCAATTATAGAAGAAAACAAAACATTCTAGTATATCAAGTATAGATTTTTCAATATTGTTAGTTTCTTGTGACAACTACATGCATTTTGTAGGTAGTAATCATATCTACTCATAAGGATCAAATTTGGCTAGTTATTGAATAGTTTCTATGGGCTTCTACAACTCATAATGTTGAGCCCAGTTTTTTCATGTTTGCTGTATTTAGCACTTCATCTTTGTCGCCAAGATTCCCCTTGGTAAGAGATTTATTATTCTTTTGACATCCTCCATGGCTCCTTATGAACCTAAAGGACAATAGGGAACTAAGAAAACATGCATATATTATTTGTATTGAGCGTGGCTATAGAAACTTTGATCATAGGTTTGCAGAATGGTAAAAATTCAACTCTTTTGTACCTATTTCTTTTGGAAAAACAAAAAATATTGAGTGAGAAGCAATCATATGTTTTGATCACCAACCCATTGAAGTTAACTAGGGAATTTATCTCAAGTCCTACAAAAATCCCTAATCTTATTTTTATGCAACAAAACGTAAGAAATGACTGTTTTGAAGAAAATGTACTGGTTCATCAACTTTGGAGGCTTGGTGTGACCAAAAGATGAGAAATTTTCCAAGTTTCTTATTCTTTCCATGTGTAGTAGGCCTTGAACTATAACCTCATGAAAGGATTTTACAAAATGAGTGGATCTACTATGGTTTTAGAGGTTTTTTTCAAAACCCTGAAAGGACACTTTTATGTCCTATTAGGTTACCAACCTAGTGTTAAATACCAAGATACAAAGACAGTGGTCTACAAGTGTTAGCACGAGGCTGCCAAAGGCTAAGGGGAATGTGCAAGCAATACAAAACATGGCATTGAGAGTGGGTAGCCCGACGGATGTCCTTCCTCTGGATGCGGTCATTGAAAAGAGGATGTAGGTTCAGGCCTATATAGATGGTGGAGCACACGTTTGTGTCATGACGAAAGCTTCTATGAAGGAAATATGGTCCAAAGAATTAGCTAAATCAAATGTACGCATGAGAATGGCTAACCATACCAAAGCCAGGTGTTTGGGCGTGGCTCAAGATGTAAGAGTGAAAGTGATGGGCATTGAGTGCCTAATCAATTTCTTTGTGATGAAAGCGAGTGACAATGATTATCCAATCATCTTGGGTAGGCCATGGATACTTGCAATAGGGGCTAAGCAGGATTGGGGGAGCAGGGTGTTCACCTTGCCTGACAAGGAGAGAGGGAGACAAGTGGTTCTTGATTTGAAGACCAAAGAGAGCCGTTTTCACCCTGTGGTGGAAAAAGACAAAGGTGATACGACAAGCTATGAATACGAGACAGAGACGGGCTATGATGAGGGCTACATAGATACTGAGGAAGAGGAAAGCGAGGATGATATGCTAAAGATAGATGCCGACTTGTTTGGGGTCACTGTTGAAGGCTTTCATGTAAAAGGAGAGGTGCACTCAAAGGTTCGTGGCATAGGTGTGGAGGAGGTAACTGCTATGCTAAGCGAAGATTTGACCAAGAAAGAGAGAGAAGGCTATGTTGAGTTGTGTGCCTCTTTTTTGAATTTATTTGCGACAAAGTACGAGGATCTACAAGGAGCAAAGGGTGCAGAGCACAGGATAGTTCTTAAAGAAGAGTGCAAACCAAAGGAGAAGAAGCTAAGGAGGTTAGGGGAGATTCAGAAGGAGGCTCTTTGGCAGGAGATTAACCAGCTGTTAGATGCAGGTACCATATACCCCGTGAAGGAGTCGGAGTGGGTTTCTCCAATGGTTATCACCCCTAAGAAGAATGGAAAATGGCAGGTGTGCGTTGATTACAAGCCATTGAATGCGGTAACCAAGAGAAACCACTACCCGCTGTCGCTCTAAGATGAAATCTTAAATCAGGTGGCAGGTCATGAGATGTAATCTATTATGGATGGATTTTCTCGGTACTTTCAGATAGGGATTACTCTTGAAGACCAATTGAAGACGACATTTATCTCTCCAAGGGGGTGATTTGCCTATCGTCGCAGGATGCCGTTTGGTTTAGTGAATGCCTACGCCACCTTCCAAGACTGGATGAATAGGGTGTTTGGTCCCTACTTGGGTAGGTTTGTTAGAGTTTTCATGGATGACATTGGATGTTATAGCTCAAGGGCGGATCATTTGTCAAAGTTGCAGCTATGTATTCAAAGGCTGGACGAAGAAGGAGGTCAGTTAAACCCTAAGAAGTGAAAGCTAGCACAACCTCGAGCGCAGTTGCTAGGTCATGTGGTGTCACAAAATGGAATTGAGGCAGATCCAAAAAAGGTGAAGGTGCTAGTCTTGATGGAGCCTCCCTCTAGTGCACGAGGTTTCGCCTCCTTTGTACATAAGCTAAAGTACTTGTTGCATTTTTTTTGGATGCTGTCATAGTATGTGTATCCTCTCCAAAAGAGGGCTCAGTAGGTGCATGGCTTTGAATGGGATGAAGATGCTCAAGAAGATTTTGACATGGTGAAAGAAATTTTGTGTCAGCTGGCAACTGTGTGCCCTCCAAGCCAAGAGGATGATTTCTATGTGTCAATGACGGTAGGTACCGCGGCTATTGGGGCAGTGTTACTGCAGAAGGTAGGAAGGAGCTATACGCCTATCTACTTTTAAAGCAGGGTAATAAGTCCTGGAGAGGTGGCTTACACTGAAGCGTAGCAGCGAGTCATGGCATTGGTTTTTGCTTGTAGAAAGTTCAAAGTGCACCTCATTGTACATAAGTTCTATGTGTTGACGGCTAACAATCTATTGTTGGAAATAGTGCTACACTTGAAGCCAGGGAAGCAGATCATGAAGTGGGTGATCGAGTTGCAAGAATTCGAGTTCGAGTTCAAGATTGACCATACAAGTCGGTCCCATTTGGCAGACATTTTGGTTAGCAAAGCGATGGATTTGCCAATTTATCCAAGAGTAGTACGAGATGAGGCCAAAGAGGAGCCCGACCTGTTGGGAGATTTTACCATGTGGTTTGATGGTGCATATAGAAGGGTAATAAAGAAAGGTGGTGGAGGTGAGGTGATACATGATCCACACGGCAAGGTAATCTTCTCAAAAGCCTATGATTTGGAGGATGTCCATACCAAGAATCAAGCAGAATATATCGCCCTCCATCTAGGTTTTGAAACAATGTGTCGAGTTCGACATTTCCAGGTTGGTGGTCAAAGGTGATGCGTTATTGGTCATCAAGAAACTGCTAGGCCAATGGCAGGTAAAGCGTGATTCCTTAAAACATTGGTTCTTTGCCATCAAGAAGTTGTTGAAGTTTTTTAGGGAAATCCAGTTCAAGCATGTAAAGAGAGAGCACAACCAAGAGGCAGACCAGCTAGCAAGCAGCAAGGTGCAAGTACATGGCGCAGGTATATATGTGGCCCCGGCCACATACACAGGTAGGGAGTCATTGAAGGAGGTGGAACATTTTTTGAGTATCGAGCAGTGTCCTCAAGGTTTGTCTAAACTGCAAAGGAGGAGGATAGTTCAAAAAGCACGCAAATTTACAGTAGTAGGTGAAGACCTAATGACCTACGACAGAGATGGGGTGCTGAGGAGAGTACTCTACAAAGAAGAGATTAACTTGGTGCTGGAGCAATGCCATGAGGAGAGCGGACACCATGGGAAAGTTCGAGTATTGTTTTGAGTTTTGAGAGCGGGTTTTTGGTGGCCTTGAGTGGTGAAAGATGTGCACTATTGGTGTAAGACCTGCCATGAATGCCAGACTATAGGAGAGAGGTGTTTGGTAGCTGAGTCACGGGGAGCCATTATTGCTCAGAATGCTTTTGAGAAGTGGGGTTTGGATGCCATTAGTCCACTCCGTAAGTCTACAGGTGGCAAGAAATATGTTGTGGTAGCCATCAACTACCTCACCAGGTGGGTCGGGGCCAAAGCTGTGAAGGAGGTAAATGCACAGGTTGTGGTCCACTTTGTTTTTGATAAAATTTGTTGCCATTTTGGAGTGCCATGGGTACTCATTTCTGATAGAGGGCAGGGATTCATAAGCAAGCTTATTTAGGCATTGGTGGAAAAACTAAAGATTCGGCATCGGTTTTCCTCGCCTTATCATCCCCAATGCAATGGTCTTGTGGAGAGTGCCAATGGACAAATCATCAAAATGCTCATGAAGTATGTGTATAAGCAGGAGACAGAATGGGAGATGAGTCTAGAGAAGTGTCTATGGGCCTACAAGACGTCCTACAAAGTGGCGACCAACTTTACTCCATTTGAGTTGGTTTATGGTAAGGAGGCAGTGCTACGAGTGCATGCACAGTTGGGTGCTTTGAAAGGTATGTGGCGCATCAATGCCACTCCACAAGCTGTCATACAAGATAGGATTGTTGGCCTTGAGGCATTGCAGATGGATAGAGAGGTAGCAGCAAACTACTACGTGAAGCAGCAGGAAAGGCGAATGGCCAAAGTCAAAGAGAGTCTACCAGAAAAAAAGATAGAAGAAGGGGACGTACCTAGTAATGAAGTATGAGAGCTACTTGGACTTCACCTTCCAAAAGAAGTTCAGATGAAATGGACGGGTCCGTACAAAGTACAAAAAGCCTTTTTAAATGGGACCTATTAGCTGGTGAGAGCCAATGGTAAGCTTCTCAGGCACAGGGTAACTAGCGTACGGCTCAAGTTTTACTTTGATAGGGGAGTGGTGCCCAATGTGCATCAAATTGTGACGAGGGGGGTTGGGCAACCCACTTGAAGGGACTCAAGAGTAACAGAAATGCAATTTTGTACATATTATACATATTGTACATATGGTGGTGTGTTTTCCAGTGTAGTTGAGTGTTTGCAGAGTGTTGCAAGTTTCAAGTTCAATAAAGCTACTTTTGGTTGAACATGAATGTTCAACAGGGGGTGGGAAATGATGGTGTAGCCAAAGTTGGTCCGCACTATAAAGTGTGCTATGCAATGCAAAGGGTGCTAACAGGTGCATGGTAGAGGGCTAAAGCTAGTGTAGGAGACCTCAACAGGACAGTGGCAATGGAAATGCATGCTTAAAGTTTTTTTAAAGGCTGAGGGGGCCTCCAAAGTGAGATAATGATGACGTAAAGTCAAGGTTTTCAAAATGCGGGAAATGTGTCTCAAAATGTGGTATTCAAGATGCTCTAGAAGCTCGTCAAATGGGGCTTCAGTGTGAAAGATATGCCAGTCTGGAGTTAGAAGGCTTCGCAGGTCCCGATAGACAGCGTAGGTATAGACATGTGGGAAAAACTGGGATCATTGGATACACGTGTAAAGCTCAAGCTATGGAGCATGCCGGTCTTTTCAGTTTGCCATTCGGAGCTTAGACGGGCAAGTTATGGCCTGAGGAATATTTGCAGGGGGTCGGGTATGTGCTCATCGGTAGGCGTGCCGACATGAGTTTTTTTTAGTTCACCAGAGTTTTGGAAAATTTCATGTAATTTGAGGAGTCAACCAAAATTTGTGGCTCGTTGATCGAAGTCATGGGCATCGAGATGGGCCAAATTTATCTGGCAAGCGGTTACGGCGAGAAGGGTTCGGATGTCTTTTTTTCGTTTCTTGAACGGGTTTTCCGAAGCCATGGTGCAGAGTTGTGGAGAAGTGCAAAGAATTCGGGGCCAGTAGGTAGTGCTCCTAGGTGGTTTAATCTGAGAAATTATACGACAGGTACAACCGTGCACGAGCACCGACTGTGTGGAGAGACCATGTCTAAAAGCCCCCTTGGCTATAAATCCAAAAGAAAAAAGGTTGGCCCTTAACTTTGGTGGAGTTTTCTCAAAAGAAAAAGGAGGGGAGGTCACTAAAAACTCACAAGAAAGGCTCAAAGAAGCAGTGGTGCCGTGCTGGGCGCTATGGCTTAGAATAGAAAACATTTTTTTCCTTGTTGAAGCTAGGAGGTGAAGTGAAAAAGAGGAAAGGAGTTTTTTTCCTTTGGCTTGGGGGCAAGAAAGGAGAATTAAGGAAAAGGAGGGGCAAAAGCTTCATGTGCTCCAATTTGGCAGTCAAAGTTAGCATGCTTGCTTTGTGATAGAGCTCGAAAGAGCAAAGGCCTTGCAGGAGAGGCAACCAATGAAGGCTAGCAAGAGGAAAAGATGTTGTCGAAGCGAAGCCAGAGTGAGTTTTTCTCGTCGAGGTGGGTACCGACGAGAGTCGAATTTGGAGGGAGACGTGTGCCCCTCTGTATTTTGTGGTGATGGGCATGGTGCAACCAAGAGCAGACTACATGGGTCCTGTACATGTGTTTTCTCTTTGAAGGAGAAGCTTTCATTGTCGGTTTTGGTGTCGTCTTTCCCCTCTTTTTTCTTTGCTCGTCTCCAGGGTGTGTGGTGCCCATGTGCGTCCCTCGGGACCCCCTGTGTGTGTGTATGAGAGAGAGAGAGAGAGAGAGAGAGAGAGAGAGAGAGAGAGAGAGATGTTGAATTGTGGAAGTGCGAGAAGCGGGCAAGATTGGTGTGATCGCTCTCTAGCAACTATGTAGGTTGTGTGTGCGTTGGGCGAAGTGCATGCGAGGCCGTGCTAGTGTGAGTTGCTTTTTTTGAAGGTGTTTTTGAGAGGACAGGGGTGTTGTGGATACCCTGAGCTATATAGGGGCCATTGCGTGTGTGTCGGATGTGTTTCCCAGTCCCCCTCTCCAGCGTACTCTGGAATGACTGTGTGCATGGGTTACACAATCGTGTCTATGCATAGCCTTGGTTGGCTGTACCATGCTTTGAAGATCAATGCAGTTCCAACCATTATGTTGTGTAAGAGTTGGGTCTTGACTAATTAACTCAAGGGTTTCTGATGTCGAGGCTTTCTAATGTTGTCTTCCAAAGAGAAAATCTTGTAGCTTGTGTGCTCTTTGCTTGATTGTACCATCAGGATGCTTTAGCACACTGATTTCCTGAGCTTTTGGTATCAAGAATGACTGTTGTCGAGCTTTTACCTGCCATTGGTATCTTGGATTGTCTTGGTCAATGGTATGGTTTCTCATACTTAACTCTCCATTGCTTAATTTTTTTTCCAGTTTGCGAAGAAGATAAGTGCTCTTTTTTCTTCCAAACCTATTTCATTTTAGGCTCCTTGCTTGGATATACTTGTCTCTGTGTTTTGACCCTTGGAACCATCTTTGGTATTGTCGATGATGTTTGGACACCCAGATTTGAATCGGCTTGTCCTTAATCTGTGCTTTTGGTACCCAAATTTTCCTGACTCCTTGCATGCTACTTGTAGAACTTGCTTGTCAATAGGATGGAGAAGATTGATTACTTTGTGGTTTGGTCTACTGGTAATTGCCTTTCCATTCCTCCTTGCCTGGGGCAATTGGAGCAATGAGTTGTCCGCCTTTAGGTGATAGCTTGAGCTGATTGGTATCCCAATCTGGTAGCATTTTGTATGTCCGCATCCATGGAATTCCAAGGATCATCATCTCATTCATGTGTTCATCTGGTAAGCATACAAACTAATGAGGGAATGAACATCTATGTACTATCACATTCAAGTTGACTACTCCCAATTTTGGTGTTGGGTTCTTGCTTAGTTGCATGCATTCTTTCTAGCAATTTATAGGTTAGCGGCAAATTGCACTTCTTTAAACGACATCCACTGATCCAATTAGCGATTGGTTCACCATCTAGGGTGGACAACTTAACTGCTCCACTTGGAGATACATCTTCAACTATAAACGATCCATTTCCCGTTTTCTTAAACTTGGGAATGTGCTGCTTAAGGAAATAGACTAAAACTAAGTACTCTTTTTTGAAGATTTTTGTGATTAGATGGGAATCAAAAAACTGTTTTTGTTTCCGTTTCTGTGCATAGATGTGAGCTACAGTAGTTAGCCTTTGCTCATCTAGCTTCTCCAAATCTTCAATTCTTTCTGACAATTCATGTCCAGTTTACTCAAGTTCCTTAGCTACCCTTAGTGTCGGCAATAGAAATTATATTTGCAATATGGAATCAAGACCATAAACAAGGTTAAAGGGTGTAGCATTTAAAGTTGTTTTGATGAAACTTGATAAGCCCATAGAGCTGAATGGAGATTCATTTCCCAGTCTGTCCTTCCTGAACTAACCACTTTAGTCAATACC
This sequence comes from Adiantum capillus-veneris, assembly GCF_014529385.1. Classification (NCBI taxonomy): domain Eukaryota; kingdom Viridiplantae; phylum Streptophyta; class Polypodiopsida; order Polypodiales; family Pteridaceae; genus Adiantum; species Adiantum capillus-veneris. The sequence continues at coordinate 74,663,040 of NC_140947.1, forward strand.
GAGCTAAGAATTTTATTTGTATGCTCAGCTTGTTCGTTTGCTTGTGGGTGATAGGGAGCTAGGGAGCTGATTTGTTATTGATGACCATAAATTCATTAAGCAGATACTCGATTATCTCATTAAGGAAATGAGTTCCCCTATCACTGACAATTTCTACTAGCATTCCATATCTTGTGAACACATACTCATATAATAATGCGGTGGAGATTCTGGCATCATTCTTTTGAGTTGCTTTAGCCTCGGACCACTTAGTCAAATAGTCCATAGCTACAATAATATATAGAGCTGGGTTCTATAAGCAGGTGGTTGTATCGGTCCAACAAAGTGTATACCCCATTTTGCGAAAGCTCTAGCACCCATCATTCGTCTTAAGGGCATACTATCTACACGTGTTGGCATTTTTGCTCGTTGACAAGCATCACATCTCCAAACATATTCTTTGGCATCTGCAAAAAGTGTTGGCCACCATATGCCTGCCACATTCAGATTTCTCTTGCGGTGGTCTCACTAGAAAAGTAATCTCCAGCTAATCTAGGATGTGCTTGTTCTATAATCGAAATATATTTGTCCAAGATGCAAATGTTGATCCTTGCCTCTATGATACAATTGGTTTCCAATAAGAGCATAATCTCTTGCTTCAGTCTCAATTTCTCTTTGACGGCTTTTACTCATATCCTCAGGAAATGTTTGGCTCGATAAGTAAGTGACTAAATAGTTACTCCACTTAGGAACAAATGACATTTGAAACAATGTTACATGAGGTATGGGTGTCTATTTTTGGCATTGAGGACAATCCTTTACAAAAGAGCGAACATCACTCCTCATAGTTTGCCAAAATACTCCAAGTCTCAAGATCCTTTGCATAGTTTGGTCTTCCACAGAGTGAATTCATACTATGGTAATATGTGCTTGACTTAGATATTAGTTTTTCTCTTTAGGATTAATGCATAAGAGTAATATTCCAGCTCGGTTTTTTTTGTATAGCCTCCTAGCTGGTAATTGATGCATAGCCGATTGCTCAATTAATCCGATTGTAATAGGAAGTGGTATTTGAAAATCCACTTGAGCTAGGGTCATCAATGATACCATATTTTCCGACTATCGAGGTATCATTTCCATAGAGAACAAACATACATCTGGTAGATCATCATCTACTCCTTTAGATGATTCTCCTGAAACAATCCTAGACAAATGATTTGCTCTTTGATGAGTGGTGCCCTGTTTTACAACTACAGTGAAAATCAAATTCTAGAAGAATGATGAACCATACTAATATTCTTCCTGTGTTTCATGGCTTGTTGACCAAGTATAATAAGGCTTGGTGGTTCAGAAAGAACACAAATTTTTTTGCTAATTGGTAATGTCTATACCTTTTTACGGCATAGATCATTCCTAATCCTTCCCTTTCTGTGGTGGTATAATTATTTTCCGCCATGTTCAACTACCAACTAGCATAAGAAATAGGAAAATCAATTTCCCCATCTCCTAGTTGAGCTAGTATACACCCTATGGAAAAATTGGAAGCATCTACATGTATGTGGAATATCTTATTCCAATCTAGTGCTTTCAATATTGGAGCTGAAGTGAGAGCTTGCTTAAGCTTCGTGAATGATTCTTCACCCTCTTCATCCCATTCAAAGTGTGTAATCTAGCTATTCATGGGTTTTGCAATTATATCATACATGTAAATGAATTGTCTATAATATCCACAATGTCCCATGAAGGCTTGAACCCACTTCACTATTGTTGGTCTAGGCAAATCAGCAATAACATGAACTTTATCCATATCAGTAGCTATGCCATTTTTTAGACACTATATGTCCAAGAATTTTTCCTTGTCTACCCATGAATGTGCACTTTTCAGGATTCAAGCAAATCCTATAAAATCTACATTTTTCGAATACCTTTTTGAGGTGTTCAAAATGATCAGCCCGGATTGATGAATGTACGGATAGATCATCCATATACACTTCCAAGAATTTCCTAAGATATTCTTTAAAATCATGACTCATCAATCTTTGAAATGTGGCAGAAGCATTAATTAATCCAAAAGGCATAACCCCGTAGGCAAAAATACCCCATTTCACTGCAAAAGCAGTTTTATGCTGATCTTTTGGGTCAACCAAAAGTTGATTGTATCCCAAAAAGCCATCTAAGAAGTTGTAAGCTTCTTTTCCTGCAACTCATTTTAAAACATGCTCAGTGATTGGAAGAGGAAAGTTGTGTCTAATGGTAGTTGCATTCACTTTCTTGAGGTTGACACACACTCATAATTTTCCATTCTTCTTGGGTACTATCACAATTGGAGACACCCAATCCGTGTATTCAATTTCATAAATGAATTCATCTTCCTTTAGTTTTTCAATCTCTTCCTTAATCTTCCTAGCAAATGCTTCATTGTATGTGTACAGCCTTTGTCTACTTGGTTTTCCATCATCTCTCATGGGTATGGTATGTTTACAGATTTCTGGATCAACATCCTTGAGATCCTTGTAAGAACAAGCAAAGATATCTCAGTACTCTTTCAAAAAGCTTAACAAAATCTCTTCTTCTTCTTCTGTTAGGTCATTTGCAATCTAGGCAGGCCTAAGCTCTTCTCTTGGTTTAGCCAAATCTATCTAGCTTTTTCGCATTTTCAGGCCCTTCGTAGGACTCGCCTTGTTTTCGTGGTTCTCTAACAGGTTGTTCTATTATGATTTTCCGATCTTGGAGAGTACATCTTTTGTAATGGGATGGAACACTCATTACATCTTTACCATCCTCTTCTGTGGTTTCCATTTCAGTTGTATATATCTCCTTTAGGGCTTTTTTCAACTCTTGATATTTCTTTTTCCGCTCAACTCATGTCATGGTTGGCTCCTTGTCCTGTTTCTTTGGCTTTGCTTGAGTATCCTTCCTCGTTTTTCTCGATGTTTTAGACATTTCTAATTTTTTTGAAGGATACCTGCTAGTGATTTTGTCCTTGACACAATCATGTGCATCTATTTGCATCAAGAACTGTGTTCTACTGGGGACTGATGGCATAGGTCTAGCTTTTACTTTTTTGGTGTCCCTTTTTCAACTATACCATTTCTGTCTTCTTGATTTCTGGTTAGGAAAGTCAAAAAACTTTTCCTCCCCTCCTTTCATGAGTAGCTTAGCTCTCACATGTTCTTTTTCTGACCTGAGGTAGTTGAGTGTTTTTCTAACTCATCTGTTGCATCGTAGTAGAGGTCTGAAAAGACTTATTGAGCTTTCATCAAGTCCTTGGGTTCCTCAATTTCATCTTCAATTTAGAGGGTTGAAATCATTTGGATGGGAATTATATCATAGCCATTCTCATTGCAAAATTGAGTAGGCATAGACGTATTCACACATACATCCATTTTTTTCTAAAATTTGAGTCCACTCAAATGGCTCAAACAAATGCTCTGGAAATGGTTCAGGTACATAGGCTTCATCTGTGCAATCCCTTTCTAAGATACATTCTTCTCATTTTAGGCTTCCGTTTTCTAAAGCTCCACACATCCAAATAAAAGTGTCTTTGTTCAACCACAATGGAAGATTAGTTTCAGCCGAAGAGATTGAATCAACTTGTATGGGCGTTTTCATGACATCTCTATAAGTGTGATCTTTTATATTGACCCTTGTTATAGATCCCACTTGCTTCAAGTACAGATAATTGTTTCTCCAATCTTGCATGAGATATACATGTCGCATGAAAGGTCTTCCCAATATGATTTCATAATTGAGTTTTTTCCCAAAGTCTACCATGGCAAAAGTGTGGTTATAGTCAATCCTCAGGAATTCATCTTCACTTTTTCAAGTAGTCCTAAGGATCTTTCAATGTGTCCATTAGCCAATTGCAATTTCATTTGAGTTTTTCTAATGACTGGTTGTCCCCAGGATTCCCAACTACTTTTGTGGCTATGGCTATGCCTACCCCATTATCCAGTATTGCCATGGTTTCTATATCATTATTTCACTGGAAGGGTGGTGTTTCCTTCTTCCCCTTCATAGTATTCTCTGACTTTGTTCATTGGAATAGATCGAATCTCTTTGTTATCCATTTCTTGTTTCAATCTTCCCATTTTTTTTAGATTAGCCTCGTTATCCCCACCTTCTCTAGGGTTTTCTGTAGATCATTCCATAAATATGGTCCGAGTTTTAAAAATTATCCCAAAGTAAGAGTGTATTAGATAGGTGTAGACATGATTTAATGAATGTTGTCTACTTCTAGGGTTTGCTCCGCCCTTTTCACTTGAGTTGTCTTACACACTATGGATTCATCTTCATTATCTCCCAAGTAAGAGGGTAATGTTTTCAAGGTCAATGGGTTATACATTCTTGAAGCTTCAGATCCACAATACTCATACAAGGATTGTACATCCATGTCCATATTAGGAGGTAGGTTGTCTAACCAAACTTCCTCTATAGGAGCTGACTTTAGAGTTAGGCTCCCATGAGTGATCTCTCTAACTTTTTCCCATAAGTGTCCTGGCCAGTCTTCCTCCACAAATGGAATTTCATCTAAGGCATCTCCACTGTCCGACACTATAAGTTCTGGCTCTTTTGGTTCAAAGTGGGGCTCTACCACCACTTTGGATTTTTGTTGATTGTCTCTTACCAGAAGCTCCTTAGGTGCTCCTCAGGTTTTGTCATACTTTCGAGCTTGGGTTTTTGTTTTTCTAGCATCTATTGTGTGATTCTTATCAAATTTTGATAAGCTTCAGATTTAGCTGCTTCCATGTCCAGAGAAGGAAAGTTTTTCCATTTGTTTTCCATGTTTTGGCCTGCTTTAAGTCCTGCTTGGTAGGCTTCCAAGGTTGCATTAATAGGCTCAAAAATTTTATCAACCAAAATTGATCCTCCAGATTTCATGGTTGTTTCTTTGATTTTGCTTCTAATTTCTTTCACCTTTTCCTATAATAGTTGTTTTGCTTTCTCCTTGATTTTAGCTCATTGTTTCTGCTTTCTCTTCTCATACCTTTTGCTTCTGCTTCTTTTGGTCTTTTGAGAGGAAAATTTTGTATTCTCTGAATCATCAGAGGAGTTATGTTTCTTTTTCTTAGCCTGGGCCCTAGTGATTACCTTGATTGGAACAATTGGTTCACTCTCAGATGAGCTACTAGGTATTACTTGGACTACGTTTACTATTGTTTAAAGGATTTTAGGACAATCTTCCGGAAAGTGTGCTCCCTTTTTGCAACATTGTATGCAATAAGCTTCAATTGGCTTGAAGTTCTTATCAGGCTCTGGGCATTCATTTTTTTAATGATCATATGTACCACAGTTATGACAGTTTCCCATTCTTGGCTTAATCATTGGTCTTACCATAGGAGGTCTAACACCTTGATTAGCTACATAATACATTGGTGCTAGCTTTGGTGGAGTATAAGTAAGGTTATTCCATTGGTGGTGGATGTGAATTATACCAATCTCCTTCTATCATTATCGTAGATGGACTAGGCTTAGCATAGGGTGTAGCAGGAACTAGTGCTTGTTCATCTATGACTCATTCTAAATGGATGTACTTTATAGGCACTGCAGTATGTCCTAGATATGGAGGTTATTAACCCAACACGGATTAAGGTCTTTCCATACCCATCGATGGTCTTTGAGGTGCTGCCATGTTAGGCTGGTATTTGTACATGGGTTGTCCTTGTGGCCTCATGGGCACGTACTGAACATTTCCATCATACTTTGGTCGGTAGTAGCACTCATTGGTCTCATGGTTGGTCCATTTATCCTTAATTACACACCATTTTTGCGGTCTAATTGCTTGTCCCTGTTGAGGTATCCCTTGCCCTGGTCCCCTCATAGGTGATTTTTGCATGTTATTTATCATGTCATTCATCCTTTTGAGCATATTTTCTATGGATGAAAGTGGTGCTACAGCAGCTGTTCCCACTTGTGCTGGTTTAGTGGGTGCTGTTTTTTCACTTTGGTTATCCTTAGGGACATCTTCTTCAATGAAAATTATCACAACTGTCTCCTAAGTCAATAGCATTTGACACACACTCAAGTTATTTGTTTAGCAATCCCTCTAGAAACAATGATACTAGTCATTCTTCTGCAAGTATCTCTAGCTCTGGGCATTTGACAATGTATTGTTTCATTCGAGTTTCACAATCTCTCACATACTCACTTTGTATCTGTGTAAAGCTATAGATTTGAGCTACCGTATTGTGTTTGATCCCCGTTTTGGAACAAGAAGCTACAAATCCTTGAGCTAATGTGTTTAAGTCCATGATTGACCTTGGTGGAATGTTTTGGAATCATGTTAATGCTTTTCCTTATAATGTCATTCCAAACCCGTCGAATTGAGTATGGAAATCGAATATGCGTCGAATTGAAATCGAATTGAGTCGAATTGAGTATGGAAATCGAATTGACTCATGTAGCCCTGGACTGGCCTTAGTGTCACCCGGTTTTCTTTGTGATGAGGTGGTTTTTGGTTTCTTAACGTTACGCTCAGAAGATCTCTCATGATGTTCATCTCTTGGAATAGTTTCTGGTCCTTGGCCCAATATCCAATCCCTTATTGAATATATTTGATATTTGGTTTGTTCCACCTCCTCAAGAGTCATCATAACAAAGTTGTTGTTATAACAATCCCTAAACAGGTAGGTTGGTAGATTTGCTGATCCCTTATCATTGATCTTGAAGATATAGATGATCTTCATGGGAATTGGTTGTCCTGATTTGGCATGCGTAGTCTAGAGAAGATATTTTATATTTCTATCCTCCCAACAATCGACTCATATCCTAGGATTATCAGTACTAAGCCATTTCAAAGGCTTCAAATCAACTTGATCATATCCCTCAAATTCTAAAGTTGGCGATTCTTCTTTTGCGGCCATATCTGGAATTATGGTATTTACTTCTAACCCCCATTTGTCTATCACGTCAAGGTTTTCGACTTGTAAATATTGAGTTTTGTTTCTATCTATGTACATTTTTTCTTGTTTGTTTGCCCTGATTTCCTCTTCAAACTCAATACTATGGTCATCAATGCGAATAGCGTACTCTTCATTAGGATCTAGGTAAACTTAAGCTCCATGACGATTAGTCTTATAAAAAGAGAGTATATGCTTATAGTGTATTGTTGTTTTGGTTTCTAAGTGAGTCGAATAAGAAGACATTTCAGATTGAATCAATAAAAGTGTTTGAGACTTTTTCAAGGATAGTGTGCAAATAATTGCCTTGATTCACAATTTCTTCAGTGGATACTCTACTGGAGGTTTCTCCAAATATGCCATGATTTCCTAGTACATGACCAGATCTAAGGTTCACAAAGACTTGTGAAGCCCTGGATAGAGTACTTACCTTTGGATTGACTTGTTGCTAATTTTTTCCACTTGAGTGGATTTCACTTTCTATCAAGCTACCGATTCCTATACAAACTTGATCAAGTTAGCTATCCTTTCACAAGACTGTGTAGTGTTTGCTAGCTATTGTGATTGGTCTATTTGTATCACTTCAATTCGAGCTATTTTAGTCACCAGTTGAGATTTTCAAACTTGACTTGGGCAAAAATCGAAGGATTAATCTGCAACCTGGAAACTGAGTGAACATGTACCAATTTGGTTCCGATTGAACCCAAAATTTCCCAGTGGCTTTGTATTATGCTGGTCTAACACTATAAAAGTTCAAAAGTAAAAAATGGCGGCTCTGTGTAGCAATAGTACATAATCAAGATTATTTACGTTTGTCAGTTTTTTGCAATTTTTGGCTTGGTTTGCCAAGTATACAACCTGTTAAGGTCTTTGGACAAGTTTCAATAAGTTTGGACAAAATCTGTTCAAGTTTATCAATTGTTTCATGTCCGGAGACTCTGATTTCAAGAATCTAGCTAAGTCTCAGTTTTGTGATCCAAATTTCACCAAAATTGATTTGTGGGGTCTACTTGATATGCTTGACCTTGTGGTATACTCAAATATGCAAGATTGTCAATTTTTAAAGCAGATATAAATAATCGCGATTATTTACTCTAGCTATTTTTTGCAAGTTTTGGTCCCAATCTTGATACAGATCTGTTAAGTACCTCAACTTAAGGTCTCTAGCTAAGTTTCCTCAAGTTTGGATAATTTTTGGTCAAATGGTCATCAGTTTTCTGTCAGCAGACTAACTTTGCAAATTTGGTCACAATTCTCAATCCAATGTTTCAAATCTCTCCAAATTTTGTTTGTGGGCTTATTACAACATGGTAAAACTAGTGGTATGCGAACTTGGTCAAAAAAGTTAAAAAATGGGACAGATGTAAATAATCGCAATTATTTACTTTTGGAAAATTTTTGCATCTTTTTGGTCAACTGAGCATGTACACATGTCTACGACATCAATATCAGCCTATGAATCAATTTTCATCAATTTTGGCCTATTCTTTTCCCAATTTATACTCAAGTTCTCGAAAGTTAGTACAAACTTTAGTTTTTACCCAGTTTTTTGTCAGTTTGGTGATCCAAATCCAATGTGCCTTTACAAAAGTTGTTTCTACACATACAATGAGTCACTGGTATAAAACTTGGTTAAATTTGAGCTGAAAGTAAATAATCATGATTATTTACTTCAGCCTTGAAATGAACCATTTTTTGCACTTTTTTCATGAACAGTCTTTTTTACGAGTTATTTTAAGCCTAGGAATCAATTCAAAACTTAATTTGGCTAAAATTTCAAGAAAAAGTGAATAATTTGAGTTTTTGCAAACTCTTAAAATTTTTACCTCAAAGTATCCTTGAGCTTACTTACTGGTTCATACAACTTTTAAGCTTACTCTCCAATCGAATTGAGTGGTTTGGAGTCTTTTCGTGCTATTTCTAACCGTAGACCTGAAATTCTACAACTTCAAATACAAAACTCACAATGATTCTTTCGGAAAGAGCAATGTTCTGAAATCCACCTCGGATCCTACTTACCCTACTCCTAGGTTGTCATACAACGGTCTTGTGAAAAGTGTTCACAAACACTCGTTTTCTTGTTTTTTATGGTTTTTTGAGCATTGATCTTAATACTTGTCTCGTCTATCAATCATTCTCAAAATCCTTATCTAATTCTACAATTCGACAATCCTAAAGTCACTTGACAAGTACGATTACTTCCAAAATACCTCTACACAGCATGACAAAAATCTTAATCTATGCGGTTTCTAAAAAGAAGGTTTTACTCTAGGAGATCCTAGAGGATGTTAAAGGATAACTTTACAAGACTCTCATGTTTTCTCTAGTTTAGGTCTCTTCAATCCCCAGCAACGGTGCCAAATGTGGGACGTGTGTCTAACCTCACTATACTATCTTATTGCAGTTTTAGCGAGAACCACGATTAAATTGTGAATCCATCGGATGAAGCTGACTTGACTAGTGCATAGAGGCTACAAGAGGTTGTCAATCTCTCGGAAAACAACAAACAGCTCCCATCTAACTCAAGATACACTCAAGTGACTGAAATCACCAAAAGCCAATCGCTCATCGGTAAACAAATCACATCCGTTACAACATCAAATGACATCCAAACGTAATAAAACTTCTAGGATATGTTTATAAGACCTAAGCACACATATTTATGGTCACAAATCCCACTTTAGGTCAAGTGTCAAAATCGTGATTATTAACAACAGTGGAATTTTGACCTGGTCATTTTCGACCTAGAATGTACCTAAATGCTTAGCAATGATGCCCCATTACCTTGCCTACACTTAGTTTTTGATTTTGAAGTGTAAATTCCTACTTATGATGAAATTAGGCCACGGGTCAACGACATCAAAAGCTACAAAATACTATGAAGTGTTTACAGCAATGTGTAGAGCTCTTACTTGCGGTTGTAATGCAACAAACACAACTGCAATGTGACAATCGGAGAGGGAGTAGGAAGCGCAAGAAGGAGAGAGGTGAGTGCCATTAGCTCACGCTGTGTATTTCATTATCCAAAACTCTATAATAACTTACAAAAATTGACTTTTATAACATAGCCAAGGTTCTTGGTGGTCAAAACTAATAATCTGGGAGCTCTAACTAAAGATAGGTAATGACAGGTTCATACAATCTGGAAGCTTGTAGCTCTGGCTCATCAATTACAAGGTTTATCCAAAAAATAAGAGTTACAATATTCCCGATTTATCAAAACAATAAGTGTTTTTACAATAAGAGCTCCGAAAAATGGTATCCGTGTTAGCTTGCTACTAACATTAGTCAAGTCCACCTCTTGGTTGATGTGGTTGAGAAAGTAGTTATATGTGGAGTAGTGAATGCACAATTTAGAGAGGTTTTTAAAATATCTCAAATATTTTGTGCAACTAAGGGCCCTACCAGAGGCATGCAAGGCTAATGGATGGATCCTGCAACAGGCATTTGTTTGCATTTTAGAGTATTTGGCACAATTGATCCCTCGGTGCCTTGCATGTGGTCACATGAGGAGGATGCAAGGATGACTTCACACTTACCAAGTGGAAAGGAAAAATTATTTAACATGGATATGTATCTACGTCATGTCGTCAATAACTTTTTCATCCTCAATGCAAAGGTTATGACCAAGTGGATGGAATTGTGGACAATGTCAAAGGCAAGGCATTTGTAAGAGAGGGAAGCATGGAAGGAAGCTCATGGAGGCAGGAGGGAACCCCCAGCTCCTCAAAACCTTTAATGTTTGCCAGATCTCATTAGTGCCCACTGGATCCATGAGAGAATGACTAAAGCAAAGGCACACCGAGAGGACATCACCAATAAAGAATGGGAGTATGCAAGAGGTTGCTTGCCAAAGGTATAGTACTTATACCCTTAAAACATTGCATATCACATAGTTATTTCTTGATTTTATCTTTTTAATTGATTGTATAATTTTTCTATTTTATAGTGCCTTTCCTTTAACTTTGTGTGGTTTAACGGTCAACACTTTTGTACGTGCCACATTGAGGAGCATTGAACCACCATGGATATTGGTGTCATGGGAAACTTTGACACAAATCATTATGAAGACAAGTACTATGGGACTATTGAAAGGATACTAAAGGTGTATTTTAGAACCTTTCATACCTTCATCTTCAAGTACAAATGGTTTACAAATGTGTCTAGATGACATAAGAATGGGCTCTACATGGTGGAATCTTCTATGTATCACACAGAGAGGTATGCCAACTTAGTTTTCCACGCGATTGTGAGCTGGTGAGTGTAAACCTTCTTTACACTTATTTGCTTGTAACATAATACCAATGACACTCACTTTGAACTTATCTTCTATAGGTCATCTATATTCCATCAATCCATCAACCAAAACTTTTGTTTTTAGTTCTCATAACACCTTGGGGAGGAACCATTTTTTCTTGTAATGAAGTGGAGACTATCCTCAACCCTCTAGCACCTATTACATTGGATGAGGTGGAGTCAGGAAAGAGAGAGATCAATGATTCAAGTCCCATCACCACCAATATCAATGAGGATGATTTCCATGATGCCAATGATGAGATGGAAGATGACGAGTTTGAAGAAGATGAAGCCAGCACATTCATGAACGATAATTCTCTCTCTTTGTTGATTTAGGAGTCATGGGTTTAGATTCAGATCAAGCTACTTGTAGAGATTATTTTGGAGGATGATTTATAAACATTTTGTATATTTTATTCTATGAAAATATTTGTCGTGTCGTCCATTCATCTCTCTCTCTCTCTCTCTCTCTCTCAAGAATGATAAGTTGTCAGACACCAAGTTAGAAAATTCAAGAGTCAATTCCAACTAACCTATCCCTTGATTAGCTTCTACAAAGGCTAGTTCATCCGAGTTGCATCTTGTGAATCCATGATCCAAAATCCATATATTTAACTTCAAGTACCATTGTCTTGATGCTTGATCTAAACCATACAAGCTCTTCTTTAATCTGCAAACCATTTTCTCCTTACCTTTTACTTCATACCCCTTTGGTTGAAGCATGTAAATTTCCTCCTCTAAGTCACCGTGAGAGAATGTTGTATCTACATCCATTTGCTCAAGATTTAGTTCATGAGTAGCTAGAAGATTTAAGACAAGCCTAATTGAGCTCATTTTTACAACAGGAGAAAACATTTCATTGAAGTCAATACCTTTCTTCTGAGAAAACCCTTTTACCACAAGCCTAGACTTTAGAATTGTACCTTTTCTTCCCACATTCTTCTTCCTTCAGCTTATACATCCATTTGTTATGAAGTGCCCGCTTACCTTTAGGCAACTTAACCAGCTCCCATGTTTGGTTGCGATGTAATGAGTCCATATCCACTTGCATGTACTTCATCCATTCTTATTTGGATTCGTGTTGCATATCTTCTCTGTATGATTCCGGCTCTCCAGAATCTGAGATCAAGAGATGGTTGAAGGAAGGAACGAACCTTTTTGGAGGTCTACTTGCTCTTGTAGATCTTTAGGGAATAGATTGAGGCTCCTCATTTGATTAACGTTGTTGCACATTGTCACCATTTGCAGTCCTTGAGTCTTCAACGTCCTCAAGCTCCATGTACTCATCACCTGTTTCTTTTGTTTGTTTTCTTTCCAAGTAATCTTCGTACATATTTTGTTCGTTAAAAATTACATCCCTACTTCTAAATATTTTACTATCTTCAGGATTCCATAGGCGATACCCAAAGTCACCTTCTCCATAGCCAATGAAGAAACAATTTTTGGACTTTGAATCTAGCTTTGATCTTAGGCTCTTATCTATGTGCATGAAAGCCTCACACCCAAACACTTTGAGGAATGTATATTTCACCGGTTTACCTGTCCTTGCCTCTTCTGGAACTCCCCCATCCAATGCCGTTGTAAGACAGGGGTAACTAGAACCTAGGAGTCCACCTCCCAACCACCCACTATATAGCATGTCCCCTGGCCCTTTGCCCTAGTTGGACTCCCTTTCCACACTGCCTAACCCGGACTTGCCCTTGTCTAGTCCGGCCTTGCCGTTGTCCTGACATTACTCCCCCCTTAAAGAAAAGTTTTCATTCTCGAAAACAAAAGTGGGTAACTTCTTCTTAAGAACACTAATGTTTTCCCAAGTGGAATTTGTCATGGATCCAACTATTTGGTTGACCAAAACACGGTTCATCAAGAGGTTCAATGAAAGAAAGAGTAACATCTTGATTTTTCACATTGTTGTCTATTTGCAACCATCTTGTGTTATCGATTCCTATCCAATCATAGTGTGTAGACTCCATTTTAAATACACATGAATATGCAAAACGAGTTATCATGCAAAGATGTACCCTAAAGAGTACCTCTTTTCACTTTCCATGAAAATAACTTGTTAACATGACTCATCAGCCAAGTTTAAGTCCTTGACTTGTTTTCCAAGTTCAGCAGTGTCTCTTTCCTCAAGAATATAATTTTGTTTTTAGAGCATCGATCGTGTGAGTACGTTTACTGGTACCATAGGTGTACTTTGTGATGGCTCCTCGATAACTTCAATCAAGTTTGATGGCGTGATCTTTGGTGCATTTGGATTATTTGGACATTGGGCAATCAAATGATCTATGCCACATCAATTACACATGAGTATTGGCATTGTAGACGTGCTAGCTTGATTGGTTTTCATTAGTGTGGCATTCTTCTATAGCCTAATAGGACACTCGGCTACACGATGTGGACCTCCACACTCATAGCATTGAAGAGGTAGTCTCTTAGTAGTGTAATTGATATTTTGGCCTCTTGCCGCAAGAGCAGCTACTTAATATACAGGTTTGACTTGTCCCCAATAGTCCTCCATATAGTATTGTGGACTTTCTTCAAGCACATCCATCCCATAGGTAACATTAGGGTATGTGTCTTCCTCACAGCCTTCCAAATAAGCAATAGGTGACTCACAACCCGCTTGATTCACAGAAGTGATTCTCGGATGTGGTGGTTGCGATCCTAGCACTGGAGGTGGTAAGGGTGTTGTTTGGACAACATTTTGGGCCCTAGGGACCATGTGTTGTGCTGTTTGTTCAAGAGGTGGGGCCGACATCAATGCAGGCACTCGCGATGTGTCTGTCCATGCTAAGGTTGGTCTATTGGCCATTGCGCGCTTAAATACTATGCAATCCTTAGCTTGATGACCATACCTCCCACAGGCATTGCAATCCCCATTCAATTTTACTCTAAAAGTAGGGCATTCACTAGTACTATGCGGTCCATAGCATATTGAGCACCATTTTTGCTCCCTTCTTGGATACATATGATTGTTTTGTGGAGCACAATTGTCTCTAAGACTCTCTTGAATAGCCTTGGTGAGATCTGCTAAAGTCATCTCATATATCTTTGGCTCCTTAGCAATAGGCTTTAGGATCATTGGCTGATGCCCTGATGCTTGCGAGCTAATAGATTTAGGCTCAACAGACACTCTTTCTCCTTGAATCATTAAATTATCCTCCAATTGGATCGCATTGGTGGTGACTGCTTCCCAATTGGTGAAACCTCTAATGACTAGGCCATTGTAGATATCCTCATGTCATAATCCCCTAATGAATCTATCAAGAAATTGATTATTATTGAAGTGCTCATTTGGATTACAACAAGAATTCAAATGCTTCAAGCGACTAATAAAGTCTCTCACTGACTCTCCTTCCTCTCGTTGGGCTTTCTGGAGCTGAGAGGCTACACCCCAAAGTACTCCCTCTCGTATGTATTCTTTCAAGAACAGTCTCCTAAGAGTAGGGTTAATTGTTTTTTCTTCCACCCTTAGGGTTCTATACCAATCCCCAGCTTTTCCACTTAAGGTTAGTCTTAAAGCATTACTCTTATGCAGGTCATTGTGTTCTCCTAGAGAATCACATATTTGTTCAAACACTTCGGTATGATTCCTCACATCCCCGTCTCCACTAAATTTTTGTGTGAGCTTGGCTGTTTGTAGTGCCTTACTTCTAGGCTCTCTATCAAGCGTGTTACGCATATTCTCAGCAATAGATCGACCAATAGCTTGAGCAAACGTTGCCAAGTCACCTAAGTGAGTAGGAACTGTGGGTGAAGGAACTCCAGAGACTACATATGGAGTAGGTATTGGAATTGGGCTTGGTGCATAGGAAGCCCTTGGGTTCCACATTGGGTACGATGTTGTGCCATGTGGTGGCCCAAAGTTCATATGTGTGGCCCTAGGCATAGCAGACATCAAGTGTGACATGCTAATGCTAGCCGGTATAGTCCCATGGAAATAAGAGCTTGGGTGTTGTGGTTGTGGAGCATATGTAGTTAAAACCATGGGAGAAGTAGGGACTACATGAGTACGAGGACCCATGGGTGTATACGATTGGTACACACTTGTAGGTACTGTTGCAGGCATTGAGCTACCATGTAGTGGTGCTTTACTAACAAATGAGGTCCATGGCATATTTCTCGGCATGCCCATCATTGGGGTAGGCATGGTAGCCATGGTGTCATCAAGGGAAAGATGACCTAAACTTGGAAAGGTGAAGCTATCACTTGTGGGCTCAGATTGCATTGAGACCCCTAGAGAAACAACATATGGAGGATCCATCGGACTTACCGAGGGAGTCTCCATTTTCTATAAGGTCGGCTGTTTAGCCTTTTCTATATTTAAGAATCTCATGAGACCCGTTGAAGGCATGTTGATCCCCTTGTTCTGTCTCTCTAACTCAATGACCCTAGGGATGATCATCCTCACAAACTCTTTGTTGTTGATCCTCCACACTAGTAACACCCATTGTGGATTAAAGGACATCTAACCAACCCACGTGATAGGTGTGACCTGTGTATAGGTCGATCAGAGTTTCTGTTTGTAGTTCGTACTCCCAGTTCTCATTTAAGGAAGCTCCATCTAGGATTGAGGTGCTAGGGGTGTCCTTTGAGCTATATGCAATGTTGCTTTCTAGGGGTTGTCCCTTAGCGGTTGCTAAGTCAGGAGCACTCGATTTCTCTCCAAGCAAAGATATTGACATAAGACCTTTCCATTTTAACTCTCTTCGTTGCTCCGCCTTGCGTAAGCTCTCAACTTCCTTTTCCCTAGCCGCAAGGATATACCGCTCAACCTCTTGCACTTCGGCAAGGCTTCTACCATCGGGTAATATAACTTCGGAGGGAAATAACTCTGAAGAGTCAAGAGCTGCAGTGAATGAAGTATTCACGTGTACATTCTCTAAGGGTATAGAGTCTACGTTGGTCATGAATGGAGAATTTACTTCCCCACCCTCCTCATTTACATCATTAGCTCCATGTTCAAAGCGAGTGGCTCTACTAAAGGTTTCCTTCAAGTGGCTAAGCACGCTCGGTCCAGACCATGGGCCCATGGCATGCATGTCTTGACTTGAGCTATCGGGATTAGGCATTGGGAAACCCTCCATGACGTCGTAGTCAGAGGAAGAGTCACTAGCTGCTATGTTCGGGTCTTGGTTTGTACTGCCTTGGGTCCCCGCCGAGGGCCCGGAACCTAAAGTAGGTGGATATTGCGAACTTGCGGAAGTCAAAATTCTCTCTAGTTGCTCCGTCTCTAGCACACGACTAGATCGCAGATGCATGTGCCTATGGCACCCTACAAGCGTCGACGAATAACCTCGAAGGTTAACCGCTTACTTTTTTAAGTGTCTGTTTTCACTCGTGTTTTTATGTTTTTAATGTTTTTTTAAAATCAATTTTTTTGATTAAAGTGTGTGATAGCTCAAAATGAGAGTATCACTCAGAGGTTTACGGTGTGCTTTACAGAACAACGTTCGGTCACCTGAAGCTCCGTTGGTCGTCAAAAAAGTCGATTTTTAGCTACGTGTGAAGCCAAAGTTCGTAATTTTAAACGGTAAAGCGGACAAACGCTTGTCAATAACTATCACCACAAGTGCTCAAAAGCTATCAAAATTTTTGCATATCACCTACAACTCATACACTTCCTATGCATTTAATCTAGAACCAATTTGCATGCACTGATACCCATATGCATCTTAGGCTACCCAAGATAAAGTTTGCTAGAATTGTGATTTTTAGTGCTCTTTTTTACCTTACTAGATTTTCTACTTGGTTGTTGGGACTTGTTGGGATTGGTTTGAATAATAAATTGGATGATGATCTATCAGGTTCACTCTCATCTATTTCATGAGCTCCAAAGAAAAATATCATGAAGGAAAAGTTGATTGAGCTTCCACCATATCAAATAGAGGAAGAATCACTCAAAGAAGCAAATGTCACCTGGCTTGCAAAGGAGAAACTAGAGAGTGACCGTGCCATTGTCTACCATGGAACCTTCAAAAGTGCACAAGGATCTAGAGTGGAAGTCCAAATGTTTCCAAAGGAAGCTCAAGACCTTGCCAAAGAAGAGGCAGTTAGACCACTTTGGGAGAAATTGGCCTCAAAGACTACATAGAGTTGGAGCCTTGCGGTGTGGACTACAAGAGAGCTTATGCTCTTACACATCATCATAGAAGAAGGGAGGGCAACCATTTAAGATATGAATGAATCTCAGATTGAAGTAAATATCATAGAAGATCAAGTTGCAGAACTCCTAAAGCTACAAAAGGGAAAAAAACCAATGAGAGACTGATAGTTGACCACAAATAGCATCTTCACCAGTAGATCTACCTCATTCTTTGACCTAAAGAAAAAAGATATAGAGTGAGCACTTAGGCTTTATCACCAGCAATATCCTAGATACACGATTCTAAATCATGCCGTGGCTTCCACATTTACTGAGGCATCTAAGAAAGAGAGAATGACTAAAGTAAACCATGCCCACTATGTTTACACAACTCTCACCCATGTGAAAAATCCAAAGAGCATCACTTTCTTGGGAGCTTGAGAAGTACTAACACGGATAGCCTATCATGATATTAGCCAGGCAGAGCACCTCCCACCTACCTTGAAGCATAAATACCATTGTATACAGGAGAGTATGAGGCCAAGTCAGATGTTATTCCAGTCCCATCACAGAGATTGTCTCCCAACAAGGTCATCAATTCAATAGGGATGATAGATTAGCTATCTACCTCAGTCATTTGTACGCTAACATTAGCCAAGTTACTCAAAATACAGCCAAACATGTGGGATACTTTGGGAAAATGCCTAGAGAAATTTGGCATTAAAAAACCAATGACTCAAATTGAGGAAGGGGTCAAAGAGCTGGAAATTCCTCAACTAAACACTAGGCCAATGCCATTAAACAAGGTCGATGAGTACTATGAGGGAGAATATGTGAAAACCACTCTTCCTGTGAAATTCAAGGTATAAAAACCATGGCAATTCTTGATATCGAAGCTGGTGTTTTCATCGCAACAAAAGAGGTCTAAAAACCATGGGGAAAACCAGCACTGAGGGCTGCAAGGATGAAACTACAGCTTGCATACAAACACATGGAAAGGCCCATAGGATTTCTAGAAAAAAAAGTTGTTACTTCTTGTGGAATTGAATATGAGCAAACCTTTGCTATTGTTCACTTTGGCAAGAAGAACAACTATGACATCATTCTAGGAACACCACTCATGAGACAACTGAAAATGGTCCAAGATTGGGGTTATGACTATATATACCTGAGACACATGGAAACCACGACAAGGATAAATCTGAAGGACCATAGTTATAGGGATGTGATGAGAACACCTATGGAGTAGTTTGATTCCACTACTGTAGCAGGATCAGAACTTCTAGCATGGTTGGGTAAGCCTAAAGAACTGTGGATGTCTGGAGCTTCGCAATGTGTAAGCTTAAAGCGAGATGAAGGCATCCTAGAAAGGGAGATTGAACATACAAATTACATCCCATAACCCTTTCCTGAGGACAAATTAGGTCCACTTGAATGGGAACACATCTTGCCTACTCTCGGTGTGTGTGCTATTCAAGACGATCCAACAAAAAAGTTTTGTGATGAAAATGGCTATGAAGTCGTTCCTTACTTTGCAATGAGTGTGATCCAGGAAAACAAAGACAAAGAAGAAGACGCATTCTACGAATCTGTAGAACGCTTGGAGCTTCAAGAAGATGTAAACAACAGAAATCCGAATGACCCAGTAGGTGACATAAATAACACTTTAACAAATGCACGGTTTTATGATTTCCCAGATCAAAGACCTAGGAAACAATGTCATTGCTACAAGAATAAAGTGGATCAAAAGTGGATTCCAAAATCCTCGGTGGAAATGCAATTGCAACATGCACCATCATATGTGGCTCCCATACATGAAGAAAAGACTTAGCCAAAAATAGCACAGCTATGTCAACGCGCTACCAATGCTCTAATTAAATGGATACCAAAGTCATCCCAAAAACAACAATCCAAGAGCAAGCAAACAAAAACTTTCCATAACTAGCCAAACCACAAAGGGAAAGTGCTAGAATGTAACCTTGCTGAGGATAGCAGTGATAGTGATGATTTGTACAACATCCCCTACCAACAACTCAGATCATCACAATCACTAATAGCTTCAGTAATAACTAAGGAAGGCCAAAAGCAAAGAGCAACAAGTCCAAACCAAAAAGCTCAACAAATTTGGATACCAAAGAGCCAGATTGACCAAAATCAGGTGTGGATCAAGAAGGCGAAGATCCTCGATGAGAAATCGTGAGATCCAACACCAAAAGAAAGTCAATTGAAGTTTGCAAGTCCGGCTAAGCGAATCCCATATTCACAAGATTTTGCAAATCAGATTTGGGCTCTAAAGAAGTTGACTCAAGCACAAAGAGGCCAAAAGTTCATTTGGATTCAAAAATGGTTAGATTGTCAACTCCCAAAGTATCAACTCCCAAATTCTGAATCCAATCCTCAATCAAGCATACAAGGGCTGAAGCAAAAACCACTGTTGACTCACACAAAGACAATGTGGATCCCAAAGAATTCTCTTCAAACAAAAGTAAAGCAGGGACAAGTATGGGTTCCCAAACGAGCATCATCAACAAAGCATCCAATAATCATGAAAAAGTGGGTCTCAAAGGGAACCAATAAAACTACTTTCACTGCACCACTGCTTGAATTCTTTCAATTCCTCCTACGGTTATAGTATAGTTAGAAGAGAACCCACTACTGCAAAGCAATGCCAAATACGGCAACCAACCACAAGGCTAATATGGATTCGAATGAAGCATCAAATAGATAAGTAAGCGTTCAAAAAATCTCTACAGGCTTCACTCAAGCAAAATGACACAGGAGCTTCAAAGAGAATCACATTGCTTATAGTAGGAAGATTTGCCAGCAAATGTCAATAAGCAAATCGCTTATACCCACATCTTGCACATCATAACTCTTTTCCATGCATTGATTGTTTATGCATAATAGGGCTATATTACAAGGCCTGCATAGGCACATTTTTTGAATGCCCAAGCACAACATGTACCCTTGATGATACCCTATCTTCAATGAGGACTCCAAATAGAGGGGGGGAGGCATTTTTAATGCGAACCTAATATAAGAATATTAGAGGGCAATGTTTTGTGAGTTGTATTGAATTTTTGAGTTTGATTGTGATTATTTTTTGACAAAATTCATAGTATATGCCCTCAAAGTAGAGTTACAAGAGGAGTACGTGGACAAAAGCCATGTATGAGCCCCTAGGGACATGTGTACAATGTATATAGCATAAAAATTCTATTAGAATAATTTTTCTTTTTGAATTGAGTTGATTTTTGGTTTTATTTTGTTATTTTTTAGATTTTCAAATAAAAGAAAAAATGGGGCAGGAAAAATCCACAATCCAGATGAAGAAAAGACAAAAGAGATGTCAAGCCGTACAAAGCAAAGAAGGTCCAAGAAAATGATCAAACTTCACGAAGCATGTCTCAAAAGCCATATGCACAATGGATAATGTGAAAGGGAAGAAAAGAAAATTGTTCAACCTTCGACTGTGATAGAATGATCATAAAAATCCGGGATGGACTACAAGGACGAAGGAAGTTGGTGATGGGACTAAACAAAAGCAGTCATCAAGTGTAAAGTTGCCTATCATCCACTTCATGCGACATTAAGGCCGTACACAAGAAGTAGATATCTATAATGTAAATCTTCTATCTTGTAAGTGAATTAATGAAGCCTAACAAACAAAAGGGACTAACAACACTAACAATAACAAAGGGGGCGAAAATGATAGTTCAATCATCTTTTGTGATATATGTCTGCAGGAGCAACCAAGGATCAAGCCTAGTCATCATCATTGGTTTTACATGTGTGTGGTAGTCAGAAGGTGCTAGAGATGCCCATCAGTCATTTCCGAGAGTGGAATCCAAAAAGTGTCAAATACAAGTTCAAATCAAGCCAAAATTTGTCAGGAGGCTATACATAGAGAGTACAAGCTAAGGGTTTCACCAAAAAAAAAGTATACCCCTAGCTAGCCAAAGATGCAACTTTTTCAAACATGAAGCCATAATAGCCATCTACATACCTTGTAAATCATGTATATGCGTTTTGGGGACAAATGGACGATGATAGCTCATAGATGGTCATATATCACGAAGTCAGATAAAGCCCTTTTGATGCCAGTTACTAACTTAGGGAATTAACTGGGGTTTATCAGGCTTTAATTAAGTCATGTATTAAGTAGAAGTAGTATAATGATTTACACAACGCACAAAAGCTACCATTGGAAAATGCAACTTTGATCACCTTGATGCAGGAACAAAGGAGTCACCAATGAAGAGAAGCAGACACAAATGGTAGAAAAAACCAACCTTCATAAGGTTACATATCTTTTCCTTGATGAGGTGGATCACATGCTCGACATGGGTTTTATCCTCTAATCAAAAATCACCTCCCAGATTTGGCCTAGCAGAGAGACTCTGCGTTGGAGTGCAACTTGGCCTAAAGAAGTTGAAGGTTTATCCAGACAATTCTACACAATCCTTACAAAGTTTTCATTGGATCACAAGATTTGAAAGCCAATCACTCAATTCTATAGATTGAAGAAGTTGTTTTTGAGAAAAGAAAATACTCCAAATTGACAAATTTGATGGAGCAAGTGATAAATGGAGCTTTCTCTATCCATGATGATAAGAGTCAAGCTGAACAAGATTGACCTCTTTCTGGATTTAGATCTAGCAATAGACCTATAGTGATAGAAACATATGCTGCACCTGAGCATGGATGTGAAGGACATAAAGTTCTTCATCAATTATGATTTTCTTGAATCATGTGAAGTCTATGTACATTGTATTGGACAAACAAGATGAGCTCATGCAAAGGCTACAACCTATACTTTCTTTACATCAACAAAACAACAACAAAGACCACACCGACATCAACAACCAGGCCATGTCAAGGAAGACATCAATACGGAGGGGGGAAATGTTGATGGTTGGGTCAACAAGAGTTATGAAATGATGCGGATTATGGTCATCAACATCATTTGTAATAAGTAGGTCGTCTAGTTGCAGAAGCCGGGGTGAAATGGCACTTCCAGGTTGTAAATACTAAGCCATTTGACCCCTCAAACTCTTTTTTTGGTTAACCTAAGGTAGCCTTAGTATACAATGTACCTAGGTCACTTTTGTAAAAACACTTAATCATAATAAAAGTTTAGCGCTGTCGTCTACGAAGTGTGAGAGAGGAAGGTAGAGAGAGCGTGAGGTTCATCTTGGTGCTACTCCCCGCTCGTTCACCACATTGTAGATCTGACTGCATCATCGTGCTAGGCTCAGCAAGAGCTATACATTGATTCCAAGAGCAAACGCGCTCATGCATCTGCGAGCTATTTGCGGTTGTAAGTATATCAAACGATGTCTATTCTCTGTGTGCAAGTAGCCATTAGAATCATGGCGACATAAGCTACGAATAGGTCTTCATAGATTTCAATTTTGGGCATTTCCAAAATTTGACTCTGTCTTTATACGTGTTTTGTGCAGATGGGTTTAGAGCTAGGGTTTTGAGTGTAGAGGCTTTAGGATAGGTGTATCCTAGTGAGGGGATGGTGTTCCTTAAGTTTAGTACAATCTTGGTATGATTTGATGGGTTTCCTTTCGTTGTGTGTATGTGGGTAGGTGGTGTAGTTGAGAGCAGTGAGATTCTAGATTGTGGTTTAGTTGGATTTCCAGAGTGTTGTATGTGTAGGATGGTCTTAACCTAACAAGCTAAAGAGATTTCTTCATGTGCCTATCATGTCATCGGTGTCCTCGATTGACATTATGTTGATCTAGGTTTTTCTGCATGCACTTTATGGGTGGTGGGATTCACTCCCTTGACACAAGACTCATGGATAAGCAAATCTTAAATGTGAAGGTATGGTACTTCTAGGTTGCAAGTAGTTTGAGCTTAAAATTGTGTATTTATTTTGCCTCTTCTATTTATGTATCCACCATTGCAAAGTGAGTCTTTCTCATGTGGATGGAGATTCATAACAAATGCAAAGTTAGTGGTTGAATACACCTACTGCAACCCAAAAAAGACTATTAGGGTAAGCACTTGACAATATAAATAAGGAAAGATATTGCTATTATAGTAAGCTAAAACCTAAATCTTTCTTTGCTAGATCAATAGGAACTGCTACACCGACAACCATATTTGGTGGATAAAGGAAAAATTGATTAGATATATGGTCATTGCCCAAACAATACTACCCACAACACTCAAGCCTCCAAAGGCCAAAGCTCGGGGGGTTCACTATGTGTAAAACTACCATATCACGTGCGTTCAAGACATGTTTGTAAAACCCCTTATCTGTGAATTTTGTTAAGAATATAATGTACCCTTTTCTTTTAAAATCCGTAGGTTTTTTCAAATTTGAAAAAATAATGCCCTTTTGTATATATATTTCTATAAGTTTCAAGAACTTTAAATACCCTTCTGCTGAACTTACGTGATAGGTTACATTTTTATTAGGTGATCTCCTCGGGGGCTAAAGAAGCCAGAGAAAGAGGCTAGGCACCATAAAGGCCAAGGGGGATCCACTCAAAAGAACAAAGATAGAGAAGCTAAAGAAGAGAGAGGAGCTAAAGAAGGAAGACAAGCCCAAAGAGGTTCCAAAGAAGGCAAAGAAGGAGTCTTACCATGCACCAAGCGAGTTTTTCCGAGCAAAAACAAACCCGAGCAAATGTTTGTATGCAATATAGTAAATCTCGTCATCAACAAAATATTTATTGTTTGTTGTATATTGATGCACCACAACAAAAAAAGGGTTATCAATGGATATACTACTTCCTAAATTCCAAAAGATCAAAGTTTACTTTTAAATAAATTAACACAATATTTGAAAGTGTTATCTTCTCCCTTAGGCTCAATCTTTCTTTATCCAATTGTAGTCTCCCCCGCTTGTAGTGCTTTGGCTCCAATTTTTCTTGCTTAGGCTTCACATGTTTGAGCATGAAGTTAGATTGATAGACTAATAAGAGCTCTAGCTCTTTACTTAATGCTCAAGTCATCCTATGTTTCTGTTTGCAAGAGGACATTTTTATTGTTCCATTGTCAAGTACTTTGGTTCTTGATTGTCGTTTATACTTGAGAGCATGTGCATCCCTTCCTCCTCTTAGCCACATCAAATTGATAGCAATTTAAGTATTGCACCTCATTAGTTCATATATACACAAATAGTCCCTTCCATGTCGTCTTGCCCTACTCGTACTACAAGGTTGTGATCTTCACCCTTCTTACATTACACACGGCAGACAAACACCATTAATTATGAAAGACTTCTTTTGTTACAACAAAATCATATTTTTTCCATAATTGACCAACATAAGCCTTTTTTAATTAAATTACAAAAGCAACTACCAAACTTATTAGAGTTCTATGCCTAAAATTTACTAGAAAGATTGTTCATAATTGAAAAAAATTATTTGGAAACAAATAAAATATTGAGGATCTTTTTGCCATACAATGTGACAACCTCAAAGCTTAGGGGTGTGATAATTTTTATGGATGCTTAAAAACATTTTCAACTCAAATGGGGAGAGAGAGAGAGAGAGAGAGAGAGAGAGAGAGAGAGAGAGAGAGAGAGAGAGAGAGAGAGAGAGAGAGAGAGAGAGAGCACCATTAGATTGTGGTGTAAATTTCCTTGTTGAGCCATCAAATCTTGATTGTAATTATTTTCGGGGCCTTCACTTTGAAGATTTGAAATTGGGCTTCTTTTGCAGTTATGGATTCCTTTAAATACCTCATATTTTTCCATAAACTTGGTTTCCCAATCTTTAAAAAAATATCGATAAATGGTTTGTTTTGAGTAGTGAAGAACACAAGGGAGAAACCAATAAGGTAAGCATATATGTCTAGCCATGTGTGTGTGTGTGTGTGTGTGTGTGTGTGTGTGTGTGTGAGAGAGAGAGAGAGAGAGAGAGAGAGAGAGAGAGAGAGAAGAAGAAGAAGAGATTTTTAACGTTGTAGCAAGCTATTCCAAGAGACCTCAAAGATCTATCCGACGAGAGTTGAACTCAAGACCTGTTTTTCAAGAGGGAAATGGCATAACCAATCTACCACAGTTGGGTTATAGAAAGGTTATACCATTTTCCTCCTCTTATTAACACACTCACACACCCACCCACCCACCCACCCGAGAAGAAGAGAATTTTAACATCATAGGAAGCTATCCCAAGAGACCTCAAAGATCTACCCGACGAGAGTTGAACTCACGACCTATTATTTAAGAGGGAAATGGCATAAACAATCTACCACACTTGGGTGATAGAAAGGTTATACCATTTCCCTCCTCTTATTAACACACACACACACACACCCGAGAAGAAGAGAATTTGAACGTCGTTGGAAGCTATCCCAAGAGATCTCAAAGATCTATCCGATGAGAGTTGAACTCAAGACCTGTTATTCAAGAGGGAAATGGCATAACCAATCCACCACACTTGGGTGATAGAGAGAGAGAGAGAGAGAGAGAGAGAGAGAGAGAGAGAGAGATTGGAAGCGAGAAGAAGTTTTACATACTACATAGTGCGACAATACCAAATAACCTCAAAGATCTATCTAATGACTCTTGAACTCAAGGCTTCCTCAAAAGGAAAAGATTAAGAACAAGTACTCACATGTCCCGGTTTGTAGTGTTCATCTCTTGAATTAGAACTCCCACGTGTAATTCAATTGGACCTTGATTTTTGAAGTCAAAAAATATGAATCTTGATAAATACGTATATTTTGGCCAAAAACCTGGTTATCTCACTACATTACCTTTAAAAAACATTAGACTAATACTGAAACCCAATCTCTCTGTAGCCATCCATGCCGGTGTGGATGGCTAGAGAGAGTATTTGCAGAGAGAAAGTACTCGCACATGCATGCCATGCCATGCCAATTATTTAGTCGCATCTAGTTTGCACATTGTACAAATATTGATATCCGATCTCTCTGTAGCCATCCGCGCCGGCGCCGATGGCTAGAGAGAGTATTTACTGAGAGTATTCCCATATGCATGCCATGCCGCCATGCCAAGCATTTATGCGTCTGCCTCTCTCTATCTAGCAAGCAAGTGAGCAGGAATCAGGATGAAATACATGAGTGTGCAGACTAGGTGCGCCTCCGCCATCTTCACGTAGCCTTCTGTAAAGATGCTTATTTAGGCGCCTTTCTCTCTCTCTCTCTCTCTCTCTCTCTCTCTCTCTCTCTCTCTCTCTCTCTCTCTCTCTCTCTCTCTCTCTCTCTCTTCTTGAATAACAAAGCAGGCTTTGCTAACGAGAGGTAAAAATAAAGGGGCGAGCTCCCTGCTTTAAAGAAGGGGTTCTGGAGTTGAGTGCCTACATCAGCACGGCCATGGAAGCTGGCGTGCCCTTCGCAAGAAATTTGTAACAGTCTTAATTATCACATGCTGAAGAAGCATCTCTATATACTGCTGGTCAAAAGCGGCAACCACCCACCGATGCTATTAACAATCAGATTGAGAGGTGTGTGATGATACTCGGCTACAGACAGCATCGTAGGATACATCGTAGGGTGCAAGTTATTCGCCATATAAGAAGGAATCCACACGCTTTTGGCTACACTTGATGAAATATTGTGGAAAACTTAGTGTCTCACGACAAGATGCAAGCCATGCTCAAGGTTGTGCTATACAACGATGCCATACGCTTTCAAGAAACATTTGATGGGAGACAAAAAAAACGCTTCAAAAACTTGGCAAGAAGCAGCTTTGCGTGTGAACTCTTCAGCCATCTACAAGGTGGGGGTAGAGCACGAGGTTTTCCCACTCTATCGAGATCGGCACAGTTGGATCTTGCAAGCTTTGTTTGCTTACGTGCGTAGGCTGGGGTGGAACTATGCCCGTGCAAAACTGTCCCATGATGGTTTTTGATGTCCCAAGGGCCAATAGGCGATGTAAGGATGGTTGATCAAGGCCTGGTCCACATCATTCTATAGGCAGATAGATGCAAAGGTGGACTACCATCCATTTGAGTTGCTACAAGGCATTGATAAACCTGCAACTCCCAAATAGAAGATAGATTACGGACAAAAATTGAGGGTTGAGCCGCCATTTGATGGAAGACAACAAAAACGCTTCAAAAACTTGGCAAGCAAAATCAGCTTTGCGTGTGAACTCTTCAGCCATCTACAAGGCGGGGGTAGAAGACGAGGTTTTCCCACTCTATTGAGATCATCACAGTTGGGTCTTGCAAGCTTTGTTTGCTTACGTGCGTAGGCTGGGGTGGAACTATGCCCGTGCAAAACTGCCCCAAGATGGTTTTTGATGTCCCAAGGGCCAATAGGGGATGTAAGGATGGTTGATCAAGGCCTGGGCCACATCATTCTATAGGCAGACAGATGCAAAGTTGGACTACCACCCATTTGAGTTGCTACAAGGCATTGATAAACCTACAACTCCCAAACAATAGATAGATTACAAAAAGAAATTGAGGGTTGAGCCGCCATTTGATGGGAGACAACAAAAACGATTCAGAAACTTGGCAAGCAAAAGCAGCTTTGCGTGTGAACTCTTCATCCATCTACAAGGTGGGGGTAGAAGATGAGGTTTGCCCACTCTGTCGAGATTGGCACAGTTGGGTCTTGCAAGCTTTGTTTTCTTAAGTGCGTAGGCTGGGGTGGAACTATGCCCGTGCAAAACTGCCCCATGATGATTTTTGATGTCCCAAGGGCCAATAGGCGATGTAAGGATGGTTGATGAAGGCATGGGCCACAAGATTCTATAGGCAGACAGATGCAAAGGTGGACTACCATCCATTTGAGTTGCTACAAGGCATTGATAAACCTACAACTCCCAAACAGCAGATAGATTACGGACAAAAACTGAGGGTTGAGATGCACTAGGAAAAGCAGTAGAGAGGGCTACAATGACAGTCATACAGCATGGCTCTAAGAGGTGTGTTCAATATAGGGTCATCGTGCGTTGAGTGAGTAATCTGGGTCGAGGCATGATGGATAAGTCAGTAGACTAGGAACCCCGAGCAGTCTAGGAACTCTGAGCACTTCTCATATAAGCATGGAAAATTTAGGAGAAGTTTTTTTACACAAAATTTCTTTAAAGTTTGTAGGTTTTCTCACCTTCTACTTTAAATTTTGAAGATAAATCTCAAGATTTGTTGGTGGAACTACACTAAGGATAGGTTTCTTTTTTTTTTATCGATATGGGTGGGTGAAAGATAGCTGGTACATGGGCAAAGTTATCCTAGGAAAATTGTTCATGACTTTATTCACCTTGTGTACTCTTTTTTCAAAGCACTCCTTATAATCCCCCACCATTAACACCTCCCTTAACACCTTTTTCACCACCACCTTTGGCAACACCACCAACTTTCCCACCCCCTCTATGGTAGGCT
Source organism: Adiantum capillus-veneris (assembly GCF_014529385.1). Taxonomy (NCBI): domain Eukaryota; kingdom Viridiplantae; phylum Streptophyta; class Polypodiopsida; order Polypodiales; family Pteridaceae; genus Adiantum; species Adiantum capillus-veneris. The sequence goes on from NC_140947.1 coordinate 74,691,623, forward strand.
ACATCATAATGATGGTTTGATTTAAACTTTAATATATACTATGATGTGGAGTTTCTCAAAAGAATGGACTCATCGCAATAAGAGAATTATTTTCAAGTTCTCACCGTTTTCTCTAGAGGAACTTTAAAATGCATAGTATGTTATCGTACATCAACCCACAATAACTTAAGGTAGAGTGAGAGAGAGGAGAAGAAGAAATATCAGTGAAGAGAAGCTCAAGATTCAAGACTCTCCTTATTCATGAGATTTGTATGAGTGGCAACAACCTTACTTTTTTAGCGTAAGGCTTGTGGTTGGGGGGTTGGAATTGAGGAATATTTTTTCATCACCCTTTTTATGGAAGTAATGAAACTACGACATATTACAACCATGTTATACATGCACCAATGTGTCATATGTGATGCTTAATGTATAAAAACCCAAATTGTTAACAACCTCTATGAGGTCCTACGTGTAAGGAAGGTAGGAATAGGAGATTTATATCCATTGGAATCATGGTGCCGCTATTCCCAACAAGGATCAATGGTGATAGCAATAATCTTCCAATATATGGGGGCAACAAGTTTCAAGGAGAGGAATATCAACATGCCATTGTAATGGTTCCAACTCTTCTAGCCCCTCAAATGAAACATTCTACCAAACCCTTGTTCAATGGGTTTCGTCTATCAAAAGTCTGTGGTCGGTTTACCATTAAAAATAGGTGCAATATTTTATTTATTTATTTGTGTGCTTGAAGTCACCTAAGAAATTATTTTTGGTTTTTGTTTTCTATAGTGTGCCTTGCTTTGTCTTGCTCGGTTTAGCGATTGCTCGAAAAATCTTGCTCGAGTTTTGGGATTCCTCACAAAGAAGCCTATTGCCCCTAGAAAGAGCCCCAAAGAAGCACAAACACATGCCAACGAGGAGCAAAAGAAGGAGGAATAGAAAAAGCCCAAGGAGGAGCAAAAGAAGCTCAAGGAGACAAAGATTGAGGAGGGCAAGTAGGCAAAGCTTGAGGAAGGCAAGTAGACAGAAGAACAACACAAAAAACGAAGGAAGAGCCCAAGAAAAATAGAGGAATATAGCATAGAAAGAGTCCCAAGACTCCCAGAACCCCCAAAAGTGTTTTGCAAAGCAAACTTTTGTAAACAACAAAGTAGTACATATTCTACCTGGCATACTCTCTACATTCTATCTACTTGCGAACATTTTGTAAAGAGAAAAAATTACATACTTTCTACTTAAGAGCATTTTGTAAAGAGAAAATATTACATAATCATATTTTTTTGTAAAGAGACAACATTACAAATTCTCTCCTTGAGAGTATGATGTAAATTTTACAACTTTCATTGGCTCCATTTCTCGTGTAGCTCCCAATAAATTCTTTCAATTTCTGCTACAATTGTGGTAGCCCTTGCATTTGTCTCTACATGTTTTTCATAGTCCAATTGTGTTGACAACAACATGTCAAGGCCCAATCCATAATATATTCCATCCTCCAACCCCACCCCAGAAGGGCCTACTAGGAAATCTACCAGCCATGGTGGGATTTCTTTCAAGTAAGTGGAGATAGTGAAAACTAGCTCAAGATCTCCCTTCTCTTCATTATCTTCCTTCTCTTCCAACTCTTTCTCATCTTCATTATCTTCCTTATCATAGGATTTCTCTTCTCCATCTTCATCGCAAGAAATGAGGAAGAGGAGCTAGAATCCTTACCCATGTCACTTGACCTATTGCTCACAAACCTAAACAGGGTTGACCTATTTATACAATATTGATGACATTGACGTCAAACAAGACATTTGAACAATATATCAAATAAGATAAGACATTTTAACCAAAATGTCATTTGTCATTCATATGGCAATGTATAAAATGTCAGTCTGCTACAAAATGATAACCAACATTTGTACAAAATGCTAGTTTGATACAGCCTTAGCAGTTTGATACAAAATAGTCTTTAGGAGTCGTTAACTTGGAAGAAGATGTACTATTCCTTCTGACACTTATTCACGTAAAACTTTCTTCTCAATCCTCCTTGGGACATGCAATCCATACTAAAAAACAGAAAAAGTAAGAATAGATTAAACAAAAAATTCTTCATCAGAAAAGAAATATATCTTTGAAGGACATGGGTCGTATGAGCAAGGCCACCAGCACGGCCGAACAGTTTGTACGCTATGGGAGGCTAAAAGAAGCTAGTTCCTTGTAAGGACATGGGTCCTACGGGCAGGGCCACCATCACGGCCGGATAGTGTGTACGCTAGGGGGAGGCTATAAGATAGCACAATTAGGTGGAGACTATCACACACATTACCACCACCCTTACCCCTATCTCTTGACCTATTGCTCACAAACCTAAACCGGATTGACGTATTTATACAATATTGATGACATTGACATCAAAGAAGACATTTGAATAATAAATCAAACAAGATAAGACATCTGAACCAAAATTTCATTTGTCATTCATATGGTAATGTACAAAATGTCAGTCTACTACTAAATGACAACCAGCATTTGTACAAAATTCCTATTTGATACAGCCTTAGCAGTTTGATACAAAATAGTCTTTAGGAGTCTTTAATCTGGAAGAAGATGTACTATTCCTTCTGACACATCTTCACATAAAACTTTCTTCTCAATCCTCCTTGGGACTTGCAATCCATACTGGAAAACAAGAAAAGTAAGATTAGATCACATAATAATTTCTTCATTAGAAAAGAAACTATTTCCTTATAAGTACATGGGTCCTACGGGCAAGGCCACCAGCACGGCCGAACAGTGTGTACGCTAGGGGGAGGCTATAAGATAGCACGGTTGGGTGGAGACTAGCACACGCATAACCACCACCCTTTCATTGGTATCCGAGCTATTTTTGGGAAAGGAGAAAAGCGGGTCGCATGTGCGCACGACGTGCTGCTTCTCTCCCATGACCCGCAGACTGTAACGGCTCAATTGGGTGGAGACTAGAACACACAACATTACCACCACCCTTACCCATATCTCTTGACCTATATGCTCACCACCCTAAACCGGGTTGACCTATTTATACATTATTGATGATATTGACATCAAACAAGACATCTGAACAGTAAATCAAACAAGATAAGACATCTGAACCAAAATGTCATTTGTCATTCATATGGCAATGTACAAAATGTCAGTCTGCTACAAAATGACAACCGGCATTTGTACACCGGTTTGAGACAACCTTGACAATTTGATAAAAAACAGTCTTTATCAGTCTTTAACTTGGAAGAAGATGTACTATTCCTTCTGACACTTCTTCACATAAAACTTTCTTCTCAATCCTCCTTGGGACATGCAATCCATATTGAAAAATAGGAAACGTAAGAATAGATCAACAAAAAAATATCCATAAAAAAAGAAACTATTTTCTTGTAAGGACATGGGTCCTACGAGCAAGGCCATCGGCACAGCCGGACAGTGTGTACGCTAGGGGGAGGCTAAAAGAAACTATTTTCTTGTAAGGACATGGGTCCTATGGGCAAGGCCACCAGCATGGCCAGACAGTGTGTATGCTACAAGGAGGTTGTAAGACAGCAGGGTTGGGTGGAGACTAGCACACACATTACCACCACCCTTTCATTGGTATCCGAGCTATTTTTTGGAAAGGAAAAAAGCAGGTTGCATGTGCATGCGACGTGCTGCTTTTCTCTCCCACGACCCGCAGACTGTGATGGCTTGTTCGGTGGAGACTAGCACACACATTACCACCACCCTTTCACTGGTATCCGAGCTATTTTTGGGAAAGGAGAAAAGCGGGTTGCATGTACACACAATGTGCTGCTTCTCTCCCATGACCCGCAGACTATGATGGCTCCACTGTGCAGCAGAAAGGAAGACGGGCACAATTTTTTGTGTGCAGCATGCAAAGGCAGACAACGATTGCCAACCAACAATCACCCCACTACGCCATCCAAGGCAAGAAAACAAGGCAAACTTGACCGACAACTCTACGACATTGAGGCTTCGAAGGCTCCGTTGGCACCGTTGGTTGCGCATGTAGGAAGGCCATCTTAACCCTTGCATGAAGGAGGGTTGAACTCACCTCATGAGGGTAGGAGGCCAACACTCTACCATCAAGCTATTAAGCCTTGTTGTGTATAACAAGGAAAGATAGCATACTTGTGTTGACAAGAAAGCTAGAAGGAAAAGGAAAGCTTCAAACTTCAAGGAATTAGTTTCACGCATCTTTTTCACTTCTTGGAGGAAGGCAATTTTTCCTCCAAAATTCATTTTTCTTCAAGGGAGAAGCTTCACGTGTGAAGAAAATCCTTCACAAAAAAGACGCGTTTTTTGTGAAGAATCAACGAAGGTGTTCTTTCAACGAGCGAAGCACTACAATTTTCGTAAGGCAGGGTTCACATGCAACACAAATTGTCGAGCATAAAAAACACAAAGACTTCAAGCTTTACAAGGTACAAGTTGACATCTTTTTTTTCTCTCTTTACATTAGTGTGTGTTTACCATGGTCAGTGAGGATATCCCACCTACACACTCTTTTGATTTTGAGCACATAGATCAAAATCAGGGCACCATGGGTACTACCAACACTAATATGCATGATGATGATGATCTAGGAGATCATGGCCTTGTAGATATGGCTGCTTTCAAAGACTTTGGAAAATCGCCAAAGCACACTTGAACGCACCCTTTCTGCACTCAATGCAAATGTTACAAATCTTACTGAACTACTTGTGACATTTATAAATTCACAGATGGATCAAGGAGCCACAAGTGGCACGGTTCAAGGAAACCAAGCTCGCATGACTCAAGCAGTCTAAGATACAAGTGCTTCAAAAGATGTAGAAGGTAGCAATGCATTTTTTTGGTGGATACAGGCATATACAGGTGTACGCACACCAAACCCTGTAAACACTCTATAGTTTTGAAGAAAGCCATGTAATTCAGCCTAGGATGTGTTGTAACCGTGATGTAATTACACAATACCCTCTCTACTTATCTGAGTCTACACCCTTGTAAGAGTCCAGATGGTCATGGGAAAGACCCCTTAACTTTTGAAGTCAAGACCCTTAGTTGTGAGGGGAAATTTATCATTATCTTGAATAATAAAAAACTTGCACTATGGAGGTCTCTTACTACTACAATTTGTAATGTTCTTTTCTCCTGAATTGGTAATCAGAATTCGTTTGTGAATAGCACATTGCATTCCTTGTCTCTTGCTCTACAATCTAAGTATGATCATTTTCAATTCCGATGTGGTTCACGACGCATTGTTTGTGAGCTAAATGCATTGATTTGGAGGTTAAAATGGTTTTTTTTTATGTTTTGACCATGGATAAGTGTTTCCATGCTTAAGGAAGACCTTTCCAAGTACTTCTATTTTAGTTTTCTGCACGTTTTTTGTGATGGATCGTGATTTATGTACCTTCCGAGATGGTGACAGAACTTGGTAGGATTGAGCCCTTAAGTGTTGTGATACCTCTCCTTAAGTTTCATGGAGTTTTGGATTTGTTTGGATGTTGAAAAGGCGTGATGACCTAGAGTGGTGAGATTGGACACAAACTGATTGTCTGACTAGGAAGTGGTTGATTTGATTTTGTCGTAGAACGAGTAGCCCCTGAGTTCACTTTGGTGAGATTGACACTCTCAGTAAGTCTCGGTGCCCCATCCCGAGTCGCTTCCTTGCATATTGACACTATGTTAGTAGAAAAGAGCTATGTTGCAGACGTCCATCGTGGCGACCCGCTAACATTGGCGCCGCTCCCAGGGAAACCGATCCTTAGGTGGTGAGTGACTCAATGTACAAAAACAAGAATCTCCCTTCAAGCTTTTGATACGTGTTCCACTTACACATAGACAGTGAAGCAGCTAGACGTAGGTTTAGTGCTTGGTAGAGACTGGAGTCCGAGACTAGACAATGCTAATCCTTACGAGCAAAGAAAGCTGTGAGTGAAGTACAAGATAGTATTTTGTTCTTTGATTTTCCACATGCTTGGAAAGGGTTGTTCACACACTTTGGTTTTATTTTCATACTGTTAAGTTCAGTTATGTTTGCAGATTCATTTCAGTTTATAAGATAGGTTAGGAAACAAATTACACCATCATTTAGGGCCAAAATGATCGAGGGAAAAACTGTCAAAAACCTTATTTTGGTGTTGAAGACCGTAACTCTGAAAAGTTGAAGAAGTGATGGTCAGAGCTTCAAAACTGGACCAAACCCAACAAAACTTTCAAGAAGGGGATAAAAACACTTGCTAAAAAAGATTGTGCTAAAAACTTTCAAATTGCCTGTCCAACATGGATCGAGATCCATGTACCTTTTTGCCCAAATGTGCTAAAACTATTTCCTTTGCTTAGCATAGTTTCTCAAGCATCAGAAACTTGAGTTTGGTCAGAAATGGATTGCTAAAAGATCAAAAAAATCAAAAGATGGGGTTAGTAGAGCAAAATCTTGAAAAAAGAGGAAAACAAGGAAAAACTGAACTTTTACTTGTCCAAATTCAAAAAAGGATGAGAATTGGGATCAACTAGAAGCAGGGAATCAACAAAACAAAATTTCATGTATAGATGCTTCTCAACATGGATCGCGATGTATGTTCCAGGTAGACATCTGACAGTAAGATTTGATCAGTGTACTCCTGATTACTAGTTGAACAACTTTTGTAAATGGAGATAGACAAAAACTGAAAAGAATCTGGTCAAAATACTAGAATAGGAGTTGTTTGCAAAAAACCGCAAAACGGACACAAAATCTTGCTTTTCACTTGGAAAAAACTGATCAAATCCAAAAAGACTAATTGGGAAATAGCGTCGCCATACCTTGTGCGATCAGCTCACAAAGTGGCAGTCTAAAATCTTGCCAAACATGGATCATGATCCATGTACCTTTTTGGAATTTTGAGCTGATAATAGGCAAGCAGGGAAGTGATAACAATTGAAACACTTTCTCCCAAAGGACCCTTATCAGAAAATTTCAAAAAGAGGGCAAAAGGGGGCAAAGATCAGATCAAGGGGGAAACCATTGAAATAAACCCTTAAACTGACTTTTTCTGTCCTACAAAGCTTTAAAACATTCAAAAACCATATAGCCAGCATCGCTAGGCCAAGGACTAGTTGTGGGACAAATTTCAGTGTAGTTTGACACAAAGAAACATGGATTGCGATCGATGTTTCCCTAACACAATTTGATACCAAATTGGTACAATAGCTAGAGGGAATCACAGAGAGTCTAGTGGTCCTTCCAGAGTTGAATCTGGGTGCAAGAAACCATCCCAACAGCTCAGAAGTGATAGAAGCTCAGGCAAAGTGACAAAATCAACTTAGCGTCAATCCAGAGGTTCATTTCTAAAAATTTTGGTACCATAAGACCGCTTAATCATGTTAAATTTGATGACAGCAACAAAATTTCAATTGGATTCTCAACATGGATCATGATCCATGTACCTCTGAGTCTGAACAGAGACAAAAACTTACCATACAAAGAGCTAGTCCATAACAACCTAGTGCTTCTTTCAAAATTGAAATTGGACCCAAATTGTTGAGTATGTGTAGGAAATTGTGTGCTACTGAAAAAAACCCAGCTAAGTTTTGTTGAATAAAAGCAAGAACTAACAAGAACGGTTGTAAGGTCACAGCTATCAAGCAAATTCTTGACAAGTTGTAGGTACTAGAAGATACTACCAAACGAGCAAGATCAAATGGGAGATTCAAACTATTTAATGAGGTAACTTGGTTTGGATGTTGTATTACCAGTTCTTCATGAATTTGCGATTAGGAATATTGTACCAAAATAGGAACCCCATCATCTTTGATCAAGGGAATGATCACTCAACGGAAGAAAGTGTGAATCAGAGACCACTGCCGCCTTTGGAACCCATTTTAGAGGAGAGTTTCTTTGACACTTCGTCTTAGAGATCATACAGCCTCATAACTGAAGATTCTAACAAGTCAAACTCTAAGGGAACAAATTCAATGGGTGCAAGTCCTTCTTAGCTTGCATCTGATGTAAAATTGTTGTATTTGAAGTTTCAATTTGAAAATGTGCTTAAGGCCAAAATCTATAAGGATGGAATGGACTACTACTGTGTTAAGTTGGAAAATAAGTCGAGCAAGTTCAAATACCTTGTAGATGTTGATTATGGTGGGGATAGATATTTTGACCGAGAGGGAGTAATGTACCTGGTGGTTCATAACCCATTTATTGTGGATAAATAGGAAATGACTGGCACCAAGGACAAGGTAGATAATGATCTAGCCGATGCACCACCCAAAATGGAGAAACAAAACACGGTACTCAGACGCACCAATGAGACAGAGCACCTTAACACAAACAATACATATGTGGGGATTTATAAGTTCAATCATGGAGAACAAACACTCTATTATAGATGTGACGAGCCCCGCATCAAAGAGTTGATAGATTAAAAAAACTTGTATATTTACACGTACATGGAAGGCAAAATTATTTAGGTGGTCATACTGGACAAGTATGGCTGAAAGTACTCTCCAATGGATTGTAAGGAGTTAGAGAGATATACATATTTTGGAGGACCACTCCACCAATACTATGTAAATCTGGAGGAAGTAAAAACCACGACTACTCACACCAGACCTGAGACTGTACCCGCGAGCCCCTTGTGAACTAGGGTGGAGGATTCTTATGGACATGAATGAGTCCCAAAAATAGAACCTTTAGGATCAACGGCGTCAAGGGCTTCCATGAACACACATAGGGGTAGTACTATTCCTGACATCTTTTACACCACTGGAATTCCTGTAACTATTACATGAGATCGACTTGATGAACATATAGCGGATCGAATACCACTGTTAGTACTAAGAGGAGATTACAGAACCTTTAGGATCGATGGGGTCGAGGGCTTCCATGAACACACATAGGGGCAGTATTGTTGCTGACAGTGACTTTCACCACTGGAATTCCTCTGACTATTACACAAGATCAACTTGATGAACGTATAGCGGATAGGATACCACTGTTACTACCAAGAGGAGATTATGAACCTAGAGAAGCCACACTAGGTGGACCAAGAGTTGTTAGAATGGTTGCACAGACCAGACATATATGACCATCTCAGGTGGCAAATGTGTACCCAAAAAGTATAATGGATCCGAAGATCCGTATGCCCATGTTTCAATCTTAAAACAAGTGTTGAGAGCAGAACAGGTAGCTGATTTCCACACTCAATATGAAGGATTTGGGTTGACATTAGAAGGTACTGCTTTGACTTGGTTCCAACCATTAAGCAACTTGGAATTCCCAAGTATTGAGCAACTTCTTCGAGAATTCGCTGCGGAATTCTCAATAAGGGGGATCAAGTATAACACTGTCTCCCGAATCCATGCATTTAGGCAAAAGAAAAAAGAGAAAGTGAAGGAAGCATCGCTTCGTTTCAAGCAATACATAGAAAGATGCCCTGCTCAAGAACTACCTCAGGATGAAAGACTATCAGTCCTTTTCATTCAAGTATTGAAAAATGACACGCTCAAAAAGGACTTTCACTTGAAGGCATATGTAACTTTTGAGCAAGTCACAAAAGAGGCACTGTATCTTGTAGATAACTGCAAGGCATATGGGGAGGTGACTGAAGACACTGATCAAGGGACCAGTAGCACCTCTTCAACCACTAGTGAGTCCATGACAAAATTGGGTGGGCAAAACCCAACTGTGTCGGACGTTGATCGAATGATCGAGGAAGTGATCAAAAGGATAAACCAAGGAAACAGAACAAACCCAAACAAACGACAGCCACCCACCCGAAAATGCGATACTTGTGGAGGAGATCATTCAACCTAGTGGTGCAACCTTCAACAAAGGCCAGGAGTAAACGCACAGCGAATATTGAAATGGTGTGCTACAAAACAAAAATGGACAAACCATGAAACTCACGGATGTTTCTATAATCGGAACTATGTTAGAGAGACACAATACGGACCACATGGAGGACAACAACTTGCGCCCCCTCCAAGGTACCAAGTAGGGCCAAATAACTCAATCTTGGGGCAGGAAAAAGCTCAACCTGTGTTGGGACATCAACCTCCCTTACCCCAGGAAAATAGGGATGTGGTAAGGATTTTTCAACCCATATAACCACCTTTTGATCAGAGTATGGTCCAAGTAGTCTCATACCGAGAAGATTCAGACAATACTTATGAGAGGGGATTTTATGGGAATGCATATGCTCCAGAGGGACATAATCCATGGATAATTTTGGTAGAGATGTCTGAACCCTCATACATAGCAAAACCAACTAAAAATCATTATTTGGTCGATGATAATATGCTCATGTTCATGGAAAATCAGGGCTACAAACCTAGGGGCGACCCTCCTAGAACAGGACAACCAATGGGAGCTCCACAAGCTTCTCCACCACCTATACGACCATGCTATAAATGTGGTTGTGATCATTGGGCTAGAGTTTGTCCAAACAAAGGAGAACGGGTGAAACTTTTTGGATTTTGTGAAGGATACACGATGGACCATCTCATTCCACAGTGTTCAAAAAACCTCAAAAACAAAGGAAAAGCAACCATGAACAAAATGGCGATTTTGCCAAGCTCAAGTGGTTCAAAAATAGAACCGAACACTCCAATAAATGTGGTCACTAGAGCTCAAGCACATGAGGCAGCAAGGAACACCCCAGCCAGCCAAATAGAGATAGAAAACTTGTCTGCCCGAACCCCTAAGAAATCTTGGAAGGCAAAATGAAACAAGATGAAAGCCAAAAGAGAAAAAGAAAAAACGCATTGGAAACCAAATTGCTGAAAACAAAGGAGCAACTTCAAAGGGAAAGAGATCTTAAAGGCAAAAAGGAGATAAAAAAGACCATCGGATCTACCATCAGGAGGGTCGGTCTTGGTAGATAAGGTGCTTGAACCTTTGGACACAATTATGAAATCTTACGAGGCAAGGCTAAAGCCTTACCAAACCCAAGAGGATAGGTGGTAAACGTACCGTCATCCAAGCTATGAGAAAGAGAGGCTAAATATGTGCAAGGAGCTCATCCAAGCCGCTCAAGCGCTTACTTAACCATCAGTTCCTACGGCTCCAAAAACCAAGGTACTAATACGAGAAAAGATTCAGGAGTTAGAGGGGCGAGAAATTGAAAAGAATAACCTACCAAATCCTGTAGATGAAACACCATTGTATACGAGGGTTGTAGCCAATACGATAGATGGAACATATTCTCAAGTACCACTGCCAATTCCGGAGGTAGAAGAACAATAGCCTCAAGAGCTATGGGAACATATCATAAATAGAAAAGATGGACGTGCCACACTTCTGTCAGATCCTATCCTAGAAACCCACCTGGAGCATGAGCTCTACCCAAATGACATCAGATCATTGTATGGCGATGCAGGCACAACAATATCAAAAGACAGTAAACCGCAGTTGTTGAAGACTTTACCTTCATTTATTGGTAAGCATGAAACTTGATCGGAGGTAAGGAAAGTCCCATCTCAATGGAAAGCCAATCCTAAGATGATGGATACTAAAACTCCTCACGAGCTGATGTCATCCCTTATCCGTTGTACACTGACTCAGTCTGAGTTACTGCATATCAAACCACATCTTTGGGACGAGGTTGGGAAAATTTTGGAAAAAATAGGGCTGGTAATTCCTTCACCCGAGGCTTCTCCATACACACTAAAGACACAAACCTCAAAACAAACTAAACATGAGCCAGTACCAATAAACAAGGTAGGGGATTATTGTGAAGGTGAAGAAGGAAATACTACCCTACCGATGGAGTACAAAGAGATAAAATCGATAGCAATCTTGGATAGCGGGGCTAGAATAGCCATAGCTACCAAAGACATGTGGAAAAAATGGGAAAAACCTGCTCTCAGAAAGACAAGAATGAAACTGCAATTGGCAGATGGGTATCTGGAAAGACCCATAGGCATCTTGGAGCAGATTGTAGTAACCTCTTGTGGAATTGCATATGAACACACATCCGTTATTATGAATTTCAATGAGAGCAGCAATTTTAACATCATATTGGGTAGACCATTCATGCGTCAGCTCAAAATGGTGCAAGATTGGGGCTACGACTATATCTATCTCAGGGAGAAGGATGCCACTACAAAAATTAGTGTCACAGATCATAGCTATAGAGACGTAGAAAGAACCCCAGGAGAATACTTGCATTCCACAACTGACCAAGAAGGAGGAATATCGGCTTGGCTACAGAACAAAGCTCACCAGTGGACATGAGAAGCTTCAGAATGTGGAGATCTAAAAAAGGAAGATTACATTCTTGATAGAGCTGCACAAGACGAGGCATTCATACCAGAGCCTTTTCTAGAAGAGATGTTCGAACCTTTTGGATGGCAACAAATTCTATCCACTCTTGATGTTTGTGTAAATGAGGTGACCCTCACCAAATTTGTGATGTGGAAGGGTATGATGTCATTCCATTCCAGATGATGGGTATGTCAGCCTAACTCCGAAGACAGAGGGGGAAGTCCCTGACAAGGATGGGGTTGCCGAGTGCCGATGCATGGTGGATGAAATATCTGTAGGAGACCTTTAAAAAACGAATGAATAAGATTTCCAATACTCAGCTGATAAGATGCGAGAGGATAACGCGGACGACGAGCTGTCTAGTAGCTTGATTCAGAGCATCAAACGGAAGGATCAACAGGTGATCTGCTATGATTTCTCAAACCAAAATCCTGAAGACAACACAAGTATTAAGATAAACATAGAAACAACCAAAACAAGCACAACAAGGACTCAATACCTCTATTAACTAACAAAACACAATACTTAAGATTAGTAGAAGAAATTGACTACCTCAAGGATAGGATATCAAAGAAATACATGGAACGTGCCTCAACCAAAACCAAATCGAAAAAAGCAAACACACAAAAACCAAAAAAAGAGAAAAATACCAAAAAATCGATTAAGTTGTCCAAAATGGAGCACAAAGTCAAATACAATGAATTGAAGCAAGCCATGAAGGAAGTTTGGACAATAGAAATGGAAACTAATGAGGAATCAAATGATGATAGATTCAATGCACCTTCCCACTATAAGAAGTATACCTTTCAGGATGGGAAGATCGTGGTGCAAAAACCCAAACGAAATCCCAAGGAACCAAGAATTTCATATGATGGGCTTTAAAATGCCAAATGCATCAACTTAGCAGAAGCAGGTGAGGAGCCTAAATTGGCATACATTGCCACGGACCTTACTGAAGAGGAAGAGCAACTTCTAGTCGATACGCTCACACGATATAAAGATGTCTTTGCATGGTCATACAAAGATCTAAAGGGGATAGATCCTGAGATCTGTCATCACACGATTATCCTTAAGAGTGATTCCAGACGGCGCAGACAATGTCCTTACATGTACAATGAAACTTTTGCCAAGAAAATTAAGGAGGAGATAGAAAAACTGAAGGACGTTGAGTTTATCTACGAGATTGAACACACCGATTGGGTGTCCCGATTGTGGTAGTACCCAAAAAGAATGGAAAATTGCCTGTCTGTGTAAACCTCAAACAGGTAAATGTAGCCACCATCAAGTATAATTATCCACTATCATTAACAAATCATGTTATGGAGAGGGTAGCAGAGAAAGAGGCCTTTAGTTTCTTGGATAGGTTCGCAGGCTACAACCAATTGATAATTAAAGCGGAAGATCAGTATAAGACAGCTTTTGTGAGAGAGTGGGGTATATTTTCCTACAAGGTAATGCCTATCGGTTTAATCAATGCCCATCAGAAAAAATATGGACTCTCCTTGGGCCTTTTTGATTAGTGAAGGCTTAATAGAGAACCAATGAGAAGGCTTTTGGGATATCACTTAGAGGGGGAGCAATGGTAGGGGTGCAGCCTAATTGTCTCCCTCTTCAATGCTTGGTTCTTAGAGAGTGGGGGGAGGGAGGCTGGGGGGGGTGGGATAAAAGGGGGAAAGAGGTGTCATAAAAGAGGGAGGGACCCTCCCAAAAGAAAAAATGCACAGGCTTCAAAACCCTAAAAAATGATTTTTTTAAAAGTGTCAAAATTGACTCATTTGCCTCCAAAACTGTCCCAAAACATATACTAACTTCAAAAAGTCAAATTCCCTTCCCAAAATCCACTTTTCTCTCCCTCTATCACTACTTTTCTCTCCCATGCTCTTCCTCTTCTCCCCCCTCCCATTCTCTCTCTATAGTCAAGGCAGCCATAGCCAAAAGCTTTCCACCACTCTCTTCCTCTCTCCATAGCTCCCCCTTCTCTCACACCTCCATCAACCCTCTACAGTCCCACACCCCATAGCCCACATCTCACCACTATCCTCTCTATCTCTCACTCCTCCCCTCTTTCCACTACTCTCTTCCTCTCTCCATAGCTCCCCCTTCTTTCACACCTCCATCAACCCTCTACAGTCCCACACCCCATAGCCCACATCTCACCACTATCCTCTCTATCTCTCACTCCTCCCCTCTTTCTCTATCTCTACTGTCAAAGCCACCATAGCCACCATAGGCAACTCACCTCACCCTCCCCTCAGCTCCTCATTCTCTCGCCACAGTACCCACACACAATAGCTCACAGCCTTGCCCACTTCTCTCCCTCACCTTCCTCCCACCCATTCCCAATCCCTTGTTAATCCCAACTTCCCAAGTATTTCTACCGTTAACACGCATAAACGGTCCAAACCAGAGATACAGGAGATTGTGTTGCACAACACAAAAAATTCAGAGGGGGGATGGCTCCCACAGGTATTCAATAAGGTTTCATGGGTCTACATGCAACCGTCCAGTGCTGGAACTCATCGTATACGATGTCGAGGCGTATTGGAACGCCATTGGAAGGGAAGACTATTGGCATTCAAAGAAAGCAAGTCCGGAATGGTGGCCATCGTGTAATACGTGTAGAGTGAAGTTGAGATCCACCCGCAGAGAGCTTCAACTTAGTTTTCACCTCATTGTAAGTCCTCATGGTCTAGCTATCCCATGCATATATCATGTTTAACGTGCATGCAATCATTTTGTTTCAATAAGGGCATTTGTAAAGATGTTTTTCCATCCAGCTTAGTTGAGGAGCAACCGCTTGAGTGCCTCTCATGCACGTTCATGGTTGTGCATGCTCACATTTGGGAGCTTATGTTTCCTAATATCTCGTCCAAAAAACTTAGTGAGCAGCGAATATTCATGTACTCCCACAAGTACGTGGTACCGAACTCAAGGCAAGGCTATGGTAGGTTAGAACCCGTGGAGACACCCTCATTGCAGAGTGCAGAATGGACAACTCTAGACCATTGGGCCTTGCTTTCTTTCAAGTGCAAGGAGCTGCAAGATTTCCAAGGGTCCCTAAAGTTTGGTAAGGCAACCAGATCGGTGGCTCTCAGTAGGCATTGTCCCATCCATTTATTTGTGCATGCATTCCGCTCTTTGCCGATTGTGGAAACACCGACAATGTTTGTTTGCAAAGAAGTTGACGTAGATGCAATGGAAACCATTCTAGATGTCAATTGGAACTATGTTGACGGTTTGCATGATGGTGACCGTTACAAGTGCAATGTGTCCCACACACAGCTTTGCCTTCGATATTTGAAGGCAAGGTGCACCTTGTATGCACGGTTTAGCTACGAAAGTTGGATGCACAAACGTGGCAAATGGATATCCTTGCAGCTGATGGCTGAAGAGGTTCAATCCTTTGAAATTCGTGTCCGCATGCCCAATAATGAGGTGGAGGTGGTTGCAGTGAACCCGCATTGGACTCTTGCCAATCTTCAGGAACATTTTGTCATAATGAGGTTCGAGGATGTCGGCAATGCAAGTTTCAAACTGGAACAACGCAAGGTCTGCTTTGTGCTTGATTAGCTACCTTTTCTTAATTTTTTTGGGTATTTGTATCTTGATTGCCCATTTTTGGTTGTGTAGATTGGAAGGTGGATGGAGGCCACTATGCTTTTTCCAAACATTGGGCTACAAACGAAGTCATCTTGTCTAAGTGAATTGGCTTGTAAATTTATTCTTTTATGTACTGGATATTTTATTAAAGATTTTGAAAATTTTTAGGGTGTTGTACTTGAGTTTTAAGGTGTTGTGTAATTTTATTTTTAAAACGCATATTTTTTATTTTTTTCGAGATGGAATATGTCTATAGAAGGGGCACCACCTCGTCACTTTACCATTTTCATCCCAGCATTGCAGAGAGACCTAGCATACCTAGTTACGCAAAGAGAAAGCATGGCTGGAACTAGTGCTTTAGATGCATTCCTTAGTGAGGTTGGGCATGCAAATCGCCCTGCGCTCCATGCATTTTTCACAGCCCAGCCCGATTTGGAAACCACCTTGACCCTCCACTCTCAATCTCTTGAGCACATCACTTCATACATTTCCACGTGCATTGGGGAGATTCATTGTTGAGTTACCAAACCGGCAAGGGCAATGGGTCCCTGAGGGCCTTCTGCACCACATCTACAAAGGGGACATGACATTTCATCAGCGGCTTGCACGCTTTGCCACCATAGCACAACCCGCGGACACTATGTGCTGCTTGAAGATGATAATGTGCGAGCAATGCGTAAGGGGCAGATTGGAAACAGATTTTTCTGTGTCTAGGCCATAATGATCTTCCTCCTTCACGAGTGCCCAGCAAGCCCTAATGTAGTGCTACCACACTTGCAGATCGACGGGGTCCTGGCGGATGTGAAGGACCCCAAGCCTGTGCCCATTTACACATCCGTAGAGGAGAGGACACTTGCCTTGACCTACCCTATAGGGATTCATGTCCTCTTGGAGGCCTCTCCATCTTTCGGTTCGTCCTCGGGGCTGCCAAAAGGAACCAACACCCGGGATGCCATCCCTGAGGTAGAGATTACCTGTTTCTCCTCCATTGTGGTGGGTGGGGAGGAGTTTGTGTTTTTAGAGGAACTGGAAAAATCCTTTGAGCTTCGCATGGATGAGTGTTTTGCCATCCTCGATAACCATGGCAAGGTTGAGGTTGATACCAACACCTCCCATGACGATGATCTCCTACTGCCCATGGGGCATATTGTGGTGGACATAGTGGAAATCTCACAAGCCGAGGTGGCAATGGCCGAGCAGGCCAAGGTCTCTAAGGAGGAGTTTGTGGCCGTGCAAGCCATGTGTTTGGCTAAACGCACAAGAGTGGATTCACCATCACCTGCTACAACACCTGTTTTTCTTGATCCAGAGGGGAAGTCAAGTGTGGATCTTTACTTGCACCCGGATGCTAATGAGGAGGATCGTAGACAAGAGGTATATATGCTCACTTAAATTTGATTGTTACAATTGATTTTGTTAATGTTATAACTAATTTTTTACCATATTTCTCACAAATCCTATGTTTTGCAGGATGTTTTGGAGGTTGACGTCTGGGCGCAAAGGTCAGGAGGGAGGAGGATGGCGTTTGGACCTCAAGTGGAACTTGCTTACTATCTCGGCATACTTCCGACTCGTGATGTGGTGTTTGTTCATGCCGACTACTCCCCCAATGGACGCTACAACATTTTTTCCCTCCGTTCACTCTCCAAGGTCTTGTGCTTAACAACCCTTGCCCAATTGGCCAACCTTGCAGTGCTTGTAAAGAAAGATTTAGCAATATCCACTTTTGGCATCAACTTTTGCGGGCGCTTCATCGCCCATGTTGGCATGATCCAAGCTGTAGGGGTTAATTACACCCAAAAAATTACAACCACTTTGCTTAACAGGGAGCCACCCCAAAAGTCCAAGCGCCAGAAAATTGTAATTCGAAAGATCCTAAAGCAAAAGCCGGATATCATGTAAAGCGTTGATTTCCTTAATGAATCTACTTTTTGGTGTCTATGACTCTCTCTTACTTGCAAGCTTTTGAATTTGTTATATGTTTGGCTTCCAATGTGTTTATGAGAAGCACCCGTGCTTAGTGAATCATGTAGTTTTTGATGCATGCTAGGTTGGAAAGCATGTTGGCTAGCCAACTTGCATTAAATCATGGGGAAAGCTATTGATATGCCTAAAAAAGGGCTTGGGAGGCCCCAAAATGGGCTGCCACAAGGGCGCGCATCTGGGTCTTCCATAATCGTATGGAAGGGGCAAATGCGCTCCCTTGTGGCAACCCATTTTGCAGCATCTCAAGCCCTTGAAAAGTCTTATCAATACCTTTCCACGTGAATTAAGACAAAATGGCTAACCAACATTCATTCCAACCATACATCCTTTCATAACCAAGCTACTGTGCAAGCCCAGATAAATTTCAGTTGAAAGACCAAAACTAATTACATGTATTCTTCAAAAAATCTATGCTACATTGACTTAGTGGGGCATGCACTTCGTGATGCATCCAGGCTATTTGGAAAGACCTTGGAAGGCCCTAAAAATGGTTGCCACAAGGGCACACATTTTGTCCCTATATCGGCCTGTGGAAGCACCAAATGTGCGCCCTTGTGACAGCCATTTTGGGGGCATTCCAAGCCCTTTCCAAGCCTTTCCAGAA
Organism: Adiantum capillus-veneris; assembly: GCF_014529385.1. Classification (NCBI taxonomy): domain Eukaryota; kingdom Viridiplantae; phylum Streptophyta; class Polypodiopsida; order Polypodiales; family Pteridaceae; genus Adiantum; species Adiantum capillus-veneris. Next base: position 74,710,048 of record NC_140947.1, read on the forward strand.
ACTTTTACCACACATTCAAGATATTTGGGTGCATAAGTGCTTCACATAGCTTGGATGTATCAGGAACTGCATGCTTGACTTAGCCAAGGTGCTTAACATAGGCAAGTTTTCCCAATGCCAAGCTTTAAGCTACATACATACAAAAGAAGGTAGAGAAAACATGGACCACTGCTACATCGCATGGTACACAATTAAAGCAATACAATGCACAAAGAGTGGAGTATACAATCATAAGATGCTTATATTCAAATTCTTCCCAATCTTGGAAGTTCCGTAAATACAAAAATGGTTTGATGACTAATTACAAGCTAACGCTCATGGCGCAAATGGCAAGCAAGCTGCATATCCTTGGGCATAATCATTACACGCTTTCCATGGATGGCACATAGGTTCGCATCCTCGAATGTGCTAGTTAGATATTGCTCTGCTGCCTCTTGGACTGCCTCTATGGCCACGACGCCCATCCAAAGCTCAGTGTTGTACATTTGCAAAACCTCCCTGCAAAGCCTTGCAAAAGGGGCCCTCCGAATCAAGAGCTTGGTGCTCTTCTGATAGTGGCAAATCTCCGCAAATGCACAGCCGCGCTTTCGCACTTTCTAAGGTCAATGGGGAGGTGCATTTGTTGCACGAATATGGGAAGCTTGCTTCCTGTTCTTGAAGACAATGCTCTTTCTCTTTTTCGGCTGCATAGGCACCTCCAATAACTCATATTCCGAGTCCACCACTCTTCATCTGATTCGTGCTCTTCACTATTGCGCGGATGTGATGGTGTGGGTCCACTCTGTTTACGGAGTGTCTTGCCCCGAATACACATGTGAGCGGCATAAGTTTGTATTTCGATGCCAACACATGGGGGATCATCATCTGATTCGTGCTCTTCACTATTGTGCGGATGTGATGGTGTGGGTACACTCCCTTTACGGAGTGTCTTACCCCCAATACACATGTGAGCGGCATAAGTTTGTATTTCGACGCCAACACATGGGGGATCATCATCAGTTTGAGTCTCTTCGGAGCCTTCTGACCGCTGTTTGTGGTTATTTCTTTCCTTGCCTTGGTCGTTCTCATCGTTCATGTTGCCCTCAGAATTATTGGAGTCCGATGAATAGACAACAAGGCGATGCTTCCTTGTCTCTTTTCTTGCTCTAGAGGACTGACCATGTTGATTTGAAGCTCCAGCTTCTTCTGTGTGGAGCTCACCTTGAACTTGTGAAGTTCTAGCTTCTTGTGCTGGAGCTGGGATTCATTGGGCATCCGGGCCCTCTCGATATTCAATCCTTGCCGTTTGTTTTGTTCTTGCCATGGTAGCACCTAGTATGGAAAATGACAAAATGAGTGCCTTCAACCTTTAAATAGGGGTTTTTGGGATTTGGTCCCTTTCACACTATGCAGCCAATTAAGTGAAAAACTCAAATAAACCAATTGAATTTAACAAGTAAACCTGGATCATGAGGATGGCTGACGTGACACCCAAATGCTGCCATTTTGATCCTTAGTTGCAGGCCAAGCCTCATGGCCCAGGGCCGCTCGCGAGCGTTTCCACTTCTCGGATGCTGCAGTATGGGAGGCCTTGCGTAACTGCTTTGCTAACATTGACTCTCTTGCCTTCTCAATAGTGCGAGTTCTCCCAAAGGTGTGCCTAAAAAACTAGTTAAACATCTCTTGGAGGTAGTTGGAGTGTGAACCACCACCACCATTCCGAGTGTTCTTGAAGTAGACTCCTTTTGCTCGATAGTGGGACTTCTCCATGCCTTGTGTACTCCATATCTCAAGCGAACCATAGTGGTCCATGTAGTATGCACCATGCGCATAGAGAATGTGCTAAAACAACCAAAAAGGAGAAAAGACAATAGAAAAGTTGCATTTTCAAACATTGCATATCTATTAAGTCCGTTAAAACAAACCATGTAGTGTGTAATCTTTCTTTCAGACCATCCGTCCTTAGCGGCCTTTGTGAACTCATAAAGCACCTCCTTGAACTCCTCTCACTGCTCAACGGTGGTGCTTGAAAGATTCATCAATTGCACAACCTTTTGAAAGGATGACCATACTAGCTTGCGTTGGTTAGCAACCTCCACATTGGGACCTTTGTTTGTCGTGCATGAGCACAAATCTTTCCACAACTCCCACCGCTTCTCACTTGCTAGATCGACACTTGCCTTGTGTACCTGCATTAGAGACTTTGACATTTTCTTGCAAAATCGATGTGCCTTGGATCCATTCATGGAAACCTTTTGTGCCACCTCATATGTCTTCTCCCTACAAGTCTCTGCTACAATGTTCACCCTTGATCGGTGACATCCAATCTCATTAAGGAGCATCTCCACCCCCCGCAAGGATTCTTTTGACCATTGAAGGGGTTCATTGTGAAATCATAATCAATGTGATGCTTTAGCATCCTAGCAAATATTTGCATAAATGCATGCAATGTACAAAAGTTAACATTGTTGAGGGAGAAGGGAATTATGGGGTTCCACCCAGGATCTTTGCTATCCCTATTGGGCACCTCTAGAATATCACATGAAAGAACCGAAGTTTGCCACTCCCTATTTATATAATCATCATTATCTTTGTCCTGACCTTCCACTTGAGTTGCTCGACTTGTCTTGTGCCCTTTCACATAGAATGGGCAGGGAAGTAAAGAATTTGCACCTTGTTTGCATCCAAGCATGCACTTTATGGTCTTTAGATCACCATCTAAATGCCATTCAACATCAAACTCCTCACGCCCTGGAACCATGAGCATCTCACCGTTTATTTGAGCTTTAATGACCTCTGTAACCCATGGGATTCTACTAAAAATCCATGCAAGGACTTCATGTGTCTCTTTCGGAACTTCAATTGCACCAAGCCACCATATATCCTTCTTTGATTGCACACTAAAAGAGGGATTTATCGCTTCACTCGAGCTGCAAGATTTCTTGGCATAAGCTAGGGCTTCATTCATATGTGTGATGCTAATTGTCTCCAACTTTCTCCCTTTTACAATCACACATTCATCCAACTTCAGCACAAACACAAGCTTGCCTTCAAGAATTGCCACAAATATAAAGCCTCAGAATGCATGTTATGATACATCATAGATCATGTTGGCAACCCTAAACTAACCTGCATCACTCAAATTGTAGAAAACAGCCATGGACTGCTACAATCGTATCAAGTCCACAAAGATATTGTTGAATTTGGTGTAAACAAAGCCTTCGGTCCGCAACACACTATTAGAAACAACACCACTTCCCTTCTCGCGGCCTTCCTTCCTTGCAATTTTCTACGGAGTGACTGAAGAGGCATCTTGTCCTCAATATACAAGTAGTCCCCTAATCGGTGAACAACATCTTCATTTGACACCCTCTTGGCAATTTCCACTCTGTGAGGAAGTGGGAATAGATTTTCCGTGACTCCTTGACTTCTTAATGCATCTTTTAATACTTGATGTATTGCTTGATAGCCCTTCGTACTAATTCCAATAGCATCACAAATATCCTGAACATCTAGGTCAGTGACAAATATTAGAAAAACTTTGAAGAATTCTCTTAGTGATTGCGCCTTTCAATTGTTTTGCCTCTGGAGCATCAAGCATCCCAATAAAGTCCTCTTTGTTGAAACAAGAACGACGTAAAGATGCCCAAGATCACGCATTCTCACTGCCACATGTTTCTTGGATGAAGTTTCTACTACCCAAAACAACAATGATGAATGGTACTAGACTTAAACAACACGAGGGGCAGAACAGCTTACCTCATAGATATCACCCTTTGTTTTCTTGCCCCACCACGCGGTGCAAGAGTCTGAATTTTGAAAAACTTCCGTTTCCTCACCCTATCTCCCATGGCAGTACTCTTCATGTGTGAGAGAGTATCCTCAAGATTTTTAATTTTATTCTCCTTGGTTGCAATGGTGCTCTTTGCCTCCTTGAGCGCACTAGTAGTTGTTTTCATCTGATCTTGAACATTGTGGAAACTCCCATTCAACAACTGCCAATGATGCAAGTAGATCTCGGACCGAGCAATCTCATGTCTGTTGAGTCTCTTGTAGTAGCCCAACAAACCTTGCTCTCCATTTCCAACATATTGCAACAGTGATGGAAGCTTTGTAAAAGGTGGATGGACATTGAGAGAAGGATCCTTTGGGTACAAGCATCCCTCTGTCCAGAGATCCACATTCTTCTCCCCTTGAGCGTGACATTTGTTGGCTGAAGGTAATGTACCCAAGCATGTCTTCTTTGTCGGAACATACTCTTGAGGTAGGCGCAGGAAAAGCCTTGGAGACCTACCGCGTGAAGAGCTTGCTGGGACATTGGTCACCACTACAAGAGGCTATTCATATTAGCGACGCTCAAAAAAAATCCCGGCGTCGCTATGAGCGTCGCAAATTTACAAGTAAATTTGCGATGCTCATAGCGACGTCGGCTGGGCTACAAAAAATAACAGAGAGCGCCCAAAAACTCAGATCTCAGATCTGAAGTTTTCGGCGCCCTCAAGCAAGGAGCAGGTAACGCTCTCCCTCTCTCTCTCTCTCTCTCTCTCTCTCTCTCTTTCTTCTCCACACACACACACACACACACACACATGAGGACAGGAAGGAGAGCCAGGTATGCTCCTTCCCTCTCCTCACTCTCATGTTCCCTTCCCCTCTTTCTCTCTCCCTCTCTCTCTCTCTCTCTCTCACACACACACACATAGTGTTTTTGAGAGAGAGAGAGAGAGAGAGAGAGAGAGAGTACAAACATAAACAAAAATGCACACACACATACATAAACAAAGAATGCACACACACATTGAGAGAGGAAGAGAGAGAGAGAGCATGCATAAACAAAAACGCACACATTGAGAGAGGAAAAGAGAGAGAGAACATGCATAAACAAAAAACCGAACATTGAGAGAGGAAAAGAGAGAGAAAACATGCATAAACAAAAAAAAACACACACATTGAGAGAGAAAGAGAGAGAAACTAATTTAACGTCGTAGGAAACTAATTAAAATTAAAAGACCTAAAGATCTAGCCGACGAGGAGTTGAACTCAAGACCTATTATTCAAGAGGGAAATGGCATAACCAATCTATCATACTTGGCATGGGTGATAGAAAGGTTATACCATTTATCTCTTTTTATTGGCACACACATCCACACACGCGCACACACACAAGAAGAAGAGAGTTATAACATCGTAGGAAACTATCCTAAAAGACGTTAAAGATTAGGTTAGATGTAGACTTATGTTAAATTAGATTTAGGTTTATTTAAGTTAAATTAGATTAGATTTAGGTTTATTTTTAGTTAGATTTACGTTTATTTACGCTAGATTTAGATTTTCGTTATATTAGATTAGATTTAGGTCTCCATAGACTGCGATGCCTGCATGAAGCGGGTGAAGAAAGCCCTCAATGGAATATAGGGTATTGGTGCCTTCACTCATGGTGGGTCCGTCGATCCAAAAGTACTGGTGAAATGTCTTCAGAAGATAGGGAAGAAGGTGGATCTTCAGGGTGGCAAGAGTCACTACATCCCCGACAATGACCATCTAGACAACCTCTAGTCATTCAACAACAACTTCAAAGTTAGGAACAAGGGCAAGAATGGTCCAAAGGGCCAATTGCTGTCGTCAGATGTGGATGGAGATGAGGCAGCGTCACCGCCGGAAGTTAACTCTCACATCTTTAGTGATGAGAATGCCAACACTTTCCGAGTTATGTGAAAAATTATGTGTTAAATCAGTTTTAAGGTTCTTATAATCCCCGTTAGTTTAGTTCTTTGTTTTCAATATAACATAATTTACGTTAGATTTAGATTTATGTTATATTAGATTAGACTTAGGTTTATTTAGGTTTACCCACACACACACACACACACACAAGAAGAAGAGAGTTTTAATGTCGTAGGAAACTATCCCAAAAGACGTTAAAGATTAGGTTAGATGTAGACTTACATTAAATTAGATTTAGGTTTATTTTTAGTTAGATTTACGTTTATTTAGATTTACGCTTATTTACGTTAGATCGAGTCCACACAAGAATTACTTACGGTTTAGGGTTTAGAGTTAGACGAACAGTGAAAAGATCTACTGTGAAAAGATGTTAAGATGCTGTGAAGTTCTACAGCTAGAGAAGAGGCAAAGGGGTTTTGTCCACTACATGCAGTATCATGTAGACGTGGGTCTGTAGATTTCTTGTACCCACAAATATAGGTATTGACCAATAAAGACGAGATTATAACCCGGTGGTTCTGATCTCCGTGCACCTCTAGACCGAGGTGTGCGGGGATTGGACATGACTAGAGAATGTGAGGTAGAGAGAGAGAGAGAGAGAGAGAGAGAGAGAGAGAGAGAGAGAGAGAGAGATAAGACGAAGAATGCCAATAGAATATTAAATTTGTTGTCCAGGTTAAAAGATTTTTATCCTCATTATGAGTAGTGACGAGGATGTGGGACCGTCCAACCGAAACACCTATCTCTCAACTAGGGTCTTATGTCCTTGTAATCAATGCAAGCATGCTGTGCGACGGACAAGACGTGTTTCTTTGCAGCACGTTCGCAAATTTGGCGAGTTCGATCCATCTATTATAGATCGAGTTGTTGCTAATTATAACTCGTCGAACTCTGACACTGGCCAACAAGCAGCAATCTTGCAACCCAATAGACGTGTTCGTAGGCTCTTTGGTCAAGCAGCATATGTGAGGCCACAAGATGTAGCCTCTGACAGCTCGGGGGATGATCATGCAGAGCACATTCCCAACGAGGCAATGTTTGAGCCCGAGATTGATGAAATGATCGAGACGATCATGGATTCAGAAAGGCTTATCTATGATGATATGAAAAGTGAAGCCGATACGCCATTGTATAATGGAGCACGTATGTCTAGATTGAAAGCACTCCTAGTTCTTCTCAACATGTAGGCAAAGTATGGATGGAGTGACACTAGTGTCATAGCGCTTTTCAGGTGATCTATTACAATTAGTTTACTTTAATAAAACTCTAAATGTATAATGATCTGATAGATTTTTACACGACTGTATCGTATTTTTATGTTGTGTAGATTGCTTAAAGAGCACATACTACCAGCTGACAATGTGATGCCAGATTCCCGAGATGAAGCAAGAAAGATTTTGCGAAACTTGGGGATGGATTACAATTCTATCCACGCTTGTCCTAATGAATACATTCTTTTCAGAGGGGAATACATAGACATGGAGAAGTGTCCGAAATGTGATTCCGAAAGATATCGAGTAGATCTCCACGGGACAAAAATTCCACAAAAGGTTTTGCGACATTTTCCTCTGCTTCCTCGCATCAAGCATTTCTTAGAATGTAAGTCCATGGCCGCCCTAGCATCATGGCATGAGGAGAATAAATCAATTGTCTACTCTATTCATTCAATATTAAGTTTAAATATTCGTGTGTTTAATGCAGGTATGGATGATGAGGAGTTTCTTTCTTCTTTGTCACCGCAGCAGAGACAGTGGTATGTGGAGCGTCATTGCTCTGGCGCATCATCGCGTGTTCCTACTCCATCCGCATCTCCCTCTCTTTCGGAGCATTCGGCGCACTCCGAAGCTTCGGCGTCGACGAGACGATCTTCACACTCGGCTAGACACCGGCGCTCTAGTGGTGGCGGTGGCGGTTGTTGTGGGGATTCCGCCGCCGATGCCTCCACACCGCCTCGTGTTCGACGAGGCTCTTTACCCTCCCCTTCTTTGCCCGCCCCCACACCAGCCACAGCATCGCCATCTACGCCAGGTTTTGCGCGGCTGACTGTTCCTAGCAGCTACACACCTCTACCTACTCCGCCAGGAGCCACCCCACTCGACACTCCTCGCTTCGGGGCCCAGACGCCGGTGGAGACACCTGACGTCCGTACCCCCATCGACACGCCGCTAGAGACCCCTCTCGGGATACCCAGGTTCACGCATCACCGGCCAGAGGGCTTGCCTTACTCCGTCGACTTCAGCGGCGGCATCATCATGGATGATGACGGCAAGAAGGTGATCTCGCGCATGCGTGGTCTTTGCTCTCAGCTGTTTAGACACTACATACTAAACAAATGGAGTGAAGTACCAAGTGATTTAAAAAACAGAGTCATCAGCATACTTCATGATGAGTTTCCCGTTCCAACACGGGATTAGCGCTTCAATGAAGACCTGATGAAGATTTGAATGCGCGAATACTGCAAACACAAGCGTTCTAAAGTGCAAAAAGCAATCAAGCATGGGTGGAACAGGCCAGATTGGCTGGCCAAAGAAGATTGAAAGAATGCAAAGAAAGCAGCGCGCGAGAATCTCGACAAATGGAAGCAACAAAAGGATGCAGCCAGAGCGCGAGTAGAGGCAGGGAGCTCGCACCACTTGGGGAGCGGTGGATGGGCATCATTTGAGGCCGATTTTGTAAGTGTTTTCGCATTGCTCTTTATGTTCGATAGTTTAGGGTTTATGAGTTTTTTAATTCTAACATAATTAAATCTTTGTATGTTTTGACAGTGGTCGATGACACGACGTGATCCCACACCGTACGAGCGCGAGTACGCAGGCAGGAAGGGCTTAAACGCCCTGATGGACATTCTCAATTCTCGCGGCGGCATGGTTCGTATTAGGGTTTACTCTTTTCTTTTTTTTGTATTGTTTTATAACTGTCGTTATATGTTTATACTTACTGAAAGCTGTCTTATTGTCTTTTTTTGCAGAATCCGACAGATACGCCGCTTGGACGCAATGAGACGTCTGACTAGACGACCTCAGTTTAGCCGTAGCTAGATAGCATTAGTTTAGGGTTTCTCATAGATTATGTATCATGAGACGGATTTTATATGTCTTTTTGAACCATGTATATTATTACATTCGTCACCGCAGTTCATTTTGCCAATCAATTCTTTATGCCTATGATGTTGTTCAATTGTCATTATTACATTTGCCAATCAATTCATTTTGCCTATGATGTGTACAATTGTCAATTTTACGCTTGTCAATTTTGCAAACAATGCGTCTTGTGGGTGACTATTTTGGGTCTATTATCTACCCTTGCACTTTTTTTAAAAAGTGAATCAAGTACAATATGGTTGATGGGTGGCAGGGCATTCAATGCCCTGTCACCAAAAAAAAATTCTCTCGGGCGTCGCTATAACCGTCGCTATTTATGGCTCTGTAGCGTCGCTATGAGCGTCGCTATAGTCTTCTGTGTAAACGTCGCTATAACCGTCGCTATGAGCGTCTCTATATAGTGACGCTTATAGCGACGCATGTTGCGATGCCTATAGCGACGCTCATAGCGACGGTTTTAGCGACGCCGGGGGTTATAAAAACCCAGTGTATTTTCGTCGCTAACAGCGTCACAAGAGCACACAACCTCTTGTAGTGCACATCATCAAGAGGCATTGTAGGATGGAGAAATGGAGCTTGAAGGATGGAGAGATGGAAAGGAGATGGGTGTGTAGGTGCAGCAGCAGGTGCAGGTGCAAGTGCAGGTGCAGGTGCAAGGGGGATGGGTGTAGGAGAGGAGCTTAGATTAGGAGGGAGGGTGGTCAATTTTGGAGGGAATTTGTTAAAAGTTTTGGAGGGAGTCAAAAAATGCTGAATTATGAGTAATTGAGCTTAAAAATATTTTTTTTAATATGTATATATGTTGGGGCCACTTTTTAGGGGGAAATAGAGTTTATTTGAAAGTTTTTGAAAAAAGTCACTTTTTTGACCTCTTTGACCCATGGATTTGATTAGGTGGCATGGGAGAGTTAAGAGGCCACTTACAAGTTGGCAAAAAAGCTAGAGACAGAAGATAGCATTCTCCCCCCTACTTTTCAAATGGTTTACCCCCCCCTTTCTCCTACCTTTTTAGGGGTCAAAGCTGGAGGAGACCCTACGAAAATAGCCCCATTCAAAGCCTTTGTCCCCCTTAATCCTAGCAGGCTTCTTTGAAATTAGGGATTCTTACAAGGCCAATGGAGAGTCCGTATTTTTCCTAATGCCCGGCTACATTTCAAAGACTAATGAGCCACACATTCAAAGAATATCTCAGACAATTTCTGGAGATCATCTACATGGATGATCTTTGTGTTCATTCTCATCAACAAAGTGATCACATCACTCATCTGGGAGAAGTCTTCGAAAAATATAGAACGTATCGTATTTGCTGAAACCCAAAAAAAATGTGTCTTCACGGTAAGACAAGGTAAAATTTTGGGCAACATTGTGTTCAAAAACGGAATTTCAATTGATCGAGAAAAGGTACAAATAATTGTTGCACTACCGAAACCAACGAAGATAAAAGAAGTGACAGAATTTATGGGACATTGCGGGTACTACAAGTGTTTCATATATATGTATGTTGTAATAGCTAAGACATTGTACGCCCTCATAAATAAGTTTGAATGGACGGAGAAATGTGAGTAGGCTTTCCAAAAATTGAAGCAGTAATTAATTTCGGCTCCAATTTTGCAAGCCTTTAACTGGAGCAAAATCTTTCATGTCCATGTGGATACATGAGCCTATGCCATCGGGTGCATATTGGCCCAGCCAGGAGAGAAGAAAATGGATTTTCCCATTTGCTACTCTAATCGGCAACTAAACAACGCATAGAGAAATTATACCACTACGAAAAGAGAAGGCCTAGGAATGATCTATACAGTCAAGAAATTTAGACACTACCTTCTAGCAAACAAGTTTGTCTTCTTCGTGGATCATCAAGCACTACTATATCTAGTAAACAAACTTTGCAACACTGGAAGAATTGTTCGCTGGTTTATACTGCTGCTTGAGTTTGACTTTACGGTGGTCGTAAAAAAGGGGACCACACACCAAAGAGTAGATCATCTTTCACGACTATTTCACGGGGAAGCACCTGAGGGTGTCGATGATGACCTTCTTGATTCATATCTATTTAACATTGAAATGGTGTCGAGATGGAGAGAAGAGGTCATTCATCTACTCACAATTGGCTCATTGTTTGCAGATAGAAAGACAACCATCAATTATCCATCAAACATGAAATCTCCAGCTTTTAGCAGGACGACTGTACAAACACGGTAAGGATGGGATATTGAGAGTATGTGTACAGCCCGAAGATACCACCTACTACCTCAAACAAGTTCATATACAAAATACAGGATTTCACACTGGTGAAACACAGACAGGCCAACAGCTACAGAGACTGGGCGTCTACTGGCCAAACATGGAACACACTGTCCATACATATGATAAATCCTACGATAGTTGTATAAAACAACCCCTAGTGGAACATGCCACCATGTTTCACATAGTACAAGCACCTAAATGCCACCATGTTTCACATAGTTGAGTACTTAAGAAACCAAATCGTTCCAGAGGAATGGGGAAAAGCAAGAATGAAAACTTTCGAAGAAGAGGCCAAACACTACCTGCTCATTGCCAACCAACTGTATAGACGGGAAAGGACAAACAACTACGGCTGTGTGCTACAAAAAGCAAATATTGTGTTATCCTAGATCAAGCACACCCAGGACAGCCAGGGGGACATTTCTTTGCTGATAAAATGGCAAGGCTCGTGGTACACTGAGGTATATGGTTGCCAACCCTGTTTATGGATGCAGAGACATATGTCAAACGATGTGATGAATGTCAACGCACAAAACCACCCCAAAGGATAGATGAAATTCCACTAAGGCCAATGATGGATGTACGTACGTGCTTTTGCCAAATGGGGCATTGACTTCATTGGTCCCATCATACCTCCAAGATATAGGTCTCACGCACAATACATCATCATAGCAACAGACTACATGATGAAATGGTCATAAGGCAAAGCAACCCCAAAAAATGATGCAAGAACTTTAGCTCAGTTCCTTTTCAAGAATGTCTTTACGCGATATGGACTATTAATCAAAATAGTGAGCGATAGGGGAACACACTTTTAGAACGACATCATTCAAAACCTCCTTGATGAATGCATGGTGGTCCAACACAAATCGGCACCCTATCAATCCGCAAGCTAATCGGTAGGCAAAGAGTACCAACAAAATCCTATGCACCGTGCTCACCAAGATAGTGAGCGACTCAAGAAATGATTGGGTCAAAATCTACACATAACCTTGTGGGCTTACCAGGTAGCTTTTAAAACTTCCATTGGAGCAACTCCCTTTAACCTGGTATTCGGGATTAATGCGATCCTACATTGGAATTTCTAATCAAATCCCTAAGAGTGGAAACACAATTAAGATGGACGGGCCATGAGCTATCGGAGAGACTAGACACCCTGGAACAATTAGATGAAACCAGACTTAGAGCGATAGCTGGGATATATGCTCAGAAAAAACAAATGAAAGCTTTCCATTCTCAGTACATGATTGAATAGTAGTTCCAAAAAGAGGATTACGTTCTCATGTATACCCTCAAACAACACTCCAAAAAACTCAAAAAGCGAGGAATGGGGCCTTTGTAATACATGATATATCGCAAAGTGGCACCATCAAGCTTGCAATATTAGCAAGAGAGGAGATGCCTAATTGGACGAGTGGCTGTAGATTAAAGAAATATCTTCTTCTGCTGACTCCAAAAGAACTTGCAACACTCCATGCAGCAGCTCAGCATAGACGTCAAGCATAGGACATTCAAGAACAAGCACAGCAGGAAGCCAAACTCAGAATATTAAAACGCAAAGAACAAGCAAACTTCCAGTGGAAAGCACAACAAGACTTTGCTATTGAGAATGCTCCGATAGCATCCATACAAACGACAGCTACATGGTTAGGAGGAATGGATCTACGCATTCATTTATAGCTTGTCGATGACACCACCGAAATATCCTTAGTGGACACAGGGCCAGAGCTAATGTGGTTAACTACTCCAACACTATGGGGTTCAAAGTAGCAAACAAAGGCACTATGGACAGTTTTGGCCACATAAATCTACCAATCACCATTGCTCGAACCGTTTATTCGCATCAATTTCATGTGGTCAAAGATCAACATCTTAACAAAGTAGTTATTCTAGGAGTGCCATGGATGCACACTTATCAAGCCACGCCAAACTGGCAGGACAATACCTTACTCTTCAAACACGAGGGCCAATCTCTCTCCATGCCATTCATACAAATGGACCATATATGGGAACCTCTACCATCGCCACATGCACTAGCTCAGCGATACTCTACCATCATGGTCAAGAAAATATGGATTAAAAAATCAATCATGAAAATCAAGCCTAGGTAATTGTCTATACCTAAACGACAAACCAATACACGTGAGCCTACATTGCCTACACAGAAATTAAACCACCACCTTGCCCACCGTTGTTGTCACACGACCTAACCCAATGGATCACTATCTTCGACATCCAAACACTGTCAAGTGGGTATGGCAACCAAAACAACCTCTCTTTCATGATGCCTCTTCTAGCGAATACAAGCCCAAGCAATTTTGGTGGCAACCCCAACAAAGCCAAAAGGAAACCCAACCATCAGCATCAAAACTTTTTCCGGTCACAGTCAAACACAGAGCGCATCTCCTCTAATTACTATTGTTCAAACCATGCAGCTTCCAGGTAATCTCGCCACCAACATCCACTGAACATATTGTTCAGCACCACTCTCTTGCACAACATTTTGTTCCCCATGCATATCCTCCATCAGCATCATAGAGCCACACTATACAGCTATGCATAGACACACGCTTTGTTCCCAAGCACTCTGACACATGTTCGTCAGGGACGAATCACTCTAGAAATGGGGGAAAATCGGTAGGATTATCATTTGTATATATTATTATCATCATCTTACTTCTTTTCTTTCCTTCTCCTTTCCTTTCTTTTTCTTTAAAAAACACACAACAAGTTTTTCAGAGTCTGACAAACTCTTAGTTCGAATAATCATGAGCCATATCGTCACCATCTAATACCAGCGTAAGAGTATATATATAAGGGGGCGGACACTAATTTTGGCTTATTTTTTGGCCGGCTCATAATCATTGTAAATAATTTTCTTTTACAAAAAAGCAAAAAACGACAAATAATCAACAAAAATTTTATAAGTTGAGCCAGAAAAGTCGGAATTGACTTTTGAAAGCAAATGCAAAAACTCCAAAGCGAGGACTTTGAACATGGAAAATATAGAAAGATTCGACACAAGATGAATTTGAGCCAACTTCTGAAGGATCAAAACTGCAGATCGAACGCCATTTGTAATCTGAGTGTCAGAAGGATGAATGGTTCGAACCACAGGTGATATGAACAACAAGATATAATCAATGGAGGTAAGTATAAATGGGCCATTCCGAGTAGATTGGGAACATATAGTCAAATGGGGCAACATAAGCTCATTTGCATTCAGAGAGAGAGAGAGAGTGACAAGAGCATAGATTTTTCGGAGTTGCTTCTGCCCACTCCGACCACCTCGGTGGATCTTACTACACCAGATTTGACAGGTATAATCACTAACCTTGCAAGAGCATGTGTGTGTGTCCCATACTGCATCAAGAGTGCCAAAACAACACATCAAAGCAGTACAAGGGCACAAAATTGGCAAACTAACAGGGCCAATGGGGACATCCAAAACCCATCAAAAACTAAAATTATATCATCAATAGACCCCAATTAGTTGATAGAATCAGGCAAGGTCAAAACAACAGAAAAAAGTGATGGAACATGGATCGATCCATGTTCCCAAAACCTGAAATTCATGGAAACTCTTACAGGAGCAACAATAGAGGGCCAAGAACAAACTCCTATGGCTGGCTTTTCAAAATGAAACTATTTTCCAAAATCAGGATAAAAGTGGATCACTAGCTAGACAATGTACAAATAGTAAAGAAGCCTCTTGTGGGCATGGAGAGGTAGATTATCTCTTATTCCTCTTGGAACGTGTGGGAGGTCTACCTCACCATTGTCTCTTAGCCACATTACTCTTAGCAAAATTATTCTTAGAGTAGGGAACATTTCCCTTCCTCTCTTGGTCATCATCATATTTTTGGGCATGACTGATTGCCTCTTCCAAAGTTGTATCTTTTGGAATTCATCTAGACCTTCTAGTTTTAATATGATTTCCCAAAACTTTAAAAGAAACTGTGTGAGAGAGATGCCAAACATATGGCATGCATCCCATGCTAACCAATTCTTATCTTCTTCATTGGAGTCCAAAAACTCTTTGGAGAAAGAAGCTTGAAACGTAGCCAAGACAGAGGACGAGCATCTATTGGAAATGTCATCCACCACTTATAGGATTTCCTTTAAGAAATAGACTTGTTTTCACATCCTTCTTTATCTGTGGGGTGTGTCTAAACCTATTCATATCACTCCATTTGTGTAAGAACGTATTGACCGCATCCTTGTTGCGATCACGCTCTTCCCCATGAAACTCATGAATGGTGATATTCTTAAGTAATGCTGTTAGCGGGTCGGCACGAGGGCCGTCTGTAGTATAGCTCTTTTGTCACAGAGACTTAATGAGAGTGTCAACCTCACCAAAGTGAACTCAGGGGCTATTCATTCTATGACAAAAGCAAATCAACCACTTCCTAGTCAGACAATCAGTATGCGTCTAATCTCACCACTCTAGGTCATCACGCCTTTTTGGCATCCAAACAAATATGGAACGCCATGAAACTTAAGGAGAGGTATCACAATACTTAAGGGCTCAATCCTACCAAGTTCTGTCACCATCTGGGAAGGTACATAAATCACGATCCATCACAAAAAATGTGCAAAAAACTGAAACAGAAGTACTTGGAAAGGTCTTTCTTAAGCATGGAAACACTTATCCATGGTCAAAACATCAAAAACAACCATTTTAACCTCCAAATCAATGCATTTAGCTCACAAACCATGCGTCTCAAACCACAGTAGACTTGGAAATGATCACACTTAGATTGTAGAGCAAGAGACAAGGAACACAATGTGCTATTCGGAAACAAATTTTGATTACCAGTTCAAGAGAAACGAGGATTACAAGTTGTAGTATTAAGAGGCCTTCACAATGCACGTTTTTTATTCTTTAAGCTAATGATAAGTCTCCCCTCAAAACTAAGGGTTTTGACTTTAAAAGTTAAGGGAGCTTTCCCACAACCATCCGGCCTATTACAAGGATGTATACTCAGAGAAGTAAAGAGGGTATTGTCTAATTACATCACGGTTACAACTCATCCTAGGCTGAATTACATGGCTTTCTTTGAAACAATAGAGTGTTTACAGGGTTTGATGTGCGTACGCCTATATATACTTGTATCCACCTCCCTCCTTCCTATTCATTGCACGTCCTTGTGCAAGCTATCTCTGAGCGAGTCTACTGCCTTCTTCGAGCGTTGCAGTGATATTTCTGAATTTTTGAGCTCTTGCTTCAATCTCAACTTTGGTGGTCAGCTCTCTGAAGGGAGTACTTTGGTAGGCAATGTGGCGGGCTGGCAGATCGTTTGTCATTGGGTTGAATATGGAAGAGTCCACTTTGAAGAAGCCTGTCATGAAAGCCTCTTTGAAGGTCTGCATGTAATGAGAGGGTAAAAACATGACTCTAGAGTACAATCCCATGATGACATTCCTGCTTGGGATTTTTGTCTCTATATTCCAGCAAATGCCCCACGTACCTTCGACAAAAACTTGCCAGGGATGCTCTGCTACTTCAATATCATTGAAGGCTGTAATGCATGTGATGATCATTTTGGCAATCTTTACAAGCATATGACAGGAGAGATCTGGGATCTCCTTTATCATGTTGATTACTCCTTATAGAGTTTGAATCATGTACTGCTCGGATGGTGGGTTGTTATTGAGAGGCTTTGTGATTACCGAGTAGTTTAGCATTGCTGGCCTTTTGCTTTGCTAATTATTAAAACTGTCCCAGGATCTCCGTCTGTTGATGGGACAGTAAGTGGGGTTGATCCTGAGATTCAGGGGAGCGTTCCTATAATAGGTTTCATCGGTTGGTCGTTGATCAAACCATTTTTTCCGCCAGAGGGGTTGATTGTCTATGATGGCCTGAATCTGAAGGGCCATAACAAGAATCTCTCTGTAGTACCCTCTGCTATTTAGTTCAAGTTCGGGGAGCATCTTTTGCTGCCATAATTTAACTTCTTGCCGCATCAATGGCAATGCAATCATCTCGTACCCATGATGCTTAACTACCTCATCTGGAGTGATTATGAGGAGGGCATCCAATTACAGCACC
The DNA here is from genome assembly GCF_014529385.1 of Adiantum capillus-veneris. Classification (NCBI taxonomy): domain Eukaryota; kingdom Viridiplantae; phylum Streptophyta; class Polypodiopsida; order Polypodiales; family Pteridaceae; genus Adiantum; species Adiantum capillus-veneris. The sequence goes on from NC_140947.1 coordinate 74,727,151, forward strand.
TTCAGTTCGTATTGCATATAAGCCTTGTGTAAAGGGTCCTTTACTTCTAAGATCTAGCACTGAATTTCATTCCTTGTCGAATCCAAAGTGGATGTCATGACTGGATCTGTATATTCTTGCATTTCTTTTCTAATGCTGGTAGTGGGCACCTCTGTTGGATGAGCTTCAAACGTGGATTGTTCGAATTCTCCTCCCTGCTCAAATTCCCCTGGGGCCTGCTGATATTTTGGCTGATCTGCTCTTAGATTCACTAAATCCCCTCTTGCCTCAGCTAATTGCCTTTTTAATTCTTCGATTTCCTCATCCTTGGCCTGTTGTAGGGCCCTATGACCTGCCCTCATGATCTGTCTGTCATATTTCTCTTGTTTCGGGGCTTCTTTCAACTCTTTGATTTCTTGACTCAAGGAGGTAGATCTTGCAGTTGTCTCGCTGAGGAGGAGGGGGTGTCTTGTATGGCCAAGAGCTGAATCAGAGATCTTCTAACCACCGCATACGAGCCTTGTAGCTTATCATTTTGTTCTCTTTCTCTGGTTAGCTCCTCCTTGAGATGTTGCTCCTCAATCTGCAATGCAGAGTTCACCTCATTAAATTGTTGCACTTCCTTTTAATAGTAGGATGCATTCTCATGCTCTCTCTGCAACTCCAATTGTGCCTGGAGTTGTTCCTTCTTTAGTGCTTCTATTTGTTGCTTTAGCTGCAAGGATTCTGCTGCCATTTTAGATTCTTTCATCTTGTTATCTTCTAACTCTATATCTCTTAGATTGTAAAGAACCCTTTGACATTGAGACTATATCTTGATCTTCTCTAAGTGAGTGTCAATGTCAAAGGATTTAACTATCTCCACTCTTTCCTCCATGGCTGCTTGTGAGCGTGGCGATCTTGGCCTATGCTGGCCTTTTTGACCCTTGATCCAATTGTTCAGCCACCTCAGCTTGGTTTTCTCTTTGTTTCAAATCTTTTAGAGCAATAGAGGTTGTGGAGGGCTTTGTTTTTGAGGAATCTATTTCTTAATCTGTTTTGTGTTCTCTCTGCTTTTCCTTCGCTCCTTGTTCTGGCAGTCCTGCAATTTCCCCTTCCTCTTTTTCTGAAGTCTCTGGAAGTGGCTCAGCATCCTTGGGAGAAACAAGATCTTGACCTTGCTGATCCTGTGTGTCGTGTTGTTCCTCTCCTTGTGAGTGACTTTCCTCTTTTTTTTTTTTGATGTAAAATGATTTGAGATCATCGACGCATGGCTTCTTTGATTCTTCTCTTTGCCTTTGCTCCATCTTTTGCTTGAGTTCATTGTGAATGCGCTGCCGCATGGCGCTCGCAATCTCTTGTTTTTCTTCAGCTTCCTGCCTCTTCAGTTTCTTGATCCTTTCTAAAGCCTCTGTTTGCCTTTGTAGCAATGGAATATTTTCTGCTTCATCCTCTTCTTTCTCATCATCCGCTTCTGTTCCTTGGGTTTGTTTCTACTCTTGCTTTTGTTGGTAGAGCCTTTTCCTCAATGCATGAGCTTCTTACATTGTTCTCCTGGCATGTGTAATGGGAATAGCCTCTGCCACATGCATAGCTTTCTTTCGCAAGCGTGTATATCCAAGTGTGTATGGGCTATCCTACTCCTCCTCCAAAGACTGGTACTCCAAAGGAGTGTCTCTTGGGTGAGACCCTTCTTCCTGGCTACTCCGATCATCTGACTTGGTCTTCTTGTTGTCAAAATCCTTTAGCGTTGCACTTTGCCACGTCTGTTTGACTTCTGGTTTTGACCTTGTAGAAAGTCCTACCACTGGTCTTATAGCTCTTTTAGATATGTGGATCAGATCTATCTGCGCTTCTGCAGGTGGTAGATCCTCGATCATCCCCAGTGCCTGATAGGCTATACGTGTGAGCATTGGTCCCCCGTTCATGTAAGCTTTACTTCTTTGACTCCCTTTCATGTTTTTTGTGTCAATAAGATAGTTGCCAAAGTCGCAACTGACCACCCTACCTTCAGCCAAGCCCATTGACACTATATAGGCGGCTTCTGCACCTTGAAATGTTGCGATATAAGGCGCAATGGCAGTTCAGTTTTTTAGTAGATCAGGTCTTGATACGTCAGCTTGTGGCCTTGTTGCTTCAAAAAGGCTTTATCATTGTCTATTGCCTTCATCTTCTGCAAGAGATTGTGCGTCCCTTACGGCAGGTGGAGGGCTTCATTGATAATTTCCACTATGATCTTTACCTTTCCGACTGCCCCATCCCTGTCCGTTAGAGTTGCTTCCCCATTGTAGTGAATTGAACTTATGAGCTCGTGAGCTCATCTGAAGTCCGTTCCCCAAGGAGGCAATCGTAAGAAGTTGTCTAGCTGTAGGCACCTGCCCCCTGCTTGCACTTCTGGTTTTTGGTGCAAAGTCCACATTTCCTGTGGAAAGATTGTGGTCTTTACAATTTCTCCGTCTGCTGCTTAAAACCTTTCGATGAAGATGTTCGCTGGAATTACTTCAAGTACTTGTTCGGTGATGTGAGCTTTCTCATTTGATGAGATAGCGATTATCTCATAGGGTGCCACATTCCACTCCCTTTGTGCTTTCCTTTGAGGCATCCTATTGCCAATTTTAGCATGTGAAAATAGGTTTTAGCCATTGATCAGAATTGTTGGAAAGTGTAAACTTGACCATAGAATGAAAAAATGAGCATAACTTTGTCAAAACTACTCCAAATTTGACCAAATTTCACCAGTGCATCTAGGATTACTATAGCCACAAGACTGTAATGTAACAGATGAATTTTGGCAAAAAGAAACATGCATTGGGATCCATGTTGGGATGCATTTGGAAATTCTAACTTTGGGAAGTTATTCCTGGGCATATGGGGATGCTACTGAGAAATTTTCTTTGGATTTAGGGTTGAAGGTACATGGATCGCGATCCATGTTGGGAAACATTTTGGATCTCTAATGATACCATCTGGTACGGTTCATCTAGATTATGCCTTGGTCTAAATTTTTTAGGATTTGGATCAATGGTTTGACACTTGGGCTAAATTTTGGAAACCATTTGTAGGTTTAGATATTTTTGGCATTTTGCAGTGGATTTTGGGATTCGAATGGCTTTAAACTCCACAAATTGGCTTTCTTGAACATACTGAATCAGATGGCACAGTTTTTACTTATATTGGGCAAAAAGGTACATGGATCGTGATCCATGTTGGACAGAATTTTGATACAGTTCTTGTGCACATTTGTTCCCATAGGTTTTCCTAATACATTGGTGAAACATTTTCAAATTTGGACATGTTTTTCCTTAGTTTGCTCCAGTTTTCCGTTTATGGCCATGCTTTTTCCGCTTTGACCATATCTATTTTTGGAAACTATTTTTTTAACTCATGTTTTTGCTTGAGATCTATCATTGTTTTGATTTTTGATGATTTAGGTCTGTAGTTCATAGCTTTTCCTGGTTCCTTGGAAAATTCCACCAGACATTGAATCCTTTTGAGAAGACAATTTGAATCCTGCAATTTTCACCATTTTGCAAGTAAAACTTTGCTTAATTTTGATCCTACCACCATCCTTAGGTTACAATAGCTTGTTGATAGGCTCCGAGGAGAGTGTGAAGTCTCCCAATTGACTTTAGCAGTGATTTGAAAATTTATCAGGACTCTATCTTTAACAATTCTTTATAGGTCTTGTTGGCATCCCAGCATCTGCCTTTTCTTTGCCATCTGCACCTCTTATATGTACAACCGAGCTTTCTATTTTGCAGAAAGCAGATTTAATAGATGAAGTCTTTTTGTGTTGCTGCTCGTCTCCAAGTCTTGTGAATTCTCAAGAGCAAAGTGCGGTGAATTCTAGTAATGGTATGCAAAGTGCAATGAATTTTCTGATAAACAAAGTGTTAACAAATCTAACGAGCAAAGTGCTCTCAATTTTAATTCTATAGAGCAACGTGCAATTGTTGTAAAACAAACATTACAGGAATTACAAGATTCTCCATCCCAACATAGCTCTAGTTTATTTTCTCCTTTTGCATGGCAAAAGCTAACTCACTTACTCACAGAGTATAGTGATGTTTTCTCAAGTGATTTATCACCGAGTTTACCCCCTACACGTGATGTGCAGCATGGCATAGATGTCTTGCTAGGCACTAAACCGATGAGTAAACCACCTTATCATATGAGTGCTAAAGAAGCCAAGGAGGTTGAGAGTCAGATGGCTGATTACCTCACCCGTGGTCTCATTAGACCTAGCACGTCTCCTTGGGCATCACAATTCTATTGGTAAAACAGAAAGATGGTACTATGTGCATGTGCATAGATTATCGTGGATTAAACGCCATAACCATCAAGAACAAGTATCCTCTGTCTCGAGTGGATGAGTTGGTTGATCAACTCCATGGGGCAAGCTACTATACAAAGATAGATCTTCATTCAGGATACCACCAGGTGCGTGTTCTTTTGCAAGATATCTCCAAAATTGCCTTTAGAACACGGTTCCGGCATTTGAATTTTTGGTAATGCCTTTTGGTTTAACCAATGCTCCAACTACATTTATGACACTCATGGATAGTGTATTACGTCCCTATCTTGGACAATTTTTTGTGGTTTTCCTTGATGACATTCTCATTTACAATAAGACTGAAGATGAACACATAGAACACTTATGATTAGTGTTCAAACAGCTACGAGCTCATGCTCTGTATGCTAAGCAAAGCAAGTGTGATTTCTTTAAAACAGAGATACATTACCTTGGTCCTGTGATCTCTTATTCTGGCATCAAGATGGACACTCACAAGGTCGTTTCCATTCTTCGATGGCCACATTCCAACACGGTTGAGGAGCTTCAAATATTCTTAGGCATGGCTAGATTTTATCAACAGTATATCCATGATTATACCAAAATCGCTATTCTTATGACGGATCAACTTAAAGAAAAAGGTAGACCTTCTCTTGGGAAGAAGCCCAAAAACACAGTTTTGAACAGCTCAAGGTAGCTATAGCCATTGCTCCCATCCTAGCAATCAGCCCACTGAAACTGTTTGTGGTAGAGACTAATGCTAGTGATAAAGCAATAATTTGGTAGGTACTTCTCCTAGAGGGAAGACCTATAGCCTTTGAAAGTAAAAAGCTAGATAGAGCTCAACATAATTATTACGTCTACGAGAGAGAACTCTATGTTATAATTCACGCTTTACAAAAGTGGCGACACTATTTATGTGGTGCCAAGTTTGAAGTAGTTTTTGACCATGAGAGTATCAAATGGTTTACTACTCAAACGGACTTGAAGGGCCGTAAAACTAGATGGACAGAAATACTTCAAGATTATGATCGTAAGCTACGATATGGCAATGAACGATATAATGTAGTAGCGGATGCCCTAATTCGAATGCCTCAGATTAATTCACTTGCTTTCACAGAAATAAAGAGTGGATTTTGGAGTCATTACGTGGCAAGTGTGCACAAGATCGATCATATGCTAAAGTGTGGAGTGGAGTTTGGAAAAGGGATCCCTCACACTTACATGTCTTTGTACAACCAGATCAATATGTCTCTGCACGCACAGATAAAAACTCCAACACACAGAGCTCCACCCCTACTCAAGAAGAGCTTAATCGATGGAAGACTTTTTCCATTGATGATGGTTACTTACTCCACGAGGGTAGAGTATGTGTGCCAAAGGACTCAGACACTAGGTGCCAAAATTTATTTGAGTGTAACAATAGTCCAAGTGCTGGTCATCCAGGTATTTGTAAGACGTATGCCTTAGTTTGATGGCAATTTTATTGGCTAGGCTTACATCATGATATTTAAGAATACGTACGAAACTACCGACAGTGCCAAGTTAATAAGGAAGAGCGCCTCAAGGTAGGTGGCCTTTTACATCCTTTAGAGACTCCATAAGGTAAGTGGGAGAGTATCTCTATGGATTTTGTAGTAGGACTACCTGTAAGGAAATATGACGCAGCTAAGTAGATAATTGAGTAGATTACTTAATGGAGAGAGATAATCTACATACACAAGAGATTATAGAATAGAGAGAGAGAGAGTGCCATATATACGTGGTTCACCCATTGTGGGCTACGTCCACAAAAACACAGCCACTCAATGGCTTTAGTACTCCAAGCAAGAAGTAAGCTAGAAAGGGATTATACCCTTTTGAAGCTCCCTTCTTGCTTCACTCTCACCACCTCACATCAACTTCACAATGGACCACAATGCTTCATAAATTCATTTTTGTGTGTAGAAGAGGCCTCCTTTTATAGGCCAAAAGGGTTGTCCTCTCGCATGAGACGCAGCCATGTGTAGCCGCCCTTGTGTAGATAAGTGCTAATTGGACCCTCCAATCCGCCTATGTGTGGTCGCCCTTGAGAAGATTAGTCCGCTTTTGAATTCGGCCACCGGGCATTGGCCATTGACTACCGACAAACCGCCCGATCGTTTTCCAACCACTTTCCAGCCGCCATCCGGCCATAATATTTCGGCAAAAAGGAATATTTTGGCATCGTGAAAATTTTGGTTTTTTGTGAGAGATTTTTCTTCACGTACGATGGCTTCTCCTCATAATGGGGGCCTTACAAATGTGCATTTTAACCATAGATAATTACAAGGGGTAAATCACGCTCCATACTTAACACTACCTACCACAAATCATGGCCATTGTTTCATATGGGTAATTGTAGAGTGTCTCACAAAGATGGGTCGATTCATTCCCACTAAGAATACAATTAAGATACTGAAATTAGCACGGCTATTTGTAGAGTATATATATATATATATATATATATAAATAAACTCTACGATCTTCCAGCTATCATTAGTGACAGAGATCGAAAGTTCGATAATCACTTCTAGAGAGCTGTGTTTCAAAAGTTGGAAAATTAAACTTAATCTAAGTACAACTGATCATCCAAAAACAGATGGTCAAACCAAAAGAGCTAATCAAGTGCTAGAGGATATGCTACGAGCGTATGTTAGCAAGAAGCAAACCAATTGAGAAGACTACTTACCTATATTGGAATTTTCTTATAATAGATGACTACAGCGTTGAGTCCATTATGGTGGGGTTGGTTAATTGAGAAGACTACTTACCTATATTAGAATTTTCTTATAATAGTTCAAAGCAAGTGACTATAGGGTTTAGTCCATTATGGTGGGGTTGGTTAAGGAGAAGATACAACAAGCGAAGGATTTTCTCTAAGACCATTTTGACATGCTTCGAGTTGCTATACATAATGTTAAGCAAGCTCAAGATCAATATAAAAAGTAGGCAAATGAGCATCATCATCTTGCTAATTTTGAAGAAGGAGACAAGGTTTTCTTCAAGGTTTTGGAGCATTAAGAAAGTCTGAAGACGGGAAAAGTTGCTAAACTTTAACCACGCTATTATGAACCGTTTACCATTCTCACATGTATAGGTCAAGTGGCCTATAAGTTAGCTCTTCCAGAGCACTCACAAGTTCATCCTGTTTTTCATGTTAGCCGTTTGTATTAGTTGACCTTATAAAACCGCCAAGCATCCCTCATGAGCCCATAAAGATTTTGGATCATGAGCTTTGCACGAGACATCATGTCAGATGACAGGTGTTAGCAGCGACTAGCACAGGCTGTACACTAATTATTCACCAAGCTGTGGATGTTATAGCTAGTGCACAATATTTCTTTTTCATTGTATAGGGCATTGGGCTCATTTAGGAGTTACAAAGTTGTATAAGTCTAGGCTAGAGAGCTCAACTTTATCCCATAGTTGAAGGGTTTGAGGCCCAAAGCTATAAAAGAGCCCTATGCTTAATGAGAAGACATTCTTAGGTGAGTTCTCCTCTTTGTAGAGTGGATGGTCATGAGGCTCATGGGCTTTCCATGCCCATGTAGCTCTTGATTATTAATAATTAGTTACACTTTTTTTCTTATTAGTCTTCTTTGCTTAATTATGTGGAGTGAGATTGTATTAGTGTGATTGTAGATCTCCTAATCCCTTTTTTGAGTTAATCCATTCTATCCACACCATTGACCATGGTGTGTGAGGGCTATGCTTTCCTTCTCTTCATCTCTCTCTATAAGGTGTGCGGTTAGTGTGTGTGCATACGTAGTCGCATTGAGGGGTTGTGTTGGAATGGACACACTAATGCATAGTAGGTATGTTAATTGCATGCTTGTGTAGTTGTGTCATTAATACTTGTGAATAGAGTGATTGATGTGAGAGGTTAATTTCAACCACATGCTTGTGTGTAAGTGATTAGTAAGTAGAAATGTGTGGTTGATTAGAGGAAGTACTTTCCATGGCTTCTCTCTATGATGAGTAGAAGGATCCCTTGAATCCTCTATGTCTATACATCCTAGGCTCGTGCTTCCATGCCCTAGCCGGGTTACCGATCTACAATTTGACAATTTTGTGGGTTGCAACTAGGTCATGCTACAACGCCTCTCTACATTTGGCACCGTTGCTAGGGATCGATAACCTAAGCTAGTGAGTTTAGGATGTGTAGAATAAAGTAATTTCACTACTAATTTTGTTGGTTTTTTCAATTTTTGGTTTGATTTGACGATGTTTGTGCAAGAAATTGAAGCTAATGTTGAATTATGAATACTCCAAACCCCCAATTCCACCCAAATTTCACTAATTTCATGCTAACCCTTACTAATTTCGCTTCTTTCCATGCTAATTTTACTAATTGCATGTTAATTTTTACTAATTTTGACTAACCTTGCTAACCTAACCACTAACATTTGAAGTGTAAAGTATGTGAAATCCCCTTGCAAGAGGTGGAATCATCACTCTAATCAAGTTAATTGTGCTATTTTATGCCTAATTTGATGATTTCAGTGTGTGATTTTTTGCCTACAAATGGTCAATTTTGGAGCCGATTTGATGGTGCATACACTTGTGTGTGCAATGATGCGACTTCGCGTGAAGCAAAGGAATAGCTTGGAAAGTAATTACGATGTAAGTCACACTCAATTGTTATGTCAATTCTTGATTGATTAATGAGGTTCAATGTTGTTAATCATTTGCTAAAATTAGGTGTATAACACAAACTGACCTACACTTTGCACCTAATTTGATAAACTTGGAATGAAATTGATAGTCAAATTGTGATGATTGAAATGGCCAAATAGTTGATATTGGTATCACAAATTGTATCAAATGTTGAGATAAATTGCTCATTTAATGTCCAATTGTGAAGAATTTTGTGTGTTGCCATGCTAGTGATTGATCTAAATGATGAACATGGAAATCATGCATTCATTTCTGTGCGTAATTATACTCAAATTCACTCCTATATAGCCATGCAAACCATAATGAAAAATTTAATTGAATTTGGATGATGAGGACCACTAGATTGAGAAATTTAAGGTTGCAATGATTCCAATTGGGAATGGTTTTGCAAATGGGAGAATTAGTGCGATATGTTGTGAGCTATGCTATGCATCATAGGGTAAGATTGCATCGATTTCTTATGGTTTACCCAATTTTGAAAAAAATAAATTAAAAAAAGCTTCATTCAGACGAAATTGAAGAGATTTAGCATGGTGCCACACATGCACAACAGGTTTTGTTTTCTCTTTTGTTGCATAAGTTGAGGTTGGCCATGCATGAACACAACCACCAAGAACTCCGCAATCATACTCATTAAACTTTGTGGGAGCGTCCCCCTAACCGCCAAGTCTTTGGCTGCATCCACACACACACACACACAAACAAAGAGTTTTTTTGGAAAGGCAAAATCGGAACCATCACAAAACTCGGCCCCTTCTACGGTTTGCCTTCAAGGCGCTCATGTCACACACACACACAATCATTTTTTTTTTGCAGCTGGCTCGGCTTGTAACACACTCACACACACCACTCGAGCCTCAAAAGGTGCTGCATTTGCGGCTCAGTCATCGCTCGCTTATCTTGGCGTTACTCAGGTCGACCCCACTCACAAACGCAGACACGCCGTGCTCGGCTTTAGTGGCAACGTTTGGACTTGGCCCACCCCACTGGCTCGCAATTGTAACTGGAACACACGCACACACATGCAAGCTGGGACCCGTAGGCTGTTCTTGATTCGTCTCTTGTGGCAAGCACGCTCGAATCCCACAAACGCACCCAAACTAATGCTACCTCTCTCTCTTTCTCTCTCTCTCTCTCTCTCTCTCTCTCTCTCTCTCTCTCTATCACCCAGGTCGCGACCTGCCAGAAGCATCCATTTATTTAAAAAATATAATATAAGCCAAAACAAATTGGTTTGTTAATAAGAGGGAGCTCCCACCATTGCACTCAAAAGCTTAATGGACTTGAGCTCATTGCCAACAAGAAGAGAGCAAGGCGGAACATAAATCAGAGTTTGCAAGATGCTAGCTTAAAAGTTGGCCTGAATTGAATTTATGTTGTTACATGCTTTGAATGAAGATGTTTACCGCATGAGATCAATGTGCATCATAATGGTTTGGTTTTTTTTCTTGAATGTCGTAATGGTTGCAAGCCTTGTCGCTAACAATTTTTTCGGGTGCTTGAATTGAGTTTTACATTGCAATAACAATTAAAGGAAAGTTGACAGATTTTGGGAAATGATTGGCCAAAGAGAGGTCGCCATGATAATATATCATAATTTTTTCTATCAATTGCCATTTATCATGAATCAAGGACATCTCTTGTGCATTATCTCACTCACTTTCATATATCTAGGGGTTAATCAACTCATAACCAATTTGGCAAGAGCTAAAAATTCTTTTTAAGCTCTCTCTCTTATACTATATATGTCATATTTGCTATGTAAGAGCAATATGTGGGTGTGGATAGTGTGGATGATGGTTGTGTGAGTATTTGGATTATGCATGATCTAGTGCTTGCCTTTCTTGCAAAATTCTCCTTGCACTAAAAGGAATGTTATTTTTGGCAAGCATATGAACTTCGAGAGCTACCATTTCTAATGATTTGATGCTTGGGTGATTGTGCATTTTAGTGCTTGATTTTTCCTTGCATAGCACTAAAGTTGAGATGCGGTGAATGATCATGGGAGAGTGGTAAAATTTTGGGGTTGTGGTTAATTGTGCATCTCTTAGTGCTTGTGTTGATTTTCCAAATGCTTAAGAGCACTAATGAGTTGAGTTGTTTGAAGGGATGTGGACAGGAGTGTGATTTCAAATGATCCAAGAAGGGGTCATCATTGCAAAATTTGGCTACTTAGAGCCATTCCATTTCTTTGGACTAAAAGCTGTATATATGCTAGCTCATAGCTTGGTTTAAATTGTAAATGTTTTCATTCGAGCTAGTGTTTAGCCAACTTTTTGAACTTTCAAGTACAAATTTGGCTATTGAGAGCCATTCATTTTCGATTCATCAAGTTGAAGTCATCTCTAGCTCATAGATTGCTCTTAAATTGAAAATTTCATGCGAGCTAGTTGTTAGCCAACTTTTTGGAAATATTTTAATTGTAAAATTTGGCTTTCGAGAGCCACTTCATTTCATTCAAAAGTTGCATTATTTTTAGCTCTTATCTTGTTTTAAATCCCATATTTCATTGAGCTAGAATTTAAGTTAAACTTTTGAATCATGCATGAGAGGTTGTAAAAATTGCAAAATTCTCTTATGTAGAAGCTCATTTTTATCTCTCTCATTGTTGTTATGTATGCATAAATTTGCTACAAAGAGAATCATGTGCATAACCAAAGGCATTTTTTCCTTTGGTTTTTTTTCCTTTAGCATATTTGGGTATGCAAGACCCTAGCTTTAGGTTTTCATTAATGTTTTTTATGTGCTTTTGGATTTTAATAAAAGGACTTTGGAGCTTGTGTTCACACTTAGCTTCAAATCAGCTTCTTTTGCAAATAAAAGATCAAGAGGCTTCTCTACAAAGGGGATGCTTATTTGGGTATACAAGACCCTAGCTTTAGGTTTTCATTAATGTTTTTTATGTGCTTTTGGCTTTTAATAAAAGGACTTTGGAGCTTGTGTTCACACTTAGCTTCAAATCAGCTTCTTTTGCAAATAAAAAGATCAAGAGGCTTCTCTACAAAGGGGATGCTTGCTCAAGAATGCTCAAAAGAGCATGAATAGGTGTAATTCTTCCATGGTTTTGATCTTGTTCATCTCTTCATTCTCTATGCTTGGCTTAAGTGAAATTTTACTTCTAAGCTATGGTTCTTTCATGTTCAAAGGCTAGGCATACTAAAGTTTCAACACTTTGCTTTGTGAAAATTAACTCATCAAAAACTTGGGTTTTATGTGTGTTAATCATAGGTAATTGGCCTTGACCATAGATTAATGTAGGTTCATTTCTCATTAGTCCTAGACTCTTAGTGATAGTTTTAACACTAGGTTGGTAATGGGACACTTTTATGTCCTGTTAAGTGACTATTTTCCTTGAATTATGTCAAGAGTTTCAAAATGGATTTTGAGGTGCTATCTGTCTAGAAAATTGTCTCATAAGCTTAAAAAAACTCGACATTTTTTTGGAATATCAATTCCATCTTTAACCTTGTCCTCGCACAACATTTCACAACCTAAACTGTGTGAAAAAACGGGTCCTGTTTTTGGCTTTTTTCAACTTTTTGCAACTATACCACTCTAGAATTCATGTTTGTGAGGTCTATAATGCTAGATAACTATCTTTAGTAGTCCTCAACATGTCCTGATGCTTCTAGGGAGAAATAAATGTTAAAGTTGTAAGTTATGACCAAATTACAAAAATTGTCAAATCCTGTTTTTTAGCCAATTTTAGCTCTTCTATGATTTTTTTGGTGGCTTCCATGATATCCAAATATTTTCTATGTCGCATATTGTAACATAAAGCTAATATTCCTTGAGTTTTGGGGCACCTAATACCCTATTTTGCATAGTAGACAACAATGGTTGATTTTTTCAATTGTAGAAGAAAATGAAACATTCTAGTATATCAAGTATAGCTTTTTCAATATTGTTAGTTTCTTGTGACAACTACATGCATTTTGTAGGTAGTAACCATATCTAGTCATAAGGATCAAATTTGGCTAGATATTGAATAGTTTCTATGGGATTCTACAACTCATAATGTTGAACCCAGTTTTTTCATGTTTGATGTATTTAGCACTTCATCTTTGTCCCCAAGATTCCCCTTGGTAAGAGATGTATTATTCTTTTGACATGCTCCATGGCTCCTTATGAACCTAAAGTACAATAGGGAACTAAGAAAACATGCATATATCATTTGTATTGAGCGTGGCTATAGAAACTTTGATGATAGGTTTGCAGAATGGCAAAAATTCAACTTTTTTGTACCTATTTCTTTTGGCAAAACAAAAAATAGTGAGTGAGAAGCAATCATATGTTTTGATCACCAACCCATTGAAGTTAACTAGGGAATTTATCTCAAGTCCTACAAAAATCCCTAATCTTATTTTTATGTAACAAAACGTAAGAAATGACTATTTTGATGAAAATGTACTGGTCCATCAACTTTGGAGGCTTGGTGTGACCAAAAGATGAGAAATTTTACAAGTTTCTTATTTTTTCCATGTGTAGTAGGCCTTGAACTATAACCTCATGAAAGGATTTTACAAAATGAGTGGATCTACTATGGTTTTGGAGGTTTTTTTCAAAACCCTGAAAGGACTCTTTTATGTCCTGTTAGGTTACCAACCTAGTGTTAATACTCCATTATTTTTTTACATGACCTAGGGCTATGATTAGGCTTTAGTCTCGGTTTTAGTCTCTTTAATCGAATTTCCATACGCATCTCATGTTGGAAGCAATAAAGTGCTAAAAAAATGAAACAATGAAGCAAAAAAGTGTCAAGAAAAAGTAGCAAAAATTCTACTAGACACATGAAAAGCAATTTCTATGTTATGTTGTGTCTATGTGAGGCCTAGCGCCTTATTAGCACTTGGTAGGCGAGGGGAATCACCTTGGCTCGCTTGGTCAAGGCCCTAAACTGATACCTTGGGCTGATAGGGGTTAGCCGTAGCCTTGGTAGGCTAGTAGGATTTTGGAACACCTTGTTGAGGGTTCAAGGAGCCGAGAGTCGCACCTAGACTTGCCTTGGGGTGGTAGCCTTGTGATTGTGGTTTACATTTTTCAATGAATGACAAAAACAAAACTTCCATGAGATTCAAAAATCTTTGACAATGTACTAATAGATTTTGAGCTTTTTTATAGCCCATAGACATGATAGACTTGGATGATTTATTAAAATTGTTCACATAGTTTTTAGGATAGTAGGTTTATGAACTTGCATTAGCTTAGGGTCATAATTGATTGCTTGTGTTTCATGCATAAAACTGAAATTTCAAGTGGTTTAATCTTCACAATAGTTATGAGTGTTTTTTTTGCTTTATGTTGTCTAGCTTTTTACCATGATTGACCCATCCTTTAGAAGCAAAAAATCACTTTGCATGATTGTTCATTTGTGCTTTATGTTTTATTCATTATTGGTGGCCTTTGATGCTCATTACTTGTTCTTATGTTTTGCAGCTCAACATTTCTTCCATGGACTTGTCTTCTACCATGTCACCGTGTTTTGCTTCATAGGCACACAAGGACGTGCACCAAATTAGGAAGGGGGAAATGTTAGCAGTGGCTAACATAGGCTACACCGATTATGCACCAAGCTGTGGATGTGCTATAATGCACAATATTTCCTTTTCATTTGTATAGGGCCTTGGGCTCATTTAGGAGTTCCAAAGTTGTATAAGTCTAGGCTAGACAACTCAAATTTATCCCATAGTTGAAGGGTTTGAGGCCCAAAGCTATAAAAGAGCCCTATGCTTAATAAGAAGTCATTCTTGGGTGAGTTCTTCTCTTTGTAGAGTGGATGGTCATGAGGCTCATGGGCTTTCCATGCCCATGTAGCTCTTGATTTCTAATAATCAATTACAATTTCTTTCTTATTAAACTTCTTTGTTTGATTATGTGGAGTGAGATTGTATTAGTGTGATTGTAGATCTCCTAATCCCTTTTTTGAGTTAATCCATTCTATCCACACCATTGACCATGGTGTGTGAGGGCTATGCTTTCCTTCTCTTCATCTCTCTCTATAAGGTGTGCGGTGAGTGTGTGTGCATATGTAGTCGCATTGAGGGGTTGTGTTGGAATGGACACACTAATGCATAGTAGGTATGTTAATTGCATACTTGTGTAGTTGTGTCATTAAGACTTGTGAATAGAGTGATTGATGTGAGAGGTTAATTTCAACCACATGATTGTGTGTAAGTGATTAGTAAGTAGGAATGTGTGGTTGATTAGAGGAAGTCCGTTCCATGGTTTCTCTCTATGATGAGTAGAAGGATCCCTTGAATCCTCTATGTCTATACATCCTAGGCTCGTGCTTCCATGCCCTAGCCATGTTACCAATCCATGATTTGAAAATTTGTGGTTTTGTAGAAGGGGGAGATAGAAAGAGGTGGTGGTTAGAGGTGACGCATGAGAGAGAGCGAGAGAGAGAGATATATATGAGACAAGAATAGACTTCAACTTCCTCATTCTATTCACTCACATGATTGATTGATTTTCCATTTACCCCAAGGCTCCACATTTATAACTTGCTCATGCCTCTTGGCACTTCCCTCAAGGTGACTCTCCATGGATTCCACATACCTTAGTGTAAATCCTAGGGAGTGGTGCACTTTACGGTTCAACACCTGGCACAGTCCGGTGGTAAAACCTTTTTTCAAAGACAAAAACTTTTGACTCGATACCCACAAATCCCTTTCTCCAAAATGTCAATGCTCATAGAATACCATGATGCAAAGTGCAGTGTCTGGAGTCTACTCCAAGGTACACATATACACCACAATAGTCCATGAAACATCATTCTTTTTCCACCCAAGCATTTAGAAAATGCAAAGCACAGTGCCTCGAACTTAATCCAAGATGCACAAATACATTCCCTAAAGCTATATGTTGCATTACAATCACCAAACCGGGAATAGTGTGCCTTCTCACCAACAGTGTAAATACAAGTACACCATTTATTGGCAACATGATAGGGCTGGGAACCCATCAAATAGAGATACATCCATTTGAACTCATACAAGAGAAACTTGTACAACCATAAAATAATTAGAAAATCTCCACTCCATTGAGTAGATTCCATCTTTGAGCCAATCACTTCAAAATAAGCTTCATTGTTTTGTAAACAAAGATCAAAATTCTTCAACAAAAAATCCTTTGCTTTGACAAACACTTCTTCAAAAATATTGTGAGCTTTGGCTACAATTTGTAAAGCTATGCTTTCAACAAGCACATTGAAATCCAAAAACATAATTAGCTCCATGTTATTTGTGCAAAGAGAAACTCCAGTCCTTGATGAAAATTGGACTTCAAGACACCAAACATGATCTGTTTCTAGGCTTACAATGAGAAAAAGCCATAAGATCTTTGCATACCATGCACAAAAATAAGAATTAGTTTGCTTAAAATCACTTCATCATCACATTTCCTAGCATGGATAAGCATACATGTCCCATCATGCTTTATATAGGCACCAATTGTGTGGATAAATACACATATCCCATCACACAACATTGCCTCAAGAAAACAATCATTTAGCATAGCATCAGTTTGTGAAACAGGTTGCTTCAAACACACCAATCTTTGTTCTTTATGTTTGAAAATTCCATCAACAAAAACATAATTTTGGTTAGTTTCCATTTCAACATCATGACCAACACAAAAATCTTATCCTAGTGCAAGAGAATTCACAAAAGCATTGATTACATCATTTTCTTCGTGAACAAGAAGTGAGAGTTCATCATTGTCATCATGATTTTTCTTCAATGTTTCATCAAAAAGCTCATCAAAGCATTCTTTTACTTTAGATTTGCATAAATTAATTTCTTGAATCATCTCATGATGTTCAACAAACAAATCTATGTCATCATCATCATCTTTTAAGACTTCAAAATCATGCAATTCTCCATCAAAAACCGATGGAATTTGACCCACAATTCTTTGGTTATTGGTGCAAGATGTGAGTATGGAGCTGCTCCGGGACTCTCCTTGGATTTCTTGGCTCATAGGGTCCTCTCTCTTCACTTTAATATCCATCAGTTGCCCACCAATCCCATGTTCATCATGGTCATCATCAACATCAAATACCCCCTCATCTGCTACAATATGCCATGCTCTCAAGACTTTTCTAAGAAGTCTTCTCTCCTTAAGGCACTCATGAAAATTTTGAGTGTTCTCTTGCAACTCTTTGATGAGGTTCAAATGCAGATATGTATTGCGTTCGTTTCCTCCATGCTTGCAAAACCATGTATATGGTTTTTGTGCTACATTGACAAAATCTGTTACCCATGCCTTGGGTTTATGCAAATTGTTTTGTGAAATGTCATGCTCTAAAATGTAAAACTCATCTAATAACGTCAATGAGCAATGGCGGGCTTTATGGTCCTCATGACCTCATTGTAATGATGGTTTATTGCGACATTGCATCCATTTGTGGTTACTGCCGACACAAAAAATGCAAGATTGCTCCGATTTGTTCCTCATGCCCTCATTTTACGTTTCACAACGTTTTCAAAAAATATGATATGCACATTAAAACCTCTTAAAATTGTGTCCATGACGAGCTTTGCAACAGAAAATCGTACACACAAACTTTATTCTTGTATCATTCACAAGCTTCTTGTTAACAGTGTGGGCATCGCCTCTTAAAAGTTGAAAATTTACTCATTTTTGGAATCCGAACTGCTTTGTCAAGCATGTACAGCGATTATGCAATCTCATCATGCAGGTTCAATCCCCTCTGAGCACGCAAGTGAGACAGTCCTTGTGCTCACAGGACTAGTTGCACCCTTGCTGTATCGTGTATATCTTGCCATGGTCTCAGTACACTCCAGCGCACTGGGTATTGATCCAAGCCACCATTTATCTTCGATCCGTCATCCCGCAACGGAGCAAAATTTATTGTTTTGCTGCCTTCATAGATATCAACATGCACAAGATTATATCTAATTAGTGTAGCCTCACACAGGGTGCCTTACCGTGGTAGTTATGCCTTCATTACAATGCACCACTATGGGAGTTCAAAACCCGCATTCCACCAAGAACCCTTCCTCAAACTGCTATAATTGCTTCACCATCTCTCCCACAATGTCACGGATTGGTTCCCATCTTCATTATTCTTGCACAGAGCAATTCTGCACTTGACAATTTGCAGAGGAGGCCTTGAACTCACCCCACGAGGGACGACAAGCTTCAACTCACCAACTTGCCAGTTCTCTCACAGGCGACTGTCTTTGTGCAACGCACACGTTGAATGTAGAATTTATATTTTCACTGTGCTCACAGGCTTGAACATAGCATATAGGTAAAATTATTGCAACTTTCACAGACAAGGTATGTTACCATGACGGTTGCCCTCCTGGTTGACTTGGCCACCACATGTGTTCAATTCCCTTTGCGCGCTTGAGAGTATTCTTTGTTTTGACTACAAAATTCATCAAAAGATGATGCAAGCGGGCAGACTTGAACACACCTATTGTGTCATTCAAACTTCAACCCCATGACATAACCACCTTGCCAACTCCCTTTCATTGTCTATGATTCGCTCCCATCTTTATAAGGAGACACACAACAGGGATCGTCAAGTGTAGAAGGAGGAGATAGAAAGAGGTGGCGGTTAGACGTGACGCATGAGAGAGAGCGAGAGAGAGATATACAAGACAAGAATAGACTTCAATCTCCTCATTCCATTCATTCACATGATTGATTGATTCTCCATTTACCACAAGGCTCCACATTTATAACTTGCTCATGCCTCTTGGAAATTCCCTCAAGGTGACTGTTCATGGCTCCCATAGACCTTAGTGTAAAGCCTAGGGAGTGGTGCACTTTACGGTTCGATAGGGTTGCGATTAGGTCGTTCTACAATGCCTCCCTACAACAGGTGTTAATAAAATGGCTAGATAGACCTGAAGAAGGTTCTACATGGGAGAATGTCTCTGCACTTAAGAAACATTTTCCTACATTCGTTTTCAAGGATGAAAATGATTCTCCAAGGGGGGGTAATGTAAGGACATGGGTCCTACGGGCAAGGCCACTGGCACGGCCGGACAGTGTGTACGTTAGGGGGAGGCTATAAGATAGCACGATTGGGTGGAGACTAGCACACACATTACCATCACCTTTCATTCCTACATACCTTCTTTCCAACTATTTGAAAAGTAAAAGTTGAAGGTAAATCTATCTCCTCATTCTATAAGCACTGTCTCACTTAATATAATGAGCACTTGGTTCTTATCTTCAATGCTGCCAAGTGTTCATTGTGCATCCATACATCAATGTCCTGAATGGGGTTCTCCTTGAAATCCTCCATCTTTTGACATTAAGGAACCAGGTTCCTCCCCCCCCCAATGGCGTGCTGGTGACATACAACGATGACATGGTGGCCACTTAGGCACCCGTGCATACGCCCATGAGGCACTCTTTTGTTTGAGGTTAAAGGGGTACCCCCCCCAATAGCGACATCGCTATTGCTCATGGAGGGGAGGGGTCCTGCAAGAGATAGAGAGAGAGAGAGAAAGCATGAGCCCGGGACCATGTCAAGGGGAGGGTCGAACAGCCAATGGACATCTAGTAAGAGAGAGAGAGTTAGAAAGCTTCAAGGAGTTGGCCAAGAGGCCTATCCCGCCCATGGGAGATAAGAAGGAGTTTAAACGCCTAAAAGGGTAAGTGGAAGGAGCAAGGGACAACGGTCAAGTCGGGTGGAAAAATTAAGCAGACAAAGAGAAAAGATATGTGTAGCATGCAGATACCAAAATACCAAGTGTGCCAAATGGTGGCCATGCAAGAAAACTTCTAAAGGAAGCTCCAGTTAATTGTACGAGCTAGATATCTCCTTGTTTTTTTCCTATTTAGCCTTAGCCAAGCATTATAAAAGAGGATAGACGTTCATTTTTTGGGCTCTTTTGACCACGAGGCTTTTTTTCCAGCGAGAGTGATTGGAGTTTTTCAAGCCTGTGTATTGCAAGCTTGCCATTGTAGCTGCATACTTAACTGTACTATCTCCCTCTGCAATAATATCAAACATTTGCCCCTACTTCTTGTGTTGCTTCTCCCCATCCCCCTTCTTTTCTCTTGCTCTTTGTGTACTTGTTGGTGCTTGCAGAGGGTTTTCCTGCAGCTTGAAGGGTGCCACTAAGAGGGCAAAATTGGGTGTCTTGTGAGCCGGAAAGGGTGAGTTGAGCAGTGTGGGTGCGTTTGTGTTGTAAGGTGTTTTTTTTCCAAGGTGTGAAACGGTTGTTCGGTATGCTAAAGTGGAGTTGTTAGTGGAAATTAGCCAATTTGAAGGTGTTATTAGAGAGGTTAGGGGTGGTGTGGAATCCCTGGGCTATAGCAAGGAAGACACTTTGTGTGCTGGGTGTGTTCCCTATTCCCCCTCTCCAACGGTTGCAGTCATGTGCATACCTTGTCGGGCGAGAGACGCCCTAGACGTGGAGCTATGGCATGCTTTTTGACCTAAATATATGATTATTTTGTTTTATAAGTGTACAAATGTCAAGTGTTTCAAAGTGACACGCTCGTTTTGTATAGAGAGTTCAATGCAGACAATCTCGGCCAAAAATAGCAGGTTTAATGTGCGGGCGTAAAAGACGTGTCCAAAGTGCTTACCAAGTAGTAAAATGAGTTTAAACATGAAATTTGAGCCCAATGGGATTTTCCCACAAATTTAGGAATTTTTCCCAGCTGTTTGGGCCTTTTAAGGACAAAAAGGGACATTTTTTGGGCAAAAAATAGCCTTAAAATGGTTTAAAAAAAGGCTAAAATTGGCTCAAAATAGCTCAAAGTTCCACATCAATGATGGTTCCGTCATTGTCTAAGATGTGTGAGAAATTTTAGATCCAAGAATGAGCTCGTTGAGACACATGAGCAACGAGATACAGCCATTCCTTTACAGGGTGCTAGTGTAGTCACGTGCTGCTGCCACTACATGGTTGAGGCTGTGAGGCCTCCAATTAGGTTTTCCCCTCCTAAAATAACTCCTTGGGATTAGCCAATGAAGTACTAAATCTTCCATGAAATGCTCACGACAAAAAATTGAAGCATAAATTTAGGGTTTTTAACATGTCGAATGAGCACTGCATCCGTGCAATTGGGAGCGAGGCTACACCTAGTCTTCACACACACAAGAATTTTGAGTTGATCTTGGTTCATTTTCAAAGTGGAGCTTTCATGCTGGAGTTTTGTTCTTTTTTAGTGTGTTTTTGGCTTCAAATCATCTATGCCTTGCTTGAATTTTCTACAAATCCTCACAGTCACAGGCCCGGCGCTTTCCCAGTCGCACTGCGCACTTCTTGACACATTTTTGGTGAAGCATTCCATAGCTCCACGTCTAGGGCGTCTCTCGCAAAGTAGGCTAGGGTGAGCCTTCAGTGAGGGTCCATTCTAGATTATATTTTCAAGGGAATGCAAGAGCTCAAATTAAAGCTTACAAGGCTAGAAGAAAAGGGGCAACCATCACGACAGTCTACAAGGCAAAGACCTCAAAATAGAAAAGGCTTTGTCAATAGATGCATATGGTATGATAGTATTGAACATGGAAGGAGGGATTGTGAAAGTTTTAAATACGCTTTGACAAAGGAGATTGTTTTCTTTAAAGATGGAAAAATTCACTTAACTGAAACAGGTAAGCTCTTGGGGACGAACTTTGAAAAAGGCAGGATGAAGAAGCTAGTTAAGGACATGGCTACTAGCCATGCCATCTCAATGGTTGAGGCAGCTGCCTATGGGTGGAAAGTGGATCATATTAAGAAAAAGGGATCAATCAAGGTTGGAGAAGAGGAATCTAATGGTATTGGAGAGGTATGGCTATGCGCTATAGAATCTGCTATGAAGGGTAAAATGACTACATAGGTTTTACATGAAGCTGGAGACTGCATTCGGCTAGAAACAAGTTGGAACAACCCTATAGATTCTTTGTTAGTGCATGTGTACCATGTCAAATTTCAAGAGAATGAGGCCATTGTTGAAGAGAAACATAGGCGTGAGAATGGGGATGAAGGGCCTTCAAAGCAGGCCACGAGGAGTGGAGGTAGAAATGACAAAGTGCCTCCTAGATCACCTTCCCCAAAATAGATGCCTGTCCCCGAAGTGCCTATGCAAGAAGCCTCTAAAGAAAAGAAGAAGGATGCAACAAAATCCAAAGCAAAGGATCCTGCCTAAAAACTCTAATATGATACAAAGGTAGCAATAGATCTCAAAAAGGTTTTGGAAGAGAGGATCTAAACAGTAAGGTGGAATTTACCTTGGGTGAGGTCCTTGGTATAGCAAAGCAGGAAGTCCACGAAGAAATAATTGATATCATAAAGAGGAAGCGGCAGTCTCTTACTGAATTTATCCATGTACAGGGTGAAGAAGAGACTTTAAATGCACAGGGTGTACAGGTCTATGGAAACCAAGTTGAAAAAACTGTTGTTGGATGCTACAAGTCTAGGGGAGGAGTAAAACAGGTTTGCTTTTTGGATGATGAAGATGAAGTGGAGACCACTCACAAGAGCTACTACTTGAAGAGTCACTGGGCAAGAGCAACTACTGAGACTGTGGTAAAAGTGGGAGACTTAGAAGAGCCATACATTGTGCTGATAGATCATGGGTCAAAAATTAACCTCATGTCAAAGAGTCTTTATCGAAAAGTAAAATGGCCAATGGATGTAAATCATGGATGGATGATTCGTGCAGCAAACAACTCATCTGGGGAGCTATATGGAGCTTGTCCAAATGTAAAGGTGACTATAGAAGATGTGAAAGATGACCATAATTTCTTTGTGCAAGAGATGTCTACATACCCTCTTATCCTTGGGCATCCATATATACATCACTACTACTCGCATGAAAACCAAGGTGATGGATGATGGGCCCGCTTATGCAAGAATAAGGAGTAGGGATGGAAAGCATGCAGTACAGTTCCTTACTATTTGTGTGGACCATGAAAGGAACCGTGAAAGTCTTGGAGAGAAACCCTTGCCAAAGACAAACAAATAATTCAAGGACTATAGGGATATGAGGGGTTTTGGCCATGTACCATTGTAGAGTGGGATTGCAGTGGTACAAGAAGAGGAAAGTTCTCGCATGATGTATATGCAAAGGAGACATTTTCTACAGGTTTTGTAGGACTAACAGACTATGGATCTATTGCTTTTACAAAGTGTGAGGCCTCAAAGTGGGGTGAACAACAACACGTAAATAGTGTACAAAGAGGTTTGAAGATGAATGGTTTTCTAGAAGATGATGAATGGATTACAAGTGTGTTTGATGAGTGTTCGTTTGTGGATACTATGCAAGACTTGGAGTCTTTAGTGGATTGCAATTTGCGTATGGAAAGTGAGGTTGTGAAATTTTTCTCAATAGAAATGTACAAAGGCATTGAGTATTTCAAAAATGCTCAAGGTGTTGATGTACGAGTGGAGACTAAGTATAAGTCCGTGGAAAAGAAAGTCAAACCAGTGGCATTACCTGTACCAAAAGATTGCACAAATAAGATGGAACAAGCTGCTTCACAACCTAGCCTTTGTGACCCAAGCAAGCTGGAAACAAGTTCACACAAGATTCTTTGAAGGAACTAAAGGTTGATTGTGAGGACAGTTTGACAAAAGCTGAAAAGATATTATTTGAAGACGTGCTTGCCAAACACAAAAAATCTTTTGTATTTGATACTTAATAGATAGGGTGTGTTGATCCATCCATTGTTGCTCCTATGGTGATCTTCACTATCCCTCATGTACCTTGGAACTTGAGGCCTATTCTTGTTCCAAAGGCTCATTTGCCAAAACTCATTGAGTTGCTTAATGAAAAGATCAAGATGGATATCTTGCAGCCTTCTTCTGCTCCATATTCAAATAGGTGGTTCACAGTTCCGAAGAAAAATGGTTCTTTATGCTTTATTAAGGATATGCAACCTGTGAATAAGGTGACAATCACAAATGTGGGTATAGGGCCAGTTGTCGATGAGATTGCAGGAAGGGCAATATATTTCTATGGGAGATTTGTACTCAGGGTATGATCAATTCCAACTAGCAATGGAAATCAAGGACCTGACTACCATGAGGACACCTTTGGGCCTTGTAAGGATGTGCAGCTTACCTTAGGGAGCAACTAATTTAGTTGCACATATGATTAATGGTATGAAAAAGGTCCTACGTGACTTCATACCTCAAACTGCAATGCCTTTCCTTAATGATGTTCCAATCAAAGGATGTGATGTAAGTGATATAGATGTGGCTCTGATATAGATGTGGCTCGCAAGTATGTGGCAAACCATATCGATGATTGTGATAATATCTTGTCAAGGTTGGAAGTGGTGAACCTTACCTTTTCTGGCCAAAAGTCAGTGTTTTGTGTGAATGAAGTTCTTATTGTGGGACATGTGTGCGGGCCATATGGTAGAAGGCCTTGTCTTGCAAAGATTGATGTAATTCATAGAATGAACGAGAAATGTATAAATGTCACTAAGGTTCAAAGGTTCTTGGGTGCGTGCGTGTTTTATGTTATCTGGATTCCGCATTATGCACATGTGCCAGAACCTTTGTATCAACTTTTGAGAAAGAACCAAAAGTTTCAATGGGAAGAAATTCATACTCATGCCATGAGAAAATTAAAGAAGTTGTTGCTTATGTCTCCAACTTTGAGGAAAGAAAACTATGAATGTGGAAGATGCATAATTGTGAAGTGGATACTAGCCCCATAGGAATTGGATGGGCGATTGGGCAAGTCGATCATGGCAAGTGATATGTGGTGAGATTTGGAGCAAAAGTCCTAAGTGCTCATCAATGCAACTATCCACAAGTAAAAAGGGAGTTATGGGGAGTAGTCACAGCTTTGAAATGTGACAAATAGTATTTGATAGGAGCAAATGTAATAATGGAGACTGATTGTCTACCCCTTCTTGGAATGATCACAAGTTGCTCAACTCCCGACATTGCTATATTGAGATGGATTGCCTACATAAATTCCTTGAATCCAAAATTTAATCATATTGTAGGGAAAGATAATCCAGTTGCAGATATGCTTTCAAGAGGAAGGTATGAAAATGAAGAAGACATGGTTGTCGAGAGCGATGATGTAGGCACATGGTTCTATAGTATCTCTCATGCCAAGGGTGATCATGTTTTCCTGTCAAATGCACTTGAGTCATCTACAGAGGACCTATATCAAGGTAACTCGTTGCTCATTGGACACTATCTGAGCACTTTGACAAGGCAAGAAGGGTGGATTGATAAAGAGTTCAAAAGAATATGGAGAAAGGCCTATGGATACTTTTTGAAAGATGGGTATGTATGGAATCATCCAAAACAAAGAAATGGAATGCCGATGAGAGTCATGAATGATAAGGACACTCAAAATGAGCTTATGAAAAAGTTTCATGAGAGTCTTTATGCTAGACATAGAGGTGTATGGGCCACCTTTACTAAAATGAAAGAGAGGTATTGGTGGAAAGGTATATATAAAGATGTATCTCACTTTGTGGAGTCATGTGAAACCTGTCAAATGTATTCAAATGTACGTCATCGTGATGGGTTGCACCCTACTTACCCATTGGCCATGCATTACAAGTGGATAGTAGATCTGGTTACAATGCCACTGGGCTTATGGAAAATGAAATACATAGTGCTTGCATGAGAATACTTAACCAACCAAGTTGAGGGTCATGCTCTAAGAACAAAAAGCACAAAAGGGGTATGTAAGTTCCTCTTGGATGATGTAATTAGGTGTTATGGTTGTGTTGGGAAAATAACAGCGGACACGGGTGAGTTGGATACTGACAAAACAAGGGAGTTTTTCTCTAGGTTGGGCATTAAACTTGCTCTCACTACTGCATATAATCCTGAGGGAAATGGTAAATCGGAGCGTGGGCATCGTCCTATCATTAAAGATTTCGCTAAGATGTGCAAAGGTAAAATGGGAGAGTGGCCTAGTTTATTGCCTTATGCTTTATGGGCTGATCTTAAAACTCATAGCTTAGTTACTGATTATATGGCTTTTGAGTTGATTTATGGTAAAAAACCTGTAATGCCAATTGAGGATGTAATTCCCACATGGAATGTATTACCTTGGGAAGATGTAATGAGTAGGGAAGACCTTCTTTCTTTGCACATACAACAATTAGAAAGAAGGCTTGGAGACATTGAGAATGTAGTAGCATGATTGAAAGATGCAAGGCTAAAGAATAAAGACAGATTTGATAAGAGACATAGGCTCAGACCTAAAGCTATCGAGGAAGGTGATTGGGTTTTGGTGTATGACAGTAGTCTAGAAAACCAACATTCAACAATAAGAAATCTTTGAAAGAGATGGTTTGGTCCTTATGTGGTTCAGCATGTACATGGGAATGCAACTTATACCTTGCATGAATTAGATGGGACAAAAATGAAGATTCCCATCGCACGGAAAAGAATCAAGTTATTCAAAACAAGAGGTGATATAGATCCCTTTGATTCATAGGAAAGTCAGAATGAAGGCTCTGATGAAAATGTTATGTATGTGGATGATGAACGATAGGATGATGCATTAGAATTTGCTGGAAGTGATGATGAGATTGATATGTATGTATGTTGACTTAAATGAAGACTGAACCTGCAAAAGATATCTGTGGCACATGCTGCCGGAGGATGTGCAGGTTTAGAGGGGGTGGATGTCATGCCATGGAACATGCATAATATAAAAACTAAAATATCTACCTCACTCTCAATGCTTGTGTTATGTGGGACCGAGTGCTATAATGTACATAGTGTGATATATGCAAAAATAGATGCCACAGTTGCAGTCGTATACATACCTTGTCGAGCGGGCGAGGCCCTGAACGTGACACTATTGCATGATTTTTTACATAAATATGTGATTATTTTGGTTTAGAAATTTATAAATGTCAAGTGTTTCAAAGTGGCATGCTCGTTTTGTATAGAGAGTTCAATGCGGGCAATCTCGACCAAAAATGGCAAGTTTTATGCGCAGGCATAAAAGACGTGTCCAAAGTGCTTACCAAGTGGAAAAATTCAGTTCAACATAAAATTTGAGCCCAATGGTAATTTTCCACAAATTTAGGGATTTTTCCCAGCTCGTTTGGGATTTTTACGGACAAAAGGGGGCATTTTTGGGCAAAAAATGGCCTTAAAATGGTCAAAAATAGCCTCAAAATAGCTCAAAATTCCACACCAATGATGGTTATGTCATTGCCTAAGTTGTGTGGGAAATTTTAGATCCAAGAATGAGATCATTGAGATACATGAGAAAGGAGATACAGCCATTCCTTTACAGGGTTCTAGTACAATCCCGCGCTGCTGCCACTACATGGTTGATGTTGTGAGGCCTCCAATTACAGTTTCCCCTCCTCAAATAACTACTTGGGCTTCTCCAATGAGGTACTGAAGCTTCCATGAAATGGTCACGATGAAGAATCAAAGCATAAATTTAGGGTTTTTAACAGGTCGAATGAGCACTGGATCTATGCAATTGGGAGCGAGGCTACACCTATTCTTCCCACACACAATAATTTTGAGTTGATCTTGGTTCATTTTCAAAGTGGAGCTTTCATGGATGGATTTTTTTTTATTTTTTTATTTTTTTGGCTTCAAATCATCTATGCCTTGCTTGAATTTGCTACTAATCCTCACAGTCATAGGCCCAACGCTTTCCTAGTCGCACTGTGGACTTCTTGACAATGCATAGAGTGTTGGGGTGCTAAGTGAGATGTTGGGGGTTATTTACAAGAAGGTGAGGGGCCTATTTATAGTTTGGAGACCTCTCAGTAATATTATTGAAAATTCTAATTTACAAGCTAACAAATCAAGATTATGATTTTTTTTTAATATCAAAACATTGCGGGCCTTCCTTGTCTGCTTGAGTCATGCATGTGACTATTTATGGATTTTAGCTCAATGAGCACATGGTGTTAAAATAATGAGTATATAATTAAAACAATATGAAAGAATTATGGATATAGAAAAAGATATCAGAATCATATGCTATTATTTGGGTGAAAGAGGAAAAGGTATGCAAGTAAATGAAAAAATATAATAAATGTGAATAAGGCGGTAGAAATCAATCTTTTGTTTTCACAAGGGTGAGGGCGAAAATATGGGGATGATTTGTATAAAAGGAAAATATAAGGTTAGAGTATGTACACATTGGCAAAAAAATATACTTATGGTGCAAGAGCATGAAAGAAGGCATACATAGGTTTAATAAAACACACACCTAGATATAAATATTTAAATAAAATACCAAAATAATCATAAAAAATCCCTATATTTAGGCCATATATACAATGAAATATGTACACCCAAAAAAGGCCATAGTATACTTTTCTTTTTTATTTTATTTATTTTTTGGTTGAACTAGCCCAGTGACTAATTAATCGAGGGTTTCTAAGGAGATATGGGAAAAGTCCCCTAACTCACACACGCCTACGTACAATGAAAGGGTGAGGATAGCCACAATGTTTGAGTGATTTTGATAGGTGAGGCAGCTCATTATGGTGATTTTGGATAGCCAAAAAATGACTATCAGTATGATGGAGATCTTCAGCGAGTTCTTGCATAATTTTTGGCAATTTTTGTGGATGGCTTCACAATCTTCTCATTTGAAGAAATGCATCTCCTATTTTTAGAGATGGTATTCAAAAGATGTAGGAGGAGAGGATCTCCTATTTTTCGAGGTGGTATTTGAAAGATTTAGGGAGAAAAGGATCTATTTGAATCGCTTTAAGTCAATATTCATGGTTTGGAAGCGATAGCTATTGGGACATATCATGTCCAAAAATGGCATTGAGATGACTATGTTTGCAATGAAGGCCATTCCATTATATGAAGTAACCCAAAAATGAGCTACGTTTATATGGACTCCTAAATGTTAAGCCAATTTCCAGTCCCTAAAAGAGGCCATCAACATGAAATCAGTTCTTGCCAACCAAACTCGGATATTATTTTTCATGTTCATGTAGATGCTTCTGGCATGGAAATGGGAGCTGTTTTGGCCCAGCCCAATAGAAAAACTTATTATCCATTATACTTTTCTAGAAGGGTAGAGTATGGGTATATAACCACAAAAAAAGAAGAAATGGGAATGGCATTCAGTGTAGTGCCAGAAAGTTCAAACATTCTCTGTTAGGGAAGCTATTTCATTTTAATGTCAATCATTAGACTTTACTTTATCTAATTAATAAGGTTTTCATCCAAGGAAGGTTGATTAGATGGATGAGGTTTCTCTTGGAATTTGGTTTCAAGATCTTTCATAAACCTGGCAAGACTCATTGTATTGCATATTTCCTGTCCAAAAGTATGGAAGGTATCTCATTGAAATCCTTGAGAGATAAACCAGTAGATGCTAACTTATTTTAGACGATGACAAATGAGGAACCAGATCTAGAGTGGCAGGAGGTGTATGACTTTTTATAGTATGGTGGATTAACTGAATATTGTTCTCAGTCCAATAAGAAGGCTCTTCATACATACTAGGCATTGATGAAGTGTTGAGAAGATGTACATATGCAAACAAGGATGAAAGTAATCATTGATGCACACATTTGGTAGTTTTGGAGGACATTTTCTTCTGACATCACTTAATAGAAAATTTTGCGAGTAATGGTGACAGAGTATGATATCAGATGCTAGAGCTTTTTGCAAAACATGCAAAATTTTCCAGATAATGGGTAGACCCAAAGCAGTAGATATGACACCTCTAACCACCATTCAACCCTTGGGAATATTCATGAAGTGGGGTTTAAATTTCATGGGACCTTTCAAGAAATTCAAAACCAAGAAGAACAAGTTTATAATCATGGATACATTCTATGTTAGCAAATGGGTGGAGGCTAAGGAACTTCCCAATAACACAGCTAAGTCCATAGCCTGGTTCTTGTATGAACATATCATATGTTGATATGGTTGCCTGATGAAGAGAGTTTCAGCAGATCAAGGGACCCATTTCATAAATAAAATAATTTAGATCTCGATCAAAATATTTTCCATCAAGCATCAAAAGTCCACACCTTATTATACCAAATGCAATGGACAGTAGCTTGAGAGTAGCAGCAAAACCATCAAGACTACTTTGACTAAGGTTGTGTAGAAGGAACCTTACAACTAGGACGGGAAACTTCATACATCACTTTGGGCATATAGAACAATGCATAATATTACAAATGGAGTACCTTTCAAAATGGTGTATGGTATAGAAGCTGGTGTACCAATGGAATTCATTGTTCCTAGTCTTAGATTACAGCTGCTAAGAGTAGCAACAAGACCATCAAGACTATTCTGACTAAGACTATGTAGAAGGAGCCTCACAACTAGGATGAGAAACTTTAGACATCACTTTGTGCATATAGAACATTGCATAAGATTACAATTGGAATACCTTTCAAAATGGTGTATGGTATCAAAGCTAGTGTACGAATGAAATTTGTTGTTTCTAGTCTTAGATTAGAAATAGAACATGATATGGATTATAACTCAACTTTGAAAAAGAGATTGGATGAGTTACTAAAGCTGGATGAAGTCTTAGATAGAGAGTAATGTTGGAATAGGAAGTGGTGCAACAACAAAGAAAATACTGGCATGACAACAAATTGAAAGTACGAGAATTCAAAAAAGGATATCTAGTTTGCTATACCAATTGAATCCAGGCCCAGAGAAACCAAGTCTAAAGATAGCATGGTCCAGTTCTTACAAGTTTTATAGGGTGTTCTCCAATGACACAGTCAGATTGAAGGACTTGTCTGGATTGATGTTGCCTAGGATCTATAATGGGTCAAAAATTAAGGTCTATTATTTAACCCCAACAGAGCTCGAGAACAATTCTCTGAGGTACTCGAATCATCTAACTCTGAAAAATCTCCATTGGACCTATTCCTAGTTAAGTATGAAGTGGTAAAAATCAACCATATTATTCAAGCAAAGATGAGTTGAAGGTCACTAGAGTCTAGCCTCAAATGCCAGATATCCAAATGAGGTCTGAAGTAAGTAATTGTAACTGGCAAGGCATTAGTTTGTGTATTTTTTTGGGTATCCCACTGCTAATCATTATACGAAAGGGCCAATGCATGATCGCCACACCAATAACGACTGTTGTTTTCTTGAGGTGAACAAAGAGTGGAGCATTCATGGATCAAATAAGAATCACTATTCAATGAGTGGGTGAACTTGAAACCATTCAATCACCTCCTATGCACATAGAGCCTTCTACCACAAAGATTTTCCCTACAACCACTGCACACTTAAGTGCCCATGTGCATGCTTGGTTTCCATCACCAAGCTCCTCCATTGAGTTTTTATTCTTGACGCAAGCCATTTATTAGAGCTGAGAGATGGGGAAGTGAGGTACCATCTCTTCCAAAGCAATGAAATCTATTTTGGAAGAAGAAAAACATGCAATAGAAGAGATAACACGAGGCTTAGCAAAAGAAAAATCAGAAACAACAATCTCATCTCAAGCCATAGGAAAGTATTTCTTCAAGGATAGTGAGAGGGAACTACTTAAGAATTGGGGACGAACAGCTAATATAGGCATCACGAATCCCAATCAACATGGCCATCGTAGAATAGGTGGTCAAAACATTTAATGCTGATACAATTGTTGTTATGATCAATGGTCAAAATATTTTGTTAGCTGCTACTACGATCTCTCACATCTTCATACTATCTTTTGACCAAAAAGCCCAACCCTGCACTACTTATGTAATCGATAGTATCTTGAATGAAACACCTAAATCCCACAAGAAAAGAAATTTAGGTAGACAAGGGATTCCAATATCAACACTAGAACAGAAATCGGTGTACAAGTTTGTTGTTAAGACAATCATTCTAAAGAATAACCTGATTTATTTTTCTGAGAAACTCTTTAGTATGTTACTAGCCACAGAACTGAACAATAAATGCCCCATAAATCCAAAGTCTATTATGAATCACAATATAGTAACACAAAGAGACAAACTAAAAACCCAACAACTCTTCAAAGCATGGTATGTATGGGAATACTTTTACTGGATTACATGCGTATGGAACCATGTAAATGTCAAAATTATCAATCTAAGATTAGCACGAGTAGAAGGCTAGAAAATCCAGATGTTGGCCTTGACAGCAACCAAGGAACCCATTGAATCAGCCCAAACAACTAAGAAGCACACATTGGACCAAAATGCAGTAGCAACTACTGAAAAGGCTTCTAAAAAACCAAGATTGACAAAAGAAATATGGGATCATCTTAGCACCAAAACTAAGAAGATATCAAGAACATCTATAGCCATGACTATAGTACTACCAGGTACTACACTTGGGACTAACATTGACTTACAAAAGAGTCTCAAATAGACAACTAAACAATCAAAACATCTAAACAAGCTACCACTAGCATAAGGCACTAGAGACTACCATTGACTTGCAGAAGAGTCTCAATCACAATTGAATAACCAAAAACAACTAAATAAGCTACCATTGGCACAAGATAGGGCATAATAATCACCACAACGGTAGTAAAATGCTCTATAGATAGGATTCATGTCTTGGAAAATAATTGAATGGTGGGTTATTTGTGTCAGGGTAAAGGCAGTTTGCCTCTTACCTTGGTCGGATAAGCTAGAGACGTTCGATCGCCCATTACTTATACGCACCTTATTCTTTACTAGATATAAGAATAAGGGGCTCTCTCTCACACAGTTGGGCTACTCCACCCACATCCTATGTTCTCTCTCTCTCTCTCTCTCTCTCTCTCTCTCTCTCTCTCTCTCTCTCTCTCTCTCTGCATTCACACACTCACAACTGGTATTAGAGTGCATGGCCATCATGGGGAGCACGATGGCTTTGAGAGCTTCGAGGTGATAGCTTTCTTTCTCTCGATGGTGGAGAGATCAAGAAAGCTTGGAATCTTTCTGAGAATGAAATGGGAGCTTGTGAGCTCATTTGAGAGTGATGTGTACTCTTGTGGAAGCTCAAAAAAGAGTGTAGAAGATTGTGTGTAAGCAGGGATTTCATAAACTTAATCACGATCTGGTGATTACATAAATAACTATAGTATTTACACAAAAAATCATGTGATCACGTTAATTGTTAACGTGACTTTGATTTTGACCAGCAAAAACCTATAGAGCCGGTTAGCCCTCCGGGTTTTTTAATTTTCCCTGTGGGGCCCACCGTGCTTTTTTATTTTCCTGACGGGCCCACCGGGTAAATGCAGTAGCCTGGCGGGCCCACCGGGAAAATGAAAATTCCCGGTGGGAGTAGTTATATATAGTAAATATTGTGCTAACCTTGGTCTTTTAGCTAGGCAAATCCTTGGGGAGTGTATCCGAGTGCCGGGTATTGTCATCTCCTTGTGAATTGACCTAAGGTTACAGAGTCACAGGTCCTTTTTTTGGGCCGAATGTGATTCTTAATTCGGTAACCACTTCTAAAAAAATTTAGTTTGTTTACCGACATAAAGGTATGAAACCAAAACAACTGAAAACTTGGGGAATCATGCTCATTGCGAAGAAGCCATTGGTCCAAATGAGGGCTATAATTGGTTTTAGAAGATGAGCATATGTAAATGACGGTCGATAGTCAAGGGTCGGATGTCCTCTACTAGTGTACCAGGCATATAAAGATCCTTGAAGTCTTGCATTTGAGTTGATTTACAATATAAGAGCTATAATCCTTGATTGGGTTAAAAAAGCTTTTATATATTGAATTGGTTGCATGGGTGGGCTACAATCCTTCACTGGGTACAAGTTGTCCCCAATTGGGTGATTATATTGAAGATTTAGTTGCGTTAGTTCATGTATTGGTTTATACAAAGAGTGCATTATGTATTACAATAGATTATTAGTGCATGAAATGACAAATCATATATTTTATTGATTTCGTTTGTTTTTTTGTAGCAAATGAAATTAGATGTGTCTTATTGTTTGCAAATCAAAGTGGACATATAGATAATCATTATAATAATAATTGCATAGAGAGATTCATATCATTGTTATGGTTATTACGCCATGTATAGACTACATTGCAATGTGTATGGTTGCTCACAATATAGGTGATCAATATGTGGATTGACTAGCGTGCATTGAAAATCTCATATTGTGCATTATGGTTACTTTCATATTGAATGGTTTTTAAATTATAATATATATTGAAAATAAAAAAAATGGTTTCAAAACTAAATATCTTCTTCTTTTCTCTTTAGTTTTAATTTAAAAGCAATGGAGCAAAATGTGGGCACAAGTGGTATGAAGAAGCCAAAGAATAAAAAAGCTCCTGCAAAGAGTGGGATTATGCTCACAACATATGTGGCTGATATATGGAGTGGCAATGTAAATTTTGTCACACAACAAAATCTGGCGGTGCACCATGTATTAGGGATTATTTTCTGGGTAGTGCTAAAAACAGTTCTAAAAAATGTGAACATTCTCAAGCACCTGCAGTTGCAAAGCGTTTGAGAGAAGAGCTCGCCAAAAAGGGTGGCAAGAGACGACAGATATATAGCTCTGTTCCTTCGAATCAAGAGTTCCCAGAGCCAAATAGTAACTCTACAGATCCTGTAGTGATGCCAACTAACCTTGGCGAACAACCTGTGCAAGAAGAGGAAATTCCGGGCAGTGTTCCTTTTAAACGTCACAATGAAGGTAGACTTTGTCAAATGCATCAAAAATCATTACATCAAATATTTTGAGTGTAGTCTCTAGAAGAAGCACAAACAACACTCGCCAAAGCAATATTCTTTACTGGAAGTGCTTTGGTCATGGTAGGGAGTAATCATTGGAAGGCTACTTGGAAGAAAATCAGTGAGTTTGGTCCAGGATTTTCAGCTCCTACTTATCACACGATAAGAAATTTTTTCTTGGACAAATGTTACATCAAAGTCAAAGAGCGTGTTGGCAAAATAATACTTGGAAATATTTCGCTTTCAGGATGTACAATTGTGAGTGATGGCTGGTCAAATGTTCAGAGAAGACCGTTGATCAATGTAATGCTGATTTGTCCAAGGGGAGAAATGTTTATAAAGGCGATTGATAGTTGTGGTACAATTAAAAGTGGTAAATATATTTATGAGGTCTTGATTAATGTAATTAAAGAAATTGGTGTTGAACATGTCCTTCAAGTTGTGATGGACAACGCAAAGAATTGTAAAAATGCTAGTGAATTAATAAAGAAGTGCTTTCCACACATTTTTGCCAATGGTTGTAATACGCACAGCTTGTACTTGGTGCTGAAAGATTAGTACACTAGAGAAGAAACCACGTGGTTCGCCAAAATAATTGATACAGCATGTCAGGTTGTGAAATTTATCTTGAAACGAGAAAAAGTGCTCGATTTGTATAGGATGCGCATGTCAATGATGCTGAAACTTCCTGCTGAAACTCGATTCTGCACACATTTTTATACCTTGGAATCACTTCTCTGTAATAAATGTGTTGTGATTGACACATTCAATTGTGCGGCCTTTTATGAATGGCAGCTTGAGCAGAAAGAAACAGTGAAAGATAAAATTACATGTCTACGTGACAATGTAAACAAGGTTGCTTGGTGGAGGAGTGTAATGGATGCATACCATGTAATGATTCCCGTTATGTTCGCAATCCACAATCTTGATCAAAGGGCGCCAAACTTGGGCAAAGTGTGGATGACATGGTGGTCAATCCAACAGAGTCTTGAAAATTCTGAAGAGCTGAAAGAGTCTGTAATAGAGAAGGAGTGGCGATTACCATTTTCTCGCAAACAGCGGAAAATTTTGGCTAAGTATTTTCATGCAAGGTGGAAGAGTGCTCATAGTCCACTCCATAGCGTGGCTTACATGCTCGATCCAGAGTATTGCAATTTAGATCTGATGTCCAATACAGAGGTGGTCGGCGATTTCTATCACGTGGTCAACACGTTCTACTCCAACATTTAGGACCGAATTGATTGCATCAAAAAAATGAGTGCATTTAGGTTAAAAGAAGGTCCTTTTGCTAATGATTTTGTACAGCTAATGGCAAAAGAGCAACCTGCATGGAAGTGGTGAATGATGAATGGTGGAGAGCATTACTCTACCTTATGTCCTCTTGCAATGAAAGTACTCGCACAATGTGCAGCAAATTCAAGTTTAGAGAGAAACTGGAGTATGTACAAGTATGTTCACAGCACAATTCGCAACAGACTATTAGCAGACAAAGCAGAGAAATTAGTGTATATGTATTGCAACGAAAAGATACTGAATCACATCGAAAGTGCGGTCTACGAGGAAGAAATGCCAACCTGGTTGTATGATTGTCAAAATGAAGATGAAGAAGATTTCAATGTTGGTGTATCTCAATGCATTGTAGACAAAATAGAAGAGAATTTGATAATAGATGTGGAGGTTGAATTACAAGGAGAACCACAACACTCAGACTTAGAATCAGATAACAACTCAACTGATTCAATATAGCTTGAGAGTAGAATGAGTAAATGTCAAAAACCATTGTAGAAGACCTTGTATTCAAATGTGTTTTGAGTAATTACAATGCTTCATATTCTCGATAGTACATAGTTTGTCGCGATATTACATAGTTTGTCGATCTCAATTGTGCTGCCCTAAAGCAACATCTTGCTCATCAAATAGATTTCTAATTGTGCTAGGGGTATCTGGGCGTGCTTGCTTGAATTTATAGTCGTTTGCCATGCCAAACATAATATATATTCCTTATGGAATATCTTGTGAATATATTGTGCATCGACTACTGTTTTTCATCAAACGAATAAGACAAAATAGTTTATGGCCATCCCCTTCACAATCTGCACAATGCAAATTGTGTGGTATATTTTGCAAAAATATTATATGTTCACTTTGTGCAACAGCAACCAATAGACTTCTCGTCAAAGGAGACAACTGTTTCCACTCATGATTTAAGGGAGAGTTGTGTCACTTTCACCCGAGATGAGCTGGCACTAATAGTGGATGGCACCGACCTACAGTTAAAGAGAGACAAGGATATTTACACGACATAGTTGGTAGAGAAAGATGCAAAAATAACACATCTTTCTATAGCCACCTAGACACCGCAACCCTCACAAGTTCGGATGGAGAAAAGCATTCACTGCTTAAGTCAGGACGTTCAAAACCTGGCACAGCGAGTGAATCCAACACCTATACAAGGGAAACACATCAGCCACCTTGTCTTGCATCCGAAGTTGGTCCCCTTGTCTACTTCAAATGCATCCTCATCTTCCCAATGTCCAATTTGCTATAAGAATTTTGATGGATGGAGTGGATACTATACATTGACATGTGGTCACTTCCTTGATTGCCTAGACTAAAAACCTCTACATGGAAAAAAACTCACAAAGACTATGGTGTCTCTGACATTAAGAACATAGAGAAGAGATGAATGAGCACCATGACGGGCGTGTGCTATCACAAGCAAACCTCTCCTCATCAAATAAGACTCATCAGTCGACTGAACATGACACCCATGATCTCTAAGCTACAAGATGGAGATCAAACTCCTACTAGCATCAGGCACATACTAAACATCATGGAGCATAGAATACTCCCATTGGCAAAACACAAATGAATGTCACCCCCACCATGAACACCATACTGTCTCAGAGAAACAAACATGCTAAACCACTCCTTGCAAGGAGTAACAAGGCATAAAGCACTAGTGTCCAACTGCTAATTGTGAGAAAAAGTCAATGCATGTCTAGGTGAACCTGGGGTAGTAGGAGTGTCTATTACTCTCGTACTCTCACCAACAATCAATGAAAATCTCTGTTGTCTCCAATGCTTGAAACAACATCTTCTCATTTACCCGGGTCTACCACAATGCCAACAAACCATATGTCTGCACCTCTGAGGTCTTCCTGATACACCAACTTGTGTATCCAATGATGAACTATCATTGCAAGATGCCATAACTAAGCACAAAATGAGTCTATAGACCATCCCACACAAAGTGTAAATGCATTGTTCAAAAGAGCATAACCACTCAACACAATACAAAAGAAAACTAGCTGATCAAACACCTTCCACCTAAACTATGACAAACATCACATAAAGCGCATAACCCTCTGCAAAATCCATGAAGCAATCATGCATAACTAGTGACCATACGCAATGAGAGTGCAAGCAAAATGACTATCCACTTACTAGGCACAAGCTGAAATTTTGGCTATAATAGCGCTCTAGCACATGTCACAAAACACGTAAAACCTAGCAAAAATTCGATAGAGTCTCCTCTGTAATTTGAGAAAAATCTTAACCATGAAACGGCACCCAAGATGCTTCTCAAAAGAGCTCACCAGCACTCAAAAGTGCTTGAGACCATGCACCATAACCATATGCAAATCCATTTGCAAAGACCATGAACCAAAGCCCAAAAATGCTGCCATAGTATCGTGTGAAAACCTAAGAAACTTAAGCTCCACTTGTCTGCTTGGAAAACCGCGTCTCTCAAGAGACTACTTCGATGGTGTGTAAACGCCTCCGTACTTCATTGCCCAAATCTACCAAAACACTTTCAAACCACAAGCTCTTCACAAGCTGAAATTGCATCTTCAGCTTAGATTTTTTGCACCCAGCTTCAAGCACTTGCTGTGCTTCCAAAAAATGCATCAAACTCGCACACTATGAGAAAACAAAAACCTTGAAATTTCTATATACAGTTAGTCTGAGCTGAATATCAACAAAACAGTGAGGAATTTGCAAAAAATTTCTTTTGCAAAGTTGTAGACCACGTCAAATTAGAGAGGCTGTGTGGGAGGAATATTTATATATGCTTTCTACAGGCACGAAAACGAATTTGAAGACAGTGCTGCTACAAACTTTATTTTTAGGGCAATACCTTCACTTACACACGGGGATTTAATATTTACGTAATTACATCAAATTTTGTGTGATCACAAGGTCTTATTGACACATTTACATGATCACAGTAAACATGATCACACAGAACCCGGGTAGTGGTGACTTGCAAACCCACAAAATTTCCACCGGGCTTTTCAATTTTCTCGGCGGGACCATCAGGGTTTATTATTTTTCCTGCGGGCCCGTCAAGAATACTGAAAAGCCCGGCGAGCTGTTAGCATTATATATACGTGGGCTCGATCGGGCCCATTGGGTGTATTAGTGCTAGTCTTGCTTTCGTCTTCTGAGAGAGAGAGAGAGAGAGAGAGAGAGAGAGAGAGAGAGAGAGAGAGAGAGAGAGAGAGAGAGAGAGAGCGCTTGCGACCACCTTTGCAGGTACATCGAGAGGAGAGAGGAGAGAGGGAGAGAGGGGGTCGTGTGGGAGCGTGCTCT
This sequence comes from Adiantum capillus-veneris, assembly GCF_014529385.1. NCBI lineage: Eukaryota > Viridiplantae > Streptophyta > Polypodiopsida > Polypodiales > Pteridaceae > Adiantum > Adiantum capillus-veneris. Next base: position 74,766,290 of record NC_140947.1, read on the forward strand.
GCGTCGTAGTGTGTGAGAGCACAACAGAGTACCTGACCACATGATCCCGGTATGTGTTGTGTGTGTGTATGCGTTGTGTGGTAGCGTACCTTTTGTCATAGTGCACAGCAGTAATAAGGTACCTTACCACACAATGGGAGTGTGTGTGTAAGCTGTTCTACAAAACAATGCTTATCACGGGGGCATCATCTCCATGACGCGGGGAAGATGGTGTCCTTGTTGTAAGTATTGGCTTACTCTCTGGGTACCACGTCGGTAACGCGGTGAATCTAGTATCCTTATGGTAAGTCAACTTCCCTTCCCCTTTCCCAAAAAACATATGGGCATCAGTCGGTAACGCAGCGACATGATGTTCGTATGTAGGCCATTGTTTTTCCTTAGATTCAGGCGGCACTCGATCGGTAATGCGGCTAATAGAGTGTCGTTTGTTAGAAGCATATTTTTTTGCATAAATATGTTGTTTAGGTCATTAACCCGGCCGTACAAACGTCATATAATTTGTATGTGCACGTGCAGTAAATTTTTCAAGTATTAAGTATATGAAATACTTGGTTGGTAATGCGGCTGTGAAGAGTATTTCATATACAAAATGTATGAATTGTTTGATTTTGTTGTTTTTAACTGTCCATTTGAAATTATATACTAGCTAATCACATTCAAAAGAATACCTTATTCATCAATCATCGCTATTTTAAATGTTCCATTTATATAGAATACTTTATTCATCAATCATCACTATTTTAAATGTTCCATTTATATATAATACTTTATCCATCAATCATCGCTATTTTAAATGCTTCATTTATATAGAATACTTTATTTATCAATCATCGCTATTTTAAATGTTCCATTTATATAAATTACATGTAAAAAAATATTTGCACACAAATTGCAAGTTTAATATTCGTTTTCAATCTTTTTAAAGGACTCTCAAGCATTATCGCTATTTTTAATGCTTCATTTACATAAATTTTGCATATCCTCTAGCATCCTAGTTGCCTACACAACTCAATGTTCCACAATTTGCACTTTGAAAGGTGTTGGTTTTAGGTTTGCAAGACCCATTCTTTGCTAAAGATGTACCCCCAAGATATTTACTCGTGCTCCCCCCTCCAGTATGACACCAGATAGTGGCTCCCACTATTTTCTAACCTTATAGTCCACTTGGATCATCGGCACTTCATCATATTGAACAACATCTAAATCAATTACTCTGGCCTCCGCTTCAGCCTTCCTTCGCTGTCTAATGAACTTTGCTGCTTCAAGTAGAGTTTTTCTATTATCTTCTAGTTCAGTTGTGAGTTTCTGAATTCTGTCACAAATCTTGACATGTATTTCCTCTCTATCTTGGTTGGAGTTATTGTCCGAACTTGAAGAATCAACAGTATCTGCACAGTGCCATTCCTCTGCTTTGGTACCTATAGCGCTTCCTTCAGTGTTTTTGGTTGCCACTATTTCAGATTTATCCTTCCCTAGTCCTTGAGCTGCAGCCAACGTGGTTTCAGGAATCCAAGACCCCAACTGATCTGGTTGTGTTGAAGATTGGGCTGGTATCTTGTGAATGACTCGGGCATCAGAACTTTCTGGCTTCTCTGGCAACCTCTTGGCTAAATCTGCTGTGATTTTAGCCGCTAGTTCTCTCTTCTCCTGCCATTCATCAACTTCCTTTTCTTTACCCTTTTCCTTCCACACCTCTCCCTCTTGAGCCCATTTGCTACTTTTAGGACTTACTGTTTTTTTCGGCTCCTCTCGAATTTCCTCAATGACCACCCCTTTGCTGCATGTTACTGCACGTGTAGGAACTGGCTCTGGGGCCTTTGCCTCAGTAGCCGCGGTAGAGGTGTTTTTGGACATTGAGACACAAAATGCCCATACTTACCACAAATGTAACAATTTAGAATTCTGTTCTAGATATTACCACGTCCCCGTCCTCTACGAGCACCTCCCTGGTACCTGCCTCACCCAGTACCAATACCACTAGTAGCTGGTTTCTCCTCTTGGGGTATACTGGTTGTTTCCACTCTAACTGGTTCAGCATTAGTGAACGCTACGACATACAAATCTTTGCCCTTCTTAAAGTGATGGATACAAATGCCACAATTATTCCATAAATGACCATATGATTTATAGCAGGTACATTGTGGACATTCATTGGAATATGATCTTTAAATTTACATTTTGAACACCAAGTTTCCATTCTTCTAACTGATTGTCTGGTCTAGCTGATCTTAGCCATCTGCCAGGCCATTTCATCAATCTTCCTGGACCAAGACCCCTTCTTGGTTTTGTCCTTGCTTTTTTCCTCTGAGCTGCTTTCAGAACTACTGGAGGTCTTACTGGAATCAGAATTTTCAGTGGAAGAACTACTAGTACCGGACCCCCTCCTCTTGTGACTCCTCTCTTTCTTTGCCTGTTGATCTAGCTTCAGGGCGTGCTGCACCAAATCATTGAATTTCTTTGTTGAAGCAGGTTCTTCTTGTGGAACCCATTTAAAAACCATGCCCCTAGCCTCTTTTCTGATGGAGGCTCCTCCAGCTGCTTGGTTAGCTCCTTAATTTTTTCAACATAACTTCTGATTGATAGTTTTTCTTGCTTTATCTTATCCAATTCACAGAGGATATCTCCATCTCCTTTGTTTTTTGAATATTGTAGTTTGAAAGCTTTGAGTAATTTATTGTATGATCTGAGTTGGCAAGCTGGGTAATGGTAGTATCATTTGCTTGTGTTAAGGCGGTTACGCCGCTAGCGGAAGCTAAATAGCGAGAACTCAACCAACAACAGAATTTGTCAGACGAGGACGGAGCTTGACTCGCAGGCGCATGGAAACAACTAGGTGGGTGTCAAATCACCTACTCGACCTTCTAATGACAATCACTACTAAGGAAATCAAATCTAAGTTCTAAAATACGCAAGTGACTGAAATCCGTACTACGAACGAATGCTATACGAAACAGGATCTAGAATCATCGAATCGATCTCAAACTCAAGGGGAAGTCTATGCACTAGGTAAGAACAACACCCTAAAGACTTGAACTGCAAAATCAACCTATAACCACTCCGTGCGGTAAACGCATATGAAGACAGGCCGAAAAATACAGGTGACCGAAACTTGACCCCGATGGTACTAATGTGTAGCTCTACTCGTTGTGGTTCTATAGATATGCTGCACGCTCTATTCCGACACATGAGTTGAAAGAAAACTCACACCAAAGCTCGTAGGAACTTACCACACGTAGAAGCCGATAGCGCGCACTCTTGGTATCTGTGCGTAGCTCTCACCGTTGCTAACACAATGGCGGTGTCGCTTCTCCAATGGCAGCCCCGTAGCTCGCGTAGCAAGGAGATAAGACTCTCTCTCTCTCTCTCTCTCTCTCTCTCTCTCTCTCTCTCTCTCTCTCTCTCTCTCTCTCTCTCTCTCTCTCTCTCTCTCTCTCTCTCTCTCTCTCTCTCTCTCAGACACAGTCACGGCGCTCAAAAACTCACTTTGATTAATGATTGAATCTCCCTTAGGTTACAAAACTTTGGTTTATATACCTCAGCCTTGGAGGTGAGAACATCTCTAATTATTTACATCAGCAGGTGAAATTACGTCGGGATTACAGACTGGAAACTCAATTGAGTCCCATTACTTAGTGAATGGCTCAAATCAAAATTAATGTCGGAAAGACATTTATTACAATCAATGGTTACAAAATGATGGGTGTGAGCAAAAATGCGGGTGTGATCCTCTGCTGGCTCAACACTCCCCCCCTCCGCGTTCATGTCGTCCCTGACATGACTTTGAGGCTTGATCCATAGAGTCCTGTCGTCTTGAGCATCTGCAAATGTGATTCGTAGCGTAGGTTGCCGATGGTCAAGGTTGGGCCGAATATTTTGCTTTCGTGAGTGAAAAAGCCAGTGTAGAAAGCTTCTTCGAATGTTTGCATGTGGAAGCTAGGCAAAAACATAATTCTTTGGTATAAGAGATGTAACACCTTTGGTGATGGCTGCAATGAAAGATCATACATCATATCCGTCACTGTGTCGGCCGTCGATAGTAGACTCGAGGTCGTGGCTTTATCTGGCGCGAACACTTCAATGCATGCTAAGAGAGTCCTGCAGATTTTCTTTAGCATCTGACACGAAAGGTCAGGAGAGCCAGTAAAGAGTTTGATGGTGTTCGTTAGGATTTTCATCATGTAGGCTTTACCTATTCTCTCTCTTGCCTTTGGTCCTGGCATCCTTGGGTAATTAAGCCAATTTGGCTTCTTTTCTACAATCCTGCCATGCTCTTTCCAGCTTCTGACTCTTGGCACCGGGCAGAAGGTTGCATCCTCCCGAATCTCTTTTGGAGCCTCTACCAAGTAGATGAGGTAGGCTGGGTATTTGTTCAGCCAACCCTTTCTCCATCTAGGTTGAGAATCTACAATCTTCTTTGATTGTTCATCCTTTGTGATGTCGCCTTCATAAAGAGCGACATACTGCTCCTCCTCTATTCTCTTTTTCGTCTTTATCACTTCAAATTTCATTAGAGGGAAAGGCAGGCTGGGTTGCATCCACTCTGCGTGGAGCACTTTTGTGTCTAAACCTTGAAGTCTAATGGAGATGAGGAGTCTCCTTTCCCATTCCATTTCCGCCTTGGCACTTTCCTCTGTTGACTTTTCTATTTGGTCCTGGAGCCTTTGTTCTTCTTCTTCAGAGATTCCTGAAGTCGAGGCCACTTCTTGAACTGGGGCTGGATCTTCAATTGTGGTTGCCTCTCCAGTTTCTGGTAGCTCTATGGCTGCTCCCCCTGCTTCTTCTTGTGGTGGCTCTGTTTCTCTTCTTTGTTGCTCTTGGAGGTCTTGGAGCTGTTTGCGGAGGGCCTCATTTTCTGTCCTTAGTGTTTGGTTTTCTGATGTGAGCCTCTCCTCTGCATCCAATGATCCCTCCGCCATGTGCAATCTTTGCACTTGCTCTAACCTCAGCTCTCTTTGCAGACTTCTGACCTGATCTTCCAGAGCTGGTACGAGGGCTCCCTCTTGTTCTGTTCCTGCTCTGCTAGCTCTAGGGGTGGTCCTAAGTCTCGTGATTGTCCTTTCTTGAAGTTCGACTCTTTCCCTCAGCTCAATGAGCTCATCCTTGGCTGCCTCCAGCTCATCTTCTATTCGCTCCTTTGCTTCCTGTGAACTTGTTACCTCTCTGTTGAGCCAGCAGAGGATCCCAACCACATTTTTGCTCACACCCATCATTTTGTAACCATTGATTGTAATAAATGTCTTTCCGACATTAATTTTCATTTGAGCCATTCATTAAGTAACGGGACTCAATTGAGTTTCGAGCCTGTAATCCCGACGTAATTTCACCTGCTGATGTAAATAATTAGAGATGTTCTCACCTCCGAGGCTGAGGTATATAAGCCAAAGTTTTGTAACCTAAGGGAGGATTCAATTATTAATCAAAGTGAGTTTTTGAGCGCGGGACTGTGTCTGAGAGAGAGAGAGAGAGAGAGAGAGAATCTTATCTCCTTGCTACGCGAGCTACGGGGCCGCCATTTGAGAAGCGACACCACCATTGTGTTAGCAACGGTGAGAGCTACGTACAGATACCAAGAGTGCGCGCTATCGGCTTCTATGTGTGGTAAGTTCCTACGAGCTTCGGTGTGAGTTTTCTTCCAACTCGTGTGTCGAAATAGAGCGTGCAGCATATCTATAGAACCACAACGAGTAGAGCTACACATTAGTACCATCGGGGTCAAGTTTCAGTCACCTGTATTTTTCGGCCTGTCTTCATACGCGTTTACCGCACGGAGTGGTTATAGGTTGATTTTGCAGTTCAAGTCTTTAGGGTGTTGTTCTTACCTAGTGTATAGACTTCCCCTTGAGTTTGAGATCGATTCGATGATTCTAGATCCTGTTTCGTATAGCATTCGTTCGTAGTACGGATTTCAGTCACTTGCGTGTTTTAGAACTTAGATTTGATTTCCTTAGTAGTGATTGTCATTAGAAGGTCGAGTAGGTGATTTGACACCCACCTAGTTGTTTCCATGCGCCTGCGGGTCAAGCTCCGTCCTCGTCTGACAAATTCTGTTGTTGGTTGAGTTCTCGCTATTTAGCTTCCGCTAGTGGCGTAACCGCCTTAACATTTGGCGCCGCTGCCGGGGACGAGAGCCCTAAGTAGGTGACCTTAGACTAATCCTACGAGGTGAGTCGTATAAACTACTTTGTATACTTTAGTTAGAAAAGATCTAGGAGTGGTGGACTCCGAAGGTCTCGAGAGATACTAGGAAGTGGGGTATTCCTGGGTCTTCCGTGTTGACAGTATTTTTAGTTTAGCTTAGATTAGATTGTTTTTTATGGTGTTTAAGTGGTTGTTGACATAAAAAGCATTTGCTACTCCTTGTGTGGTAGTAAATCTCTTTATATTTTCAATTGCAAAAAATCCATTTTATGATTAGAAGTAGCTTAGGTAGGGCCTGATTTGATCCTGATCTAGAGCTATCAATTGGTGTTCTATTTTCTTGATGTGTTTGATTGCATGTTAGATCACTGAAAAAGTCGCTTTGGTAGTGAAATATGCAATAAACAAAGTTCAGAAAAATTTTCTGTGTAACTGATTGTTGCTGAGCACTTAAAAGAGCTATTGGAAGAGTTCTGTGCTGAAAAACTGGAAATCTGCAACTTTAGACATCATACGCGTATGATATCTTAGGACCTAAACAGAGACAAAAATTGAAAATTTGACATTGCCAGAGTGTTTAGAAGGGGGGCTTTACCCTAAGATCAACTAAAAACAAGAACATTAACACTCAAAAAAACCCAAAAAGACAAGTCGAAGTACAAGAAACGCAAAGAATAGGAAATTTTGGATTCAAATCTTGTTTTTACATTCAGGCCTGACAAAAACACTTGAAATTCAATTATAAACATTGGAGAAGGCTTAAAACCAAAAATAGTCAAAATCTGGGACAAAAGACATCATACGCGTATAATGTCTTTTGGTACTTCCACTGCTTATTTTTGATATCTGACCTGACGAGATTGTTACAGGCACTGTAGGAAGCATAAATATCAAGTTTGGACCCAAATTGATGAAAAAGACATCATACGCGTATGATGTCTTTGACCTAATTTTGGACATATTTGATACTTTGCTAACACAGATCCATTGTAATAGCTGTCTAGAGGTTATATTTCAAGTTTCATCCCATTTGGATCACAATTGACCCAAAAAACAAGTCAAAAGCGGAAAATTGCCAAGAAAAGCCTAAATTAGCCATAACTTGCTCAAACAGAGTTCAAACTGAATTTTGTGAGTGAACAGAGCATAAAGGGGTCACTGAGAGTGAGCATAACCAAAATAGTCAAAATCTGTGAAAAAAAGACATCATACGCGTATAATGTCTTTTTCAGCATAACAGTAACAAAATTCTCACTTGATGAAACAGAAGTTGTCCCACTGACAAGATTAAACAATTGACAAAGAATCAATCAGTTTGGATCAATTCTGACCACAAAAACCTGGGAAAACAAATTGCCGAGACGGAAAAGTTAAAGTCCTTTAGGGGAATTGATGAATTTGAGATCGGGCAGGAATCTCCGGATAATCAACCAAAACAAGGGGAACCAGCAAGTGTCATATCAACCGAGGGAAGTGTAAACCAAAGTTGGGTGCAACCATTAGAGCCGATCTTTGAAGGAAGTGTCTCTGATACTTCTTCGGAGAGATCTTACGAGATTTTCACCGAAAACTTGGAACACTTGAACCTGAACAACAGAGAAAATATGGCAGCAGGATCATCAAACCCTTCCGCCACCATGAAGCTATTGTTCATAAAATACCAGTACGACAATGAGCAAGGTGCCAAGATCTACAAAGATGGAATGGACCGCTATTGTGTAAAGATAGAAGATAGACCTAGTGAGTTCAAGGACTTAGTGCCTGTGAGCTATAGCGGAGATAGATATCTAGATGACGAGGGTACCATGTACTTGGTAGTCCTAAACCCTAACATTGTGGACAAGTGGGGATTGATGGGCACCAAAGCCAAAATAGATGAAGAACTTGAGGAGAAAGCACCAATAATGAACTTCCCTAATGCGAGGTTAAGAAGAGAGAATGAAACTACAAGGATCAACACTGATAACATCTATGTGGGGTTGTACAAATATAATAATGGGGAGCAAGATCTCTATTATAGATGTGAAGAACCCTACACCGGAGAGTTGACAGACCAAAAGACTTTATGTCTTTACCTACACAGAGGGATCGGAAGTGAAAATTGCCGCTTACGATAAGTATGGCAGGCAATACTCAACAATGGGCAAGAAAGAATTAGAAGGATATACATACTTTGGGGGACCACTACATCAGTATTATGTTACTTCTAGCTCACATAGACCAGCACCAACAAATGGAGTGCAAAACTCAATGACAACAGGAGGACAAAGAACTCAGGTTGCTGACTCTTTCAGTCAACCTTGGGACTCGAAGCCCGGACCAATGGGATCATTACATTCCAGAGAGTCAATGGAGACGAATCGAGGTAGTGCAGTTCCAATCCCCACCTATACCACTCCAGGTCCAAGGTTTGAAGCGGAACCATCACATTTACCTCCCAGTAGTAGATTCAGGGCAGAGGAACCGACAAGGGTAACCCATGAAGTCCATGATGCTAGAGAAAGCTTTAGCCGGGACACAGGAGCAATGAGATTGGTAGCAGATCATAGACGTATGAGACCATCTCAAGTAGCCAAGTGTATGCCAAAGAAGTATGGTGGTTCAGGAGATCCGTATGCACATGTGTCACTCTTTAAGCAAGTCTTAAGAGCTGAGCAGATAACAGATTTCCATACACAATACGAGGGATTTGGTCTTACTCTAGAAGGTACTGCATTGACATGGTTTCAACCAATGAACATAGGGGGATTCCATGACATTGACCATTTGCTAAGAGAGTTTGCTGAGGAATTCTCAAAACGAGGGATTAAGCACAATACGGTCTCACAAATATATGCTTTTAAACAGAGAGAACACGAAAAGTGAAGGAAGCTTCACTTCGCTTCAAACAATACATTGAGAGATGTCCAGTACGTGAACGACCACAAGATGACAGACTATCTGTTCTCTTTATTGAGGGACTGAGGAACGACACTCTCAAAAGGACTTGCACTTGAAAGCTTGTACAAGTTTCGAGCAAGTAACGAGAGAGGCATTGTACTTAGTGGATAACTGTACGGTTTATGGAGAGGTGTCAGCGGATACAGATTTTGCATCCAGTAGCTCCTCCTCCGTAGCGAGCGAGACTACCACTAAAAAGAATGTTCAAACAACAACCATGCCAAATGTAGAGCAAATGATAGAAGATGCTCTAAAAAGGATGGCACCATACCAAAAACCATTGCCAAAAACACTGAAATGGTGTGCTATTGAACAAAAATGGACAAATCATCCAACAGAGGAGTGTTATTACAACAAAGGGTATGTAAGGGAGCGCCAGTATGCACCTCCTGCTCAATTAGCACCACCTCAAGTACATCCAGTACCTCGATACCCAACGGGAAATGTACCTGGACCTATGGGGATAGAAAGACCGCAACCGGTATTGGGACAACAACCACCTTTACCAGGAGCAAGACCAGTGGGCATTAGATATGCACCAACCTTAGAGAATCAGGAAGAACAAGCCTTAGTGCCTGTTCAAGCCTATTACGAAGAATCGGGTGCACACATGTCTCCGACAGTTTATTACCCACCAGAAGAACCAAAACAACCAGAACCATGGGGCATGATGGGGAATGTTGGAATACCAACAATTACAAGTGCTTCTGATGAAGAGAGATACAATTTGGACGCAAGAACCTTGATGTTCATAGCTCATGGAGGGTTAACAGGACAAAGACCATCCTATCCACAAAGGACGAATCAAGCGGGACCAAGACCAGCACTAGGACCCTGTTACAAGTGTGGAGGTGACCATCTGATGAATGTTTGCCCACATACGGAAATCATTAGAATTAACGCTTATTGCACTGAGTGTGGGGTTACTCACTTCATTGAGGATTGTTCAAAGAATCCAAACAAAGTGCAAAAGACGACATTGAATATGCTAGAAACTATTCCTACCAGCAGTGGGTCTGAAAATGAAACTCTGATACCAACGCAAGTTGTTACTAGAGCTCAAGCTAAGAAAACCACTAGAGAACCTGAGAATGGAAAGTTAGCGACTGAAGTGGTTAGTCAAGGACCGCGGAGTCAGAAAAACACATGGAAAGCTAGAAAAGCACGCATGAAGTTGAGAAAAGAACGTGAAGACGCTATTCTAGCTGAGGAACTAAAGCAAACTAAAGCTAGATTAGAAAAACTTGAGAGTCAAAACGGGAAACGAGAGATGAGCCCGGAAAGAACGAAACAAAAGAGTATCAAAGAAACAACGAGCTTAAGCTCAGGGGGATCAGTGCTAGTCGACAAGGTACACGAACCATTGGACGCACTGATGAGAGCTTACGAAGCTAGGTTAAAGAACAACCAAACACAAGAACAGAGGTGGATGACATACCCAAACGCGGAATTGGAAAAGCAGAGACTTGAAATGTGCCAGAGAATGATCGAGACTGCACAAGCCTTATTAGAACCACCAAAAGAAACAATGAATTGTGGAAAGGAAAACCCAATTCAGCAAGAGACTATCGTTTCACGGGTAGCTGAAAAGACTCCCAGTGCACAAAAGCCTGAAAATACACAAAAGGATGACCGCATAGTATTGAACACAACCGATCAGGAGATAGAGAGTTTTCATCCAGTCATACAGAGGATTTACGAAAAAGATGAGGATTACAATGAATTTTGGAAACAAGTGAGAGAGGCAAACTTTGCAAACGAGCTAAGTTGCCAAGCTAATCAGACAAATTGGGAAAAGGACATCAGGAATCCTCCCATAGTGGAATTTGAGGCAGGATCTCAAGTGGACTTGGATCTGCAATCTTACTGGGGAGATGGGGGCTCTGTTAGAACAATGGAGAGCAAACCTCATTCACTGAAAACCTTACCTTCATACTTAGGAGAGTATGAAGCAAAATCCGAGATTAGAGCACTTCCCTCACGAAAAATCTCATCAGAAAAAGTCATGGACTCGCAAGGATTGATAGAGATTTTGTCAACACCAGTGACATGCACTATCACTCTAGCTGAGCTTTTGAGGCTAAGACCACATATGTGGACCACTGTAGGAAAATGCTTGGAGAAATTCGGGATAAAAGATCCAACATCGAGATTGCAAGAGAGCATGGAGGAGCTGAGCAAGCCACAAAAGAACGCTAAGCCTGTACCCTTAAACAAGGTCGGAGAGTATTGCGAAGGTGAAGAGGGGAATACAACCTTACCAGTTGAATTCCAAGGAGTGAACACAATGGCAATACTAGACAGCGGAGCTGGGGTAGCCATTGCTACAAAAGAAATCTGGAAAAAATGGGGGAAACCAGCAATAAGGAAGACTAGGTTGAAACTCCAATTAGCAGATGGACACATGGAGAAACCTATGGGGTTATTAGAGAAAGTTGTAGTGACTTCTTGCGGCATTGAATACGAACATACTTTTGCTATTGTCGATTTTGGCAAGGAGAATAACTATGATATCATACTGGGAAGACCATTCATGAGACAGTTGAAAATGGTCCAGGATTGGGGCTACGATCACATATACCTGAGAAATATGGAAACCACTACACGTGTGAACCTGAAAGACCATAGCTACAAAGATGTGAACCGAACACCGGTAGAGGAGTTTGATTCAGCTACTTTGGCGGGATCCGAATTTCCAGCTTGGTTAGGTAAACCCAAGGAGTTATGGATGTGTGGAGCTTCGAAATGTGGAAGTCTGAAACGAGAAGAATGTGTTTTAGAAAGGGCTATCGAAGACGAAACTTATATAGGAGAACCCTTTCCAGAGGACACGTTTGAACCATTAGAATGGACACACATTCTAGCAACCCTAGATGTTTGTGCAATTCCGGATGGTCCCACAACAAAATTTTGCGACAAGGACGGGTACGACGTGGTTCCGTATTTCATGTTGAGAACTGTACTCGAAAAAGAAACTGAAAAAAACGATACACTGAAAAAAGAAGATGAAGAAGAGGTGTTTCACGACATTCCCAATCATCCAGAGTGGGGAAATGAAGCAGACAACGAGTCAACGGACAATTCAAGCGGAAACGAAGAAACTATAACGGATGTCCGATTTTATGATTTTCCGAACCAAACTAAACAACGCCAGAAACACTATAGAGCAAAGAAAAAAACAAAAGGGGTTAGAACCAATCCGATGCCTAGAATAAGAGGAAAAAATCAATTCCTAATGCTAGTAAAGGCTGAAGATTGTGTTAAGGATAAGATTTCTGGAAGAATGAGAGGCAGTGATCAAAAGAGCTTACGAAAAGACAAAAGAGGCTCAAGAAATCAAGTTCAAAATAATGGAACGAAAACTGAAACAGAAAAATCAGAAAAGAACAAGCGCAACAGAGAACACACGGAGTCCAAGTAGAACGTAGAAACAAGTACAGAGAGCTCAAGAAAACTCTGAAAGAAGTTTGGACTACAGAAATTGAGAGTGGAGAGGACAAAAACGCCAAAATCAAGGAAAACATGGATGTTCCCTCTCACTATAGGAAATTCACAATAGAGGATAGGAAGGTGATATTAACCCCACCTATTCGAGAGAGGAAGGAGAACGAATCTTATGACGGACCGGAGGATGCAAAAAAAGTTGATTTAGCAGCTCCAGGTGAGCCACCTAGACCGGTGTACATAGCCACAGATTTGTCTCCAGGCGAGGAAGAGAGACTTTTGAGTCTTCTCAGAGAGTATAGGGATGTGTTTGCATGGTCTTATAAGGACTTAAAGGGAGTTGACCCATCGATATGCCAACACACAATCCCACTGAAACAAGACGCAAAGCCTAGCAGACAGAGACCATACACATATAATGATACGTTTGCTAAGCGAATCAAAGAAGAGATAGATAAGCTAATGGAAGCTGAATTCATATACGAGATTGAACACACTGATTGGGTATCTCCGATTGTGGTAGTACCTAAGAAGAACGGAAAACTCCGAGTGTGTGTCAACTAAAGAAAGTGAATGCTGCAACAATCAGGGACAATTATCCCCTGCCGATAACTGATCATGTTCTAGAGCGTGTATCAGGGAAAACAGCATACTCCTTTCTTGATGGTTTTTCAGGATATAACCAGCTAGCCATAGCATGGAAGATCAACATAAAACAGCTTTTGCAACGGAGTGGGGAATTTATGCTTATCGGGTTATGCCTTTTGGTCTAACCAATGCTCCCGCAACCTTCCAGAGGCTGATGACGCATGCTTTCAAAGAATACTTAAGGCTGTTTCTCAAAATATACATGGATGACTTATGTGTACATTCTCTACTGAGAGATGAGCATCTAGAACACCTAAGAAAAGTATTTGAGAAATGTAGGACATATCGCATTTGTCTCAATCCTGAGAAATGTGTGTTTATGGTCCGACAGGGCAGAATTCTGGGACATATTGTCTCACAAAACGGAATATCCACGGATTTAGAGAAGATAAAAGTTATAGTGGATATGCCTAGACCAACCAATGCGAAACAAGTACAGAGCTTTATGGGACATTGTGGATATTATAGACGATTCATTTACATGTACGCTATAATAGGCCAACCACTTTACAGGCTAATAGTGAACTTTGAATGGACAGAGGAGTGTGAGGAATCATTCAAGAAATTGAAAGAGGCACTCATTACTGCTCCAGTCTTGAAATCACCAGATTGGGAGAAGATATTCCATGTGCACATAGATGCTTCGGCATATGCAATAGGATGCATTCTGGCTCAGCCAGAAGAAGGAAACATGGATTTTCCTATCTGTTACGCCAGTCGACAGCTCAACAATGCAGAGAAGAATTACACCACAACAGAGCGAGAAGGATTAGGAATGATCTATGCTGTGAAGAAATTTCGGCATTATCTTCTAGCCAACAAGTTTGTGTTTTTTACGGATCACCAAGCCTTGCTCTACCTAGTGAATAAACCATGCAATACCGGGAGAATAGTGAGATGGTTCATTATCTTACTGGAATTCGACTTCACGGTAGTAGTAAAGAAAGGAAAAACACATCTTAGAGCTGATCATCTTTCGCGATTGACGAATGGAGAAGACCCTATAGGAGTAGATGACGACATGCCAGACGCGTACTTGTTCAACATAGAAATGATACCTAAGTGGTCTCAAAATGTCGTTGACCTATTAACCTATGGAGGAGAGTTCGATAGAAGAAATACAACCTGAAACATATTGCTATTCAGCAATCCAAGAATCTTCAATTGATTGCAGGAAGGTTGTATCAATTGGGAAATGATCATGTTTTACGACTATGCATCAATCCTGAGGAATATAATATATATCTGCGCGAAGCACATGTTCAGGAATGTGCATTTCATTGTTCAAGAAGGAACACATATAGGAATTTGTTACAATTGGGAGTCTATTGGCCAGGAATGAAAGAAAGCGTACATGAATATGTCACTGTATGTATTGTATGTTCATCAAAACCGCCAGCCGAGTATTCAACATTATATCAGATAATGATCGCTCCAGAATGGAGTCAGTATATTGTTGAATATCTCACAAATAGAACTTTCCCAGAAGGAACGTCAAAAGCTCGTCAGAAATCTGTAGAGACAGAAGCTAGAGATTACGCTTTAATAGGAGATCAACTCTATAAGAGAGGTAAAGACAACCAGCTTAGGATTTGCGCATCAGAGTCTGAGTATGTGATAATCCTGAGCAAGCTCATGGAGGAGTAGGTGGAGGCCATTTCTCAGGTGATAAGACAGCAAAACTTGTCTTAGCCGCAGGAATATGGTGGCCAACATTACATATGGACGCTGAGGAATACGTTAAACGGTGTGATGACTGTCAGCGGACCAAAGTACCACTTAAAAGAGATGATATGCCGCTTAGACCAATGATGGGGGCAAGAGCTTTTGCAAAATGGGGGATTGATTATGTCGGACCCATTTCACCTCCTGCATATAAGACTCATGCACAATACATCGTTGTGGCTACAGACTATCTAACAAAGTGGGTCGAAGCAAAGGCAACTCAAAAAGCAGATGCCAGGACCACGGCACAATTTCTGTATGAATACGTCTTTGTACGATATGGATTGCCAATAGAAATTGTGAGTGATCGAGGCACACATTTCATAAATGAAGTGATAAAGATCCTTCTAGATGAATTCATGGTAATCCATAGGAAATCAGCCCCGTATCATCCACAAGCAAACGGACAAGCTGAAGCAACAAACAAAACCATATGCACGGTCCTCACGAAGATTGTATCTGAGTCGAGAACTGACTGGGACCAAAAGTTACATTCAACATTATGGGCATATAGGGTGCGTATAAAACATCCATAGGAACGACCCCATATAACATGGTTTTTGGGCTAAATGCTATCTTGCCAATAGAATTCTTGATTTCAACCTTAAGGGTGGCTAAGGATCTAGAGTGGACAGGGCACGAGCTCTCTGATAGAATAGATGACCTGGAAAAGCTAGATGAGCTTCGCCTAAAAGCAGTAGCTTCCATCTACGCTCAAAAAAGGCGACAAAAGGAATTTTTTGATAAGCATGTGCGGACTAAAGAGTTTAAAGTTGGGGACTATGTCCTAGTTTACACTCTGAAACAGCATGCTAAGAAGCTTAAAAAGCGAGGGATGGGACCTCTGGTGATTAAAGATCTATCACCAAGTGGAGCCGTCAAGCTTGCTACATTAGACGGAGAAGAAATGCCCAATTGGATTAGTGGATGCAGAGTGAAAAAGTATCTGTTGCCGCTAACACAAGACATGCTTCTCAAAATACATCAAGAAAAGCTGCGTGTCCAGAAAAAGAAAAAGATTGAGGAGGAAGCGCAAGCCGAGGCGAAGGAAAGAATGGAGAAAAGAAGACTACTGCGTCAGAAACAGCGCAATGAAGGAGCAATACGAATAAACGCAGTCAGTATAACAGAAATGGATAATGACAAAGAAGAACCCATCATTGAATGCAAAGTAGGAACCAACCAAATCAAAGCCAGAGCACTATTGGATTCAGGAGCTCAAGCTAACCTACTTTCACTCAGTTTGTATAGACAATTGACAAATGACACTAAACTACAAACTGCCAAGCAAGAGTTAAAGAGTTACTCTGAGAATTCAATCAAAACTGTCGGATGCACAGTTTTACATATACAGATTAACCAATATGTGTATCCTCATATGTTTTACGTGGTTGAAGACCAAGCTACACAACATCCATTATTGCTAGGACAACCATGGCAGAAGCAATACAATGCAATGATTGACTGGAGTTCTAAATCAGTGCTTATCAAATACGAAGGTGAAAGTCAATCAGTTAAGTTCACCAAAGGAGCAGAGCCAACTCCAAAGGAGAATCCACGGACAAGGGCAAACAACAAACAGAGAAAAAGAAGAAGCAATGGCAACCAAAAGTTTCTATACAACTGGATTGCTCTTCGACGAGGAACTCTCAACATTGGATAAGGAAGACAAGCAATAATATAACAGCTCAACCTTGGGAAAAAACGGAGTCAACGTTGGTATGGAGACCAAAAAAGGTAATGCCAGAAAACACAAACAGAGTCTTCAATACCAGACAACAGAGTGATCCCCGACAATCAAGGACAGTGAAACAGATCTGGATTCCAAAGAAGTTCATGACGGCACAAAGCTACAGCAAGCAAATTTGGATCCCAAAGATTTGTAAACAGGAACTCCCTTCAATACAATCAACGGAAACTCCTAGGTATTTCAAGGCGAGGAAATCAACACACAGAACAAAGCAGGTTTGGGTCGCAAAGAGTTTGTGGCAAGCACAAGCAAAGCGGAAGCAGATTTGGATTGTAAAAAAGACAACAAGGTAACGAAGAATCCATCTACTGATTCTACTACCGAAGTGCCAAAACCAACCCAAAACCCGACCACCAATCCTTCAATCAAACAAAGAGCAGCTTTATTGGAAAGACTGTTGTATCATCGCTCTACAATTGCATTGGGAACTTATGACCAAAACAACTACAATGCTTCACCCACAGACACTTCATAGTCGTCCGGGAGGACTCAGACTAGGAGGGGGGGAGGTATACAGGAGCTACAAAGCAGCTACAAGCGGAAAAAAACAAAGAAAAACAAAAATTATATTACAAGGGCAGTGTCTTACATGATTTTGCAATTTTTATGTTTGATTGCGGATATTGATAATATTTATGCCCTTATATACCTTGTTTTGCAACAAGAAGAGATCAAATGATGAATTTGGGTCTCTAGATGTGTAAATATCACTAAATAAGAGTGTTTTTGGAGCTAAAAAGTGGAAAAAAGTGGTAATCCAAGTCCAGAAATCACAAAGAAGTGTATATTCATATACACAGGGTTACCAGCTATTTATCGTGTATGTTTGGAATTTTTTGGCTTCAATTTGCTATTTTCCTTTATTTTTTATGATTTTCTTAAAAAAATAAAAGAAAAATAAAAAAGCAGGTGAAATGAGATCGGAAAAAAGAAAAGAATAGACGGTGATGGTCCTAATGACAAGGGCAACCCATGGTAAAAATGGGGTACAATTCTGAAAAAGTTGCGGAAAGCCCGAAATGACAGAATTTTGGCAAAGTGGACAAATTTCTCAGAAACAGGTCAAACGGAGTCCAAATTGAGAAATTTCAAATCCTAAAGTGCATTTCACGACGAGATAGGAGCACATGTCAAATTTGGTAACAAGTGATCCGGGAAGCCCGAAGTTAAGTATTTTTCACTTCACTATCAAGCTCATTTCCACTATTACCTTCTTGGAGAGAGCAAAGAGCACACAGGAGCATCCGACCTTCTACCGCCTTCTACGACTGCTACGAGAGCTCAGAGGACACCAGACATGAGAGGTAGACTCGTTGCCATAAGCTTTTGATGCTTATCGTTAACTTTTGTCGCGAAAACTCACCAAAACCAAGAAACAAGAGCAGACGGGGAATGGGGAAGAACGCTAGGTAGGGGCACAACCGCCTAACCAAACTTGCAAGAACTTAGAGGTGGGTTACCCTAGTATAGGAGATGAGTTTCTAGCACTCAAAGCTCGAGAAAGAACGACTGAAAAACCCTAGGTCAACAGAGCCTGCAAGAGGCAAACAGAAAAAAGTTGTCGGAACGACACAAAACTTCTCAGGAAGCTTAACAACATCGAGGGCAATGCAACCATGGAGTATCTCCGGGTTTGGATCACCAAAAGTAGGTCGGAACAACCGATTCGGCTGCGGACACACAAAGCGTCATTTTGGCATAACGGCTAAAATTGACGACCAAATGACATGAAACTTCACAAGCAGCTTCAAATATACATGGATGACTTATGTTTGCAAGCAAAACCCAAAAGAAAGCTGATTCACTTACCGATGGTGAAAAAGACGCTTTCGGGCAACCAAATGGAGAAAGATGGAGAACGGGGAGCCAAAGTCAAGTTCAACCAATAGGTGGCTTCACAACATATCCAATGAGCTGGAAATGCAACTCTCAAGAAGAAAAGTTGAAGAAATTCAACTCCAAGGCAAAAAGACGACTTCGGAGACTGAAATGCCTATAAGGGGGCTTTTTAGCTAAACTGATGACTTTTTAAGTTGAAAACTAGTTAGCAGGGCTTAGGGCACTAGCACAAAGCATTCTTTGCACAAAAAGACCAACATTTCAAGAAAAGACATCATACGCGTATGATGTCTCACAGCATGATTTTCACATCCATTTCAACATTTGAGTGCATAGCCTCATTCCACATGTTAATCACATCCTATGAACCAAGTATCATGAGAATTGGAGTTAGAAAACCCAAGGAAAACCAAAAAGACGCAAAGTAGGCCATAAAATTGATTTTTGGTCTAATTTTGTCAAAATAACTCCAAACTCATTGAAACTTTGTAGGATTGTTGATTAACACATCTACAAGCTATCTGGAACCAAAAAGCACCATTTTGACACAAAAGACATCATACGCGTATAATGTCTATTTGCACTTACAGAGCCAAAAATGCTCATTTGTCATCATACATCCATTATATATATCTAATACATGCTACATATGAAGTTTGGAACCATTTGGTCAAGTGGATCACCCCATTAGCCCAATTAAGAGAAAATCCTTCATACAAAGCCTATTTTTGTCCCAAATCCAACATATTCAAGTCCAAACCAAGATTTGAGTATAAACAGTCCTTCACTAGCACATGGAGAGTCCACAGAACCAATCCCATGAAAAATTGATGAAAAAGACATCATACGCGTATGATGTCTCCAGAGCCATTTTTAGTCCAAATTCTATCCAAACTTGATAAATCCACTGAATAAGCCTATCTAAAGCCAAATCCAAGCTTATAGAAAAATTGGTCCAAAAATGCACTAAAAGACATCATACGCGTATGATGTCTCACTATGTGATTTTGGCACCTCAGGGCTTCAACCACCAAACAGAAGTGTTCTACATGCCATTTGAAAGTAATCCACCAAGTTTTATCCAATTTGGATCATAAAATCCATTTCCCTTTCAAAATTTTGCCAAGAGCCTGAACTGGACTAAACTGGCCAAAACTTGACCAAATGGGATCCAAACTCAAATCCAAGCATATGATACTCATGTATACACTATCAGCTACAAGCACAACCAATATGAAGTCATTCTGACACAAAAGACATCATACGCGTATGATGTCTCAAGCATGTTTTTGAGCCCAGTTTGCATATTTTTTCACCTACATTGCATCCTTAGGCCCTGAATAGCTCATGTTTCAATTTTCAAGTCATTTGAATAGTTAAAAGCTTCATTTCGGCTTTCAGTACTAAAAAGACGCTAACTTCTGAAATTGGAGTTACAGGATCCATGGATTCCGCTAAGTCATCGGCAACTAAGAGAAAAAGACCAACCATCAAGGATGCTCTTGCAGAGGCAGAACCTTTTGATATTCCAACAGAAACCCTCAAGCCAACCAAGACTTGGGTGGAGGAAGCAGTACTAGAAAAAGAGGGAATAAAGATCTACCAGGGGACTTTCAGAGATCCTCAAGGGCAATCGGTCGATGTACCTATGATCCCACGAGAATTAGTGGATTATAGCAGATCAGAGAACATAAGCAGATACCTGGAAAAGGCTGACTTACACAGGTTCTTCACCTCGAGACCATCAGGTGTAGACACAAGAAGAGTGTATGAGTTGGCAACATCCATTCAGAAGGATGGGAAAGCCACGTTGACAGCCATGGATGGAGAAACAGTTGAAGTACAGATCACTCCACAGCTCATTGCAGATGCATTGAAGCTGCACAACAAAGGGAGTTCTGTCAGAGAAAGAAGGGAGGCCATAGAGGTCTATGGATCAAAGAAACAAAATACAACCTACGGAGATATGGCAGATCAACAAGCGGCAACCCTTTGCCGATTATACAACCAGTTTTTCCATGTGTGCAGTAAAAGACCGCAGAAGTATACTACACCACCCCATGCCATTGCGACAACCATCACATGGGCACTGAAGAGCAACGTGCCAAAAGAGGTGAATTATGCTCAATACATCCACGAGCAAGTAATCGCCATGCACAACCAGAAGCCAAAGTACATAGGAGGAGGAGAAATCCTAACAAGAATAGCTTATGAAGCTATTGGAGCTAGGGATCAAGGGCCACAGATTCCCTCCCAGAATGAGTGGCTTAGAGAAGCCGATGAGGAGGAAGAACAGCAAGAAGTATCCAAGAGGGCGTCCACAAGAGCACGCCGAAAACTAGAAATAGTTTCAGAACCTGAAGAGGCCGTGGACGAGCCGCTCAAGAAGAAAGTGAAGAAGAAGGCCGATCCCAAGCAAACCAAAAGTCAAAAAGCCGCAAGAATGGAAAGGCTGGTGGAGCAGTTTAGAGCGGAAAGAGCTCTAAAGGGGGACTTTGAAGAAATGTGGGTGCCGACCCCAGTAAAGTCGGAACCAGCTCAGCCAGGCCACATGTTGATCAATATGATCAATATATTAGAGCTTATGAGGAGTCGGAGGCCATACTGGAGCAGCAACCTGTCGAGCCTTATACTGAAGAGGAAGTACAGCTTTTAAAAGCTGAGCTGCAAAAGGACGACAAGGGGAAGAAGAAAGCAGAGGATCTACTGAACCTCAAGAGAAAGACGGGCAAGCAAACAAAGGGAAAGCCAAGATGACTGAGGACAATCAGCCCTCTTTTACTGTTGTACCAAGCCCGAAGAAGATGGAAATTATTGTGGAGGAAACCACAATAGAAATAGAAACAGAAGTTATGGAAAAGCCGGAGGCCGGGACCAAGGAAAAGGAGATAGATCCAGTTCAGCAAAAGAAAGATGATTATGAGGATCTGGTAGCGATCGGATACAGTGAAGAAGAGGCCCTGGAGGCAGTTTATGGGATATCCCTACGGAAACAAGATGATCGGAAAGGGACGAAGGAAAAGACAAAGGGTACAATGGAGAGTAAAGAGAAAATGGACGAGCCGAAGCCATTGGAGGTGGTGGCAGAAAGAGCTGTCAAGTTGACAGATGAAGATGAAAAAGACATGCACATGGTGCATGAACTGCTCAGCAAGATTAAAGAAAGATCCAGAGCAAAGGAAGTAGCACTTGAGACAGCAAAACAAAAGGAAGCAGAGTTGCAGAAGAAGTTAGAGAATGCTATGACTGAATCTGAAAGTCATAAAGCATCACTCTACGACGCAGAAAACGAGAGGGACGGCTTGATACTCCAACTAGCCGAAGCTTCAAGAGAGGTAACAAGTTCACAGGAAGCAAAGGAGCGAATAGAAGATGAGCTGGAGGCAGCCAAGGATGAGCTCATTGAGCTAAGGGAAAGAGTCGAACTTCAAGAAAGGACAATCATGAGACTCAGGACCACCCCTAGAGCTAGCAGAGCAGGAACAGAACAAGAGGGAGCCCTCGTACCAGCTCTGGAAGATCAGGTCAGAAGTCTGCAAAGAGAGCTGAGGTTAGAGCAAGTGCAAAGATTGCACATGGCGGAGGGATCATTGGCTGCAGAGGAGAGGCTCACATCAGAAAACCAAACACTAAGGACAGAAAATGAGGCCCTCCGCAAACAGCTCCAAGACCTCCAAGAGCAACAAAGAAGAGAAACAGAGACACCACAAGAAGAAGCAGGGGGAGCAGCCATAGAGCTACCAGAAACTGGAGAGGCAACCACAATTGAAGATCCAGCCCCAGTTCAAGAAGTGGCCTCGACTTCAGGAATCACTGAAGGAGAAGAACAAAGGCTCCAGGACCAAATAGAAAAGTCAACAGAGGAAAGTGCCAAGGCGGAAATGGAATGGGAAAGGAGACTCCTCATCTCCATTAGACTTCAAGGTTTAGACACAAAAGTGCTCCACGAAGAGTGGATGCAACCCAGCCTGCCTTTCCCTCTGATGAAATTTGAAGTGACAAAGACGAAAAAGAGAATAGAGGAGGAGCAGTATGTCGCTCTTTATGAAGGCGACATCACAAAGGATGAACAATCAAAGAAGATTGTAGATTCTCAACCTAGATGGAGAAAGGGTTGGCTGAACAAATACCCAGCCTACCTCATCTACTTGGTAGAGGCTCCAAAGGAGATTCGGGAGGATGCAACCTTCTGCCCGGTGCCAAGAGTCAGAAACTGGAAAGAGCATGGCAGGATTGCAGAAAAGAAGCCAAATTGGCTTAATTATCCGAGGATGCCAGGACCAAAGGAAGGAGAGAGAATAGGTAAAGCCTACATGGTGAAAACCCTAACGGGCACCATCAAACTCTTTACTGGCTCTCCTGACCTTTCGTGTCAGATGCTAAAGAAAATCTGCAGGACTCTCTTAGCATGCATTGAAGTGTTCGCGCCAGATAAAGCCACGACCTCGAGTCTACTATCGACGGCGGACACAGTGACGGATATGATGTATGATCTTTCATTGCAGCCATCACCAAAGGTGTTACATCTCTTATACCAAAGAATTATGTTTTTGCCTAGCTTCCACATGCAAACATTCGAAGAAGCTTTCTACACCGGCTTTTTCACTCACGAAAGCAAAATATTCGGCCCAACCTTGACCATCAGCAACCTACGCTACGAATCACATTTGCAGATGCTCAAGACAACAGGACTCTATTGATCAAGCCTCAAAGTCATGTCAGGGACGACATGAACGCGGAGGGGGGGAGTGTTGAGCCAGCAGAGGATCTCAACCACATTTTTGCTCACACCCATCATTTTGTAACCATTGATTGTAATAAATGTCTTTCCGACATTAATTTTGATTTGAGCCATTCATTAAGTAACGGGAATCAATTGACTTTCCAGCCTGTAATCCCGACGTAATTTCACCTGCTGATGTAAATAATTAGAGATGTTCTCACCTCCAAGGCTGAGGTATATAAGCCAAAGTTTTGTAACCTAAGGGAGGATTCAATTATTAATCAAAGTGAGTTTTTGAGCGCGGGACTGTGTGTGTGTGAGAGAGAGAGAGAGAGAGAGAGAGAGAGAGAGAGAGAGAGAGAGAGAGAGAGAGAGAGAGAGAGTCTTATCTCCTTGCTACGCGAGCTACGGGGCCGCCATTGGAGAAGCGACACCACCATTGTGTTAGCAACGGTGAGAGCTAAGTACAGATACCAAGAGTGCACGCTATCGGCTTCTATGTGTGGTAAGTTCCTACGAGCTTCGGTGTGAGTTTTCTTCCAACTCGTGTGTCGGAATAGAGCGTGCAGCATATCTATAGAACCACAACGAGTAGAGCTACACATTAGTACCATCGGGGTCAAGTTTCGGTCACCTGTATTTTTCGGCCTGTCCTCATACGCGTTTACCGCACGGAGTGGTTATACGTTGATTTTGCAGTTCAAGTCTTTAGGGTGTTGTTCTTACCTAGTGTATAGACTTCCCCTTGAGTTTGAAATCGATTCGATGATTCTAGATCCTGTTTCGTATAGCATTCGTTCGTAGTACGGATTTCAGTCACTTGCGTGTTTTAGAACTTAGATTTGATTTCCTTAGTAGTGATTGTCATTAGAAGGTCGAGTAGGTGATTTGACACCCACCTAGTTGTTTCCATGCGCCTGCGGGTCAAGCTCCGTCCTCGTCTGACAAATTCTGTTGTTGGTTGAGTTCTCGCTATTTAGCTTCCGCTAGCGGCGTAACCGCCTTAACACTCTCTTGTAGCTTCGGCTAGTTGGAGTATCAAGCCGTCTCTCTCGTTTTCTGCGTCGTAGAGCGATGCTTTATGACTTTCAGATTCAGTCATAGCATTCTCTAACTTCTTCTGCAACTCTGCTTCCTTTTGTTTTGCTGTCTCAAGTGCTACTTCCTTTGCTCTGGATCTTTCTTTAATCTTGCTGACCAGTTCATGCACCATGTGCATGTCTTTTTCATCTTCATCTGTCAACTTGACAGCTCTTTCTGCCACCACCTCCGTAGGTTGTATTTTGTTTCTTTGATCCATAGACCTCTATGGCCTCCCTTCTTTCTCTGACAGAAATCCCTTTGTTGTGCAGCTTCAATGCATCTGCAATGAGCTGTGGAGTGATCTGTACTTCAACTGTTTCTCCATCCATGGCTGTCAACGTGGCTTTCCCATCCTTCTAATGGATGTTGCCAACTCATACACTCTTCTTGTGTCTACACCTGATGGTCTCGAGGTGAAGAACCTGTGTAAGTCAGCCTTTTCCAGGTATCTGCTGATGTTCTCTGATCTGCTATAGTCCACTAATTCTCGTGGGATCATAGGTACATCGACCGATTGCCCTTGAGGATCTCTGAAAGTCCCCCGGTAGATCTTTATTCCCTCTTTTTCTAGTACTGCTTCCTCCACCCAAGTCTTGGTTGGCTTGAGGGTTTCTATTGGAATATCAAAAGGTTCTGCCTCTGCAAGAGCATCCTTGATGGTTGGTCTTTTTCTCTTAGTTGCCGATGACTTAGCGGAATCCATGGATCCTGTAACTCCAATTTCAGAAGTTAGCGTCTTTTTAGTACTGAAAGCCGAAATGAAGCTTTTAACTATTCAAATGACTTGAAAATTGAAACATGAGCTATTCAGGGCCTAAGGATGCAATGTAGGTGAAATAATATGCAAACTGGGCTCAAAAACATGCTTGAGACATCATACGCGTATGATGTCTTTTGTGTCAGAATGACTTCATATTGATTGTGCTTGTAGCTGATAGTGTATACATGAGTATCATATGCTTGGATTTGAGTTTGGATCCCATTTGGTCAAGTTTTGGCCAGTTTACTCCAGTTCAGGCTCTTGACAAAATTTTGAAAGGGAAATGGATTTTATGATCCAAATTGGATAAAACTTGGTGGATTACTTTCAAATGGCATGTAGAACACTTCTGTTTGGTGGTTGAAGCCCTGAGGTGCCAAAACCACATAGTGAGACATCATACGCGTATGATGTCTTTTAGTGCATTTTTGGACCAATTTTTTCTATAAGCTTGGATTTGGCTTTAGATAGGCTTATTCAGTGGATTTATGAAGTTTGGATAGATTTTGGGCTAAAAATGGCTCTGGAGACATCATACGCGTATGATGTCTTTTTCATCAATTTTTCATGGGATTGGTTCTGTGGACTCTCCATGTGCTAGTGAAGGACTGTTTATACTCAAATCTTGGTTTGGACTTGAATATGTTGGATTTGGGACAAAAATAGGCTTTGTATGAAGAATTTTCTCTTAATTGGGCTAATGGGGTGATCCACTTGACCAAATGGTTCCAAACTTCATATGCAGCATGTATTAGATATATATAATGGATGTATGATGACAAATGAGCATTTTTGGCTCTGTAAGTGCAAATAGACATTATACGCGTATGATGTCTTTTGTGTCAAAATGGTGCTTTTTGGTTCCAGATAGCTTGTAGAGGTGTTAATCAACAATCCTACAAAGTTTCAATGAGTTTGGAGTTATTTTGACAAAATTAGAACCAAAAATCAATTTTATGGCCTACTTTGCGTCTTTTTGGTTTTCCTTGAGTTTTCTAACTCCAATTCTCATGATACTTGGTTCATAGGATGTGATTAACATGTGGAATGAGGCTATGCACTCAAATGTTGAAATGGATGTGAAAATCATGCTGTGAGACATCATACGCGTATGATGTCTTTTCTTGAAATGTTGGTCTTTTTGTGCAAAGAATGCTTTGTGCTAGTGCCCTAAGCCCTGCTAACTAGTTTTCAACTTAAAAAGTCATCAGTTTAGCTAAAAAGCCCCCTTATAGGCATTTCAGTCTCCGAAGTCGTCTTTTTGCCTTGGAGTTGAATTTCTTCAACTTTTCTTCTTGAGAGTTGCATTTCCAGCTCATTGGATATGTTGTGAAGCCACCTATTCGGTTGAACTTGACTTTGGCTCCCCGTTCTCCATCTTTCTCCATTTGGTTGCCCGAAAGCGTCTTTTTCACCATCGGTAAGTGAATCAGCTTTCTTTTGGGTTTTGCTTGCAAACATAAGTCATCCATGTATATTTTAAGCTGCTTGTGAAGTTTCATGTCATTTGGTCGTCAATTTTAGCCGTTATGCCAAAATGACGCTTTGTGTGTCCACAGCCGAATCGGTTGTTCCGACCTACTTTTGGTGGTCCAAACCTGGAGATACTCCATGGTTGCATTGCCCTCGATGTTGTTAAGCTTCTTGAGAAGTTTTGTGTCGTTCCGACAACTTTTTTCTGATTGCCTCTTGCAGGCTCTGTTGACCTAGGGTTTTTCCAGTCGTTCTTTCTCGAGCTTTGAGTGCTAGAAACTCATCTCCTATACTAGGGTAACCCACATCTAAGTTCTTGCAAGGTTTGGTTAGGCGGTTGTGCCCCTACCTAGCGTTCCTCCCCATTCCCCGTCTGCTCTTGTTTCTTGGTTTTGGTGAGTTTTCGCGACAAAAGTTAACGATAAGCATCAAAAGCTTATGGCAACGAGTCTACCTCTCATGTCTGGTGTCCTCTGAGCTCTCGTAGCAGTCGTAGAAGGCGGTAGAAGACCGGATGCTCCTTTGTGCTCTTTGCTCTCTCCAAGAAGGTAATAGTGGAAATGAGCTTGATAGTGAAGTGAAAAATACTTAACTGCGGGCTTCCCGGATCACTTGTTACCAAATTTGACATGTGCTCCTATCTCGTCGTGAAATGCACTTTAGGATTTGAAATTTCTCAATTTGGACTCCGTTTGACCTGTTTCTGAGAAATCTGTCCACTTTGCCAAAATTCTGTCATTTCGGGCTTTCCGCAACTTTTTCAGAATTGTACCCAATTTTTATCCTGGGTTTCCCTTGTCATGAGGATCATCACCGTCTATTCTTTTCTTTTTTCCGATCTCATTTCACCTGCTTTTTTATTTTTCTTTTATTTTTATTAAGAAAATCATAAAAAATAAAGGAAAATAGCAAATTGAAGCCAAAAAATTCCAAACATACATGATAAATAGCTGGTAACCCTGTGTATATGAATATACACTTCTTTGTGATTTCTGGACTTGGATTACCACTTTTTTCCACTTTTTAGCTCCAAAAACACTCTTATTTAGTGATATTTACACATATAGAGACCCAAATTCATCATTTGATCTCTTCTTGTTGCAAAACAAGGTATATAAGGGCATAAATATTATCAATATCCGCAATCAAACATAAAAAATTGCAAAATCATGTAAGACACTGCCCTTGTAATATAATTTTTGTTTTTCTTTGTTTTTTCCGCTTGTAGCTGCTTTGTAGCTCCTGTATACCTCCCCCCCTCCTAGTCTGAGTCCTCCCGGACGACTATGAAGTGTCTGTGGGTGAAGCATTGTAGTTGTTTTGGTCATAAGTTCCCAATGCAATTGTAGAGCGACGATACAACATTCTTTCCAATAAAGCTGCTCTTTGTTTGATTGAAGGATTGGTGGTCGGGTTTTGGGTTGGTTTTGGCACTTCGGTAGTAGAATCAGTAGATGGATTCTTCATTACCTTGTTGTCTTTTTTCACAATCCAAATCTGCCTTCCGCTTTGCTTGTGCTTGCCACAAACTCTTTGCGACCCAAACCTGTGTTGTTCTGTGTGTTGATTTCCTCGCCTTGAAATACCTAGGAGTTTCCGTTGATTGTATTGAAGGAGTTCCTTTTTACAAATCTTTGGGATCCAAATTTGCTGCTGTAGCTTTGTGCCGTCATGAACTTCTTTGGAATCCAGATCTGTTTCACTTCCTTGATTGTCGGGGATCACTCTGTTGTCTGGTATTGAAGACTCTGTTTGTGTTTTCTGGCACCACCTTTTTTGGTCTCCATACCAACTTTGACTCCGTTTTTTTCCAAGGTTGAGCTGTTATATTATTGCTTGTCTTCCTTATCCACTGTTGAGAATTCCTCGTCGAAGAGTAATCCGGTTGTATAGAAACTTTTGGTTGCCATTGCTTCTTCTTTTTCTCTGTTTGTTGTTTGCCCTTGTCCGTGGATTCTTCCTTTGGAGTTGGCTCTGTTCCTTTGGTGAACTTAACTGATTGACTTTCACCTTCGTATTTGATAAGCACTGATTTAGAACTCCAGTCAATCATTGCATTGTATTGCTTCTGCCATGGTTGTCCTAGCAATAATGGATGTTGTGTAGCTTGGTCTTCAACCACGTAAAACATATGAGGATACACATATTGGTTAATCTGTATATGTAAAACTGTGCATCCGACAGTTTTGATTGCATTCTCAGAGTAACTCTTTAACTCTTGCTTGGCAGTTTGTAGTTTAGTGTCATTTGTCAATTGTCTATACAAACTGAGTGAAAGTAGGTTAGCTTGAGCTCCTGAATCCAATAGTGCTCTGGCTTTGATTTGGTTGGTTCCTACTTTGCATTCAATGATGGGTTCTTCTTTGTCATTATCCATTTCTGTTATACTGACTGCGTTTATTCGTATTGCTCCTTCATTGCGCTGTTTCTGACGCAGTAGTCTTCTTTTCTCCATTCTTTCCTTCGCCTCGGCTTGCGCTTCCTCCTCAATCTTTTTCTTTTTCTGGACACGCAGCTTTTCTTGATGTATTTTGAGAAGCATGTCTTGTGTTAGCGGCAACAGATACTTTTTCACTCTGCATCCACTAATCCAATTGGGCATTTCTTCTCCGTCTAATGTAGCAAGCTTGACGGCTCCACTTGGTGATAGATCTTTAATCACCAGAGGACCCATCCCTCGCTTTTTAAGCTTCTTAGCATGCTGTTTCAGAGTGTAAACTAGGACATAGTCCCCAACTTTAAACTCTTTAGTCCGCACATGCTTATCAAAAAATTCCTTTTGTCGCCTTTTTTGAGCGTAGATGGAAGCTACTGCTTTTAGGCGAAGCTCATCTAGCTTTTCCAGGTCATCTATTCTATCAGAGAGCTCGTGCCCTGTCCACTCTAGATCCTTAGCCACCCTTAAGGTTGAAATCAAGAATTCTATTGGCAAGATAGCATTTAGCCCAAAAACCATGTTATATGGGGTCGTTCCTATGATGTTTTATACGCCACCCTATATGCCCATAATGTTGAATGTAACTTTTGGTCCCAGTCAGTTCTCGACTCAGATACAATCTTCGTGAGGACCGTGCATATGGTTTTGTTTGTTGCTTCAGCTTGTCCGTTTGCTTGTGGATGATACGGGGCTGATTTCCTATGGATTACCATGAATTCATCTAGAAGGATCTCTATCACTTCATTTATGAAATGTGTGCCTCGATCACTCACAATTTCTATTGGCAATCCATATCGTACAAAGACGTATTCATATAGAAATTGTGTCGTGGTCCTGGCATCTGCTTTTTGAGTTTCCTTTGCTTCGACCCACTTTGTTAGATAGTCTGTAGCCACAACGATGTATTGTGTATGAGTCTTATATGCAGGAGGCGAAATGGGTCCAACATAATCAATCCCCCATTTTGCAAAAGCTCTTGCCCCCATCATTGGTCTAAGCGGCATATCATCTCTTTTAAGTGGTACTTTGGTCCGCTGACAGTCATCACACCGTTTAACGTATTCCTCAGCGTCCATATGTAATGTTGGCCACCATATTCCTGAGAAATGGCCTCCACCTACTCCTCCATGAGCTTGCTCTAGGATTATCACATACTCAGACTCTGATGCGCAAATCCTAAGCTGGTTGTCTTTACCTCTCTTATAGAGTTGATCTCCTATTAAAGCGTAATCTCTAGCTTCTGTCTCTATAGATTTCTGACGAGCTTTTGACGTTCCTTCTGGGAAAGTTCTATTTGTGAGATATTCAACAATATACTGACTTCATTCTGGAGCGATCATTATCTGATATAATGTCGAATACTCGGCTGGCGGTTTTGATGAACATACAATACATACAGTGACATATTCATGTACGCTTTCTTTCATTCCTGGCCAATAGACTCCCAATTGTAACAAATTCCTATATGTGTTCCTTCTTGAACAATGAAATGCACATTCCTGAACATGTGCTTCGCGCAGATATATACTATATTCCTCAGGATTGATGCATAGTCGTAAAACATGATCATTTCCCAATTGATACAACCTTCCTGCAATCAATTAAAGATTCTTGGATTGCTGAATAGAAATATGTTTTAGGTTGTATTCTCTTCTATCGAACTCTCCTCCATAGGTTAATAGGTCAACGACATTTTGAGACCACTTCGGTATCATTTCTATGTTGAACAAGTACGCGTCTGGCATGTCGTCATCTACTCCTATAGGGTCTTCTCCATTCGTCAATCGCGAAAGATGATCAGCTCTAAGATGTGTTTTTCCTTTCTTTACTACTACCGTGAAGTCGAATTCCAGTAAGATAATGAACCATCTCACTATTCTCCCGGTATTGCATGGTTTATTCACTAGGTAGAGCAAGGCTTGGTGATCCGTAAAAAACACAAACTTGTTGGCTAGAAGATAATGCCGAAATTTCTTCACAGCATATATCATTCCTAATCCTTCTCGCTCTGTTGTGGTGTAATTCTTCTCTGCATGGTTGAGCTGTCGACTGGCGTAACAGATAGGAAAATCCATGTTTCCTTCTTCTGGCTGAGCCAGAATGCATCCTATTGCATATGCAGAAGCATCTATATGCACATGGAATATCTTCTCCCAATCTGGTGATTTCAAGACTGGAGCAGTAATGAGTGCCTCTTTCAATTTCTTGAATGATTCCTCACATTTCTCTGTCCATTCAAAGTTCACTATTAGCCTGTAAAGTGGTTGGCCTATTATAGCGTACATGTAAATGAATCGTCTATAATATCCACAATGTCCCATAAAGCTCTGTACTTGTTTCGCATTGGTTGGTCTAGGCATATCCACTATAACTTTTATCTTCTCTAAATCCGTGGATATTCCGTTTTGTGAGACAATATGTCCCAGAATTCTGCCCTGTCGGACCATAAACACACATTTCTCAGGATTGAGACAAATGCGATATGTCCTACATTTCTCAAATACTTTTCTTAGGTGTTCTAGATGCTCATCTCTCAGTAGAGAATGTACACATAAGTCATCCATGTATATTTCTAGAAACAGCCTTAAGTATTCTTTGAAAGCATGCGTCATCAGCCTCTGGAAGGTTGCGGGAGCATTGGTTAGACCAAAAGGCATAACCCGATAAGCATAAATTCCCCACTCCGTTGCAAAAGCTGTTTTATGTTGATCTTCCAGTGCTATGGCTAGCTGGTTATATCCTGAAAAACCATCAAGAAAGGAGTATGCTGTTTTCCCTGATACACGCTCTAGAACATGATCAGTTATCGGCAGGGGATAATTGTCCCTGATTGTTGCAGCATTCACTTTCTTTAGTTGACACACACTCGGAGTTTTCCGTTCTTCTTAGGTACTACCACAATCGGAGATACCCAATCAGTGTGTTCAATCTCGTATATGAATTCAGCTTCCATTAGCTTATCTATCTCTTCTTTGATTCGCTTAGCAAACGTATCATTATATGTGTATGGTCTCTGTCTGCTAGGCTTTGCGTCTTGTTTCAGTGGGATTGTGTGTTGGCATATCGATGGGTCAACTCCCTTTAAGTCCTTATAAGACCATGCAAACACATCCCTATACTCTCTGAGAAGACTCAAAAGTCTCTCTTCCTCGCCTGGAGACAAATCTGTGGCTATGTAGACCGGTCTAGGTGGCTCACCTGGAGCTGCTAAATCAACTTTTTTTGCATCCTCCGGTCCGTCATAAGATTCGTTCTCCTTCCTCTCTCGAATAGGTGGGGTTAATATCACCTTCCTATCCTCTATTGTGAATTTCCTATAGTGAGAGGGAACATCCATGTTTTCCTTGATTTTGGCGTTTTTGTCCTCTCCACTCTCAATTTCTGTAGTCCAAACTTCTTTCAGAGTTTTCTTGAGCTCTCTGTACTTGTTTCTACGTTCTAGCTTGGACTCCGTGTGTTCTCTGTTGCGCTTGTTCTTTTCTGATTTTTCTGTTTCAGTTTTCGTTCCATTATTTTGAACTTGATTTCTTGAGCCTCTTTTGTCTTTTGTCTTTTCCTCTTATTCTAGGCATCGGATTGGTTCTAACCCCTTTTGTTTTTTTCTTTGCTCTATAGTGTTTGGCGTTGTTTTGTTTGGTTCGGAAAATCATGAAATCGGACATCCGTTATAGTTTCTTCGTTTCCGCTTGAATTGTCCGTTGACTCGTTGTCTGCTTCATTTCCCCACTCTGGATGATTGGGAATGTCGTGAAACACCTCTTCTTCATCTTCTTTTCCAGTGTATCGTTTTTTCAGTTTCTTTTTCGAGTACAGTTCTCAACATGAAATACGGAACCACGTCGTACCCGTCCTTGTCGCAAAATTTCGTTGTGGGACCATCCGGAATTGCACAAACATCTAGGGTTGCTAGAATGTGTGTCCATTCTAATGGTTCAAACGTGTCCTCTGGAAAGGGTTCTCTACATAAGTTTCGTCTTCGATAGCCCTTTCTAAAACACATTCTTCTCGTTTCAGACTTCCACATTTCGAAGCTCCACACATCCATAACTCCTTGGGTTTACCTAACCAAGCTGGAAATTCGGATCCCGCCAAAGTAGCTGAATCAAACTCCTCTACCGGTGTTCGGTTCACATCTTTGTAGCTATGGTCTTTCAGGTTCACACGTGTAGTGGTTTCCATATTTCTCAGGTATATGTGATCGTAGCCCCAATCCTGGACCATTTTCAACTGTCTCATGAATGGTCTTCCCAGTATGATATCATAGTTATTCTCCTTGCCAAAATCGACAATAGCAAAAGTATGTTCGTATTCAATGCCGCAAGAAGTCACTACAACTTTCTCTAATAACCCCATAGGTTTCTCCATGTGTCCATCTGCTAATTGGAGTTTCAACCTAGTCTTCCTTATTGCTGGTTTCCCCCATTTTTTCCAGATTTTTTTGTAGCAATGGCTACCCCAGCTCCGCTGTCTAGTATTGCCATTGTGTTCACTCCTTGGAATTCAACTGGTAAGGTTGTATTCCCCTCTTCACCTTCGCAATACTCTCCGACCTTGTTTAAGGGTACAGGCTTAGCGTTCTTTTGTGGCTTGCTCAGCTCCTCAATGCTCTCTTGCAATCTCGATGTTGGATCTTTTATCCCGAATTTCTCCAAGCATTTTCCTACAGTGGTCCACATATGTGGTCTTAGCCTCAAAAGCTCAGCTAGAGTGATAGTGCATGTCACTGGTGTTGACAAAATCTCTATCAATCCTTGCGAGTCCATGACTTTTTCTGATGAGATTTTTCGTGAGGGAAGTGCTCTAATCTCGGATTTTGCTTCATACTCTCCTAAGTATGAAGGTAAGGTATTCAGTGAATGAGGTTTGCTCTCCATTGTTCTAACAGAGCCCCCATCTCCCCAGTAAGATTGCAGATCCAAGTCCACTTGAGATCCTGCCTCAAATTCCACTATGGGAGGATTCTGATGTCCCTTTTCCCCATTTGTCTGATTAGCTTGGCAACTTAGCTCGTTTGCAAAGTTTGCCTCTCTCACTTGTTTCCAAAATTCATTGTAATCCTCATCTCTTCCGTAAGACCTCTGTATGACTGGATGAAAACTCTCTATCTCCTGATCGGTTGTGTTCAACACTATGCGGTCATCCTTTTGTGTATTTTCAGGCTTTTGTGCACTGGGAGTCTTTTCAGCTACCCGTGAAACGATAGTCTCTTGCTGAATTGGGTTTTCCTTTCCACAATTCATTGTTTCTTTTGGTGGTTCTAATAAGGCTTGTGCAGTCTCGATCATTCTCTGGCACATTTCAAGTCTCTGCTTTTCCAATTCCGCGTTTGGGTATGTCATCCACCTCTGTTCTTGTGTTTGGTTGTTCCTTAACCTAGCTTCGTAAGCTCTCATCAGTGCGTCCAATGGTTCGTGTACCTTGTCGACTAGCACTGATCCCCCTGAGCTTAAGCTCGTTGTTTCTTTGATACTCTTTTGTTTCGTTCTTTCCGGGCTCATCTCTCGTTTCCCGTTTTGACTCTCAAGTTTTTCTAATCTAGCTTTAGTTTGCTTTAGTTCCTCAGCTAGAATAGCGTCTTCACGTTCTTTTCTCAACTTCATGCGTGCTTTTCTAGCTTTCCATGTGTTTTTCTGACTCCGCGGTCCTTGACTAACCACTTCAGTCGCTAACTTTCCATTCTCAGGTTCTCTAGTGGTTTTCTTAGCTTGAGCTCTAGTAACAACTTGCGTTGGTATCAGAGTTTCATTTTCAGACCCACTGCTGGTAGGAATAGTTTCTAGCATATTCAATGTCGTCTTTTGCACTTTGTTTGGATTCTTTGAACAATCCTCAATGAAGTGAGTAACCCCACACTCAGTGCAATAAGCGTTAATTCTAATGATTTCCGTATGTGGGCAAACATTCATCAGATGGTCACCTCCACACTTGTAACAGGGTCCTAGTGCTGGTCTTGGTCCCGCTTGATTCGTCCTTTGTGGATAGGATGGTCTTTGTCCTGTTAACCCTCCATGAGCTATGAACATCAAGGTTCTTGCGTCCAAATTGTATCTCTCTTCATCAGAAGCACTTGTAACTGTTGGTGTTCCAACATTCCCCATCATGCCCCATGGTTCTGGTTGTTTTGGTTCTTCTGGTGGGTAATAAACTGTCGGAGACATGTGTGCACCCGATTCTTCGTAATAGGTTGAACAGGCACTAAGGCTTGTTCTTCCTGATTCTCTAAGGTTGGTGCATATCTAATGCCCACTGGTCTTGCTCCTGGTAAAGGTGGTTGTTGTCCCAATACCGGTTGCGGTCTTTCTATCCCCATAGGTCCAGGTACATTTCCCGTTGGGTATCGAGGTACTGGATGTATCTGAGGTGGTGCTAATTGAGCAGGAGGTGCATACTGGCGCTCCCTTACATACCCTTTGTTGTAATAACACTCCTCTGTTGGATGATTTGTCCATTTTTGTTCAATAGCACACCATTTCAGTGTTTTTGGCAATGGTTTTTGGTATGGTGCCATCCTTTTTAGAGCATCTTCTATCATTTGCTCTACATTTGGCATGGTTGTTGTTTGAACATTCTTTTTAGTGGTAGTCTCGCTCGCTACGGAGGAGGAGCTACTGGATGCAAAATCTGTATCCGCTGACACCTCTCCATAAACCGTACAGTTATCCACTAAGTACAATGCCTCTCTCGTTACTTGCTCGAAACTTGTACAAGCTTTCAAGTGCAAGTCCTTCTTGAGAGTGTCGTTCCTCAGTCCCTCAATAAAGAGAACAGATAGTCTGTCATCTTGTGGTCGTTCACGTACTGGACATCTCTCAATGTATTGTTTGAAGCGAAGTGAAGCTTCCTTCACTTTTTCGTGTTCTCTCTGTTTAAAAGCATATATTTGTGAGACCGTATTGTGCTTAATCCCTCGTTTTGAGAATTCCTCAGCAAACTCTCTTAGCAAATGGTCAATGTCATGGAATCCCCCTATGTTCATTGGTTGAAACCATGTCAATGCAGTACCTTCTAGAGTAAGACCAAATCCCTCGTATTGTGTATGGAAATCTGTTATCTGCTCAGCTCTTAAGACTTGCTTAAAGAGTGACACATGTGCATACGGATCTCCTGAACCACCATACTTCTTGGGCATACACTTGGCTACTTGAGATGGTCTCATACGTCTATGATCTGCTACCAATCTCATTGCTCCTGTGTCTCGGCTAAAGCTTTCTCTAGCATCATGGACTTCATGGGTTACCCTTGTCGGTTCCTCTGCCCTGAATCTACTACTGGGAGGTAAATGTGATGGTTCCGCTTCAAACCTTGGACCTGGAGTGGTATAGGTGGGGATTGGAACTGCACTACCTCGATTCGTCTCCATTGACTCTCTGGAATGTAATGATCCCATTGGTCCGAGCTTCGAGTCCCAAGGTTGACTGAAAGAGTCAGCAACTGAGTTCTTTGTCCTCCTGTTGTCATTGAGTTTTGCACTCCATTTGTTGGTGCTGGTCTATGTGAGCTAGAAGTAACATAATACTGATGTAGTGGTCCCCCAAAGTATGTATATCCTTCTAATTCTTTCTTGCCCATTGTTGAGTATTGCCTGCCATACTTATCGTAAGCGGCAATTTTCACTTCCGATCCCTCTGTGTAGGTAAAGACATAAAGTCTTTTTTTGTCTGTCAACTCTCCGGTGTAGGGTTCTTCACATCTATAATAGAGATCTTGCTCCCCATTATTATATTTGTACAGCCCCACATAGATGTTATCAGTGTTGATCCTTGTAGTTTCATTCTCTCTTCTTAACCTCGCATTAGGGAAGTTCATTATTGGTGCTTTCTCCTCGAGTTCTTCATCTATTTTGGCTTGGTGCCCATCAATCCCCACTTGTCCACAATGTTAGGGTTTAGGACTACCAAGTACATGGTACCCTCGTCATCTAGATATCTATCTCCGCTATAGCTCACAGGCACTAAGTCCTTGAACTCACTAGGTCTCTCTTCTATCTTTACACAATAGCGGTCCATTCCATCTTTGTAGATCTTGGCACCTTGCTCATTGTCGTACTGGTATTTTATGAACAATAGCTTCATTGTGGCGGAAGGGTTTGATGATCCTGCTGCCATATTTTCTCTGTTGTTCAGGTTCAAGTGTTCCAAGTTTTCGGTGAAAATCTCGTAAGATCTCTCCGAAGAAGTATCAGAGACACTTCCTTCAAAGATCGGCTCTAATGGTTGCACCCAACTTTGGTTTACACTTCCCTCGGTTGATATGACACTTGCTGGTTCCCCTTGTTTTGGTTGATTATTCCGGAGATTCCTGCCCGATCTCAAATTCATCAATTCCCCTAAAGGACTTTAACTTTTCCGTCTCGGCAATTTGTTTTCCCCAAGTTTTTGTGGTCAGAATTGATCCAAACTGACTGATACTTGGTCAACTGTTTAATCTTGTCAGTTGGACAACTTCTGTTTCATCAAGTGAGAATTTTGTTACTGTTATGCTGAAAAAGACATTATACGCGTATGATGTCTTTTTTCACAGATTTTGACTATTTTGGTTATGCTCACTCTCAGTGGCCTCTTTATGCTCTGTTCACTCACAAAATTCAGTTTGAACTCTGTTTGAGCAAGTTATGGCTAGTTCAGGCTTTTCTTGGCAATTTTCTGCTTTTGACTTGTTTTTTGGGTCAATTGTGATCCAAATGGGATGAAACTTGAAATATAACCTCTAGACAGCTATTACAATGGATCTGTGTTAGCAAAGTATCAAAATATGTCCAAAATTAGGTCAAAGACATCATACGCGTATAATGTCTTTTTCATCAAATTGGGTCCAAATTTGATATTTATGCTTCCAACAGTGATTGTAACAATCTTGTCAGGTCAGATTTCAAAAATAAGCAGTGGAAGTGCCAAAAGACATTATACGCGTATGATGTCTTTTGTCCCAGATTTTGACTATTTTTGGTTTTAAGCCTTCTCCAATGTTTATAATTGAGTTTCAAGTGTTTTTGTCAGGTTTGAATGTAAAAACAAGATTTGAATCCAAAATTTCCTATTCTTTGCGTTTCTTGGACTCCGACTTGTCTTTTTTGGGTTTCTTTGAGTGTTAATGCTCTTGTTTTAAGTTGATCTTAGGGTAAAACCCCCCTTCTAAACACTCTGGCAATGTCAAATTTTCAATTTTAGTCTCTGTTTAGGTCCTAAGACATCATACGCGTATGATGTCTAAAGTTGCAGATTTCCAGTTTTTCAGCACAGAACTCTTCCAATAGCTCTTTTAAGTGCTCAGCAACAATCAGTTACACAGAAATTTTTTTTGAACTTTGTTTATTGCATATTTCACTATCAAAGCGACTTTTTCAGTGATCTAACATGCAATCAAACACATCAAGCAAATAGAACACCAATTGATAGCTCTAGATCAAGATCAAATCAGGCCCTACCTAAGCTACTTCT
The DNA here is from genome assembly GCF_014529385.1 of Adiantum capillus-veneris. Classification (NCBI taxonomy): domain Eukaryota; kingdom Viridiplantae; phylum Streptophyta; class Polypodiopsida; order Polypodiales; family Pteridaceae; genus Adiantum; species Adiantum capillus-veneris. Next base: position 74,804,687 of record NC_140947.1, read on the forward strand.
AATCATAAAATGGATTTTTTTCAATTGAAAATATAAAGAGATTTACTACCACACAAGGAGTAGCAAATGCTTTTTATGTCAACAACCACTTAAACACCATCAAAAACAATCTAACCTAAGCTAAACTAAAAATACTGTCAACACGGAAGACCCAGGAATACCCCACTTCCTAGTATCTCTCGAGACCTTTGGAGTCCACCACTCCTAGATCTTTTCTAACTAAAGTATACAAAGTAGTTTATACGACTCACCTCGTAGGATTAGTCTAAGGTCACCTACTTAGGGCTCTCGTCCCCGGCAGCGGCACCAAATGTTAAGGCGGTTACGCCCCTAGCGGAAGCTAAATAGCGAGAACTCAACCAACAACAGAATTTGTCAGACGAGGACGGAGCTTGACCCGCAGGCGCATGGAAACAACTAGGTGGGTGTCAAATCACCTACTCGACCTTCTAATGACAATCACTACTAAAGAAATCAAATCTAAGTTCTAAAATACGCAAGTGACTGAAATCCGTACTACGAACGAATGCTATACGAAACAGGATCTAGAATCATCGAATCGATCTCAAACTCAAGGGGAAGTCTATGCACTAGGTAAGAACAACACCCTAAAGACTTGAACTGCAAAATCAACCTATAACCACTCCGTGCGGTAAACGCGTATGAAGACAGGCCAAAAAATACAGGTGACCGAAACTTGACCCGGATGGTACTAATGTGTAGCTCTACTCGTTGTGGTTCTATAGATATGCTGCACGCTCTATTCCGACACACGAGTTGGAAGAAAACTCAAACCGAAGCTCGTAGGAACTTACCACACGTAGAAGCCGATAGCGCGCACTCTTGGTATCTGTGCGTAGCTCTCACCGTTGCTAACACAATGGCGGTGTCGCTTCTCCAATGGCAGCCCCGTAGCTCGCGTAGCAAGGAGATAAGACTCTCTCTCTCTCTCTCTCAGACACAGTCACGGCGCTCAAAAACTCACTTTGATTAATGATTGAATCTCCCTTAGGTTACAAAACTTTGGCTTATATACCTCAGCCTTGGAGGTGAGAACATCTCTAATTATTTACATCAGCAGGTGAAATTACGTCGGGATTACAGACTGGAAACTCAATTGAGTCCCGTTACTTAGTGAATGGCTCAAATCAAAATTAATGTCGGAAAGACATTTATTACAATCAATGGTTACAAAATGATGGGTGTGAGCAAAAATGCGGGTGTGATCCTCTGTTGGCTCAACAGCTTGCTGCATCCTTTAATGTCTGAGGAAAGTATTCAAGACCAGTTTCCTAGTATTGGATGTACAAGGCGCATATGGGATGCTATTGGGGCACCCATGGTTGTGAACGACACAAGCTGTTCATGACTATGCCAATCAGACTCTGACTATACAAGGTACCAATAGCAGAATTTAGATTGAGACAAACAACACTAGGAGATGGAGAAAGGAACTACGACCAGAAGAGCTTTGCTAGAAGTATAAGGTGAAAAAAATTGAGAGGATGCTGGCGGCAATGAATATTTTTCCGTTAGTTGAAATAGATATCAATGTGGTATTATTGGACAACGATAAGGTTGAAAGTCAAAAGAAGCAGTTTTCAAATCAGTTCATTGAACTGAATTCTGGGGAATGACCAGTTCAGGTAGCTAGAAGATCAGAAGAACCAGCAGATTCCCGTATGTCAGCAATTTTTGAAGAAGTTACTGGGAGTCAGAATAGCAATTCAGAGTCGAGAGGACCGTCTTGGGATTACGTTGAGGAATCAACCAAATGAAAGGGTGGTGGGCCTAATTGGTTGCTTCAAGATGATCAAGAAATAGAGAAATGGAATCTAGGCTCTGAGGAGAATCCTAGAGTGATCAAAGTCAACAAACATCGAAGTCCAATCATGAAAGAGAAAACCCGATACATGTTCCAGCAGTATAAAGATTTGTTCGCATGGGAACATATTGATCTCAAGGGAGTGGATCCAGAGGTATGTCAACATCGAATACCATTAAAACCAAATGCCAGACCTGTGAGGTTGCAAAGATACAGAATGAATCCTAATTTTGCTAACAAGGTTAAGGAAGAGATCAATAACCTTCTGAAGGCTGGGTTCATTACTAAGGTAGACAGTAGTGACTGGTTATTTCCTATTGTGGTGGTGCCCAAGAAGAATGGAAAGCTTAGAGTTTGTGTGGATTATCAAAATATGAATGCTCAGACCATCAAGGATTCCTTCCCATTACCATGTACAGACATGTTGCTTGACGAAATTTCAGGTTATGAGATGTATAGCTTTATGGATGGTTATATTGGTTATAACCAGTTACAAATTGCTCTTGCAGTCGGAGTAAGACTACTTCTATTATTCAATTCGGAGCATTCATGTATCTCGTTATGCCATTTTGTCTTTGTAATGCCCCAACGACTTTTCAAAGATGTATGATGGAAATATTCAGTGAATATCTACACCGATTTCTTGCCATCTTTATGATGACTTCACCATATATTCAACAAAGAATAAGCATTTACTTTTTTTGGAAATGGTTTTAAAGTGCTATCAGGAAAAGCGGATTTGTTTAAATCCATTCAAATATGTTTTCTTGGTCTAGAAAGGACAGCTTCTGGAACATGTAGTGTCCAAAAATGGTATTGAATTGGCTAATGACAAGATTCAGTGTGTCCAACAGGCCAAGGCATCATGCAATGTATCAAAATTAAGTTCTTTCTTGGATATATCAATTTTTATAGAAGGTTTGTGCATGAGTTTACTTCTCAAGCATTACCTTTGTATGAGCTCACAAAGAAGAACATCAAGTTCATTTGGACTACTGAATGTGATGAGAGCTTCCAGAGTTTGAAGAACGCCATTATCAGTAAACCAGTACTTTGACAACCAAATTGGGATGTCATTTTTCATGTACATGTAGATGCCTCAGGACTAGCAATGGGGGATCTTAGCTCAACCTGATGGGAAGACTAATCATCCAATATATTTTGCTAGTCAAAGATTCAGTCAGGTAGAACAAGTATATACCACTATTCAAAGAAAATCCTTGGGAATGGTTTTTAGTGCTACTAAGTTTCGACACTATTTGTTGGGAAAGATGTTTCATTTTTATGTAGATCATCAGGCATTATTATTCCTAATTAACAAGGTCATTATTCAAGGGATATTGATAAGATGGATGATGTTCTTGATGGAATTTGAGTTCCGTATTTTCCATAAGCTTGGTAGAACCCACTATGCTGTTGATTTCCTATCCAAAAGTACGGATGGCTTCTCTGAGACATCTTTGAGAGATGAGCTAGTGGATGCAAAACTATTTTAGATGACAGCTGAGGAAATAACTGATCCAGAATTATATGATGTGTATCAATTCCTTTCTAAAGGAGGATTCCCAGATAACTCGACTCAGAATTAGAAGAAGGCCTTGATCATCAAGAGTCTGAAGTTCACCATGATTGGAGGATCACTCTACAGATTGGGAGTGGATGGGGTTCTTCGCAAATGTTTGCCTATGGAAGTCAGAATGCAAGTTATTTCAGAAGCACATGATGGGGATTCTGTAGGACATTTCTCCACTGATATTACTTACAAGAAGATTCTGCAGGCTGGTTTATGGTGGCAAAATTTAATAGCTGATGTCAAAATCTTTTTAAAACGTGTGATATATGCCAGAGGATGGGTAGACCCACAGTAGCAGATATGACTCCTCCAACTCCACCAGCCACTGGGAGTGTTTATGAAATGGGGTCTGGATTTCATGGGTCCATTCAAGAAAATTACGCCAAGGAAGAATAGGTATATATTGATGGCCACTTGTTATGTCACCAAATGGGTGGAAGCTAAGGCTATTCCCGACAAGACAACAAAGTCCACTGCTGTATTCTTATTTGAAAATATTATATGCAGTTATGGATGTTCTATAGAGATTGTATCTGATCAGGGAACACACTACATAAATGATACTATATATGGACATTCTAATGGAAATACTCTCAGTAAAGCATCAAAAATCAACCCCATATTATCCCAGATGCAGTACCAAAACTGTGAAGACCATTCTCACCAAAATTGTGCAAAAGGAGCCACACTAGTGGGATTTGAAACTCCAGACTGCTCTTTAGGCATATAGGACAGCCTATAAGGTTACCAGTGGGCTAACACCATTCATAATGGTGTATGGCACATAAGTTGTCGTGCCTATGGAATTTGTTATTTCCAGTCTCAGAATGGCAGTAGAGTATGGATTGGATTTTAATCACAATCTTCAATAGAGACTGGAGGAGTTAATGCAGTTGGATGAGTTGAGACAGAGGGCTATGATGGAACAAGAAATTGTTCAGCAAATAAGGAAACACTGGCATGACAGAAGAATCAAGATCAGGGAATTCCAAAAAGGAGTTTTGGTTCTACTCTATCAATCTAAACTGGGTTCTAAGAAACCAAACTTAAAAATAGCTTGGGCAGGTCCATTCAAAGTGGATTGGGTGTTTTCTAATGGCACAGTAACACTGAAAGACTTATCTAGATTACTGCTGCCAAGGGTATATAATGGGGCAAAAATCAATCTCTATTATTCAAAATACAAAGAGACTTACAGGGATAAGGGTGCTGCTAGTCTAGGAACTGAAGACTAGGAAGTCTCAAAACTAGCTATTTAAGCCTTTTTCATGTACATCCAGTTCTAGAGCCAGTCAAAAGGTAAAAAGAGACTCAATATGACAAAACCATGTCAGTATCAGAATCAATAAAGTTTTAGAACCAATATTAGTTTTTATGGGACAAAGGGTCAGTCGGACTATCTGCGATAATCATTTCAAAGAAGATGGAGAGTATTATCCAATGCATGTATGCCACGTCATTAGCGGTGCACAGAACTCTAGGAACAGTAAGTAGTGGAGCTTTTATGGTGCGTATAACAGTAAGGTGAGTAGGCATTTTTCCTTGTAAATCTCCTGCACAACGTTTGCCTACTGTTATCCATTTGCCAACGCCGAGCTTTGAAGTTTCGTCATTGCAATCACAAACTTCTTCGTCTGAGAAAATTGTTTTGCTATCTATCTTTACCAGTCACACCAGGATATGGATTTGAAGATTCAAGTAAGTTCTCTTATTATTCTTCTACAATTCATCATCTTCCCGGTGTATGGGTAGGAAGAAAATGTCAAAAAAGATGTAGGAAACTATAGAGGAAACCCAGGCCCTTGTTGCTGCTGCAAAAGCCTCTCTTCCACTTATCCCTCACAGTAAAATACAATGGTATCTGTTTACTGAGCACGCCGAGGCATTACTCCCCGACTGTGGGATTTGCATGTGGTTGTGCAAGCCACAAGAATTGCGTTTGACACAGCTATCATTAGACAGGTTCTTGATTCCTTCAATGTTGATGATGGAAGTGCTATGGCATATGGTAGGAAAGTGTCGGTAACTCCAAAAAATATTGCCTTTGCATTCAAAATGCCAAATGAAACAAATCCATCTGTGGCAACAACAGAACAAATTAGTGCAACTCTGAAAGAAGATGATGTTGCTAAGAAGAAACACAAAGCCAGTGTGCAAGGGGTTCCAGTAGCGGGTTTGGAATTCCCGCTACTTACCTCTTTGTGGTTAAACCTGTGAGTTTCAAAAACAACCCAACTTATGTGTCAGAAAAAATGTTTGCTATGCTATTGGCAAAGAGATTAGATTCCATAGTTTTAATTAGTCTCAGATTCTATCACATAATGTGCTTCAGCAGACTGCTAAGTTGAATTCCCATACTATTTTCAAAGCTTGGTATGTTTGGAAGTTTCTTTACTTGGCAACTTCTCCGGAAGCTGATGACCAAGTAAGGATGGCTTGGATCCAGAAGCCCTTCCTAGAAACTAATAATGTGGATTTATCATCAGATGAAGAAGCCCCAGATAACTTTCCTAAAGCATCTCAAAAGTCAAGTTAAAATTGTGTCTATTGAAAAATCTCCAGCAGACCAAGATTCGGCTAGTTACACAGACCAGCCTCCAGTCCAGGCCACTAGTAGAACCAGCCACACAACAAGCAGGGCAAAGATCAACAACCACCAGTGCAGGAAAAGACCAACCAGAAAGGAACAATGTTGAGCAGCTGGTGGTTTAGATTGATAAGGAAAAAGGACCAGCACCTTCTAGTCCAATTGGTAAAGTTTTCATCCCTTACAGTGAATTGGATTTGACTTTAACCAAGAAGGACCGGTTACAACAATTGCAGACTCATCCGCTTGGAGGACGATTAGTCCTGCATAAACCTGATTCTAGCACATTACCCTATACGGCTCCTGTCATAGTTTATGAGCCAGTTGCCTGTGACCCAGCAACTGTGAATGATGGTTGTTTATTACTTATTCAGTTGTCCTAGAACACAATTGTTAATGCTATAGGACAAATGTTGGATGCCTTAGTGCCTAATGATGAATTGACCAAGTTAAAGGCCGAACAGAGGGATACTGAGCAACAAGTTGAGAAGTTGGAGAAGAATAGAGGAGCACAGTCGCTGCTGCGGCAGAGTATCCTTGAAAATCAGTCAGCTAGTACCATTCAAGCTTTAAAAAATAAGTTGTCAAAGATGGATTCTGAGATGAGGTTACTAAAAGAAGAAAAGATAGAGGATGAGTGAGCTGTTGATAGATTCGAAACCATGCTGCAAATGAAGAGAGTTAATTTCAACTCATTGTTGATCGACCACACTGCATTGAAAGCCACTTTAATTGAAACATATATTTATAGAAATTTGGATGATATATTGAATCCAGAGGGAAATGTTGTTTTCAATATAGATAATCTGAGGGTACTCATGGAAACAATGCAGAGTGATTTACAGGATAAAGTTTCAGAATACAACAGTGCTTTGGAAAATCAGGCCATCCTGGACTATATTGAGCTACAAAATAACCTTGACGAGGATGATGATAAAGCAGTAGAGGAGGAAGAGAAGGAGGATGAACCAGCAGAAAGGCATGATGATGACGAATCTTCTCTATCTCCGCCTTCAAGATCTAGTGGTGGTGGATCAGCTGCAACAGGGGGCAATCAGCCCAATACAGACCAGCCAGACCAGTTTAGGGGTCAACAGTCGGGAGATCAGTAGGTTGGAGATCAAAGATGCAGCAACACTGGAGATTCACCAGTACACTAGTCACAACACAGTTCAAATGTGAAGGGAAAAGGTAAAGTTCTGACTGAGATTCTGAAACGTGATGAGCAACATTCATTACAGCTCATCAGACTGAACAAGAGGCTAAGACATCAGCAAGCTCCTATAATTGGGATGTATCTGGAGGATAATGTTCTTCTTTCTGAGCTTGCACGATTTCAACGACTATATGTTGGCACCAGAGAAATGAACTAGCATTGGAAATCAGCCGCTTTTCATGATCAAGTATTGTGCCAATTACCTGAACATCCTAGTAGAATTCAACTGCTAGAGAGAGTACCCAAATGGGCACTAACTGCTGATGATAAACTGGCTAATCCAAACTGGCAGCATGTAGTCTACTGCAGACTTTCATTCCCTAGCCCTCGAATTAGAGCTTCTGCTGGGGAACATGCCAACATATAAATGTATGGAAGAGGTCAGAAGTCAATTGAAAGAAGTCTTACTGCAAATAAAAACTGCCAAGGGAGCTCTGGATCAGAGGGTACAAGCTATTATTGAAGATCAGTTTTCCACCAGTAAGGGGCCTCAAACTCAAATGACAGTAGGAGAATAGGCAACTGCTCTCCGAAGACTGTTTCAGCTAGTTAGAGTTACCAGAAAGATGATGCAGCAAGAGAACTAGGCTAGGCTCAACTTTTTGGAGTTTGTACCCAATTCCCTAGTCCTCTTGTATGCTTTACCAGCTAGAGAAACTGAGCTGCCTAGGTTTTCCCCAGCATTGTATCCTCAACATCCAGAACCAGTAGATCGGCTCACATACTATAATATCACTGATGATCTTCAGGATTGGTATGAGCGATCCATTGTAGAATGGAAAACCTGGCAGAGACTAATCAATGATGCTCTGCAACTGGATGATGTATTATAACTGCAAGGAGAAATGCAGAGAATCAAGCTATGTATGGGCCAATGGAAGATCCAGCTAAAAGGACTTACGAATATCACAAATAAACTGCTTCAACTTACTGTGGAGTCCTCTAAGATCCCTTAAAAGGATATTACAGCTAAACTAGTTTTAGGCCCACAGTACAGGGAAATGATTGAAATACTCTTTGAAACTAGGATAAAACAAATCAGCCTCTCCTTGAAGGATGGCTCCATATGGCTTCGCATTGTCATAAGTTGGCCATATGCCGTCTCACAAAGGGAAGATGTACATTGTATGATCCCGACACTAAAACATATAATCGAATTATCCAGAAGGACAATGCTGCCACTCGAACTTCTAAAGCACCATCATCGAAGAAGGGGAAGCAAAAGCGGGTAAAGTGGAAGGATATTGGGTAGTTCCATCTCAGAATTAGAAGGTGGATTTTCCCAATAAGGCGCTGGAATTTCTCTGGTAAGACACCCTTTGAATTACAATTATAGGGGTGTCAAGCACTCGACAAGCATGAAATATTGCATAAAGCTAGCAATTCTAGGAGAGCTAGTTACTCCAGAGGAGTACTATCATGACGAACATAGGCCAACTCAAGAGGAACACCGGCCGACTCAGGAAATAGACATATGGGTCTAGGGTTTTGGGTTTGGACCTCAACCACAAATTCAGACAGGTTCCTCAACACTAATTCAAAATCAGCTGGTGGATTTCAAAAATTTTGGAGTCATACCAAAATCCAAGAAAGAAGAGAAGGATGTAGAAAGTGAAGACAATCTCAGCAGGTGGGAACTGTCTCCTAGAAGCCGAACAGTGGACTAGTCAGTAATTAATACGGCAGTTACCACAGTAACGTCGAGAAGAATATAAATAGGACCCATTACATTGTAATCGGGCTGCTTAATGCTTACTTCTTACTTTGGAGTTCTTTTGGCTTAACCTTTGAGCAATTTCCTAGTAGCAATCTATTCACATGTAATCTTGTAGTCCTTACTACTGTAGTTTGTAATCGTTTGAGCTTCAAACCATTCCATCTTGTACTGATTATCCTGAATATGAATCTAAAACTGCAATCACTTTTCCAGTTGTCCAGTATGTCTATCCTTTCAGTTGGCTAATTCAATTCAGATAACCATTTCAGTCTAGTTCCGGTCTCTATTCCAGTTTTACTGACTAAACTGACAACTTACCATTAGCTTTAAATCCTAACACTGGAATTAGCTATCTGAAGAGATCAGCTCCAATTCCACTCTCTCTCTCTGGCAGTGCACGCCGGCATGGACTGCTAGAGAAAGTTTTGATACTAGAAGCTTGTGTGAAAGTTGAGGAGGCGGCACTATGTAGACCTTAGGGTCGTAGATCTCTCTCTCTCTCTCTCTCTCTCTCTCTCTCTCTCTCTCTCTCTCTCTCTCTCTCTCTCTCTCTCTCTCTCTCTCTCTCTCTCTCTCTCTATCTATCTCTCTCTCTCTCCTACTCTGGAAAGCTCAACGCTAGGTGCTAGTAGCTCCTACATACATACCAAACTTGTGTTGCCAACTTGACCAATAATGAGAACCGTTCATGGCTCACCAAAATTTGGAACCAGGTGGCTCTGATCGTATCTACGCTAGCTGACAATTAGTAAGTATGCTAGTATGTGCGCTCTCTAATCTCTCTCTCATTTATCATTCTCCCTCTAGGTGTCCACGCCAACGTGGACAGCTAGGGACAGATTCAATTTAGAAAAAAGTGTGAATTTGTGAAAGGAGATGATCTCTCTCTTAGGATAGTTTCCTACGACGTTAAAACTCTCTTCTTCTTCTTCTTCTTCTTCTTCTTCTTTTTCTTCTCTCTCTCTCTCTCTCTCTAGGAGTCCACGTCACTGTGAATAGCTAGAGAGTGTTTTCATTTAGAAAAGTGTGAAACGAGATTAGCAAATCTCTCCATGTCTAAAACAATACATTCTTAATTTTTCTCTAATCGATGAAAATAAGGGAAAAATTGTCTAGCATTGGATCTCTCTCTCTCTCTCTCTCTCTCTCTCTCTCTCTCTCTCTCTCTCTCTCTCTCTCTATTTATACTAGCCCACATCGGAGTGGATAGCTAGAGAGAGAAGTGACTTAGAAAACAAAATTGAAAGGGGACTAGTAGATCTCTCTCTCTCTCTCTCTCTCTCTCTCTCTCTCTCTCTCTCTCTCTCTCTCCCTCTACCTACCTACTACTAGTCCACGCCGACGTGGATAGATAGAGAGAGACTTGATTTAGGATTTGCCTTGAAAGGAGTCTAGGATGTGTTTCTCTCTCTTTCTAGAATCCCATGCCAATGTGGATTGCTAGAGAGAGATTTGATTTAGAAAAAAATATCGTGATTGGCCAATTGGCGACAGACCTTTGTTTTAGAGTTTTTTCTTCAAGAGATCGAACACTTCTTGAGTATGCCTTTAAGGTTGGGTTTAGAACACCTAGCAGTAGAGAGCAAGGGTCCAGGCTGGAGCAAAATGTTTGGTCGACAGAGAAAAACACCTCTTTTCTACCCGCAAGAACTTGAGCGGCACCCTCCCCCTCAGAAATGAGAACCTATCAAGCACTTTGTAGCGGAAAACATGGAGAATGCAATTCAGATCTCTCGATTGCAATAGAATTTGCTTGCAACTTTACACTATGCTAATTTTATTAACTGATTCATTTGCTTCTATTTTTAATAGAATTGCTACCTCCATCGCTTGTGAACAAGAAGCCTACTCCTCTTTAGAAGACCTTATCTATGAATGTTTTACTAATAAAATACACCCTTTTTCAGCTCAATTTAATTTTTTTTTTCTACCATTTTATGGTCCCTTCTGGAGTTAGATGAAAGCTCTCAATTTTCTATCAGGCTCATCTTAACACTAGGTTGGTAACCTAACTGGACATAAAAGTGTCCTTTCAGGGTTTTGAAAAAAACCTCCAAAACCATAGTAGATCCACTCATTTTGTAAAATCCTTGCATGAGGTTATAGTTCAAGGCCTACTACACATGGAAAAAATAAGAAACTTGTAAAATTTCTCATCTTTTGGTTACACCAAGCCTCCAAAGTTGATGGACCAGTACATTTTCATCAAAACAGTCATTTCTTAAGTTTTGTTGCATAAAAATAAGATTAGGGATTTTTGTAGGACTTGAGATAAATTCCCTAGTTAACTTCAATGGGTTGGTGATCAAAACATATGATTGCTTCTCACTCACTATTTTTTATTTTGCCAAAAGAAATAGGTACAAAAAAGTTGAATTTTTACCATTCTGCAAACCTATCATCAATGTTTCTATAGCCACGCTCAATACAAATAATATATGCATGTTTTCTTAGTTCCCTATTGTCCTTTAGGTTCATAAGGAGCCATGGAGCATGTCAAAAGAATAATACATCTCTTACCAAGGGGAATCTTGGGGACAAAGATGAAGTGCTAAATACAGCAAACATGAAAAAACTGGGTTCAACATTATGAGTTGTAGAATCCCATAGAAACTATTCAATATCTAGCCAAATTTGATCCTTATGACTAGATATGGTTACTACCTACAAAATGCATGTAGTTGTCACAAGAAACTAACAATATTGAAAAAGATATACTTGATATACTAGAATGTTTTGTTTTCTTCTATAATTGAAAAAATCAACCATCGTTGTCTACTATGTTTAATAGGATATTAGGTGCCCCAAAACTCAAGGAATATTAGCTTTATGTTACAATATGCGACATAGAAAATCAAAAGTGCATTTGGATATCATGAAAGCCACCAAAAAAATAATAGAAGAGCTAAAATTGGCTAAAAAACAGGATTTGACAATTTTTATAATTTGGTCATAACTTACAACGTTAACATTTATTTCTCCCTAGAAGCATCAAGACATGTTGAGGACTACTAAAGATAGTTCTCTAGCATTATAGACCTCACAAACATGAATTCTAGAGTGGTATAGTTGCAAAAAGTTGAAAAAAGCCAAAAAAAGGACCCGTTTTTTCACACAGTTTAGGTTGTGAAATGTTGTGCAAGGACAAGGTTAAAGATGGAATTGATATTCCAAAAAAATGTCAAGTTTTTTTCAGCTCATGAGACAACTTTCTAGACAGATAGCACCTCAAAATCCATTTTGAAACTCTTGACATAATTCAAGGAAAATGGTCACTTAACAGGACATAAAAGTGTCCCATTACCAACCTAGTGTTAACCCAGCCAAAGGCTTGGTTTGACAATGGGATGGCGGATAGGATGTGTTGTTTGCAATGCATTCACAATAAAAAACCTTGTCCCCTTCTGGGCCGAACAATTTTTGGTCGATATCACCCCCCTCCCCCCCCCCCCCCCCCCCCCCCCCCCCCCCCCCCCCCCCCCCCCCCTCCTCCCCACGATCCTCACAAAGTAAGAAGATAGTAACCATGTAGTGTGCCAAACGGGCTCCAAAGGCATTCTTGTTGCCACCAAAGACCATTGCACTTTTTTGAGATTTTCTTGTCTAGGATAGTTGCCACTTCCACCTTAACTTGACATTGAAAGGGAGAGATGGAGAGCCAAACACCTCCCTCTTCCATCACAATGTCTAAATCCACTTTAATTCCCAACTCTTCTAGTTTTAATGGAAAATCTGGCAAATTCTCTCTTCCTTCCTGATCCTCTCAAAACTTGGATTGATTGTCGATGTAGAGACCTTGTAGCGGCAATAGACAAGCTGCTATTGTGTAGCAAGATTTTATTCTCTCTCATGTGAAACCTACCTTTCTCTTTGAAGTGATGAAGCCTTATGGTCTTTCTTGTGTCTCCTCCATTCCTCTCATTCTCTCCCTACTCCCTATCGCTAGTAGTGGATAGCAATGCCAAAGAATGTGTATTACTTGGGTAATTGCCCTGGGTATTGACCTCGCTCGCTTTTTGGTTTTCTTGGAAGTTTTTGCTCAGTGTTTGGTAAGACTCGGCCATAACTTTCACAAAAATTGATCAAATTCAATTCTAAAAGTTGTTGTGAGCTGCGAGTATAGTGAGGAAGCTCTGGAGTAGAACTCACTTCATTTTGACAAGTTAGACATCATACGAGTATGATGTCTAACAGGCACTTTTAGAGACCAAAATTGAGATCTGAGTATACCAAGGTGTTAAGCACCACAAGACAAGCTCATAGGACAAATTTTGTCAAAATCAAAGCACATTGACATTATACGCGTATAATGTCTAATGCCAATATTTGGAAGGCAAATTTCACTTTTGCCACATAGGGGGTTGGGAAATGATGTGTTGAGATTGCTTGCAAAATTTCATCTCATTTGGACACATACTTTTGCACTTAAAGAGATTTTTGTAGATACAAGAAGGTAAAGGTGAAAAAGTGATGATTTTGAGCAATTTTGACATCCAATTTTTTTTTTAATCACATATTCTTATTGTATTCATCAAGGAGTACCTTGGGTAAACCTTTTTGTGTAGTATGGTTCATGGTCATGAGTGGACTTACATGCATGAAATAGTACTAGGACAAATTGCATCTTTCTTGAAATGCAAGTCTTGTCACCACGTGTTCAGTGGTAATGCCACTAGGATCAAAGAGCATTTGCTCAAAGTGACAGGAAATTTTGGACCTTGTAGTTTACCTCCATGAGATACCTATGAAAGATTTTTGGATTATGGACAAAAGGTAAAGGTTATCCTTGAGAGTAAAAATAAAGGGTCATGCAAAAGCGATTGTAGTCAGGGAAGAACACATCCAATGGATGAAGACATATCTGTTCCAAATGAGGGAATGGATTTAATGGGCACAAATAATAGGGAGAAAAAATTTTCTAATCTTTGTTTCCAGATTGAAGTGCATGGTACAATATCTTTCAAACCAGGTTCATCTAGTCATGCATTTAATTCAAAGAGAAAATGTAAAAATAGTATTGAGGGATATCTATGGATCAAACACTCCATCAAGATTTGGATAAACAATGGTTATACATGCTGCATTTGAAGTCTACACAAGCATTTCTTACATGTGGTATTCCATTCAATGTAGTTTGCAACCTTATCTTCAAAGATGCATTGATGAGCACCGCAAAGAAAAAAGGGTTTGTGATGATGGATTCTAACAAAATGTGCATAGAGTATGCTGACAAAGTCAAAGATGAGGTAGAAAATATGCTCAAAGGTCTAGTGTTGTGATACGTTCCTACCGTTGGATTCACTATAGCTTTGGATGGATGGAACAATTATCAAAAGAAGCCTTTAATCAATGTAATGTTGATTTTTCCTCAAGGTCCAGTATTCTTAGAAGCCATTGACACGTGTTTGAAAGAAAAAACAATCCCCTTTATTTCAAAGATCTATGAGCATACCATATCAAAAGTTGGAGAGCCAAGGAATGTAACAGCCATCATTACCAACACTGCTACAAATTATAAATGTGTAAGTCTTGCAAGTCAAGCAAAGTACCCGTAATTAACATGAATACCATGTGATGCACATACTATCAATTTTCTTTTGAAAGAAATTGTCAAAGTTAACAAAATGAAGACCACTTTTCCAGAAACAAACACAATAGTAAAATTCATTAGAGAGCATAAACTTTTAGATGCTTTTTCAGAACAAAGTCACCTAAGAAGGTATAACAAATTGTGACTAGGTTTGCTACTGCCTCGGGGGATACACTATGTAATCATGTTAATGTACCATGTGAGTTTAGCAGGAGGGGTTTTAAAATTAAAAAAATTAGGCAATTTAATAGAGATACATTAAAATAAGAGGTTTTTATATTTAATTTTGGAAAAATCCTAAGATAAGGGGTCATTTTATTCATTCAAACATGGTAAAAGGGGGGTTTTTTAATTGCTCCATGAATGCACGTCATATAGGGGGTACTAAATAGTACACCACCCCCCGAGGCTACTGCATATTATGTGTTGTCAACATTGAAAGAAGTTTGGTATGCACTGGGTGGAGTTAGTTGCCAGCAGGCAATGGGATGCATGGCTTAGCAAATATCTTAGCTACCAAGCTACAACATCAAGGGTTCGTTAACTCTTCAATTCTCCAGTCTTTTGAAGAAATGTGGAAAAGGTTGTCAATGTTACAAAACCCTTTGTTGATTTTCTACACTTTGGTGGATAAATATTTCTTTTTGTTTGGTAAGGTGTATTGTTATATGTCAAAAACCATTGAAAAGCTTCATAAACAATTTCAAGGATACACTGCTATAGACACAAAAAAAAATTGGTTTCATGTGCAGAATCTCGGTGGGTGCAAGTGCACACACTATTACATAGCACGGCATTTTATTTGGATCCAAAGATTTAGCTTCATAAACAATCCTCCAATTCTGAAGCGGTGTGTGGTTTCAAAATTGTGTGCACCCAACTCTTAGGTCCTGAAGAGGAAAAAGATGCATTTCACCAATGTGTTGACTATGAAAATAAGGTTGGTGATCCTTGGCATATTGACAATATCAAAAAAGTCAGCGCGTCTATGAGGTGGAAAGAATATGGTGGAGAAAATATAGAATTGCAACATGCAGCTATCAGAGTATTATATGTTGTTGCTTCAAGTGGTAGTTATGAGAGAAATTGGTCTGCATTTGACTTTCTACACACTAAAAATTGAAATAAATTGCAACCAAAATGAGCCGAGGCTCTGTTATATGTGTTTTGTAATATGAGATTGTTCCATGCTCCAACCAACATTGCCTTGCGAGTAGTAGAACATTGCTTTGATATAAAGAAAATGCATGAGGCATTTGTTTCTCTGGTGCAAAGTGATGAGGAGACGGAGTGGGAGGTGGCTTGATAATGTCCAGACATGGAAGAAGTTGATAATATGGTTCTGGTGTTTGATTGTGAAGACATTGTTTAAAATCACTTTTGGTATAATGTACTTGTAATCCGCTTTCTTTTGTTGGCCCAAAGTTATGATCTCTCTCTTTTTACCATATCACTCTATGTCATGTTGTCTATCACTTTTATGTTACACATATTGTATACAATTCTCATATATGGTTGAAAAAGACACAACGTGATAAATATTTGAGCTGATTATATAGAATGATTACATAAGAATTTCTTGAATGATTACAACAATAGAATTAAATGCTTTTACAACTCAGCATGTTGAGTGAGATCGGTCAAAATCTCATTCAAACAAAATTCATTAGAGCCAAATGATGCAGTGAAAAAGGTGTTGAGGTTAGTTGTGGTAGCTGCAATGTCTTTTCAAGAGGACCAAACTTTTCATTCTACTTGGCGAGCTTGCTTTGAGCTAGTGCAAGATCTCTTCTGGTGGTATTGAGTAGTGTCTCAAGCTCTAAAATCTTTATTGCAATCTTGCAGGAGTTTGACCTTACCTAGCTTTCCATCTCCACAATAACTTCATGCTCAAGGATCATTGGATGCTTTTATGATGGAGGGGGCCTTTGTTGGTTCTGGTGTTGAAACCTTGTCGACAATGCGTCCAAGCCCATCACCCATGTTAGGAGGCTTATCATCTTAGCTAACTATACCAAGGCTCTCGCATGTGAAAGTTCTCTCTTTCTACGTAAGTTTTTGGTGATGAAGTCGTGGTTTTAGTTGTGTCCATCTAGGAGCTATTTTTGTTCCTTATGCACCATACATGCATCCAAAATGGTTTTTGACCATAGGAATAGATAGAGCACGTTCTAAGGAAGCTATTGAGTGCATTAAAGGCCTAAACCAACCTGCCCAAAATATGTTGTTTATCTTAGGCACAAATTTTCCCAAGTGTCAAAATTTGTTTTTGAGCACATGAGATTGATGAGGATGCTCTGTATATTCTACGTAGCAGGTTTTTTTGCATTTGGAGCACTATAGCTACATGAAATCAACATATTAAGCTTGCGGTAAAGATGCTATTTATCTTAAGTGTGATTTTTCTTGAGTGTTAGAAATCACTTTTGAGCACATGAGATTTTTGAGGATACTATGCACATTCTACGTAGCAAGTCTAGTTGCATTTGGAGCATTATAGCTACATGAAATCACATATTTGGCTTGCGATAAACATTTTGTTTATCTTAGGTGCACTTTTGCCTGAGTGTCAAAAATGACTTTTGAGCACATCAAGTTGTTAAGGATACTCTGTGAATTCTAGGTAGTATGTTTTGTTTCATTAGAATCATCATAGCTATACAAATTCATCGGGTGGGTAAAGCTTGCAGTAAAGAAAGTAGCTTTTCATGTTTGACACACATTTGAGACCGATCTAGGTGAGAGCATACTAGGCTTGGGTTTTTTGAGAGATTAGCTATCTCTTGTAGCCTCCATGCACTAGTCAAGTTAGCTACGCCCCACGGATTGATATTTTATGTCTGTGGTTTTTGCTTTTATAGCATCGATATAGTGAGGCTTGGTAGTCGGCTGACATTTTAATGTCGTTTCCGGGGATGAGGTAACTTAGAATAGAGAAAAACCCAAAGCATTCAATAAAATTTACATTTCTTCCTCTAGTTTCAACTAGAGTAAAACACCTTTGATTTTATCATTGTTGAGAGGTGCTTGAGATTAGGGATACTCGGTAAGGACCTTGGCAGCATTGGTTTAGCAGGACAGATTAGGTGAAGGATCCTTGAGACTAGCTAGTGGTCGGTAAGGGTATCACCTAAGTAGAAAATAAAGATTTGAGACTGAAAGTTGAACTTTTCCACATTTTTCACTCTTTTCTCATGTTCAATAGTAGTAGGGTAAGTAGAAAACCATCAAGACTGCATCTGATCTGAGGTGCATTGAAGAGAACCAAAAAATTTCCAACTCTATCTTACGTGCACCTAAGATAGACATGGGGTTTTTGGAACTAAAACTGTGAAATTGAACTTTCAAGGTTGTAGACCAACTTGTTTAGACCATCCCCATTGATTTTGGAAACATTTGGATTACTAAAAGGCCTGGTCAAGCCCAAATCTAGAAAAAACTACCAACTTTCGAGACAATTGATAAAAGTGAAGTTAATTTATGCTAAATGTTGAAACCATGGTATGGGTAGATCTCAAAACTTGTGGAAAATCAATCTGTAAAGCAAAAATATTAAAAGGTCAAATTCTAGTAGAGTTTTATCTTAGACGTGCCTAAGATAAACTTCCATCCAGAGGGTGAATTTTACCAAATTTTCAACTCATATGGCTTCATTGGAACATTATATAGCTCTTGAGAAAATTTGAACAAGTTTAGAGCTATGCAAGGGTAAAAAATACCAAGAAAGCTGAAAACCTCTACCATGGGACCAAAAAGGGTGACAGAACACTGGTAAATTGTCCAAACTTTGTGAAACTCAGTGAACAAGCTTGAAATCACACATAGGAACCTACAAAAGTCTCATTGGGAAAAATGTTGTTGAAATAGGGAAATTTTATCTTAGGTGCGCCGAAAATAAAATTTTCACTAAAAGGGCACTCTTATTAATTTGACACCAGGATTGCATGTAAAACTCCAAGAAAATCACATTGGAAAAAAATATCCTAAAATAGTAAATATCTTATGCGTGTCGAAGATAAATGTTTCTACCAAAGTGATTTTTTTATCTTGACACCAGGGTTAGCATTGTCTTATCATAGGAACCCCATTCAAGTGGTCAAAGTTCAAATTTGGGAGAACTTTATCATTGACACACCAAAGATAGTTTTTCTCCTAAAAAGATGATTTAGGAAAAATTTTCATTGACATAGCTTCCTTTGAACATTATAGGCAACTTTGAAGCCGTGCAAAGACTTGAAACACCAAAACAAATGAAAAGCTTCAAGACGGGACAAAAAGGGATGGTAAATCACTCACACAAAGTTTGAACTTTGTGAAACTGTGTGCAGAGGCTTGAAACTACATGTAAAAACCCAAGAAAATAACCTTGGGCAAAAATATATTGAAATAGGGAAAAATTATCTTAGGCGTGCCAAAGATAAATTTTTCAGCAGAAGATGAATTTTGTGAATTTGACACCAAGGATATCTTTGTCAGGCTGTGAGGACCCCATCCAAGTGATAAAAGTTAAAGTTACTCCCACGATGAAGTGTAACCATCTTAGGTGTGCCTAAGATAGCATGTATAACATTTCACAATTATGACACATTATGTGTATCCAGTGGTTAGAGGAAGGAATGGCTAGATACCTTGTAGCTTCATATTGACAATTGTGGAATCACATATGGTTTTAAGTGCTAGTATGCAAGAAATCACGTCTTGGTAGAAAAGGGAAAGGCATGGCTCAGAAGCATTGTGTGTGAACCAAAGAGCATCTTTCTAGGTTTGAAGTATTTGTTAATTGCTTGTCTCCATCTATTTGGTGCTACATAATCTTGGTACTTTGGAAGAAAATTTGAGTAGGGCATGCGGAACCGCCAACGTCAAGGCGAGATTACATTGGTCCAGTCCCCGCCTAGTGGAAGCATCCACTCAGATAGCATGGAGAGGTCGGATGACTGCGGCCACGTCAATCCGCCGCTAGCAATTGTCTAGCTTATGCTACTAACTGAAACCCTCACCGGTTTCATCGTGCCATGAAACAATGCAAAAAAGTTCTTTTGTTTCCTTTCCTCAGCAACGAACGAGTAAGGAAAACTATCATTTCTCTTATTTCAAGCATTAACCGCATCATCTTCGTAGGAATAACCGGGATTGTCGTTGATATTTTTTTAACATCACTTACGTAATCGATATCATTATTTACGCATTTTCCTGTTAGAAATGATTTTTCACTTGCCCCATCATATTTCACTTCCTGTCTACCATTGTTATTGGCCTTAACGCCATAATTATGAACCTCGTAACCATTGTTTGTGTCCTTGACACCATCGTTGTTGACAACGTACCTCGCTAGGATATCGTATAGAAAAGATGCTAGCGAACTTTTCGTGGTTGGTCTTTTGTTTAGTTTTTTTTCTTTTAGCTCTCGATACGCCGGTGCATATGGCCAGAGAACCAAAGGTTTGAGAGGGATTCGGCCGGGGTGAGAACTGGCGTGTTAGCATTAACAATCATGCTCTCATATTTTAAATCAGTCGTTACAGGGTCAGTGAGCTAGCTTGTATAATAGAGGAGCTAGCTTGTATAATAGAGGAAAGAAAAGAAAAGAGGGATTCCCTAACTACAAAACAAGGTGTTTTTTCAAAACAACTTTATCTTTTGTTGAGGGCAAAAAAGGGCACTCAAACGCAAGCAACAAAGGGGGAGAAGCTTTCATGACTTCCCACGGTGTGGCCATTACTTCCAGAAACAGCTGGTTTCACCGTTATGAGCCAGTTATTGAAAAAGCGTTCGCACGCTTGTGGGGCGAAAGGCCAAAGGAGGACTCCTTTTCTTGCCTATAGGTTCTTATGGTCCAAAGGACTTCAACAAAGGCGCTTTTTGGAGTCGTAGCTCTTTGATTCACCCCTAGCCACAAGTCATCCCCGTATTTTGCCACATACGTGAGTTCGATCCTCTAAGGCCTCTCTGGAGAGCTCGATTCAACCTACTCGTGGCTAGATCAATCGGTTTTGGGTCAAATAGAAACAACACCAAAGATTCAACCTCATTACGCCTACACCTAATGGCTTAAGCCTTTGTTCCCATTTACTCGCTGACCCATTATGCAAAAGGTACGCCGTTAAAGTGGAAAGTGCGCCAAGCAAGAGCCGACAACGCAAAGCTTCACTCAAGGGTTCGCTCAAGGCAAACATTAGTGGCTTTGCCTGGCTACAGCGCTTTCTTAGCTTTGCGTATGCGTTCCATTACACATTAGTGGCTTTGATTTTGTTTTCAACGCTTTGCTCTTCCGACTGATAGTTTGCATCGGATTTCAGGTTTTCTATTGCACTCGCGGCATACGGCGGGGTCTTTTCACCTTTCCCTCACGGTACTTGTGGTATGCTATTGGTCATTGAGGAATACTTAGGCCGCAAGGGTGGTCCCCCTTAGTCACTACAAAGCGGTCATTATTCAAACACGGTATTCGCGTTTTGCAATAGGAATCAAACTTGTTACGAAAGATTTACGGGGCTATCACCTTCTTTGGCCAGATCTTCCAACCTTTTCATAATTCCTTGAGGAAGGGGCGAAGACACCGGGTGTCTTCGCCTTGCCCCTACTACAAGTTCTCCCCTGCACAGGGCTAGGGAAAGCGGAGGTCCCTTTCTCGGGGCCCCTTCCCCTTTCTTTGCCTAATCCGCTTTCGCTCGCTGCTACTAACGGAGTCTCAGTTGATTTCATTTCCTTTAGCTACAATGATGTTTCAGTTCGCTAAGTCTCTCAAGTCCAAGGCAGAGCCGCAGCACACGGCATGCCCGGCAAGCTTGGATACAGTTTCCCGATTGGAAACCCATGGATCACAGACGTTATCTCCCCATGGCCTTTTGCCTTTGGAAGCGTCCTTTTTTCTCAATGCCCAGGCATCCATCCAATGCATTCTTTTCGATGCTGTAGGAATTGAACCTACCGAACACCGTACAAAATCTTAATGAGTGTTCGATTTACAATCGCGCAACACTCAACCTGTGGCTGCGTCTTTACTGTATTGGTGAACTGAAAATTGGAGACTCAATTGGCTCAGGATTCATTTTTGTCTTAAATCTAAGAGCCGCAAGCAGCCCCTAGATGCATGCTAGGTAGCCTTAATCCTGATTCCGAGGACAGCAAGGGCCAAAGTAGTCAAATCTGCTACTTATGGTTTGATAGACCAAGATCCAGCCATTTCAACGAATGCGCAAGGAAACCGAACCACTGCGCTAATCCCAAGTCGAACTGCTGCAAGCAAGAGGCGAAAGAGCAGTTGCCTTGCTTATTTTTAAGTGTTAGTATAGTCTATAAAGACTAAGAAGCATGTCTTAACTCAGTACATATACAGAATCGCCCTACGCGGGGCAAGGGATAATAAATTGTTATGCAAAAACCTTACCTCACATCAAGAAACAAGCTTCAATCTAAACTTCAAAAGAGAAAGGTAGACAGGACATCCAATCTCCTAAAGATCTGCGCCTCCCACGAACCAATGGATGCAAACAAATGGCGCATCCTTCTATTAAGATGGGCTGAAACAAAAGCCTGTATACTCAACCTATGCGAAGTAGGTACAGTATGGGATGATTTTGCATAACTTCAAACTTTCCATACCATATGATGGGGTCTCTCTTTCGTATTATGCTCTTAGCAGCTCTACAATTACGAGCTATTACAGTGTCATTCAATCAAGTTATGAATGGCGAATATCTCTCATAGAGCATAAAGTAAGGGAAACAAACAAGAGTGAAAAATATTGGTATTTTGACCCAGTAGATAATAATTGTGATAATTATCTCCTGCTAGCTAGAGAAGGATATTTTCACATTTTTGTTTGCCACTGTTAAAAGATCCATCATATAGATAGCCTAGAAGATTTGGAGTCATTTGGACATTGTTTGCTACTAAAAATTGGGTTTTTAGGAGTTGAAGGTTGTAAATTGGTCCTTTGCAAAAGTGGTTTTGAAAATTTTGACCTAAAGTTGGAAAACATTTAAAATCAAGTCATAATCTCTTCAGCTAGCAATAATGTCTTTGTTCTAGCACCATTCAAAAAGTTGCGTTGCAATTTAGACAAAGAACACCAAATGAGCTAAAGATTGATTAGGCAAGCTAAAACTTTGCAAGTACAACCATTGCATACTGGATCTTATTGCAAAGTAGTTCGGATCAAGGATCAAAAGACGAAGAGTACATGTGATTCCAAATCAATCTATTTAGACAAGCCATAGTTTTTCATCGTTTCGAAGGGTTGCAATCAATTCTAATGCATTCGAGTTGGAGCTGCCCAACTCTTTTCTGTCTAGAAAGCATACAACTACCAAAATTGCTTTGAAACAAGCTATCTTTTCAACCTAAAAAGGAGGAACTTTACCACAAAACAATAGAATCTGTGAGGGGATAGCTTTACAAACCAAACACAACATGGATTCAATCCAAGCAAACAGTTCAAGTGGACCAGAACTAGTCAATGGCAGTAGCAAAATTACAAATGCAATAGAGAATTTGTTATAAATCTATGGCTGTAGTGGTGACAAGGTATTATTTATAGATTTAGAAGCCCATAAGTATCTTATGAGCAGAAAAAGTATCACATGAGCCACGATCCTATTGACCAGCGTGAAGCACGATCCTGAGAACTTGCACATGTTCACAGATTTGGGGATAATAATTTTGCAAGCTTTGAATTTAGAGCTTTTGACACAAATTTAGATCTTTTCTAATTGTGTGCTTAAATGGGCTTATTGTACACACAAGAATGCTCCCAAACGCACTGCCTTTTGACATTATTTTATAGCTAATTATTCAAGAGTTCATATTGATATTCTAAGTTGTGTGCAAAGTTGTATTCAATAGAAAATATATTGGATTCTATCCCACAAAAGTAGCTTTTTATGAACTTGTTTTAGATATACATGTGTGTCTTTTCTCTGGTACAGCTATTGCTTTGCTAATCTAGATCGAGCTACTTTGAGTGAAAGTGCATCAAGTCTTGGTGGGAGAGGAAACATTAACGTTGAGATCTTATTAACATTAACTTTGAGATCTTGTGTTTTTGGTGTATGTGAATGCTACATCCTAGCTTGCTTTAAATGTATCCAATTATTGTACCATATTCCTAGGTATTACTCATTTAGAGACATCATTATGGTGAATTGGTACTACTATAAAATACACACTCAAAAGCAACCCTGTCAACATCACAATTTCCACTACAACAAGAAATCGTAATAGAAAACCAAGATCTATAAAAAAAACCAAAAATACAACCATACAAGAATAGTGTTGTCAAAATAAATATACCTTTCATCCATTAGATCTTAGTGACTACAGGATTTGATAGCACAATGATAAATATGACTATATTTGGGTAGATGTCCTATATTTGCACCCAGTTAAAAAAGATTCTAGAGCTTTCTTTGCCAACCCTTGCCGGCATATCCTTCTGTAGTCTAGTCCATACACTTATCTAGAAAGAAACCCTTGCTTTGCATCTCTCTCTCTCTCTCTCTCTCTCTCTCTCTCACACACACACACACACACACACACACACACACACACACACAGGGACTCCAAAAATTGAATTGAAAACTATAGAGCTATTGAAATACCTAATATCTAACAAGCAAACTAAAAACCAAATAAGGCAATTGAGAACGTGACAAACCCAAGAGACCAATGAATCAAAATTGATGCGTGAGATCGAAACCGCCATTCCTACAAGAAAAAAAATTGGTGTATAGACTAAATGATAGTGCAAGGGCATTGTTGTCAAGGGGGAGGAGCACTTGGACTCGCTGAAGCCCCAAAAAGTAGTATGCACTTATGAGGCAGGAGTTGTCTTTGTATTCATGGATGTTGATTTGCATGTGAAAATCTCATTAAAGGTTCATTTAGGGAGAGACCTATAAATTATTCTAGGCAAACAACAGGCTTGGTAGCAACATTACAGTTGGGTCTTAACATCAATAAAAGTGTAGTCTCTCTATCATTAAAAGGCTAAGTGGAGTAGACTTCATAGAGTGATAACACACAATAGTGGATGATGGTAGGGTATAAAGATTGTGTGCAACAAGGTGGAGGGATAACAGCGTGTACAAGGAGTAAAAATACCCAGACAAAAAGATGGCACATTATGTGTTGGGTGAAGAGATAGCCGTTGTTGACGTGCTAGGGCTAGTGGGTAGCTAGCTGGAAAAGAGCAACTACAGAATGATTTGAGGGGCTCACCTCCACTTCTACAACTAAGGATATATTTTGAGCACTCCTTTGAGCTGGCAATCAAAATTGGCTCCATGGTACCGGAGTTCTCCTCCACAGTGGCAATTAGCCCGTGCAAGACTCAAGGCTAGAAAGTCAATAGCCTTAATCTCGAGACTCAAATTTTTTGCATTGTTCCTTTTACCTTTTCTTTGACTCTTTAAATCGAAACGGAAATTTATGAGCACTATGTGTAACTATAAATAAGAACTTTGGATCCTCCAATTTTGAACTCTTTTTCTTTGTACCCAGATACCAAGTCACCAAAAAAGATGTTGTAGAATCGATAAGCAACTTGTGAAACACGGCATGTTAAGAGCTTCATCACAACTGCTCTCAAAGGTGATCAATATTGTCGCATCCCACTCATTGACCTAGGCACAACTATGTGAACACATAGGTTGGAGTTCAAGGCACATGCATCCGGTAGGGATCCAATCAAACGTATCTAAAACACTATGGATGAGCACACTAATGCATTGTTGTTGGTCGAATCATGGATAGGATGTGTTCCATAGTTCATTATCTTGGAGTATTATTTTTGGACATGATGTGTTCACATTTCACGATTGGGAATTATTGAACATAGTGTAGTCTACATGTTCAAACTTTCTAAAAGGCAACCGATGTTCAAGATGGCATTCTTCTAAGGTACAAAGATGAGTGTAGCAAATTGGAGGTGTATCAAGCACGCCCGGTATCGCTGGGGTTTCCATGGTAGCTTCTTCATCAACTTGGTCTCACTATTTATGTCCTCTTTGAGCTATAGAGAGGATGTTAGAGTTTTGGCATCTCAAGTGAAGTACCCACTGTGATCCCATTATTTATTTTGGCCTTTAGGTATTTATTTTACTTATTTGTCAAATTCTGGGTAGGGCAATTTACTGAGTTGCTTTGCCATCTCACTCTAGTCAAATTCTGGGTAGGGCAATTTACTGATGTGGTAGACTTTGGAAGTCATTACGTATCTATTGCATTTAGGCCTAGAAAATAGTGTCAAAACTCTTACAAACAGTGTTTGGAAACACCGTACATAATTTCTTTTATTAAGTTCTCCAACAGGACAATTTGAAAAAGAAAAAAAGATAATTTTATATATTTTCACACTTTTTTTCAAAAAATCCAAACGTGATTTTCCTTTTCCTCTTAATTACTTTCAAGCGAAAATTTACAATTTCAAGTGACCTAATTGTAACTTGAGACACATTTTTCCCAAACACTGCTTGCAAATAATCAAAATGACATCAAACAACCAAAGTGTAGCATAATACCACCTATAAATTTCAAAACTAAGCTGTGAATTTTAAATTCAAAGGTGAGAATACATACAAAATTAAGTGTAAAAACCTTCAAATATATCAATTTACACCTAAAATTTTTCACATGGAGATTTTTATCAACTTCACATGCTAAAAATGTTCATATAAAATTTAAAGCCTAAAGGGGATCGGGGAGCACCACAGACGAAGAGTGAGAGAGAGAGAGAAGGAGACACACAACACGATGTGGGTGGGGAGACTCCAAAGAGTGATCAGCCCCCTATACACTTATGCTATGTATAAGGTATACAAGATCAGTGGGTGCCCAGACTCTGGGCGGGTGGGCAAGGCACAGGCGCCTATACCCCAACAACCTCCCACTTAAAGGCGACTGTGCCTTTAAGCAAGAGAACCTAGTCTAAAGACTACAAAATGCGAGAGAAAACCTCTCTCAATTGATGCCCACTGGTTGGTTGTGATCGTGTGCATCCGGCTATCCTGCTCCCGTGTAAGTCCATACACCACCAGACGTACCACACACGTACTGCAAGTATGTATGCAATACCTGCATATCTCCCTCGTGCACTATGCCATCATCAGTCAACAAATGACTGACAACCCCAACTGCAAATGCTCCCACTGCAGCTGCGATATCCGGTCTCAAGATCAGCATCTCATACATGAGACCACCGAATGCCGATGCAATGCTAGCGGGCCTTGCTAGCTCTACGGAGCATGCATCAACATATATATCCCTGGCAATAGGCATCTCTGACTGACAAGGCGTGTCAGCCACATGCATCTTCTCACTGTCCACAAAAGACACATCAACCTGTCGTGCAACCTCAGAGCAAACCAACTGCTCTAGGTGTCTGCTGGAAGACATATCTTGCACAACTATATCCCCATGCTCACTGTCAAGCATAGAAAGGAATGATTGCATAATCGCTGACGTCTCAGCCTCCTCTGCAATCATCCACTGCAAACATGACCACTCAATCTGCTGTGACTCACGAGAGCTCTCATGATCTAACTCCGTATGCATAGACTCTTTCACAACGTCCTCCTGTCGTGACTCACTAGAGCAAGACCGCTCTACCTGTCTATCTAGCATAGAAGTATCTCGCACAACTGACTCTCTGCTTTGCTCAGTCACTAGAAAAGCATGCATGTCTGACTCTGTCACCTCTCTATGTGACTGCTCAAGTCGTGCCCCAACTGTGTGCACAACGAGCTCACTACTCTGCACTCCATGCAAAGCATCCTGCAACCCACAAGCAAAAGAGACTCGCCTGCTCTCTCGCTCTCTACCTGGTTGCGTGATCACAGAGACAACACCGTCTCTCGCGTGGTCCACATGCAATGGGTAACCTGTACCACTCCTGGCACCTCTCGCAATCACTAGCGAACCCAAATGCATCACAAAATCTCGCTCTCGTAGCGAAATCTGACATCCACAATCTCTAAGCTGACCAATCGAGATCAAACTCACTGTCAAATTTGGTAGATAGCGCACATGTCGTAACATTAAGTAAGATGCACCACTCGGTAATGACAATCTCACATCTCCTGCACCTACTATCGCATGCACCGATCCATCGGTCAAACGTACACTGCCAAGCATACAAAACCATGCACGATGCGGCGTGACATGAAACATAGCATCTGCGTCTAGCAACCACTGCGAAGGGAGTGCACTATCCACATGTATAGCATCTCGTGCATAGCTCGAGGTAAAAGTGACATCCCCGTCACTAGTATACTCCGACACTACATGTGCCTCAACTATCAAAGCAACTGAGTCCATGGCATCACTACATACATCTCTGAGACTGCTATGTCTCCTACGATGTCGCATACGACGAAAACAACGCCATCTAACGTGTCCAGAATGACCACAATACCAACATGTCACCTATCGGCGTGCTCGTGAATGTACATGTCTCACACGAGTCCGTGATGACTCAGATCTATCATACATATCATGTAATCTGTGCCAAAGTGCTCTCGAAGTAGTCTCATACATAACAAGAGCATATACAGATTCCGCAAGGTGCAAAGGGAGCATAGATAGTGCCATCTCCCTAGCTCCTGCCACTGATCGTCAGACATGTTTGAAAGTCTACCTGCATCACCACTCAATGGTCGATGCAACCCTCGCTGTGTCAATGCCTCAAGCATACACTCTCTCCATGCCGCAAAGTCTGACCCATCAAACATGCGCATCTGTGAGAGGTCACAATCTGATCGATCACATGTCTCTGCCATGAGCACAATGTAGCAAACTAGAAAGAAAAACCACCTCACCAACAACACCTGAAAACTGTCTACCAATATGGCCAGAAACACAATGTAAAACCTGTGAGACACACTCCAAAATAGAGCTCCCACAATGTCAATACAAGTCAGCCCTAAACTGGCTCGAATCGCATCAACAAAAGTCTGCAAATATGGCTCAAAACCTGATGCAAAGTTGCACCAATAACCGTGCAAAACCTTGCACAAAATCACAAGTCAATATGACTCAATCGCGCATAAATATCTGACAAAATTTTGGCAGAGTCTCCTTTGTAACTGGAGCAAAATCTCAACAGTAAACCTCAAAGAGACAATAATATATGCCACAATGGCCAATCCGGGAATAAACTCGACCGGAATCACCTCACAAATTCATACATATGAGCATACCCGCTCTTGCCGGAGTACCACTCAACGGAACCTCAAATGACATACATGTGAGTGATGATTGCTGCCAAAATACCTTTCAATCGATGAGCAAATGTCTGCCAGATAACTATAGCAACATTTCGCAAAACCTTGCAAGATCTGTCGCTATGTGCAATACGAAATACGGCACACAAAGGCATACACAAGTGACTCCAAACTCCAACCAAATGATGACTGAAAATCACCTGTCAAAGTGGGAGTAAACTCAACCACTAAACTGTCAAAGAGCAACCTACGGATACGTAGAAGCTATGGCGAGAACCTGGATAAAATCCAACAGAGTTTCTTCTATAAATTGAGCCAAATCTCAAATAATCTCAGCCATAAACAAATACACAAATCCATATATGGCATACATAAACCGCCAAGACCATGGCAGCATAGCTCACTCTCGCATGAGTGGCTCTTTGGAAAAATGCATATCCAAAAATCTGTGTACACCTATGAATTTGCTGGTTGCTGCAGAAAATACTCCGTTCCGTGTGTGTGAGATATACCAAAAACAGTGTTTTTGGGACCCGAAAGTGCACAAATAAACTTGCTGTTGTACCTGCTGTAATTCAAAGAATAATTTCAGCAAATAGACATCACCATCGCGTCCGGAGCGTGCCAAAACCCTGACCTATACTCCTAGATCATGTAGATCTGACTCTGTATGACGGAGCTACGCAAAAACTGCGTTTTAGAGCCCGAAAATGGCAAAAACGAGCTGCACACAGTCTTGAACCTGCTCCTGCTCCACTCTGCGTGATGCAATGTCCTCTCAATGCAAGCTCCAACGCAAGAGATCTGCCACAACAGCATCCAAGCACTCGAATGTCAAGCTCTCCTCCGCCGAGCACTTCTCTAACGAGCTCCACTGAGCTCAAAAGCTCCTCTCACCAAGGAAGCCGCAACCGCCTCCTCGACCAAGCTTGACCACACCAAGCTCCTATTGCTCCAAAGACAATGCTCCTCAAGCTAAAATCTCTCTCCGTGAAACTCCACGATCGAACTCCACCGTCGAGAGCGAGCGAGCTATTGTTTCGAAGCTGTCAAAGCCGTCGTGCTCTCCCGCTGTCACCATAGCTCTGATACCAATTGAAGGGGATCGGGGAGCACCACAGACGGAGAGAGAGAGAGAGAGAGAGAGAGAGAGAGAGAGAGAGACACGATGTGGGTGCGGAGACTCAAAGAGTGAGCAGCCCCCTATACACTTATGCTATGTATAAGGTATACAAGATCAGTGGGCGCCCAGACTCTGGGTGGCCGGGCAAAGCACAGACGCCTATACCCCAACAAAGACTTCTAGCATTAGTTTGGACGGTCCTCCTTCATTTCTACAAGCCTCATAACCTCCTCTTCCCTCTGATCTTCCTCCCTTTCCTACTCAATACTTTCATGGTTGCTGCAGTTTGAACTGCCACAATCCAAGATGGCCACCTTAAGGTACCTGATGACGTAGAATGACTCGCTTGTTTTGGAGGCTATGAGAAGCTTCATGCTTTTTGGCGACATCCTCTCCAGTCCTTTTGTCAAATTATCCTCCTCTGCCTCGTCATCCCCCTCCTCCACAAGAAGATTTAGAAATCTTCTCATGTAGGAAAACAGAGTCCTTTTTAGTGTTTTTCATAAATGCATAACATCATGAGCTTCTGCTCGAGAGGCATCGCATACCTAGTTAGGTACGATTGGGGGCAAGGGACCCCCGGCCCCCGCGACTATTGGTCCATGAAGTGGAGAGATGGAACAAGGTGGAGGCGCAGCTAGCGGAGGAGGTGAAGTGGGCAGAATCGGAGCACAATAAGTTTTGGACAAATTCTTACAATAATTCTCACATTGTTACTTACCTCAACATCATGAGCTTCGGGCCGGCGGTCCCCTGCCCCCAATCATACCTAGCTAGGTATGCGGTGCCTCCCTCATAGAAGCTCATGATGTTGAGGGGGTGCTATCATTTAATGAGCAAAGTATGAGCGGCTAAAAGCGAGAAAGGGTAAGAAGTCAAGTACACTCTCAAAATTTCATAGTCATTGAAAACATTTTATAGCTACAAAAAACCAAAATGAATGAGTCAATTGCAACCCTAGAGATATCCATTTTAATGGACTATGCATGATCCAACCGTTTTGAACCCCATGAAAATGTTTCTGCACTCTCTTGCATTTTTTCTACATTGTATTTATAAGCTTCTCCTCTCAGTCTCAAAGGCTACTACCATTTTGGGAAATTCACTTTCAGGATTCCTGAAATGGCAGCCTTTTAGAGTACAATATAGCCTAAAGCATTTTGAAGTTTACCTATTATATATTTTTGTCATGTAACAACTTTATTGTCAAAATGGGTCTGTTCATTTTATTGTCTTTGTCAGTTCATTGTGACATTATTGCCAATAAGGAGAGAATTGATGATGGGCTTCATAAGGTAATTAGTGCAA
Organism: Adiantum capillus-veneris; assembly: GCF_014529385.1. Lineage (NCBI taxonomy): Eukaryota > Viridiplantae > Streptophyta > Polypodiopsida > Polypodiales > Pteridaceae > Adiantum > Adiantum capillus-veneris. The sequence goes on from NC_140947.1 coordinate 74,835,848, forward strand.
ACGAATTTGAGAGAGGTAGGAGAGGGTACATGAAAACAAATTGAGAGAAGTAGGAGATGATTAAAGAGAGATATAGCTCTCTCTCTCTCTCTCTCTTCCCCCCCCCCCCCCCCCCCCAACAAAACCAAAATTTATTTCTTTTTTCTTGTTTGAAATTAAAACTCCCTTGCAAAAAGGTGGAAGGATTTGGTGAACAAGTATTTGGTGTATCTTTTTATATAACAAATGTTCAAAACACGCACTAGAATACTTGGCTGGATCTGGTTCTCCACTTGTTCTTTGATGTTTTTGTTCTCAAGAGTCCTTGGTCCTTGTCTATGTTTCTTGTGATTTGACTCAAGAATAGTGGAGTAGATCTTGATCACTTGTCGAGCACTCGTCAAGTTGTTTCTACAAGTTGAAGGATTAGGTTGGGTTCAATCATCCGAGAATCAGGAATAGGAGCATTGCAAGGATGTGGCAAAACATGAGTTGCTTAGGAAGCAGGAAACTCACCTCTCCTACGGGCGGCCTCAAACACTGGGATGCAGCCAGCTTCCATGTGCCTCGCAGCAGGCAATGCGGGGATATGTTGTTTATCCTAGGACCACAAGTCATACCAGCCATTTGATCTTCTTGTTGCTTGCTTCTCCAAAATGCCAAAAATTGCAGTGTGAATTTGAGAGAGGAAGAGCCTGCTCAATGCACAGCTGCCCGTGAGCGGTCTGAATCCACCCTTCAAAAAGTCTGTTTCTTCTTTAAATAAAATTTTGGCAAAATTACCAAAATACCCCTCTAATTTGAGGAAATTCCCAAAATACCCCTCAAATTTCAAAAATTCCCAAAATACCCTTGTATCTATTTTGGTTGGAATGTTCAAGATTTTCTAATCTTCATTCGTTTTTGACAATTGAGATCCGTTTTTGAGTGCTCAGCATGTAATTTGTCACCGGTTACCATCGCAAAAAAGGCAATTATGTCTAAAAATAATGAAGCAATTCATCTCCAAAGCTTACGTAACCAATTCAAATTGTAGTTTTAGCATCTTGTACGATAGACAATCACTCTTCTTGTGAAGACCTACAGAAAAATTTATTTTTCGAGAAATTTAGTCTCACAACCAGGGGTATTTTGGGAATTTTGGAAAATTTGAAGGGCATTTTGGGAATTTATGACAAAATATCGGGGGCATTTTGGGAATTTTTGAAATTTGAGGGGTATATTGGGAATTTCCTCAAATTAGAGGGGTATTTTGGTAATTTCCCCTAAAATTTTTAGGTTTTGAGGAAACTCTCTCTCTCTCTCTCTCTCTCTCTCTCTATGCCTTCCTCTATCGCGAATCTGTTATATGCTGCTCAGAAGACAGTAGCCCTTGGTTTACCAGCACCGTTTGAGAACCCCCCCCCCCCCCCCCCCCCCCCCCCCCCTCTCGTGCGAATTAGCATTCCCCATGGTGCCCTTGCTGCCTGCCGAGCCCGATGGCGACTCGCCCCATCCACGAACTACTTTGCTGTGGGCAACGGAATGCTTATTTGCACCTTAGAAAACACCCCCCCTGACATGTGGTATTGCAAATCAATGAGATGCCTAATGATCTGCACATTTTCTCCCCGATTTGTCATCACCACCTTGCTAGATCTCAACCTCCACATCACTCACTCAAGTTCCCAGCCTAGTCCGCCCCAACGTCGTCTCCTCTGGCGAACTTCTTCCATCTCCTGCTAGACCTTCTCAACAGCTGAAGCCGCCTTCTCATTCTCCTCTAGTTGCAGCTACCTTGAAGCCGCCTCCATCAAGGTCTCTAGTTTCTGGTAGTTATGGCTTGCAATCATGAGCTCCTCGATGTGAAGATTGTTTGCCTTTTACCCGGGCTCTTTAGACTTGCGTTTCGAAACGCTATCTACAAAGGGCTAGTGAAAATGAGAAACATTTCTTGTGCTTTGCACATTGTCTGCCTTTTACCCGGGCCCTTCCAATTTGCATTTGGAAACGCTATCTGTAAGGGCCCGGTGAGAACGTGAACACTAAACTTTACTCTTCAATTGGTGTTTTCGTTGGACTTCCTAAGGAATTTTCTTTAATATGTATAATACAAGGTTGTCCTTAGAGCCTGTTCACATGGGCCGTGGTTGCGAACATGTTCGCAACTAGTAGCCAAGCAACAACATTGACCATAACAATTTACAATTGGAATTGAGAGATGCTAAGAGAGAATATAGAGTGAGCTATGGAAAAACTTGACCACTAATGAGATGAATAGATCGCATTTTGTGAGATTTGAAGATGCCAACAAGTATTTGTCTATTGTGCTTGAATAGAAAATTGACAAAGATTGCTCCGAGATGCGTTTTTGTCTAATCCTCACCACTGAAGCACGACAATTCCCAAAGAATTTTAGCATTGTTGCCCTCGTTTACTAGTTTATCCCTATCTTGGTTTGGCTTAAAATGTGTCTTGAGAACAAATCAAACAACACATCTTTTGCTTGTAGTAGAAGAATTCATACTTTGCATCTCAAGAAGAATATAACTTTATTGACAATTTTCTACATAAGGAGGTGAGAAATTTCAAGCTTCTTTAGCTCCGCAACTCAAGATTCTCTCTTTACGAATGAAATTATTCCTTCGTAATTGAGAAAGGGTATGTACAATCTTGGACATGGATACATTTGTAGGTTTATTGTATTTGTATTTTACAACCTTTGCTTTGCAGCAAATAGATCCTTTTAAGCATGCAGTTCACAAAAGGAACTTTTTGTATTACTCTGTGTGTGGTCACGTCCCTTTTCCTCTTTTGATAGGTTCTCCTCATTAATGGTGATACAATTATGTTGTGGGATGATATTGTCAGTAATTGTGCTAGCAAAGATATCTTCAACACACCCTAAATACTTATGCCTTCCATAAGCTCATTACTTGACTTGAAAACACTTGCAAATCTTGTTACTAAGAACCAAGTATAGGGGAAAAATATTTCCAAGGAAGATTTAAGGATATGAACTACACAAGTTTTCAAGAAACATAGAGAGTCATGATCTACAACAAGTTCTCCGCTCGCTTTTTCTCCCTTGCTCGATTTTCACTGCTCATTAAATGATATCCCGCATGTTGAGGTAAGTCACAATGTGAGAATTATTGTGAGAATTTGTCCAAAACTTATTGTGCTCCGATTCTTCCCACTTCACCTTCTTCCCATTGTTCCATCTCTCCACTTCATGGACCAATAGTCGCAGATCTGCTTTGTATGGATGTTTTCCTGGGCGCAATACATGCAGCCCTCCATTCCATCCACAACCAACACAGCGAGATCGTTTGTGATCAAATCAAGGCGACGAGTCATTCTTTGCATAACCAATCAAAACCCCACATTTTTTGAAGGCATTCCAAACTGATCATGCAACGTAAGTTTCGAGGGTTGGGGGGCAGCTTGAGGTGGAAGAAGAAGTGTCTGCAGCCTCTGGAGCGGACATTGAATATGCCATGCAGTTGGCAACGAGTGTTCCTAACTTCACAGCAACTCGGCAGCCTTTATACCTCACCGGTGATTCTTGCTCTACCATGCTCTTCAAGAAGTGGTCATCGTTTCACCCAAGGGCAGCTAAAGCATTGTGAGCTCGTCTACGCTTCATCTGGTATTTTTTGTAGCTTAAGCTCACTATCCGTCCGCGCGCGCGCAGATGAACAGGGAGCTCAAGCTATGAAAAATACTTTGTAATAAAAGTGAGTGTATACTTTATAATAAAGTGAGTGTAGATTCACATGAGCGAGGAAAAATATCTCTCGGCGAGCTAGTTGGAAATTGGCGAAAGTCAATTGAGAAGGGAGGAAAAACCAATTCCCACTTGAATTCTGCAAGGAAATAGTATAAATATTCAAGTGGGAATTGGTCTTCCTCCATGTGCGAACGGTCTGCGTGCTCATTGCCCTAGTCTATTCTTATAGCAATTGAAGCTACTGAAAGCCTATTAGAGGCGACACATAAGAAATCCAGTAGGGGAGGAACCATTTTTCTAAAGGGAGAATCTCAAAAGGTCCCCATTGTGCATGTCTCTAGGGGGGGTCAAGGTTGAGCCGACATGCATTGGTCACTGTAAGAGAGCCAAGGACGCGACCCAAGGGGGATGGAGGCTGAGTTTGGAGGTCTGTGTGTGCGTGTGTGTGTGATGTGGTTGTGCTTGATGACAGGGGCATCACTAAATGAATAATATATGCAACAAAGAAGAATATTATTGGGAGAAATGTTGTCTCACACTACCTGGGAGAAATGCGATAGGCTGTTTAAGAATGGGTAGGAATCCTCATTGCTTGTTAGAGACTATCAGACAACACGTTGGGTAAGAGATGAGTGCGGGAGGTGGGATTAATTGGGAGGAGACAATGGAATCTCAAAAGATTCCTACTAGTAAAATTGAAATCATTTGAGTAATTATTTGCTTCATTTTGTGAATTGGCATCCTACACAAATTAATGCAAAGGTTATCTCCTCAAAAGCTAGTAGCCCTTCCTTCGTCAACCACAATTTGTGACACACACATCCATTTTTCTAGGGTTTGATGAGAGAGAGAGAGAGAGAGAGAGAGAGAGAGAGAGAGAGAGAGAGAGAGAGAGATTATTACTTACACAAGATAAACAAGATCGGGAAGAAATTGTTATGTAGGATGATAAGGAAAATAGCATTGAACTCAATAGAAAGGTAGGTTTTTAGCCCTTTTTCCTACCATGACAAGATCAAATGGTTTCACATATACAAGAACAAAGGTTAGTTTGTTTAATAGAATATGCTCTTCCTACCTGCCTTCATGTTTAAGTTGTTGTCCACACTACAGTAGGAATGTGTGAAGTGAAAAGATCAATCAAGAAAGGTTGTGTGCTTGTTCCTACTATAACCCTTTGAAATTGGTTCTTTGTCTCACCTATTTTGAAAATGATCAAATGCAATTGGAAAGAATTTATAAAACTCATTAAACAGCTCCTATGAAAAATAACATAAGAAACATAGCTTGATGGTAGTGGGGGTGAAATGGGAATGGGTGGTAAGACCCTGGGACCTATGTGGAATTGGGATATTGAACCCAAAACTACGCGCAAATGAAGTCGTGTATGAAAATTTAATAGTACCCTTATCAAATCAAAGGCAGGCTTGGGTGGTGATGGCTTGGAATATGATTGCCAAAGTAGAACCCTTCTTTCAAGGAGGCTAAAGTTCATGAGAAAATTCTAGCTCCAAGTAGGACTTTTTGAAAGCTAGGGGATTTTGCATGGAAGGGGCACTAAAATGGAGAGAGACCTTCAGATACTTCAAGTGCTCCATCTTACAGTGGTCCCTTGGATCTCTTAATTACGAGGAGGATCCTTGAATACCTTTTGGAGAGAAACTGGTGAGTAACAAAGGAATCTCCAAGCCGGCACATTTCTCGAATGATGGAAACTGTTGTTGGAAGGATGTGGGCTTATTGGTGGTGCAACATAGTTTGAATCTAAAATGACAGGATAATGATCAATAAAGTCTTAGAAATTATGTGCAATTCATAATGTGAAATGGTTCACTCTACTCACCAAATTGTGGAGGGTTAATTGGCTAGAAAAGACGTGGCTAAAAAGTATGATCAACATTTGGAAAGTAAAATATGGCCAAGTTCAATGAAGATAATCACTTTGATGGTGTTGTGAGGCCTATCCCTACTATGAATCTTTGGGTGCAAAGTAGCTTTGTAGGATCCCTTACTTCTATTTAAAGATTTCCCTTCCTCACAGGGTCAATCTGAAAATGGGCACAAAGGACATGGAAGTTACTCTTCTTTGGAATGGTTTAGTTTTGAGAGGGAGAAGATTTTAGAACCAAGCAGTGCTTGTGTGCACAGAAATAGCTAGATATTGCTATCCTAACCTTTGTGGAATCCTTTTGATAGCTCAGTTCAATGAATTCATACCTAAAAGCAATGAGCTTATATATTTAATAGGATTAAGAGTATGGACAGTTGTGTAGGTCAAAGAATAGAAACATGCACTATATTAATTGCTTGGGTGCTGCCCTCTAGGGGAAAAATATTATGTTGACTTTGGCTGAAGCTGCTAGATAAAGATAAACATGGTCTTTTGCTTATGAATTATACACCACCTTTTGGGAAGTGTTTTCCCCTCAAGTTACATGTAGCAGCTAAGTCTTGTGGTTCATTATTTGTTGAATTGAGATAATATCTCCACTCACACTTGTTAGTATGGTAGTAGCTGCAATGAAAATGAGATTGCATGCCACTCTAGCTACTGATGGTTTTGATCAACTGACATAGTTCTAAAAAAATTAAAAACAAACATTGAATACATACATAGTGTAATAGAACTTAAATGACAAGATAAATAATCTATGATTACCATCATTTTATACATATGAAAGGAGATATATACATGTAAGACATGGACTTGGAATTTTAGTTCAAAAAGCTTAGGCTTGGACTTTGTACCTTGTTTATGTATTGTCCTACCTGATAAATTCTCATATCATTTTATACTTTGTATGGTGGGGTGTTCTGCCCCTTCTAGCCCTCTAACAAGGAATCAAAATACACCAACAAACATAACAAAATTGTGTTTCAATTGTTTCTTTTCACATCAAGGAAGGAAGAATCTAAATAATCACTATCATTAAGATCTACCACAATAAGTCATTTTCAATCAACACGTCTAAAGGTCCCCTCTAAAAGAAAAATCAATTTGCCTTCAACTTGATAAATGAGGGCTTTTCTCATGCCCTTGCCTTTGAAAGTGGAGAAATACTCATGTTCAAGTGCATCCCATAGTGATTTAGGTGGTAAATCTTGAAAATGGAATTCCAATCTCACTCCATACCTATCTCCTCAATTGATTTTTGTGCATATCTCTGGACAATTCTCACCCCTTCTTTGCCACCTTAACATGCTAGACCTCCATTTTTTGTGTTGCTTACCTGCACACGAATTTATTTCCTAGATTTTGGGTCTTTAGAGGTGAAAAGACCTACATTGTAACCACCCCTATGCTGCATATTATGGATAAAAAACTAAATATATTAATGATGGATGATTCCAACCTTGGTAATTATGTTTCCTCTTAAAAGAAAGAGCGTTTGAAGATATGGTTGTGTAAGTACACGGACAATTTTTCTCTTTGTAATCAAGGTTACTATCAAGCCAAGGCTTCTTTGGACTTTTATACCCAATGCCATGCTACCAGCTTTGATGCATATGGTCCACTAGATCAACACTTGAGCTCACATCATATGTATATTTCAAATAAAATGCATTTATTATTGGGTAGCGTGTAACTTGAAAATCTATTATATGAAATATGGGGACTAAATTGTTTGTTTTTAGAGTTCATCAAAGTCACCACAATTTGGAAAAGGAAAAGAAATCATTACTTTTGGCTAAAACATTGAGAGGTGCAATGGGAAATTGGTGGAAATGGAAGGCTATGGACATTGGAAGGTTGAACATAAATTAGAAAAGTGAAGGTTAATAATATAGGAAATGAAAATTTTCATGAAATTGAAAAGTTAAAAAAATATACAACTAAAGATTTTTCCAAATGCTACCCACAACTTAGAAAGACCTAAGTCTTTTAAAAAAATCTCTAAATTAGAAGCTCCCAAAAATCAAGCACTCCACAGATTTTAGTGGAGCCAGATTTTGCAAGCTCAAAGATGAAGTGCAAATAGAAGTGCATAAAATTGACCCAAGTGTTTATCCCCAAAAATCTGCACAAGCCAGCAGACCCTACAATTGGTGCATATGCAATCAAGGTCATTGTTCATGGATTACAGTGGTTGAATCTACAGTTGAGAGCTATAATTGGAAAATCCAACAGATCAGTGAATAGAATCCAGTGTAATCAGAGAGCCACGCCAATACAGTACATAGGAGTATTCTATAGCTTGATGATCAATGTTCTAAAAGAAGATACTAACAACTTAGCCAACATAGATGTAGAGACTTCTCAAAAAGAGCTTAAGATGGACAAACCAGTTGAAATACCACCATCATGGTGTACTGCTCAGATTGTGGAAGAGAATGTGGACATTTTTTAGAAGATTGTCCAAGAAATCCAGACAACAGCGACAAAACAACTGCCAAGCAAAGTACATAGCATATTGGAAATGAAAATTCCAATGTAAGTCCATCTAACTCATCATTTTTGGTGCAATCAAATGATTCTACATTAACGTTAGAAGTACCAATAAAATCACTACAAAGTCAAAATTTGCATAAAGATGCACAAGCACTTGAAAAACTTAAAATGGATCCTCTGAACAATAAATTCCTGCATGAATTTGGTGTTCAGTTGTCACCGAAGATAAAAAAGAGTGTCTGGTTTGCAAGTGATTTCCACCGCCACGAGTTCACAAGCCTAAGGGACACATTAAAGAAAATCACATTGGAATTGTATGGCACCCATAATTCATATGCACATTGTGTAGACCAAGAAGGGAAATTGTACAAAAAGGATTGACCATGTTTGAGAGGCCCACATACCAGCTCATAGAATTATGCCCAGTGATAGATCAAGAAGGAGGGCTCATTTCAAAGGAAATAATATATTATAGAACATCCTCAGAGCTAAATGATGTTAGCCGAGTGAACCCAAAAATTTATTCAAAACCAAGCTCTCCCCCATCAAAAATCAAGATTCAACGTTGTGACCACACGAGCATATACTCTGACCAAAACAGTTGTAGATATAGAAGAAAGTCTAAAATCTATGATGTCTTTGGTCTAGAAACCACAAAATCTCATATCATAGGAGACCCATGGGATAGAAAATATCAGGGAAAAGATGATGCTACCTACAGCTTGACTTGGGAAATTATTTGTAATGTCTTACAAAGGTACATATGAAACTATGCAGAAGGTTTATAAATGCCAAACATCAATAGTGCTACACACAGTAGGCCTTCATAGTCCCAAAAGGTGAGATCAGACCAGCGCCAAATAGTTTTGAACTCTTATAATGGAGAAGATTTTGTGACCACCCTAGGAAGGGGGAGCTACAAATCCAATAATCTCAACTCTTGCACCAAGAAATGCAACACCAATTAGAATCCCTAGAGCCTCTAGCCAGCATACCCCTTCAAAGAAAAAACCATTGAAAGACCACATGGTTCTTGAAGTTTTCAGTTGATCCACATTCCATCGGAGTCTACAAATAAATGCTTCTATGAAGATCATCAAGGACAAAAGTTATAGCTGATCTCCACAAGTCAAAGTCAAAAGCTGACAAATCCCATAGTGTTCAAGTAATTGTATGTGTCCAAGCTCACATATGCATATCAAAATGCAAATGGCAATGAATGCCAGCAGGTTCATGACCTTATACAAACCCCTACAAATGCTAGATTGAAGTCAGGGATAATCTCAAGATGATGCAAATCGTGAAGATACCAGAATAGGTCAAAATTAATGGAAATTGAAGCTCAAAAGGCTACACAAAGGTCACCACCAAAATCTCCTCCAAAGATATTATTTTTTCCAAAAAGTACAATGGAACTTTTAAGATCAAAGGTTACCCAAGAAGACAATGCTCAAAATTTGCAAACAAAAGCTGAAGTAACAAAGCATAGCAGCTAAAGTAAATGGTCAAAACCAAGAAGATGAAAAAAAAGTTCAACCCAAGGACACCACCATAGCAAAACTAGACATTACAGGAAAAAATCCTAATAAGTTCAAGGGAAACATTACCGGTGAACATGAAGAAAAGCTGTCAAGTGAAGTAAAGCTGGATTTAGCTAGACAAGAACCTCATGTCTTTCTACACTTGGAAAAAATGTGGCCAATCATAAATGGAAGATGCTCCTAGATTTATTAGCATATCCGTAAACAAACGAGTAAAATGTTGGGGAATCATTTCCACCGCCATTCAATAACATATAACATCATATTGGGAATTCCACTAGCCCAAAAGTTTCTAGAGATACAACGTTCAAACAAGATGCAGTATTCAAAGTAAACAAACAATGAAGACCAGGAATGGTCATCAGAGGAAGACATCACAAAGTTCTCAATCATAGTTCAAATGGCGATTGATACCAAAGAGAAGCTTAATGAATATGTTTCATCTCCAACTAGGAGACACCTTGAAAATATTAAAGAAGATAAGGAAAAAGCAAATGCAAATCAAAAGGAGGAAAAAGTAACCATGAAAGCTATTAAGAAAAAAAATGTTATCAAAGCCAAAAGTAAGGGAAAAGAAGGTTGCAAACAACCATGAAGCAATAGGAAGTCTAGAGATCAATCAGACATTGCCAGTTGAATCAACAGATGTAAGTTTGAATGGAACCCAAAGTCTCAAATTAACTTCTATAGAGACTAAGCTAAAGCAAGACGAAACCATAATAAGATCGGGACAAAGGTATTTAACAAAACCACCACTAAAGATAGCTATAGTCCTCAATAGTGCAAATGAAGAAAGTTTCAGGTGCAATGCCTTATTGGATAAATAATTTGAGTGCAATATGGTTGCAAATAGTATCCAAATAATACTCAACATCACTCTAGATAAAGAGGATAGCACAACAATGTGAGGTAAGGATACAAGTCAATAAGGAATGGTTTCTATTCTTAGCATCCAGAAGCATGAAGAGCAAGTAAAATTTCAAGTGAACCTTCAAATGACATGCTTACAGATGTCATCCTTGGTCATCAATGGTTAGGACAGTACAAGGCCTAGAAAATAGATACAGTACTAGTACTCTCTTTTCCAAGTGGTAGTAAGAAATAGCTACAAGTACCATTTGTCATAATAACTAATATCTAATTCTCCTAAATGATTTTTTGATGTTAAACTGATCATTTAATATGGGGAAGTACCAGGGGAGAAAAAGCTAGAATATTGGTTAAGTTGGTTGACCGACCACAATAGGGATCCAAAGGCGGGGCCATCTGCAAAAGAGAAATGTGAAACAATGGGCTTTAAAGACCCTATGATTTAGCCCATTAAGACTTCCAAAATGCTGAGGTTCCAAAATTCAAAGGTTGTGTCCAATGCTCAAGCTTAGTGAAATTAGATGCTTTGTGAGTGTGCCAAAAAGTCTTCAAGACTCCTACATTGCAGGGGTCGAGCCCTATAAGTACGGGATGAGAGAGAAACACACACACACACACACACACACACACACACACACACACACACACACACACACACACACTCATAGACTCCCTTTACACAATGGGAATAGGGGACACATGTCAGCTCCCTAGGCCAATTCCCCACAAGGTCGACTCAAATCCTATTGGATGCCCATAGAGGTGGACCAATGAGAATTAATCTAGAGTCAATATAGTTTAATTCATTTAAAAACACTTGATAAAAGAACCAATAAGAATTAAGCTCTCTAGAAGACTATTGGGCAGTCTCCCAAGGGTTCCAAGCAGCATTCAACAGCCCTATGGCTTGCCTAATTCCTATTGGCCAGAAGACAAAGGGGTCCAATGAGAGTTTAGTTTCATTATTTAAATACCTAAAGCTTTCATAAAAGGGGAAAGGGGGACACATGTCACAAGACTATCACTTATGCTTCTTAAAACCTATTGGCTAAGCTTGGAGAGGTCCAATGGGAAGCCAACAAGAGGATTAAGCAAGAGGGGTCGACCAAGAGAGAGAGGGGGCTGATTTTTCAAAGGCATTATCACGCACACACACAGAGAATCTCATGTGTAAAGGAAGAAGACTCTCTCCCTCCTTCTCAAGCTTTAATGAAAAGCTCATCACCTACTCCAAGCTTGTCAGAAGGGAGGCCTACATTAGCAACTCTTGGCTTTGTGATGCAAATCCAACCAAGAGCCAACCTTCAATGCATGCTCATTTCCTATACCATGCTAATTACTAAGCTATGCTAAGCTATTATGAGTGATTAGGTGAGGAGATATACTTATTTCTTGTAAGACTACTCCTTCCTCTCAATCTACTCGCATACCCCGCTAGCTCTCACCATCTTCGAAGGTGTGTGAGGTGTTGGGTCTGAGACCGTGAGGGAGTTAATGTTGTGTTTTATAAGTGTTTGCTTAGTGCTTGAAGCTTCCATCTTCATTTCACTAGCTAGTTGTTGAAGGAACACAAAGAATTGTATTGTAAAATGTCTCCCTTGATGGGGGAAATCTATAATACAAATCCTTTTGGAGGGGGGACCGGCTCCATGTAAATCCGGTCCTCAACTGTTGTCAATAGCTTAATTTCTCTCTCTTTTGAAATATTGTTCATGCCTATCTAACTAGGTGTTATGATTTTTGTTTCTCTCTCCATCCAAGCACTCTTGCTATGCTCGGTAGGAATTTATTCTAATGAAATGCTCACTATGTTCATGATACTTTCTTCTACACACAAGTTACTAGGCCATTAAACGTTACATTGGTATCAGAGCACAAGGTTTCTCTTTCTTGATCAAGAAGGGAGGTCCTCAAGCTAGCTATAAATGATTGGTATTATTAAAAATTGCGTAAATAGAATAGGGTTTTTTTAGCCTTGCAGTGCGCCTGCCTTCGTGCAGATAATGGGGCATCACCATCAAGAGCTATGGTCTTAATAGTGGAGTCCTACAGGGCTTGCCTACTGCTTAACCACTATTGAGCTATTAGAAGCTTGACAGGAGCCGGTATTCTTTTGGTGTTGAAATACCCTCTCTTCGATTCCTTGCAATTTAATGATATTCAAACCATGGGTACAGGAGTTTGAGTGCTTTTCTATAAGGGTGAAGAGGAGCAGCAACTAGGGCTTGAAGTGCCGAAGTACAGCTAGAATATTACACTTAAAAATTGATAGAATGGCTGACAATAGTAAAGAGAGTGAAAATAATGTTGATAGCTTTGATTTTGCTAATGAGTAGGCTACTAATGAGCAGGCTACTAATGTGCAGGCTACTAATGTGCCCATATGCTTGTTAACTACCTTGTTTTTATGCTTCAGCAAGCCATGGGCAGTCCATACCTCCAAAGTGAAGTGCAACGGTAGCTTTGTGCCCATGGGATTCTCCAAAATCCCTACCATGATGAGAGAGTACCTAGGAAGCCTCCTTGCGAGACTCCCAAAAGAGGCCTTTCTTCGATTTAGGAAGAAGAAGAGGATCCATACAAAGGGCTCAAAAATTTGCTTCTTGATGATGCATCTCCTTCCCACAGGAGAACTCAAGAGCCCCCACCAAAGGAATGAGAAAGAAGTGAGTCTCATACCACCTCAGCAGAGATGGATCCACCAAGACAACGGGTAAAACGCTCTCCATCACCTCCTAAATAGAGAAGACCACCGCACACCTCTCCAAACCATAATTCAAAGAGGGATGATAAAAAGCAAGAGAAGAAAACGGCACGAAAGAGGTCACCCTCTTCTCCATCTTCTTCATCCTCTTTCTCTTATAAAGAAAGTGATGGTACAAACAAGGAGGACAAAGCCAAGAAAAAGGCAAGAAATAGGTCACCCTCTTCCTTATCTTCCTCAAAAATTCTTCATCTTTTGAAGAAGGCGATGGTGCAACTTTTGAACCATCAAAAAGAAGAGGCCATAGGAAATCCTATGCCGCATGGAAGAGATCGTCCAAGTCCAAGAAGTTCAAAGAGGTAGGAAAGAGCATCTCTTTCCTTACCTACAATGGCACCTTTGGTGCTACGGACAAAGTCTTTGCTTTCATCCAACAATTCAATGCGGCGTTTGGAGATGAGGGCTTCACAGAGTACTCTATGCTATGCCATGTAGCTATACACTTTCAAAAGTCCGTTAGGCAATGGTGGTCTAGCCTACAAGCAAATGGTGAAGCTCCACGAACATGGAAAGCTTTAAGAGCTTCCATCATGAAGAAATTTTTGGCTACCGATGCCAAAGACAACGTACTCACCGAATGGAAAATCTTGAAGCTCTCTCCCTACAAATCCATTCAAGAATATTTAGACAAAATTTGGGATTTACATCTCAAAGCCACTGTCTTCAAAATGATGGATTTTGGAAGAGCAAAAACAACAATTTTGTGCAGGTTTAACTGAAGAAATGGCGGAGTATGTCAACTCCCAAAGGCCACACACTATATATGTGGTTATACAACATACCATGGTGCCTTCACAAATCAATTTCCAAACAGAGGCTAAATGAAATCTTAAGCCCATGGAAAACAAGGGTTCCAATGAGCCTAAGGGGAAGGCCAATGTCCAAAAGTCTCCTAAGGACATTCCAATAACAACAAATCTATGGAGAAGGGAGTTTACAAAGGCAAAAATAAACTTTCTCCTGAAGATCTTGAGTGGTATTGCAAGGATAACTGTTGTTTTAAATGTGGTGAGCAAGGGCATGCATACCGTGCTTGCCCCCAAAAGAACACCCGCCATGAGCCTCCTGGAGCTACCTTGGTCGAAATCCAAGAAGAGGAAGCTCACCACAAAGGATCTCCTCTATGCCAAGCTTGGGGAAAGGTAAGAGAACATGATGCTTTTATTCTCTTTGACCCTGGTTCTACTCACAATTTCATATCCACAGAGTTGGCCACCAAGCTAGGCATCCAAGCCTATGAGATGGGAGATGTGCTACCCGCAGATGGTGCTTTCAAGGGGCAACAAGCTTCGGTCACTCCCTTAATTGGGGAATTGAGGCTCCATGTCCAAATCTATGTGGACAAAGAGAACTTCTTTATCTCTCCTCTCAAGCATGAGGATGTAATCCTAGGGGCACCATGGTTTGATCGCATGGCTTCCAATATTAAATTCCTTGAAAGGAACATCTACTTTAGGTTCAGGAGAAAAGCTATGTACATAGATGCCAAAGAGATGGGTAACACCATACCCATTGTACATACGCAAGCTTTCAATAAGTCAAGAAAGAGCTCTATTTCTGTGTACATGATTTTTGTTAAAGATTCTCAAAACGAACCTAATGCTTTAGCAAAAGAAAATATAAACAACCACAAGGAACTAGAGTTATCCAATTTTCTCAAGGGATTTCAAGATGTTTTTATTGAGGACATCCCTTGTGAACTACCTCCTAAACGAGGCAATGATGACCATGCAATTGAACTTCTTCCAGGAAGTTCACCGCCTAATAAACCTCCTTATAGAGTTTATCAAGCTCAACAAGAGGTAATTATGCAGCAAGTGCATGAGTTAGTTGAGAAGGGCATGGTTAGGCCTAGATCATCTCCATTTTTCTCACTCGTGTTATTAGTGCAAAAGAAAGACGACACATATCATATGTGTGTCAACTATAGAGCACTAAATAGGATCACTATCAAGCATAGGTTTACTGTTCCATGGGTAGAAGACCTATTTGATAACCTGCAAGGGTCGACCTACTTCAGTAGGATTGACCTAAAAAGAGGCTACCATCAAATAAGGATAGTTGATCAAGACATTGTGAGGACCGCATTTGGCACTACGTTTGGTCTTTACGAATACATTGTCATGCCTTTTGGCTTGACCAATGCACCAGCCACATTCAACTGCTTGATGGAGAAGCTATTTAGGCCTCACCAAACCTTTACTAGAGTGTTCTTTGATGATATTATCATCTACTCTAATTCACTAGACGAACACAAGAAACACCTCCAGGTAATATTTCAAGTCCTAAGAGAGAATAAACTTTATGTTAATCGAAAGAAAAGTGAGTTTTTCTTACAAGAGATTCAGTATTTAGTTCACATTCTCTCTCAAGATGGCATCCATCAAAGCTAGAGGTAATAAAAGGATGTCCTAATCCAAGGAATCTTCATGAACTAAGAAGCTTTATAGGTATTTGTGCATACTATAGATGCCTCATAGAAAAGTTATCACTAATAGCTGGACCATTACATGAACTAACAAAGAAAAACGTAAGATATACATGGTTTGGTAAGGAGAACAATGCTTTGAAAAGCTTAAAGAAAAGCCTATCTCTCAACCTGTGCTTACATTGTTGGATCTCTCAAAGCCATTTGAGGTCCAATGTGATGCTTGTGGTGATTGCCTTGGAGTTGTTTGGATCCAAGAAGGGCACGACATAGCCTATGAAGGTCAAAGGCTCGACCCTATTGAGCAAGCTCTAGGCATATATGAAAAGGAACTCCTCGCAATTCTACATGCCTTAAGACTCATGGACGAACTATTTATTGGGGACTCCTTTCATTCTGCAAACAAATCACCAAAGTCTTAAGTACTTCATGACACAAACCAAGCTCTCCAACAAACAAATGATGTGGGCAAATTTCCTTTTGCAATTTCATTTTCATATTGCTCATATTGCTGCCAAGCATAATCAAGTAGCCGATGCACTCTCAAAACGGCCAAGAGTTAATGCGGTTTCCATAGCAACTCACAATGATCTATCTTCTATGACAGATGAGTACGCTATTGATCTCGATTTTAGGAATGTGATTTCAGCCCTTGCACTAGAGACAAAAGATGAACTATTTACTTTACAAGATGGTTATCTTCTCTATGGCAATAGAATATGTGTTACTAACTCACTACATGAGAAAGTAATGTATGAATCTCATCCTCCTCCTTATGCGGGGCATAGAGGGATTCAGTCTACTCTAAAAGGGATTGAAACATATTTCTATTGTCCTATCATGAAATCAAACATACAAGAGTATGTTTCTAAATGTGTGGTATGCCAAAAGAAAAAGTTCGATAGAGGGAAGCAACATGGATTTTTTCAACCTTTGCCAATCCATAATTCACCATGGGAGAGAATATCCATGGATTTTATCTTTGGATTTCCTTAGTCTATCCATGGAAATACGGGAATATGGACGATAGTAGATAGGTTCAGTAAACAAGCTCATTTTATACCTATCAAAAAGACTATCAAAGCCCATCAAATGGCAACCCTCTTCATATCACAAATCATCATGTACCATGGCTTACCAATGTCCATAGTGTCGGACAGAGATCCTAGAATGACCAGTAATTTCTGGAAGGGTCTCTTTGAGAATTTATGGACAAGGCTAAATTTCTCTTTGGCCTATCACCTCCAAACAGATGGCCAAAGTGAAATAGCTAACCTAGCAATTCTTGATCTACTAAAAGCCTATGTAACGAAAGTAGATCAAACGTCCCAATGGGAGAAGCACTTACCCTTAGTGGAGTATGCCTACAATAACATTGTACATACTTCCACGGGAAAAGCACCTTTTGAGGTAATTGAGGGAAGATCTAAAAGTACCCTACTACTTAAGGTACATGGGAAGATATTCACTACAGATGATTATAGCCGAGACCTACAAGAATCTTTCAAAAAGATTAAGGATGCTATCTCTGTTAGGAAATAGGGCGTAGCTTAGTAGATAATTGAGTAGACTACTTAATGGAGAGAGATAATTTTCACACACAAGAGATTATAGAGTAGAGAGAGAGAGAGAGAGAGAGAGAGAGAGAGATAGTAAACACAATGTACGTGGTTCACCCAATGTGGGATAACTCCAAGGGAAAACATCCACTCAATGGCTTTAGTACTTCAAAACAAGAAGTAGGTTACAAAGGGACTATACCCTTTTGGAGCTCCCGCCTTGCTTCACTCTCACCACTTCACACCCACCTTGTTGCATCAATTTCACAATGTGAAATGTGTGTAGAAATGGCCTCCTTTTATAGGCCAAAAGGGATGCCCTCTCTCAAGAGAGGTAGCCATGTGTAGCCGCCCTTGTGTAGATAAGTCCAAATCGGACCCTCCAACCGGCCCATGTGTGGCCACCCTTGAGAAGACAAGTACTCCTTTGAAATCGGCCACTGCCAATTGAATTTGGCCACCGGCCATTGACTTTTGACCATCGGCCACCGCCCATTGACTACCAACCACCAGCCAACCGGCCAAACGATTGATCGTTTTTTGACCACTTTCCGGCCGCCATCCGGCCATAATATTCCAACGAAAAGGAATATTCCGTGAAAATATTTTGGTGAATTATTTTATTTTTCAGTGAGTTATTTTTCTTCATGCACGATGGCTTCTCCTCATAATGGGGGCTTTATAAATGTGAGTTTTTAACACAAAAAATTACAAGGGATAAATCAAGCTCCATACTTAACAATCTCCCACTTGGAGACTGATCTCCAAACCAAACCTGTGACTGCTTTCCATCCTGGCTTCTTATCCTTGAATGATGATTGAAGATGAGAAAAAACTCAACTTCTCCTTGTTGACCACCTTTGTAAACATATCTATAGGATTTTCACTTGTATGCACCTTTCCTAACTTTAGCTGTCCCTTTTCCAAAAGAGTGCGTATGAAGTGATATCTCACCTCAATGTATTTTGTCCTTTAATGAAAGGCTGAGTTCTTTGCAAGATGGATAGCACTTTGACTATCACTGTACAAGACACAATTGTCTTGTTTGAATCCAAGCTCTTCTAAGAATCTATGAAGCCACATAATTTCTTTGCTTGCCTCCGTCATTGCTACATACTCTGCTTTCGTGGTAGAAAGTGAGACCACTTCCTGCATCTTTGAAGCCCAAATTATTGTTGTGCCTCCAACCATGAAGACATGGCCAGTAGTGCTCCTTTGAGTATCTTTGTCACCTGCCATATCTGCATCAGCATATCCTTCTAGAAAAATATCAGTTCCTCCAAAATAGAAATCATTTGTTGTTGTCCCTTTTAGATACCTAAGTATCCACTTCACAGCTTGCCAGTGCTCTTTACCTTGGTTGTCCATGAACCTACTTACAACTTTCACTGCATGTGCAATGTCTGGCCTTGTCCATACCATAGCATAGATAAGAGAACCTACCGCTGCATATGGAAGTTTAGACATATAGGCTATCTCATCTTATGTATTTGGACACATATCCTTGGTTAGTTTAAAGTGATCAGCCAAAGGTGTAGAAATTGTTTTTGCATTTTTCATTGCAAACCTTTCTAGTACCTTATTTATGTAATCCTCTTGAGATAGCTTTATTGTCTTCTTCATCTTATCCCTTGATTTGTTCATACCAAGTATCCTATTTGCAACACCTAAATCTTTCATTGAAAAGGATTTAGACAGCTCCTCTTTTAGGTCTTTGATGTCTTGCATGTTAGCACTTGCAATTAGCATGTCATCAACATACAACATTAGGATGATGAACTTCCCATCTCCCAAATTCTTTGTGTAGATGAAATAATCCGAGTTGAATCTTGTGAATCCATGATCCAACATCCATTGATCAAACTTCAAGTACCATTTACTTGATGCTTGCTTTAAACATACAAGCTCTTCTTTAATCTGCAAACCATTTTCTCCTTACCTCCTCTAAATCACCGTGAGGGAATGCTGTATTTACATCCATTTGCTCGAGATTTAGATCATGAGCAGCCACAACGATTAAGACAAGCTTAATTGAGTTCAATTTTACATTAGGAGAAAATATTTCATTGAAGTCAAACCTTTCTTTTGAGAAAACCATTTAACCACAAGCCTAGACTCATACCTTTTCTTCCCACCTTCTTCTTCCTTCAGCTTATACACCCATTTGTTCTGAAGTGTCTGCTTACCTTTAGGCAACTCAACCAAATCCCATGTTTGGTTGTGATGTAATGAGTCCATCTCCACTTGCTTGCTCTTCATCCATTCTTCTTTGGATTCGTGTTGCATAGCTTCTTTGTATGATTCCGGCTCTCTAGAATTTGAGATCAAGAGATGGTTGAAGGAAGGAATGAACCTTTCTCGAGGTCTACTTTCTCTTATAGATCTTCAGGAATAGGCCGAGGCTCCTCATTTGGTTGACGTTGTTGCACATTGTCATCGTTTGCAGTCCTAGAGTCTTCACCATCCTCAAGCTCCATGTACTCATCACCTGTTTCTTTTGTTTGTTTTCTTTCCAAGTAATCTTTGTACTTTTTTTTGGTTAAAAATTACATCCCTACTCCTAAAGATTTTACCATCTTCAGGATTCCATAGGCGATACCCAAAGTCACCTTCTCCATAGCCAATGAAGAAACACTTTTTGGACGTTGTATCTATCTTTGATCTTATGATTCTATCTATGTGCATGAAATCCTCACACGCAAACACTTTGAGAAATGCATAATTCACCAGTTTACCTGTCCATGCCTCTTTTGAAACTTCCCCATCCAATGCCGTGGAGAGTGACCGGTTGATTAAGTACACAAACGTACTTATAGCTTTGGCCCAAAGCTCAAGCTTGGCCTCGAGACTGGCCGTGAAAATTTTGATTTCCGGCAAGTGATTTTATTTTTCGACGAGTTATTTTTCTTCACGCACGATGGATTCTCCTCATAGTGGGGGCGTTACAAATGTGAGTTTTTAACACAAAAAATTACTAGCGGTAAATTAGGCTCCATACTTAACAATCTTTATCTCACAGCAAAGGCAAAAGGCTGTTTCTAATAAGCACAGAAGAGCCCAAGACTTTAAGGAAAATGATTGGGTCTTACTTAAATTTCCCAACGCGACGGGCAAGAATCCTATGGGACACCAAAAGTACTATGCTAAGGTAGCAAAAAGGTACTATGCTCCCTTCTAGATTCTTGGACCAATCAATGAGATGGCCTATCAACTCAAGTTGCCTAGCCATTGGTTCATACACAATGCTTTCCATGTGAGCCTACTAAAGCTTGATAAAGGAGAGCCACCTCAAGAGCCAACTATTGAAGACCCACTAGAGATCGAGGACCAAGAAGAGGTGTTGTAGTCCGAGTCCATTCTCTGACATGAAGACAAGGTATTAAGAGGCCTCAAGACTATTTGACAGTATCTTATTAAGTTTAAGAATTATCTTTTTCAAGATGCTAGATGGATGCACGGCATACAATTAAAGGATAGCCTAAACCTTGTCAATGCTTACAATGCTTCCCTAGAGTAAGCGAATGTACAAATGTTTAAAATTGAACAAATTTTTTGTCTTATAAGACTCTCTTTTTCTTTATTGTGCACAAATGATAAGTAGTATGCATGCTTAGAATCAAGTTTGTGGAGACGACGTCTTCCAAACACCAAGCAGAGCTTGTCACTCTACTATGGAATATTGATAGGACTAATGTGCAGACATGCTTGCGACAGCTTAGGCTTTCAAGCGCCAAATGGATTAGTCATCCATTCTAGAACGATGTTGTAGGGTAAGATAGGGATCCTTTACCCGCTAGAAAAAGGCCTAATGAATAGGCTTATCTTCTCTACCCCATAGTTGATGACGACTATGATTTCAAGAGAGAGGTAATGTCATAAAAACTAATATCTAATTCTCCTAAATGATTTTCTCATGTTAAACTAATCATTTAATATGGGGAAGTACCAGGGGTGAAAAAGCTAGAATATTGGTTAAGTTGGCAGACCAGCCGCAATAGGGATCCAAAGGAGGGAAAATACGGATCCAAAGGGGGGACCATCTGCAAAAGATTAATGTCCAACAATGCACTTTAAAGACCCTAAGGTTCATTCCATTAAGCCTTCCAAAATGCTAAGGTTCCAAAATTCGAAGGTTGTGTCCAATGGTCAAGCTTAATGAAATTAGATGCTTTGTGAGTGTGCCAAAAAGTCTTCAAGACTCCTACATAGGAGGGGGCGAGCCCTATAAATAGGGGATGAGAGACAAACACACACTCACACACTCACAGGCTCCCTTTACACAAAGGGAATAGGCGACACATGTTAGCTCCCTATGCCAAGTGACCACAAGGTGCACCCAAATCCTATTGGACAATCTCCCAGGGGGTCCAATGAGCATTCAACAACCCAATGGCTTGCCTGATTCCTAATGGCCAAAAGACAAATAGGTCCAATGAGAGTTTAGTTGAATTAATTAATTACCTAAAGCTCTCACAAAAGGGAAAAGGGGGACACATGTCACAAGACTATCACTTATGCTTCTTAAACCCTATTGGCTAAGCTTGGAGAGGTCCAATGGGAAGCCAACAAGAGGATTTAGCAAGAGGGGTCGACCAAGAGAGAGATTTTTCAAAGGCATTTTTACACACACGCTCTCACAATCTCATGTGTGAAGGAAGAAGACTCTCTCTCTCTCTCCTTCTCAAGGTTTAATGGAAAGCTGATCACCTACTCCAAGCTTGTGAGAAGGGAGGCCTACACCAACAACTCTTGGCTTTGTGATGAAAATCCAACCAAGATCCAAGCTTCAATGCATTCTCATCTCCTCTACCATGCTAATTACTAAGCTATGCTAAGCTATTATGAGTGATTAGGTGAGGATATATACTTATTTGTTGTAAGACTACTCCTTCTTCCTCTCAATCTACTCTCATACCCCGCTAGCTCTCACTATCTTCGAAGGTGTGTGAGGTCTTGGGTCTGAGACTGTGAGGGAATTGATGTTGTGTTTGTAAAGTGTTTTCTTAGTGCTTGAAGCTTCCATCTTCATTGCACTAGCTAGTTATGGAAGGAGCACAAAGAAAATTATTGTAAAATGTCTTCCTTGATGGGGGGAAACCTATAATACAAAGCCTTTTGGAGGGGGGACCGACTCCATGTCAATCGGGTCCTCAACTATTGTCAATAGATTAATTTCTCTCTCTTTTGAAGTATTGTTCATGCCTGTCTAACTAGGTGTTATTATCCGCTACACACAAGTGACTAGGCCATTAAATGTTACACCATTAATGTTAGATTTAGAGTTCTAAATGTCACAAGAATCAAGGATACAGATTATCAACAAAGGTGAAGCTAAAGTGGACCTTCCACTGACTAGAAAAAAAGGTGTGACATCATATACCTCAACATCAAATAACCCTCTTCAAGAGATTCAGGCCTTAATAACTTCAAGTCAACACAAAAAGACAAACACATGGGATGGATAGCATCACAATGGATTTTAAGAGACCAAGATTACTACAGAGGTAACAAACACATATGGGTACCAAAATCAAAGATCACGTCATATAAAGTGCACTCGATGTTGAGATGTCGAGCTCTACATCTTGAGCTGGCATCCACTACGGGTCTTGGCCACTTACGGAATTTACTCACTGGCGCATTAGGTGACCGACACGGAGGATCTCTGCCAGTGATTCTACAGCTGGACTACACTTATACTGCCAGCCTAGTACGCTTCTAGCGAGTTCACACTTAGTGACCGCATGTACATATGTGCTGCTTTTCAGCTTTAGCACTTAGTCATTTAGTACTCTCTTTTCTATGTGAAGAAGAAGAAGAAGCTTTCCATCTCTGTGTGCTTTGTGCTTGTCTTGTGTAGCCCTCTTGCATCCTCTTTCTTTACATGGTATCAGAGCTTGGTGCAGGCAAGAGAGCAAGAGCATCACAATCCCTTCGTTCACAATCCACGACCAGATGCAGTACACAGAGATTTACTATACAAGTACAATGATTGTATGTACGCTTGATTGTGGACATTCGTTGAGTGTAGAAAGCGTTACAGGTACCATGATAGCAGGTTCAGTAGATTTGCAGGTTTTTGCAGATTGCAGCTATTTTGTCTTAGTGCTTCAAGATGTCTGACGGTTTTAGTCAGATTGTTACTGAGAAGCTTGAGAAAAATAACTACCCTGCATGGAAGTTCAGAATAACAAATTTCCTAAAAGGAAAAGGTTATTGGGACTATGTAGAAGGAGACAATGAAAAGGAACCAGAGATTCCCGAGGCAAATGCTACAGCAGAACAAAGAAAAGCTTTGAGGCACTGGCAGCAAGGCCAGAGCAAAGTGATGTATTGGCTTTCTATGAGCATCACAGATGGCATGATGGGCTATCTACAGGATGTTGAAACCCCCGCCACTGCATGGAAAAACTTAGGCAGAGTGTTCGAGGTGAACACCAAGGGCAGGAAGCTTCAACTAAAGTCGGAGCTAAATCAGGTTAAGAGGACCAACCTCTCCATCAATGATTATGCCTTGAAGATCAAGAGTATCATTGAGGCTCTTGGATCTATTAAAGTCTCAGTGGAAGACGATGACATTGTCTGTGCATGTTTGGATGGCCTAGGAGATGAGTATGTACATTTTAGGTCTTCCATGAATACAAGAGACAACATCCCCGTGTTCCAAGATTTGATTTCTATGCTTAATCTTGAGGAGAAGAACCTTGACACATCTTCTTCTCATGGAAGAAATAATTCTGAACAGGCCTTCTATTCTAACTCCAACAGAGATAGAAGTAGAGGTCGTGGTCGAGGCCCAAGAGGTTGCAGGGGCCAATTTCAAGAAGTTCAATCAAATCAAAACAATACAGGTGGCAAGGGAAACCAGTCTCAAGGCAGAGGGAGTCAAAGAGGTCGTGGTGCAGGATCAAGCAGGCAGCAACATACTGCAGATAGCAGAGAATGTTGGACTTGTGGTGAAAGAGGTCACATGTCACGTGACAGCCCAAAGGGAAAAGCAAGTGGAAAGAGAGAACAGGGCAACCATGCATCTACTAGCAGAGATGCAGATGATAGCAAAAACGAGCGCATGTTTGTTATGCAGCATGTAATGAATACAATGACTGTAGAGAATTCCACCCAAGATGATGTTTGGTATGTGGATTCATGTGCCTCTAATCACATGACGTCTCATGGAGAGTGGTTTAGAGATATGCGCAAACCAGATGTGTCAGGCTATGTGCAGACAGGAGATGACACAACTCACCCCATTGCTCATGTAGAGGACATACCTCTAAATACGAAGAGTGGGAAATCAAAGTACTTAGCAGATGTACTTCATGTCCCAAACATTACAAAGAATCTTGTTGTGGCTGATGGTGACATTTGGCACAAACGCATTGGCCATGTCAATGAGCAGAGATTGCGCAGCATGCAATCAAAACAGATTGTAAAAGGTTTGCCTAAATTCAAGGTGGATGGTATGCATAAAGTGTGTACAGCATGCCAGTTTGGAAAACAGTCAAAGGGCTCATTTCCACATGAGCGCAATGTATGTAAAAAGCCACTTGAGATAGTGCACACAGATGTTTGGGGTCCAACTGATACTACAAGTATACATGGTTGCAGGTATTATGTCTCTTTCATTGATGACCATACAAGGAAAGTATGGGTCTACTTCATGCGTAACAAAAGTGAAGTGTTTGGTCACTTTTAGGACTTCAAAGTCATGATTGAGAAGGAGACAGATATGCAAATCAAGACGTTGAGGTCAGATGGAGGGGGAGAGTACTTCTCCAATGATTTTTCAGATTTTCTACGAATGCATGGTATACGCAAGCAGTTTACATGCAGATATACTCCACAGCAGAATGGGGTCGTAGAAAGGAAAAAGAGGCACATTGCAGAGGTTGCACGTGCATTGATGAATGAGAAGAACATGCCTCATCATTTTTGGGTTGAAGCTGTAAATACAGATGTGTACATTATGAACAGGACACCTACAGCTGCGGTGCATGATGCAACACCTGAGGAAAAGTTTACAGGTACAAAGCTTGATTTGGCACACTTGAAAGTGTTTGGCTGTATAGCTTACGTGCATGTACCAGATGAGTTGCGTAGGAAATTAGATCCTAAAGCAGAGAAATGTATTCTTGTGGGATATTCCCTTGAACAAAAGGGGTACAGGTGCTACAATCCTACTACACGAGAATTACGAGTGAGCAGAGATGTAGTCTTTGATGAGATGAGCAGCTGATACAGTAATGCACATGGCACTATTGGGGCTGATGTAAAAGATGATGTGGTTGTACAAAATGTGAGGTCACAGTCACACGTTTTGAGTGGACCACAAGAGTCCTCTTCTCGTGGCTCTGTTGAGAAGCCATGGAATGGTAGACTACGTACGCAGGTTACTCCACCAGCAGGTACATGGAATGTATCACAAAAAGGAAAGGAAAAGGTTGATGAACCTCCCTTTATGGATGATGCATCATCAGGTTTTTCACATATAGACATGGATTCAGATGCTTCTGAACAAAGTCTTGATGAGGAATTTGGAATTCCGGCTGTCAGGACACCTGGTGTAAGGAAAGTACAAGAAGATGCTAGAGGGCAAAGGAGTGACCTAGGACCGCGCAGATCTAACAAAGTCAGAAATCCAGTTCAAAAATTGACTTATGATGGGTATCTAGCGCATCACCAAGCCTACATGGCTAAGGTGATATAGGATGTGGAGCCCACATGTTTTGAGGATGCAGTTGGAAATGTGCATTGGGATGATGCAATGAATGAAGAGATGGCTTCATTGGAAGCAAACGACACATGGGAGTTGGTGCCATTTCCAAGTGGCAAGAAGGCTATTGGCTGTAAATGGGTGTATAAAACCAAACATAAGGCTGATGGTAACATTGAGCATCACAAGGCAAGGTTGGTCGCAAAGGGTTATGCACAGACATATGGCATAGACTATGAGGAGACCTTTGCTCCAGTGGCAAAGATGACGACTGTGAGAGCTGTCATAGCAATGGCTGCATCTAGAGGATGGATTATGCATCAAATGGATGTAAAGAATGCCTTCTTGAATGGTGAGTTGCAAGAGGAAGTGTATATGATTCAGCCACCTGGTTACCCAGATTATGTATGCAGACTTCTCAAAGATTTGTATGGTTTGAAACGGGTCTCTAGAGCATGGTATGACAGGATTGCCAAGTATCTTGTCAGTATTGGGTTTAGGAGAGCTCATGATGATCATTCACTCTATGTACGTGAGAGTGATGTGGGGATTGTGGTCATTACCATATATGTAGATGACCTTATTATTGTGGGTGACAATGCTATGGAGATTGACCATGTGAAGGGTCTTCTCCAACAGGAGTTTGAAATCAAAGATTTTGGTGAGTTGCGCTACTTTCTTGGCATTGAGGTGATCAGGACTCCAGAGGGTGTATGGCTGTCACAGAGATAGTATGCTTTGGACATGTTGTCAAAGTATGGTATGGCTGATTGTAAGACAATTTCTATTCCCTTGGATGTGAATGCAAAGCTGAGTGCAGAGAAGGGTGATGTTGTTGAGGATGTCAAGATGTACAGGAAGATTGTGGGTAGTCTAATCTACTTGACTATCACGAGGCCAGACTTGAGCTACACAGTATGCTTGGAGAGTCAGTTCATGCAGCTTCCAAGGAAGCCACATTTGGATGGAGTACGACGCACACTTTGGTATGTGCAAGGGACTCTTGACTACGCATTGTTCTATGCAGCACATGCGCCATTAGAATTGTATGGGTATACAGATGTAGATTGGGCAGGTAGCATTGTTGATAGGAGATCTATGAGTGGATTCATGTTCTCTTTTGGGAGTGCTGCTGTTACTTGGAGCAGCAAAAAGCAGCCTACGGTTTCTTTATCGAGCATATAGGCCGAGTACAGAGGTGCAGCAGTTGCGGCATGCGAGGTAGCTTGGCTACGCAAATTACTTGAGGACTTGGGAGTGCAGGTGGAGCAGCAGATTGTCATCCATTGTGACAACCTCAGTAGCATGCAGTTGGCTAGGAACCCAGTGTTCCATGCCAGGACCAAGCACATAGAGGTACCACTACATTCGAGAGCAAGTGTTGGCGGGCGACATCGACTTGGTCTATGTAAGCACAGAGGAGCAGATAGCGGATATCTTTACCAAGGCCCTCGGAGCTGAGAAGCTTCAATGTTTCCGGACTATGCTTGGACTCTGCGACATGCAGAGCTCAAGGGGGAGTGTTGAGATGTCGAACTCTACATCTTGAGCTGGCATCCACTACGGGTCTTGGCCACTTACGGCATTTACTCACTAGCGCGTTAGGTGACCGACACGGAGGATCTCTGCCAGTGATTCTACAGCTGGACTACACTTATAGTGCTAGCCTAGTACGCTTCTAGTGAGTTCACACTTAGTGACCGCATGTACATATGTGCTACTTTTCAGCTTTAGCACTTAGTCATTTAGTACTCTCTTTTCTATGTGAAGAAGAAGAAGAAGCTTTCCATCTCTGTGTGCTCTGTGCTTGTCTTGTGTAGCCCTCTTGCATCCTCTTTCTTTACACTCGAGACCCTCCCAATAAGGCCCACTAGAAATCAATCTCAACAACATCCTAGGATACCTAAGAAGCAAGAACACAAAAGAAAAACATTGAATGCTGCTAAAGTCTACCAAAACTCTCAAAGGAATACATAACAAAAACGGATTTCAAAGGATTTTCCTCTTGGACAAGGATTCTACACATGCTATACAAATATTTGGCAACCAATCAACCAAAGAACTACTGCACTTACAAACAAGATGCATGAAGATCTCAAGAGTTCAACAAGACCTTATACCCAAAAAATTCAACAAAAAATTTATGAAGGTAATGAAAGGATTTGGATTCCTAAGTCTTCTAAAGCTCCGAGTCAACGGACACATGCCACAGTCAACAAAGGCTTACAACAATATCAAAGACTCGTTAAAATAGGCCTAATTGGAAAATGAACCAGACAATGGACTCTTCAAAGTCACAAAGAAGTACAGCCCAACCACCACAACTATAGATTCAAAGAGGAAAAAATAGGTCTGGAAAAAGAAATCTTCAATGCCAACTTGGTCCTTTAATAATCCTCTTTTTGAAGATTCACATTACTTTACTAGAATAAAATTTTGTAGTAAGATGCAAAATCTAAAAAGTCAAGCTGAGAGGGTGCAAAAAACATTCATACTTTGGCATAGTCAAATTCAAGTTGTTGAGCCAAAAAAGGAGCAAAGCGTTAGTCCCAAATATTCAAGTCATATTAAACTCTATGCTACGAGTTGTAGTTATTAGGCCTACACTCAAGCTGGAAGAGTTGAACATATCTAAATCATGTTGCTGATGTTGGATGAGTTGAGCATAAGAGTTGAATTCTATTACCTTAATCATGGTGGAGAGACATAGAGTCCAACACTCACGCACAGTGTAGAGTAAGATGAGAGCACATATCCTCGATAACAAAAACCCATCTGTGTAAATCCATGCCATATGCTTTTATAGCTACACCTTCTTTTGAATAAATCGTCAAAAACATTTCTTGCACAACATATTTGTTTAACATGCATTTTTGTGTATGGATATAGGATGTCCCATCATTGGATATATGCATTAGACACTGTTTTTTACTTCCACCTATGCACCTTGAGTGGACTACATTATGCAAATAATGTTCCATCATGCTACCCTATATTGTTTTCCCTCTTATTTCCACTTCCATCAATAAATAATCCCTTTAGTAATTTATTAATATTTCCCATGCTCATAAGTGCTTCAATAATGCATGTATCCCAAAGGCACTTTTTTTCCACTGGGTTTTTTTCCTTTGGACATCCAAGTATTGGACCCTAATTTAGATCCTCATCATTCTACTTCCCTTGTACATGATCTCAATAAATAAACAATAGCCTTGCCATTATGTTGCTACAATGGACAAATGCGACATCATCTCTTACATCAGAGAAAAACATTGACATCGAAGATTCTATTCAAAATGAAACTCATTAACAAAGTCAACAAAAAATGAAGACAATATAGCCCATCGATAACCAATCAACAATCTTCCACAGGCCTCGGAGACTTCTCAACACTGCCCGAGGACGGACACTAAACTCGGAAGGAGGGAATGAGGGAATTTTAACTAAGTTGACATCAATTAACCGGAGCTGCTAAATATTGAAGCCTTACAAATGCACATCGAAGATGAATATGAAGAAATAGAGAAAATTGGAGTTAACATTTTTCACATTTTCCCAAAATGGCCATGCATTTTAATTTCTTGATTTATTTAGCCATTAAAATAATTACATGTTACAAGCTCAGTGAGAGTTCCAAGATGTAGAGAATAGGTTAGTTAATGTGCCTAGGTGGCAGATACAATAAGTTGTGTAACCTCAAAGGTCTTGGGCACCCAGACATTGCACATTTTAAACCTTATGGCTAAGGTATAAAAGCCAACTTTTGTAAGGGTTTTGTAAGTTTTGGATAATGAAGGTGAGCGTATGCTACAATATAGTTTTGTGATCTCTCTTTTGGTTATTTTCATCGTGTCTCCCTCGTGCGGTGTTGCATTGCAAATCCAAGCATACCAACACGCTCGCAAGTAAGAGCTCTCTCTTTCTATGTAAGTTTCTCGTGATGAAGTTGTGGTTTTAGTTGTGTCCATCTATGAGCTATTTTTGTTCCTTATGCACCATACACACCTCCAAATTGGTTTTTGACCATAGGAATAGATAGAGCACGTCCTAAGGAAGCTATAGAGTGCTTCAAAGGCCAAAATTGACTTGCCCAAAATATGTTGTTTATCTTAGGGGTGATTTTTTCCAAGTGTCAAAAATGACTTTAGAGCACATGAGGTTAATGGGGATACTCTGCACATTCTACATATCAAGTTTTGTTGCATTTAGAGCAATGTAGCTACATGAAATCAACATGTTAGAGGCTTGCGATAAACATGATATTTATCTTAGGTGTGTGATTTTTCTTGATTGTCAAAAATGACTTTTGAGCACATGAGGTTGATGAGAATACTCTGCACATTCTACATACAAGTTTCCTTGCATTTGGAGCACTGTATCTACATGAAATCAATGTATTAGGCTTGGGGTAAACATGTTGTTTATCTTAGGTGCAATTTTTTCCAAGCGTCAAAAATGACTTTTGAGCATGTGGAGATGTTGAGCATACTCTGGAAATTCTAGGTAGTAAATTTTATTACATTCAAATCATCGTAGCTATACAAATTCATCCGGTTAAGCTTGCGATAACAAAAGTATCTTTTGATGTTTGAACCACATGTGAGATTTCCGGTGGGCTTAACAAGTGGGGGCACATAACCACCACGAGCGGGTGGAAGAGGAGGGGCAATGTCCATTGCCAGGCGATCTAGGTGAGAGCACAATAAAACTGGGTTTTTTGAGAAATTAGCTATCTCTTATAGCCTCCATACACCAATCGGGTCAGCTACATCCCATGTATCACATTTTATGTATGTGGTTCTCACTTTGCTAGCATCAATATGGTGAGGCTTGGAAGTCGACCGACAAGAATATACATCCGTGGCTTGAGAAAAGGGAGGAGGGTTGGTGGAGATGCACTCGGGGGAAGCCCAAGGGTAGTCTTGAATGTGATTATTTTGACACTCCAAAGATAGATTGGCTGACTTTGGAAATGTCTTTGGAGTTGAGAACAAGCTAGAGGTGCCCCAACCTGTAATGCCACAATAAGCACTCTTGTCAGCAAAATGCAACATAATGTTACAAGAGTGAAGGTCATTGTGCAAAAAGTCATGGTGATGTAAGTACAAAGTTTGTAGAAGAGGATTGACAATGTGTAAAATATTTTCTTAGAAGTGCTCTATGCTACCAGGAGAAACTCCTTGATGGAAAGCTTGCTTCCATCAGAGTGACATGCTTGTATCCATTACTCCACGTGGTTGCCATTCTAGTATTTGAAAATAAGCATTGTCCATGGGGAGTGTTGCATGATGTCAAGTCGTAGAATCATGCCTCGGTGCTGGATATTTAAATCTGTGACTTCTTTCATGGCTTTCTCTGATATAGTAGGCCCATGTGGCTAGATATTTAATACTTTAGCTGCATAAACTGGGTCTGAGAAGGTAGGATGTAGTACACGAACTTGCTTCACCTACGTCTGTCTGTCTTCTCTATGTTGGGGTGTTTGCAAGTGGAAAACATGATGATCCTATAGGAGATGAAACACTAGTGGATCATAGATTTTTCTAACACTCCACCACTTATGCAGATGTATGCTATGTAGCAATGATGGTAGGTTGATCAATAGTTGTTGCTACTGGCTCAGTATTCAGCTCGGTAGGATCGGCCACTCTTTGTCTTTTTCTAGGGCCTTTTAGCTTGCATTTTCCTTTCATTTTTTCATGAAATTGATGGAACAATTGCATCCTTTCACGTACTAGAGAGAGAGAGAGTGGACTTCAAGGTTTTGTAAGGTATCAAAAGCAACCAAGATTTGTCCCCAAGTTTGCTTGACAAGTCCTCAAATTTAATCGTTAGTGAAAATTGCAATGTCAAATGATACTGTGGGTAATGATTTCTCTAATTGCTCAAAGCAATGTTTTGTCAAAGTACTAACAAAATCATTCAATAAAGGTTCTGGAGTTTCAAAACATTGTTGTAATTTCTTCTCTTCAACACTATGTAGATAATGAACAATAGCTTGATTGGAGGATTTGTGATGTGCTCATGGTAGCTTTGTCTTTGACATGGCTGATAGACTTATTAAGACACATTAAGCTAATAGACTTAAAGTTAACGATTTTTTGATAGACATAAAGTTGAATATTTAGACACATTAAGCTAAGACTTAAAGTTAAAGATTTGTTGCACCAAATGAAATATATAAAATTTTTAACAAATATGATGTTTGAATAAGAAATTATTATTAATAAACGTACAATCAGTTTATCTCTAGTGCAGTGGAAGATAAAATTTTCAAAAAATGATCACTAGAAGTTTATGCTGCTATGTAAAAGTAGCCCAAATGTGTGAGTTAACAACTCTAACACAAGAGTGGACACTACTAGACACAAAACACTATAATTTTATGTCATGTAAAAGTATTCCACTAGACTACTAAAAGTGTACGTTACGTAAAAGTAGCCCAACTGTGTGAGCTAATAACTCTAACACAAGAGTGGACCTACTATTTAAATGATTGAAAGATTGAACAACCAACCTGGTCCCTATTGAAGTGTGAGAACAAAGTCTCTAATGGCAACGCAACAGTCAACCCATTAATCAACACATCTAGAAAAATCTATATCTCATAGTAGCAAGTACCACACAGAGTGTATATTTTTGCTCATCTATTGTGAGTAGCAGAGAGTGATGAAAACAGAAACAAAGATTCAACTTAGTACTTACTATTTGTTACTATTGTTTAGGTGAGTTGGATATGAAAACAAAAGCATAAACATTATAGTGCAAATAGAATAAAGACATTGATACATTTGTAGTAGATGAAGAGAAAGTTAAACTTAATTCTTCACTCTTTAAATGCAGCAATGTGTATACTTTATTTGTACTATAGTTCAGCTTTTTCTTTAACATATAAGGAAAACTAAACTAGTAGCCATATCCTAAATATGTCCATATTTTCTATCAACTTCTAAAGTGTGAAAAAACTCTCATATACAACATGAAGTGACAAACTCCTACCTCCTCTTTGTAGTGCAAGGAGGGAGCCTTTACACAACATGAATCCCTATGACTCTCTCTAGAGTGTGAGTGATAGATCTACACAACCACAAGACAAAGTGCTAGTGTCTATATATTCTAGGAGTGTAACTTGTAAGTATACAAAACCTCGACATACTCGTATGTACTTGTGTGCAAGGGAAACCTCTAGCACAACATCAATTACCCAAAAAAATTTGTTAAAAAATTTATTGCTAAATAAATTTTATCTGATGTCTTTTCTCTAGTGACTTTTCACCTCAAAGCACTGTGAGGCCTTTCAATTAAAGACATGTATATATTAAATAGTCTTTGATCAAAGAGATATTCAATCAAAGGAATGCTTCAATCATACGTCTTATATGGTATTATTCAAAAAACAATGTATAATCCAAATAATATGTATAATTTTCATTATATAGCCGTATATATGCAACCTAGAACATATGCAGCTCAAGACAAGGACAAGGAGGATTATGATAGGTAAAAAAATTTATGTTCTCTTTAAATGTCGCACAAAAAACACTCATATATTTTATATAAGAATTATTTAAAAAATTGGTTTTTTCTATAATTTTTTCAAGTATTGTTCTTTTTTGCCTAAATTTATGAGTTGTAGTTTGAGAGTAAACTTTAAAAAAAAATAAAAAACAAATGATATTTCATATGTTCTATGAAGGTCAAAAATAAAGATGCTCATTTGGGCCACCCAATTTAAGCCATATAGCAGTGATAGTTGCGGAGATATTGTCCCACACCTATTATCATGCATATTATTGAGAAATTAACCATTACCGCATTTATTCACACTCTTATTACCGCACATGCAAAATTTCTCTCTTTCTTTCATTTTTAAATCGTGGAAATACTAACAAATATGGAGTTTTTCTCTTATAGTGCTTGTTGCATTCTATTTGTATGTGTTTTATTAGTAATTGTTTAGCGTCAAGCTTGAATTTGGCATTTCCAAGCTCAATTGGGGCTTCAAAAGGTTTCAATTCTAAAATATACCTGACTTGACAAATCATGTGTGCTGCCTACAAACTCTGTGAAAAGCTCACCAGCTGCCAGCACAGAAGAAGACCATAAGGCAAAAGTTACAAGAGCTTCCACTATACCAACTAGAGGAAGAGTTTCTTTGAGTAGCTAAAATGACATATAATGGGGAGACTCAACTGAACAAGCACCATGTCACCAATATTTCATGGAAGGTTCAAAAGTCCCGATATAGCCAAGCAGTCAAGCTCCAGCTACTCCCAAAGGAAATCTATGATGTATCTCTAGCTTGAGAGGTTAGAGAATCAAACCAAAGATTAGGTATTCCTAGGCTTCTATGAGATGGAACCATGTAGAGTAGATCTCCAAAGGAACACGAGCTTCTAAGCTCTATTTAAGAAGATGGCACTACTTGCATCATTGAATTCAACAAGCAATCCATTGACTCTACCGAGCAAGCCACTAAAATGAACATAACAAAGGACACAGTGACAAAGGCATTGAAGTTGCCAAAAAAGTCAAAAGCAAAGAAGAGAACAAGAGTCTTTACCAAAAACAATGCCGTAGCTAGCTCCATTGATAGGATCCACAAGCCAACATAAGATTCTACAAGGCTCTACCACCAGCATTTCTACTTTTCAGCTAGAGGCCACCAAGATATACTACCCCAGTCATGTTGTAGATTTTGCATTTACTACATCTCTAAAGATGTGGCTAAAAATGC
Organism: Adiantum capillus-veneris; assembly: GCF_014529385.1. Lineage (NCBI taxonomy): Eukaryota > Viridiplantae > Streptophyta > Polypodiopsida > Polypodiales > Pteridaceae > Adiantum > Adiantum capillus-veneris. Next base: position 74,870,541 of record NC_140947.1, read on the forward strand.
CAATTAATCATGCTTCCTATGTGCTCAACACACTGAAAATCACCAGGAAGTGCAGTGGAATTTCATACTCGGGATCTCCCAAAGTCCTCACGCAAATAGCCTAGCATGCTATAAATATGGCTGGTAACCTCCCACCTAGCTAAGATTAGAATCCATGGCTAATAGACAGGGTGAAGAATGATGAGGAGGAAGAAGATGAATTGGAATCTATTACATATCCTATCACAAGATTTAAAAAAAGTTGATGCAACCCTTTGATGATGAGGAGGAAGAAAGTGATGAAGGTCCAATGGACAAAACAAAACTTGAATACTAGCCACCTATGGATAGAGCAAAAGAGGCTCAAGAACCCTCCGATACAAAAGAAGAGATAAAGAGAGCTACCAAGGGCAAATAGAAGGTACACAAGCAAAGATCCAAGCACATCAAGGAACCACCATCATTCATCAAAGAAGAGCTTGCCCAAAGAGCCGCAAGACTAGAATGAGAAAATGAATATTTTGAGAGATAAAGGGGCCTACAAGGAGACTATGAAGAGTATTGGAAACCAATCGCATGAAAGATTTACACCAAAAATCCATTGTACCACCAAGATGAGGATCCTCTTGTGGATCTAGGATTTCTCTATGGGAAAGAAGAAAGAGAAAGAATGTAGGAAGTGAATTTGACAAAGAAACAATCAAAGCCGGTATTGAGATGGAATGCACCACAACAACAGTGCCAATTCACTCCACTACAACAAAAGCACTTTCCCCAATTCAAGAAGATCCCTATGAGAAGAACATGCCTGAGGAAGCATCAAAAGAGCCTCTAGCTACTAAATCAAAAGTGGTGCTAAAGAACAATCTAAAGGCTAGGTAAAAGAAGATATAGAAGATTATACAACAGACATGGCTCCAAAGGAGATCAAAGAAGACACAAAGAAGGAGCCACCTGAGCATCCAAGAGAAAATTGTAAGGTTTCCATCTTTCTAGCTGCAGGGAAATGAACTCAAAACTTTAGAAGAAAGAATTGGGCATACAAACACGTAGAACACATACAAGCAGTTAAAATTGGTATTTTTAAAATCTTAAGCACAACAAACCTATAGCTAGGAACTTTCAGAACTGAATTCGGATAAAAACTAACACCGCTATCCTCTCTGGAAGTTTTACTACCACTTTAAACTATAAAAATAATTGAATGTTTTTCAGTAATAATTAAAGCTAAAGACTTTACTAGATATTTACAAGATATTTTAAAAAAAAAGCATAAAAATTCACCCAAAAATGGTAAAATTGACCAACCAAGTTCGGTAGGTTCTAGGGGGAGCCTCACTGACCTTCTAGGAACACATTTAGCAGTAGGTAGCACCATCTTGAGCCTGGGGACTGCTTGAGCTGCAAGCAACTGCCATTTTCAGTATGGGAGAGCCTGTGACTACGAGAAAAAACTATAAATAAGACCCTAGGCTTCTCATTTTCACTTAGACTCAAAGTCCTAGCCAGAAATCTCTTGTGCAAGAGAGATACTTCATGGAAATCATTAAGAGAGAAAACTCTAAGTGATTGAGGTAATTATACTAGTTTCAGTTAATTAGCAATTTATATCTAATTTTTTAGAATTAATCTATTAATTGAAGAAGATTAGATTATTCAATAGTACTAAACACTCTATTATACTATATGTATCTACTAGTTACTTAATTTTTTTAAAGAGTAATAGTCTATTTAATTATTAACCCTAATTAGGACTAAAATTGATCAATTTTAGTCTTAATTGATGGAAACTATATTAATTAAGCTTAGTTAACTCTAAGATAATTATCAAAGCTTAATTATATTATTATCAAGCTAAAAACATTATATCATAATATTTTTATTAATTTTTATAATTAATAAGGCAAAAGTTAACTATTTTTATTCATAAAATTAATGGGGAACTTAGTAAGTCAATTTAAAAAATCACAACTTATTGTCAAAATTAGTAAACATCATTAGTAAGTCATTATAATTACCTCATCAGTAGAAAATTAACCTACCTATTTAATTAAGCTAAACTTGACTAATTTTAACTATAAATTAAAGATGGAAATTAGTTAATCAACTTATATAACTTTAAGATAGTGATTGGAGTTATTAAACATCATTATTTAGATTATCAAAGTTAGTAAACATCATTTCTAAGTTAGTAAACTTAGATACCTTTAAGATAATTATCAAAGCTAGTAAACATCATTTCTAGGTCGTGATAGTTTCCTCATGAACATCAAATTAATCTAGCTATTTAAGTAGGCTAGAATTGACTAACTCTAGCTTTAAATTAAAGATGGAAATTAGTTAATCAACTTAAAGAACTTTAAGATAATTATCAAATTTAATAAACATCATTAGTAAGTCATGACAATTACCTCATTAACAAAAAACTAATCTAGCTATTTAATTAAAATAAAACTGACTAATTTTATTTGTAAATTAAAGATGAAGATTAGCTAATTTACTTAGATAAGATAATCATCAAATTTATTAGACATCATTAATAAACCATGATAATTATCTCACAAAAAAACTTAATCTAGCTATTTAATTAAGTTAAAATTTTCTAATTATAGATGTACATAAACAAGGAGAATTAGCTAATCAAGTTAGATAATTATAAGATACTTATTAGAGTTATTAAATGTCATTAGTAAGCTATAATAAATATCTTATGACCAAAAAATTAATCTAGATATTTGACTTAGCCAAAATAAACTGATTTTAGCTGTAAATTAAAGGGGGAAATTATCTAACCAAGTTATGTAATTATAGGATACATATCAAAGTTAGTGACCATTATTAGTAAGCTGTAATAATTAGCTTTTGACCAAAAAGTTAATCTAGCTAATTACTCAAGCCAAAATAGATTGATTTTAGCTATAAATTAAAGGGAAATTTGCTAATCAAGTTAGATAATTATGAGATGATTATCAAAGTTAGTAAGCTGTGAGAATCATGCTATGACCAAAAAGCTAGTTTAGATAGTTATTTAAACCAAAATAGATTGATTTTAGTTGTATATTGAAATGAAAAATAGATAGCTAACTTGGATAATTACAAGGTAGTTATCAAAGTTAGGAAATATGATCATCTAGTTGTGATAATTATATTAGTTTAAGTAGCTATAACTGATCAAAACCATATTCAAGCTAAAAGTTAATTATGATAAATAGAAATTATTGTCAAAAGTTTCCAGGAAAAATAATGGAAGTATAAAACATTGATGAGAAGCTGACAAAATTCAATCTTTATGAGATAATAAATCTAATATATATTAAGCAAAAAACAAGTAGATTTTTTCTTAATAAAGATGGAGATATTAGAAAAAAGAAGCAAGAAAATTTATAAGAAAATTAAGGGATCTTAGAAACCCTTAGGAAGTCAAGATAAAATGTTCTACCTATATAAGAAAATAGGAAATTACTAGGTCAAGAAATTACCATCTAGGACTACAAATTTAATCTTAGTTCGGTAAAAAGAGAAATTAGATTGAATAAAAAGGTAAAGTCAAGTTTTTGGATGACTTACCTAATAAATAGACGTCCTTTTTTATAAGGATAGAAGTTATGGCACCAAAAAAGAGCCGAGCAAACCCTCAATCTGATGATGAGGGCAATATTCCTAAGAGGTCTAGAGCATCACACAATGATGAGGCCCGCGGGCCTAGAAGTAGACCTACGGATGAGCTAGAGGTAATAAAAGGATGGCCTAATCCAAGGAATCTTCTTGAACTAAAAAGCTTTATAGGTATGTGTGCATACTATAGACGCTTCATAGAAAGGTTATTACTAATTGCAGGACCATTACATGACCTAACAAAGAAAAAAATTAGGTATACATGGTCTGCCAAGGAGAAAAATGCTTTCGAAAAGCTTTTAAAAAATCTTATCTCTTAACCTGTGCTTACACCGCCAGATCTCTCAAAGCCATTTGAGGTCCAATGTGACGCTTGTGGTGATTGCCTTGGAGCTGTTTTGCTTCATGAAGGGCATGCCATAGCTTATGAAAGTTTAAGGGTTGAACCTGCTGAGCAAGCTCTAGGCATATATGAAAAGGAACTCCTCACAGTTCTACATGCCTTTGACTCATGGAAGCACTATTTATTGGGGACTCCTTTCATTCTGCGGGTGGATCACCAAAGCCTTAAGTACTTCATTATGCAAACCAAGCTCTCCGACAAACAAATGAGGTGGGAAAATTTCATTTTAATATTGCTCACATTGCTGGCAAGCATAATCAAGTAGCTGATGCACTCTCAAGACGACCGAGAGTGAATGCGGTTTCCATAGCAACTCACAATTATCTATCTTCCATGATAGATGAGTATGCTATTAATCCCGATTTTAGAGATGTGATTTTAGCCCTTGCATTAGGGAATAAGGAGGAACCATTTCCTTTACAAGATGGTTATCTTCTCTATGATGGCAACACACTATGTGTTACCAACTCACTACGTGAGAAAGTAATGTATGAATCTCATGCTCCTCCTTATGCGGGACATAGAGGGATTCAGTCTACCCTAAAAGTGATTGAAACATATTTTTAATGGCCTACCATGAAAGCAAACATACAAGAGTATGTTTCTAGATTTGTGGTATGCCAAAAGATGAAGTTTGATAAAGGGAAGCAACCTGGATTGCTTCAACCTTTGCTAGTCCCTAATTCACCATGGAGAGCATATCCATGGATTTTATCTTTGGACTGCCTAACTCTATCCATTAGAATAGGGGAATATGGATGATAGTAGACAGGTTTAGCAAACAAGCTCATTTTATACCTGTTAAAAAGATTATCAAAGCCCATCAAATGGTAACCCTCTTCATATCACAAATCTTCAAGTACTATGGCTTGCCAATGTCCATAGTGTCGGATAGAGATCCTAGAATGACAAGTAATTTCTAGAAGGGTCTCTTTTAGAATTTAGGGACAAGGCTAAATTTCTCTTCGGCCTATCACCGGCAAACAGATGGCCAAAGTGAATTAGCTAACCTAGCAATCCTTGATCTACTGAAAGCCTATGTAATGAAAGTAGATCAAACGTCCCAATGGGAGAAGTACTTACCCTTAGTGGAGTATGCCTATAATAACATTGTACATACTTCCACAGGAAAATCACCTTTCGAGGTAATTGAAGGTAGATCAAAAAGTCCCCTTCTACTTAAGGTAAACGAGAAGATCTTCATTGCAGATGAGTATAGCGGAGACCTCTAATAATCTTTCCAAAAGATTAAGGATGCTATCTCTATCTCACAGCAAAGGCAAAAGGCTATTGTTGATAAGCACAAAAAAGCCCAAGCCTTAAAAGAAAATCGGATTGGGTCTTTCTTAAATTTCCCAAGGCTCGATTAAGGCACACCACAGGCAAGATGTAAGGTCTCTGACCCCAACCAAAAAGAGCACCCTTGTACCATGAAATGATCATAATGGAAAAAAAGTTACTATTTTTAGCAGTTTTCCGAATTTTGTCAGTGCCATGATGTTTAGAATGTTATAAAGCTTCGAAATGTGAATTAAAATAATTTTTATGAAAATTTTCCAAATATAGTAAGTTTTGGTCACCCGACCCGTCTAGTTTTGACCGTCTCGAAAATCTGCACCCGTATCCCGAATTTGAAAAAAATGCATTTTCGAACCCCGGGGGGCTGCTAAATATGGCAGGTACCCAGTCTAGTACGCCTTAGTTAGAGCTCAGTATAGCAATTTACGGCATCAAAATCCGACTCGTATGACCCGTTTTAGCCTAAAACCAATTTTTCATAAAATTATCCGGGGAGGCACCGGGGGCCCGAGGCTGTGTGGGAACAAGTTCTAGCCCACTCCAGATCATCTTTAGCAGCTAGGGGGAGCCCTCTTGCTTTGTGAGAGTCCTGGGAGAGTTTCCAAGCCAGCAGCTCAGTCTCAGAACCAGTTAACCAAGCTAACCTGACACTTGGTGGGCAGGGAACTGGACTTGCCATGCTTAACCGGAGAAGCTCCCAGATGCATTTAGCAACCCAGATCGATTTTCAGCTTAAGGAGGCCTATTTAAAGAGCTGCACACACACACACACACACACACACCCAGTACACACACACACACACACCTACACACACCTTGGGGAGGTGCTGCCAGTACACACACAGTTTTTGAAGGAGAAGCAAGGAGGGAGGTGCTGCCGAAATTCTCATCTTGAGGATTCGTTGGATCAGAAAAATCAGAGGATTCTCAGCCCCTAATCACGGTAATCATGGTTTAATTACTGCTCTTCTTAATTGTCATCTTTATTCTCCAAATTCCTTAGCTTCTATGCTTAATCCTGGCTATAATTTCCTATAGCTGCTCTCTAAATCTCCATAGCTATACTCCATCATCATTCAATTAGCTAAATTATACAGCCATTCATCATCCTTAACCAAGGATTAATGCATGATTAGGAAGGATTCTGTCTCTAGGCAGCATAGTTAATAAATTGTCAGCCAGTAATAGTGTAGATTTGATGAAATTCATTCTTTTACCACTCAATAGTGTTGTAAATAAATTAAACTCAATCTTCTCCCACATTAAAATGTGATTAAGGCTGAAAATTAATCCGTCATTAGGCCATTAAGAAGAGAATTTTATGTCACACATGCCTGCGGCAATTCTGCATCTTCATATTGCTCTAGGAAAATAAATGAACTTGCTTACTTCATCTCTTTCGTGAATCAATTAGTAAAATTATGAATTTCTTAATCATCTAATCCAAGTAATTAACCTTAAAGACAATTCCCATAGGGTAAGTAAGGAATTACCCATAAAATTGCTAAGTCTCGAAGGATAAATTTAATCTCTTGCCTAAGGAGGATTCTTTAATAATTCTAATCTGCCATTTGGTTGTTATGATGCTCTCGGACTTTAGCTCTTTTCTTCAAGTTTATCATTTAAAGTAGTGAGTAAAATGGCCCCGGTTAAGAGAAATCGCTTCGGTGGTGCCCACGACCACGAGGCGGGAACTAGCAATACAAATGGAAAAAGGAAAATCTCCCATGGTCGAACAAGCACCGGCCATCTCACGAGTTAATGACGAAGAAATGGAAGAGGTAGATCACAGTTTTATTCAAGTTGTTTAATTCAACATTGCATGCGTTTATCTAGGAATGAACATATCTCTAAACATGTTGGAGAAATCCGACGGAAACCTCGGCAATTGAATTCATTTGTATATTAAAGTCTAAAGTAGGAAAGAAATGTTTGACGGATATACTGTTTGCAATAGGAAAGAATGTCTGCTAGGGAAAATTTAGCTCGGCATGTTCATTCTATTTCCGATGTTGAATTAGTCATGAACCCCCTACTGATCACAGGGGGCAGAGTTCCTGGTTAAGGGGTCTTGAATCCACGTCTGCTGGTTAGGCGGTGGATACCCACGACTGCTGGTTAAGCGGTGGGAACCCATGTTTGCTGGTTAAGCGGTGGGAATGTCTATGTCGTCCTTTCTATGCGGTGGACATACCTAGTTGTATGGGCAGCTAGGCGACAACGGGAGGAGTGAACTCTCGCTGGAGGGGGGATGTTGTACCTCCAGAACATTGGAACTTTTATGAATAAGTTTAAGTAGAATTTTTACTAGAATTTTGTCTTTGTGTTGTTTGCAATACTGGTTGAAGGGTTGTATTAACGAACAATGTGATTCGGAATTCAACAAGGAATCTTTATGTTGAACAACCTTTGTGGTAGTAATTAGGTCACACAAAGAAGTGTGAGTGTGGGGGTGGAAAGTGGGGGCTTGGCTCAGGTTGCCAATACCTACGAGATGGGTGGTCCCGATTGGTCGGGAACTCTCTGTCCCCATAGTGCTTACTTTGATAATAGTAATACTCATTGCCCCTAGAGCGGTGAAATCTCGAGAGTACGTGCCTCTGAAACATGGGAAAAAAGGCAGTCGAGGTTTCTCTCCTCTTGGAAGGTGGGTCTTAGGATCACTACATAGGTTAAATCACGCTTCCCTTGCGAGGTGGAGCTAGATCTCCTTGCTAGTAGGCTTGAACTCAATTCACTTTGTGATGAGAAATCGTCCGCTAGATGAACCCTGACCACTTTGTTTGCTTCCGCTATAGATCTAGTGGCCACCAAGTTTACCATCAGATCCGTTGTTGTGACGACGAGGTGGGGACCTCACACCTTAGATCAGAGCTATAGGTTTACGAACTGGAAAAATGATGTTGTTTGAAATTTTATAAAAATAAGTGATGGTAGGATAGCTCGTACTCAAATCTTGAGCATGATGTTTCCCAGAATAATGACATTGGATTTGTCTAGTGGATTGTCTCCTGAGTGATGTTAAAGAGTTTTACTCGTTGAGCTTGTTGGGATTCAGTGGGTTTCACATGATGTTTTTTAAGAAGTCGTTGGTGCGACTAGTGCTGGGGGAGGTAGCCTGTTGATGCACATAAAGTTATAAGTATGGATCAAAGCTCTCGAGTAAAGTTTTTACCATTAATTATCGGACAATTTTGGATGTATTCAATGGAATTTAAATGGTGGAATGGTTAAAATCCTTTGTGATAGTTGTACAGATTAAGTAGGCTGGTTAAGCCCAAAAAGTTAAATTTCTTCTTGAGTATAGAAAAGCCTAGGTTTATTTGAGAAGAGTGCTATAGTAATGAGATTTATACCATTGGATAGGTACCGTCTATTGCGCTATATACCGCCGTTCAAGAGAAAAAGATTCTCCTTAAGCAAGCTCAGCCTCCAACCTTTAAAGGCGAAGGGACAAATGTGGAAAGAGATGCAGAAGTATGGATGGAGGCTATGGATGACTATTTTGAAGCTGCGAGAACTCAACCCGAGAACCAAACCATGCTTGCGATGTTCCGCTTGTCTGGCGATGCCAAGATCTGGTGGAAACAACATTGCAGGGACTTGGATATCAAGGGATCTTCCCAGTCATGGGAAGACATCAAGGCTGTTGTGATGGAGCGTTACTTACCACCTGCCTATAAAACCTTGAAGATGAACGAGTTCTTTTCCCTTCGGCAACGGAATTCATCTATCGAAGAATATTATTCAAAGTTCGTCACTCTTCGGAGATATGCTCCTAAGATGACATTGGAACAACAGGTAGCATGGTTCTGCCAAGGACTCATCGACCCCGTGAACAACAGAGTAGAAGCTCTCAGGCCAGCAACTCTGCAAGATGCCTTGCTAAGGGTCAAACCGTTAGCTAAAGAGATTCAGAGGACTACCCAAGATAGTGAATACTATTCGTCAAAGAGGGCCAGGACAGACAACTGGAGTAACAGACCAATCAACCCTGTATACGACCATCGTCCGGTACTAGCTACTACGGAAGCTACTGAGTTTCCCTATATAAGATGCTTTGAGTGCCAGAAGTATGGACATTACAAAAGTCGATGTCCAAAAAGGATTTCCCAAACATCCGGTGCTAATAATGTACCTCTGAACGTCAACGGGCGACGTCAACCAAACGGAAGAGGAGGCCAAGGAAGAGGATACATAGGACACGGAAGCGGAGCTTTCGCTAATGCCGCAGTGAGACAACCAACTGTGGGTGACGAAGCTGATGAGAGAGAAACTCTGTATGCTGCAACTGCTAATCCTAGTGAGCAATAATTCAAGGACTAGGATCTCATCAAAGTTCAACAGAATAAGACGCATAAAGCTAAAGACTATTCTATTATCAAAGGATATCTTTACTTTAGACAGAGGATATATGTACCTAAGTAGTTAGCGTAAAATTTACCCAGATGTATTCTTGAGATGAGGACATCTCAAATTTTTCACGTTGGGGAGGTTGTAAGGTCTTTGACCCCAACTAAAAAGAGCACCCTTTTACCATGAGATCATCATAATGGAAAAAAAGTTACTATTTTAGCCTAAAACCAAGTTTTCATAAAATTATCCGGGGAGGCACCGGGGGCCCGGGGCTGTGTGGGAACAGGTTCCAGCCCACTCCATATCAGCTTCAGCAGCTAGGGGGCCCCCTCTTGCTTTGTGGGAGTCTTGGGAGAGTTTCCAAGCCAGCAGCTCACTCTCAGAACCAGTTAACCAAGCCAACCTGACACATTGTGGGCAGGGAACTGGACTTGCCATGCTTAACTGGAGAAGCTCCCAAATGCATTTAGCAACCTAGATCGATTTTCAGCTTGAGGAGGCCTATTTAAAGACCTGCACACACACACACACACACACACACACACACACACACACACACACACAGACACACACACATGCTCACACACACACCTAGTACACACACACACACACACACCTACACACACCTTGGGGAGGTGCTGCGGGTACACACACAGTTTTTGAAGGAGAAGCAAGGAGGGAGGTGCTGCCGAAATTCTCATCTTGAGGATTCATTGGATTAGAAAAATCAGAGGATTCTCAGCCCCTAATCACGGTATTCATGGTTTAATTACTGCTCTTCTTAATTCTCATCTTTATTCTCCAAATTCCTTAGCTTCTATGCTTAATCCTGGCTATAATTCCCTATAGCTGCTCTCTAAATCTCTGTAGCTATACTCCATCATCATTCAATTAGCTAAATTATGCAGCCATTCATTATCCTTAACCATGGATTAATGTATGATTAGGAAGGATTCTCTCTCTAGGCAGCATAGTTAATAAATTGTCAGTCAGTAATAGTGTAGATTTGATGAAATTCATTCTTTTACCACTCAATAGTGTTGTAATTAAATTAGACTCAATATTCTCCCACATTAAAATGTGATTAAGGCTGAAAATTAATCCGTCATTAGGCCATTAAGAAGAGAATTTTATGTCACACATGCCTGCGGCAATTCTGCATCTTCATATTGCTCTAGGAAAATGAATGAGCTTGCTTACTTCATCTCTTTCGTGAATCAATTAGTAAAATTATGAATTTCTTAATCATCTAAGCCAAGTAATTAACCTTAAATCCAATTCCCATAGGGTAAGTAAGGAATTACCCATAAAATTGCTAGGTCTCGAAGGAAAAATCTAATCTCTTGCCTAAGGAGGATTCTTTAATAATTCTAATCTGCCATTTGGTTGTTATGATGCTCTCGGACTTTAGCTCTTTTCTTCAAGTTTATCATTTAAAGTAGTGAGTAAAATGGCCCCAGTTAAGAGAACTCGCTTCGGTGGTGCCTACGACCACGAGGCGGGAACGAGCAATACAAATGGAAAAGGAAAATCTCCCATTGTCGAACAAGCACCGGCCATCTCATGAGTCAATGACGAAGAAATGGAAGAGGTAGATCACAGTTTTATTCAAGTTGTTTAATTTAACATTGCATGCGTTTAGCTAGGAATGAACATATCCCCAAACATGTTGGAGAAATCCGATGGAAACCTCGGCAATTGAATTCATTTGTATATTAAAGTCTAAAGTAGGAAAGAAATGTTTGACAGATATACTGTTTGCAATAGGAAAGAATGTCTGCTAGGGAAAATTTAGCTCGGCATGTTCATTCTATTTCCGATGTTGAATTAGTCATGAACCCCCTACTGATCACAGGGGGCAGAGTTCCTGGTTAAGGGCTCTTGAATCCACGTCTGCTGGTTAGGCGGTGGATACCCACGACTGCTGGTTAAGCGGTGGGAACCCATGTCTGCTGGTTAAGCGGTGGGAATGTCCATGTCGTGCTTTCTATGCGGTGGACATACCTAGTTGTATGGGCAGCTAGGCGACAACGGGAGGAGTGAACTCTCGCTTGAGGGGGGATGTTGTTGTTAAGTATGGAGCCTGATTTACCCTTGTAATTTTCTGTGGTAAAAGCGCACATTTGTAAGGCCCCCATTATGAGGAGAAGCCATCATGCGTGAAGGAAAATCACTCACCAGAAACCAAAATTTTCACGGACAAGAGTCAGGGGCAACTTTAAATTATGGAATATTCTTTTTCCCCGGAATATTATGGCCGGACGGCAGCCGGAAAGTGGTCGGAAAACAACCGGTTGGTTGGCCGGTGGCCGGTAGTCAATGGCCGATGGCTGTTGGTCGGAAGTCAATGGCCGGTGGCCGATGGTCGGAAGTCAATGGCCGGTGGCCGGTGGCCGAATTCAAAAGCGGATTTGTCTTCTCAAGGGCGGCCACACATGGGCGGATTGGAGGGTCAAATTTGGACTTATTCGCACAAGGGCGGCTACACATGGCTGTCTCTCATAAGAGAGGGCAGCCCTTTTGGCCTATAAAAGGAGGCCATTTCTACACACATTTCATAGTGTGAAGTTGATGCAACAAGGTGAGTGTGAGGTGGTGAGAGTGAAGCAAGGCGGGAGCTCCATTAAGGGTATAATCCCTTTGTAAACTACTTCTTGTTTTGAAGTACTAAAGCCATTGAGTGGCTGCTTTCCCGTGGACGTAGCCCACATTGGGTGAACCACGTATATCGTGTGTACTCTCTCTCTCTCTCTACTCTATAATCTCGTGTATATAAATCTATCTCTCTTCATTAAGTAATCTACTCAATTATCTATTTAGCTACGTCTTATTTCCTAACAACTGGTATCAGAGCAAGGTTTGCTCGTTGCTAAATTCTCTCAAGGAAAGGATTCCTTGAATTGAGTGGGAGTTATGGCGGAGGAAGGGAAGCTCAAGATTGAGAAGTTCAACGGCAAAAACTACCAACATTGGAAGATGCAGATTGAAGACTATCTCTACCAGAAGGACCTCTATTTGCCACTAGGCGGTCTTGCGAAGAAGCCCGCAACAATGGCAGATGAAGCATGGATTGTCCTTGATCGAAAGGCACTGGGAACAATCTGGTTAAGCTTGGCGTCAATGGTGGCCTTCAATGTTTCGGAGATGAAGACCACGGAGGACTTGATGAAGTCACTTGACGACTTCTACGAGAAACCATCGGCATCCAATAAGGTATTTCTTATGAAGCGCTTGTTCAATCTAAAGATGGCAGAGAATGGTTCAGTTGCAGAACACCTAAATGACTTTAACACAAACATAAGTCAACTTCGATCAGTGAAAATCAATTTCGATGACGAAGTGCGAGCTCTCCTGATACTATCATCTCTACCGGATAGTTGGGACAGCCTTGTGATGGCTGTAAGTAATTCTATCTCTAGCACAAATACTCTTAAGTTTGATGATGTTGTGGGTGTTCTCCTAAGCGAGAAAATGCGAAGGAGAAGCACAGGAGAATCATCAAGTGCTGCACTATCAGTGGAAACAAGAGGAAGGCTTAAGGAGAGGTTCAAAAACCAAAAGGGTCGTGATCGCTCAAGGCGGAGCAAGTCACGCACAAAGTCAGTTCTTGAATGTTGGAACTGCGGCAAGAAGAGCCACGTCAAGAAGGATTGTTGGTCCAAGAAGAAGAAGGAGACAGAGTCTCAAGACAACAAGCCAACATCGGAGGCCAATGTGGCAGGTAAAGTAGAGCAAGATGCTCTAATTCTCTCATTAGACAATGTGTCTAATTCCTGGATAGTAGATTCCGGGGCTTCATTCCATGCGACACCACACAAGCAACATTTCCAAGACTACACCAAAGGTAATTTTGGGTATGTATACTTGGGAGATGATGAAGCTTGTGAGATTGTCGGCAAAGGTACAGTTTCTGCCAAAACTGCTAACGGAAATGAATGGAAGCTTAAAGATGTTAGGCATGTTCCTTCTCTTCGCAAAAATTTGATCTCTACAGGACAATTGGACGATGAAGGTCACAACATTGCATTCGGAAACAAACGGTGGAAGATCTCAAAGGGATCTTTGGTGGTTGCCAAGGGTGAAAAAGTCGGTACACTTTACTTGTGTACTATTAGCATGCAACCTTCAGCTTGTGCAGCAACTACAGAAGTTGACAGTGCGGTGTGGCACTACCGACTTGGGCATATGAGTGCCAAAGGAATGAAAATCCTTCAAACAAAGAAGCTTCTACCAGGTTTGAAAGAAGTGGACTTAGAGTTCTGTGAAGATTGTGTTTATGGTAAACAAAAGAGGGTAAAATTTCAAAAATCAGGAAATGAAAGAAAAAATAAAATACTTGAGTTGGTTCATTCTGATGTTTGAGGTCCTGCAAGTACACCATCACTTGGTGGCTCATTGTACTATGTAACATTCATAGACGATGAGACTAGAAAAACATGGGTTTATGTCATGAAGAATAAATACGATGTATTTTCCATATTTCAAAGGTGGAAAACCTTTGTGGAGAATGAAACAGGTACCAAGGTTAAATGCCTCAGATCCGACAATGGAGGCGAATATTGCAGCCAAGCTTTTGTGATAGCAATGGCATTCGGAGGCAAAGGACAACCCCAAGGACACCTCAACAAAATGGGATTTTGGAAAGGATGAACAGGACAATCATGGAATGAGCACGAAGCATGCGGCTACATGTAGGCCTACCGCTTGAGCTTTGGGCGGAAGCTGTAAGTACGTCTATGTACTTAATCAATCGGTCACCCTCAACGATATTGGATGGGGGAGTTCCAAAAGAGGCATGGATAGGTAAACCGGTGAATTATGCATTTCTCAGAGTGTTTGGGTGTGAGGCTTTCATGCACATAGATAGAGTCCTAAGATGAAAGTTAGATGCAAAGTCCAAAAAGTGTTTCTTCATTGGCTATGGAGAAGGAGACTTTGAGTATCGCCTATGGAATCCTGAAGATGGTAAAATCTTAAGGAGTAGGGATGTAATTTTTAACGAACAAAATATGTACAAAGATTACTTGGAAAGAAAACAAACAAAAGAAACAGGTGATGAGTACATGGAGCTTGAGGACGGTGAAGACTCAAGGACTGCACGGTGACAATGTGCAACAACGTCAACCAAATGAGGAGCCTCAACCTATTCCCCGAATATCTACAAGAGCAAGTAGACCTCCAGAAAGGTTTGTTCCTTCCTTCAACCATCTCTTGATCTCAGATTCTGGAGAGCCGGAATCATATGAAGAAGCTATGCAACATGAATATAAAGAAGAATGGACGAAGAGCATGCAAGTGGAGATGGACTCACTACATCGCAACCAAACATGGGAGTTGGTTGAGTTGCCTAAAGGTAAGAGGGCACTTCAAAAAAAATGGGTGTACAAGCTAAAGGAAGAAGAAGGTGGGAAGAAAAGGTACAAGTCTAGGCTAGTGGTAAAAGGTTTTTCTCAAAAGAAAGGTATTGACTTCAATGAAATATTTCTCCTATTGTAAAAATGAACTCAATTAGGCTTGTCTTAAGCCTTGTGGCTGCTCATGATCTAAATCTCGAGCAAATGGATGTAAATACGGCATTCCCTCACGGTGACTTAGAGGAGGAAATCTACATGCTTCAACCAAAGGGGTATGAAGTAAAAGTTAAGGAGAAAATGGTTTGCAGATTAAAGAAGAGCTTGTATGGTTTAAAGCAAGCATCAAGACAATGGTACTTGAAGTTTGATCGATGGATGTTGGATCATGGATTCACAAGATGCAACTCGGATCACTGCGTCTACACGAAGAATTTGGGAGATGGGAAATTCATCATCCTAATGTTGTATGTTGATGACATGTTGATTGCAAGTGCTAACATGCAGGACATCAAAGACCTAAAAGAGGAGCTGTCCAAATCTTTTTCAATGAAAGATTTAGGTGTTGCAAAGAGGATACTTGGTATGAAAATATCAAGGGACAGAACGAAAAAGACAATAAAGCTATCTCAAGAAGATTACATCAAGAAGGTACTAGAAAGGTTTTCAATGCAAAATGCAAAACCAGTTTCTACACCTTTGGCTGGTCATTTTAAACTAACGAAGGATATGTGTCCAAAGACACAAGAGGAGATAGCCTATATGTCTAAAGTTCCATATGCTGCAGCGGTAGGTTCTCTAATGTATGCTATGGTCTGGACAAGGCCAGACATTGCACATGCAGTGGGAGTTCTGAGTAGGCTCATGGACAACCCAGGTAAAGAGCATTGGCAAGCTGTGAAGTGGATACTTAGGTATCTAAAAGGGACAACAACAAATGCTTTGTATTTTGGAGGAACTGATATTTTTCTAGAAGGGTATGCTGATGCAGATATGGCAGGTGACAAAGATACTCAAAGGAGCACTACTGGCTATGTGTTCACGGTTGGAGGCACAGCAGTAAGCTGGGCTTCAAGGCTGCAGAAAGTGGTTTCACTTTCTACCACGGAAGCAGAGTATGTAGCAATGACGGAGGCAAGCAAAGAAATTCTGTGGCTTCACAGATTCTTAGAAGAGCTTGGATTCAAACAAGACAATTGTGTCTTGTACAGTGATAGCCAAAGCGCTATCCATCTTGCGAAGAACTCAGCCTTTCATTCAAGGACAAAGCACATTGAGGTGAGATATCACTTCATACGCATTCTTTTAGAAGAGGGACAACTAAAGCTAGGAAAGGTCCATACAAGTGAAAATCTTGCAGACATGTTTACAAAGGTGGTCAACAAGGAGAAGTTGAGCTTTTGCTCATCTTCAATCGGCATTCAACGATAAGAAGCCAGAATGGAAAGCAGTCACAGGTTTGGTTTGGAGATTAGTCTCCAAGTGGGAGATTGTTATGTATAGAGCCTGATTTACCCTTGTAATTTTCTGTGGTTAAAGCGCACATTTGTAAGGCCCCCATTATGAGGAGAAGCCATCATGCGTGAAGGAAAATCACTCACCGGAAACCAAAATTTTCACGGACAAGAATCAGGGGCAACTTTAAAGGCCTCGGGGGCGGAGGCCCCCGAGATTTTTTTTTCGCCGAAATATTCTTTTTCGCCGGAATATTATGGCCGGACGGCGACCGGCAAGTGGTCGAAAAACAACCGGTTGGTTGGCCGGTGGCCGGTAGTCAATGGCCGATGGCCGGTGGTCGGAAGTCGATGGCCGGTGGCCGGTGGTTGGAATTCAATGGCCGGTGGCCAAATTCAAAAGCGGACTTGTCTTCTCAATGGCGGCCACACATGGGTGGATTGGAGGGTCCAATTTGGACTTATTCGCACAAGGGCAGCTACACATGGCTGTCTCTCATAAGAGAGGGCAGCCCTTTTGGCCTATAAAAGGAGGCCATTTCTACACACATTTCATAGTGTGAAGTTGATGCAACAAGGTGAGTGTGAGGTGGTGAGAGTGAAGCAAGGCGGGAGCTCCATTAAGGGTATAATCCCTTTGTAAACTACTTCTTGTTTTGAAGTACTAAAGCCATTGAGTGGCTGCTTTCCCGTGGACGTAGCCCACATTGGGTGAACCACGTATATCGTGTGTACTCTCTCTCTGTCTCTACTCTATAATCTCGTGTATATAAATCTATCTCTCTCCATTAAGTAATCTACTCAATTATCTATTTAGCTACGTCTTATTTCCTAACAGTTGTACCTCCAGAACATTGGAACTTTTATGAATAAGTTTGAGTAGAATTTTTACTAGAATTTTGTCTTGGTGTTGTTTGCAATACTGGTTGAAGGGCTGTATTAACGAACAATGTGATTCGGAATTCAACAAGGAATCTTTATGTTGAACAACCTTTGTGGTAGTAATTAGGTCACACAAAGAAGTGTGAGTGTGGGGGTGGAAAGTGGGGGCTTGGCTCATGTTGCCAATGCCTACGAGATGGGTGGTCCTGATTGGTCGGGAACTCTCTATCCCCATAGTGCTTACTTCGATATTAGTAATACTCATTGCCCCAGGTCACACAAAGAAGTGTGAGTGTGGGGGTGGAAAGTGGGGGCTTGGCTCAGGTTTCCAATGCCTACGAGATGGGTGGTCCTAATTGGTCGGGAACTCTCTATCCCCATAGTGCTTACATCGATATTAGTAATACTCATTGCCCCTAGAGCGGTGAAATCTTGAGAGTACGTGCCTCTGAAACATGGGGAAAAAGGCACTCGCGGTTTCTCTCCTCTTGGAAGGTGGGTCTTAGGATCGCTACATAGGTTAAATCACGCTTCCCCTGCGAGGCGGAGCTAGATCTCCTTGCTAGTAGGCTCGAACTCAATTCACTTTGT
The DNA here is from genome assembly GCF_014529385.1 of Adiantum capillus-veneris. NCBI lineage: Eukaryota > Viridiplantae > Streptophyta > Polypodiopsida > Polypodiales > Pteridaceae > Adiantum > Adiantum capillus-veneris. Next base: position 74,888,471 of record NC_140947.1, read on the forward strand.
GATGAGAGATCGTCCGCTAGATGAATGCAGACCACTTTTTTTGCTTCCGCTATAGATCTAGTGGCCACCAGGTTTACCATCAGATCTGGTTTACAAATCAGAGCTATAGGTTTACGAACTGGAAAAATGATGTTGTTTGAAATTTTATAAAAATAAGCGATGGTAGGATAGCTCGTACTCAAAGCTTGAGCATGATGTTTTCCAGAATAATGACATTGGATTTGTCTAGTGGATTGTCTCCTGAGTGATGTTAAAGAGTTTTAATCGTTGAGCTTGTTGGGATTCAGTGGGTTTCACATGATGTTTTTTAAGAAGTCATTGGTGCGACTAGTGCTGCGGGAGGTAGCCTGTTGATGCACATAAAGTTATAAGTATGGATCAAAGCTCTCGAGTAAAGTTTTTACCATTAATTATCGGACAATTTTGGATGTATTCAATGGAATTTAAATGGTGTAATGGTTAAAATCCTTTGTGATAGTTGTACAGATTAAGTAGGCTGGTTAAGCCCAAAAAGTTAAATTTCTTCTTGAGTATGGAAAAGCCTAGGTTTATTTGAGAAGAGTGCTATAGTAATGAGTTTTATACCATTGGATAGGTACCGTCTATTGCGCTATATACCACCGTTCAAGAGAAAAAGCTTCTCCTTAAGCAAGCTCAGCCTCCAACCTTTAAAGGCGAAGGGACAAATGTGGAAAGAGATGCAGAAGTATGGATGGAGGCTATGGATGACTATTTCGAAGCTGCGAGAACTCAACCTGAGAACCAAACCATGCTTGCGATGTTCCGCTTGTCTGGTGATGCCAAGATCTGGTGGAAACAACATTGCAGGGACTTGGATATCAAGGGATCTTCCCAGTCATGGGAAGACATCAAGGCTGCTGTGATGGAGCGTTACTTACCACCTGCCTATAAAACTCTGAAGATGAACAAGTCCTTTTCCCTTCGGCAACTGAATTCATCTGTCAAAGAATATTATTCGAAGTTTGTCACTCTTTGGAGATATGCTCCTAAGATGACATTGGAACAACAGGTAGCACAGTTCTGCCAAGGACTCATCGACCCCCTGAACAACCGACTAGAAGCTCTCAGGCCAGCAACTCTGCAAGATGCCTTGCTAAGGGTCAAATCGTTAGCTAAAGAGATTCAGAGGACTACCCAAGATAGTGAATACTATTTGTCAAAGAGGGCCAGGACAGACAACTGGAGTAACAGACCAATCAACCCTGCATACGACCATCGTCCGGTAGTAGCTACTACGGCAGCTACTGAGTTTCCCAACATAAGATGCTTTGAGTGCCAGAAGTATGGACATTACAAAAGTCGATGTCCAAAAAGGATTTCCCAAACATTCGGTGCTAATAATGTACCTCTGAACGTCAACGGGCGACGTCAACCAAATGGAAGAGGAGGCCGAGGAAGAGGATACATAGGACAAGGAAGCGGAGCTTTCGCTAATGCCGCAGTGAGACAACCAACTGTGGGTGACGAAGCTGATGAGAGAGAAACTCTGTATGCTGCAACTGCTAATCCTAGTGAGCAATAATTCAAGCACCAGGATCTCATCAAAGTTCAGCAGAATAAGACCCATAAAGCTAAAGACTATTCTATTATCAAAGGATATCTTTACTTTAGACAGAGGATATATGTACCTAAGTAGTTAGAGTAAAATTTACCCAGATGTATTCTTGAGATGAGGACATCTCAAATTTTTCACGTTGGGGAGGTTGTAAGGTCTCTAACCCCAACCAAAAAGAGCACCCTTGTACCATGAAATGTTCATAATGGAAAAAAAGTTACTATTTTTAGCAGTTTTCCGAATTCTGTCAGTGCCATGATTTTTAGAATGTTATAAAGCTTCGAAATGTGAATTAAAATAATTTTTGTGAAAATTTTTCAAATATAGTAAGTTTTTGGTCACCCGACCCGTCTAGTTTTGATTGTCTCGAAAATCTGCACCCGTACCCCGAATTTGAAAAAAATGCATTTTCGAACCCCGGGGGGGCTGCTAAATATGGCAGGTACTCGGTCCAGTACGCCTTAGTTAGAGCTCAGTATAGCAATTTACGGCATCAAAATCCGACTCGTATGACCCGTTTTAGCCTAAAACCAATTTTTCATAAAATTATCCGGGGAGGCCCGGGGCTGTGTGGGAACAGGTTCCAGCCCACTCCAGATCAGCTTTAGCAGCTAGGGGGAGCCCTCTTGCTTTGTGGGAGTCCTAGGAGAGTTTCCAAGCCAGCAGCTCAGTCTCAGAACTAGTTAACCAAGCCAACCTGACACTTGGTGGGCAGGGAACTTGACTTGCCATGCTTAACTGGAGAAGCTCCTAGATGCATTTAGCAACCCAGATCGATTTTCAGCTTGAGGAGGCCTATTTAAAGACCTGCACACACACACACACGCGCACACACACATGCTCACACACACACACATGCTCACACACACACCTAGTACACACACACACACACCTACACACACCTTGGGGAGGTGCTGCCGGTACACACACAGTTTTTGAAGGAGAAGCAAGGAGGGAGGTGCTGCCGAAATTCTCATCTTGAGGATTCATTGGATTAGAAAAATCAGAGGATTCTCAGCCCCTAATCACGGTATTCATGGTTTAATTACTGCTCTTCTTAATTCTCATCTTTATTCTCCAAATTCCTTAGCTTCTATGCTTAATCCTGGCTATAATTCCCTATAGCTGCTCTCTAAATCTCTGTAGCTATACTCCATCATCATTCAATTAGCTAAATTATGCAGCCATTCATTATCCTTAACCATGGATTAATGCATGATTAGGAAGGATTCTCTCTCTAGGCAGCATAGTTAATAAATTGTCAGTCAGTAATAGTGTAGATTTGATGAAATTCATTCTTTTACCACTCAATAGTGTTGTAATTAAATTAGACTCAATATTCTCCCACATTAAAATGTGATTAAGGCTGAAAATTAATCCGTCATTAGGCCATTAAGAAGAGAATTTTATGTCACACATGCCTGCGGCAATTCTGCATCTTCATATTGCTCTAGGAAAATGAATGAGCTTGCTTACTTCATCTCTTTCGTGAATCAATTAGTAAAATTATGAATTTCTTAATCATCTAAGCCAAGTAATTAACCTTAAAGCCAATTCCCATAGGGTAAGTAAGGAATTACCCATAAAATTGCTAGGTCTCGAAGGAAAAATCTAATCTCTTGCCTAAGGAGGATTCTTTAATAATTCTAATCTGCCATTTGGTTGTTATGATGCTCTCCGACTTTAGCTCTTTTCTTCAAGTTTATCATTTAAAGTAGTGAGTAAAATGGCCCCGGTTAAGAGAACTCGCTTTGGTGGTGCCCACAACCACGAGGCGGGAACGAGCAATACAAATGGAAAAGGAAAATCTCCAATGGTCGAACAAGCACCGGCCATCTCACGACTCAATGATGAAGAAATGGAAGAGGTAGATCACAGTTTTATTCAAGTTGTTTAATTTAACATTGCATGCGTTTAGCTAGGAATGAACATATCCCCAAACATGTTGGAGAAATCCGACGGAAACCTCGGCAATTGAATTCAGTTGTATATTAAAGTCTAAAGTAGGAAAGAAATGTTTGATGGATATACTGTTTGCAATAGGAAAGAATGTCTGCTAGGGAAAATTTAGCTCGGCATGTTCATTCTATTTCCGATGTTGAATTAGTCATGAACCCCCTACTGATCACAGGGGGCAGAGTTCCTGGTTAAGGGCTCTTGAATCCACGTCTGCTGGTTAAGCGGTGGATACCCACGACTGCTAGTTAAGCGGTGGGAACCCATGTCTACTGGTTAAGCGGTGGGAATGTCCATGTCGTGCTTTCTATGCGGTGGACATACCTAGTTGTATGGGCAGCTAGGCGACAACGGGAGGAGTGAACTCTCGCTGGAGGGGGGATGTTGTACCTCCAGAACATTAGAACTTTTATGAATAAGTTTGAGTAGAAAATTTACTAGAACTCTGTCTTGGTGCTGTTTGCAATACTGGTTGAAGGGCTGTATTAACGAACAATGTGATTCGGAATTAAACAAGGAATCTTTATGTTGAACAACCCTTGTGGTAGTAATTAGGTCACACAAAGAAGTGTGAGTGTGGGGGTGGAAAGTGGTGGCTTGGCTCAGGTTGCTAATGCCTACGAGATGGGTGGTCCCGATTGGTTGGGAACTCTCTATCCCCATAGTGCTTACTTCGATATTAGTAATACTCATTGCCCCTAGAGCGGTGAAATCTCGAGAGTATGTGCCTCTGAAACATGGGGAAAAAGGCACTCGAGGTTTCTCTCCTCTTGGAAGGTGGGTCTTAGGATCGCTACATAGGTTAAATCACGCTTCCCCTGCGAGGTAGACCTAGATCTCCTTGCTAGTAGGCTCGAACTCAATTCACTTTGTGATGAGAGATCGTCCGCTAGATGAACGCAGACGACTTTGTTTGCTTCCGCTATAGATCTAGTGGCCACCAGGTTTACCATCAGATCCGTTGTTGTGATGATGGGGTGGGGACCTCACACAAGAATCCTATGGGACACCAAAACTACTATGCTAAGTTAGCAAAAAGGTATTATGGTCCCTTCCAGATTCTTTGACCAATCAATGATATGGACTATCAACTCAAGTTGCCCAATCATTGGCTCATACACAATGCTTTGCATGTGAGCCTACTTAATCCTTACAAAGGAGATCCACCTCAAGAACCGACTATTGAAGACCCACTGGAGATCAAGGACCAAGAAGAGGTGCTGCAGCTCGAGTCCATTCTCCGACATGAAGACAAGGTATTAAGAGGTGTTAAGACTATCCAATGATATCTTATTAAGTTTAAGAATTATCCTTTTGAATCTGCTAGATGGATGCAAGGCATACAATTAAAGGATAACCTAAACCTTGTCAATGCTTACAATGCTTCCCTAGACTAAAAAAATGTACAAATTGTTGAGATGTCGAGCTCTACACCTTGAGCTGGCATCCACTACGGGTCTTGGCCGCTTACGGCATTTACTCACTGGCGCGTTAGGTGACCGACACGGAGGATCTCTGCCAGTGATTCTACAGCTGGACTACACTTATAGTGCCAGCCTAGTACGCTTCTAGCGAGTTCACACTTAGTGACCGCATGTACATATGTGCTACTTTTCAGCTTTAGCACTTAGTCATTTTGTACTCTCTTTTCTGTGAAGAAGAAGAAGAAGCTTTCCATCTCTGTGTGCTTTGTTCTTGTCTTGTGTAGCTCTCTTGCATCCTCATTCTTTACACAAATGTCTAAAATGAAAAGTGTTTTTGTCTTATAAGACTCTCTTTTTCTTTATTGTGCACAAATTTTAAGTAGTATGCATGCTTAGAATCAAGTTTGCGTAGACGACGTCTCCCAAACACCAAGTAGAGCTTGTCCCTCTACTAAGGAATATTGATCGGACTAATGTGCAGACATGCTTGCGGTAGCTTAGGCTCTCAAGCGCCAAATGGATCAGTCATCCATTCTGGAACGATGTCGTAAGGTAAGATAGGGATCCTCTACCTGCTAGAAAAAGGACTAATGAATAGGATTTATCTTCTCTAAGTCGAGGACGACTATGATTTCAAGAGAGAGGTAACGTCATAATAACTAATATCTAATTCTCCTAAATGATTTTCTCATGTTAAACTGATCATTTAATTTGGGGAAGTTCTAGGGGAGAAAAAGCTAGAATATTGGTTAAGCTGACAGACCGGCCACAATCGGGATCCAAAGGAGGGAAAATAGGGATCCAAAGGGGGGGCAATCTGCAAAAGAGAAATGTGCAACAATGGGCTCCAAGGAACTTAAGGTTCATCCCATTAAGACTTCCAAAATTCTAAGGTTCCAAAATCAAAAGGTAAGTCCAAATGGTCAAGCTTAGTGGAACTAGATGCTTTATGTGTGTACAAAAAAGTCTTCAAGACTCCTACATAGGAGGGGACGGACCCTGTAAGTATGGGATGAGAGACACACACAAACACACACACACACACACACACACACACACACACACACACACTCACAGGCTCCCTTTACACAAAGGGAATAGGGGACACATGTCAGCTCCCTAGCCCAATTGCCCACAAGGTGCACGCAAATCCAATTGGATGGCCATAGAGGTGGACCAATGAGAATTATGCTAGAGTAAAGGCTAGTTTAATTATTTAAAGACACTTGATAAAAGAACCAATAAAAATTAAGCTCTCTAGAAGACTATTGGACAGTCTCCCAAGGGGTCCAATGAGCATTCAACAGCCGAATGGCTTGCCTAATTCCTATTGGCCAGAAGACAAAGGGGTCCAATGAGAGTTTAGTTGCATTATTTAATAACCTAAAGCTCTCACAAAAGGGGAAAAGGGTACACATGTCACAAGGCTATCACTTATGCTTCTTAATTTTCATTGGCTAAGCTTTGAAGGATCCAATGGGGTGCTAGCATGAGTATTTTGCAAGAGGGGTCAACCAAGAGAGAGAGGGGGCTGATTTTGGCAAGGCATTATCACACACACACTCACACAATCTAATGTCTAGAGCAAGAATACTCTCTCTCTCCTTCTCAATCTTTAATGAAAAGCTCATCATCTACATCTACTCCAAGCTTGTGAGAAGGGAGGCCTACACTAACAACTCTTGGCTTTCTAATGCAAACCAAGCTTCGATGCATGCTCATCTCCTTTGCCATGCTAATTACTAAACTATGCTAAGCTTTTATGAGTGATTATGTGAGGAGATATACTTCTTTCTCGTAAAACTTCTTCTTACTCTCAATCTACTCTCATACCCCGCTAGCTCTCACCATCTTCAAAGGTGTGTGAGGTCTTGGGTCTGAGACCGTGAGGGAATTGATGTTGTATTCTATAAGTGTTTTCTTAGTGCTTGAAGCTTCCACCTTCATTGCACTAGCTAGTTATTGAAGGAACACAAAGAATTGTATTGTAAACTATCTCCCTTGATGGGGGAGATCTATAATACAAAGATTTTCAGAGGGGGGACGGGCTCCATGTAAATCCGGTCCTCAGCTGTTGTCAATAGCTTAATTTCTCTCTCTTTTGAAGTATCGTTCATGCCTATCTAGCTAGATGTTATGCTTTTTGTTGCTCTCTCCATCCAAGCACTCTTGCTATGCTAATTATGAATCTATGCTAATGAAATTCTCACTATGTTTATGATATTTTCTACTACACACAAGTTACTACGCCATTAAATGTTACATCATATGATACCTAACCTCTATGTGTTTGGATGTGGAGTAAGACACAAGGTTATTTTCTAATGCAATAGCACTCTAACCATCACAATGAAACAATGGAGTCTAATAAATGTTAGGGTCTCTCAATAGAAAAGATAACCATATAGCTTCCTTGCTAGCACCTAAAACTGCAACATACTCTACCTATGTGATGGAAGACAAAGTGCAATCTCTGAGACATGATCTTGATGACATAGCTCCTCCAACAAATAGGAATATGTAGCCAGACATGGATTGTCAAACTATCCATACATCCTACACAATCCACATCCAAGTAACCTACATGCATGCATCACTATATGCAAAGTATAAGCACTTTCTAGTTGTACCCTTGAGGTATCTCAAAATGAGCTTCATTAACTGCTAGTGATTCTTGCCAAGATTTTCCATGAATTTTCCAAACACTCTCACTACAAAAGCAATGTTTGGTCTGGTGGCTACATGGCATACATAAGACTGCCAAATGCCTAACAATATGGAACCTTTGCCATTTTCTCTTTCTTTGCATTGGATTTGGGAGCATAATTCTTGCCAATTTTTGCATATGTTGGCATTGGGATAGTCAATGTATAGCCTTCCCCCTACATAATAAAATGTTGCAAGACCTTTTGGATATATGTTTCCTTAGATAGCTTCAGTATTCCATGTAAATGAGATACTCACACAAACTAAAATCAAAAGAGTTTAAGACAGGTAAGTAGCCCAAGCATTAAAGTGGTTTCATTCCTTCCTGACTCATATGCCCAAGCCGCTATACCACAACTCAATAAAAGGAATTTAAAATATAAATGGAATTCTCTTTCATAAAAGAGACATACAAAGAGGACAATGAACCAAAATTTTGGACTTTCAAAATGCCCAAATTTCCCTTACAAATCATCCATAAACCATTGCCAAAAACTATAGTATAGCCCAAATCATTAAGCTAACCTCTGCTGACACTAAGCTCTTAGTCAACTTTGGCACATATCCACACCTCAAAGAATAACTTAGTGTTGTTACACATACATAATTTCACACCTCCAATGCCACGAATGTCAAGATGATACAAGTCACCTAGATTGACCAAACCATGCATACAAGCATAGCTAGAGAACCATTCCCTATGGGGAGTAGCATGGAAACTGGCACCTATGTCAGTGATCCAATTATATGCATAACACTCATCAAGTGTGTATTAAGCATCTAGACTCAAATCAATATTGAATATCAAGACATCTGATGATTGCGGTGTGTCAAGAGCAACCTTACTTGGTGGAGGCCCATTGGTGGAGGCCCAACTACATTGAGCTCCTCAATCTTTACATTGCTTTTAGGAGGGTCAAAATAAAAAATGGCTTTATCCTTTTCACATTGCAAAATGCGACAATCTTTCTTCAAATGGCCTTTATTGTGGCAATGATAGCATCTCATTTTTTGCACAGCACGTCCATGACTATTGCTACGAGCATTCTTGCAATCTTGTGATTGATTGAGATGATGACTATGACCTCTTTGCCTTTGATAACCATCACCAGCCATATATGCATCACCATGCCCACTAGTGTGAAGAGACTGACATCTAATCTCTTTCATGAGCAAATCATTAGTAACATCATTGAAAATAATCTTTCCCTTAGGGAAGAAGTTACTAATGACATGTTAAATGTGTCCCACAATGAAGGAAAAGAACATAGCAAGACAATGTCTTTCATTTCATCATCAAAATCGAGTCCCTTAGATGTAATCTGCAAAAACAAGCTGTTGAACTCATGCAGTGTGAACTAACACTACTGCCCTCTTTCATGTTCAAATGCATGAGCTTTTTCATAAGAAAACTTTTGTCAAAGCCACCCTTGCCATCTCATGCTTAGCATGATGACTCCCTTAATTTCTTTGTAGTGGTGTTATCCATAATGGTAAAGAAAATAGACTCACCAAGGTACAAGGCCTTTCTTGAACAAACCATTAAGCATATTTTTCTTCCATGTCATGAATTTTGTGCCATAAAACTTCTTGATATAGTACTCTTCTTTCTCTAAAGATCCAACCATAAATGACAAGAGAAAATGCAAGAGAGTGACATTAGGAATTTATGGCAAAATTTCTATGAAGATTTTGGCAAAGTATCCTCTACACAAAGATCAAACTCTCAAACAAAACACAAAAAATCAATGCATAAATGTAAAAAAGAGTGTTGACAATGCATCAATTGGCATATGCTACTCAAGAAAAATGTCAAAAGATTGCCATTGCCAACTTGGCATCAAACGATGTATATCCTTCTATACATATCCTATAGTAAGGCCACAAATGGGGATTTCTAGCAACCTAATCCACATCACACTGGGTAACCCAGCCTGCAGTGCTCAGATTTAGAAAACCTCACATAACAACCTCACAAAAGGTTATGCAGACCTGACTAGACACATTCTCAAAAAGAGCTCTTTTGGATAGAGTCTCAGAAATGGCCAAGACTTCCAAAAATGCCAAGAAATGGCTCCACATGAAGTATAGTGGTAGTATCCACAAAACAACATACATGAATTGCAAGATAACTGTAAGTTTCTCAAGCAGGTGCCAACAAGCATGCAACCAAAAAACTAAAGATGGAGCTCCCTGCATGGAGTAAACACACTCAACAGAGTTCACAACACAAAATCCATGCCAATGTATACATAATCCATACACATAAAACTCCCACTAGAACCAAAATGCCAAAGACGCTGGCAAATCTACTGTACAAAAAGAACCTGTGACTATCCTTGTACATGTAAATCTGTATATGAGAGCTGCCTCTAGGAAGATTTCAATAGCTATATGCATGAGGAATTAGATTTATAAACCCAAAAAGAACATACATCAATGCCAAGAACACATATTGCAGTCCAAATGTGCTCTCAAAAATGCATAAAGCCACTACTAAGGGAAAGATGTAACCTACCTCCCTTTGTTGACAAATTGTTTCTCTGTCTTGCTCTCTACATGCTTGAGAGTGTGTCTGATGCAAAATTTCAAAGAAGACACTAGGGTTGATGCCAACTTTTACCCCCAAACAGAAGTCCCTCAGGTGGAGGAGAGCTTATGTGCTCTCTTTTGTTTGCTATTACATAGTGGTCACTTGCTATGACATAATGGTCACTTTCTATGACATAGTGCCCGATGCCAAATATTGGAGTGATCACAGATGTTATGTAGCTCCATGTGTTTGCTATGTAGAAGTCCACCGTCAGGCACTAGAGGAGAAACTGATGCCAATGTGAGAAAAATCTAGGAGATGTTGGAGATGCAAGAAGAGGTTTTCTTCAAAGTGGGACAGATGTTGGATTCAAAAATGTGTGTGTGTGCCACAAGAGATTCAAACAAGCTCTCTCTCTCTCTCTCTCTCTCTCTCTCTCTCTCTCTCTCTCTCTCTCTCTCTCTCTCTCTCTCTCTCTCTCTCTCTCTCTCTCTCTCTCTCTCTCTCTCGCGTGATCTTTTGTTGTTGGAACCGTTTCTCTGTTTATGTGCACACACACACACACACACACACACACACACTTGGATTCTCTTTTAGTCTCTCCTCTTGCTTGCGCTTCCTCTCTGTAGCAATACTTCCTACAATATCTCGATGTTGTTGCTGCAAATTTGCGCTCTTGTTGTGCTATTGTAGAGGTTACCATTTTTAAAAAAAAACCAACACTACCTATTTTATCTCAATAGCACTAACATAAAGCACTACAATTTTGAGTGCTACTCCAAAAACTAACATGAGCTCATAATGCATATTTGCATGCAGTTAATCTCTAAGGTCACTAAGGACAAGGCACACATTGGAGAGGGGGAAAGGGGAACATACCCAAAACACAACAAAATGACTCACTATAGCCAAGGGTATATAGAACACCCCAATCCACTAGAGTTCACCTTCAAAACTCGACACTTTCCAAAAGTGAACCGCCACTTGCACACAACCACATGCACATATGCTTTTCAAATGCACCAAACAAACCCAACCATTCTACTCTGCCCAACTCTTAGCCTTCCACACTCACACAACCTCTCTCTATCTCCCTTTGCATGAGAAACTTCGGGGGGGGAGCAGAGAAGAGAAGGGGGAATCAACACAAAGAGATAGAAATGATGGCCTTCCTTCATTCCAGCACAACCATTTACAATGTATCCCAAGCCGGCACAACCCTCAACAACATTTCGTGGCTTCACCGACCGTCTCAATGGAAAAGCTTTAATTGGCAAAAAGCCCTTACAAAATTGTGTGCACCTCATTTATAGGAATGCTAAGCCCAAAAAAAGAAAAAACTGGAGCTCCCGAGCTTGTGCAAAGCCTTTTTAGTATTTTCCATGGTATCCACACACCCGGCACCCCACTTTTGGTATGACCTTGCATGGTGGACACCTCCCCTTGTTCTTTGTCCGGCTTGAATTGCCCTCTTGGCTGCCCACTTTGCCCTCAGATTCTTTCTCTCTCTCTCTCTCTCTCTCTCTCTCTCTCTCTCTCTCTCTCTCTCTCTCTCTCTCTCTCTCTCTCTCTCTCTCTCTCTCTCTCTCTCTCTCTCTCTCTCTCTCTCTCTCTCTCTCTCTCTCTCTCTCTCTCTCTCTCTCTCTCTCTCTGCCCCTCTCTACCTTACAACTATCGCAGTATGCCCCCCAATCACTAGTGACGTCGCTATTGGGGGCTCCCCCTTTGCTCTCAAAAAAGGGTCGTAGCGGGCCTGCACGAACCACCTCTAGCCAGCGGGCAACACTATCACATCACCAACAATTGTCGAACACCACAGCCCCGCTGGCGACTGTTGTGCCACCGTTGTAGGGTGTCATCGCCACCAAAAGACGTCAGGCACCGCCCAAGGGCCACTCGTTGTGCGCAATGCAGGCTTGTGCCATAGCCGGGAGCTCCAAGGATCTCTCTCTCTCTCTCTCAACATCTTCAACCAATTTTAGCTCACAGTATAACACTTATACATTGTCATGCCCTCTCTGGGTTATGCATGTGGGACAAATTGCATGCCACATGGCAGCCACACAGCGTTCAACCCTTAACAACCCCCCAAAATCCCCTTGGCAGGGGGGAGAGGGAGAGAGAGGGAAGGAGGAGGAGAGAAGGGGACATGGAGGGAGAGGAGAGGGAGAGAGGAGGTAAGAGGAGGAGAGAACAAAGGTTTTATTTGGGGGGGGGGGGGGGGGGGGGGGGGGGATTTTTTTTTAAAGGTGGACTTTCACTGCTTGTAGGTTAAAAAAAATGGTCAAAAATTGATTTTTTGATATGTATATATGTTGGGGGCGGAGTTTTAAGTCAAAAATAAGTAAAATTAACTTTTTTGAAAAAAAGTCAAATTTTGGCTCTTAGTGACCCACGTTTTTGCTGATGTGGCCACACCCTTTTACTCCCTTCACTTTCCAAAAGGTAGAGAGAGAAAGTGACCTCTTAGGTCCACGTCCTACATGTGTCTTAAAAAAAGGCTAGAAAAGCCTACTCAAAACTAGCTTCTTGAATGCCCTTGTCCTCTTAACCCTACACAACATTAGCCTTAATCCCTAAAAATTAGGATTCCTTACAAGGCCCATGCAAAGTCCTTATTTCTCCTAATGATAGCTCTGTCGTTTGTGGCTCCAAGACCCAAGGGCTGAGCCGCAAAGCCCTGGCCTAATTACATGCTATCAACTTTGTAATGCATGATCCTTGCCATATTCCAAGATTTTTTGGGGCCACCAATGGAGGCTGTCAAAAAAAAAAGGAAAAGCATCTAGCATCTCTTCTTGAGCAATTGTCCCAAACTTTACCAAATCGTAATTTGGCAGCCACAAGTTCGTCTGATGAGCAGTCTCTTCCTGTCAGCTCCATACATTGCATACTACTTTCTCAAACCCTGTCAAGCTCTAAAAACCTCTCAGATAGCACAGCTTCCAGTGCAGTCAAACTTGCAAAACCTTGGCCCATGGTGAGACTTTGAAGCTTCGTATCTTGATATCCGTGACTTTGATTTCCAATCTAAAAAGACCATCAAGCTCCATAAATCAAGCAGCATGTATCTATCCATGAAATTGGCTTGGACTACTTAACAACACCTGTCTTGTCCATCTCAGATCTATAATGTACTACACCTTCAAACTTAAATATTTGGGCTCTATAGCTATGTTTCATGAGCCGTCTGTACCTTCTCCTTAAGAAACTCAAGCTCTACATTTGCAGGGCCAAATATTGCACCTTTAACCTCTTTCATATTCCACCCAAAGTAAACTTTATTGGACCTCTTCTTGGCGTATAAACCGCATTAGCCATACACATACACTGCTACCTGCCTGCCTAGGATCTTTGTAGCTGCTCTTGATCTTTGTCCTACCTCTGCTAGACTTCACATACTTACCCGTGCCATTTTCTATGGTCAACCAACTTTTGTTGCACCAACGTGAGTGGAAGAGTTGATGATGCCATTTATTCTTATTGAAACTCTAATACCACTTGTAGTGTGTGCATGGATGCGTGCCTGTGGGGAAGGGGGAGAAGCAAGATCATAGTGTTTGGGTGCAATATAGAGTGAGGATAACTCTTAACCCTCTAGCTAACATCAGAGTCTAGCTACAACCAAAATGTAACATTTTTATTCTTTTTGCGCAATCTCGACATCTATAGCCTTAAGCCTTAGTAATTCATTGATTTTTGAATTTAATTTGTAAGTAATATGTGAGTATGAGCCCGACAAAGTGGGGCTACATGTTTTGAGATTGTATCTATGAAATCCCAGCCTATAACAGAGTCAAACACTCTTCTCATTTTTGACCCAAAACCTTTGGCTAAGATCTAGAATTCAACTTTTGTAAAGCCTAAAGGAGTTCTTTTTGGATAGTAAGCATTACAACGTTTTTGCAGAGCACTGTGTACTCTCTTGTTATATTCTCCAGATCATAACTCCCTAGTGTCTATTTGAAGTGCTATTAGATTTATCACATTCACCTGTGAAAGTTCTTCGCAACATTCTGCTTTTCTCGCGATAAAACTATGTTTTGGATGTAGCTAAACTCCTCCTTAATATGTTCATAACTTAGGATTTACATAACAAAACTGTAATTTATGCAGTAGAGGGTGGTAGGGCATCATTGCTAAGCTCTATAGTGCATTCAAGGCTAAAAGCAATTAGGTAAAATTTGCCTTGTAGATAATAAGCGTGATTTTGGCGAATGGTTGAGAGGGGTATTTGAGGATATGGACATGTGTCTATAGATGCTTCCTATCCATCCTATAAGTTTTGTGTCATTTGGACTTCATTTTCTTGGTGAATCAATAAGGTTTGCTTGTAGTATAGTAGTTAGCATTTGTTTCTTGACATGAAGTTGAGTGTTGTTTTGAGTAGTGTGTTTTTGGAGAGTGTAAAAACCTCTCGTAGCCTCCATGCACTAGTCAAGTTGAATCTGTCTCACAATATGATATCTATGTTTTTGGTTCTCACTATCACTACAGTAATATAGTGAGTCTTAGCAATCCAAGAGCCCCACATTTTGGCTCCATTGATGGGGATGAGGTCAACTAAACTAGGAAAAAACCTCAGTGCTTAGTAGCATTGTGAGAGACTTCCTCTAGGTTTGCCTCGAGTACAAAAGAAAACTTTAGAAACCGCACAGTCGAGGTGTGTCTACTTTGATTGTGTAGAGGTATCTTGAGAGTAGTCATACTTGCCTAGGACCTTTAGGCTTAGATTAGGTTGATTTTGAGAGGTTGATAGCTTGGACTATGTTAGAGTTTGAGGATTGGCGCTCTTTTTAAAAATAAAGAAACAAAGAAAACCAGTGTGGGGGGATTCTTTCCACTATCTTTTGTCGATTTGATTATGAGTAGGGTAAGTAAGAGGAAGGTTCTCGATCTATGTCACTCTCTAAATAGTCATTTGTGAAGTTGTTTCCAAAATTTCTAGTGTCTTCATGTACAAGGCTCATAAGGTGAGTGCAAAGCATCAAAACAGCATGTATGGTCAACATTGATCTCAAAAAGGCTGTAGCAGCTAGTTAATAAGTCAGAAATCAATTTTCAAGAAAAATTTCAAAGTTCGGCAAAAAATGGACTTATTATCTCCGTGTGTGATAAATGCATGTAAATGTGAGTCTTGTTGACCAAAAGTACCAACAATAGGCTGCATAAAACCTGAATGCCATCAAAGTTCCAAACAAATGAAGATTTTGACATGCAAATAATAGACGCTTTCTTTCTCGGACGTGAAATTGAACATTTTTCACTTCCACATTTATTTAAAGGTGATATTGCAACACTTTTATGAAGGCTCAAGATATTATAGTTCCATTTGGAGACAAATTGGGCCAAAACACTCTTCACTCTGAGCACATACAACTGTGAGAAGTGAGAGTGTGGGAAATACTTGCAAAGTTGGGCACCTAGATAATAAAATAAAAGTTTTGTTCATTTGTCAACTCCACAGGCATCAACATAGTGTATTAAGACCTTGATTCAAGTTTGGTAGCATTTTGGAGTTGTAAGCTTCCAGATAGGCCTAGAAATCACTGGAAAAAAACTATACATATATAATTTGCCCTAGGATCTTGAAAACTGAACCAAACTCCATTAGGGTTGATGTGCTACTTGTTTAAGGTGTAATATCCAATGCAAGCCAAAAAATCTCAAAACAGTCCTCATTCTGACCCTAGAGATAATAATTGCACTTAATATCTCCTACCCCAAAAGATTAACTTTTGGACACTAGGTAGTAATAGAGTACCTAGGAGGAGTTTAAATGAATTGGACACAATTTGATTTGCATGACCACTAGATTTGGACACCACGTGACTTGCATGACCGCTAGATTTGCATATGAAACTCCCACACATACAAACAGTTGGGAGATTGAGCTAAATTGGTCCCAAAAATTGCAAAACCTCATTCAGGGGTTACTGTATATATTGTAGAGACCATAGGGTCAAGCCAATTATGTAACACGTAGGCATAACTTCCTGAACGGTATCCCAGTAATCAGTTGTGGAGACATTCTTGTTGTATAACAAAACCTGAATAAAAGAGGTAGGAAAGAGCCAGAATAGGGAGGCAAATTCTGAGAATCCAGTGCACTCTACATTGGTGGAGTTGATAGGGTCACCTACCCTAAATCACGATGCAGTTCTTTGCTCCTCACGTCACCTGCTAACTTGCACAGCCGACCTCTGGTCATCTTTCCCCCTCTTGAGTCACCCGGTTTCACCCCGTCAGGCTCACGGTTCTCAAAGCCCACATTATGAGGATGCCTCGATGCATCCAGAGTTTTCCCATGCAACTCCGATGGAACAGATGTTCCAAGATTTGTCTAGCATGCTAGTTTAGATCAACCATACTAATCAGTCCCTCCTCAGTTATCTATCTACGAAAAGCTCACACACACATAAGCATATCCCCAAAGTGCATCCCAAAGCCTTTTCTGGACTTCCAATAGAAGATGTTTTGACTTGGTTGGATCATTTTGAGAATATTGCTATCTATCAACAATGGCTGGATACTCACAAGGCGACGGAGGCTTGCACTCTACTCGAAGGCGTAGCTGCCACATGGTTTGTCCAGCAACATGATGCCATCAAAACAGATTGGGTAAATCTCAGGTCTTAATTGATTCAAAATTTTGCTAATCAAAATGTCACACAGACTGCTCTCTACCAATTGAATACACTCAAGCAACAGCAATTGGAACCATTAGCACAATTTTTAGTTAAGCTAATTTAAAATCAACTATTGTTCCATGCTGATCCCACCATGTCTGAAGAAATGAAGTTGTTCTTCCTTTGGCCTCATCTTTGTCATGATTTGTCCCGCCGAGTTTGTGATCAAGGCCCAACTTCCATTCATGTTGCAATCTAGATTGCACAAAAATCGATAGCACAACAAATGGTGAGGAAAATAACATCTTGGTCGCACAACCAGTTCATCCACGGCAAGTGGCTGATCATCAGCTGACCCCCATGGACATCAACGTCCAAAACACCCAAGTAGGTAATCACCGTGACCTACAAGTTCGAGACATAGAAGGCCGCCCAAAATGTTTCTAGTGCAACAATTATGGGCATATTCGCAAGCACTGTCGGTGACTACGAGCGAATCATCAAGTACAAAATGCTCAAATACAATTAGCTAGTGCAACAATTATGGGCATATTCGCAAGCACTGTCGGTGACTACTAGCGAATCATCAAGTACAAAATGCTCAAATACAATTAGCTGATGCAGCGACTTTAGCAGCACTTCTAGAAAACATCTGAGTGGGTGGCTGAAGGAAGGGCACCCCCCGCACATTCAAGCTTCGGCGAATTTTGGACGCATGGTGTGTTCAATGCTAGTCTTGGAACATGACACATCTCATGAGGCACTTTTAAATTCAGGTAGCACCATATCCTCTATTAGTCAGAATTTGGTAGAGCATCTAGGCATTCCCACAAGCACAACCACTCTTATATCTGTGTTGTTTGGAGATAATAAAGAAGTGTATCAATCTCACACTATAGCCCATTGCACCTTTCATGTATCACACAAGACATTCACACATGATTTTTATGTATTGTCGCGTCAATTATTCCCTTTAACTCTTGGTTGTGATTGGTTCATCAAAACTCAGGCCCATTTTCAATTTGATAGCCAGCACTTAGTCTTGCCCCAAACACTTCCCATACCCATGATGTGTTCTTCACGAGGCCCCAACTTTGTCCAGACACAACACACATTAGTAGATACAACTGCATGCACTCATAGCATTCGATCTCTGTGATACAAGCCCCCTAGCCTCTTTCATATACCAGAAAAGACGTCCATGATCAATCTCCCAGTCCATCATTCCACTAATACGGGAGATGCTTCCCTAGTTTGCATGGCATCTCGACGGAGATCCCCATTGGAACAACAAAGATTTAATGACTGTGTCCAAGACATGCTCAAAAAGGGAAACACAGCCGTCATGTAGTGATTGGGCTTCTGAGCCTCATTTAGTGAATAAAGAGGATGGAACATTTAGGTTTTGCATCAATTTTTGCCCTTTCAACAAGGTAACAGTTCATGACCTCTACCTATTACCTTGTATTGATGATCTTCTCGACTAGTTAGGAAAGTTTAGATATTTCAGCTCCCTTGATTTAGCCTCTGGATACTATCAGATTCCCCTTAATCCTCACAATGCTCACAAAACATCTTTCATAACTCTAACAGGCTTGTATGAATTCACATGCATGCCTTTTGGCCTCTCAGGTGATGGCAGTGCATTCCAATAAACTGCTAACTTAGTCTTCCACGACCTCATTCTCCAGGGTGTGCTGCTCGTCTATTTGGATGATATCCTCATCCATACCCCAACATGGGAGGAACATCTACAGGTCTTGGAAGAGGTTCTCAACAGAGTGCAGAAATTTCATTTGAAACTTCAGCTTCGCAAGTGCAAATGGGGTGCCTCCAAGCTTAAATTCTTGGGTTTTGTCATATCAGGTGAAGGTATTCAGATGGATCCCTCAAAAATCTTAGTCGTCCAAAATTATCCTCCACCCACATCTGTCAAAACACACTTCAAAGCTTTTTGGGCATGGCAAATTTTTCCCTTAGATTTGTGCCAAACCTCTCCGCAATCACTTACCCTCTTCGTCATATGTTAAAAAAAAAATGCTACATATCGGTGGAGTCCGTCCGGCTTGCCAGTAGAGCTTTGACACTCTAAAGTTGGTAACCCAAGATGCTGCTCTACTCGCACACCCAAATTTTCAGCAGCCATTTAAGCTCCATACGGATGCTTCCAACCAGGGTTTAGGTGATGTGCTGCTGCAACAAGATAGATGGGCAGATGGTGGCCAATTTCCTTTGCTAACCGCTCCTTATCTCATGCCAAAGCTAATTACTCTACGATCAAAAAAGAACTCCTTGCCATTGTCTGGGCATTCACCAAATTCCACCCATACCTTCATGGCACACAAGTCTCAATTGAAATTGACCATCAGCCTCTCATCCCTTTGTTGCAAAAACAACATCCTCCCGAGAGGCTACTATGTTGGGCACTGGCTCTACAGGAGTATCATTTCTCTTTACATTATTGTAAAGACATACACAATTTCATTGCAGATGGTCTCTCACGAGCTGGGCATATAGATGTGCAATGTACCAATATGACAGTGAGCCTACCTGTTTCCTTGGAATAGATGGCTACATTTTAGCAGCACGACCGTGAAGTCCAAACTATCATTCAGTGGGATATTCAGTGCAGTTCCGAATGATCACCAAAAGTGGTTTTGTATTATTAATCATGTCCTGTTTTATGTCTCCCCAAGTAATCAGTCACGCATCTATATCCCGAAGGCCCTACAAGCTCATTACATGCGGGTCTATCATGCCCATCCCTTATTAGGTCACCTCGGTTTTCATAAGGTCTTACAGAATCTATGGCTGCATTACTATTGGCCACACATGCAGCAATCCCTATCTGAATTCTTGCAACAGTGTCAATTGTGTCAAAGCATTAAGAGCCCCCCTAACATTACAAGACTGCTATCCCCTATCTTGGTCCATGAACCATTTGAGCTAGTAGGATGGGATTTGCTAGGAACATTCCCACATTTTGTCACAGGCAACATGTATACTTAGTAATCACGAAATACTCAACATGCTGGTGTGAGGCAGTAGCCATACCCGATATCACGGCTTCTACAATTGCCAGCACTCTTTTACAGAAGCTGATATTCAGTCATGGCTAGCCACGATAGTTGTTGTCTAACCAAGGCACGCAATTCAAAGCTGAAGTCATGGCTATTCTCGCCAAATCCCTCGTCCCTCGGCATACAACAACTCTTTTCCTCCCCTTATCACCCAAAAACGAATGGCCTCACATAGCATCTCAATTGCACTATCAAGCAAGTAATTGCAGCTTTTATTGACCCTCTACACTAGCATTGGGATCAAGTTCTACCCTTTTCCATACATGCCTATAATACATTAATCCAAGCTTCCACACAGGCCAGCCCCTTCCGAGCGTTGTATGGCAGAGACCCCGATTCCCTCCCTATCTACATACCCTACAGATCATGCCTACAAAAGCAGATGCACTTGATTGGTGGCTATACCTACAGTAGTCACAACCCCTATTGCGTAGCTCTATTCTTCGGAACCTGCAACAAGCCCAAGCTCATAAAAAAAAACCTATGATGAAGGTCACCACGACATCACCTATGCAGAAGGCTCCCAAGTTCTACTATACTACCCCATACGACGATAAGGCCTCGGTGAATCTCTACTATACCGTCGGTTAGGTCCATATAGGGTTTTACAACGCTTGCGGACCAATACATATTGGCTCCAACGAGAAAGCTCACGTACAATCACCATTTCCCATGTAAACTATATGAAGCCTTATCATGCTTCTATTGCCGAGTAATCCCTGTTGTTCCTTTGTTTGGGGGGGGAGATGTAGAGACCACAGGGTCAAGCCCATTATGTAACACATAGGCGTAACTTCTTGAACGGGTCTCCCAGTAATCAGTTGTGGAGACGTTCTTGATGTATAACAAAACCTGAATAAAAGAGGCAGGAAAGAGCCAGAATAGGGAGGCAAATTTTGAGAATCCAGTGCACTCTACAATATGCTTAGCTAGTGTGGATCAAAAAAAATAAAAAATGACGATTATTTGTGTAAGGTCTCGACCTTCCTAGCTGCAGAGGGATGAACACAAACTTTAAAGGGAAAGCATTGGACTTACAAATAGGTAAAGCACTATTTTAAAAGCAATCAAAAGTGGTATTTTTGGAATCTTAAGCACAGCAAACCTCGGGGTAGAAATTTTCAGATTTAAATTCGGACAAAAATTGGACAAAATATAGCAAAATTAATATTTTAAAGCTGGCAGGTAATGGGAGGGGTCATCACAGACCTACCAAGGACACGATTAGCAGCAGGGGATGCCATTTTGAGTTGTAGGGCTGCTTGAGATGCAAGAAACTGCCATTTTCAGCTTATGAGAGCTTATGAGTGGCCAGAAACATATAAATAAGACCCCTTGCTTCACATTTTGAACAGACTCGGAGTCCTGGACATTTCTCTCTCACCTAGAGAGAACTCTACTTCAAAATCACTAGAGAGCAGAACTCTAGTTGATTAATCCACTGTAATTAGCATTAGACTTTTTAATTAGCAAAATTATGCTAATTTACTTATATTTTCTTAATTCATTTAATTAATTAAGAAGAATAAGCTTACTTACACTCTAAATTACTCTCCTAAGTTTTAATTCTCTGCTCATTATTTAGATTAAGCTTAGGGATATTAATCTAATTAACTATTAAGCTATACTAGGATTGAAATTAATCATTTTAGGCATAAATTGATGGTAATTATGATAATTAAACTTAGATTGATATAAGATAATTATCAAAGCTGTATTAGACTATCAAGATGCTAGGAAAATTAACTCTTAAATTTTGATTAGTTTCTGTAGTTATTTAAGCAAAATTTAGCTGGTTTTTGTCAAATAAATTAAAGGGGGAAATTAGCAAATTATACTAAAAAGCCTTAAAATAATTTTTAAAGTCAAAATACATCTTAAGGAACTCATGATAATTAGCTTAACCACAAATAATTACTTTTAGTTAATTCTCTTAGTAGAAAAATTCTACTTACCGAAAAGCTTTGAGATAATTTTCGAGTTAAAATACATCATTTGAGATCTATGATAATTAGCTTAACCATGTAAAGTTAGTTTAGCTAACTATCTTAGTTAAAAGACTCTATTTTTTAAGATAAATTAAAGGGGAAAGTTAGTAAATCATGCTACATAATTACATCCTATTTATCAGAGTTAGAATACATGATAAAGAGACCATGATAATTATTTCAAAGCTAGAAAATTAGTACAGATATTTATTTGAGTCAAATTATACTAATTTTATGTAAAAGGTAAAGGGGGAAATTAGTAGATCATGTTAGATGATTACATGCTATTCTTTAGAGCTATATTACATCATGAAAAAGGCATGATAGTTATGGCAAGATTAGAAAACTAGTATAGATATTTATCTAAGTCAAATTATAATAGTTCTAGCTAAAATTTAAAGGGGAAAATTAGTAAAACATGTTATATGATTACATTCTATTTATCAGAGTTATATTACATGATAAAGAGGCCTTGATAATTATTTCAAGGTTAGAAACTTAGTATAGATATTTATCTAAGTAAAATTATTCTATTTTAGCTAAAAAATAAAGATGGAAATTAGATAACTAACACTATGCACGGTTCTCACTAAAATAGTGTCAGAATCACAAACAGATTGAGATCAGCAGCTACACTCAACACTATGGGCATACAGGGTAGCTTACAAAACATAAATAGGAACAACACCATACAACATGGTGTTTGGCCTAAATGCTATACTACCCATAGAGTTTTTAATTCCAACCCTACGAGTAGCAAAAAGCTTAGAATGGATAGGGCATGAGCTCTCTTCAAGAATTGATGATCTTGAAAAGCTAGATGAACTCCACTTACGAGATGTCACTTCAATCTATGCTAAAAAGAGAAGACAAAAGGAATTTTTGACAAACATGTGCATACCAAAGAGTTCAAAACAGGTGATTACGTACTTGTTTATACCTTGAAGCAACATGCCAAGAAACTTAAAAAGCGAGGGATGGGGCCATTTGTGATTAGTGATCTATCACAAAGTGGAGATGTCAAGCTTGCTACATTAGTAGGTGAAGAAATGCCAAACTGGATTAGTGGATGTCGACTGAGGAGGTATCATCTACCACTCACACCGGAGATGCTTTAACAAATTCATCAAGGAAAACAAAGAATGAAGGAAAAACAGAGAGTACGAGAAGAAGCTCAAGCCGAAGCACAAGAACGCATTGCAAAAAGAAGGCTTTTGTGACAACAACAACAAAGTGGACCACCATTGCAAATCAAGGCCATTCGACTGACGAAGTTGGATGAAGAAACTATGGAGCCAATAATTGAGGTCAAAGTGGGCAGCAATCAAGTTGAAACGACAGCCTTGCTTGATTCGTGAGCTCAAGCAAATTTGATCTCTTACGGATTATACCAACGGCTCAAAGTCAACAGTCAACTTCATCCTACTCCTCAAGTGTTGGAAAGTATCACATCACACCCGTTGAAAACATTGGGATGGACTATATTGCATGTACAGATACATCAATATCTTTAACCACACAAATTCTATGTGGTGACAGATGAAAGAACACAACACCCAATGATGCTGGGGCAACCTTGGCAAAAAGAGTACAATGTGCAGATAGATTGGAAAGCAAAGGCAGTCAAAATTCAGCATGCACATGAACAACAGGTAATAGACTTTGCTCAGCAATACCAGAATGATCCACGACAAGCCATGCAATCACTGGAAATAAGGCCAAAAGCACAAATGCCATCAAAGAACAACCTGATATCCGAGACCAACAATCACGTAAAAGCCAACCATGCTAATTACAGACATATGAAGTCACCGGCCGCAATGCAAAGATCTAGGTTACCAACACAAGGAAAACAAGTATGGATGCAGAAGGATAGCAATGCCATGGCGGACAAACAACAATGCAACATCAAAATTCCAAGAAAGCAGATGGTTCAACCACAAACCAAGGGAATAAAACATATATGGATCCCAAAGAAAATGTTTAGCAATAACCAAAATGTCACTCACATTTGGATACCAAAGCAAAAGCAAACGGAACTCCCTTCAGTACAAGCATCACAGGAAGGCAGACAACTGCATTTGAAAAAGGAAAACCGACTTATGTGGATGCCAATCAAGCACAAACCAGTGGCAAACAATGAAGTTCCAAACCATCTACAAAGATCGACAGCAACAAAATACCAATGGAAAGCAAAGGCAATACAGCCCATAGCCATTCCGGCCCAGCCAATTCTCTCCTTAGAAATAGCTACGGCTCTATCATCAGTTTCGGCAAAGCAACTGTCTTTTGCAAAAAAGACAATTAAACAGAGAGCAGTAGAGTTACAACTATTACTTGCAAAGAAAGCAGGAAACCTCGACGGTGAATGCCAATAAGCATCTTACTTATTCCCTTCTCTTGCACAACATTAATTTTTCCATGCATTGACTGAGTATGCATAAAGTAGGGACACATTAATCGGCTAGGCATTAGCACAACTTTTTCAACCTATGCAAGGCACATACTCCGAGGCGATACCTTGTCGTCCGGGAGGATTCTCTGTCTAGGAGGGGGGGAGGCATTCTGGAGGCACTCTCAAATGCGGAACCAATCACAGAAACAACAAAAAAGGACATGATTTTCGACTATTTTAAGGGTTGTTGTTTGATTGCAAAATTTTATGGAGTAACCCAAGTACATATGCCCTTATACAGCATGAAGCTATAGGTATATGGGGCCAAACGCCAAATCAAGCCCCTAGGTCTGTGTATATAAGTAGAAATAACCATTTTTCAAGCAAAATATTGGT
The DNA here is from genome assembly GCF_014529385.1 of Adiantum capillus-veneris. Classification (NCBI taxonomy): domain Eukaryota; kingdom Viridiplantae; phylum Streptophyta; class Polypodiopsida; order Polypodiales; family Pteridaceae; genus Adiantum; species Adiantum capillus-veneris. The sequence goes on from NC_140947.1 coordinate 74,913,154, forward strand.
AAAACAAAGAAATCCGGCCATAAAATTGCATGTGAGTGTATATAATGTGTTGCGGTGATGTTTGTGATTTATTATGATTTTTGGGGATTTTTTGGGTTTGATTTGCTATTTTCCTTTTAATTTTGCTAATTTTCGACAGAAAAACTTTAAAAATACAAAAAGCAGGTCAAAAACAGTCGTAATGAAAAAAAAAAAATGGGGATGATCAATGGCTGTAGGACAACCTATGGTGCAGTGGGGGTGCAATTATGAAACTAGAGCGAAAAGCGTGTTTTGGCCAAATTTTGACCGAAATGCCAAATTTCTGGTAAACAGAGCAAATGGAGTCCAAATCAAGAAATTTTTGAGCCTAAATTGCATCTCGCAAGAAGATAGGAGCACACGTCAAATTTCATGAAAAGTGGTTTGGGGACCTCCATTATAAGAAATTTTCACCCCATTTTTAGCTCATTCTCACTATTGACTTTGTGGAGAGAGCTTCTGCCACCTAGAGCAGATCGACCTTCCAGCAGCTTCTATGATGCGCACGACTACCCGACGAGCTCCAGACATGAGAGGTAGGCTCACCACCTTGAGCTTTTCGCGCATGTTTGTCATTATGTCGTGAAAACTAGCGTAGGGGTCACACACAAAGCGGGCGGTAGAGACCTACAAGTAGAGACGGTGGCCTAATGGCTAACCCGAAAGCAACAAGAATTCATCAGCAGCTTACCCTAGTCTAGGAGACCAGTCTGGGATGGCCAAAGGTAGTAGGAAACCATCGGCAAAAACCCTAATTCCCAGAAACCCGCAAGAGGCCACCAAATGGGAAATCGGCGAAACGGCAACCAAATGCTACCAAAATTCATGGGTAGGAGCATCTTGACATGCTCGACAATTCTATATGACCCGCATGACCAAAAAGTGACCCGAAGCGGCACTAAACTTCAGAAACGGCATCAGACACAGAAAGCGTCAAATTGCACTTGCGGCCAAACCGCAAGTCCGTTTGCCACCAAACTTCACGAGCGGCTTTCCTAAACCATCAACAACCAATTCCTATGGTGGTAGACCACCACAAATCATCAAAGGTATGTAAACGCAACCACGGGTGCTTCTAGAGAGACAAATTGCCAAATGGAGCTCCAGTGAAGCCAAAGTTGACAAAAACCATACGGCAAGGATCCCCAAGGGATCGGGAAGCTATGGAGACCAACATCAAGAAATTTCATCGCCAAAAAGCACTGCAAAAGTCAAAAAACGGCTCGGAGGCTCTGAAGTCCACACAGGGAGTTATTCTCTATTTTTTTGTTGAAATTAGGCTCAAAAGGGACTTAGGGGGGCCAAGGGCAAGCACTAGGAGCACCAGCAATGGAAAAATCATCAGGAGACATCCTACGCGTAGGATGTCTCAAGGGCACTTTTTGGCACAAACTCCAACATTTTTTATCATGCACATGTTCTGAATGACATTTACAAGCTATCCACCAAGTTTCATCACATTTGGACCAAATTTGACCTCATATGCATGGAAAAACGCAAAGTTAGGGCATAGAGGCAATAATGGGTCCTAGACCTACTAAATCTTGTCTGAAACTTGCACAGCACCTTAACCAACACATCAACAAACAATCTGTGTGGTCAGAAGCAAAAAATGATGAAATAGACATCCTACGTGTAGGATGTCTATTTGACTTTTTTGACATGCAAGGGATGTTTTATCATTCCAGATCCAATCACCTCATCATCAGGAGCCCATATATCAAGTTTGAAGCCATTCTAATCACTTTTGACCCCCAACACCTTAAAGATACACTTTTTTGAGCCCAAAAACACCACACAGAGCCTTACAAGCATCAAATCTTGTCCAAATTCAAATCCAAGAACATGGCCATGTTCCATAGGCCAAGGACAACCCACAGAGCAAGTTTCATGTCAATTTGATGAAAAAGACATCCTACGCATAGGATGTCTCCAGCATAAATTTAGCCTTCTGTGCAAAGAATGACATCATGGGAGCGAATACCATGGTGCAATAAGCCCATATACCAATTTTCAGCCCATTTGGACATCAATTGCTACCTATGATGGACATTCTACCCAAATTGTGACCTAAAGCGTGAATCAGCCCAAAAATCCACTTTTTGATATGCAAATTCAAATCCAAGCATATAGCCATGTTCCATGAGCCTTACACTACCTGCATGTCAAGTATGAACCAATTTTGATGAAAAAGACATCCTACACGTAGGATGTCTAGATGGAAATTTTTGGCCAGATCTGCACTGTGAGCACATGCACAGCTTCACAAGTTCCTTTTAAGCTTTATTTTCAATTTTGAAGTCATTTGGATAAGTAAAACTCAGCTTCGTAGCTAATATGGAAAAAACGCTAACTTCAGACTACTGAGTGCAACAGGATCTATGGCAGCCTCGAAGTCACCGGCAAAGAGGAAAAGAATGACCATCAAGGATTATCTGGAAGAGGTGGAACCCTTTGTCATTCCAGAAGGAACACTAAAGCCCACCAGCACTTGGATACAAGAGGATCTGTTAGAGTCCAACAACCTAAAGATCTACCAGGGAGTGGTTAAAGACACTGAAGGCAATGTTATAGAGCTACCAATGCTATCGAGAGAACTCAATGAGTTTGTACGAAGCAAGATGGCTGGCTACTTGGAGAAGATTGATCTCCACAACTACTTTGAAGCAATACCGGCAGGGGTGGACATCAAAAGAGTCTGGGAGTTTGTAACAAGCATCAAAGAGGATGGAGTGGCCAAGGTAACAGATTTACAAGGCAAACCAGAAACAGAGATAATAATCACTGAGCGGGTTGTAGCCAATGCACTAGACCTCTCCAACAAGGGGGGCAGTGTAATAAAAAGAAGGGATGAGGTCAAGGTGTACAAAGAGAAAAAGGAAAATTACACCTTTGAAGACATTGCCAACCCAAAAGTGGCAATCATGAGCCAGTTATACAACCAATACTTCCACATGTGCACGAAGAGGCCACAAAAGTATAGGATGCCGCCAGGCGCAATTGCCACAACGTTTACTTGGGCAATGACAAAAGGCACCCCAAAGATAATCAACTATGCGGCATATATACAGGACAGCCTAGTGAAGATGGGCAACAAGAAGCCAACCTATATAGTGCCAGGAGAATTGATCACCAAGGTGGTTTATGGGGCACTACACGCAAAAGGAAGGCGGCCTAACCCCCCATCTCAGAATGATTGGCTGAGAGTAAAAGAAGACAAGGAAGATGAGCCGCAAAGGGCACCAAGGGTGGCTACGAGATTGAAAAGATGGCTAGAGCCAATTGAAGAGGAGCAACCCGAGCAGAAGAAAGGGAAGAAGGAGTTTTCTCAAGTGCCGGCCAAAGAAACAAGGTCACAGAAAGCGGCAAGACTAGAGAGGCTGATGGAGAGTTTCCGAGCGGAGAGAGCCCTCAAGGGTGATTTAAACGAACTCTGGAATCCATCTCTAGGGTCTATGTCCGGATCATCCAAAAGAGTGTAAAGGGACCGATTTGAAGATTATATCAAGAATTTTGAGATTCTTGATGCTGCAGCAGAGAACATTCCTCATGTCTCTTTCACAGAGGAGGAAGTACAGCAAATAAGGTAGAAGCTGCTAGATGAACAAGAGAGCCAAGAAAGAGAAATAAAAACAAAAGCAGACAGGGACTTAAAGGGCAAACCTGCATCTTTACCAGCCAGCCCTGCCCTAAACCCAACCCATAGTCATCACCACCGCCCTCACCACCTCCTAGCAGCCCTCCGCAAGAAGATAAGGAGGCTGAGGACAAACAAGAAGAAAGGCAAGCAGAAGGTCAAGAGCAAAGACAAGAACTTGAGCCAAAAGAAGAGGCCAAGCCATAAACTGAGCAAAAAGAATTCGATGATGCTTACTATGCCTTTTTGGACCTACTAGTTGCAGGCTATACGAAGGAAGAAGCCGCCACGATCGCATTCAACTTGGCGAGGACAGGGCCTAAAGAACAGATGCAAGGCATCAGGCTAGTGGAGTTGAATGAAATTGCTACAGACACGGTAGACCTGCACCCGCCCTCCAATGACTGGGACGTGGTGATGACAAAGGTAGCCGGATTGAGGGCACAATCCATGGCTTCAGAGAAAGAGATGACAACTCTTAAAGCCACTGAAGAAAAGATCAAAATGGAAGTAGATTCTCTGCAGGCACAAAGCCAAGGGAAAAAGAAGAGAGAAGCCGACCTACATGCCAGCTTGGCAAGGGCTCTGCAAAACTGCCAAGCAATGGAAGAAGCAAATCAGGAAGCAGCAAAAAGAATACAAGCAGTTGAAGAAGGGTGTCAGCAGCTCAGCAAGTCATTGCGAGATGCCGAGAAAGAACGAGATAATCTGACACTACAGCTGGCAAAAGAAACGAAAGAAGTAGAACCCTTGAGGAACGCCAAGGAAAGAGCAGAGATAGAACAAGAAGCAAGCCTGGATGAAGTCCTTGAGCTCAAGGACCAACTAAAATTCAAAGATCAAACCATCCAGAGGCTGCGAGCATCACCTGCTATAGTCAGAGCTACGAGCTCGACTCAAATCATTTCTGAGAGTCAACACTACGAAGAGCAAATGCAAGAACTTCAGAAAGAGATGACTCTTGAGAAAAAGCAGAGATTGATGATGGCCGAAGGTTCTATAGTCATGCAAACGAGAATGGAAGAGGGCCAAAAAGCCCTGCAAGAAGAAGTGGAAAGCATGAAGATAAAGCTCGAGGAGGCGGAAAGAATAAACGCCGAACTTAATGACCTCCTCGTGAATATGGGCGGAGAAGCTGAAACGGAAAAGCAAAAACTCCTCAGGAAAATTGAGGAGTTGAAAGGCCAGCAAGGAGGAGAGGTAGAGAGCACAGGGCCAGCTACCAATGAGGGCATTGACATTGAAAATGTGGTAGATCCTATGGACATGCCTATGCAAGAGGAAATCATAGCAGGATCCTCTCAAGAGCCACAGGATCTAACACAAGAAGAGGAGCAAAAATTGCGTAAAGCAATAGAGGTAGAGCTCAGAGAAACCACGAAGGAAGCCTTGGAGTGGGAGCAGAGGGTCTTCAAATCTATGACCATTCAGAAGATCGATGCCAGCAATCTTAGACGCAAGTTTCTTCAACCCTCTCTCCCATATCCATTGCTGAAATATGAGGCAGCTACAATAAACAAGCGGATCAAAGAAGAGCCAGTTGTACCCCTCTACAATGCAGATACCTCAAAACCAGAAGAGGTCAAGCTTATTATGGATCTCAGCCAAAGTGGAGGAAGGCATGGCTTACAAAGTACCCACAATACCTAATCCACTTGCTAGAGGCACCTAAAAATATCAGATACAACCTCAGCTTCTGTCCTCTACCAAGAATTAGGACGTGGAAGGCACAGGAAATTTTGCAAAGAAGCCAACCCACTTGGATGAACTACCCCAAGTTGCCGGGCTTGAAGGCAGGTGAGAGAATAAGTGTCGAATACATGGTGAAAACCCTAACGGGCACCATAAAGTTGTTCACTGGCTCACCTGACCTTACATGCATTATGATGAGGAAAATCTGCAGAACCATCTTAGCATTGTTCGAGATCTTCAAGCCAGGCCAGGTGACCGATAGCATCTTCTTCTTCCAGGATACATACCGATGTGCCTATGATCTGTTAGGTCAGCCTTCCAAGGAGGTGATACATGCGTTGTATCAAAGGATAATGTTTCTACCATCCTATCACCTCTAGGATTTTGAAGAAGCATTTTATACAGGTTTCTTCACCATAAATACGGACATTTTTTGCCCAACAATGCTGAACCTACATGCCAGGTACGAATCACTGCTAAAGATGCGAGAAACAATACAATGAAGCAGCAGATCAAGGCCATGTCGAGGACGAAATGAGCAAGGAGGGGGGGAGTGTTAGAAGTTCAACACACCCCACGGCTGTAACTACTCGGAGGATTATTATTTTTTGTAATTATTCATTCATTGAGAAAAACCTGATTTTTCACCTTGTAAATATTGGGACTTACAGAAGTTTCCAGATTGTATCCCAGTTTTGATAGTTAGATTGAGTAGATGGTTGATTTTTGGAACTTTAGGGTTTGAGAAATTGTAAGGTATATATACCACTTTTTGACCTTAATGAAAAAACCTTTTGTCATTTTTAAACAAGTTTTGAAGTCTGTGAGTGAGCGTACTGTGTACGAGAGAGAGAGTGTGAGCTTCATCTTGACGCTACGTGTGCTTCAGTGGTCGGAATCTAGTGCGGAGAAGTGAAGCGTGTTGCCCCCGATGAGAGCTATGCATCGATACCTACGTTGCGCGCGTACGATCTGATTTTGCGAGATCCTTCTATGAGCTTCATCGGGTGTTTGGGTGAGCATACGTTGTCCGATTTTGCATTGCAACATATCCACGCATTCACATTGAGTAGAATTACACATTAGGAACTTTAGATTTTGAAAATGAAGACCTGCAAATTTTGGCCAGACATCCTACGTGTTTCTGCACCAGGTGTTTTGGGTCAGGATTTTGGTTCATAGACCTTAGGGAGAGCGACCTATTGGTATTAGTAGAGTCTCCTTCAAGTTCTATAGTGTTTCGAGATTGTTTGATGGGTGTTCGGCTCTAGAAAGCGTTGTAGGAAGTTTCCTCTTATTCACTTTTGAAGGCTGTGACTTAGACAATTGGTAGAGACCTCTGTAGGAATTAGGTAGGAGTCGGTCGAGTGTAGGTTGACACCTTATGCTTGCTTCCACGCACCTACGGGTCGAGTTTCTTCCTTAGATGACATTACATGTTAGGTGAGTTCTTGCTGTGTTGACGTCCGTCGCGGCGTATCCGGCCAACATTGGCGCCGCTGTCGGGGACAAAAACCTTAGGTAGGTGACCGAGACTAATCCTTGAGGATTGGGATTTTTGTCTTGCCAAGAGTCTCGCTTACATTTAGATAGGATCAGAGGGTAGAGGACTCTCTAGGTCTTAGAGGAAGTCTAGGAAGCGTGTGCCTGACCTAGATCCTTCGACTTAGGTAGATGAGGTAGACTTAGGTAGTTTTAGGTAGTAGTCGAGTTCTAGAGTAGGAGTTGGAGTGGTAGAAGCGGTGAGAGGAGAGCTTGAGAGTCCGGAGAGGCCAAAAAGCAACCAAAAACACCATTATCACCATTTCACATGATAGGTAGGAGTAGAGTAAGTAGGACATTATGATTCAGGATCTAGAGCATTTCATGCATGTACACTTGTTTTGTAAAATCATTAGAAGTTTGTAAAAAATGCAAAAAGACGCAAAATTATGTTTGGAAGCCTAATTGAAGTCCAAAAGTTACTGTGAGTGTTTCTGATAGATCTACAGAGCATCAGGAGCATTCTTGTCACAAAAAATTTTAATTTTAAGCCAGGAGACATCCTACGCATAGGATGTCTACAGGCTAATCTGGGTGGAATTTTGGGATTTTGAGTTGACCAGTGTGTTCAAAAGGTAGGGTTTACCCTAATTTCAACTGGAAAGTGGAAATTTGGCCATATCATGACAGGATAAGGCCAGATAGACTGAAATTGCCAGACATCCTACCCAAATAGTACCAAAACATTATTTTAAGACCAAAACCATAAGATGGCAGCATGAGCATGTCTTGCATGATATATTAAGTGACTGAAAGGGGTTTCACCTCATTTGGGTGAGAAAATTGGGTTCAAAGCGGACTTTAGCACTTTTGACTGAAAAAGACAAGAACAGCTGAAATTTGGGACTTTTGACATCCAAACCAAAATCTAAGCATACCACTGGGTTACTGACATCAAGAGGAAGCTGTGGGACAAGTGTGGGGTCAAACAGGCCAAATAGACATCCTACGCGTAGGATGTCTTCTGAGTGATTTTGGACTCCAAACTAAATTTTGAGTATACCAAAGTGATCAGGAACTCAAGGGGAGCCTGGGCTTTGAGTTTGAGGCCATTCTGATGAAAAAGACATCCTACGCGTAGGATGTCTAAAGCAAGAAATTGAAGCCAGACTTTGACTTTGAGCATAGTAAGGTGTTATATAGCCTAAGGCAAGCCTCCTAGTCAATTTTGGTCCAATTTGGAGTTGATTAGACTGATCAATATCAGCAACAGGCTGTCGGAACAGATTTTTGACTCTTTGACCAGCTCATAGGTGTCCAAATCAAAAAGTAAAAGCAGTTGTAAGCTCAGCACAACAAGGGGAAAACCATAGTGCAAAAATCTAGGCAAAACACAGAAGGAGACATCCTACACGTAGGATGTCTATTGGGACATACTGCAAGGAAAATTTGACCAGGCATAGATAGTGAGATTCTATTGGGCTTAGGGGTTCCAGAACTTCTTTCAGAAGTGAATTTAGACCTTTTTTCCCATTTGACGAAGCAAAGACTGAATTCAGACTTTTTCGCGTAAATTGACCAACATCTGAGGGAAGTATAGTTTCAGATTAGCAAACCTAATCCAGAACATCAGCAGTGTATAAAATACAGTAGTGGTTGAGATTAATTCTCCACTTTAACCAATCATTACTAAGATAACCTCTAGCAGATAAACGCTTTGATTCGATTGCCAAAATTAAAACGCTTGTGTACAGGTATATTCAGCAACAAAGCAAGAAGTTGTGTAGAAACTGACCCTTTACCAGGTGAGTGGTTGGATTTGTGATAAATTGCATTGATAAGCTTGATGAATTTAAGATCAAGAAGATACATTGTTAGAGACTAGAAGATGGCGGATGACCAAGGTAGCTTAGTGTCCACCGAAGAGAGTGTAACTTAGGCAAGGCTAGATCCGCTAGCACCGATTATTGAGGAAGGTAGTGATACTGACATTTCGTCAGACAAATCTTTCTTCATGATGGGTAGTCAACAGCCAGGAGGTTTCACCAATGATGGACCTATGCAAGGAGGAAGCACCTCCCAAAATACTTTGAATGATTCCAAGCTCAAGGTTAACTTCTTAGAGGGAAAAAACTCGAGAGGGTCCCTAGTCTATTCTGACTATCAAGGCCGCAAGTGCATTTGTATTGAAGAGAGGCCAACTCAAAGATTGGAGATAATCTGAGTGTATGATGATGGAGATAGACCCCGAGACGAAAAGGGGAACCACTATTTAATAGTTATTAACCCTGAAGATTACAAGAGATATGGAGATAACGTGGCGAAGGGGAAAATGGTTTCAGAAACTCAAGAACCGCCACCAAACATTGATCGGCCCGGAGCTATTTTTATGTATGATAAGAAAACAACCAGGGTTCCAACTTATAACGAGAACGTGAGAATCTACAAACATGAGAGTGAGGGTATAGTCTCTTACTTTCACAGCAAAGAACCATACGTAAACAAATTAAGCAAAGACAAGGTTCTTTACTTATTCTCTTATGAAACTGCTACGGGGAAGGGCATAGTGAAACTCCTTCGGTCAGACATCCTACGTGTTTCTACACCAGGTGTTTTGGGTCATGATTTTGGTTCATAGACCTTAGGGAGAGCGACCTATTGGTATTAGTAGAGTCTCCTTCAAGTTATATGGTGTTTCGAGATTGTTTGATGGGTGTTCGGCTCTAGAAAGCGTTGTAGGAAGTTTCCTCTTATGCACTTTTGAAGGCTGTGACTTAGACAATTGGTAGAGACCTCTGTAGGAATTAGTTAGGAGTCGATCGAGTGTAGGTTGACACCTTATGCTTGCTTCCACGCGCCTGCGGGTCGAGCTTCGTCCTTAGCTGACATTGCATGTTAGGTGAGTTCTCGCTGTGCTGACGTCTGTCGCGACGTATCTGGCCAACAAACATACCAAACAAAAACATTGAGGATAAAATTGGATCACAAGAATAAATCCAAACGACACTGAGAAAAGGAATTATATAACCATAAGTCCATATATGGGAAACAATCCAATGGTCTAAAAATTGTGTTTTCCACTTTCAAGTGCAACAAAAAAGATGATTGAGATGTCCATATACAATTTTTTCCGCAGTATGCTAATTTGAAGAATATCACGATGAAGATGATTTAGCAAAGTACTTCCCAAAAACTTTGAAGGATGCAACATTGAAATGTTACTACCATTACCCAACATGTAAGATCATAACTTATAGTAAGCTGAAGAATGCTTTCTTACTCACGTATAGTGACAATCATGAGGATGAGGACATCCTTTGCAAATTGGATAAAATCAAACAACATAAGCTATTTTCTAGGATCTATGTGGATAAAATTAAGGAATTGACCAAGCAATTAAATGAACCACCATCCAAAAGATGCATGCATGCATGAGTTTTGAGTGGTTTTAGGAGCAAGAGATTAAGAGAGCAGGAGGTACCAACACCAGTTCAAAAGTTTAATAATCTAGTGCAAAGAGCTCTAAATTTAGAGCATCAAGCTAAGAAAGAGAATGGTCGCAAGGGGAAGGAGAGTTCTAGGTCCAGTGAATCATCTACTAAAGGAATGACAAAAATTGGCTTTAGATCTTTGGATTGTGATTGAGAGGACACATCCAAAGGTAGAAAAGGGAGCTTGGACTAAAATGATTGAGGTGCTATCTAAACAGATATTTGAGATTTCAAAGACTAGACCTTCAGTCAAAAAAGTGGAGACCTACTGCACAAAATTCAAGTCAAAGGAGCATAGGGCAAATGAATGCTTCCAATGTACTTACTGGAAAGCTTTTGGACACCTATGGAAAAATGAAAAAAATCAAGATACATCATTTTAAGGAAGAAAAATATGTTTCCATGATAGATTTGAAAAATCTAGAGCCATTCAAGCAAGAGAGGCTACCTAAGAATATGGAAAATGGAGGTAGGACCAGGAAAATGTGTGGAAGAGGATGCTATAAACTTTTTTTGGTAGAGGTGTACGGGTGGAGCCTTCCTTACTAGGCATAACTTCAACCATGTTGGGATGTGGCCTTTTGTAGCATCACTTGTGTATGTGTGTGTGGAACACACTCCTTGAGAGAAATCCATTGGTTGTTCACCTCATCTAATTGGATTCCGTACATGCATGTAATTGTTTGATTGCATTTGCAAGATCAGCTTTTTGGAGTCTGTAGATTGAGGATCACAAAGCTGAAGTGTTTGTGTGTGACCAATATTAAGTGTGTGTCGAGTGGATTACAAAACGGTTTTTTGTGTATCGAGTGGAGCCACTCCTAAAAAGGGTGAAAGGGAAAGGTAGTTTTGTGTTTTTGTGAATCTAAAAGTCAAGGCTCAATGCGCTCAAACCTCCACTATTATCCCCACATGCTCGTCATTAACCGTCTACAATCCATGCACCTCCACTCGTGCTCTCTATCAAATATCCCAGCTCGGCCTCAGAGCATCACAAGCTTACCACTCACCACAGGCTACCATAAAATTGCTACAATTACAAACACACAAAAAAAAAATTAAATTGCACACACTATGGTAGAACAAATCATCTTTCAAAGGATTTCTATGAATTCAAGCCTTGCGGAATTTGTGGCAAGGACAGCCATGCTACAAAGTATTGCAAATTCAAAGATAAAGCTTCACATGCTACCAACCACAAAGAGCATCTCAAAGATAAAGAAAAAGGCAAAATCAACCTCGCAGCCGATAAGTTTGATTACGAGGGCGACAATAATGCTGGCCTGGTATATGATGATATACTATGAGAATTCTCTCTTATGTACCTTACCCTTTGTGTATGCAAAAAGGAGATCATGTGCACCTCCGCCTATTTTTGTTCAAGGGGAGGCTTGTGCTTTGTATGACTCACCCTATTATGTTTTGAGGGGAGGATAATCTTGTGTGAGTGATATGAAACCAAAATCCACATAGGGGAGTATTGTTGGGATGCAGGCTTTTGTTGCATATCTTGTGTAAACAACCTCTTTACCTAGAAAAGTGATGTGTCAATAACCCATGTGAAGAACCTCTTACAATCCATGTGTGAAGCATACCTACTTGTGTTTGTGCATAAGCAGCCACATATATGCTTCATGTGTCAAAAGGTTACTTCTTTGTATATGCCTATACAAAGGCATATTATGCTCAATAAAACTAAGTCTATCATTTTGAAACTATACTCTACTGTATTGTGTGCCCAATCGAACTATACTCTACTATATTGTGTGCCCAATCAAACTATACTCTACTGTATTGTGTGCCCAATCAAACCCTAAGCTAACTCTACTCTAACCATGATTATGTTGTGAATGACACACTAACCTATCCACCATGACCTACAAACCACTATACTTATCAAAAGTATGGAAAATTTGTAGTGCAATGCACAAATAATCCAAAAGCTCAAGTAGCCAAGGGAAAGGTTGTATATCCAATCCTAGTGTGTGTGATCACTAGGAGTGCTAAATTTGTCATCAAATAATTAGTAGATAAGCCATCCAATCAAAGGAAAGCAAAGTTAAGAAATTTAGAAGTGGGAGAAATAGAGAGCTATCTTGAATGCCAAGGGAAAGCTCAAAGAAGTGGATAAGTCGCACGATCATAGGATACTCATAGCTTAGATCACTCACGATCTGGAGAAGAGGTGCTAGCAATTGTAGCATAGATCACAACCCACCGACATAATGTTAATCCGGTGGATCAAAACCCTAGTGCATGGAGGCGTGGATGTACCAAATGCAATGGATTGAGGACTCTAATGGGAGAGTAGGAGTTAGTGATTAGAGAAGAGGGAATGCAAGAAGAGATGGGAAGCTCTTCACACACACACACCTTGATCCATCACTCAAGTCTCACAAGCTCAAGGAAATGATGCTAATCTCTCACTAATGACTAACATTTACACAAAAAATCATGCACACACAAGCATATGGAAGCCAAGATTAGAGAAATGCAATGCCATTGCCTCAACACACACTCTCTAATCGCGAGCACACATGAAGAAAGTGCAAAACACATGAGGAAATTATCAAGAGGAGAGAATGATTAGATGAAATTAGAGACTAATAATCACAAATCTAAGCTTCACAACACATAGAGACATGGGAGAGAAGCATAGAGAGACAAATAGCTTTGCATTATCAATCCAATGCTAGCTACAATGTGGGAGAGGAGGTCCATCTCCATAGCCCCTCTCTTCTCTACTCTCCACCCTAGCTCTCAAAATAATGAGCTTCACATTGTAGCCTTTGACATGTATACCTAGGGTTTTTTAAGAAGTGGTCGAGGCCGCCCAAATGTGCATAAAAGTCCTAGGCTCACAAATATAAGCTATAACTTTCATAGAGCCCGTATATCCAAGAAAAATATGTATACACATGTGTGCATACATCAATGGAAGCACAATGTATGGCATTGATGCTCGCCCGTCAACATTGCCCCCTTCCAAAGCTTTGTCATCCCTGACAAAGCCATGTCGAGGTAGACGTTCGAGGAAGGATGTACCTACAAAAGACAACTGTTGATGAGGTAGCAAGCTAGATTATATGGCAATAAATCATGAGGGGAGTGTAAAGCACACATGGAAATGAGTAAATGTAAAGAATTATGAAATGCTACACTACCATTAAGGACAAATAAATTGTACTTTGCTGAAATTAATCAATCAAGAGTTTTGGGCTTATGGATGATTCTATCGATTAGTTATCTATGACTAAGGTTAAAACAACTACTCTAGTACTAGCTAAGTCAAGAATATTATCTAAATGCAAGATTACCTAATTGTACCTTTCTGCTTTGATTAGCCAACTAACTCTCACAACTCCAAACAAAAGCTTGAATTTTTTCACTTTAAGCTCGATAGAAGTCTTTTTCATGTCATTTTTCTTTCTTTTCCTTTTTTCTTCATTTTTTGTGTTTCACATTGGTTGAAAATCATTTGACATGTGTGCTTATTTTGTATGCCCGGGGCTTTTTGCTTCTCAAAGTAAAGCGCCTACACTGGGAACCTCTAGGCCTCTAGTACCATACGCAATACACATGAATGAAGTACCAAGATCAAGCTAGGATTACTCTTCCAACCTAAGATTTTACATTTATGGAACTTTTATTTTTTTCTTCCATTTCCTTTGTGTTCTCACTAGTGTTTTTTGTTGTTTGAATGAGCAAGCCTCGCTATGCCCAAAACACTCCTAAGTTCTCAAACATTCAAATAATTTTACCAACTAGGACTAGCAGCCAAGTAAATGACTTAACATAGAGTCACGGCCTCCTAACCTCAAGGCTCATCTATAAGACCAAACTCTAAGTCAATAAACTAAATCAAAGACCAATTTATACATCTATAATGGCAGATAACAAAACATAACTAAATGCACTCAATCAAACCATGGAAAACCACAATCAACAAATATAAGTATCCACAAGCATGATTCATGGAAAGTAATACAGCTGGAGGTATGTGATGCATCTTCTTGATAGTTGTCACAATACTCATGCAACGTTGGAGCTTGATCTATCCATGATGCATGAGCTGAAGTCCATCTATGCTACAAAATCATCAACAAAACACTACCACCTAGAAAGGTGCATCAACATAGAAATGAAAGTTTTATTACGTATATGCAAATAAAAAGAAACCCTAACTAAGGTCTCATACTTGGATGCCTAGAGGGAAAAAACCCAAAGGAAAAAAGTGCCTCTAGTATGTGCACATGTATCGGGTGCACCATAATCAATCTGAACAAATCAAGGGTCTAGTGCAACTAGGAGAGATAAGAGAACTCTCTCCAAACAATAAAATCTGCAATCTCCTAGATCTCTGTCTAATGGTCATCGGCTGGCTAGCACCTTGCTCCATGTCAATGCTAAACTCCGTAGCACACGTAATGGGTCTAGGGATAACATCAGCATGTGGATGTGTGGGCAATGAATTATGCGGCTTAGAATCCCTCAATGGCTGACTCTTGCCTAGCTCTAAGTCAACAACATGGTCAATGGAAATCTCAAATGAGCTATGTTTTGTGTCAACCTGTGGTGTGATAGGTGGTCGGCTCTTTGGTAGCCAAATCTTTAATGTTCACGATATCTCACTAAATGTAGGTCGAGCTCCCCTCACCTGTGGTCGTGGCTGTCTAGCTGGGCTAACTCTAGGTTTAGAGCATCTCATAGTAGATGGCCACTATCATCATGAATGTCTTGTATGTTACCATATACATGTGGTAGTGATGTGTGTGAACACACTAGGACCGCAGGGGCATTTTTTCCCTCTTTAGGAGGTTTTTTCCCCTGAGCATTGTATATACGCCCATCACTCTAGGGCTATCTATCTTTCCATTGCACACTAAGTAACACACTCTCTATTGTGTGCCTTGAGCTTCCTTCATCTTCTCCAAGTTGTGTGTGTCTCTCTGCAACCCTAATTCCAACAATTGGTATCAGAGCAGGTTAAGTCCTCTCGGGCTTCGTCACCAGCTCCACTAGCACACGCCTGCTCACTTTCTCCGATTACAGTGAGGTTTGGCGAGCGTTCGCAGTTCGATAAATATTTCAAGAGAACTTGTGAGCTCAATCTGCTTAGATTTCTAATTCGAGCTCATTTCGGCCTTCGTTTCCGCTGCAGGCAGGTCTACACAGGCAATTTTGTCATTTTGTGCAGAATTTTTTTCAGTGCCATTTTCTGCATAACAGGTGCCTTATAGTCTTCTACGGTTTGTGCTATATAGCACGTGTTAATCCCACTCCGTTTTCAGTGCCATTTTCTGCATAACAGGTGCCTTACAGTCTTCTATAGTTTGTGCTATATAGCACGTGTTAATCCCACTCCGTTTCTCTTATTTTTGGGCAGTTTTCACATCAGGTGCAGCATTTACCATGGTTGACAACAACACAAATGTCTTCAAGATGTTTGCTACTAAGGACAGGTTTAATGGGGACAATTACCCTATGTGGGCTTATATGATGCAACGCGTTCTTGTGTCCAAGGGCTCTAGAATATTGTGCAGGGCATTGATGTACGTTCTGGTTCTGAGGATGTAGGCGATGTTGAGGATGTTGCAAGTCTTGCTGCAAGGATTGTTGCTATTAGAGATGTTTTGCCTACGGCAGAACAAGCTTGTTGGGATGTAAAGGATGCACAGGCTCATGCATTGATTGCGTTGTCTGTGAAGTGTACTATTGTTCCTCACATCCGTTCAGCAAAATCTATAAAACAGGCTTGGGATATTTTGGCTGGTCTTTATGCAAGTAGCAATGAGGCTAAAATTTCTTTGCTGCCTAAAGAGTTGGAGTCAAAGATTATGCCTGAGGAAGATGATATGGACACTTTCCTTGCTAGTGTCAAGGATATCAATGAGCAACTTATTCCTACAGGTGAAGTCATTTCAAACAGTTCCCTTGTGCAGACTGTTCTTGATGCCTTACTAGATTCTTATCAGACTTTTGCTAGTACTTGGAGACTTATGACCCAAGGAAATCCAGAAATTGTCAAGTTTGATGCATTATGCACATTGCTATAGCAAGAGTCACTTTCTAGAAAAAACAGGACTAGACAGCGTGCAGTTGAACAGGCTTTTATTGCTTCTCAAAGAAAGGGTGGTAACAGCAATGCAACCAGCCACTTCTTATGGTTCTGCTGCGAGTGGCAAAACTTCTGTTCAAAATGCTTCTGCTGGCAACACTTCGTCTGGCAATTTTGGTGATAAGGGCAAAAAGAAGATGCATTGCCTATTGTAAAGCTAATGATCACTTGATCAAGTAGTGTCCTAGGTTGAAGGCAAAAAAGGCTAAGAAGAAAGAGGGTGGTTCCACTGTAAATGCTGGTTCCACTACAAATGCAGCCATGGTTGAGTCTTCTGTGAAAGGAGACTGTGTTGCTGATGTTGATGCAGAATGGGCTTTTAGTGCAGAGTGCACTTAGAATCCTATTGTCCATGATGCATGCTTGTCAGTTGCTGCAGATTCACATGTGTGGTATTTCGACAATGGTGCTACAAAGCACATTACCTCACATCGTGAATTGTTCACCTCTCTCGAGTCTATCCCTCATGGGAATTTAGTCACTTGTCCTAACAATGCCTCTTATCCAGTTCAAGGAGTTGGAAAGATTGTGCTTACTGCTGCAAACGGCAGTTCCTTCACACTTGTTGATGCATTTTATATACCTAGGATCAAGAAGAATCTCTTGTTTGTATCCGCACTTGCTAGACCTGGACTTGTAGTCAAACTTGTTGGACTTGGACTTGTAGTCAAATTTGTGGATGATAGATGTACAGTTCATGATCTCAGTTTTGGTGATGAAATTGTTGCATTTGGCCTTTTGTGTCGTGGGCTATATAAGCTTACTTTGTATGACAAGTGTGGACAAAATTTTGCAAATGATGTTGCAGATTCAAGGGATATTTCAGATGCAAAACTTTGGCATGCACGTTTTGGTCATTTGAATTTTGCCAGTTTGCTGCATTTGCAGAAATTTGATATGGTTGCTTCTTTGCCGCCTCTTGAAGCACCTGTCAAACATGTTCGTGAAGGCTGTATTTTGGGTAAGATGCAGCATTCTAAGTTTCCAAAGGATGGTTTAGTTCATACCACATGCAGGTTGCAGCTTGTGCATAGTGATGTTTGTGGGCCCATGCAAACTCCGTCCTTGGGCAATTACCTTTACTTTGTGACTTTCATTGATCATTACTCCAGGCATGTGTGGGTATTTCCGCTTAAAGAGAAGGCCAAAGATTTTATGTTCTTCAAACAATTTATGGCTATGGCTGAAAATGTCTCAAAATGTACTATGGGCACCCTACATTCCAATTGATGGGGGGGGTATATGTCTCATGAATTAGTCGCCTTATACAACTCAGCAAAATGGTGTTGCTGAGAGGAAAAATAGGTCACTTATGGAAATGGCACAATGTATGGTCAAAAGTCAAGCTTTGCCGCATTCTTTTTGGCTTGAGGCCATCATGTGTGCCACTTATGTACTAAACATGTGTCCTACGAAAGCTTTGCAGTCTATTACTCCATATGAAGCATGGCATGATAGAAACCTTTCTATTGAGCACATGCGTGTTTTTGGTTGTTTGGCATATGCTTTGGTGCCACAAACACAGCGCAAAAAATTGGATGATAAGACTGTCAAATGTATTTTTGTTGATTATAGTGCTAAAAGCAAAGGTTACAGGTTGTATCATCCGCAAACAAAATGTATTCTGGTTTCACGGGATGTAGTGTTTGTGGAAGATTCTGTTCAGCCCTTGTTGTCATGTACTAGAGATAGTAATGTAAGCTAGCAGGACATTTATGACACTCTGTTTAGCCCTTGCTGTCATGTACTAGAAATAGCAATGTAAGCTTGCAGGACATTTATGACACTTTGTTGCCTCTTTTCAGTGGTGGAAATACCAATTTAAGTTCCAATGAGGCAAATATACAGCCTATGGTGGTTTCTGAAAATGTTACAGATCAGCCTATTACTGATGCAGATGTACATGATGTACTTGTTGAGGAAAGGGCTGAAAATGAGCAAGCTAGAGGTATGCCAAAATGTCTTGTGCACACTTTGCGTGACAGTAAATTGGATGTACCTTTGTCTAGTCGTACTCGTTCAAGCTCTCGCCATGCATCTTATGCATCAAATTGTTATGCTTTGACTGTGTCTAGCTTACACGATGTTGAGGAGCCTCTGTCTTTTGATGAAGCACAGAATTCGGAAAATTGGATGGCTGCCATGCAATCAAAATATGATGCACTTATAGAAAATGACACATGGACTTTATGTGTTTTGCCTCCTGGCAAAATGGCCATTGGTACGAAGTGGGTTTACAAGTTGAAACGCAAGCCGGATGGTGACATCGATCACCATAAGGCTCGACTTGTTGCAAAAGGTTACACAGCAAAAGACATAAATTATGAAGAGACTTTTTCTCCCACTTGTCGTATGACTACTGTGCATTTTCTATGTGCATTGGCAGCTCAATTTGGTTGGGATGTACATCAATCAGACATTGTTACTGCTTTCTTGAATGGTGACATATTTGAGGAAGTTTATGTAACGCAGTCTCGCGGTTTTGTCATAAAAGGACAAGAGGACAAAGTGTGTAGATGTAAAAAGGCTTTGTATGGGTTGAAGCAATCTTTTCGTGCTTGGTATGAGAAAGCTGACACTCATTTGGTCAAACGAGGCTTTCGTAACAATCCAACAGAAAGCACATTGTATGTAAAGTGTGAGGGTGATGTACTTCTCATTGTGGCTCTTTATGTCGATGATTTGTTGATCATTGGACCAAATGAGAGACTTATTGCTGAATTTAAGGCTGATTTGAATGCTACTTTCAAGATGAAAGATTTGGGGCTGCTGCATCACTACTTGGGTATACAGTTTAAGCAGTGTGATGGTGGTATTGCCTTGTGTCAGAAAAGTTATATAGAGACATTGCTATGTAGGTTTGGACTTCAGGATTGCAAACCTATTGCCACTCCCATGGAAACAGGTTTGAAGTTGAGTCTACATGATGCTGTCAATCTTACTGATGTCACTCTTTATCAAACTGTTGTTAGCTGCCTCATTTATGTATGCAACACGAGGCTGGATATTCAGTTTGTAGTCTCAAGGTGAACAGATTTATGCATAGCCTACGGTCTAAGAATTGGCAGGCTGTCAAGAGGATTTTCCGCTACCTTAGTGTCACTTTATATCTTGGCTTGTTTTATCCCAAGGGGGGATCATTGCCGCCAGACTTACATGCTTTTTTGGACTCAGATTAGGCTGGTTTTTTTGACACACGAGTATCCACAAGTGGTTTTTGTTTCATGCTTGGCAGCTCATGTATATCATGGTTGAGCAAGAAACAACCTACTATGGCCACTTCGAGTTGTGAGGCCGAGTACAAGGCAGTCTTCACATCTACGGTTGAGTGTGTATGGCTCAGACGCCTTATGGCTGATTTGGGTGTTGGACAGGACGCTACCAACACTATCTACACTGACAGTCAGAGCGCATTGGCAGTTGCGAGAAACCCAATTTTTCATGCTCGCACAAAGCACATTGAGCTGCATTACCACTATGTCAGGGAGTGGCTCTCAACAGGAGAGATCAACTTGGCTTATGTGCCAACACAGGACAACCTTGCAGATCTTTTCACAAAGGCATTGTCTCATGAGAAGCTTGAAGCTTTGGGTTGTTGGCGGATACGCCGCAATGGATGTCAGTACAACGAGAACTCACCTAACAAGAATTGTCAGCTAAGGATGAAGCTCAACCCGCAAGCGCGTGGAAGCAAGAATAGGGTGTCAACCTACGCTCGACCGACTATTGACTACTTCCTACAGAGGTCTCTACCCAATGTCTAAGTTACAGCCTATAACAGTGCATAGGAGGAGATTTCCTACAACGCTTCCATGAGCCAAATACCCATTAGACATTCTCAAAACGCTACGAAACTCAAGAGATATCCTATTAACACCAATAGGCCACTCTACCTAAGGTCCATGACCCAAAACCCTACCCAAAAACACCTAGTGCAGAATCATGTAGGATGTCTGATAGGTTTTTGCAAGTCGATGTTTCTAAAAACTAAGATGCCTAATGTGTAGCTCTACTCGATACGAATGCGTAGATATGCTTAAATGAGAAAACAGACATTGTATGCTTACCGAATCACTAGAAATAGCTCGCAGGTCAATCTCGCGAAGCGGCACCGTACACGCACAATGTAGGTGTTGGCGTGTAGCTCTCTCCGAGGGCAACACACTGCACTTCTTCACACTCAATTTTGACCACCAGTGTGCTTGTAGCGTCAAGATAAACTCTCACTCTCTCTCGTACACAGAATACGATTCTCACAGACACTTCATAACAATGAACAAAGGGGATTTTTATTAAGGTCAAAATTTGATATATATGCCTTCCAAATAAAAAACCTCATCTTCCAAAGTAAACTCCTACTCAGTCTAATGGCAAAAATAATATACAAAATTGGAAACTTCTGCAAGCCCCAAGTATTTACAAATGAAATTACAGGTTTTCTTAATCAGAGAATGACTACATAGGATTTCTTTCTTTTCTCATTTTGTCAGTCTTCAGTTGAGTGTAGCGGCCAGTCTTCAGCTAACACCCCCCCTCCTAGTTCATGCCGTCCCCGACATGACAGTAGAGTTGCTGCTTCAATGGAGGCTGTCGCGCATCTTCAAAACAGACTCATACCATGCATGCTGGGCCACTAATGTAGGGCCAAATATATCTGTGTCGATGGTGAAGAAGCTGTTGTAGAAGGCTTCTTCAAATGCTTGGAGGTATGAGGGAAAGAACATTATTCTTTGGTAGATGGCATGTATCACCTCATGGGAAGGTTGAGCAGATAGTTCATAAGCATATCTATAAGTCTCTTGGAAGAAGAATATGTTGTTTGTGGCTTGTCTAGGTTTGAAGACCTCAAAGATTGCCAGAAGTGTTTTACATATCTTCCCGAGCATAATGCAAGAGAATCCAGGCGATCCAGTGAACAATTTAATGGCGCCCGTTAAAGTTTTCACCATGTATTGCTCGCTCATTCTCTCGCCTGCCTTCAAGCCTGGCAGCTTCCGATAGTTGAGCCACGTGGGGTGGCTTCTCTTAAGCAATTCATGCTCCTTCCATGTCCGCATCCTTGGTAGAGGGCAAAAGCTGAGTTTGCTCGTCTCTGATCATTTTAGGTGCCTCTACCAAATGTACTAAATACTGTGGGTATTTAGTGAGCCATGCCTTCCTCCATCTTGGTTGAGAGTCTACAATGAGTCTAACTTCTTTTGGTTTGGTGATGTCTTCATTGTACAGCGGCACTATGGGCTCCTCTTTAATCCTGTTGTTGATTGTAGCAGCCTCGTATTTTAGTAGAGGATAGGGGAGAGAGGGTTGCATCCGTTCATGTCGAATGACATTTGCATCTAATTTTTGAATGGTCATTGACTTCAATATCCTCTACTCCCACTGCATTGCTTCTTTGGCAGTGTCTTTTATGGCTACTTCTATTGCTTTCTGTAGATTGTCTTCTTCTTCTTGTGTCAGATCTCAGCGCTCTTGTAATGATCCCTGAGGAATGTCCTCTTGTATTTTTGTGTCAACCGGATCTGACACATTCTCTATATCAATTCCTTCCATAGAAACCAGTCCATGACTTTGTTGATGTTCTTCACTTGTTTGGCTCTCAAGTTCGTCCAGCTGCTTCTGTATATTGTCTTTTTCTATTTGAGCTTGTTATGTCATGGATACTAATAGGTCATTGAGTTCTACATTGACTCTATCAGCTTCTTCTAGCTTCTGTTTTACCTCATCCTTCTCTATCTGCAGCGTCTGTGTATTATCTTCTAGTCTTTTTTGAAGCTTCATCAATTTTGCTTTCAATGATTTGTTCTCATCTTCCAGTCTACTTTGTATCACCATTGATCCCTTTGCCAACATCACTCTCTACCTTTTTTCAAGCGTCATCTCTTTTTGAAGTTCTATCATTTGTTCTTCAAACGCATCTCTATCCTGGCTAGTGCTAGTTGCAGCTGCATCCCTTGCTCTGCTTGGAGATGCTCTCAACCTCTGAATTGTTTGCTCTTTTACTTTGATTTGATCCTTGAGTTCAATTACCTCATCTTGGCTAGCTTCATATGATATTTCATCCTTGTCCTTAGCCTCTTTCAAGCTCCACACCTTTTTTGACTCTTCCTCCAACTGTAGGGTTAGCTCATCCCTTTCCTTCTCGGCTTCAGAAAGAGCATTGTTGACTTTTTGATATTCTTCTTCAAAGTTTAGCAGCTTCTGATTGATTTCCCGCCTTTGATTTTCTAACTCTTGACATTTCTATAGTGTTGCTTCTAATTTAGCTTGCATCTGTGCTTGGCCATGCATCTGCTCCCGGTTTTGCTTCTGAAGTGTTTCCACTTCAACTTTCACATTTTCTTCACTCAACCTCAACCCTTTATATTCCATTTCTTTGGCCATTGATCTGGCTCTCAATCCTTGCAGTCTATGTATCACTTCTTCCCAGTCTTCCGCTTGTGGTTGCAAATCCATGGTATCTATGGCATTCTCCTTTAGCTCCACCAAACTAGAGCTCAACGTGTATTCTTCTGGTTTAGGGGTTGATAATTGAAAAGCCGTATGAGCTGCCTCCTCTCGGGTGTATCCAGCAGCTAGCAGATCGAGGAATATTCCATAATTTCTTGCGTCCGGATCTTGCTTCTCAGGCTTTGGTTCAAATTCGGCCTTCTGCTCTTTCTCTTTGTTCTCCTCTTTCTTGGAGTCTTGTTGCTTCTCAGATTTATTCAACTCTCGGTTTGTCGAGGTTGAGGAGGACTAGGAGGAGGTGGTGATGGTGGAAGACTTGACTCGCGGCTTGATGGTGGTGTTGGTAGCTTCTTTTTGAAGTCTCTATCAGTTTTTGTTTTTCTTTCTCGCTCTTCACCTTCCTGCTCTTCTAGCAGCTGCCGCCTCACATCATCAACCTCTTCTTCGGTAAAAGGTATGACTGGAATATTCTCAGACGCCGCATCTAGGATCTCAAAATTCTTTATGTAATCTTCGAAGCAATCCCTATTTGTCCTTCGAGAAGATCCAGACATGGCCTCAAGTGAGGGCTTCCATAATTCGTTTAGATCTCTTTTAAGCATCCGTTGGGCTCTGAAACTCTCCATCAACCTCTCTAGCCGAGCAGCCTTCTAGGATTTGGTCTCTTTTGCTCGTATCTAAAGAGTAGCTTTCTTTCCTTTCTTTGACTGAGTTGGCTCTTCTTCTACTGTCTCTAGCCTTCTCTTCAGTCTGGTGGTTACCCTGGGAGCTATAGGTTGCTCCTCTTTCTTGTCCTCTGTCAGCTTCAACCATTCATTCTGTGATGGAGAAAGAGTCCACTGGCCTTTAGCATGTAGAGCTTCACATATCACCTTTGTGAGCATCTGCCCTGTTGCAATATATGTAGGGTTCTATGTTCCCATCCTCACAATGTTGTACTGCAGGTATGCCGCATACTCTATCTCTCCTGGGCTGCTTGTCTTCATTGCCCATGTGAATGTTGTTCCAATTGCTGTAGGTGGCACAGTGTACTTTTGAGGCCTCTTGTTGAAAATATGGAAATATTGGTTGTAAAGTTGGCACATGGTTGCCACCATTGGATCTACAATATCGTCGAAGGTGTAGTTATTTTTAGTTTCTTTGTATACCTTCACCTCTTCTCGCCTCTTGTTGACACTGTCTCCTGCATTAGAGAGGTTTAAGACATTTGCGACCACCTCTGGCGCGATGACAATCACTCTGTTCTTTCCTTGCAGGTCTATCACTTTGGCTATGTCATTTTCCTTGATTGTGGTGACAAATTCCTGGACTCTCTGAATTTCAATTCCTGCTGGCAAAGCCTCAAAATAATTGTGTAAGTCCAGCTTTTCCAAGATAGACACTATTTTTGTCTTTCTCGTGAAGTAATTGAGTACCTGTGGTATCATTGGCAGCTCTATGGCATTGCCTTCTGTGTCCTTGAATAGGCCTTGGTATATCCTGAGGTCGTTTGCTTCCAGTAAGTTGCTTTGTAACCAAGTGGTAGTGGGCTTTATGGTTCATGTTGGTATTATAAATGGCTCCACCTCATCTAGGTAATCCTTGTTGGTCATTCTTTTCTTCTTTGTTGGCAACTTAGCGGCTGCCATGGATCCTGTTGCACTCAGTAGTCCAAAGTTAGTGTTCTTTACAGATTAGCTGATAAACTGAGTTTTAACTATCCAATTGACTTGAAAATTGAAACATGAGCTCAAGAGGGACTAAGGATGCCCTGCAAATGAAAACAGTAGGAATTGTGCTTCAAAATAAGCGCGAAGACATCCTACATGTAGGATGTCTTTTTCCATAGAATGACTTGAAACTTGTCATGATGATAGCCTATGACCTGTGCATCACAGCTATGTGCTTGGATTTTCATTTAGACACCAAAAAGTGAAATTTTGGACTATTTTAGGCTTTTGGTGCACAAATGAGTAGGATTTCCAGTAATGATGAGCAAATGTTATCCAAATGACTTGAAAATTGGTATGTAGGCTTCTTGTAGCATGTTCATCCCATTTATGCTATCAAACTTTGCTCATTAGGTCAATATGACTCTGGAGACATACTATGCGTAGGATGTCTTTTTGCTCAGAATTGCATGAAACTTGTCAGTATGATAGGGCATAGCCTGTGGATCATCACCATGGTCTTAGATTTGAATTTGGATAAGTTTTGAGGGTAGGAAGACCACTTCTGGTATTTGGGAATCTGAAAAGTCCATCTATGGGGGTATGAGGCCAAAAAGTGATTTGATTGGCTGAAAACTTGGTGGGTGGGCTTGTATGAATGTGATAAATATGTATGAAGATTAAAAAATCCATCTGGAGGCCATTCCAAGCTTAGAGACATACTATGCATAGGATGTCTTTTTCATGATTTTGAAGATGTGACCTCACAGTTAGCTTTGACATGGTGGGAAGAGTGTGTGGTTCAAGTTTCACTTGATTTGGATCATTTTTTATAGGTCTATGGCCATTTCTCGCCTCTATGCTCTGACTTTGTGTTTTTGATGCATAAAAGGTCAAACTTGGTCCAAATGGAATGAAACTTGAATGATTAGATGTAATTGACATGTAGAGGTTGTCTGTATGGATGAATGATGAGTTGGGTGCCCAAAAGTGGCCTTGAGACATCCTACGTGTAGTATGTCTCATGTGCATTTTTTTGGAACAAGTCCTACTACCATGTGCATATGACCTCCTTAAGTCCCTTTGTGCTTTATTTCAATTTAAAAAATCAAATGGTTAGTTAGAAACTCCCTTCTTGTCTTTCGGAGCCTAGAGGTGATTTCTGACTCTTGGAGCACTTTTCCGCGATGAAATTTTTAGATGATGACCAGCATAGCTTCATAAACCCTTGGGGAACTTCGCCATGTGATTCTTGTTGGCTTTGGCTTCACTTGAGCTTCGTTTGGCGATTTGTTGCTCTGGAATCGCCCATGATTGCATTTGCATTCCTTCGATGATTTGTAGTGGTCTACCACCATAGTACTTGGTTGTTGAAGGCCTTGGTAAGCCGCTCGTGAAGTTTGGTGGCAAACGGACGTCCCTCTTGGCTGTGAGAGCCAAGTGACGCTTTGCGTTTCCAATGCCATTTCTACAACTTAGACCTACTTTGGGTCGCCTTTTGGCCATGTGGCCCATGTAGCCTTGTAGAGATCGTCGAGAAGCTCCTATCCATGAGTTTTGGTATCATTAGGGTCACTTTTGCCGGATTTCCCTCTTTGTGGCCTCTTGCAGGGCTTGAGATGTCAGGGTTTTTTCCGTTGCTTTCTTGACTCCTTTGGGCATCCAAGATTGCTCTCCTAGGCTAGGGTAAACCTCCGATGAAGTCTTGTTGGTATCGGGTTAGCCGTTAGGTGGTTACCTATGCTCACAGGTCTCTACCCTGCAAACCCCGTTGGAGTTCTATGCTAGTCTTGGTGACAAAACATCACATATACACGAAGAGCATAAGGTGTTGAGCCTATCTCTCATATCTGGTGGCCGTCGGATGACTATGTGTGGTGTATCAGCTGCTAGAAGTCCAGCGCGCTCTAGGTGGCTAGAGCTCTCTCTCACAAGTGAATAGTAGAAATGAGCTCTAAGTGGAGTGAAAAAATCTTATAATGGGGGTCCCAGAACCACTTTTCATGAAATTTAACATGTGCTCTTAACTTTTCACGAAACGCGATTTAGACTCGAAAAGTTTCCCATTTGGACTCCGTTTGCCCAGTTTCTGAGAATTTTGATGATTCGGTCAAAATTTGGCCACAGCACGCCTCCTGCTTCGTTCTCATAATTGCATCCCCACTGTACCCTGGGTTGTTTTATAATCACTGATCATCCCCATCTTTTTTGTTTTTCATTACGTTGGCATTTCACCTGCTTTTTGTATTTTTGAAGTTTTTTTGCCAATAATTAGTAAAATTAAAAGAAAAATAGCAAAATCAAGCTGAAAAATCCCAATAAACCAAAAAATTCACCTTGACACACTATGTACACTCACATGTATTTTTTTGACCGGATTTCTCTGTTTAACTAATATTTGGCTCAAAAAATGGCTATGTTTTCTTATATACACACGCCTATAGGCCTCAATTTGGCGTTTGGCCTTATATATCTGTAGATTAATGTTGTATAAGGGAATATGTACTTAGGTTAGTTTAGAAAATTTTGCAATCAAACGTAAACCCCAAAAAAATAGTCAAAACATGCCTTTTTTGCTGCTTTTTACGGTCATCGGGTTCGCATTGAGAATGCCTCCCCCCCTCCTAATCTGAGTCCTCCTGGATGACAAGGTATCGCCTCGGTGTATGTACAGTGCATGGGTTAAAAATCGTGCTAATGTGCGGCCTTGTAACGTGGCCCTCCCTGATGCATACTCGGTCAATGCATGTTAAAATTAATGCGGTGCGAGAGGAGGGTATAAGCAAGATGCTTATTGGCATTCGACGTTGAGGTTTCCTGTTTGTTCTTGGTTTGGTTGACAGATTTTCTTTGCAATTAAAAGTTGTAATTCTGCCGCTCGTTGTTTGATAGTCTTCTTTGGGAAAGTGGGTTGGTTGGCCGCTACTATAGATATGGTCGTTAAGATCTCCTTGGATGGGAGTGTGTTGTCCGATGTGGCCATAATCTGTTTCTCTTTTGATTGCCATTTCTAGCTTTGATTTGGATGCATTTGTAGGTTTATGGCCTCTTCTTTGGTTGTTTTTGTGGTTCTTCTGATCGGCACCCACATAGATCGATTTGCCGATGTCGGATTTAGTGATTGTCTGACTGCTTGTGTTGCTTGTATTGAAGGGAGTTCCTGTAGCATCGCTTTGGGGATCCAAATGTGTGTCTCATGTAGTTGGTGATTGAGCATGTTTTTTGATATCGAGATCTGTTTTATGGCCTTGTTCGGTGTTTTTCTAACATTGTTAATCAGAGGTCGTCTGCTATTGCACTGTGGTGTGTAGGCTCGTTCACTTCCATCCTTCTGTACTCATACCTGTCGTTTGTGTATCGATGACCTTGATCTATTCATTGTCACCTGTGGTGTCTCATTTTTTGATTGAGTACGGTGGGCGGTTTCCTAGCTATCCTTCATAGATATCTTTTGTTGGTTAAGTGGCACCCATCTTTTTTGCTCTTTATCAAGTGATTGTGGCACCATTATCTGGTTCTTCCAGGTTGGACCAGATGCTACCACTTGGTGTTGTTGTGCTTGTTGAATTCTGACCGTATTCGAACTCCAATCTATCTGCACATTATACTCTTTCTGCCATGGTTGTCCCAACATCATTGGGTGTAGTGTGCTCGAATCTTCAACCACATAAAACTTGTGGGGATAAACATATTGATGTATTTGTACAAGAAATATCGTCTAGCCCAACATGCTTAATGAATGTGATGTATTGCTTTCCACCGCTTGTTAAGTAGGATGGAGTTGTTCTTCAAGCTTGAGCTGTTTATATAATTTGCAAGAAATCAAATTTGCTTGAGCTCCTGAATTAAGAAATGCCATTGATTCAACTTAATTGCTACCCACTTTCACTGTGTCTTCTTTAAAATTCGTTAATCGAATAGCATTTATTTGCATCGGTGATCCAATTTGCTGTTGTTGTCGTAGAAGCCTTTTTTTGCAATGCGTTCTTTTGCTTCTGCTTGTTCTTCTTCTCTTACCCTCTATTTCTCCTTTGTTCGTTGTTTTTTGTGATGGATTTGTTGAAGTATCTCCTGTGTTAGTGGTAAATGATACTTTTTTAACTAACACCCACTAATCCAATTTGGAATTTCTTCACCTTTCAATGTCGCAAGTTTGACGGCTCCGCTTTGTGATAAGTCACTAATCACAAAGGGTCCCATCCCTCACTTTTTAAGTTTTTTGGCATGTTGCTTCAAAGTGTAAACAAGTACATAATCACCCGTTTTGAACTCTTTCGTGCGCACGTGCTTGTTGAAAAACTCCTTTTGTCTTCTCTTCTGAGCGTAGATCGAAGCTACAACTCTCAATCAAAGTTCATCTAGCTTTTCAAGTTCATCTATTCTTGAAGAGATTTCATGGCCTCTCCATTCTAAGCGTTTTGCCACTCGTAGAGTTGGAATTAAAAACTCTATGGGTAATATAGCGTTTAGACCAAACACCATGTTGTACGATGTTGTTCTAATCGATGTTTTATAAGCTACCTTGTATGCCCATAGTGTTGAGTGTAATTGTTGATCCCAGTCTGCCCTTGATTCTAATACAATTTTAGTCAAAACAATGCATAGGGTTTTATTTGTGGCCTCGGCTTGTCCATTTGCTTGTGGATGATATGGAGCAGATTTTTTATGGATGACCATGAATTCCTCTAACAGGTATTCAATGACTTCATTAAGAAAATGTGTTCCTCAATCACTGACAATTTCTATTGGTAATCCGTACTGTACAAAGACATTCTCATACAAAAATTGTGCAGTGGTCCTTGTATCTGGTTTTTGTGTGGCTTTGGCTTCAACCCATTTTGTGAGATAGTTCGTAGCCACAATGATATATTGGGTATGGGTGCGATACGCAGGGGGTGAAATAGGCCCTACAAAATCAATTCTCCCTTTTGCAAATGCTCGTGCTCCCATCATTGGCCGTAGTGGCATCTCATCTCTTTTTATCGGCACTTTAGTGCATTGACATGCATCACAACGCTTTACATATTCCTCGGCATCCATGTGCAATGTAGGCCACCATATCCCCGCGGTTAAGACAATTTTTGCCGTCTTATCACCTGAAAACTGGCCTCCACTTATTCCTCCATGTATGTGTTCTAGAATCAACAGGTATTCACTTTCACTTGCACAGATTCTAAGTTGATTGTCCTTTTCTCGGTTGTAGAGTTGATTTTCAATTAAATTAAAGTCTCGAGCCTCCAACTCTATAGCCCTTTGTCATGCTTTTGTTATGTTTTTAGGAAATGTCCTTGTTGTTAAGAACTCAATTATATATTGACACCATGCAGGTGCAATGGTTACTTGAAACAATGTCACGTGATCCATCGGTCGTTTGGCACTACATATAGTACAACTGTTAACATAAGCATGTGTGTAAGCATACATAGTTGGCCAATAAACTCCTAAGTGTTTCAATCTTTGGTGTGTTTTCATTGTTGAACAATGAAATGCGCAGTCTTGGACATGTGCTTCCTCAAGATAACACTCGAATTCCTCTGGATTTATACATAATCGTAGAATTTGGTCCGAGCCTAGATGGTACATTCGTCCCGCAATCAATTGAAAGTTTTTTGTTTGTCAAAATGTTTGTTGTTTGGATCCCTCTTTCTCTCTATCAAATCTACCTCTAGAGGAAAGAATGGTAACAATTTCTTGAGAGCATTTGGGTATCATTTCAATATTGAAAAGATAAGCATCAGGTATGTCATCATCTACTCCTTCGGGAGGTTTCCCATTTTGTAGCCTTGAAAGATGATCCGCTCGTAGATGAGTTTTACCTTTTTTTACTACCACTGTGAAGTCAAACTCTAGCAATATAATAAACCAACGTACGATTCTCCTAGTATTGCATGGTTTATTTACTAGATACAGAAGAGCTTGATGATCTCTGAAGAACACAAATTTGCTTGCAAGAAGATAATGCCGAAATTTCTTTATAGCATATGTCATTCCTAATCCCTCTCTTTCAATGGTGGTATAGTTCTTTTCTGCACTATTTAGTTATAGGCTCGCATAACAAACTGGGAAATCCATTGTTCCGTCTCCAGGTTGATCCAGAATACTCCCAATTGCGTATGCAGAGGCATCAATGTGAACATGGAATATCTTTTCCCAATCTGGTGCTTTAAGTACAGGTGCTCATACAAGGTTTTCCTTAAGCTTTTTGAATAAAGTTTCACACTCCTCAATCCAGTCGAAACTGACTAATAAGCGATATAGTGGTTGTGCAATGATCGCATACATATATATAAATCTTCAATAATATTCGCAGTGTCCCATGAAAGATTGTACTTGTTTGGCGTTAGTAGGCCTGGGAAAGTCTACTATGACTCTAATTTTGTCTAGGTCAATAGTTATGCCATTTCTTGAGACAATACGTCCTAAGATGCGGCCTTGCTTTATCATAAAAATGCACTTTTCTGGGTTGAGACAGATTCGATATATTCTGCACTTCTCAAATACCTTTTGTAAATGGTCAATGTGTTCTTTTCGAATAAGAGAGTGGACACAAAAATCATCCATATATATTTCTAAGAATATTCTTAGGTATTCTTTGAATGCATGAGTCATTAACCTTTGGAAGGTGGTTGGGGCATTAGTTAAGCCAAAAGGCATAACTCTATTCGCATATATTCCCCATTCTGTGACAATTGCTGTTTTATGTTGATCCTCTATTTCTATTGCCAATTGGTTGTACCCCGAAAACCCATCCAGAAATGAATAGGCCCGTTTTCCCGCTACCCTCTCAAGTACATGTTCTGTGATTGGCAAGGGATAATTATCCCTTATTGTTGATGCGTTTACCTTTTTGAGGTTCACACACACATGCAACTTTCCATTCTTTTTGGGGACAACCACAATGGGTGACACCCAATCTGTATGTTCGTTTTCATAGATGAATTCAACATCCATCAGCTTGTCAACCTCTTCCTTGATTTTTTTAGCAAATGTGTCATTATATGTGTAAGGACGTTGTTTTCTTGGTTTGGCATCTGACTTTAATGGAATTGTATGTTGGCATATCGATGGATCAACTGCCTTGAGGTCTTTGTAAGACCATGCAAATACATCTTTATACTTCTGGAGAAGCTTTGTTAGCATTGCTTCTTCCTCAGGACCTAAGTCAGTTGCTATATAGACAGGCTGAGGCTCTTCACCTAGCGCAGGGACGTCAATTTGTTTTGCATTTTCTGGCCCATCGTAAGATTCCTGGTTTATTCTTTCCCTTATTGGTGGTGTCATTATGATTTTTCTGTCTTGGATGGTGAATTTTTGATAGTGGGATGGTACGTCCATGTTTTCCTTTTTTGAGTCCTCCTTACCTTCACTTTCTGCCTCAGTATTCCATACCTCTCGTAACGACCATTTAAGTTCTTGATATTTCTTCTTACGCTCCATTTTGATCCACTTGGGATTTTTTGTTTTTTCACGTTTTGATTGTTAAGGTCTTCTTGATTTTGTTTTCGTATTAGTTTTATGTGCTTGTTATATGTTCTCATGTGTCCTTTCTCTTCGAACTCTTGAGAACCTCCCTGATAGTTTGTCTTTTACACAATCCTCTGCCTTGACTAGCATTGGATAGTGACTTTTATCTTTTATCGTGGGCATCGGGTTTTCTCTAACCTTGTTTTTTGCTCTTTTTTTTCTATAGCGTTCCTGGCCTCTAGGGTGTTGATTTGCAAAATCATAAAACTTGATACCTGCGGTTGTCTCCCCATGCTTGCTTGAGCTATCTGAATACTCGTTATCTGCATTGTTACTTACTTCCAGATGCGCATAGGAGTTATAAAACTCTTCTTTTTCTGGTGAGTCTACATTTTCATCTCCTACTCGTACAAGGTTTACCATGTAATAGGGTAGCACATCATAGCCGTCCTTATCGCAAAATTTTGTCGTTGGGTTATCTGTAATGGTACAGACGTCCAACGTTGCTAGTATGTGTTCCCATTCCCTAGGTTCTAATGCATCTTCGGGAAAAGATTTTGGAATATAATCCTTATCTTCAATAGCTCTTTCAAGGATGCATTCTTCTCTTTTCAAGCTTCCACAATGTGAAGCTCCACACATCCACATCTCTTTTTTTTACCCTAACCATGCTAGGAGTTCAGACTCTGCCAACATAGCCGAATCAAACTCTTCCATTGGTGTCTGGTTCACATCCTTGTAACTATGGTCTTTTTGGTATATTTTGGTTGTAGTCTCCCCACGCGCCTGAGATATATGTGGTCATAACCCCAATCATGTACCATCTTTAATTGTCTCATGAACGGTCTTCCCAAGATGATCTCGTAATTGTTCTTTTTGTCAAAACCAACTTTTGCAAATGTATGCTCATACTCGATTCCGCAAGAGGTGACAATTACTTTTTCTAAAAGTCCTAGAGGCTTTTCCATGAACCCATCTACCAGTTGTAATTTCATTATGGTTGCTCTCAAAGCCGGTTTTCCCCTTTTTTTAAAGATTTCTTTTATGGCAATAGTGACTCCCGCTCCACTTTCGAGAATATCCTTGGATACTACTCCCTAGAATTCTACTAGTAGTGTGGTATCTCCATCTTCTCCCTCATAATATTCTCCAACCTTGGTTAAAGGTACAGGCCTAGTGTTCAGTTGAGGCTTGTCCAATTCTCTGATCCCTTCTTGAATTCTCGAGGTAGGGTCTTTTACTCCAAATTTTTATAAGCATTTTCCTACTGTGGTCCACATGTTTGGTTGTAACCTCAGGAGTTCAGCTAATGTGATAGTGCATGCCACCGGGGTGGACAGTAACCCAATCAACCCTTATGAATCCATTACCCTGTTGGGAGAAAGTCTTTGAGATGGGATTGCTCTCAATTCCGACTTAGCTTAATACTCCCCTAGGTAAGAGGGTAGGGTTTTTAGCGAGCCAGGTTGACTGTGCCCCGAGCTAATTGACCCCTGGTCCCCCTCTTGTGAATGCATGTCAAAGTTCATTTGGGATCTTGCCTCAAATTCTTCAATGGGAGGTAAGATCTCATTTTTCTCCTTCTCAGCGCGATTTAGTTGGTGGTTTACCTTGTTAGCTTCATTTGCTTCCCGGATTTTCTTCCATTGGTCATCTAGACTGTCACACTCTTTATCCATCCCCGCTGATGTTTTAGGTTGAAAACCATCAAATGTCTCATCAGTTGTATTTGGCACTATGATAGGTTCTTGCTTAGACTCTAAGGCAGTCGTGAGTCCCTCCATTGTGTCTGCTTGTTTCTCTAGAGTTGGTGTGATAGGGGTTGGAGCTAGAACCTTGTGCAAACTTGCAGAGTTACCAAGTGGGTTTTCTATCAAGGATTGGGATGTTTCAATCATCTTCCGGCACATTTCCAACATATGGATAAGTCATACATCTTTGCTCTTGACTTTGGTTGTTTTTGAGCCTGGCTTCGTATGCTTTTAAAAGTGTGTCAAGCTGCTCATTTACTTTTTCTACCAGTACTAATCCTCCCAATCGTGCACTTTTGGGTTCCACTATTTCCTTGGGCCCTATGGTTGCAGCAGTGTGGGAACTTAAACTAGTTAGATCCTCTAACCGCTCCAATCTATCCTTTGTGTGTTTTAACTCCTCGGATAGAGCCATTTTCTCTCGTTCTTTCTGGCTTTCATACGAGCCTTTCTCGCTTTCCAATTTCTTTGTTGATTTTTCATTTATGCACTAGGGGCATCAGTCTTTGGCTCTTCAACTATGGGTTCGCTTGTCCTTCTTTGGGCTTGTGCCTGTGTGACTGCCTGAATCGGTATTATTGTTTCATTTTCTGACCCTCCACTGGATTGCACTGCTTCTAGCATGTTCAAAATAGTTTTTGCTCCTTTTATCGAGTTCTTAGGGCAATCAAGAATCAAGTGAGTAATTCCACACTCGTTGCAATACGCGTTGACTCTAATGATTTCATCATGAGGGCAGTCCCTTAGCCAATGATCTCCGCCACACTTGTAGCAGGGTCCCTTATGCTGTTGAGGTGCTCCTTGAGCTCCTCTTTGTTGGTAAGCATGCCTCTGTCCACCCATGCCTCCGTTGGCTATGAACAACAGTGTTCGTTCATCCAAGCTGTATCTTCCTTCTCCTACAGCCTGTGCATCTGTTGGTGGTCATGTACTTCCAATCATGCTCCAAGGTTCTTGCATCTTAGGTTCTTTCGGTGGATAATAGACAGCATTTGCTACATATCCATTGGGATCTTCGTAATATGCATGCATAGGTACAAAATCCTTCTCTTCTGGTTCGTTTACCATTGGTGCATATCTTATGCTGACCGGTCGTACTCTTGGTAGGGGTGGTTTTTTCCCCAATACTGGTTGTGGTCTTTCCACTCCTACAAGTCCTGGTAGGTCACCTGCTTGATACCTAGGCATCGTTGGCATTTGAGGAGATGCTACTTGAGCTTGGGGAGCATAAGGTCGCTCTCTCACATATCCCTTGTTATAATAACATTCCTCTGTCACATGGTTTGTCCATTTTTGTTCAATTGCACACCACTTCGGCTGCTTAGCTTGAGGCTTGGCATACATATTAATTTTTTTTAGCACTTCCTCCACAAGTTGCTTCTGGCTTACAGCTACTTCTTCTTTCGGTGTTGTCTTAGTGGACTTGCTTCCACTTTGTTGTGAGGATGAATCGTCATCAAGATCCTTGTACACCACACAATTGTCTACAAGGTAAAGAGCTTCCTTAGTTAACTCAGCTAACGTTGTGCTTCTCTTCATATGTAAGTCCTTCTGGAGATCTGTGTTTCTCAGTCCTTGAATAAATATAAGCATAAGTCTAGATTGGGTTGGTAATTCTTCCACAGGGTAGAACTTCACATATCTCTTTAGTCGTAGGGCTGCCTTTCTCATAGATTCCCCTTCTTTCTGTTTGAATTTATGGATTTGTGAGACTATATTATGATCTATCCCCCTTTGTGAGAATTCCTCAATAAACTCGTCAAAAAACTCCTCCATAGACTCAAAATCTCTACGCTCCACAGAATCAAACCAAGTGGCGGCATCCTCTTCTAGGGTAAGTCCAAACCTTGAAAATTGAGTATAAAAATCGAAAACTTCTTCAGCTCTAATTACACGCACAAAGGCTGCTACATGATCCCTAGGATCTCTGTTTCCCGAGTATTTCTTGTTTACCACTTTTGCACTTTAGAAGGTCTAATTCTATGATGGTCTACAAATCTCATCATTGGTTCTCCTAGAGGTGCTCCTAAGTAATAATTTTTGACGGTTCTTGCAAGAGGTGGTTTATCTCTCCAAACTCGTTCTCTTTGATCTCGTTCTATGGGTTGTCTTCTGGGCTCTGCCGACTCTTAAGTTTTTGTCTTACTCTCGCCTTGATACTGTGAATGGAGTGGTGGTTCTTGTAAATCTCTTAACCCTCGTGCGTCTGGATAACCTCCTCTTTTTTGGTCTTGTTCAAACGTTGCATTTTGTTGAAGCCATGCCTCCAATGATGGTTGGGTTGCCTGTTGGTTTTGGTAGTTGACCGTCTGCTACAGTTGGTTAGAATGTGATGTTGCATCGTACTCTTTTGAAAATGGATTTTTTGACTTGCTAGGGGTATAGGTGGACCTTGGTACTTCTTCGGGGGCATATGCTGATGTTTCTAGAACTGTTGCCTTATCTACCTCCTCTAGCAGAATTCGTTTGTATTCTCGCCCGTACCTGTCAACAAAAATGATATCCTTCCTCATAGCAATTTCATAAGAGAACAAGTAAAGAACCTTGTCGTTGCTTAATTCATTTGGGTAGGATTCTTTGCATAAAAAATAAGAGACTACTCCCTCGCTCTCATGCTTGTAAATTCCCACATTCTCATTATAGGTAGAGACTCTGGTTGTTTTTTTATCATACATAAAAAGAGCTCCAGGTCGATCAATTTTAGGAGGCGGCTCTTGAGTTTCTGAGACCATTTTTCCTTTTGCCACATTATCTGCATACCTGTCGTAATCCTCAGGGTTGCTAACTATTAGATAGTGGTTCCCCTTTTCATCTCGGAATCTATCTCCATCATCATAGACTTGAATTATCTCTAGTCTTTGAGAAGGCCGTTCCTCTATACAAATGCACTTGCGTCCCCGATAGTCAGAATAAACTAGGGCTACCCGAGAGTTTTTTCCTTCTAAGAAGATGATAGTGAACTTGGCCTTCTTCAAAGGGTTTTGGGAGGTGCTTCCCGCTAGTATTGGTCCTTCATTGGAGAATCCTTCTGGCTGTTGACTACCCATCATGAAGAAGAACTTGTATGATGGAGTGTCAATATCACTACCTTCCTCAATGATTGGGGCTAATGGATCTAGCCTTGCCTGTGTTACACTCTCCTCAGTGGATACTAAGCTACCCTGATCACCTGCCACTTTTTGGTCTCTTGGAATGTGTCTTCCTGATCTTAAATTCATCAAACTTAGCAATGTTATTTATCACAAATCCAACCACTCACGTGGCAAGGGATCAATTTCCACACAACTTCTTGCCTTGCTGCTGAATATACCTTACAAAAGCGTTTAATTTCGGCAATTGAATCAAATCATTTAACCACTAGAGGTGGTCTTAGTAATGATTGGTATAATTGGAGGGTTAATCCCAACCACTATTGTACTCTATACACTTCTGATGTTCTTGATTAGGTCCACTGATCTTGAACTATACACCACCCAAGTGTTTGTCAGTCTAGAGGTAAAGTCTTACTTCCGTCACAAGGTCAAACAAAGTCCAATTTCACTTCTAAAAGAATTTCTAGAACCCTTAAGTCAATTAGAACCTCCTTGTATGTCCACAGTTTCATATTTTCCTAGAAATGACCCTGTAGACATCCTACGCGTAGGATTTCCTTTTGCTTTATTTCAGCTAAAATTTGAAATGTAGATTTCCCTTGATGTGTTGAGCTCACAACTGTTCTTAATTTTTGGTTTGGACATCTATAAGCTGGTCAATCAATCAGAAATCTGTTCCAGAAGCCTAATGTCCGTTTTGATGAATTCACCAGTCAAATCAACTCCAAATTGGACCCAACTTGACTAGGGAGGTTTGTCTAAGCTATATGAGAGCCTGGTATGCCTCAAATATATTTTTAGGCTTTTAATCATGCATTAGACATCCTACGCGTAGGATGTCTTTTGCATCAGAATTTAACCCAACTTAGCCCACATCTTTTCCTTGATGTGATGAGCTCACTCGTTTGTTTAGATTTGTTTTTGAATGTCAAAAGACCCCAAACTTAGCTATTCTAGCCTTTTTCCGTCAAAAATGCTAAATTCTTCTTAAACACTAATTTTCTCACCTAATTGAGATGAAACCTTTCACATGCACTCAATAAATCATGAAGACATCCTATGGTTTTGGTCTCACAATTATGCCTTGGCACAATTTGGGTAGGATGTCTCGCAATTCCTGTCTTTTGGCCACAATCTATCAAGATATGGTCGATCTTCCACTTTCCACGTTAAAATAGGGTAAAACCTACCTTCTAAACACTCTGGTAAACTCAGATTCTCTAAATTCCTGCCATATCACCCTGTAGACATCCTATGCACAGGATGTCTCCTGCCTTAAAATTTAATTATTCTCTACCAGTGGGCTTCCCTATGCTTTTCATATCTCTTAGCACGAATCACAGAAACTTATGGACTTCAAATCAGCTTCTAAACACAATTTATCGTCTTTTATAGTTCTTTGATGAGCCTAACAGCAAATATAACATGCATGAAGTGCTCCAGATCATAAATCATGATGTCCTACTTACCCTACTCCTACTCATCATGTGAGATGGTGATTTTGGTGTCTCGGTTGCTTCCTAGCCTCCCACGAACTCTCAAGCTATCTTCTCACGGAATCTACCACTCCAATTCCTACTCTCCACACCACAACCTAACTAATACTACCTAAGTCTAAGGATCTAGGCCAGACACACACTCCCTAGACTCCTCCTAAGACCTAGAGAATCCACCACTCTCTGATCCTATCTAAATGTAAAATAAGACTCTGGCAAGCCAGAGAATCCCTATCCTCAAGGACTAATTTTGGTCACCTACCTAGGGTTTTCGTCCTCGACAGCGGCGCCGATGTTGGCGGATACACCGCGACGGACATTAGCACAACGAGAACTCACCTAACAAGAATTGTCAGCTAAGGACGAAGCTCGACCTGCAGGTGCATGGAAGCAAGCATAGGGTGTCAACCTACACTCGACCGACTATTGACTACTTCCTAGAGAGGTCTCTACCCAATGTCTAAGTTACAGCCTACAACAGTGCTCAGGAGGAGATTTCCTACAATGCTTCCATGAGCCAAATACCCATCATACATTCTCAAAACGCTACGAAACTTGAGAGATATCCTATTAACACCAATAGGCCACTCTCCCTAAGGTCCGTGACCCAAACCCTACCCAAAAACACCCAGTCAAGAATCATGTAGGATGTCTGACAGGTTTTTTTAGGAAGACATTTTTGAAAACTAAGATGCCTAATGTGTAGCTTTACTCAATACGAACGCGTGGATATGCTGAAATGCAAAAAAAGACACCGTATGCTTATCGAAGCACTAGAAATAGCTCACAGGTCAATCTCGCGAAGTCGGGCCGTACCCGCATAATGTAGGTGTTGGCGTGTAGCTCTCTCCGGGGGAAACACATTGCACTTCTTCGCACTCGATCCCGACCACAAGTGTGCTCATAGCGTCAAGATAAACTCTCACTCTCTCTCGTACATAGAATAAGCTTCTCACAGACACTTCATAACAATGAACAAAGGGGTTTTTTATTGAGGTCAAAATTTGGTATATATACCTTCCAAATACAAAACCTCATCTTCCAAAGTAAACTCCTACTCAGTCTAATGGCAAAAATAATATACAAAATTGGAAACTTCTGCAAGCCCCAAGTATTTACAAATGAAATTACACGTTTTCTTAATCAGAGAATGACTACATAGGATTTCTTTCTTTTCTCATTTCGTCAGTCTTCAGTTGAGTGTAGCCGCCAGTCTTCAGCTAACATGGGCGTACTTCCCTTTGTGGACTGATCATTTCCTTAGGGCATGGTACTTCTCTTTACTCATGTGCCAACTCTCATTCACCGCATCACTCTAGGGGGGATTTGTTACCATAGACATGTGGTAGTGACGTGTGTGTTACACACTAGGACCGGCAGGGCATTTTTTCCCTGTTTAGGAGGTTTTTTCCCCCGAGCATTGTATATACGTCCATCACTCCAGGGCTATCTATCTTTCCATTGCGTACTAAGTAACACACTCTCTATTGTGTGCCTTGAGCTTCCTTTGTCTTCTCCAAGCTGTGTGCGTCTCTCTGCAACCCTAATTCCAACATCGTATCCTATTGTGGTCCCTCTATTGGATAGCCCTATTGTAATGTATCTTCTCTAGAAAGCATAAAAGAGCTATGAGCGCTCATTGTGGAGTGTGCTACTAGCCAACCTCTAGGAACCCAAACATGTCTATGTCCCTCATAAAATCCTTGTGCCTCTAGTGACTATCTAGAAGCTATCCATCCTTGTGGTGCACCCTCATGTGCTCTATGGCTTTCTATCCACACAAGTGTGTCGTCTCTAGACAAACATCTAGCATGAAGGTCTCTGTGGGGAACATAAACATGTCTAATCCTATGATAAGCTCTATGAGTTGTTTTACAGCTAGAATCCCTCGTGTGCCTTGCTAAATTAGCACTACATTGGGGTGTATGGGCTGAACTAGGCTCTAATGGCTGTGATATCTATGGTGTGACCTCTATGGTGGTCTCATCAACGTGGTCTATAGGTACATGATGTAGCAACATCTCACAAGTCGTATGTGTCCACTCCATGATCGGGGAATGTGGTCCTGTCTCTACAAGAACAAATGGATCTATGGAAACATCTGTATAATGTGGCTACTCTGTAGGTGAATCACTTGATGGTGTGTCACTTTGCTGTGTAGAAATGTGATGAGAAACATCTGTCGACTCTATGGGGGTCAGTCTCATAATGATGGGGGTCACTCTATGGTAGTCTTGGCTCTAGAGCTACATCTTGTGGCATACTCCTAGGAATCCCTCGCAAAAGGAACACAATCACTCATCGGTCTAGGAGGTGATCTATGACTAGGTGGGAATATTGCAATCCCGCAGTCAGCACATAGATGGTGTGATCAGTGCCTCTATATACTTTCTCTTGAGGATCTTGGTCAAACAAAAGTGTGGCACTCACACTCGGAGGTGACTCGCATGGTGTGCTAGACTCTCATATATACCTTCATCCACAACCGTCAACATATGTCTGTGTATGCTCAAGTCTATGCAACTCTACCAATGTAGGATGAGTATGTATATCTAGGGACTTGTCATCAAATAGAGGCTCTATGTTTCATAAGTCTATCTCAAGCATCAACAAGAACATCACGTCATACTCATCTCCAAAGGATCCTGGTAGTCCTAGCCTAGGTGTAACTTGCACTAGCTAATGTGTGGGAGTATCTGAACTAGGCCCTTGAGTTTCTGAAAGAAACTCGTCCTGCTCAAATTATGAAATATGCATAATCCTCTTTGCTCACCACACAAGACTAGCATGGGCTATTGATGACTAAATAAATAGCTAGTTGTTGGATCTTATCGCTCATTGTAGGACTCATGTCGCTCATCAAAGCCGTAATCTCGTGTGACACAACTCTATCATGGTCATGTGATCATGGAATGTCTCTAAAGGACAGTGTGGTTGCAAAAGCCTCTATAAAAAAATGTGTGGTAGATAGGCACTATTCATCAAAGGCCGTGGATGCTCTCTCATGGATACACAATGTGTTGGCATCGTCCATGGTGGCTCAATGGGTCATGCATTGAGTGCTCTGATCTCAGTAGCTCGTGGTAGCTCTGCTCTTGGTATAATCAGTTATGTGGCACTCGGCGTGTCAAGGGTGATTCTTGATGGTGCCTATGAGGATTGTGGTCTCAAGATCATCTCAGCTTGGTCCATAGATCTCGCGATGATAACTGCTCAAGAGACATGTCAATATCGGGTCTTAACCTAGATCTGGAATCGTCTATGGTGTCATCTGGCACAATGGGTCTAGGTGGGAATCCTGAAGGTGCTCTACCAGGTGATCTCATTGTGTGAGTAGACACTGGCTCTGGCTCCGCTATGGCACTAGGAATAGGTGATCTAGGGCTAGGGGTAGGTTTTTTAAGGCCAAAAATCATTGTGTATCATTAGGAAATTTTGGAGGTCATTTGGAGGGCCTTCTAAGAAAAATAGAATTTTGACTTTCTCTCTCTAGAAAATAGGTGTGGTAAAAGCAAATGTGTACTTGGAATAACCATTTGAAAAGTGCACTTACAAGTAGATTCTTGCCACAGTGTCATAATGGCCGTGGTGATTGAAGAATAAATCATTTTCAGTTGCATTCATTGAATGTCCTAGAATTGGAGGGAGTTTCCTGTACATGGAATGTATGACTAAAGGAAATAGGACGTATCCTTCCAAACCTGCTCTCTCCTTACTCTGTCACTGTTTGTGCACTGACCTTAAAGAAATCCTCCCTTTCTTGCCCTGTTGCACACATGTCTTCTTCTTCCACCGCCACAAATTTCCTCCTTAAAAGACCCTTCTATCATCTACACATTGACCTGGATCCCCAATATACACCGCTATGTCAGCGAGGCAAAACTAACATCAAAGTGACACTGATCATGACAGAGAGACTCAGAGCAAAGGGAGCAAGACACTTAGATATTTGGACAAAAGGGTCACTCTATCCATTGAATCCCATGACAAATGCATTCCCAACATTTTCAAATCCCACTAACTTATTGACCTTTGCAGGTAATGGAGAGAATGGATTGCCTGGCTACTCCACTACAAGAGGCTCTTCACATTAGCGACGCTCACACAGCGACGCTCAAAAAAAAAAATCCCGGCGTCGCTATGAGCGTCGCTATAAGCGTCGCTATGAGCGTCGCAAATTTACAAAGAAATTTGCGACGCTCATAGCGACGCTCATAGCGACGCCAGCTGGGGTAAAAAAAATAACCGAGCGCGCCCAAAAACTCAGATCTCAGATCTGAGTTTTTCGGCGCCCTCAAGCAAAGAACAGGTAACGCTCTCCCTCACTCTCTCTCTCTCTCTCTCTCTCTCTCTCTCTTTTTCTTTTACACACACACACACACACACACACACACACACACACACACACGAGGAGAGGAAGGAGAGCCAGGTATGCTCCTTCCCTCTCCTCATTCTCATGTTCCCTTCCCCTCTTTCTCTCTCCATCGCGCTCTCTCTCACACACACACACATACACACACACATATAGTGTTTTTGAGAGAGAGAGAGAGAGAGAGAGAGAGAGAGAGAGAGAGAGAGAGAGAGAGTGCAAAAACGCACACACATACATAAACAAAGAATGCACACACACATTGAGAGAGAAAAAGAGAGAGAGAGCATGCATAAACAAAAAACGCACGCATTGAGAGAGGAAAAGAGAGAGAGAACATGCATAAACAAAAAACGCACACATTGAGAGAGGAAAAGAGAAAGAAAACATGCATACGATCCAAAAAAACGCACACACATTGAGAGAGAAAGAAAGAGAAACTAAGGGAGCGTCGTAGGAAACTAATTAAAATTAAAAGACCTAAAGATCTAGCCGACGAGGAGTTGAACTGAAGACCTATTATTCAAGAGAGAAATGGCATAATCAATCTATCATACTTGGCATGGGTGATAGAAAGGTTATACCATTTATCTCTTTTTATTGGCACACACATCCACACACGCGCACACACACAGGAAGAAGAGAGTTATAACGTCGTAGGAAACTATTTTAAAAGACGTTAAAGATTAGGTTATATGTAGACTTACATTAAATTAGATTTAGGTTTATTTTTAACTAGATTTACATTTATTTAAGCTAGATTTAGATTTATGTTATATTAGATTAGATGCGGGTCTCCATAGACTGCGATGCCTGCATGAAGCGGGTGAAGAAAGCCCTCAATGGAATATAGGGTATTGCTGCCTTCACTCATAGTGGGCTCCGTCGATCCAAAAGTACTGGTGAAATGTCTTCAGAAGATAGGGAAGAAGGTGGATCTTCAGGGCGGCAAGAGTCACTACATCCCCGACACAATGACCATCTAGACAACCTCTAGTCATTAGACTTACGTTAAATTAGATTTAGCTTTATTTTTAGTTAGATTTACGTTTATTTAGATTTACGCTTATTTACGTTAGATCGAGTCCACGCAAGAATTACTTACGGTTTAGGGTTTAGAGTTAGACGAACAGTGAAAAGATCTACTGTGAAAAGATGTTAAGATGAAGTGAAGTGCTACAGCTAGAGAAGAGGCAAAGGGATTTTGTCCACTACATGCAGTATCATGTAGACGTGGGTGTCTAGATTTCTTGTACCCACAAATATAGGTATTGACCAATAAAGACGAGATTATAACCCGGTGGTTCTGATCTCCGTGCACCTCTAGACCGAGGTGTGCGGGGATTGGACATGACTAGAGAATGTGAGGTAAAGAGAGAGAG
This sequence comes from Adiantum capillus-veneris, assembly GCF_014529385.1. Lineage (NCBI taxonomy): Eukaryota > Viridiplantae > Streptophyta > Polypodiopsida > Polypodiales > Pteridaceae > Adiantum > Adiantum capillus-veneris. Next base: position 74,957,245 of record NC_140947.1, read on the forward strand.
AGAGAGAGAGAGAGAGAGAGAGAGAGAGAGAGAGATAAGATGAAGAATGCCAATAGAATATTAAATTTGTTGTCTAGGTTATAAGTTTTTTATCCTCATTATGAGTAGCGACGAGGATGTGGGACCGTCCAACCGAAACACCTATCTCTCAACGAGGGTCTTATGTCCTTGTAATCAATGCAAGCATGCTGTGCGACGGACAAGACGTGTTTCTTTGCAGCACGTTCGTGAATTTGGCGAGTTCGATCCATCTATTATAGATCGAGTTGTTGCCAATTATAACTCGTCGGACTCTGACGCTGGCCAACAAGCAGCAATCTTGCAACCCAATAGACGTATTCGCAGGCGCTTTGGTCAAGCAGCATATGTGAGGCCACAAGATGTAGCCTCTGACAGCTCGGGGGATGATCATGCAGAGCACATTCCCAACGAGGCAATGTTTGAGCCCGAGATTGATGAAATGATCGAGACGATCATGGATTCAGAAAGGCTTATCTATGATGATATGAAAAGTGAAGCCGATACATCATTGTATAATGGAGCACGTATGTCTAGATTGAAAGCACTCCTGGTTCTTCTCAACATGCAGGCAAAGTTTGGATGGAGTGACACTAGCGTCACAGCGCTTTTCAGGTGATCTATTACAATTAGTTTACTTTAATAGAGCTCATGGTGTATAATGATCTGATAGATTTCTACACGACTGTATCATATTTTTATGTTGTGTAGATTGCTGAAAGAGCACATTCTACCAGCTGACAATGTGATGCCAGATTCCCGAGATGAAGCAAGAAAGATTTTGCGAAACTTGGGGATGGATTACAATTCTATCCACGCTTGTCCTAATGACTGCATTCTTTTCAGAGGGGAATACACAGACATGGAGAAGTGTCCGAAATGTGATTCCGAAAGATATCGAGTAGATCTCCACGGGACAAAAATTCCACAAAAGGTTTTGCGACATTTTCCTTTGCTTCCTCGCATCAAGCATTTCTTCGAATGTAAGTCCATGGCCGCCCTAGCATCATGGCATGAGGAGAATAAATCTTCGGATGGTGTGCTACGAATTCCTGCAGATTGCGCAGCCTGGAAACATATAGATGGAACATGGTCGGATTTTGCCAGGGAAGCTCGAAATTTGCGCTTAGGCCTGGCTATGGATGGCGTAAATCCATTTGGTCAAAGATCAACATCTTACAGTGTATGGCCCGTTGTCATCGTCAACTACAACATTCCCCCGTGGTTGACTACGAAGAAGGGGCACCTATGGCTAAGCTTGATTGTGCCAGGGCGATATAAAGTGGGGAATATGGATGTGTATCTTCGTCCACTATTGGAAGAGCTACAACAATTGTGGATTGGCATAGAGGTGGTGGATATGAGCCGACACACAGGACGACGGAATGCTTTGATCAGAGGTATTCTAATGTGGACCATGCATGACTATCCCGGGCTAACAGAATGCTCAGGTGATCTATTGACACTCCTCTCTCAGACACTGTAAATCTTGTTTTTCCCCATAGTTGATCTATTATCATGTGTATACATGCAGGGCTTCAAACAAGCGGATACAGAGCATGTGTCACATGTGGACCTAGACTGAATGCACGTAGGGCACCCTCACTGAAGAAGCAAATCTACGAAGGTCATCAAGCGTATCTTCCGGAGAATCATGTGTTACGCGACGGCTTTTTGGGAAGAGAGCCACCAAGGATGTCTGCACAAGCATGGTTAGAGCAGAAGGAGATGTGCGATGACGGATTGCCTCCAGGGATGAAGAGACTATCTCTATGGTACGAGTTACCATACTGGCCTCGACTCGTGATCAATCACTTGCTCGATCCAATGCACATATTCAAGAATGTGGGTAATCTACTATGGGACCATTTGACCGGCAAGAAAGATACTTTGGGAGCCAGAGTTGACCTTAGAAATGTGGATCGTATGGAGCAATATTGGCCGCAAACAGCGTCTGATGGATCGATAAAACTTCCTAAAGCACCATGGATTTTCACAGGAGCCCAAGAACGCAAAGTAAAAGAGGCCATTCGATCTTTGCGGACCCCCACTGGCGTAATGCACTCGCTCCGAACGTGTTTTACTAAAGAAGGAAAGCTTACCGGTTTGAAGTCACACGATTGGCATAAAATGTGTCAGGTACGTTCATAGTGGACTTTAATATCATTGCATAAAATGTGGACTTTAATATCATTGCTGCACATACTTTACAGTTTATTTTACCGGTTGCCATTGAGGGATGTTTGTCTCTCGACATCCGTAACACAATCTACAAACTTGCAAAGCTGGTGCAATGGATCTCACAAAAGGAGATCGACGTAGACTCCATACCATTCGCCAAACTAAATGCTGCGGAGCTTGTGTGCATGTTTGAGAAACATTTTCCTACTACAATGCTAACCATTCAGGTGCATCTTCTTATTCACATAGTTGATGAGGTGGAAATAGCTGGCACAGTTCATTCCAGATGGATGTTCTTCTTAGAGCGTTTCATGAAAACGCTTAAGGGATATGTGCGTCAAAAGGCACGTCCGGAGGGTAGCATGGCAGAAGGTTGGTTGGTATCAGAGTCCCTAGTGTACATTGGAGAGTGGTTAGACGGATTTGATAAATCCCGGGATACGCTATGGCGAACCATAGATGATGAGCGCATATCTGGGATTGTCATGTGCAATCTCGGTGTTGAGAAGAAGATGACGGAAGATCTAGAGGCTAAAATCAACCGATTTTGCATGCTTCACAATCCAGTGATGCAAAAGTGGATTTCACAATATGAGGATGCAAAGCAAGAGCGACAAAGGGCACGAATCGAGTGGAGACGGGGAAGACGACCACCGATGCACTATCCAGCGGTTCTGGAGAGCCTACCAACCTTCATGAGCTTAAGATGGTTGCACAACCAATTGAAAAGCGCACAACAATGCGGTGACGAAGTGACTGAAGAAGAGTGGGAGTACTCTCGGGGTTGCGCGACCAAGGTAAGTTTGCAATGTACGACTAGCAAGTGACTTTATTTATAAACGTTTGAACGGCCACTCATAATCTTTGTTCGTTGTAGTATAAGTCATACACAGCAGCATGGTGTAAAGGTCGACATTTTAGGGTGGAACGAATCGACAAAAAGCGTTTTACTCAAGATTGTGGAATCATGGCAAAATTTGAACAGTCTAGTCGACGACGTTCCTCTGATGCAGATCCCGTGGTGGCGGAACTCACTTACTTCGGCACGCTGCAAGAGATTTTGAGGATCGATTACAGAGGATTTTTTGTCGACTTGTTCGACGTGCAATGGTTCAAGATAATCATGGAGGGTCGAAACGCTACTGTGCGTAGAGGAGAGTCTGGTTTTCTTGAGGTGGATTCTACTAAGAAATGGACTGACCTAAGAGACACTTTCGTACTACCCGAGCATTGTGAACAAGTAAGTATATAAATAGTTAACATCCCCCTTTTACAAGTTATGTGCTTGAAAGCTCTCATGTAAGTTATGTGGCTCTGGCAGGTAGTATTTCATCCTACAAAGTCTACATCAAACTGGTGGTACGTCATAGAGGTAGCCCCTCGTAGTGCAAGGACGTATGAAGGCTACCATGTGCCAATCACAACGACATCAATGGAGGAGATCAGAGAAGATGCTCAATCAGAAGCCGCTGCGGTGGTGCCAGACGAGCATCAAGATGCTACTGCTCTATATGGGGTGCATGCAGAGGAGCTACAAAATGAAACAGAGGATATGTGTTTAAACGGAGAGCTCTATATAGATATAGGAAGTTATGCTGAGTTATGCGAGGATGAGAGAGAGATCTCTTAAAGCCACAAATATTGTATTTGAACAATTTTGCTCCGTGCTGTAAAAGCTCTAGCTCTTTTGATTGAAAATTCTGAGTTTTCGACTTGCCTCTTCTACCACTCGATTCATTGCGTCATTGTATTTATATGCGTCATTACGTCATTGTATTTAATGGTATTTGCGTCATTGTCTACTCTATTCATTCAATATTAAGTTTAAATATTCGTGTGTTTAATGCAGGTATGGATGATGAGGAGTTTCTTTCTTCTTTGTCACCGCAGCAGAGACAGTGGTACGTGGAGCGTCATCGCTCTGGCGCATCATCGCGCGTTCCTACACCATCCGCATCTCCCTCTCTTTCGGAGCATTCGGCGCGCTCCGAAGCTTCGGCGTCGACGCTCCGAGCGTCACACTCTTCTAGACACCGGCGCTCTAGTGGTGGCGGTGGCGGTTGTTGTGGGGATTCCGCCACCGATGCCTCCACACCGCCTCGTGTTCGACGAGGCTCTTTACCCTCCCCTTCTTTGCCCGCCCCCACACCAGCCACAGCATCGCCGTCTACGCCAGGTTTTGCACGGCTGACTGTTCCTAGAAGCTACACACCTCTACCTACTCTGCCAGGAGCCACCCCACTCGACACTCCTCGCTTCGGGGCCCAGACGCCGGTGGAGACACCTGACGTCCGTACCCCCATCGACACGCCGCTAGAGACCCCTGCCGGGACACCCAGGTTCACGCGTCACCGGCCAGAGGGCTTGCCTTACTCCGTCGACATCAGCGGCGGCATCATCATGGATGATGACGGCAAGAAGGTGATCTCGCGCATGCGTGGTCTTTGCTCTCAGCTGTTTAGACACTATATACTAAACAAATGGAGTGAAGTACCAAGTGATTTAAAAAACAGAGTCATCAGCATACTTCATGATGAGTTTCCCGTTCCAACACGGGATCAGCGCTTCAATGAAGACCTGATGAAGATTCGAATGCGCGAATACTGCAAACACAAGCGTTCCGAAGTGCAAAAAGCAATCAAGAATGGGTGGAATAGGCCAGATTGGCTGGCCAAAGAAGATTGGAAGAATGCGAAGAAAGCAGCGCGCGAGAATCCCGACAAGTGGAAGCAACAAAAAGATGCAGCCAGAGCGCGAGTAGAGGCAGGGAGCTCGCACCACTTGGGGAGCGGTGGATGGGCATCATTTGAGGCCGATTTTGTAAGTCTTTTCACATTGCTCTTTATGCATGTTCGATAGTTTAGGGTTTATGAGTTTTTTAGTTCTAACATAATGAAATCTTTGTATGTTTTGACAGTGGTCGATGACAGGACGTGATCCCACACCGTACGAGCGCGAGTACGCAGGCAGGAAGGGCTTAAACGCCCTGATGGACATTCTCAGTTCTCGCAGCGGCATGGTTAGTATTACGGTTTACTCTTTTTTATTTTTTGTATTGTTTTATAAATGTCGTTATATGTTTATACTTACTGAAAACTGTCTTATTGTCTTTTTTTGCAGAATCCGACAGATACGCCGCTTGGACGCGATGAGACGTCTGATTAGACGACGTCAGTTTAGCCGTAGCTAGATAGCATTAGTTTAGGGTTTCTCATAGCTTATGTATCATGAGACGGATTTTATACGTCTTTTTGAACCATGTATATTATTACATTTGTCACCGCAATTCCTTTTGCCAATCAATTCTTTATGCCTATGATGTTGTACAATTGTCATTATTACATTTGCCAATCAATTCAGTTTGTCTATGATGTGTACAATTGTCAATTTTGCAAACAATGCGTCTTGTGGGTGACTATTTTGGGTCTATTATTTACCTTTGCACTTTTTTTAAAAAGTGAATCAAGTACAATATGGTTGATGGGTGGCAGGGCATTCAATGCCCTGCCACCAAAAACATATTCTCTCAGGCGTCTCTATAAGCGTCGCTATTTATGGCTCTGTAGCGTCGCTATATGCGTCGCTATACTCTTCTGTGAGAGCGTCGCTATAAGCGTCGCTATAGGCGTCGCTATAAGCGTCGCTATATAGCGACGCCTATAGCGACGCATTTAGCGACGCCTATAGCGACGCATATAGCGACGCTCTCGTAGCGACGCTTTTAGCGACGCTTATAGCGACGCCGGGGGTTATAAAAACCCAGTGTATTTCCGTCGCTAAGAGCGTCACAAGAGCACATAACCTCTTGTAGTGCTCTCTAAACAACAAATCACAAACTTATAAAGACATGGTGAAGCACCAAGAAAATGAGATTTAGAGACTTTCAAACTTGCATCATGAGGACCAAAAGACTGTAATGCGGCGCACACAAGAATCACAGGTCTTGCGAACAAAGGTACGGTCATTACAAAACAAAGAGACAATGTTAGGCACTCGTGTGCGAAAGAAGAAACTACGGAATCTTAAAACATTGAAGGTAGGCTCTGGAGGCCTTAAGAAAAGAATCCAAGCATTGAGGTGAGCATTGTAAATTGTCTAATTAATTCAAATTAAATCAAGTGTTTGTTTATGTTAGCTATGCTTTCTTTGTAGAGATTCCATCTATCCAGACAAATAAAACATAGACCCAAAGGCCAATGTAGGAAAGCAGTTAAAGCCATTGATAACTAGTGGTCTTGCAAAGGATATCGTGCATGACAAAAAGTTTAAGGTTTTGCAACGATATGTCGTTGATAGATTCATTTCAAAGCATGCAGTGCCTACCAAGCATATACAGGGTACATTGGACTCCATTGGAGTTAGTAAAAGAGGTTACTCAGCTATTCAATAGTCTATCTCTTCCATGTTTGTGAAGAAGGGAATAAAGTCTAAGATTTTACCAAAAGCTATGAGTGTTTGGAAGGAAAGACTACAGCTCAATAATGAACGGACAGACTTCATTGGATGTCCATTTCATATTCAAGATATTTATAGCTCACAGTGAACTAATGTCACTTATGATGAGTACAACAATATCTTCATGGACCTCACTTTGTTGCAAACTAGAATGGTAGAGTTCTACAATATCACATTCAAAGAGACAGGTGGCGTTCTACATTTTGTTTTGAAGCTAGATGAGTGTGAGATTCTTAAAGAGCAGAAGCTAGAGCGAGTTACAATCACATTAATGAATAGGGCCCTTTCCAAATGTCCCACTCATGACCCTTCATACTTCAGTGTTCAATAAAAACAAACATATGGTGGCTTGGTGCATTTCAGGTAATCCAGTTATCTCCAATTTTGCAGCTCTAGAAGCCCTCTATCTAAATTTTAGATTTATTTTTCGTATCTCATAAGGATTGATCTTGCAGGTAAAGAAAGAAGACCATGACATTTCATTTTGGGTGTTCCATCAAACCCCTATTCCAGATATCATTGATAGGCAAATGAATCGAGGAGAGGTATTGGCTATAGATGGGAGAGGAGACTTTCAAGTTCAATGGCATCTTGCAAGTGACCTCAAAACACTGAAGTGTATGTATAACTGTGGAATGGGTGCCATGGCAAAGTCTCCATGGTTGTATTGCATGGAGCCTGCAAAAGTGACGGACCCAAAGCGGTGGCGAAAGGCTCCTATTCGTCACAATCAAGACTCTAATTTTTGACCAATTTTGGATAAACCACTTGTTAATGTCCATATTTGTACAATGCATGGTCTCTGCCTGATTGTAGAGAAGTTGATATATTTGTACATTGGGTTTGCTTGGAAAATCAAAAAGTCATCTGAACGACAAGTCGCTCTAGAGGCTTTGCAACTAGTTTTGTCAGATATTGGTCTACATGGTAGCAATGTGAAAATATAGCGGGACGAAAAAAGGTCAAACAGTGAGAAAGATGTACCTTGTAAAACCATCCATAGGTGGGGTCAAGGCACACCGTTTTCTATCTAAACCTCAAGGTATGAAAGATGTGAAGCTAACAAAGCAAGGGAGAGTATATCACTCTACCTACATTAGCAAAGTTGAGTATATGCACTAGAAAAAACTTCATTTAGCAGTGAAAGACCAGGATCCAACAACTCGCAATGCAAAGGGTGATGTGTGGTGTTCCATTGACATATTATTTCAAATGTGTGAGAATGATGATTGGTCGCAGGATAATCTCAGCAAGTTTAAATGGAACCTTAAACTACTAAAAAAATCCTTCAAGACGGCATGGACTGACACTCAAATCCTTCATTACATGGTAAATTCAAAGCACCTCAGATAGTCTTAGTACTAAGTTTGTGTTTAAATTTCTAAATAAAATTCTTCTTTTGTAGCACATTATTTTTAATCATTTGCCATACTTAATCCAGAAGTATGGGAATCCAGGTATATGGAACACCTAGGGCTTGGAGAAGTCTCATTACATGGCTAGAAATGCCTATTTCAGTGGTTTTATCACAGAATCATTCATCCCATGCAACAAAAGCAAGTATTGGCCTCTTCAGCAACCGTACAGGCAAGCAGACATTTGCAACTTCAAAAAAGAAAGCGAGCAGACGCATTCAACAACTCAACTGCTCTTGAAAGTCAAATAAGGTGGAGAGAGACAATGCAATATGTCAATCATCGGTGAAACAAGAGAGTTAGAGTTTAGATGATCGGATGTACCACAAATGCCTGTAGAATTAGATTCAATATGTACCACAACTATTTCAACATTTTGATGATTTGCAAATACCATTTGGAACCTCGCCATTGTATCTGATCATTAAATGTTTGCCATACTCTAAGAGTTAGTAGGGCTTTCTTTCCCAAAAGATAATGCCATTGTTGTGTATGTGTAGTAATATGTTGTACGGCACCCAGTATATCCTGGCGAGTAACCAAAACATTCTCTCCCAAAAACCTTGTCGACGAGGATAACTTTGTTAGCATTGGACCACCTAAGAAGCGAGATAATGTCTTGAAATCATAGGTTGCAGTATTCCCCTCTTGTGACATTTTGTTGTGGAAGATTAGGATGAGTGCCTCGCATAAACTAGGAAGATATTGTCCTAGAGCTTCATCCCTACCACGGAACTGTCTTCTTTGACGACGAAGAAAGTCATCCTTTTCAGCAATCCATGACTGTTGACAAAAGAAGTGTTTTTGTGTGTATGTGTGTGTGTGTGTGTGTGTGTGTGTGTGTGTGTGAGAGAGAGAGAGAGAGAGAGAGAGAGAGAGAGATGGGGGAGGGGGGGGGGCAGGATTTTATACCATGAAACTCTCATCTTGCAAAAGAAGCTCATCCTTCCATAGGTTGACTGATCTGATTGACTCCTGCGCTGGTCGCTTGAACCAATCCTCCATATCCTGTTTACTACTTGATGGTTTAAGATTATTTCGAATAGTTTCAAAAGTGGCTTCATTAGGAAGGCTTTCTTTATAATTTTCTGCCTTTTCAAAGAAGAGTTTAAGGCAGTCTAGTGGGTTACTAGAGATCTTCATTGCCTCGTCACTACTGTCATCTGAAACAAATCCATTCCTCTCCTCCTGATAATTGGAGATAGTGGCCAGTGCAAAGTCCTCCCGCAAACAAAAAATACTTTGTATATCATGAAGGAAAATGTATGACCTATCTCCAAATTAAAACTCTGGCACTCCTGGTAGCATTAAGGTGGATTTCCTACTAAAATCTCATTGGACCCCTTTGCCTCCTGGCCAATAGGAATCAGGCAAGCCATTGGGTTTGCTGAATGCTCATTGGTCCCCTTGGGAGACTGTCCAATAGTCTTCAAGAGAGCTTAATTCTTATTCATTCTTTTATCAAGTGTTTTTAAATTAATTAAACTAGATTTACTCTAGCCTAAGTCTCATTGGTCCACCTCCAAGGCCATCCAATAGGAATTGGGTACACCTTGTGGCCATCTGGGCTAGGGAGCTGACATGTGTCCCTCATTCCCTTTGTGTAAAGGGAGCTTGTGTGTGTGTGTGTGTGTGTGTGTGTGTGTGTGTGTGTGTGAGTTTCTCTCTCATTCCCTACTTGCAAGGCTCACCTCCTTCTATGTAGGGATTGCCAAAGACTTTTGGGACACACACAAAGCATCCAATTCCCCTAATGTTTGACCTTTGGACACAACCTTTGAATTTTGGAACCTTAGCATTTTGGAAGTCTTAATGGGCTGAACCTTAGGGTCTTTTAAACCCATTGTTGCACATGGATCTTTTATAGATGGTCCTTCGTTTGGATCCCTACTTTCCCTCCTTTGGATCCCTACTGTGGCCGGTCTACTAGCTTAACCAATATTCTAGCGTTTTCTCCGCTGGCACTTCCCCATATTAAATGATCAATTTAACATGAGAAAATCATTTAGGAGAATTAGATATTGATTATTATGACATTACCTCTCTCTTGAAATCATAGTCTTCCTCGACTATGGGATAGAGAAGATAAATCATATTCATTAGTCCTTCTCTTAGCGGGTAGAGGATCCCTATGTTACCCTACAACATCATTCCACAATGGATGACTAGTCCATTTGGCACTTGAGAGCCTGAGGCTGCCGCAAGCATGTCTGCCCATTAGTCCTATCATCTTCCATAGTAGAGTGACAAGCTCTACTTGGTGTTCAGGAGACTTCCTCTCCGCAAACTTGATCTAAGCATGCATACTACTTCATTTTTGTGCACAATAAATAAAACGAGAGTCTTGTAAGACAAAAACTTTGTTCATTTTTAACATTTGTACATTTGCTTACTCTAGGGAAGCATTGTAAGCATTGACAAGGTTTAGGTTATCCTTTAGTTGTATGCCTTGCATCCATCTAGCATCTTCAAAAGGATAATTCTTAAACTTAATAAGATATCTTTGGATAGTCTTACCACCTCTTAGTACCTTGTCTTCATGTCAGAGAATGGACTCGGGCTGCAGCACCTCTTCTTGGTCCTCGATCTCTGGTGGGTCTTCAATAGTTGGTTCTTGAGGTGGCTCTCTTTTGTAAGGCTTTAGTAGGCTTACATGGAAAGCACTGTGTATGATCCAATGGTTGGGCAACTTGAGTTGATAGGCCATCTCATTGATTGGCCTAAGAATCTAGAAGGGACCATAGTAACTTTTTCCTAACTTAGCATCGTACTTTTGGTGTCCCATAGGATTCTTGCCCGTCGTGTGACTTAATCGAGCCTTGGGAAATTTGAGTAAGACCCAATCATTTTCTTTAAAGGCTTGGGCTCTTTTGTGCTTGTTAGCAGCAGCCTTTTGCCTTTGCTGTGAGGTAGAGACTCGGGGGGTTCACCATGTGTAAAACTACCATATCACGTGCATTCAAGACATGTTTGTAAAACCCCTTATCTGTAAGTTTTGTTAAGAATATAATGTACCATTTTATTTTAAAATCTGTAAGTTTTTTTCAAACTTGAAAAAATAATGCCCTTCTGTATATATATTTCTGTAAGTTTCCAGAACTTTAAATACCCTTCTGTTGAACTCACGTGATAGGTTACATTTTTATTAGGTGACCTTCCCGGGGGTAGAGATAGCATCTTTAATCTTTTGGAAAGATTCTTGTAGGTCTCGGCTATACTCATCTGCAACGAAGATCTACCCATGTACCTTAAGTAGAAAGGGACTTTTTGATCTTCCCTCAATTACCTCAAAAGGTGCTTTTCCCGTGGAAGTATTTACACTATTATTGTAGGCATACTCCACTAAGGGTAAGTACTTCTCCCATTGGGATCTTTGATCTACTTCCGTTACATAGGATTTTAGTAGATCAAGAATTGTTAGGTTAGCTATTTCACTTTGGCCATCCGTTTGCGGGTGATAGGCCAAAGAGAAGTTTAGCCTTGTTCCTAAATTCTCAAAGAGACCCTTCCAGAAGTTACTGGTCATTCTAGGATGTCTATCTGACACTGTGGACATTGGCAAGCCATGGTACTTGAAGATTTGTGAAATGAAGAGGGTTGCCATTTGATGGGCTTTGATAGTCTTTTTGACAGGTATAAAATGAGCTTGTTTACTGAACCTGTCTACTATCGTCCATATTCTCGTATTCCCATGGATAGACTTAGGCAATCCAAAGATTAAATCCATGGATATGCTCTCCCATGGTGAATTAGGGATTGGAAAAGGTTGAAGCAATCCAAGTTGCTTCCCTCTATCAAACTTCGTCTTTTTGCATACCACACATTTAGAAACATACTCTTGTATGTTTGCTTTCATGGTAGGCCACTAGAAATATGTTTCAATCCCCTTTAGGGTAGACTGAATCCCTCTATGCCCTGCATAAGGAGGAGCATGAGATTCATACATTACTTTCTCACGTAGTGAGCTAGTAACACTTAGTCTATTTCCATAGATAAGATAACCATCTTGTAAAGTAAATGGTTCTTCTTTCTTCCCTAGTGCAAGGGCTGAAATCACATCTCTAAAATCTGGATCAATAGCATACTCATGTATCATAGAAGATAGATCATTGTGAGTTGCTATGGAAACCGCATTCACTCTTGGACGTCTTGAGAGTGCATCGGCTACTTGATTATGCTTGCCAGAAATGTGAGCAATATGAAAATGAAATTGCGAAAGGAAATTTGCCCACCTCATTTGTTTGTCGGAGAGCTTGGTCTGCGTCATGAAGTACTTAAGACTTTGGTGATCCGTTCGCAGAATGAAAGGAGTCGCCAATAAATAGTGCTTCCATGAGTCTAAGGCATGTAGAATTGCAAGGAGTTACTTTTCATATATGCCTAGAGCTTGCTCAACAGGGTCGAGCCTTCGACTTTCATAGCCTATGATGTGCTCTTCTTGAAGCAAAATAGCTCCAAGGCAATCGTCACAAGCATCACATTGGACCTCAAATGGCTTTGAGAGATCCGGTAGTATAAGCACAGGTTGAGAGATAAGCTTTTCTTTAAGCTTTTTGAAAGCATTGTTCTCTTTGGTAGACCATGTGTACTTAACGTTTTTCTTTGTTAGGTCATGTAATGGTCCTGTTATTAGTGAAAACTTTTCTATGAAGCGTCTATAGTATGAGAACATACCTATAAAGCTTCTTAATTCATGAAGATTCCTTGGTTTAGGCCATCCTTTTATTACCTCCAACTTTGATGGAACCATTTGGATGCCATCTTGAGAGATAATATGACCTAAATACTGAATCTCTTGCAAGAAAAATTCACTTTTCTTTAGATTAACATGAAGTTTATTCTCTCTTAGAACTTGAAATATTACCTGGAGGTGTCGCTTGTGTTCATCTAATGAATTAGAGTAGATGAATATATCATCAAAGAACACTCCAGTAAAGGTTCCGTGAGGCATGAATAGCTTCTCCATCAAGCGGTTGAATGTGGCTAGTGCATTGGTCAAGCCAAAAGGCATGACAATGTATTCATAAAGACCAAACGTAGTGCGAAATGTGGTCTTTACAATATATTGATCAACTATCCTTATTTGATGATAGCCACTTTTTAGGTCGATCCTACTGAAGTAGGTGGACCCTTGTAGCTTATCAAATAGGTCTTCTACCCATGGAACAGGAAACCTATTTTTGATAGTGATCCTACTTAGTGCTCTATAGTCAACACACATACGATAAGTGCCGTCTTTCTTTTGCACTAGTAGCACAAGAGAGCAAAATGGAGATGAGCTAAGCCTAACCATGCCCTTCTCAACTAACTCATGCACTTGCCACATAATCTCCTCTTGTTGAGCTTGGGAAACTCTATAAGGAGGTTTGTTATGTGGTGAACTTCCTGGAAGAAGTTCAATTGCATGGTCTTCATTGCCTCGTTTAGGAGGTAGCTCACAAGGGATGTCGTCAATAAAGACATCTTGAAACCCCTTGAGAAAATTGGATAACTTTAATTCCTTTGGATTGTGTATATTTTCTTTTGCTAAAACATTAGATTCATTTTGAGAATCTTTAACAAAAATGTGTACACGGAAATAGAGCTCTTTATTGACTTGTTGAAATCTTGTGTATGTACAATGGGTATAGTGTTACCCATTTCCTTAGCATCTATATACATATCGTTTTCCCTCAACTTAAAGTAGATTCTCCTTTTAGGGAATTTAACATTGGCAGCCATGCAATCAAACCATGGTGGCCCTAGGATTACATCCTCATGCTTGAGAGGAGAGATAAAGAATTCCACTTTGTCCACATAGCTTTGGACATGGAGCCTCAATTTCCCGATTAAGGGAGTGATTGAAGCTTCTTTCCCCTTGAAAGCACCGTCTGCGGGTAGGACATCTCCCATCTCGTAGGTTTGTATGCCTAGCTTGGTGGCCAACTCTATAGATATGAAATTATGAGTAGAACCGGGGTCAAAGAGAATAAAAGCATCATGTTCTCTTACCTTTCCCCAAGCATGGCATAAAGGAGATCCTTTGTGGTGAGTTTCCTCCTCTTGGATTTTGACCAAGGTAGCTCTAGGAGGATCATGGCGGTTGTTCTTTTGGGGACAAGCGTGGTACGCATGCCCTTGTTTCCTGCACTTGAAACATTGGTTATCCTTGCAATAATGCTCAAGCTCTTCAGGAGAGAGTTTATTTTTGCCTTTATAAACTCCCTTCTCTTTAACTTTGTTGGAGTTTCCCTTAGGAGACTTTTGGACATTGTCCTTCCCCTTAGGCTCATTAGAACCTTGTTTTCAGGGGGCTTAGAATTCCTCTTAGCCCCTGTTTGGAAATTGATTCGAGAGGCCACCATAGTATGATGTATTACCAGCAATATGGTCCGTGGTCTTTGGGAGTTGACATACTCTGCCATTTCTTCGGTTACGCCCGCACAAATTTTCTGCTTTTGCTCTCCAAAATCCAACTTTCTGAAGATAGTGGCTTTGAGTTGTAGGTCCCAAAACTTGTCTACATATTTGTGGATAGATTCATAGGGAGAGAGCTTTAAGCTTCACCATTCGGTGAGTACTTTGTCTTTGGCATCGGTGGCTAGAAACTTCGTCATAATGGAAGCTCTTATAGCTTTCCATGTTCATGGATCTTCACCATTGGCCCGTAGGCTAGACCACCATTGTCTGGTGGACTTTTGAAAGTGCATAGCCACATGGCATAGCTTAGAGGACTCCGTGAAGCCCTCATCTCCAAACGCCGCATCAAATTGTTGGATAAAAGCCAAGACTTTGTCCGTAGCACCAAAAGTGCCATCATAGGTAAGGAAAGAGATGCTCTTCCCTCCCTCTTTGAACTTCTTGAGCATGGATGACCTCTTCCATGCGACATAGGATTTCCTATGGCCTCTTCTTTTTGATGGTTCAAAGGTTGCACCATCACTTTCTTCAGAAGATGAAGAATTTGAGGAATATGGAGAAGAGGGTGACCTCTTTCTTGACTTTTGCTTGCCTTGATCTTCGTTGTCTTGACCATCACTTTCATAAGAGGAAGAGGATGAAGAAGATGGAGAAGAGGGTGTCCTCTTTCTTGCCTTTTTCTTCTATTGATTTTTGTCATCCCTCTTTGAAGTATGGTGTGGAGAAGTATGTGATGGTGTTCTCTGTTTTGGAGGTGATGGAGAGCGTTTAGCCCGTTGTCTTCGTGGAGCCATCTCCACCGAGGTGGTGGGAGACTCACTTCTTTCTTGTTCCTTCGGTGGAGGCTCTTGAATTCTCCTTTGAGAAGGAGATGCGTCATCAAGGAGAAAATTTTTGAGCCCCTTCATAGGGATTCTCTTCTTCTTCCCGAATCAGAGAGAGACCTCTTTTGGAAGCCTCGCAAGGAGGCTTCCTAGGTGTTCTCTCGTCATGGTGGGGAGCTTGAAGAATCCCATGAGCACGAAGCTACCGTTTCACTTCACTTTGGAGGGATGGATTGCCCATGGATTGTTGAAGCCTAGAAACAAGATAGTTAACAAGCATCAGGGCATCATTAGTAGCTTTCTCATTAGCTAAATCAAAGTTTTCAACATAATTTCACTCTCTTTACTATTTTCAGCCATTCTAACAACTTTTAGGTGTAAACCTTTTAGGTGTACTTTGGCACTTCAATCCCTAGTTGCTACTCCTCTTTACCCCTTTAGAAAAAGCACTCAACCTACTGTACCCGTGGCTCAAATACCATTAATTGCAAGGAATAGAAGAGAGGGTCGCTCAATACCAAAAGAGCATCGGCTCCTGTCAAGCTTCTAATAGCTCAATAGTGGTTAAGCCGTAGGCAAGCCTCGTAGGACTCCACTATTAAGACCATAGCTCTCGACGGTGATGCCCAGTTAACTGCACAAAGGCAGGTGCACTGCAAGGCTGAAAAATCCCTATTCTACTTACTCACATGCAATTAATAGTACCAACCATTTATAGCTAGCTTGAGGACCTCCCTTCTTGAGCAAGAAAAGAGAAACCTTGTGCTCTGATACCAATGTAACATTTAATGGCCTAGTAACTTGTGTGTAGCGCAAAATAGCATGAACATAGTGAGCATTTCATTAGAATAGATTCCTAATGAGATTAACAAGAGTGCTTGGGTGGAGAGAGCAACAAAAATCATAACACCTAGTTAGATAGCATGAACAATACTTCAAAAGAGAGAGAAATTAAGCAATTGACAATAGTTGAGGACTGGATTTTCATGGATCCAGTCCCCCTCCAAAAGGCTTTGTATTATGGTTTCTCCCATCAAGAGAGACATTTTACAATACAATTTCTTGTGTTCGTTCAATACTAGCTAGTGCAATGAAGATGGAAGCTTCATGCACTATGCAAAACACTTATCAAACACAACATCAATTCCCTCACGGTCTTGCTCCACACATTGATTGTGTGTGTGTGTGTGTCAATAATGCCTTTGAAAAATCATCCCCATCTCTCTCTTGGTCTACCCCTCTTGCTTTTTGCTCTTGCTAGCATCCTATTGGACCTCCCTAGGCTTAGCCAATGGTAATTAAGCAGTATAAGTGATAGCCTTCTGACATGTGTCCCCCTTTCCCCTTTTGTGACAGATTTAGGTAATTATTTAATTCAACTAAACTCTCATTGGACCCCTTTGCCTCCTGGCCAATAGCAATCAGGCAACCCATTGGGCTGCTGAATGCTCATTGGTCCCCTTGGGAGACTCTCCAATAGTCTTCTAGAGAGCTTAATTCTTATTCATTCTTTTATTAAGTGTTTTTAAATTAATTAAACTAGATTTACTCTAGACTAATTCTCATTGGTCCACCTCCAAGGCCATCCAATAGGAATTGGGTACACCTTGTGACCATCTGGGCTAGGGAGCTGACGTGTGTCCCTCATTCCCTTTGTGTAAAGGGAGCTTGTGTGTGTGTGTGTGTGTGAGTTTCTCTCTCATTCCCTACTTGCAAGGCTCACCCCCTCCTATGTAGGGATTGCCAAAGACTTTTGGGACACACACAAAGCATCCAATTCCCCTAATGTTTGACCTTTGGACACAACCTTTGAATTTTGGAACCTTAGCATTTTGGTAGTGTTAATGGGCTGAACCTTAGAGTCTTTTAAGACCATTGTTGCACATGGCTCTTTTACAGATGGCCCCCCCTTTGGATCCCTATTTTCCCTCCTTTGGATCCCTACTGTGGCCAGTTTGCTAGCTTAACCAATATTCTAGCTTTTTCTCTGCTATCACTTCCCCATATTAAATGATCAGTTTAACATGAGAAAATTATTTAGGAGAATTAGATATTGATTATTATGACATACTTCTTGTAAGACTGTCTTTTAGGATCACAGTCTTTTAAATGGACTACCACCATTTCACCAACATTAATCCTGCCCTCTTGAGTGTGAAGCTCAAAATTCTCTCCTTCTAGCTTCAAGTGTTCACTCCATTCAGCTATAAACACATCAAGATTAAATGGAGCATTAAAAATGCAGGAGACCAAATCAAACTTATCACCAGCCCCATACGAAACTGCAAAATCTAAAAGCCTTTCATCAATCACTACAGGGTCTTCATAAATAACTGTCTCTTTTTTCTTCTAAATTGTTGCAACACATTGGACACTCTGCAAAGTAGGTGCTGAAAAATCCACTTCTCTCTTAAGTGAATAGGGTAAAGTAAATTTTGGAGTAGAAGGGGACTCCATTTCTACAAATGGGTCAATATCAGGCTCCTCCAAACGAATGGCAGGCTCTGCAACAGATCTATCAATGGGTTCTGTGAAGTCTGCATTCCTCTTCATTGATGTTTTTAACAGCTGCGACAGTCTTCTTGGAAGGTTTCCTTGGCCAACAATACGCTCGGGATCTATTTTTTGCCTCTTTATCCTATGTGATCTTAAACCTGCCATTTATTTCATACTCACAAATATAATTTCCAACAAATATATATAAAAAGAAGAGCAGCAAATGATCATATAAGTTTTGAACAAACTATAGCTAGGTATCTCACAATTATTACCAACTAATCATATAGACTATAAACTAAGATGATTACTATGGATGAAATGCAAAACTGGGTTATATTTGTGAAGAGTAAAAGCCATAAAAGTGGATCACGTTGTGCAGAGTACATAAACAAAAATCCACACAGCTACAGGCGCGTCGTGATCCACTTGATGGGCTTTCATAAAATAGAATAGCTACCAAAACATCAAAGAAATTTTCTTCAAAAATAAACATTTGTACAATATCAAAAGAGGATCACGGAGCGCGGAGTATGTAAACTAACGTCAACAACTCTGTTGGCGCACCGTGATCCACTTAACAGGCTTCCATACATTGATATACCTACAATATTATTCTACAAAAAAATCCTTTGTAAATATTAGAAGAGGATCATGGCGTGTGGTGTATGTAAACGAATCGCCATAACGTTACTGGCGCGTCGTGATCCAATGATTGTTTTTGAATGGTGAAATGATCTTTTATAGTTAGAAGCACAATCCCTAGACACAACTAAACTAAGGACATAATGAAACTGAAGAGATTGACTTTACCTTTGCCAGGACTAGACATTGTTGTTGGAGTAGAGGTTCAGGACTGGAAATGTTGTTTTGGGACTTCAAGCTTCTGATTGCTGCACCTTGAAGGAGGTAGAGGCCTTCTTAGGTGACTCTTTCTCACTCCCTCACTCTCTCTCTCTATCTCTCTCTCTCTCTCTCTCTCTCTCTCTCTATCTCTCTCTAGCCTATATCTCTCTCTCTCTCTCGTTATCCTCTCTCTCTCTCTCTCTCTCTCTACACCGTTCTATCCTCCCCTATCTCCCCCCCCCTTCCTCAGTTAGCTCTCACTCTCTGCCTTTGGGTGAGCGGCCCCGCGGGCATAGAAGAGAACCTCTCTCTCTCTCTCTCTCTCACACACACAGCCGTTTTTTGACCTAGTAGACAGCAGTTCACTCTTTTGACCATAACTTGCTCATCCGAACTCCGATTTAGGTGATCTATAGCCTCAATCGAAGAGCACGAAGCCCTCTACGCATTGATGTAAAGACAGAATTTTTCTGTGTAATGGAAGGCTTTGCTGTAACAGCATCTCAGAACTGAAAAAACTGTCAAAACTTTGCGTTTTTGTTGCCGACTTGAAGGCAATGTCAGACAAAACTCGCAAGGGTGGAAAAGCCACACTCGCCATGGAGAATGATGCAAAATCTCCAAGGAATTTGGATGCTAATCCAACCACATCGTCTACAACAACGGAAGCAATGATCATGGCTTACTTGATCTCGTTACAAGAAACCGTCAACAAGCAAGGTGAAGAGTTGCGCGCACTTGCAATGGAAAATGGTACTTTAAGAGTTCTCGTTGTGGAGAATGATCACCTCAAGAAGGTTCTTGAAATGCAAACAACGCGCTTGATGCATCTTGAGAATGAAGTTCAAGAATGTAAACGCTCTCTTGTGGACATGAATGTAGTGAAAGAGCGCTTGAGCAAAGTTGAGAGTGATCATGTATTGAAAGAGGAAACGATAGATACAATACGACATGATGTATGTGAGATGAGAAATGCATCCAAATCATGGGCTGATATATGTAAGGATAATGTGGTTTCTACATCTCCTATCACGCAAGCCGTTGTCCAAGCAAAGAATGTAGAGAATGTGGACACTCAAGAATTGCAAGAACGACAAAAACGCTCAAAGAACATCGTCATTTGTGGAATCAAGGAGGAAAGCATGGAAACACCCCAATCTCTTGCGGTTGCTATTGAAGAGTTTTTTGCTACACACTTTGGCATGTCAGGAATCATGGCTTATGGTGCACATCGAGTTGGAAAACAAGGAGTCCCTCGCTCGGGAGAAAGACCTATTGTATGTACCATGGCTGATGAGGTAAAGAGAAAGATCATCCTTGACAATGGTTGGATCTACCTCAAAGGAACGGGTTGTAATGTATATGAGGATCGCACTCTTATGCAACAAAATGTACGTCGCAAAGCATACGAGGAAAGAAGCAAGAAGGTTAAGGTATCATCTCAAGAAGAAAAGGCACTTGAGGAGGATGCAAGTCCACCCAACAAATAGGGACACATGATCTATGAGACCAACTCACGCTTGCGAATAAGCTTTTGGAATTGTAACGGGTATCCATGGAATGCGGGAATTGGCATTGATGAGCTTACCAATGACTCCGATGTGATACTTCTTGTCGAAACATGGGAGCATGATGCGCAACGAATTCTTGGATTTGACAAATACGATGTACATTCTTTGATGTGGGCCAAAAATGCAAAGCAACGAAGAGGCCAAGGAGGCATAGCATGTATGACCAAAAAGGGTTTGAAAGATGTTTCCATTGTCAAAGAAGATAAGTATAAACGCTACTTATGGCTGAAAATCAGCCCACCAAATGGTCAAGTCATGTTTGTGGCCGGCTGCTACATTCCTCACTATGACTCCAACTTTTATGCTCGCTTGAATATGGATAGAGATCAGCCCTTTGTTGAACTAGAGGAAGACATTGCTTATTACAAGGATCAAGGTGAAGTCATTGTTTTTGGAGACATGAATGCTCGCACAAATATGTTACAACACGACACACAACAAGTCGACATGCCGCATGTATCAAGAAGAGTGGATGACTCATACATGTATAATCGAAGTTCTAATGATGCAAAAGAAGTGGATCACTATGGAAAGTCACTTCTACATATGTGCAATAGTACCGGAATGCACATTGCAAATGGTGTATCTCTATGGCAAGGCACCAATGACTTTACATGTAGAAAGCACAATGGTGCTAGCGTGATTGACTATATGTTGTTCTCAGAAGCCACTCTAGAATGCATACAAAGCTTTACACTTGGTGAATGGAATCCGGAATCGGATCATAGGATGTTATGTATTGACCTCAAGTGTGGTAAACGGCCCGAGCATGTAGCCTCCAATCATGATGTGAATCATTTGTACCTACGTCTAGACTTCAAACGAGCACTTATATATGCTGATATGGTGGACCAAATGTTAAGCATGATAGAGCATCAAGGGAGCCCAACATTAGAATGCAAGTGGAAAGTTTTCAAAGAAGTAATTTTCTCTTGTGCGAAGGAATGCTTTTCGGTGAAACACATGTCTTGCAAAAGGTCTAAGAAGGGTAGCACCAAGAAGAAATGGTTTGACATGGAATGTAGTCAAGCCCGAAAACACTTGCTAAGATTGGATGCAATCAAAGACAAGGAAGTTTACTTGGAATGTTCACACACATACAAAGCACTTGTTCAAAAGAAGAGGAGAAGGTGGGAAGTCGAAAAACAACTTCTTTTAGCACAAGAGAAAGCACATGCATGTGGCAAGTTTTGGCAAAATCTAAAAGGCAAGCGCGTTGAGAGCTTTGGTGACTTGACTCTTGAGGATATGTATATGCATTGTAAGAACCTCTATGAGCAACCCAATGTTGATAAGATGGAGGGTTGTAGCTCCCTTCCATTTATGTCTCCCTTCTTTACCATTGAAGATGTATGCCGTGCGCTTGAGAAACTTGCTACTCGCAAGGCAGGTGACCTTCAAGGTGTCAAGGCTGAAATGATTAAATGGACAAGCAAGAAAACACGATATTGGATATGCGATATGTTTAACCTTGCACTTCAGTATGGCATGCCTCATGATTGGAGTGCAAATTGGATCAAACCTTTGCACAAAGGAGGAGATGTAAACAATGTGAACAACTATCGCACTATAATGGTTGGTTCTTTGATGGCAAAGTTATTTGGATGTATCATGGAGATGAAGATAAGTGAATGGGCTGAAAAGAATGGCAAACGTGCGCTTGGCCAAGCAGGTTTTCGAAAGCATCATAGCACTATTGATCACCTTGTCACTCTTCGAGTTCTTATGGAAGCGTCTCGATTGAAAGGAAAAAAGTTGTATTGTTGCTTTGTGGATTTCAAGAAAGCTTTTGACATGGTACCGCGAGGAAATCTTTGGAGACGTATGCAAAGCCTTCAAGTGCCGAGAGAATTTATGCATGCAGTCTTTCGCATCTACCAAAAAGTGATATGTCGATTACGTGTGGGAGATGGAATTTCAGAATTTTTTGCAAGCACTATTGGTGTCAAACAAGGATGCCCACTTTCCCCAACCCTCTTTGGGCTACTCATTGATGAATTGGAATACATGGTTCTTGATTTTATGCAGCAAGAAGGCATAGAAGAGGTTAAGATTGGAAATGCGGTGATCATGCTTTTGCTTTATGCCGATGATGTAGTGCTCTTGGCACATACCTTAGAAGATGCACAAAAGCTTATGAGTGTCTTGGAACGCTTTTGCCTACATAGCGGGCTAATCGTGAATGGATCCAAAACCAAGGTTATGCTTGTAAAGACCCTCAATGACGAAAATCCATGCATTGTATACAACAATGAGAAACTTGAAGTGGTAGATCACTTCAAGTACCTTGGCCTTGAGGTTCCATCCAATCATAAATGGAAGGATTGTGCAATGCGTTGCTTGGAAGCCGGAAAGAGGGCTTATTATGCATTTGAGAACATGTGCAATGCAAGAGAGATCAAGTGTTGGGCTCTCAAAAAGTATCTCTTTGACACATTGGTGACACCGGTGCTTCTTTATGGAGTGGAGGTGTGGGGTGGAAGCATCGGGAAGTCTACTTGGAAAGAGTTTGAGAATGTCCAAAAGCGTTTTCTCACCAACTTTCTCCAAGTCAAGACACAAACACCCTACATGCTCTTACTTCTTGAGTCCTGATCGCTTCCCATTGAGGTCTTGGGCATGGAAAGGGTTGTGGAGTACATGCGTAAGACACAACGTAGCCCTTTGCATCGACTTCCTAGAATCGCATATGAAGCAAGTCAAAAGGTTCAAAAGACATGCAAGAGCAAAATACTAAGTTCGGGGTGGATGCTTGATATCAAGAAATGGTTTGGAAGATGGGATGCATGTCACTTGGTCAAGGATGCGTCGATCGACTCCCAAGTTAATGAGGCCTTCTTACAACGCCAATGTATCATGGCTTGGGAGAAATCTGGAGGTTCTCGCTTCAGCCATTACACCACACACGTTGCCCCAAACTACAAATCTCTCTTCTTCTCGGAACGAGGTAACCGAACCCATTCCTACATCCTTGAGCCCATCCCGTTGAGTGCGATCCGCACCATTGCCTCCATTCGTCTTAGCTCCCATTCTCTACGCTGCGAGACAGGACGTTGGGGCACTGGCGAGGAGTGTCATCGACTTTGCACCTTATGCCCTCGTCAAGTGCGAGAGAGTGAGTACCACACACTACTTGAGTGCTCAGCTTTTGACCACATTAGGTCCTCTTTTCCCCATATATTCAGCCATGAGCTCTCCCTACATACCTTCCTCTCCCAACCACGATGTGGACTCTCTATTGCGACGCTCATTTCAGCCATTTTTGAGCATCGAGAGTCACTTATGAACTCCACTCACACCACGTGACATGTTCATTTGGTCCCATAGGTCATATTTGACCTCCCAGGACGATAATAGAACTATCTATCTATCTATCTCTCTCTCTCTCTCTCTCTCTCTCTCTCTCTCTCTCTCTCTCTCTCTCTCTCTCTCTCTCTCTCCCCTTTTCATGCAATAATAGATATTACCGTTGGTGTTTTTAACAAAGGGAGATGCATATATTGAACACGTGTTACAAGAACATGCATTTAATGGGCAGTACGACCAAATAAGTGATTTTTAACAACCCAAAAATATGTGCACATTTATAGTAACAAATGCACACTTGGATTCATGATAAGAGAGAGAGAGAGAGAGAGAGAGAGAGAGAGAGAGAGAGAGAGAGAGGAATAGAGAGAGAGAGAAATAGAGAGAGAGAGAGAGGGAGAGAGAGAAAAAAAAGCCAACATAGACAACCTCTGTGAGAAGGAGAGAGAGACAGTTAATGGAAAAGACGACCTCTGCGAGAGATAGAGAGAGAGACACCTACAGTCAAGACATCCTCTGCAACCAAGGTGCAAGGCTCCTACACACATTTTCTTTCATTTGAATTCCACCAAGAGAGGTATTTTCATAGTGGGTTTTAAAGATGAAGAGAGAAAGAGAGAGAGAGAGAGAGAGAGAGAGAGAGAGAGAGAGAGAGAGAGAGAGAGAGAGAGAGAGAGAGAGAGAGACGAGGGGAGAGAGAGGTAGAATTTTTGATTGTCTATTGGGTTTGAAAGAGAAAGACAGAGAGAGATCCAGAGAGAAAGAGAGAGAGAGAGAGAGAGAGAGAGAGAGAGAGAGAGTGAGAGATGATATTTTTAAAGCCTTGCTTGGTTTTAAAGAGGAAGATACATCGGGAGAGAGAGAGAGAGAGAGAGAGAGAGAGAGAGAGAGAGAGAGAGAGAGAGGGATGTCACAAAATGGATCACGGCACGTGATAGACTGTTCTCTCTGCTTGTTTTTATGCCCGTGCGTCGTGAGCCATTCAAAGAAAGAGAGAGAGAGAGAGAGAGAGAGAGAGAGAGAGAGACAGAGAGAGAGAGAGAGAGAGAGAGAGAGAGAGAGAGAGAGAGAGAGAGAGTGTCCTACAAAGCTGTTGAGGCTTGTTTCTTAAAACGCATGAAATAGAATACAAAACTTTTTCCATTCTCTTGTAGATCACGACATGCAATAAGCTACTACCTTGGCTTAAAGATGAGCCCGCGCACCGTGATTCACAGAAAAAAGGGGGGGGGGGCAGATGTAGACATGTAGTAGTGTTAGTGTGTATACGCGCTTCACCAGGGGCACTTTTCTCCCACTAGGTTTTTCCCCCTGGACATCTGGTGTGAAAGGACACCTTATCTCTTAGGGTCTCATGTAAGCTTTGTAGCTCTGAGTTTGTAAATACTCTATTATTCTAATATAGAGAGATAGACTACAGAGATCTCCTACGGAAGCTCTGTGTCTTCTCCTTATCCATCTTCTTCCTACTCTGAGTTGCTATCTTCCTTCTGTTTCCTGTTTCATCATCTTCAAAAATTGGTATCAGAGCAAGGTGATTTCCAGAGCCTCTACTTGTGTTTTCGCGTCCGCGCACGCAAGCGCAGTTTTCAGGCAGTTTTTAGAAAATTTGCTCGTGGGAGCATCCTCGACGTTCCGGGAGTATTCTCAGTAGGTGACCTGCGGTCTTACCCCCCTTTTGAAGCCGTTCAAGCCCTCAAAATTTTGTTCTGAGCAACGTAGTAGAAGTTACTTTTCGGAGGCGTTTAGATCAAGAGGGTGTGCTTTTTGACAAATTTTCTTCAGGTAAACAGTTCTTTTGGGAAGCAGCTTGTCTTAGCTTTGTGCTGAGATTTTTTGTAGATCTTTGCTTGCATTGGAGAGGAGATTTGTGAATCTCTTGGAGGTTCTTTTTCTCTCTTGTGTGCATCCACAGTATGGCTCAATCTACAGAGAAAGAGATTTTTGGTGCGTTTACATCCGAAGACAAATTGGATGGTACCAACTATTCTCTTTGGTCTTTTATGGACAAAAATATTTTGGTTAGTAAAGGATTGTGGGATTATGTATCTGGAGATGAAGTTTGTCCATGTAGCATTGCACCTGCCACGCCTGGTTGTGGTGCAGCTGTTGGTGCAGGACCCTCACAAGTCACTCCAGAGCAAAAGAAATGGGACACTAAAGATGCACAAGCTATGGCTGTGATTGCTTTAACCATAAAGAGGACAATCACACCACATATCAGATCTTACAGAACTTTTGAGGATGCTTGGGACACTCTGCAAGCTATGTTTGGAGGAAGAAACGCTGCTAGAATAGAGTTTTTGAAGAAACAACTTGACAAAATACAGATGGACGAAGGTGACGATATCGTCGAGCATCTTACAAAAATCAGGGATCTTAAAGAGCAATTGCTTAGCATTGATGAAGTGATTCCAGAGAAGGACTTGGTTTCCAAAACACTCAATTCACTACCACCATCTTATTTGACTTTTCAGACTTCTTTGACTCTGTCTTTGCGAGCTAATCCTGAGCCTCTTCGTTTTGAAGAGTTAGTGGCTTTGCTATTGCAGGAGGATCAATCACGTAAGAACAAGTCTTTACAGGTGGATGGTATGGATCATGCTCTTGTTGTACAGAAAAAAAAGAAGGGTAAAGAGAGTGCTCATCACTCCAAGTCTGGTGCAGGACAGTCTTTAGAGAAGTCTAAAGGTGATTCCGACAAGTCCAAGAAGAAAGGTAAATGTCACTACTGCAAGAAACCTGGTCACTACATTAGTGAGTGTAAAAAGCGAATTGCTAAAGAAAAGAAGAAAGAGTCAAGTTTGGTTGTTTTAGCTTCTGGTGATTCTTCTACAGCTAAAGAAGAGTCTGCAAACTTTGTGCAGGATTCTTATGCTTTCTTAGTATGTTCAGATTTTTCTGCTTATAGTGTTGACGAGACACAAATGATTTGGTATTTTGATAGTGGTGCATCCAGGCATATTACTTCAAGGAAGGATTTGTTTTGTTCATTGGATGCATCTCCAGTAGGAAAGAAGGTGACATGTGCAAATAATGCTTCTTATCCAATCAAAGGCGTTGGTAAGATTTTGATTACCATTTCAGATGGTTCAGATTTATGCTTGCCAGATGTCTTATATGTTCTAGGGATCAAGAAGAATTTGTTGTCTGTATCCTCTCTTGCAAAAAATGGTCTTCGGGTCATTTTTGAGGATGACAGATGTGTTGTACAAGATCGAGAGAATGGTTATTCTCTTATCACTACAGTTACGCTGGAAAATGGACTATTTGTGCTAGATCACTATGAAAAGCAGATTCAGGTATGTATTGCAAAAACAAAGACTCAGGCCATGCAGGATGCTGAGTTGTGGCATGCTAGATTTGGGCATGTTGGTTATGGCAGTTTGATGACTTTACAACGTCATAATATGGTGCATGATTTGTCTTTATTGGAGATGCCACCAAGACATGTATGTGAAGGTTGCGTTCTTGGAAAGATGCACATATTTGCATTTTCGCAAGATGGTTCAGTTAGAGGGACACGAAAGTTGCAGCTTGTACACAGTGATGTATGTGGTCCTATGAGGACGCCATCTATGGGAAACAGCCTTTATTTTGTGACCTTCATTGATGACTTTTCCAGGTTTTGTTGGGTGTATCCACTCAAAGCAAATTCAGATGTGTTTGCAATTTTTCAACATTATGTCGCCATGGTTGAAAATGAAACAGGTTGCAAAGTACAGACTCTTCGTACCGATCGAGGAGGTGAATACATGTCAGGTGCATTTAAGGATTTTTTGGGAAAGAAAGGCATTAAACACCAATGCACTATGCCATACACACCACAACAGAATGGTGTTGCAAAAAGGAAGAACAGGTCTTTAATGGAGACGGCTGGATGTATGCTCAAGGCTAAGAGTTTGCCTCATAAGCTATGGATGGAGGCAGTTGCTTGTGCAGCACATGTTTTGAACAGGTGTCCTACTCGTGCCTTGAAGACCATCACTCCATATGAAGCTTGGTATGACAGAAAACCTTCAGTCAGTTATCTTCGTGTTTTTGGTTGTCTTGCTTATGCTCACATCCCTCGGCAGTTACGTGGGAAGCTTGATGATAAGGCAATCAAATGTATATTTGTGGGGTACAGTAGTGGAAGTAAAGGTTATAGACTTTTCAATCCTGCTACAAACAAGATTTTTGAAAGTCGTGATGTAATTTTTGCAAAAACTACTGCTCAACCTATGGTTGCTTTTGATGTACCTCATATGCAGACACATGATGTATTTGAAGGTTTGCTTCCTTCTTTTGTGGAGAATCAAGAATCACAACAGGTTGATAATCTTGATCAATCTTTTGATCAGCATGTGACACCTCATGATGTAGAGGAAATTGTGCGTGAAGAGCAAGAAGTTCTTAGGGAAGAATGAAACTTTCCTAAATGGGTTCAAAAAACTTTGCAGGATAGCAAGTTGGATGCATCGTTGCCACGAACAACACGTGCTGGTACTACTTTTGGCAGAGAGCAAGTAGATTTGGCTTGCTTTAGCACTCTTTGTGATGCAGATGAGCCTGATTCATTTGAACAAGCTTTAGAGTGTGTTCAGTGGAAAGATGCTATGCAGCAAGAAATTGATTCTAATCATAAGAATCATACATGGGATCTAGTGGACTTGCCTACAGGTAAAAAGCCTATTGGTACAAAGTGGGTTTTTAAGATAAAAAGGAAACAAGATGGTACTGTTGACAGGTACAAAGCAAGGCTTGTGGCAAAAGGCTATGCGCAACAGAAAGGCATAGATTATGATGAAACCTTTGCTCCTACTTCTCGTGCGTCCACAATTAGATCACTAGTTGCAATTGCTGCTCATCATGGTTGGAAAGTGCATCAGTTGGATATCAAAACTGCTTTTTTGAATGGTGATTTGCAGGAAGAAATTTATGTAAGTCAACCAAGTGGTTTTGTTGTAAAAGGTCAAGAGAAAAAGGTATGTAGATTGCATAAAGCTTTGTATGGTCTCAAACAGGCTCCAAGAGCATGGTATGAGAAGATACATACTTATTTGATTGGCCAGGGATTTCAGAATAGTCCAATAGAAAGTACTTTGTATGTCAAAAAGAGAGATAGAGTTCTTATTATGCTAACACTTTATGTGGATGATATGCTTCTTACAGGCAATACTGCATATGAAATTGAAGCGTTTAAAGATGCTTTGAGAAAAACCTTTGAGATGTCTAATCTTGGTTTGCTACATTATTACTTGGGTATTCAGTTTGTGCAATCAGAGGATGGCATATACATGTTGCAGGCCAAATATTTGCATAAAATTTTGGACAAGTTTGGTATGAAAAATTGTAAACCAATCTCTACACCCGTAGAAACTGGATCAAAGTTGAGCATGCACGATGCTGGAGAACCTTTTGATGTACATACTTATGCAGCAGCGGTTGGTTGCTTGATATATTTGGCAGGCAACACTCGTCCAGACATTCAATTTGGGGTTTCACAAGCAAGCATATTTATGCACAGCCCAGGTATGCATCATTGGAAGGCTGTGAAGCGCATACTTCGTTACCTTTCAGGTACCCCTAATCTTTCCATGTTCTTTCCAAGGGGGGATATGTATGGAAATCACAGTTCTATGCAGCTTCTTGGTTACAGCGATTCAGATTGGGCTGGTGATTTTGACACACGACATTCCACAAGTGGGAATTGTTTTTTCTTGGGAAATGCATGTATATCTTGGCTAAGCAAAAAGCAACCCACAGTGGCTACATCAACTTGTGAAGCTAAGTACAGGGCAACTTTCATGGCAACAATTGATTGTGTATGGATACGCAGGTTATTGGCAGATCTTTGTGAGTGTCAACAGGCAGCCACTACCATTTTCACTGACAGTCAGAGTGCTAGGCAGTTGCAAGGAATCCAGTATTTCATGCAAGAACAAAGCACATAGAGGTTCACTACCACTATGTCAGGGAAAGGCTACATGCAGGGGAGATCGCACTAACTTACTGTCCTACATAGGATAACATTGTAGATCTATTTACAAAGGCGTTATCACGAGAAAAGTTTGAAGCTTTCCGAAAAGATTTGGGCTTACTCTCATACACATGATGATCTGCTACCTTGTACGGATTCACACTATCACTACAGGGGGGATTTGTAGACATGTAGTAGTGTTAGTGTGTATATGCGCTTCACCAGGGGCACTTTTCTCCCACTGGGTTTTTCCCCCTGGACATCTGGTGTGAAAGGACAAATTATCTCTTAGGGTCTCATATAAGCTTTGTAGCTCTGAGTTTGTAAATACTCTATTATTCTAATACAGAGAGATAGACTACAAAGATCTCGTACGCAAGCTCTGTGTCTTCTCCTTCTCCATCTTCTTTCTACTCTGAGTTGCTATCTTCCTTCTGTTTCCTATTTCATCATCTTCAACAGGAGAGAGAGGTAGAGAGAGAGAGAGAGAGAGAGAGAGAAGGAGAGAGAGAGATGGGGAGAAAGAGAGTGAGAGAGAGAGAGAGAGAGAGAGAGAGAGTGCTTGAGAGATAGGGGGAGAGAGAGAGAGAGAGAGGTAGAGATAGTATTCTACATCTTAAATTTTAAAATTTTCACTTGATTTCAAATTTTCCTCCATCCCCTTGTGGATCATGACGCGTAATAGGCTATTAGCCCATGTCAAAGTTGAGCCCGCACGTCGGGATCCACAGAAAAAGGGAGAGAGAGAGATAGAGAGATCCTTTGCATTTTTCTCTTCCAGTGGAATGGCAAGAACCAAGGCAGCAGTAAGGAAGGCAGGGAAAGGACCAGGGCTTGCAAAGAAAGCATGTGGAAGGTCTGCTAGTAAGAAGAAAATTGCATGTAAACCAATGAATATATTGGAGGGACCAAGAATGAAGAATATTCAAACAAACATGGGTTTATTAGGGAGATCAGAAAAGCTCAAAAATGTATTGAGCTTTGTGTCCCTAAACTTCCTTTCCAAAGAGCAGTAAGGCAAATCTATGAGGAAGCATATGCTGATACAATGAGATGGAAGGTTGTTGCCCTGCAGTGTCTTCAAGAAGCAACACAAGATTTTTTACTGGAGTATTTTAATGATATTACCATTGTTGCTGCTCATACTCACCAGGTGACAATAATGGACAAGGACAATGAGACTCTCAAGAGAGTGCATTGGAGATATGATAAGCTCCTTATCCCTAATGAGTTTATTGATCCCAAAATGAAAGATATATTGCTAATACCACTAGGCCTCCAGGATCATGGGGATAAGATTCATGAGGTTACTCGTGATGTGAACACCAGAGCCAGAGCTGAGCAAGAAGAAAGACGTCACTCCAAAGCAGAGAAGTTAAAGAGGATACAGTCTGTTGCTGCTGATGAAGAGGCCCAGAGGAGAAATTATGGGCAAGCTACCACAAACCTAAATGAAAGAAACAATGATATTTTACATTCCATGGCAGAAGGACTGTTATCAACCATTCCCCTTGTTGATGGTACTACGCAATTAGCACTAGATTCTGTTGATATTAGGATTTTGAAAGATCCAAATGCACAAATTACAGACTCTATTGTTTATTTATGCCTAAAGTAAGTACTCTTCTCTACCTTTAAGATCCTTTTTTTTGTACTTGGCCTCTAATTAAATCCTTGTTTTTTATTGTAGCTTAATAAAGAGCCATCTCCCTCAAGAAACCCATACTGAATTATATATTTTAGATCCGCAGTTGTCTGTGCCACTCCGAATTAAAAACACCCGTCATGGCACATTGGAGAGATGGTTTGTCCACTATCCAATGCTGCAGGTCACAACTCTGGTGTTGCCATATGAATCAAATAATCATTGGAGCCTTGTATGCATTGAACTGGACAAACAAGTGGTATGGACTATCAACTCCATACAAGCAACACATTTAGAGATAAGAGTGTAAGTGTTGATAAAAACCTTTAGTGTTTATTTGGGGTATGGGTGATGACCTGAATATTGTTAATAACAAATAACCTTCATTGTTCATAGATGTGTAAAAAGATTACTTTATGTCTATGGAAGACTATGTGGAAATCATGAACTCTACAAGTCAACCTTTAAAGCTGTCAAAGTGCCTAATCAAACAGATCCAAATTCTTGTGGTTGGAGATGTCTTCTCCATGCAGAGTACACACTCTAGAGTTTTTTTGCTTTGAATCCATTTATGTCAAAGTTATTTCTTTGCTATGGTTTGGACCAACTTGGTGCTATTATTAATTAAAGTATTGACCACAAGTTAACCTAATTTTGCAGAATGCTCTAGAAAATTATACATTGGAATATTTACAAAGGTACTGTGCTTCAATGATTCAACATCTACTATCTCTTTTAACCCCAAGAGTTTTAGATGCAGAAGATAGTTTTGTCGATGACCATATTATAGCTTTAACAAGGACCGGTGAATAGGAAGTCATGCGAATTTCCACCACTGGAAATCAAATCCCTAAAACTGACCCAATATTAGAGGAAAATACATCGGTAAGCTTTGCAGTTGGAGTGGCTGAATCCAAAGTTGGGGTTGATCAGTGTGAAGTAGACCAAGCCCCTAAAAAAGCAAATGTAAAATGCTCCTCAGAGACGAGGAATGCAGCAGAGGTTCTAGGCCAAGCAGAGGAGGATAAGGGAGTGCCTATTATTGTGACACAGTATGCGGGTCATGATCAAAATCAGGGAGTCCAATCTCCCGTAATTGCAGATGTGAAGAGCTCTTCAGAGCTAAGAGAAGATACAGAGTGTCTTGACCATGTAGAGGAGGAGGCCAACATTGCAAATCAAGGCCAGGAACAAACAACAGGACAAGTTAACCATTCGGCCATGGAAACACAAGAGTCATGTATTGCACAACCACAAGAGGTGGATACCCTTGGCAATACAGAAGGAAACATCGACACTCAACAACAAAATGTCAGCATTAGAAATGACCAGTATGGACTCTTGCTTCAAGTAGATATGGTTGTTCCGGTAATATCCATTGTACTTAAATAATATACGCTTTTTTGTTTCTAGCTACTTATATGTATGCACACAATGATTGCAGAGATTGATTATCTTGGATCTCAATGGATTGTTGCTGTTACGACAGCCGTACAGTATACATATAGAGTTCTCCAATTTATGTAGTTTCCGCTTGGGAAATGTCAGAGTATTAATTCGACCAGGCACAAAGGAATTTTTGAATTTTTTGAATCCACAGTTCAGGGTTGCTATCTGGTCTTCAATGTAGGCCCAAAACCTGAATCCCCTTGTTACCATAGTTTGCAATTTGACTGAAATTCAAAGATCAGATTTTTGTTTTGTGTAGTCAAAGAAATTGTAATACCATTGCGGGACATTTCCACCCAACTAAAGCTAATGTACCACTTCTCTACAAGATCTTTGAACAAATCAATGTTCCTTATGATGCTCTCGATACTTTGTTGATTGATGACACACCACATAAGGGTTTACTTAATCCACCCAGCACTACTATTTCCCCACCTTCATTTGAAGGGCATCTTTAGGATTTTTACCTAGAGGACATTTTGGTCCCATACCTGCAAGCAATGTACTTAAGCCCATTGAGCACATCAGAATTTGTACTTACAAATGTACTTAGTAATTCATTGTTTATACCTTAAATTGATACTGTCTACATGTCTATGTGTTTTGAATACTCAGAGAGAGAGAGAGAGAGAGAGAGAGAGAGAGAGAGAGAGCCTTGAGCAAACAATTGATAGTAAAATTAAACTAGTCAAAAAAGTTACATTTTGTTGAAGCTATTCACGGTTGATCACATGGGTATAATTTGAATACGGCCAGAAAGATCTCCATAGAAAAAATGCATCTCCCTTTGTTGCATTACTCTTCGTCCGCCCAGCAAGAAATAAAAGTTTACGGAGTCAATGTCGGTAGTCTCCTCCACTATGTCGTGTCGAAGTTACAAAAGATTGCATTGCTGCCTTGTTGTAATTACTTTCATAAGATTTAGGTCTTTGTCCAACACTTCCACATCTGTGACAGCATTGTTTTTCAAACTTGCTGCCTCTTGATCCATAGGCACATAGCAACCTTCAACAATGTGAGAACGCTTGTACCAAAAGGAGATTGTTAATGTCTGTGTCGCAAGCATACACTTGAAAATGAAAGTGTCAAGAGAAATCTCACAACATATGACATCTGTTTCTTTCACATACCACCCTCAATCAAGAAGCTTATCACACAAGAGGGAATCAAATGATTTGCAGAGCAGCATAGTTTTAGCAACATGTACTTTACAGGTATGAAATAACTCAACAAAGAGACTATCAGGACAAAAAATTGCAGGTTTCACCAATTTAGTGGGTACAGAGTTTCGGAGAGACCTCTAAACATCCCAATAGAGCCTGCTCCTCAGTGCCTCGCTGATTATTGTGTCGAGAACGGGCCAATGCACGGAGTTCCAGTTGGTTGGTAGTGGAACCTTCACCAACACTCCTCTCTGATTCCTTTGATTGAGTTGGTAGAAATGGTCATAGAAGAAAATACCCTCATCTACCAGGCTTTTGCTAGTTTTGCCAACATATTGCAAGATTGCAATATGAGCATGGGTCACAGAGATGAGACCTATAATGCACTCCAGTGGCTCTCATTCTCATACAACAAAGGATAAACATCTGTGAATGTAATAGAATAGAAATTAAAAAAAACATCTATATAGCCTAATTATATACCTGTGATAAGAGAAGAAAAAAATAGATTCACATTTGAAATCTATGATAACATTTATAGAGGAGTGCTAAATAATTAACTTATAGTTGCACCGTGGATTATGCACCATGGAGACATCGTCGCCATTAGCAATCACATCAGAGTGAGTGAAAACATGTTGAACAAAGACTTCTTTCACAGTCTTCTTACCAACCTCGACTTTGAAATCTAGAACTCTTGCTTTTCATGCAGAAAAAAATATGTTTGTTGCTTTCGAGATTTTTCTCCTTCTTGGCTGCATAAGAACCCAAGAACCTTTGCTTATCCTCTGCTCTTGCCACCTATTATCTGTAGTGAGAGAGTTTGAGATTGACATAGTGCTTATGCTACTACATGGTCTTCTTGGCACACTAATGGTGAGGCTAGTTGGGGACAGTGTAGAGCAACCTCTAGAACTTCTTGGGCGGGTAAAAGACGAAGCCGTAGGTAAAATGGAGGGAGAATGAGGTTTGAAAGCCTTTCATAAAGGTAGTGGATATCTTTTAATGAAGGGAGAGAGTTAGCTATCAATCAGTATCAAGTGTCATGAACTTGACGGCTACTAGCAGTGGGCCCTACTTTATGAGACGAGGAAGTTACCTTACGAAAATGGGACAAAACTCAATATTTTAAAATGTTTTCTTTCATTTTTGTGTTGTTTTCCATGTATTTATATGTTACGTAAGGTTGCTGCTCATTGACTGTGCCTTCTTTTCTCTCTCTCTTCAATAAGACCCTCCAAATGACCTCCAAAATTTCCTAATGGTGCTCCAACCATCAAGACTGACATATGTCCTATTACCCATGGATGTACCAAAATCTACCTGAGGATTTAGGATAGGCATATGTGACTCTCTAGAATACATGCAATCATCCTCATCAGCATATAACATGCTGTCATGCATCCGTCGTAGTCGAACAATCGCTGGATGGGACTGTGTGTCAACAATGTCCTTAGGATATGCCGCTATAATTTCATGTCTCGTCTCTATCCTCTGGACTCGGTAGAGTACCTCTATGGAATCTATGAGATAATCGTGAAGTGTAGGGTGTGCACTGGCTCTAAGTGTCTAGAAAGCAGGAGTAGAATGTTCATGAGGCCAAAGCCTCACATAATATATAGCAATATCATGATAGCAACTTATAGGTCAATCACGATAGCATAAAAGTCCATTGTACTCTCCTACCAACCGTAACAATACTAAATTGGAGTCGCTAGGGGTCATGGTCACCAAATCTATCAATCCATGCCAAATCTAGCAATCAAAGGCTAGCCAAGCGCTAATCTGGGGTCATTGCATATGAACAAGCTCTAAAAAACGTCTCTCAGTCCAAGTCGCTATCAAAAAGCAATCAACGGCTCAAATCGGACTCTAATTGTATGCTAGCATATGACCAATGGCTAAAATCAATCCAAGACAAGATCTCACGTGTAAATGGGCTCTAACTAGCGTAATCTGATAAATATCAAGACCACAAAAAAATCTCTATAGCAAATTGGGGTCAAAAGTGATCTCTCATGGAATCTCCAATCGAATCGAGCCAAAATGGAAAAATGCTCGTGAACAGTCTTTAAGGCTAGTGAACTGGCCAAACATAGACCAAAATCAAAATATGTGTAAAAATAGAGTGTGCGTGCAATCTAGCTCAAATCTAGTCAATTATGGCGTAATCGAGCAAAAGTCGGGCTCTCCGGGCGTACATACTCTAAACGTGTCTAATCATGCATAAATGTGCATAAATGGGGCATGTACGGGGTATAACATGTGTGTGTGATGCAAGAAGAAGAGTCAAAGAAGAGAAATGCAAATTTATTTTTTGTTTTTTGAGTTTTTGATTTTTTAAAATATTAAAATATAAATATCTACTACAAAGAAAAACAACAACAAATTTAAATTTAAAAAAAAGTGACTAAAACAAAAATATTAAAGGAAAAAATCTCAAAAGAAGAAATAAGAAAATCAAATGCAATTTTTTTTTTCTACAAGTTTCTCGTCTTTTTGGTGTTTTCGTGATTTGTATTATTATTTTTGATTTTTTTATTTTTAAGAATTTTTGGTAATTTTTTTCCAAAAAAATTGAGTTTTTTACTTTATTTGAATTTTCTATTTTTTGGATTTCTTCCTAATTATTTTTAAATATTTTTCTAGTTTTTGAAAAAAATTTGGTTTTTTGATTGATTTTCTCTTTTTTGAGGTTTTTGTGATTTGTTTTTTGGGGCTAATATACAAATAAATGAAATGAAAATGATATTGAATTGAAATGAGAAGAAATTTAAAGGGAATGAAAACAAAATGAAATGGAATTAAAATCAAAATTGAAAAGAAACAAAATGAAATAAACACAATAAAAAGAGTCAATGACACCAAAAAATAAAAGGACAAAAGGTTACAAGATTGAGGAAAGAGAGAAAGAAGACAAGGGAAAGAGAGACATGCTTTTTTTCTTCTTCTTCTTCTTGTAGCTTAATGAGTTTGTGTGTGTAGGGCTGCGTTCACGCATGTGTGTGTACTGTGTGGTGTGTGTGTACACGTGTGTCTCTGTGTGTGTGCAAACGGTGTGTGTGGAGTGTGAATGTGAGTGTGTATGTGTATGTAAATGGTGTATGTGGGTGTGAATGAGAGTGTGTGTGTGTGTGTGTGTGTGTGTGTGTGTGTGTGCATTTTTCTTTTCTTAAAAAAAAAATAGAAAACAATACAAAAAAGTAAAAGAATTTGGCCAAGATTGGAAAATTACTCAAAAACTGTCCAAAAATATTAAAATTAGTCAAAAAATCAAGGGAAGTTCACAAAGTAGCAAAACACGCTCCCGATTGACACTTCACCTTAGGTTTTTTCATCTTCATCATTTTTTGCATAAAAATTAGCAATTTTAGGCAATAAATTAGCAAAAAAACACCAAAATTTTGTAAAAATTAGCCTAAAAATCACCAACAAATTTTTTTAAATTGTGCAGTCCAATCTAGCTCAAAATGAAACACTTACCAGCACTGTTGCACCCTTCAATCAATCATTTTTCAAATTACCACTCAAATCCGAATCAATTTTGATCGTTTTTTATCCAATTTGATCCAAAATTAGTCTAATTAGTGGCCTAATTAGATAAATTTTTACACATCAATCAATTACACCATCAAATCAGTGTTTCAATCAATTCAATTGCATTTTAATTCACTCATTCAAATCAATTCAAAAGTGTGTAACTTTGCACAATTAACACACTTGCAAGCTTGCACACACATAACTTTTCTTGCAATTTTGACGGCATAACAGAGTGATTTTGTGACTCAAAAGATTGATCCATAATCATCACAAAATCATCAAGCATACAAGTGCTTTCTAATCATTCAATCGGCATAAAATTTATCGCAAACTGCACATGAAATGTGCACACTTTTGCCTACACATAGGCAAACACAAAACCACTCCTAATTTTAGCACATGAAGTGTGCTTAAACCACTTGAATTCCTGCAATAACCAACAATTACAATCAAAATTAGTGCACTCACATTGCATCGATTCCAACTTCAAATGATGCCTAGACACGTGTGTGTGTGTGTGTGTGTGTGTGTGTGTGTGTGTGTGTGTGTGTGTGTGTGTGTGTGTGTGTGTGTGTGTGTGTGTGTGTGTACTCGCATTCGCTTCACCGCACCTTCACCTACATGCAAGCGATAGGCCAAATGTCATGTGTAGCATCACTTTCATTAAAAATTAGACACATAAGAATGATGGGCATGCATCAAATTAGTGATTTAGCAATGTGTAGCACAAAAATCCCATATAATTAGTGAGTACTCAGAGGGGATAATTAGCAAGAAATCCCCAAATTACACACTAAAAATTGCACAATTTTGCATGAAATTTTTACAAATTTCTTGCAAAAAAGGGATTTTCTTTCCTCTAATTAGGCTCATAAACACTATGTGCACTAAATGGTTAGTAGATTAGAGTGAAATTAGTGTGTAATCAATATGTACAAAAGGAAAAAAACATAAAACTAGTCTACAAGCTACACAAAACAAACCGTATTGCCATTCCTTCAATCAACACCAAATCCTAATGAAAATTAAACTCAAACCATCACATGGGTGATCCTCTAGCTTAGGCGCTCGATCCCCTACAAGGGCACCAATGTTGGCAGTCATAGCATAGCTCCCAACCAACCGACATAATGTTAATCCGGTGGATCAAAACCCAACTAGTGCATGGAGGTGTGGATGTACCAAATGTGATGGATTGAGGACTCTAATGAGAGAGTAGGAGTTTGTGATTAGAGAAGAGGGAATGTAAGAAGACATGAGAAGCTCTTCACACACACCTCGATCCATCACTCAAGTCTCACAAGATCAAGGAAATGATGCTAATCTTTCACTAATGACTAACATTCACACACAAATCATGCACACACAAGCATATGGAAGCCAAGATTAGAGAAATGCAATGCCATTGCCTCAACACACACACTCTAATTGAGCACATACTCTCCACCCTAGCTGTCAAAAGAATGAGCTTCACATTGTAGCATTTGACATTTATACCTAGGTTTTTAAAGAAGTGGTGGGTCATCCAAATGTGCATAAAAGGCCTAGGCTCATAGAGCCTAGGCCTTAGAAACAAGAAAAGTACGTATACACATGTGTGTATACATCAATGAAAGTAGAATGTATGTCATTGATGCTCGCGCGTCAACAAGAGGATTCTAGAAAGGCCAAAATGCTTAGACGTTAGGACCATTCAAAGGCTTTCCCAAAAATCTTCAAAAGTTCTAGAGAAGGATATTCAAGCTTTTGAATCTAGTAATAATAGTGCAAAAGTAGAGGTAGGACAAGTCAAGGTGGACTTTTGGTAAGAATAGTGCAGAAGTATAAATAGCAAAACTAGCTAAAGGCTTGGAGGAGCATCTTGAGAAATAGGTAAGCAAAATCAAGGTGGACTTGGCTACCAAAGTTGATAAGCAAGATTTGGAGACAAAAAAGGTTGAACAACAACAATCTAAATCTCCACAAAAGGATCCATCAGCTAAGAGACATGAGAAGAACTGCAAGGATATTTTTCCAAAGGGAAGGTCATCTAGTTCAGATAGCAATTCTAAGAATGAATAGGATCATATATATATGTGTGTGTGTGTGTGTGTGTGTGTGTGTGTGTGTGTCAAAGTATGTAAGATAATTTAGAAGTTGGCTATTGAAATTGATAAAATCACAAGAACATTACTTGAAGTGTCCAACTAAAAGATAGAGAAAGAGAGAGTGAGACACAATGGTAGATGACCTATTTGAAATTAAAGATGACAAAGTACTAATCATCTAGATTGATTACAAGATCAAGAAATAGTGGGAACCACTATTAGGGTTAATTCTAGATGGCGGTGCTGAAGTGGCAATATTCTAGGGGAGTATGTGACATAGAGACTAGGGACTTAGAAGATAAAAACCTACTCCTTTCATAATTAAAACGGAAGAACAAAGAATTTTACAGTCCAATGGACTAATTGAGAACCTTCAAATCAAATACCACTAAGAGAAGTTAAAAATCAGTTTTTTGGTTCTAGATGTCCAAAGTGTATATAGCATGTTGTTAGGAAGGCTATGGTTGAGAAGTGTAGAATCCATACAAAACTATGTAGGCCAAAGACTAACAATATGAGGACCAATATAGAAATCACATTAAATGTAACATCACCAGAAGCAAGAGAATAGCAATGCGTCAAGCAAAGTTATGTAGGAAGTATGGGACCGAGAAGATAGAGGGGATAATAGCATCGATGAATATCTTTCCCATAGCAAAGATAGACATGACTATAGCTCTTCTCAATTGAAAAGGGAAAAACAACAAATAAAGTAGTAACCGGATAACTTCACTAAGTCAAACCCAGAGAAAATACTAGTTAATGTGGATGGTAGGCCTTAAGGAGAATATGCTAGACAACTAGGAAAATAGGTAGTAGAATGCACATGCACTTGAATATAGTAGGGTACAACCTAATCAAGAGAGGTACTCAACAAATAAAAATAATCCAACTAAGTAAGAGGTATATTCATAGAAAAATAAGATATCTAAATTGAGCTCATTTCTATAATACATTCATTTCTATAGAAGGTTTATTCATATGTTTGCAATGAAGGCCATTTCAACGTATGAATTACTCTAGAAAGGAGTTAAATTTATATGGACTCTAGAATGTGAAGCCAATTTCTAGTCTCTAGAGGAAGCCGTTATCATGAAACTTGTCCTTTGCTAGACAATTCAATAGTCAATTTTCATTTTCATGTAGATACCTCTAGTAAGGACATGGGAGCTATTTGCACCCAACTCGATGGAAAAATTGACTATCTAGTATACTTTGCTAGAGGATGGGTATTCAGCCATAGAAAGAGAAGCAGCGGGAATGGTATTTAGTGCCACAAAATTTAGACATTATATGTTATGGAACCTATTTTATTTTTATGTTGATCATCAAGATTTAATTTATTTGATTAGTAAAGTGGTCATTCAAGGAAGGTAAATTAGATGGGTGATTCTCCTTTTGGAATTTGATTTCAAGATTTTCCATAAGCATGGCAAGACTCACTATGGTGTAGATTCTCTTTCCAAAAGTACGAAAGTATCTCATTGACATCCTTGAGGGATGAACTAGTAGACAATAAATTATTTCAAACAATGAAAACTCAAGAACCAAATCCAAAGTGGCAGGACGTGTATGCCTTCATGTAGTATGGTGGATTTTTAGAAGATGGCTCTCAGTATAGTAAAAAGGATCTCATTATTAAAAGCTTGAAATTTACTATCATAGCTGGATCCCTATACAAACTTTGCATTGATGGAGTGTTGAGAAGATATATACATACGCAAGCAAGGATACAAGTAATAACTGAGGCACACAATGCCACAATTTGAGAGAGAATTTTTCTACTCACATCATTTACAAGAAGATTTTGTACGGACGGTTATAGTGGCAGATGTTAGAGACTTTTGAAAAACATGTCATATTTGCCAGAGAATGGGAAGACCCCAATGCAATAGAGTGCATGATTGAGCATTTCATGTGACAGCACTAGCAGCAACAAGGTGGTTGAGCAGTAGCGACAAGCTCTGTTAGCTGCTCAGCTAACAAAAGGACATCATTATTAATTTTATCCTCATTGATTGTTTCACAACTTTATGTATTAATGAGAAATCTTGTAAAAGTCCAAAGCCGTTGTATTATCAAGAGTGTAATTAACCATTCTTAAAACTTTACTTCCATAAACTCCTGATGGTCTAAAATCTTATGAAACAAATACAAAGAAAACTCTTTCATTTGTTAAGACAATAGCTATCCTAATAATCTACGTAGGACAAGGATAACAACCGATAGGTTCTTTAACACTTGTAAAACATACTTAAGCACTTTGTTGTCTTCTTTATATGAGTGCATATGAAAATTCTATATCTTGTTAGAGATGTTTAGCATTGTTGAAGTCCTTACCTTGGACATGAAGGCGTATTCCATCCTCATAACCTTGTGTAGTCTTGATGTATAAGATAATAGGAATTTTATTGCATTCTAATTGTATTGTAAAAAAGTGAGTCAAATACAGAATCTTTTTTGTGCAAACTACCTTCCTAATCTCTAATTCCAATTTTCTTTTGAACAGTATGTTCTTTGTGTATGAATATTATCTTAATATAGAACGCACACATCCTAAAAACAAGGCCTTCCTAGGCTACTCTGTTGGTCAAGATGCTAGCTTAGACAATCAAAAATAATAAAAACTTGGCAAACCGAGGTTGAAAGACTTTCCCTTCTTTTAATGCAAAGTTTGCTACAAAAGGGTTCGAAATTCTTTGCCAATCAAATATTAAACTTTCATAGCGTTATGCTAAGACGATGTAAAAACTATAAAGACAAATCACTCAGGTTTGACCAAATGTGCGGCATTAAAAATGGGTTGTTCTGAGAAGATACTGTCAACACTGCTACCAATGTTGTTGTATAGCTTACTCAACACTTATCAAATGTGCATGTATGTATGAATGTGTATTGTTTGTGTTTTTTGTGAATGACCTAAAGAGTTTGTGTGTGTGTGTGTGTGTGAGAGAGAGAGAAATAAGCATAGTAAATTAATTAGGTCCAAGGTAAATAAGAAAAAGTAATGATTCCATTACAAGCTATGCAAGTACAATAACTTTGTACTCCACTATTCAATGATTGCAATGTTATCTGGATCCGTCATAAATAAACCAACTAAAATAAACCTTCAATTTATGGACTGCAAGAATTAAGAGGAACGCATATAGATACCTAATCAACAAAGAAGTTGGGAACCATTGGACATGGTTGGAGTTCATGAGAGATTGAAGACACAGAACAGAGATGGGTACATGGTTAAGTAATCTTCAAGAGATAAGTGTGCATCAAGGATGAGTGTGGCATTGGTGTTAAAAAAGAAGTCATGCCATGCATGCAGTGGAATCACTTACACATGTGTCACATCCAATCAGACCAATACTTACCCATGTTGGTGAGCATCTCCTGATTCAAATTATAGATCTACTTAAAGTGAAAGCAAGTGAAACACAAAGAAGATATACTTTGCAATTGTTTGTGTGATAGTGGACCTCAAACATGCCTGCAAAGTGGTTTTCCATTCCATTTTCTAACTCAAACTTTATAATTGAAAGATGTTATAGACAAATAGTTGTAAAACAATAACTCATATATTTAGACTGAACATTCCTCTCTAAGGGATGAGGGGTAGGTTGGACATTCGGATGTAGGCAAGGGTTCAGACATTCATGCCTTTTGCTGCATTCCATGATTAAAGTCTTACTCATGCAATGATTAAAATCACAAATGTCACTTGCAAATGTGTTAGAATCAGGGATTTTAATTACGCGATGACGCATTTTGTTAAATGTTAATTATTGTTGTTATTATCACTATTTTTTTCATGTTAATAACATATCTAATGTCATGACCTACGAAAACCGGTAGAAAATGTAGAACCGGCGGGACAACCAACAATCCCAGCACGCCCGCCGGGTTTCATATTAAACCCGGCGGGCCCGGCGGGACAAGCAAGAATCCCGTCGAGCCCGTCGTGTACCCCCTCCATATTTGGCGGCTCTATATAGCCCTTCACATCACATCACATCACATCACCTCTTCCTCTAAATTTGGTCATCCTTTAAAATTTAGAAGAAAAACTAAAGGTAAAAAAATGAATAGTCTTTTAAAAAAATTAAAACTTAATGTAACTCTGATCATGGATCATTAGTTCTTTTTTGGACTGAAGTGATTCTTGAAAGGAGGTAGAAAGGTGAATCTTTGGGTCGGTATCTCTACATTTGGGATGGATTGATCTCATGTTTGGTTCAC
The DNA here is from genome assembly GCF_014529385.1 of Adiantum capillus-veneris. NCBI lineage: Eukaryota > Viridiplantae > Streptophyta > Polypodiopsida > Polypodiales > Pteridaceae > Adiantum > Adiantum capillus-veneris. The sequence continues at coordinate 75,000,835 of NC_140947.1, forward strand.
CGTTATATTTGCTAAATTGATTGCTATATTGATTAGAATTTCTATCATGGGTCATTAGTTCTTTTTTGGATTGAACTGATTCTTGAAAAGAGATAGAAAGGTGAATCTTTGGGTCGATATCTCTACTTTTGGGATGGACTGATTACATGTTTGATTCACCGTATTTGCTTGCTATTCCGATAAGAGCTCCAATCATGGGTCATTAGTTCTTTTTTGGACTAGACTGATTCATGAAAGGAGGTAGAAAGGTGAATCTTTGGGTTGATATCTCTACTTTTGGGATGGACTGATCACATGTTTGATTCACCGCTGTATTTGCTTGCTATTCTGATTAGAGCTCCAATCATGGGTCATTAGTTCTTTTTTGGACTGGATTGATTCATGAAACGAGGTAGGAAGGTGAATCTTTGGATCGATATCTCTACTTTTGGGATGGACTGATCACATATTTGATTCACCGTTGTATTTGCTTGCTCATGTTTGAGTAGATTGAGGTTTATTCCCTTCAGGCTTCACTACTACGCTTGTGTGTGATATTGATTATAACACTAATGTTTGGTTTGAATAATACTTGAAAAAAGAGATAGTATACTGAGCTACAGCGGGCCCGGTGGGAAAATAGCTTTACCCGGCGTGACCGCCGGGAAGACTCACTAGCCCGGCGGGCCAACTAATTAGCCCGACGGGCTACGAGCCGGTCTCCCGGTCTCCCTGGAGGTCAAAAAAGATGAATGTCAATTAACAAAATATTTGTTATTTTGCATTTCTATTGTTATTAACCTAAAATTATAGTGTGATCATGTCATTTTGAAATCCTTGGTTAGAATGGAAAGGAGAATCCATTGACCTATGAACCGAGAGAGGTTAGACATATTATCTTGGTTAGAAATGACATATTATAACATCACTCAATTAACTCACAAATACAAAACTGAATAGCTTCAACAAACCAAGATAATGGACCTACGTATGTCCCAATGGAAGCATAAAGACATGACTCAATGCCCCAAGACATCAAGGAGTTTCAAACAAATCAGTCATAATATATTGCTCACGAGTGTGAATCATTTTCTTAAATTTCAAAACTGTCGAAAGAAGCTGAATGTAGGATAACAAAATTATAAAGAAAATATTCATTAATAACTGAAATTCAGAGAGATTTCTCATCAAGAAAAACCTTATTATCACATTTACATCACGTTGATGATGCTAATCAACAGTGTCAAATAGTACATATTGAAAACATTCTACAAAGTTATCCCATACAAGGTTTGAGAATAACAGTTTGTACTAAGATGAATAGTTCAAGGCCAGCTATGACCAGTTTAACTTGGGAAAAACTGTCAACATACCTTGGTACAATTTACTGAATAATAGAGAGCCGACTGTGAACTTGGTTTCCACACCATGGACAGTACAACTGACCATTCCCAACTGCTTGCTGCCAGCGTTGCACACAATTGTGACACATGCGATAATGACCGCACGGGAAAAACACTTCGGTTCTCTCAGCAATCATACAGATGTTGCACTCAGTGAGGTTTTCAACAGTAGAAACCAGAGAACTTATGTCCGCCTGCGCTTTCACCAAATGCTTGGACTGAGAACTTATGTCCACCTGTGCTTTCACCAAAAGCTTGGACTGCTTCAACAATGTTTCGCCTTGCTGAAGGCAAAGGCCTTTCAAAGCTTCCAGCTCCGCACTCTGATGGCTTAGGTCTTCCTTGAAAGATGATAATTCAGCCTCCAACAGCCTCCTATTCTCCTCCTTGAAGGCTTCAACCTGCGAAGAAAATTGTTGAGAGAGTGATGCCTTCACAGCCTCACATGCATTAACATACATGTCAGGCACAGCGTCGTTGTTCTCCCAGAAGAGACCGATGGTCTTTCAGGGCGACGGAGAAGAAAAAACATCAGAAACGGGTTGTCTAGACAGCTCATGAACACCGCCATGTACATTATCAAGAAATCCTTCGCTTACTGCACGACAGATAATTGCTTTGGAAGTGAATGACACAGAACCAGCAACAGCGTCGACAGTAACAGCTTCCATTGTTTCGTTAGAGAGATGAAAGCCGACGAAGTATAGTAGCACTAAGCAAGGGAGAACAAAGATATGTAGATATGGAGCTAATGGAGGCATGAAACACAGATGAAAAGCTTTAAGAAACGTTCTAGAAGTATCAAAAGTAAAATCAACATTAACGGGTCTAATAGAATAAAAAGGTATATCAAAAATAAAGACAACATAGCTCGCATTCGAACCCCTGCCGATCGAAGATTGCACTTACTTGCTAACGTGAGCAGCACGTTTAGTTCCTATTTTTTGAACAAGTGAAAATAAACAAGAGCTTTCCAATCCCCCCTCCTTGCGAAAGGCCTGGCCCTTATGAGCCCCGTCCCGCCTGGCGCTTTGGGGGGTTAAAAGCTCCAAAGGAGCTAGCAGGTGTGGCCTAGACAGCGCAAACAACGCCTAGATATAGCGGCTAGCGCCCCTGCAAAATTCCATTCCAAAAAAAATATTTACAGAGCAATCAAGGTGTTGAAGCCAAAAGAAGTCATAAAACAATACAGTCATGCCGACTCGTGCGGGGAGTCTGGTGTAAACGAATAAACGCAGCCATGGAAAAAGCTACTACCGAAAATACGAAGGTGTTTCTCCTGTGTCACCACGCAGAGAGGATGTGGCTCATGACAAGAAAACTACCTCTAGCCTCTCGTTGCGCTATGCAGGACTGGGTAATAATCACGATACTACGAATACAGGAAAATAAGCAGTTCGGAACGGTCAGTTGTATTGTCCATGGTGTGGCAACCAAGTTCACAGTCGGCTCTCTATTATTCAGTAAATTGTACCAAGTTATGTTGATTGTTTTTCCCAAGTTAAACTGGTCGTAGCTGGCCTTGAACTATTCATCTTAGTACAAATTGTTATTCTCAACCCTTGTATGGGATAACTTTGTAGAATGTTTTCAATATGTACTATTTGACAGTGTTGATTAGCATCATCAACGTGATGTAAATGTGATAATAAGGTTTTTCTTGATGAGAAATCTATCCGAATTTCAGTTATTAATGAATATTTTCTTTATAATTTTGTTATCCTACATTCAGCTTCTTTCGACAGTTTTGAAATTTAAGAAAATGATTCACACTCGTGAGCAATATATTATGACTGATTTGTTTCAAACTCTTTGATGTCTTGGGGCATTGAGTCATGTCTTTATGCTTTCATTGGGACATACGTAGGTCCATTATCTTGGTTTGTTGAAGCTATTCAGTTTTGTATTTGTGAGTTAATTGAATGATGGTATAATATGTCATTTCTAACCAAGATAATATGTCTAACCTCTCTCGGTTCATAGGTCAAAGGATTCTCCTTTCCATTCTAACACATTTGCAAGTGACATTTGTGATTTTAATCATCACATGAGTAAGACTTTAATCATGGAATGCAGCAAAAGGCATGAATGTCTGAACCCTTGCCTACATCCTAATGTCCAACCTACCCTTCCTCCCTTAGAGAGGAATGTTCAGTCTAAATATATGAGTTATTGTTTTACAACTATTTGTCTATAACATCTTTCAATTATAAAGTTTGAGTTAGAAAATGGAATGGCAAACCACTTTGCAGGCATGTTTGAGGTCCACTATCACACAAACAATTGCAAAGTATATCTTCTTTGTGTTTCACTTGCTTTCACTTTAAGTAGAGCTATAATTTGAATCAGGAGACGCTCACCAACATGGGTAAGTATTGTTCTGATTGGATGTGACACATGTGTAAGTGATTCCACTGCGTGCATGGCATGAATTCTTTTTTAACACCAATGCCGCACTCATCCTTGATGCACACTTATCTCTTGAATCTTACTTAACCATGTACCCATCTCTGTTTTGTGTCTTCAATCTCTCAAGAACTCCAACCATGTCCAATGGTTCCCAACTTCTTTACTGATTAGGTATCTATATGCGTTCCTCTTAATTCTTGCAGTCCATAAATTGAAGGTTTATTTTAGTTGGTTTATTTATGACGGATCCAGATAACATTGCAATCATTGAATAGTGAAGTACAAAGTTATTGTACTTGCATAGCTTGTAATGGAATCATTACTTTTTCTTATCTACCTTGGACCTAATTAATTTACTATGCTTATTTCTCTCTCTCACACACACACACACAAACTCTTTAGGTCATTCACAAAAAACACAAACAATACACATTCATACATACATGCACATTTGATAAGTGTTGAGTAAGCTATACAACAACATTGGTAGCAGTGTTGACAGTATCTTCGCAGAACAACCCATTTTTAATGCCGCACATTTGGTCAAACCTGAGTGATTTGTCTTTATAGTTTTTACATCGTCTTAGCATAACGCTATGAAAGTTTTTAATATTTGATTGGCAAAGAATTTCGAACCCTTTTGTAGCAAACTTTGCATTAAAAGAAGGGAAAGTCTTTCAACCTCGGTTTGCCAAGTTTTTATTATTTTTGATTGTCTAAGCTAGCATCTTGACCAACAGAGTAGCCTAGGAAGGCCTTGTTTTTAGGATGTGTGCATTCTATATTAAGATAATACTCATACACAAAAGAACATATTGTTCAAAAGAAAATTGGATTTAGATATTAGGAAGGTAGTTTGCACAAAAAAGATTCTGTATTCGACTCAATTTTGTACAATATAATTAGAATGCAATAAAATTCCTATTATCTTATACATCAAGACTACACAAGGTTATGAGGATGGAATACGCCTTCATGTCCAAGGTAAGGACTGCAACAATGCTAAACATCTCTAACAAGAGATAGAATTTTCATATGCACTCATATAAAGAAGACAACAAATTGTTAGCCTTAAGTATGTTTTACAAGTGTTAAAGAACCTATCGGTTGTTATCCTTGTCCTACTTAGATTATTAGGATAACTATTGTTTTAACAAATGAAAGAGTTTTCTTTGTATTTCTTTCATAAGCTTTTAGACCATCAGGACTTTATGGAAGTAAAGTTTTAAGAATGGTTAATTACACTCTTGATAACCATCCAAAGAGTGTAAAGGGGTTGAGGGCTTTGAATTTTTTAATTATGTGCATTTTTTGAGCTTTATCATTGAGCCCAATTAGCTAGGAATCCATTTTCTAAACCTTGGCTAAGGTATAAAAGTCATTTTTTGTAACTTTGAACCCAATTTTTAGATAATGAAAGTGAGTGTACGCTGAACCTAAGTACTATAACTTTTTGTGTTTTTTAAATTGTTGTGTCTCCCTTCTATGGTGTTGCATTGTGAATCCGAGCATACCAACTCGCTTGTAGGTGAAATCTATCTCTTTCTATATAAGTTTCTTGTGATGAAGTTGTGTTTTTAGGCATGTCCTTCTATGAGCTATTTTCACTCTCTATGCACCATACATGCATCTAAACTGACTTTTGACCGTAGGGATAGATAGAGCATGTGCTAAGAAAGCTATAGAGTGCTTCGGGGGTAGAAATTGACCTACCTCAAATAGTCTCTTTATCTTAAGCACATTTTTTCTTAAGTGTCAAAAATGACTAAGTTGAGCACATAGGGATGCTGAGAATACTCTGCACATTCTAGGTGTAGTAAGTTACAATGCATTCACAGCATCGTAGCTATACAAAATCATCAAGTGAAGCTTGCGGTAAGGAAAGTAGATTTTGATGTTTGACACACATCTGAGACCAATTTAGGCAAGAATACATTGGACTTGGGTTTTTCAAGAGATTAGCTATCTCTTGTAGCCTCCATGCACTAGTCAAGTCAGCTACATCCCACAGATTGGCATTTTATGTCTGTGTTTGTCGCTTTGCTAGCATCAATATGGTGAGGCTTGGCAGATGGCTGACAAGCACCGTTGTTGGGGACGAGGCAACCTAGACTAGATAAAATCCCAAAGCATTCACTTGAAATTCCATTACTTCCTCTAGTTTTGGCTAGAGTAGCACAATATTTTATGACTTTGTCATGGCTGAGAGTTACTTGAGAGTAGGGATACTCGGTAAGGACCTTGAGAGCTTTAGCTAGTAGAGTAGATTAGGTGAAGGATCCTTGAGACTAGCTAGTGATCAGTAAGGGTATCACCTAAGTAGAAAGTAGAGACTAAAGTTGAACTTTCCATCATTGAATCTAATGCTAAGTCATGTTCTAGTGATGAAATTAATCACACGTCTTTTCTTTGATCATATAGTGATTTCTTTTTTGACTCTATCCCAAGTGAACTACCTTCCTCATGAGAGGGGGAAAGCATGGTAGGGTGGTGTCAAGTGCAAGGTCCTTGCTATGTGCCATCTGCAAGCCACAAAGTATGTAAACACACAACCTTGCTACATGCAAGCTCAACAGATGCAGACAATGGGGGGGTCACCAACCTTACTATGGCATAGTTTAGGAGGGAGTCTCACATTGTAGTGAAAAGAGAGCTTGTCGGCTGGCTACCAAGCCTCACCATATCGATGCTAGCAAAGTGAGAACCACAAACATAAACTGTCAATCCGTGGGATGTAGCCGACCCAACTAGTGCATGGAGGCTACAAGAGATAGTTGATCTCTCCGAGAATCCAAGTCTAGTGTGTTCTTGCTTGAATCGGTCTCAGATGTGTGTCAAACATCAAAATCTACGTTCCTTATCGCAAGTTTCACCCAATGATTTTGTATAGCTACGATGCTCTAAATGCATTGAAACTTACTACCTAGAGTGTTCACATTATCCTCAACATCCCTATGTGTTCAGAAGTCATTTTTTAACACTCAAATAAAATCGTGCCTCAGATAAACACTATGGAAAATTTGGACTCTCAAAGGGGCCCTATAAGGAGGTTTGACTTTGCCTCCCTTGGCCAAAGTGGGAAACCCGGTGAAGTACATATATGCTTTGTTCAAACCCTATCAACGAGCATATGATTAGAAAGATCTTAGAAAGTAGGTTCTAAATCCCCAAACTTCAACAAATTTGGAGCTAATTTATAGAAGTTATGGCCTCCCCACGGAAGCTAAAATGTTGGGAGAGATTCCATTTATTAGACGGAGTTGTCACATCAAAAAATAGAATCTTCTAGAATATAAGAAATATGATGACATGCTATCTATCAATAAATTGATGTTGTGGACTACATTCTAAATCCAAAAGGTCCAACAAGTTTTGATTTTCATTTGTAAAAACTTTATCGTGCACCGTTTTAGACAAGAGGGAGAAATTCAAAGTCCTTATAGGGACCATTTGAGAGTCCAAAATTTTCCTAATGGAGCCTATTTTAGGTAGGTCAATTTCAACCCATAAATCACTCTATAGCTTCCTTAGGACTTGTTCTATATATCCCTATGGTCAAAAATTAGTTTAGATGCATGTATGGTGCGTAGGGAGTGAAAATAGCTCATAGACGACGGGCACGCCTAAAAACACAACTTCATCACGAGAAACTTACATAGAAAGAGAGAGCTTTCACTTGTGAGCACGTTTGTTTGCTTAGATTCACAATGCAACACCACCCAAGGGATACATGAGCAATTGAAAGAAACATATAACTCATAGTACTCAGTTGTAGCGTACACTCACTTTCATTATCCAAAACTTGGGTTCAAAGTTACAAAAATTATCTTTTATACCTTAGACAAGGTTTAGAAAATGGATTCCTAGCTAATTGGGCTCAATGACAAGGCTCAAAAATTGCACCTAATTAAAAAATTGGAAGCCTTGAGACCCTTTAAACTCTCTGATAGTAAGTGATAATACAAAGGCTTTGGAATTATATGAGATTTCTCATTATCACATAAAGTTGTGATACAATCAATGAGGATAAAAATAAGAATGATGTTCTTTTGTTAGTTGAGCAGCTAACATTCCTCCCCTCCTTGACTGTGTCATCCACAATGACAGCTACGTAGGGTGCTAAGTAGTGGTCTGTTGGCTGGTGAGTAGCTTACAAACCTTACTCGGAGGTTTGTGATAGTAGGGCCAAAAATATTGGATTTGTAAGTGAAGAAGCCCGTATGGAATGCCTCTTCAAAAAATTTCTTACAGTAGGATGGCAAGATTATTGCCCAGGCATAAAAGCAGTGGAGTGCTTCCTCTGAAGGTTGGCCTTATAGATAATAGCAAAAAAATTTGTTACCTTTGGTGGAAGGACATCCATGCTGCATGTGTTTTCTCCTTGCAATGGAGGTTTGTAAGCAGGTAAGAAGCATCTTGGAGATCTTGACCAGCATTATGTAGGCCAAATTTGTTATCCCATGGAACATTTGAATAGTCGAGGAACGGTTGTTCACCATATAGTATTTAGTGGGTGTACTAGTTGGTGGTGGTGGAAACCTAGGATAATTAAGCAAAGTTGGCCACTTCTATTGGATGATAAAGTGTTGTTTCCAACTTTGGACTCTTGGTATTGAACACTACACAGAATCCTGCTTTATAAGTGTTGGTGCATTTGTGTACAATATGAGGTACCTGGGGTGTCAGTTTAAACAGATCTCCTACCATTTTGGATGTACCATTTTATGGTTGGCTTCAATTTCTTTGAGCAATCTTTCCTTGATCTATAGCACTTTAAACTTGATGAGTGGGAAGGGGAGAGCCTGTTGGTGCCATTTTTCATTGATATTGGTCATTGTGAGAAGGTTGACATTAGTGGAATGGAGGATGCACTCTTCCCACTGCATCCCCTCTTTCCATATGTGCTCTCTTTCCTCTTCCACTTGCTTCTTGAGTGCAGTCTCTTCATCTACAATAAGGCATTTGGGCGTAGTGGAGGGTCCAACTTCATCTTGGTGAATCACTAGCTTTGGGAGATTGCCTTGTTGAGTTGCCTCTACTTCAAAATTCATAAATTGTAGGGCATCTGTATCTCCCACTATTGTCTCTATTTGTTCTTCTTTTGAAGTGGATGCATGTGAGTTAGATGCCTCTTGAGCTTTGCTAGGTTCTTCTTTTAGTTGTGCAATCTCCTTTTGATATCCTTACTCCCAATGCATAAATCCAATGGAAATTTCTCAACATTACATATGTTCCAACTTTATCTCCATCTCAAGGTCTCTAACCTTTTTCTCTAAGGCTTTGTAGGCCTCATCCGTGCCTTGTAGTGTAGCCATGGTGGGATTATCTCTGAGAGCTGATTTAGTAGTTGTGCAATCTCCTTCTGATATCCTTCCTCTTGCTGCATAAATCCAATGTAATTTCTTGAGTCTACATTTGTTCCAACTTTATCTTTATCTCAAGTTCTCTAACCTTTTTCTCTAAGGCTTTGTAGGCCTTATCCATGCCTTGTAGTGTGGCCATGGTGGGGTTATCTTTGAGCTGATTTACTAGTGTGTTCTATTCTTGGCAACAAGATTCTAATTGTGCCAGTTGAGTATTGGCAATGTTTAATTGTGCCAGTTGATTATTGGCAATGTCTAATTGTATGTATAACCTCTGAACTATTGACGTGGAGTCTTGTAACATGGTGGTTACCTCCTGAAGCTACTGCTCTTGTTGCCGGTTATTTGCTCTTAGGGCTTCCAAGTCTGCTTTGGACTTTGCAGTTAGTTTGTCCAATTGCTTGTTTTCTATTTCCATGGCTTCTCTATTGTATTCTTTATTAAAAGGTTTTCCAGGTCAAGCCTTTCATTTGAGTACTCTAGTCACTGATACAAGTTGTGAAGCAATTGATGGCAAGAATAAATCTCTTCTTTCATTCTATCCACAGCTTCATGCGCATACTGGGCATACTCATCAATGTCTTCTAATCTTTCCAATTTTTTGCTTACTTCAGGCTGATCAAATTGTGTATCTTGAGGTTCTTTTGAGAGTTCTTCATCTGGCTTGTTGGCTTGTTCTTCTGCAGGTTTCTTGAGAGGTTCTATCTATTCTTCTAGATTTTCTACATTTGAGGCACTTATGTTGTGTTAGGACTTCTCACCTAGAGGAGTTGAGTGTGGAACTTCCTCATTGTGTATTTGTTCCTGTTTAGGAGGGTTCTCTCTGGGTGGTGTTGACTCTTCTTCTTGTGTCTTTTCCTATTCTCTTTTTCTCTCCTCTCTTTGATAGAGATATTTCAATCTTGCCATAGGATCATCATGAAAATTGTACATGGGATTTTTTGTTCAAAATTTGAATTTCTTGGGTGAGGGTTTCTATTTCATTTCAAAATTGCCTTTCAGTCCTCTTTTGAGCTCAAATATGGTAGCTTCTCTCTGTACCCATACCGCTTCCTGAATAGGCTCCTCCGTTGGTGATGTAGGTCATGGCCTCTTCTTGGGTTCCTCTCATCCATTTTAGCTTTCTCTTTGCCCCTTCATTTTGTTTCTAGAGGAGTTTACTCTTTCTCTTCATCTTTGTTGTCTCTTTCCATTTCCTTTGTTGTGGCAACAACTATTGTGGTTGCCTCTTCTTTCAATACATTGACAAGTCTTGTCCGCAACCTTGTGGCTACTGGTGGTGTTCTTGTTTGTACTTCTTCTTCTTCTTCTCTTTTGATCGCTAGCCATAGATTTTGTTATAGGGCTGGTGGTAGATGTTTTGCCTCACCAATAGCATGATATACCATCCTTGTATGTACTTTTAGAGCCCCTAAAACGGTGATGTTCCCTAGCTTCTTCACATGTGTGAGGGTGGTATGAATCTAATGGGAATGGTTTACTTTAGTGTCTCCTCCTCTCTTGGGCGCTTGGGTGAAAGTAGAATATGTTTCATGGTTTGGAACTATGTATCTTGGTGGCCTCTTTGCAGTGAAGTGGAAGTGCTGATGGTAGAGTCAATGAGCTTTCTCTATCTCCTTTTGTTTGAGATCCAAGAAGGATGTGAATCTGCTAGTGAATATGCCAGTGGTGGGAAATTGGCAGTCTCTCAGCAACTTTCCCTCCTTGCCAAATCTAAAAGCATCTTCTGTTTGATCTTTTGTGATGTTGACCTCAATCAAGGTGTCATTAAGTTTGAGATGGTAGCCCGACCTTCTTCATTGACGTTGTGTAGCAGTTCATAGGCTCTCTTCTAATCCACACCACATGGTTGTTGAGATGTCGAGCTCTACACCTTGAGCTGGCATCCACTACGGGTCTTGGCCGCTTACGGCATTTACTCACTGGCGCGTTAGGTGACCGACACGGAGGATCTCTGCCAGTGATTCTACAGCTGGACTACACTTATAGTGCCAGCCTAGTACGCTTCTAGCGAGTTCACACTTAGTGACCGCATGTACATATGTGCTACTTTTCAGCTTTAGCACTTAGTCATTTTGTACTCTCTTTTCTGTAAAGAAGAAGAAGAATCTTTCCATCTCTGTGTGCTTTGTTCTTGTCTTGTGTAGCTCTCTTGCATCCTCATTCTTTACATGGTATCAGAGCCTGGTGCAGGCAAGAGAGGCTAAGAGAGCAAGAGCATCACAATCCCTTCGTTCGCAATCCACGACAAGTTTCTGAATAGGTCTCCAAAGTGCAGTATACAGAGATTTATTGTGCAAGTACAGTGGTTGTGAAACGCTTGATTGTGGACACTCGTTGAGTGTAGAAAGCGTTACATGAACCACAATAGCAGGTTCAACAGATTTGCAGGTTTTTGCAGATTGCAGCTATTTTGTCTTAGTGCTTCAAGATGTCTGACGGTTTCAGTCAGATTGTTACTGAGAAGCTTGAGAAAAATAACTACCCTGCATGGAAGTTCAGAATAACAAATTTCCTAAAAGGAAAAGGTTATTGGGACTATGTAGAAGGAGACAATGAAAAGGAACCAGAGATTCCCGAGGCAAATGCTACAGCAGAACAAAGGAAATCTTTGAGGGACTGGCAACAAGGCCAGAGCAAAGTGATGTATTGGTTGTCTATGAGCATCACAGATGGCATGATGGGCTATCTACAGGATGCTGAAACCCCCGCCATTGCATGGAGAAACTTAGGCAGAGTGTTCGAGGTGAACACCAAGGCCAGGAAGCTTCAACTAAAGTCGGAGCTAAATCAGGTTAAGAGGAACAACCTCTCAATCAATGATTATGCCTTGAAGATCAAGAGTATCATTGAGGCTCTTGGATCTATTAAAGTCTCAGTGGAAGACGATGACATTGTCCGTGCATGCTTGGATGGTCTAGGAGATGAGTATGTACATTTTAGGTCTTCCATGAATACAAGAGACGACATCCCCGTGTTCCAAGATTTGATTTCTATGCTTATTCTTGAGGAGAAGAACCTTGACACATCTTCTTCTCATGGCAGAAACAATTCTGAACAGGCCTTCTATTCTAACTCCAACAGAGGTAGAGGTAGAGGTCGTGGTCGAGGCCCAAGGAGTTGCAGGGGCCAATTTCTGGAAGGTCAATCAAATCAAAACAATACAAGTGGCAGGGGAAACCAGTCTCAAGGCAGGGGGAGTCAAAGAGGTCGTGGTGCAGGATCAAGCAGGCAGCAACATACTCCAGATAGTAGAGAATGTTGGACTTGTGGTGAAAGAGGTCACATGTCACGTGACTGTCCAAAGGGAAAATCAAGTAGAAAGAGAGAATAGGGCAACTATGCATCTACTAGCAGAGATGCAGATGACAGCAAAAACGAGCGCATGTTTGTTATGCAGCATGTAATGAATACAATGACTACAGAGAATTCCACCCAAGATGATGTTTGGTATGTGGATTCAGGTGCCTCTAATCACATGACGTCTCGTGGAGAGTGGTTTAGAGATATGCGCAAACCAGATGTGTCAGGCTATGTGCAGGCAGGAGATGACACAGCTCACCCCATTGCTCATGTAGGGGACATACCTCTAAATACGAAGAGTGGGAAATCAAAGTACTTAGCAGATGTACTTCATGTCCCAAACATTACAAAGAATCTTGTTTCTGTTGGACAAATGGTTGAGCAGGGTTTGCAGGTTCGCTTCAATCCAAATGGCTGTTATGTAGAAGATTTCTAGAATGGCTGTAAGCTCATCACAGAGGGAAAATGTGTGGGCAGAATGTTTACGCTGAATGTAGACATGCCTGAGGTAAAAGCTGCATTATTTGCACAGGGCACAAGTGTTGTGGCTGATGTTGACATTTGGCACAAACGCATTGGCCATGTCAATGAGCAGAGATTGCGCAGCATGCAATCAAAACAGATTGTAAAAGGTTTGCCCAAATTCAAGGTCGATGGTATGCATAAAGTGTGTGCAGCATGCCAGTTTGGAAAACAGTCAAAGGGTTCATTTCCACATGAGCGCAATGTATGTAAAAGGCCACTTGAGGTGGTGCACACAGATGTTTGGGGTCCAACCGATACTGCAAGTATACATGGTTGCAGGTATTATGTCTCTTTCATTGATGACCATACAAGGAAAGTATGGGTCTACTTCATGCGTAACAAAAGTGAAGTGTTTGGTCACTTTCAAGACTTCAAAGTCATGATTGAGAAGGAGACAGATATGCAAATCAAGACATTGAGGTCAGATGGAGGGGGAGAGTACTTCTCCAATGATTTTTCAGATTTTTTGCGAATGCATGGTATACACAGGCAGTTTACATGCATATATACTCCACAGCAGAATGGGGTCGTAGAAAGGAAAAACAGGCACATTGCAGAGGTTGCACATGCATTGATGAATGAGAAGAACATGCCTCATCATTTCTGGGCTGAAGCTGTAAATACAGCTGTGTACATTATGAACAGGACACCTACAGCTGCGGTGCATGATGTAACACCTGAGGAAAAGTTTACAGGTACAAAGCCTGATTTGGCACACTTGAAAGTGTTTGGCTGCATAGCTTACGTGCATGTACCAGATGAGTTGCGTAGGAAATTGGATCCTAAAGCAGAGAAATGTATTCTTGTGGGATATTCCCTTGAACAAAAGGGGTACAGGTACTACAATCCTACTACACGAGAATTACGAGTGAGCAGAGATGTAGTCTTTGATGAGATGAGCAGCTGGTACAGTAATGCACATGGCACTATTGGGGCTGATGTAAAAGATGATGTGTTTGTACAAAATGTGAGGCCACAGTCACAGGTTTTGAGTGGACCACAAGAGTCCTCTTCTCGTGGCTCTGTTGAGAAACCATGGAATGGTAGACTACGTACGCAGGTTACTCCACCAACAGGTACAGGGAATGTATCACGAAAAGGAAAGGAAAAGGTTGATGAACCTCCCTTTATGGTTGATGCATCATCAGGTTTTTCACATGTAGACATGGATTCAGATGGTTCTGAACAAAGTCTTGATGAGGAATTTGGAATTCCGGCTGTCAGGACACCTGGTGTAACGAAAGTACAAGAAGATGCTAGAGGGCAAAGGAGTGACCAAGGACCGCGCAGATCTAATAGAGTCAGAAATCCAGTTCAGAAATTGACTTATGATGGGTATCTAGCGCATCACCAAGCCTACATGGCTAAGGTGATACAGGATGTGGAGCCCACATGTTTTGAGGATGCAGTTGGAAATGTGCATTGGGATGATGCAATGAATGAAGAGATGGCTGCATTGGAAGCAAATGACACATGGGAGTTGGTGCCATTGCCAAGTGGCAAGAAAGCTATTGGCTGTAAATGGGTGTATAAAACCAAGCATAAGGCTGATGGTAACATTGAGCATCACAAGGCAAGGCTGGTCGCAAAGGGTTATTCACAGACGTATGGCATAGACTATGAGGAGACCTTTGCTCCCGTGGCAAAGATGACGACTGTGAGAGCTGTCATAGCAGTGGCTGCATCTAGAGGATGGATTATGCATCAAATGGATGTAAAGAATGCCTTCTTGAATGGTGAGTTGCAAGAGGAAGTGTATGTGGATCAGCCACCTGGTTATGTTGATCTAGGTTACCTAGATTATGTATGCAGACTTCTCAAAGCTTTGTATGGTTTGAAGCAGGGCTCTAGAGCATGGTATGACAGGATTGCCAAGTATCTTGTCAGTATTGGTTTTAGGAGAGCTCATGCTGATCATTCACTCTATGTACGTGAGAGTGATGTGGGGATTGTGGTCATTACCATATATGTAGATGACCTTATTATTGTTGGTGACAATGCTATGGAGATTGACCATGTGAAGGGTCTTCTCAAACAGGAGTTTGAAATGAAAGATTTGGGCGAGTTGCGCTACTTTCTTGGCATTGAGGTGATCAGGACTCCAGAGGGTGTATGGCTGTCACAGAGACAATATGCTTTGGACATGTTGTCAAAGTATGGTATGGATGATTGTAAGCCAATTTCCATTCCCTTGGATGTGAATGCAAAGCTGAGTGCAGAGAAGGGTGATGTTGTTGAGGATGTCAATATGTACAGGAAGATGGTGGGTAGTCTAATCTACTTGACTATCAAAAGGCCAGACTTGAGCTACACAGTAGGCTTGGAGAGTCAGTTCATGCAGCTTCCGAGGAAGCCACATTTGGATGGAGTACGACGCACACTTAGGTACGTGCAAGGGACTCTTGACTATGCATTGTTCTATGCAGCAGATGCACCATTATCATTGTATGGGTATATAGATGCAGATTGGGCAGGTAGCATTGTTGATAGGAGATCTACGAGTGGCTTCATGTTCTCTTTTGGGAGTGCTGCTGTTACTTGGAGTAGCAAAAAGCAGCCTACGGTTGCTTTATCGAGCACAGAGGCCGAGTACAGAGGTGCAGCAGTTGCGGAGTGCGAGGTAGCTTGGCTACGCACATTACTTGAGGACTTGGGAGTGCAGGTGGACCAGCAGATTGTCATTCATTGTGACAACCTCAGCAGCATGCAGTTGGCTAGGAACCCAGTGTTCCATGCTAGGACCAAACACATAGAGGTCCATTACCACTACGTTCGAGAGCGAGTGTTGGCGGGCGACATCGACTTGGTCTACGTCAGCACAAAGGAGCAGATAGCGGATATCTTTACCAAGGCCCTAGGAGCTGAGAAGCTTCGACGTTTCCGGACTATGCTTGGACTCTGCGACATGCAGAGCTCGAGGGGGAGTGTTGAGATGTCGAGCTCTACACCTTGAGCTGGCATCCACTACGGGTCTTGGCCGCTTACGGCATTTACTCACTGGTGCGTTAGGTGACCGACACGGAGGATCTCTGCCAGTGATTCTACAGCTGGACTACACTTATAGTGCCAGCCTAGTACGCTTCTAGTGAGTTCACACTTAGTGACCGCATGTACATATGTGCTACTTTTCAGCTTTAGCACTTAGTCATTTTGTACTCTCTTTTCTGTAAGGAAGAAGAAGAAGCTTTCCATCTCTGTGTGCTTTGTTCTTGTCTTGTGTAGCTCTCTTGCATCCTCATTCTTTACAATGGTTCTAGTTCACTGTAATCTTTCAGGCCGATTTTTCTCCATAGTGGCCTAACCGCATCTTCCTTTGCCAGAGATCATGAGCTTCCTTGAGTAGCATTTGCACTTCTACTAAGGATCCTTGTGCACTATTGAATGTGCCATGGTATACCATGACATGTTGGGTCTCTAGTTGCTCTTTTTCCAGCCATGTAACATTGGCCTCTTTCAGAGATTCCTCCTCTATCTGATATGGGGAAAGCTCTACCAATTTTCTTTCATCATCTTCTTCTTTGGAGCTCCCAAAGTTGATGAGAGAGAACGTGAAAAAAAATCATCAAATTGGTTGACAAACCAGTTTAAGCAATTCCCAACAAGTAGAAAAGCTAACAAAGTAAATAAGGAGCTCTAAAACTACAATTTTTGGCAAACTCTATCTTAGGCACGGCTTTGATTCAGGCGTGTGTGTGTCTTTGTGCTCATGCAAATTGGTACCATAGTGGATGCACATGTTGTGTATGTGTTGTAGGTGACATGCATGAAATGTGATTGCTTTTTGACACCTATGGTGAGAGGTATGGGCAATTTTTTGTCCGCTTTTTCCACTTTCAGAGCTTGTTGTGATTGATGGATTTGTGCTTAGCCAAACTTGATGAAAATTGTCATGGTGCTTTAGATGATCCATATAAACATTTCTGCGTTGAATTTTGATGAGTCAGAACCCTCTGGTCACACTTCTATCTTAGGCGTGCCTAAGATAGATTTGTCTTGTTTTGAGTTATTTTGGGCTCCTATCAACTTGATTGGCTTTGTAGAGTGCAGACTTGGTGTTTGAGGAAGTTTGGACTCAATTGACAAGCTAAAATTCAATTATGTCCACTTTTACTGTCTTTTGGGTGGTAAAGTGCAATATAAGGTAATGCAAGCATGAGAAATGTGTACCAAGGTGATGTAGGCTATGTGTCAAGTAAGGGGATCATGATCGTGTGAAAAAAAGTGCAAAAAGTGCATGAAACATGGCATATCATCTTCGATGCGCCTAAGATAAAAATCGCATTTTATTTCCATTTATGCCCCTAACTTGTCCTATCTAGCTTCTACTACGCTAGTTATGGTGGGTGATGGCCTTGATTGTGTATCTTGCCCCTGGTGTTGACCCCAATGAAGTTGATGGTCCTCTTTTGAGCCAAACTTGATTTGGAATCACTAGTTATTAGTTGTGTGCCCACTGAAGGTTAGTAAGGGTCAAGTGTAATGTGTAGAGTGCCCCCCTTGAATTTTAGGACAAAGCGGATCAATATTTTGCACTTACGTGCAAAATGTATCTTTTCGATGGATATATGGTCATTTTGCCCTATCTTGATGAGCTGGAATCTAATGCACCCCCAATTCTCCACAGTTCCCCAACATGATGGCATCTACACATGGGTCAAATTTGGTCCATGATTGAGATCTTTATCTTCGGCGCGCCGAAGATACTAGGTCAACTTTTTTGGAATATTTTTCACTTTGAAGCCTATTAAGGTGTTCCCTCACTTGAGATGAGCCTATGGTTCAATTTTGGTATGATTTGGATGTCTGGCGTGGCTGATGTACTCGTCTTTGTTCCTGAAAGTTCCCAGATTGCCTTGTGTTGTCATGCTCCCTATAGCCCTTGTGGTCGACAAAGTGATAATCAAAATGCTTCTTCGTATGGTTAGGAACTTACCCCTCATGTCTAGAGCAAGTAAGAACCAATAGACAGTTCGTAGAAGCGCATAGAAGGTTGTCAAAATCCACTAGCTAGAGCTCTCTCTCAAAGGACTAGAATGCAAATAAGAGTAAGAATGGCCTAAAGGACTATACATACCTAGACTTTCCTTACACCCCCATCCTATACCTACCTAATGAGATTTGTAGGCTTCACAATATACTTTCGGATCAAAAATTTCTAAAAACGACGTCCAAGGACCTTTCTGTCGCAAATTAGTCCCAGATGGTTAGTGAATCGGAGTGGCCACCGAGCTATTTGATCGATATTGCCCCAACATAAAATTTGGCCTTTCCATTGAGCTTCAAGATTGGGCATTTGAAGTCAAGATCCAAATATGACATCCTTGTGGATTTATTTATTTATGTTGGCTTTTATTAGCTTTTATTAACCAAAATTGAAGGAAATTAACCAAACCACTCAAAAAATGTCCATTCCACACTTCAAAATACTAAAACACTTCTAATCTTATCATCTAGCCATATTTTTGTTAATTGCTCCATTTTGATAATGTTTTTGGCCTGAAAACACAAAACATGAGTAAGCTTTTTTGACATACAATATATACACACACCTAGGGGTTATCATATTATGTTCCCCCATTCTCCTGGTTATTAGGAGATTTTCCACAAAATAAAATGCTTACACACAATTACTTCAAAACATTGCCCTTTTCTCTTCCTAATTCATACACTTGGGTCCACATTCAAAATGTCTCCCCCCCTCCTACGACAAAGTATCATCTGGGTTGTGCAGTGCATGGGCTAGAAAATTGTATCTATGCATGGCCATGATTGGACCTATTATGCTATTGATGTCAATGCATGTAAACACACTATGTGGTGCAAGAGGTGGGTCTTGAGTAGTGCACTCAAGGTGTCCAATGACAAGGTATCTTGTGTTGTAACTCTTTTGAAGAGTAAATATTATAGAAATTGAGCTCGTTCTTTTATTGTGTGATATCCTCTATCCACAGCATTATGATTAAAATCCGTGGTCACCATTGTGGATGATGGTTTAATTTTTGGTACACATTTGCACCCTGGATTGTTGTGGGCTTTGCCTTGTCAACTATTTTACAAAATTCTCTAGTCTTGCTTTTTGTTTTTCTCTTTGGCTTCCAAACCCATTTTGTCATTTGTAACATTGGATTTTTTCGTTGATGATGTAGGTAGGATGGTTTCACTGTAGGCTTGTTGTCTGTTTTGCAGCAACCTCTTCGGCACCCAAATGTGATGAGGGTTGTTCATGAGATAAGTTTAAGGTATCCAAATTTTCGTAGTTCCTTGCATGGTATGATTGTAAGAAGATATCTTTGGTGAAGCAACAGCTGTGATTGTATCTGATGACTCCGATTGTGTCGACTAGAAATCATTAAAAGCTTCTTTCCACTCTTCCTTGTTGTATGCAAATGGTACCTTTACCTGTCCTCCTTTAAGTGTACACTCCAAAATTTTGACATCCCAATCTTGGATTGCTTTATACGTTTGCATCCATGGAACTCCCAAGATTAAGTCTTCATTCATATGTTCATCTGCTTTGCATATGATGGTATGCGGGCAAGAGAATCCATAAACCATGATATTCAAGATGATTTTCCCTAAAGTTTGAGTCATGACTTTTTTGTTGCATCCTTTGGCTTGATAATACTCAAGTGGTTGAGTAGCTGCTTTTCGATAAGTAGAATAGCTGACCACATTGCCTCTTGCAGTTGTATCTAGTAAGGCTTTGATCATGTAATTCTCTTTCAGATTCATTGTGATTCGCATATCAAGACCATCTAGCCATTCATCACAAATTGCAACCTCATCATCTTCTAGGAGCTGAATCTAGAGGGTATTGAGGGGTAGAGCTTGAGCAATTGGTTTCCATGCTGCTTTCTGCTTCAAAACTCAAATGCGTTCTTCCTCCTGAGATTCCTCAATCACTTGCTATCATTTAAGCTTTTTTTCCTTCTCTTCATGCATTCTTTGCAAAAGGTCATTAGTCAAGGGAAGATGGTATTTGCATAGTCGACATCCACTAATCCAATTTTTCATGATTTCTCAATCTAAGGTAGCTAGTTTGACGGCACCACTCGGTGAAACATCTTCAATGACAAAAGGACTATGTCCTTTTTCTTGAACTTGGATATATGTTGTTTTAAGGAGTATACTAGAACCAAATCCCTTGGTTTGAAGATTTTTGTTAGCAAGTGTGAGTCAAAAAACTTTTTTTCTTGTTTTTGTGTATATATATGGGCAATGGCCGCTAGTCGTTGTTCATCCAGTCGTTCTAAGTCTTCCATTTTTTCTAAAAACTCATGCCTCTTCCATAAGAGTGGGTAATAAGAATTTTATTGGCAGTATTGCATCTAATCCATAGACCAAATTAAAAGGAGTTGTGTGCAAAGTTGTTTTGAATGAAACTTGACACATCCACAAGGCCCAATGAAGATGCATCTCCCAGTTTGTTCTGTCTGAACTAACAACTTTAGTTAGTACAGAGCTTAGGATTTTGTTTGTATGTTTGGCTTGATTGTTTTCTTTAGGATGATAAGGTGCAGATTTATTATGGATTACTATGAACTTGTTTAATAAGTGTTAGAAAATGTGATCCACGATCACTTACAAGCTCAATAGGAAGTTTGTACCTTGTGAATATGCATTCGTACAAGAATGCAATTTCCGTTCTAGCATCAATTTTTTGGGTGGTTCTTGCCTCGGTCCATTTGGTTAAGTAATTTGTGGCCACAATAATATATTGCACATAAGTTTTATATGCTCGTGGTTGTATCGGGCCCACAAATTCTATACCCCACTTAGCAAATGCATGTGCTCCCATTATAGGTCGTAGTGGCATACTATCAATTCGTGTCGGCATCTTTGCTCATTGACATGAATTGCATTTTTAATAAATTCTTTGGCATCATCAAATAAGGTTGGCCACCAAATGCCTGCCATCAATATAGGCTTGGCTATGGTTTCATGAGATAAGTGACCCCTTGCTAGTCTAGTGTACGCTTGCTCCAAGATAGGAAGATACTCCTCTTTATTGGTGTATAGTCTAAGTTGTTGGTATTTTCCCACATTTTGATAGAGTTAGTTCCCAATCATTGCATAGTTGGTTGTTATACCATCACGCATCTACTACGCTATGGTGTCACTAAAACCTAAAATAATGTGGCATGGGATATGGCGGCTCTTCCTTTACATTGAGAGAAATAGTTCATATAATCATGAATGTCTCTCTTCATGGCAAGCCAATAAACTCCCAACTAGGTCAATCATCGTAAGGTTTGATCTCATGCAAAATGTAGATTTACTACCGTGGTATGAGCTTTACTCAAGTAGGCTTATTTCTCCTCAGGATTAATGCACAAAAGCAGGATCTCATACTTGATTTTGTGATACAACCTTCCAGCCAGTGATGGTCGGAAATGACATGACATATGGGGTGGCCTCTACACCACACATAGCCTGAACATCCCCAAGCATCATCTCGAGGTAGGAGTGATCCTATGGGTAGGAAGGGGCACCACCTAGCATAAATGCGGCTAGGACGCAAACATACATGACCTAGAGTAGCAAACGTGAACTGCTCTCTAGGTAGTCAGCACGAAATGGTGGTGTAACAACCGTTCATATGTAGAGAAATTCCTAATCACAAAACATTAGTATGTGCACAAGAGAGATATGTGAAAAGCTCTGAACAGGGCACACTGACTAGCGAAAGAGATTGCACGTGATGGAGCACGAGTACGGTGATATACAAGAGATGAATCATCCCATAACCATGGAAATTTAGAATAGAGGATGGACCCCAAAGATCAAGACACAATTACACCCCTTTATTGGTGATGAAGATAGTTAAAAGTGGTGGTCTTGAGGACTACAAACCTGTCTCTTGGCATTTGGGATGGAACATGAGATACAAGCGCCATATGGTGCACGACGATGTTGGAGTTAGCGGGAGGGTTAGTTGAGGGAGAACAGCAAGATGATGCAGCCATCGACGACCTCAATCACCAACATTGAGAGCGGGCCAAGGTGGCCTGGCGTTGATACCTTCAATCCAAGCATGCTCATGTTGCTTGGTGGGAGAGTAGCGCCTACTTCACGTGCATAGAGTGGTTGTGATTAGTAACTCAACGAGGTGTGGTGAATCATGGGGAGAATGGTGATGTTGCCAATGCTAAGTTCCCAAAGCTTGCAACCAAACATGATGCCATTCGCTCTCAAGCATGGGTGCACTATGTGCTTAGTAGTGCTTATTTACAATATAGTGTGCATGGAGCTAGTATGCCCCTCCTTCACTTGAATGTTCTCTCTTGGGTGTCTCCTCTCCCCTATAAATTGTGTATTTGTGCTAAGCGGAGGCCTCTTTATATAGGCTTGAGAGGTGGTCCTTACCCATTGGTCATTGCAAATATCCTTTGGTCGTTGTAGAAGGCAAAGATGCCTCTCTAGTAAGAGAAATAGAGAGAGAGAAGGTAGAGATAGAGAGAGAAAGAGTGGGGTTGGGGAGAGTTTTTTTACAATCCACTAGCTATGGCTAGATTATTAGGGAAGAGTGGGGTCTTAGGGTATTTACACGGGTTTTGTCGATGGTTCAGGTGGTCGGTGTGAGGTTTTAGTGCTGTTGGAGTCGGTTTTTGTCGTGAGAAGCCGAGATGTTTGAGTTACCCCCTTTTAGTGCTGGCCGGGGGGTGCCTTTGGCGCCCTTCCTTGTTTCGGTGTCAACGATGCGTGCTTTGGCCGCCTCCATTGTTGATGGTGTCGTAGTCGTAGGATCCTCTGTTTTTTTGTACTTTTTTATGTGTGGTGCGTGCATATATGCGTGTGTGTGTGTGTGTGTGTATGTATGGGTGATCGTGTTGTGTGTGTAGATGTATATGTGTGTGCGTATGCGTGCATGGGAACAAGGGGCGGGGGGGGGCGGGGATGGGTATTAATATATATATATATTTAATTTTTTTTTATTTTTTATTTTTTATTTTTTTTTTAATCTTGATTTTTGAAAATGGTGACGTAGAGGCGGGAAGGTGAATGGGGTGAGAGAGGGAGGGTGTGTGTGCTAGGGTGTGTGTGTGTGTGTGTGTGTGTGAGCGGGTGTGTGTATGTGTGTGTACTGGCGCTGCACCGGCCGGGTGAGAGAGAGAGAGCACGACATGGTATGGCGGCTACGCATGGCCTGCTGTGCACGAACGCGAGGGAGAGAGATGTGGAGTGAGGGGGTGAGAGGGGGGGGGGGGGGGGGGGTTGCGGGGGTGTGTGTGTGGTGTCTATGTTCACAGCACCCGCGAGGGCTGGGGTTAGGGTGCGAGCGTGAGGGGGAAGAGGCGGGGCCTCCTGCTACCGAAAATCAAGGGGGGGAGCATAGACAACGGGAGAGGGGAAGTAAGAGAGAGAGAGAGAGAGAGAGAGAGAGAGAGAGAGAGAGAGAGAGAGAGAGAGAGAGAGAGAGAGAGAGAGAGAGAGTTTTAAAGGTCTACGGGACCGCTCCTAAGAGAGGGTGAGAGAGAGCTAGAGCTAAGGCTAGGTGAAGATGGGGGGGGGGGGGGGAAGAGATGGTCCGCCAGGGTTGGGGAAGAAACAGAGAGGGGGGGGGCGGGGGGGGTATAAGGCCGAGGGGAATGTGGACAAAAGAGGGAGAGGAATATATTAGGGCAGCCTGTCGGGGTTAGGGTGTGGAAGAGCAAAGGGAGAGAGGGAGGGTGAGGTGAGGTGAAACCTAGGGTATGGATGAGCTAGGTCCGTGAGGTGGACCCGGGCATTGCCAAACTTTCGACAGTGTTGCCAAAGCTCCGGCAGAGGAAAAATAATTTTTTTTCTTTTTTTTTCTTGTTTTCTGAAAATCGGCTATCATTAGCCCTCCCCTTTTGGCTAGAGGCATTTATGTCTCTAGCTCATCTATTTGATCATTGTCGTCGGAGGTGGCGGTTGATGGTGTATCCTCATCTGGAATGTCGATAGGTAGAGCCTGGTTAATAAGAAAATAAAGTTTGAGCCGCCAACCATTTACCCTGGTTTTATAAGGTTTTCCATCAGCTTCCATAAGCTGGTAGCTTCCATTGGCATACTTTTTCTTGATGATGAAAGGGCTTTCCCATCGGAGTAGGAGTTTCTTATCCTTGCGCATGTCGAAGCGATTGTCGTAGTGGAGCACCAACATTCCTTTCTTCAATTCTTTTTGCCAAAGATGTTGTTAAAGCTAAGTTGTTTGTGCTCTGCTTGTGTCGCATAATAATTTATTGCTTCGCTTCTGTCCAGCTGTAGTCTCTCCAAGTCGATGATGTGATCTCTCAAATGCATGTTGGGCCGTTGAAGTTGGCTTGCCATTACTCTGAGACTTTGTAGTTGCACTTCAATGGGCAAGATTGCTTTCTTAACAAATACCAGATGATACGGTGTGAATCCCAAGGATGTATGGAATGAGGTTCTGTAGGCCCACAAAGCTGGTAGTAGGTACTTATCCCAGTCTCCAGGATGATTGTTTGCCTGCTTGGTAATAATTTTAGAAACCATTCCATTCATCTTTTCAACTAGGCCATTACATTGAGGGTAATATGGTGAAGAGTGCCTCCTTTGTTACCATATACATGTGGTAGTGATGTGTGTGAACACATTAGGACCGCCGAGGCATTTTTTCCCTCTTTACGAGGTTTTTTCTCCCGTGCATTGTATATACGCCCATCACTCTAGGGCTATCTATCTTTCCATTGCACACTAAGTAACACACTCTCTATTGTGTGCCTTGATCTTCCTTCGTCTTCTCCAAGTTGTGTGTGTCTCTCTGCAACCCTAATTCCAACAATTGGTATCAGAGCAGGTCACGTCCTCCCGGGCTTAGTCGCCAGCTGCTCCAGCACACGCCTGCTCACTTTCTCCGATTTCAGTGAGCTTTGGCGAGCATTCCTAGGTTGACAAATCTTTTGGGAAAGCTCACAGAGCTTGGTCTACTCAGAATTTTGATTTGGGCTCATTTTGGCCTCCGTTTCCACTACAGGCAGTACTGCACAGGCTATTTTGTCATTTTGTGCAGAATTTCTGTTAGTGTTGTTTTCTACATAACAAGTGCCTTATAGTCTTCTACGGTTTGTGATATATAGCACAAGTTGTTCCCGTTCCGTTTCTCCTATTTTCGGGCAGTTTTCACATCAGGTGCAGCATTTACCATGGCTGACAACAACAACACAGATGTGTTCAAGATGTTTGCTGCTAAGGACAGGTTGGATGGGGACAACTACCCTATGTGGGCTTATATGATGCAGCATGTTCTTGTGTCAAAGGGTGTCTGGAACATTGTGCAGGGCATTGATGTACGTCCTGGTTCTGAGGATGTAGGCGATGTTGAGGATGTTGCAAGTCTTGCTGCAAGGATTGCAGCTGTTAGAGTTGTTTTTCATATGGCAGAACAAGCTCGTTGGGATGTTAAGGATGCGCAGGCTCATGCATTGATTGCGTTGTCTGTGAAGCGCACCATTGTTCCTCACATCCGTTCAGCAAAATCTGCAAAACAGGCTTGAGATATTCTAGTAGGTCTTTATGCAAGCCTCAATGAGGCTAAAATTGCTTTGCTGCATAAAGAGCTAGAGTCGAAGATTATGCATGAGGAAGATGATATGGACACTTTCCTTGCTAGTGTCAAGGATATCAATGAGCAACTTATTTCTGCAAGTGAAGTTATTTCAGACAGTTTCCTTGTTGTTGACAGATCAACCTTTCAACAACACTTCCACAAAGATTCCATGAAGATTCCTCAAAGATTCTCTAAAGATTCCATATGAAGATACTGATGAAGTGATGAAGATGAAGATGGATGCTGTAATGTGAAGATACAAGCTCATGGACATCATTGAATATCCCGTTATTATCATTTTGAGCCATTACGGCCACTTTTGTAATGTTTACGGGGACTTCATATTTTAAGTCGGCAATTGTATTTGGGCCACAGATGCTTGTTGGATGAGCAAAGCCAACTCACGGTGTTGTAATTAAGCTCTATAGAATCCTAGGGACAAATAAGGTCATTTTGGTCGGACATTAGGTTTTCTAAGGCTTAGTATATAAGCCAAAACCTAAAGCTTTGTAAAAAGACTTCTAATAATCTGATTTACTGTCTGTGAGTGAGCGTACTGTGTACGAGAGAGAGTGAGAGCTTCTTCTTGATGCTACGCGCGTACCAGTGGTTGAAATTGAGTTCAGAGAAGTGCAGCGTGTTGCCCCCGACGAGAGCTACGCGCCAATACCTACATTGCGCACGTACGGTCCGGTTTTGCGAGCTCCATCTACGAGCTTCATCTGGTGCTTCGGTGAGCATACGTTGTCTGTTTCTGCATTTCACATATCCACGCGTTTGCATTAAGAGCTACACATTAGGCACTTTAGTTTTCAAAAACGACGACCTACAAATTTCGGCCAGAAATCCTACGCGATTTTGCACCGGGTATTTTCGATTGAGATTTTGGTTCATGGACCTTAGGGAGAGCGACCTATTGGTGTTTGTAGGGTCTCCTTCGAGTTCTGTGGGGTTTCGAGACTGTTTGATGGGTGTTTGGCTCTTGTAAGCGTTGTAGGAAATCTCTTCTTAAGCACTCTTGAAGGCTGTAGCTTAGACATTAGGTAGATGTCTTTGTAGGAAGTAGTCATTAGTCGATCGAGTAGAGGTTGACACCCTTTGCTTGCTTCCACGCGCCTGCGGGTCGAGCTTCGTCCTCAATTGACATTATATGTTAGGTGAGTTCTCGCTATGCTGACGTCCGTCACGGCGTATCTGTCCAACATTGGCGCCGTTGCCGGGGACGAGGGCCCTAAGTAGGTGACTGAGACTAGTCCTTGAGGATAGAGGTCCCTCTGGCTTGCCAGAGTACTATTTTACATTTAGATAGGATCAGAGGGTGGTGGACTCTCTAGGTCTTAGGAGGAGTCTAGGGAGCGTGTGTCTAGCCTAGATCTTCCGTCTTAGGGAGTATTAGGTAGTAGTAGGTTGTGGTGTAGAGAGTAGGAGTAGGAGTTGGAGTGGTAGATGTGGTGGTAGGTCGACTTGAGAGTCCGTGTGAGGCCAGGAAGCAACCAAGACATCAAAATCACCATCTCACATGATGAGTAGGAGTAGGGTAAGTAGGATATCTTAATTGTTGATCTAAAGTATTTTATGCATGTCTTACTTGCTGTTAGACTCATCAGAGAAGTGGAAAATGCTAAGTAGGAAAGATGGTAAATTGTGTTTGGAAGCTGATTTGAAGTCCAAAAGTTTCTGTGATTATTGCTGAGAGCTCTACAGAGCATAGGGAGTACTACTACCAAAAAAAAAATTCATTTTAAGACAGTAAACATCCTACGTGTAGGATGTCTCCAGGGAACTTTTGGCAAGGAATTTGGGGAAATTGAGGTTACCAGTGGGTTCAGAGGGTAGGTTTTACCCTAGTAACATATTGACTTGAGTGTTTTTCCCTATTGACCAAAAGCCAAAAGGCGGAGTCAGAAAATGTAAAATTTCAGAAAAGGCTTAAATTGCTTGATTTTTGCATTTTTTTGCAAATGTGAAGCATACTTGCACTTGTTGAGAGCATAAGGAAGCATTAGAGACACTTCAGTCTGAAAAAATAAGCAGTAGACATCCTACGCGTAGGATGTCTTCAGAATGATCTGGGCACTTTCTGGAAAAACTGAGGTTACCAGTGTGTTTAGAAGGTAGGTTCTACCCTATTTTCACCTGGAAAGTGGAAATTTGACCAAATTTTGACATATTAAAGCCAAAAGACGAGAATTACCAGACATCCTACCCAAATGTCCAAGGCCTAATTTTGAGACCAAACCATAGGATGACTCCATAGGCATGTTCTAAATGTTGTATTCAGTGCATGTGATAAATTTCATCTCATTTGGGTGAGTGAAAGTGAAGATTGAATAGACTTTAGCGTTTTTTGGACAGACAAAAGGCAAGAATAGCTAGTTTTGGGGTCTTTTAACACCCAAACTCAATTCTAAGCATACCAATGGGTTGCTGAAGACTAGGGGAATCTTTGGTCCAAGTTTGGGTTCATTCTGGGCAAAAATACATCCTACGTGTAGGATGTCTACTACATGATTCTGAGACCAAAATTCTCCTGTGACCATACCATGCTGTCATATAGCCTTAGATAAGCCTCCTAGGAAAATTTGGTCCAATTTGGAGTTGATTTGACTTGGGAATTCATCAAAATAGACATCAGGCTTTTCGAACAGATTGTTGATCATTTGACCAACCTATAGGTGTCGGAATCAAAAAGTAAAAATAGCTGTGAGTTTAGCACATCAAGGGGAAGCTACAGTGCAAGTTTGAGCTGAAACAGATCACAAAGACATCCTACGCGTAGGATGTCCCTAGGGTCATAAAGTGGTCAAAATTCTATTGTAGCCATATAGGGAGGTTCTAAGTGTCTCAAGGATTCCAGATCTTTTTTTTCAAAAGTGAATTTGGACCTTGTTTGGCCTATTTACCAAGCAAAGACAAGAATTGTCAGACATCCTACTCTTGGAGTGCACTAGAAGCTTATGCAGCCCAAATCTTGACCTATTGGCATCCAAATTCAATTCTAAGCATACTATTGGGTTGCTGAGCACTAGGAGAATCTTGGGATCAAGTTTGGACAAAATCTGAGCAGTTAGACATCCTATGCGTAGGATGTCTTCAGCTTGATTTAGGACTCCAAACCAACCTATGAGAACACCACTGTGATCAGCACATCAAGGAGAAGCTGGGGTGAAAATTTCAAGTCATTCTGAGCAAGAGGACATCCTACGCGTAGGAGGCCATTTTTAGGTCCAAATAAAATTCTGATCATACCATTGTGTTGCTGGACTTAAGGGGAGTCTCTGGACCAAATTTTGTTAAATTCTGAGCATGTAGACATCCTACGCGTAGGATGTCTCTATGCCAGTTTTAGGGTCCAACTGTAATTTTGACCATACAGGAGTGTTCACAGTGTCACAGAGATCCCAAATCTTCTTTTAAAATTGAATTTGGACTCATTTTGACCATTCTAAACTACATTTCACTATTTTGGCCATAACTTTCACAAACTATATCGGATCGAAAAAGGTTTTATATCAAAACGTAGCCTGAGAGCGACTCTACAGATTTTAGAGCAAAACTTGACCTAAATGCATGTCAACGGCAACCATTTAGTTGGTCAACTTTGAAAAAAAACATCGTTTAAGGCCTCAAAATGCATCCGGAAGTCAGGAGTGTCTAAAATCGATAATTCGAAAGAATTGTGAGAAAACGGTCACGGTATTGAAGACTGCTAAGTTAGCAGGTTGAAATTGTCTTTTGGGAAAACCATTGGTCACCCGCGGAAAGGTGTAAAACTTAACTACGGCCTAGTGTACGTCCATACACAAATCTGGTAGCAGTAAGACCATACACAAGGACTCTTGATTTTGCAACAACAGTCGCAAGTTTTGGAGAACTTTAACACAAGATTTTTGCTAGCAAATCAGTGCAACTTGTGCATAATTCTCTTGTGCTAGCTTAAGTTTAGTTCAGCTAAAAGCGAACTTGAAAGTTGCTTCCGAGCCCACGGAACAAGTGTGGCCGTCAAAGGCACATCAAGAATTTTTACATTCATTGTGAAAAAAAATTGCCAGCTAAATAGAATTTTGCAGATTGTGTGCTAAAGTGAACACAGGTTAGTTCGGTTGAAGAATCGCTACGAAGGGAGCAGTCATTGCAGTATAGTGGTAAGTTGCATAACTTATCACAGTGCTTCCAATAGATCGAGGCCTGCTAAAAAGCTCTAGGCAAAGCAAGCAGCCAGACAAGACAGTATTAGCCTTGGCAAGCAAGGGAGCTAAGAAGTTCAAGCAAATCCCAGTTCAGAAAACTCGGAGATTAAGGCAACCACAAAAGTTGAAGGACCTCAAGAGAAAAAGACCGACACAAGGGTGCTAATAATTTTTATTAGCTTTGAGGCAAGTTGTAAGAGCTATCACTGAACAGGTACAACAAGGGAGTCAAGACGAAAGCAATGGCATCTCAAAGGAACCAGACTAGCCGAGATGAAGCTTCAAGTACATCCACAGAAATTACAAGAGAGCAAAGTGGGATCTATTTAATTGGCCATTACAAAGGATTTCCATGCTATGAGGATATAAATCGGAATTTGTACATCAAGACAAAGAAAGATACAGAGGAAACTCGGACATCTCAATATGTGGAAGTTGAAACAGCGAAGAATGTACTACACCCACATCCAGATTTCATGGAAGACTGTCTGGGATCAATTTACATGAGGCATGGAAAATACATCGACAATGAGATAGAAATGTTGTACAAGGATCAACTTACAGAACTCTACACATATCCTCCAAGTATTTTTCTGTACAAAGCTCAAGATGGGAAACGGCAAATTGGTACCCTTTATGTAGATGAGGACGGTCGCTACTACAAAGCTGCCACAAATCATGACGTTCCTGCAGAGAGTAACCAATATTTTGCAGCTAAAATATTTGGATCAAGAGGGGAAGACTACAAATCTAAAGGTGGTAATGTTTATCATCTAGTCATGGCTTTACCTCTTGATACGCAGCTAGAAGAGTTAACAACTACAGCTGTCACTACACAAATGGGTGGCACAATACAAGGCACAACATGGAAATACACTGCACAAGTCTCGTGCACCGCACCAGCACAAACACACCAATTTTACAAACAGGGAATACGCCGAAAGTACCATCGATAGCACAACTTCAAAAAGAGCTAGCTTGGTCTCAAGAGCTACTTAACAGAGCACAACAAGTCATATCATCAGGCATGGAACAAATGCCAACATCAGATATGGAACCCTCTCAGATGGGGGGAGTTCAAACTCAACAAAGAGACCCTATATCTTCAAGAGTGGGATTAAGAAGTCTAGCTTTACAAGAAGCAGTGTCCTTTTCACGAACCCAAGTGGAATTTCAAGAAGCATTGGAAGATGCCAAGCCGGAGGAGAAACCACCGGAAATTCACAATGCCCAATGTAGAAGTTCAGGTCAAGATGTCATTGTGGTCGACAAATACGATAGGCACTATGAAATAGCCGATGTGAAAAATATGGATTTGTGGGCAACCTGTAAGTCACATACTTGGACCCCGTCCAAAAGCACCATCCAGGGAAACGAAAAACAAAGATTCGGTTTGATATTCACCCTCGGTGCAAACCTCACCAAAATCAACTCGGAAACATAGCCCTAAGGCTATGCAAAAGCTCCACAACAAAGACCATATACTGATGGAAGAATTAGCATTACACATGTTAGAAAGCATGGATAGTGATTTGATCTTGTATGCGAGCAATAATGGAAGCTATTTTCAGCTTCTCAAGGACACCTAAGTCAGTGAAGGATAAAGAGACGAAGCCAGTGGATACACCTAAGTCAGTCGTAATCTACAGGTTCATGCATGCAAAGAAGAGGTCATATCTGTATCTAGATACCACAGGAAACCATTATCAGCAGTATTATGGAGAGCTGCCTCGTACAAAGGGTGCACATGTTGAGATAGCAACATATTGCAACCAATGTGCCATTGGTCATTTAGTGAAGGACTGCCCAACAAATCTCTACATGGAAAAGAAGAAGCAACAAGCCAAAAGCAAAGTTCAGACAATGACAACAAGGGAACGAAAGCAAGAATCCCCAACAAGATCTCCTGAAAAGAAGCAGATCTTGTCGCAGAGCACAAAAGATAGGCTCAAGACACAGTTGCTTGAAGTCAAGGGTGTCAACGACATTATCATAGAGAATCAGGCTTTCAAAAAAGATCAATTGAATCAACTGATTCAAGATCGCTTAAAGAACCTCAGTGAGGACAAGTCAAAGCATCCACAAGGTGATGAAGATGAAGCTCACAGTTCAAGGGTCGAGAGCAAAAGAAGCCAAGATTCTGACGATAGTGAGCCAACACAAGAAGAGGTGGTAGTGGTAACAAAAAATCTTAGTGCCACGTCACAAGTGGAAGACATGCAAATAGAATCAATAATTGAAGCTGAACGTCTACCAAATAAATTCTCTACTGCGGACACTTCATTGGTGATTGAACAAATCAAAGAGTATGAGAAGCTAAAAGAAGATGTAACTAAAGACATAGAATGCACAGAAGAACAGGAAATGATTGATTCCAAGATTGACTACCAAGGACAAGCAATACAGGATATGAATGAATATTTTCGAGGAGAGACTCTACAAAAACCCATGGAACAATGGAAACCAAAGGCCACGGCGACCATTGCATCAGAAGAAGAGAGTCAACCTCAACATCCTGCTACACAAACTTCAAAAGATTTCCAAGAAGAAAAGTCACCATTGAATTACCTTCAAGTGCTCAAAGCAGTAAATAGTGACAGAGAGCTTCTGAAATCAAGAGTCAAGGCATCACAGTCAGAAACTAGCAATGAAGATCAACAAGCCGCTCAGGCTATAGACCTTCCCCGAAGCTATAGATCAGAAGATAGTAAGCACTTGGGACATGCTACAACCAGTCAAATGATAAAGAAGTTCAACATACAAGAGGATGACAAAGATTCCAAGGCACAAAAGTCCAAGAAAAGTACCAAAAGCAAAGAGGACATCAATTACTTGGCAGCCAACAAGAAGATTAAATTCTCGTTGGATGTGCATGAGAAACTGAAATTCAATTTTACAGAAGACATAGATTGCACTGCCACGACTAATGTCATGTCTTATGGGCTGTGGTTATTACTGGATAAACCAGAACAGTATGAAATTCATCTTCAGGTTCCTATATCACATGGAATAGTTGTCACAAGTTGAGGGATTGCAAAAGCTACCCTTACACTACGGTCAAAGGTAATCAAAGAAAAATTCCTAGTGGTGGACTCTCAAAAAATGAGTACACACTTGATTTTGTCCATGCAATGGGCGAAAATGTTTAAAGAAGCACCTGAATCTTCAACAGTGGTTAAGCCTATGACAACTCAAAGATCTTCGGCCACTATCGACAAAGGAAAAGCTGAAGCAAGTGAAACAGTGTTCTGCAACCCAAATCCTTCACTTCAGTCAAAGTCTTTAGCCCAGCCAATTCACGTACACGAAGAAGCCTCTACATCAAAAGCCAAACCCTCAACAACACAATGGAAACCAAAGCTTAAATTCTATCAACCAAAGTTTCCATCGCAACAAAGCCTCCACAAAAGAAAGAAACAGGTCAACCAAGTGTTAGTATCCAGGGAGTACATCAAGGACAAAGATCCAATTTGGGTATCGGCATCAAAAGAACCACGACAAGAAAAAGTCATAGGCTGGATAGCATCAGACAGTTCAATCATTGCTCAAGGCTACTATGACAAGAACATCAAAGTATGGGTCAAAAAACCAAAGGTAACAGCTTCAACACACCCAACATATGGTATCTCTTCACAACAAGATGAACAGGGCATCAAGCACAGGTCTAACTGTTCATACAGGAGTAAAAACAGGTACAGGAAGAAGAAGCAAAGACCTTCCAAGCAACAAACATTGAAGCAGCTGTGGGTACCAAAGTCAGAGCTTTGCGATGAAAATACCCCACAAAGTCAAGCTAAGGTCACACAGCAAGCAGTGTAATGAATGATCCCATTCAAGCTACTAGAAGCACAAGGATACTATACAGATAACACTCAAATTTGGTTGCCAAAGATTAAAGCTTCCCCTGAGATCATGAAGAGAACTTATGTAGCACAACATGCCCAACAACGACAACCCAACTACGCAACCGTGAGTGCTACAACTCCAAGGTGGATCCCTCGTCATTTACTACAGGAGTAAGGCTTTTACAAAGGTAACAACAATATTTGGACACTGAACCCAAAGGACCATCAAGTCAAACAAGCAACAAGGAAAGTGGAAAAGCAGGTCACACAAGGACCAAGGACAACTTGGATTCCAAAACCTATAGCCGAAAATCAACAACAGAGGCCCACAACTAGTCTACAGCCTCTTATCAACAAAGGTAAAGCAAGGATACAAGAAGAAGTCATAGTTTTAAAGAACACAGTCTGGAAGAAGACTTCATCAATCATTGCTTCAACCTCAAAACCTATCTCACCACGCAACATCAGTGTGCTACCAAAGCATGAAGAGCAGGTATTTGTCAATGTATTTGATAAAATGGCATCACAAAACCAAACCAAAGAGAATGGCCTAAACCTCAATAGCATATGGAATTGGATTTCAGGACGTGATCAGGTAAGTCCAAGTCGCCATTAAAAATACATGGCATAAGAGTCTAGAGTCGGGCAGCTGAGCCACTAAATGCGCAAAGTGTCAGACCCAAGCTTCAAGTCTAATATTATCTCTGTGGTCTATGAGTCTAGCTAATAGATATAAGCTCACGCTGGAGAGTTGAGCATACATAAAGTCATGTCACTCATGCTGGAAGAAATAGCATAAGAGTCAAAGTCTACTATTTTAAATGGTGGAGTGGTAGAGTAGTCCAGAAAACACTCACGCACATGAACACAGTGAGAAGAGTGGAAAAAACCTCGTCGACCAAAACCCTTCTTGTGAATAACGGTAGCTCTTGAAGTCAAATATATTTTTGCTTCTCTAGCTACGTTCACTCATGGAAGCACCCATTCAAACTCTTCTCGAACAACATATTGTTTCCCATGCATCTATCTATGCAAGCATATACAATGCCCCATCATTTGACACAATTTGTGTTCCACCCATGCACTTACACAACAAAATGACGATGACGAAGCGGTGGCAGGTTTCATGAGCATTTGCTCAACAACAATGACTCTGACTTCAAGCTAGTAACACTTATCCAATGTATATCCAGTCAATAATAGTAGCCATACAGCCATAAGTACTTTAACTCAACAAAACTTGGTTACATCAGAACATAAGTACATATAGCCTCACATTTAATTGTGACTAAAGGCATTTTTTTCCCACTGGGTTTTTTTCCCTTTAGTCCTATCCAGGTATCCAAGACCTTCATTTTGTAATATACGCCACATTTTATTTTTACTATTTTATTTTTCTTATAAAAACATAGAAAAGCATACCAACGACATCCCCAAACAAATACATGCTCATCAACTAGAAGATCAAAGGGGAACGGCCCAGAAAAAATTCAAAAAGGCTTCAAGATTACAGGTACACATGTAGGATGACACCCAAAGAACAAACAATACAGAGCTGCCAAGATAATGACCTGCTGCAACAACAAACCTCACTCAACCTATTCACGCTACAACAACCAATCGGAGGGGGAGAGCTATGGCTTCAACTACACTACATGTACAAGAAAAAGGTAACTCTACAACATACAAAGCATGTAGTAGAAGCAACTGCAACAGCAAAATCTTCAACCAGCACCCAAACATGAAGCACTCGTCAAGGCCACTGCAGACATAGGGTCTTGTCGGGGACGTCAAGACTTCGGAGGGGGAGAGTGTTGACAGGTCACCTTTCAACAACACTTCCACAAAGATTCCATGAAGATTCCTCAAAGATTCTCTAAAGATTACATATGAAGATGCTGATGAAGTGATGAAGATGAATATGGATGCTGTAATGTGAAGATACAAGCTCATGGACATCATCGAATATCCCGTTATTATCATTTTGAGCCATTACGGCCACTTTTGTAATGTTTACGGGAACTTCATATTTTAAGTCGGCAATTGTATTTTGGCCACAGATGCTTGTTGGATGAGCTAAGCCAACTCACGGTGTTGTAATTAAGCTCTATAGAATCCTAGGAACAAATAAGGTCATTTTGGTCGGACATTAGGTTTTCTAAGGCTTAGTATATAAGCCAAAACCTAAAGCTTTGTAAAAAGACTTCTAATAATCTGATTTACTGTCTATGAGTGAGCGTACTGTGTACGAGAGAGAGTGAGAGCTTCTTCTTGACGCTACGCATGTACCAGTGGTCGGAATCAAGTGTGGAGAAGTGCAGTGTGTTGCCCTCGACGAGAGCTATGCGCCAATACCTACATTGCGCACGTACGGTCTGGTTTTGCGAGCTCCATCTATGAGCTTCATTTGGTGATTCGATGAGCATACGTTGTCCATTTCTGCATTTTGGCATTTCCACGCATTCGCATTGAATAGAGCTACACATTAGGCACTTTAGTTTTTGGAAACGACGACCTGCAAATTTCGGCCAGACATCCTATGCGATTTTGCACCGGGTGTTTTGGATTGAGATTTTGGTTCATGGACCTTAGGGAGAGCGACCTATTGGTGTTAGTAGGGTCTCCTTTAAGTTCTGTGGCGTTTTGAGACTGTTTGATGGGTGTTTGGCTCTTGTAAGCGTTGTAGGAAATATGTTCTTAAGCACTCTTGAAGGCTGTAGCTTAAACATTAGGTAGATATCTCTGTAGGAAGTAGTCATTAGTCGGTCGAGTAGAGGTTGACACCCTTTGCTTGCTTCCACACGCCTGTGGGTCGAGCTTCGTCCTCAGTTGACATTATATGTTGGGTGAGTTTACTCGCTATGCTGACGTCCGTCACGGCGTATCCGTCCAACACTTGTGCAGACTGTTCTTGATGCCTTACCAGATTCTTACCAGACTTTTGCTAGTACTTGGAGACTTATGACCCAAGGAAATCCAGAAGTTGTCAAGTTTGATGCATTATGCACATTTTTGTTGCAAGAGTCACTTTCCAGGACTAGACAGCGTGTAGTTGAACAAGCTTTTATTGCTTCTCAAAGAAAGGGTGGTAACAGCAATGCAGCCACTTCTTATGATTCTGCTACGAGTAGCAAAAATTTTGTTCCTAATGCTTCTATTGGCAGCAATTCATCTGGAAATTCTGGTGATAAGGGCAAAAAGAAGATGCGTTGTCATTATTGTAAAGCCAATGATCACTTGATCAAGTCGTGTCCTAAGTTGAAGGCCAAAGAGGCTAAGAAGAAAGAGGGCAATTCCACTGCAAATGCTGGTTCCACTACAAATGCAGCCATTTTTTAGTCTTCTATGAAAGGAGACTGTGTTGCTGATGTTGATGCAGAATGGGCTTTTAGCGCAGAGCGCACTTACAATCCTGCTATCCATGATGCATGCTTTCTATTTGCTGCAGATTCACATGTGTGGTATTTTGACAGTGCTGCTACAAAGCACATTACCTCACATCGTGAATTGTTTACCTCTCTCGAGTCTGTCCCTCATGGGAATTCAGTCACTTGTGCCAACAACACCTCTTATCCAGTTCAGGGAGTTGGAAAGATTGTGCTCACTGCTGCTAATGGCAGTTCCTTCACACTTGTTGATGCACTTTATGTACCTTGGATCAAGAAGAATCTCTTGTCTGTATCCGCACTTGCTAGACTTGTACTTGTAGTCAAATTTGTGGATGACAGATGTACAGTTCATGATCTTAGTTTTGGTGATGAAATTGTTGGATCTGGGCTTTTGTGCCATGGGCTGTATAAGCTCACTTTGTATGACAAGTGTGGACAAAATTTTGCAAATGCTGTTGCAGATTCAAGGGCTATTTCAGATGCAAAACTTTAGCATGCACGTTTTGGTCATCTGAATTTTTCCAGTTTGCTGCGTTGGCAGAAATATGATATGGTTGCTTCTTTGCCACCTCTTGAAGCACCTGTCAAACATGTTTGTGAAGGCTGTATTTTGGGTAAGATGCAGCGGATGGTTTAGTTCGGGCCACATGCAGGTTGCAGCTTGTGCATAGTGATGTTTGTGGGCCCATGCAAACTCCATCCTTGGGCAATTACCTGTACTTCGTGACTTTCATTGATCATTACTCCAGACATGCATGGGTATTTCCGCTTAAAGCGAAGTCCGAAGTTTTTATGTGCTTCAAACAATTTCTGGCTATGGATGAAAATGTCTCGAAATGTACTATGGGTACTCTCCGTTCCGATCGAGGGGGGGAGTATATGTCTCATGAATTTAATGCATTTCTGGCTAGTGGTGGGATAAAACACCGTACAGTGCCTTATACACCTCAGCAAAATGGTGTTGCTGAGAGAAAAAATAGGTCACTGACGAAAATGGCACGATGTATGGTCAAAAGTCAAGCTTCGCCGCTTTCTTTTTGGCTTGAGGCCATCATGTTTGCCACTTATGTACTTAACAGGTGTCCTATGAAGGCTTTGCAGTCTATTACTCCATATGAAGCATGGCATGATAGAAAGCCTTCTATTGAGCACATGCGTGTTTTTGGTTGTTTGGCATATGCTTTGGTGCCACAAGTGTAGTGCAGAAAATTGGATGATAAGGCTGTCAAATGTATTTTTGTTGGCTATAGTGCTGAAAGCAAAGGTTACAAGTTGTATCATCCGCAAACAAAACGTATTCTGGTTTCTCGGGATGTAGTGTTTGTGGAAGATTCTGTTCAGCCTTTGCTATCATGTACTAGAGACAGTAATGTAAGCTCACAGGACATTTATGACACTTTGTTGCCTCTTTTCAGTGGTGGAAATACGAATGTAAGTTCCAATGAGGAAAATGTACAGCCTACGGAGGTTTCTGAAAATGTTTTAGATCAGCCTATTACTGATGCAGATGTACATGATGTACTTGATGAGGAAAGGGCTAAAAATGAGCAGGCTAGAGGTATGCCAAAATGGTTGGTGCACACTTTGCGTGATAGTAAATTGGATGCACCTTTGTCTAGTCGTACTCGTTCAGGCTCTCGCCATGCATCTTATGCATCAGATTGTTATGCTTTGGCTGTGTCTAGATTACATGATGTTGAGGAGCCTCTGTCTTTTGATGAAGCACAGAATTCAAAAAATTGGATGGCTGCCATGCAATCAGAATATGATGCACTTATAGAAAATGACACATGGACTTTATGTGATTTTCCTCCTGGCAAAAAGGCCATTGGTACAAAGTGGGTTTACAAGTTAAAATGCCATAAGGCTCGACTTGTTGCAAAGGGTTATGCACAGCAAAAATGCATTGATTATGAAGAGACTTTTGCTCCCACTTGTCGTATGACAACTGTGCGTTTTCTATGTGCATTGGCAGCTCATTTTGGTTGGGATGTACATCAATCAGACATTGTTACTGCTTTCTTGAATGGTGACATATTTGAGGAAGTTTATGTAACGCAGCCTCGCGGTTTTGTCATAAAAGGACAAGAGGACAAAGTGTGCAGATGTAAGAAGGCTTTGTATGGGTTGAAGCAATCTCCTCGTTCTTGGTATGAGAAAGCTGACACTCATTTGGTGAAACGAGGCTTTCATAACAGTCCAATAGAAAGCACACCCGGGGGATTCACTAGTAATACTAGGAAGACGTCACCTGCGTGCACCAAAACTGCCATTTTACCCCCTATATACGGTACCCTCCTTTGTAAAATCTACCCTTTTGGCCTCATAAACCCCCCCTATTGTACACTCACGTGACACCATACGGTAATCCTTAGTGAAGACCCCGGGAAAGCACATTGTATGTAAAGCGTGAGGATGATGTACTTCTCATTGTGGTTCTTTATGTCGAAATGATTTGCTGATCACTGGACCAAATGAGAGACATATTGCTGAATTTAAGGCTGATTTGCATGCTGCTTTCAAGATGAAAGATTTGGGGCTGTTGCATCATTACTTGGGTATACAGTTTAAGGAGTGTGATGGTGCTATTGCTTTGTGTCAGAAAAGTTACATAGAAACATTGCTATGTAAGTTTGGACTTGAGGATTGCAAACCTATTGCCACTCCCATGGAAACAAGTTTGAAATTGAGTCTATATGATGCTGGCGATCCTGCTGATGTCACTCTTTACCAAACTGTTGTTGGCTGCCTCATTTATGTATGCAACACGAGGCTAGATATTCATTTTGCAGTCTCACAGGTCAGCAGATTTATGCATAGACCAGGGTCTAAGCATTGGCAGGCTGTCAAGAGGATTTTCCACTATGTTAGTGGCACTTTACATCTTGGCTTGTTTTATCCCAAGGGGGGATCATTGCCGCCATACTTACATGCTTTTTCGGACTCAGATTGGGTTGGTTGTTTGACATGTGAGTGTCCACAAGTGGTTTTTGTTTCATGCTTGGCAGTTCATGTATATCATGGTTGAGCAAGAAGCAACCTACTGTGGCCACTTTGAGTTGTGAGGCTAAGTACAAGGCAGTCTTCACAGCTACGGTTGAGTGTGTAAGGCTCAGACGCCTTATGGCTGATTTGGGTGTTGGACAGGACACTGCCAACACTATCTACACTAATAGTCAGAGCGCATTGGCAGTTGCGAGGAACCCAGTTTTTCATGCTCGCACAAAGCACATTGAGGTGCATTACCACTATGTCAGGGAGATGCTCTCAGTAGGAGAGATCAGCTTGGCTTATGTGCCAACACAGGACAACCTTGTAGATCTTTTCACAAAGGCATTGTCTCATGAGAAGCTTGAAGCTTTCCGCAAAGCTTTGGGCTTACTCCCCTTTGTGGACTGATCATGTCCTCAGGGCATGGCACTTCCCTTTGCTCATGTGCCAGCTCTCGTTCACCGCATCACTCCAAGGGGGATTTGTTACCATATACATGTGGTAGTGATGTGTGTGAACACATTAGGACTGCCGGGGCATTTTTCCCCTCTTTAGAAGGTTTTTTCCCCCGTGCATTGTATATACGCCCATCACTCTAGGGCTATCTATCTTTCCATTGCACACAAAGTAACACACTCTCTATTGTGTGCCTTGAGCTTACTTCATCTTCTCCAAGCTGTGTGTGTCTCTCTGCAACCCTAATTCCAACATCCTTGTAATGCCCATTTTCTGCATTAATTCTCCTACCAAGTCTTCAAACCTGGATCTCTATCAGAGATGATCTCTAATGGTGTGTCAGACCTACAGCATATGTGCTCGTAGATAAACTTAGCTACCTCTATCGCTGTGATTCTAGTAGTGGCTGTAGATTCTTCCCATCTAGTCATGTAGTCGACCCCCATGACAATGTAGAATTTTCCTGAGTTGGCCCTAGGTAATGGTCCTATGGCATCGATACCCCACTTTTCAAATGGTCCATATGAGAGAATAGGTGTTTGTGGTTCATGCATAAGTGACCTAGTGCCGGCCTTTTGACACAAGTTACAAGTTTTGCACCAGTGGTGTACATCACGGTTGAGGCTAGCCATATGAAGCCAGCGTGCAAGATTTTCCTACTTATTATGTCTAGGGAAAAGTGACCACCCCAAACCCCGTCGTGACAGCTAGCAATTACTCCCATGATTTCATGAGAGAGAGGGACCTTCCTGAGTATTTGGTCCTTACCCTTATAGTACAAACCGTCATTGATGAGCTGATACCTCGTGGCCTTCCGCGTCAGCCATTTCTTCTGTCCCTTTGTTAAATCTGATGGGCATTCCCCTGTTTCCAAAAAATGCATGATGTCAGGTAAGGCATCACTACCTTGAAATAGAGGGAGCTTTAGCTTTATAGCCCCAACCAACACTTCCTGCAGTCTTTCACTTGCTAGGGCATCTGCTTCATGGTTTTGAGTCCTTGGGATATGGTGTATTTGAACTTCTTCAAACTTACCCAACAAGGTTTTTACACCACTTAAGTGAGTCCTCAAGCTAGGATTCTTGCATGTCCATACTCCATTTACTTGCCTTACCAGAAGTAGAGCATCCCCAAATACATTAAGGTGTTGTACACCTTGCAGGATGCACCATTGTAGACCCTTGGTTCGTGTTCCATACTCAGCCTCATTGTTATAATGCAAATCTAACAATTGGCCGAGTGAAAATACCTTTATCCCTTTGTCATCAAATACCACTATGCCTGCAGAAGCTGCTTTGTCGGACACTCGCTTGTAGG
Source organism: Adiantum capillus-veneris (assembly GCF_014529385.1). NCBI lineage: Eukaryota > Viridiplantae > Streptophyta > Polypodiopsida > Polypodiales > Pteridaceae > Adiantum > Adiantum capillus-veneris. The sequence continues at coordinate 75,042,540 of NC_140947.1, forward strand.
CTCCATCAAAGTAGAGAGAGTGTGCTCCTTCTACCATCGGTGGTGCTTGAGGTAATCGAACTTCTTCCCTTTTAGATTGCTTCTCCTTCCTTTCAAATACTTGGTAGGTCATGAGTCCCCCCAAGCTTGCCCTTGTCATGCCTTCCACTTGTACCGTGTAGTCAAATTCTTGCAGACGAACTGGCCATTTAGTAATCCTAGCAGACACATCCATGTGTTGTACGACATAGAGAAATATCTCATCCGTGGTTAGAATCACAAATTTCTTAGGCAGCAAATATGACCTAAACTTTGTACTTGCAAACCTAAGGGCTAGGACTAAGTGTTCCACATGGGTGAAACCTTTCTCTGCTGCTGCTATCATCATTTGACTAGAGAAGTAGATTGGCCTCATGAAAGATGTCATCATATCCTTTTGGAGTAGCACAACCCCCAATGAGTTATCACCCACCCTTGAGGTGACATAGAATTTTTCATCCCACTTATGTGGTGAGATAGTTGGCAGGGTGGCTAAGACCTCCTTTACCTTGTTGTAGTGATGTTCGCTTTCCTCGTCCCAAGTGAAAGTTGATTTGTGAGTGAGCTATTGCAGTGGTAGAACAAGTTTCCATAGTAGATGTATGAATCTACTCAAGTACCTCACTTTTTGTAGAAAAGAGACCAGTTGACGTGCAATTGTTGGTGAAGGTAGGGCTATGAGTGCGGACACCTTACTTGGGTCGGCGTTGATACCTTTTGCTGAAACCTCATGGCCTAGTAGAATGTTATCCACATTTAATTGCCCGCCTAGGCTGTGCAACCTGGACAAACCTTCAGTTACCTTTTCTAAGTGTGAAATGCGGGAGCTATATATACAAAAATCATCAATGAACACTCTTATGGATGTTCCAAAGAACGGTTGAAAAACATATGTGAAATATCTTTGGAATGTGGCAGGTGCATTTGTGAGACCAAGTGGCATAACCCTGTATGCAAAACAACCCCATGGCATGATAAAAGTGGTTTTTAGCTGATCTTCCAAGGCTATGAGTATTTGAAAGCATCCAAATAACCATCACACACGGTATAGCATTCAAAACCCGCTACTTCATTCAAAATGTCATCCAAGAAAGGGAGAGGAAAGTGGTCTCTCTTTGTAGCTACTGTAGTGGTTTGTAGTCAACAAAGACCCTCCACTTACCATTCTTTTTAGGCATCACTACCACGGGTGACACCCATTCTGAGTTTTCTACAAGATAGATGAATCCCGCCTCCAGCAGTTTCCTTACCTCCGCCAAGAGTGCCTTCTCTTGTATGACCCCCAGTCGTCATAGCTTTTGCACAACTAGTTTTACCCATTCCTTCAGCTTAATAGGATGTTCCACCACTGTAATGCCTGTGATTTTTTCGTAGTTATCAATGAACAGGTTAGGAAATCCCATCAACATTTGCAAAAAACTATCTTTCTCCTCAAGTGTTAATTCCGTGGACAACATACCCTTCAACCTAATTTCTCCTAGCCAGGTGATTTGCTCTCCTCTTCATTGCATTGCCCCTCTGGTGATGGATCACCAGTTGTGCTTACCCTTTGTGGATCCTTCATAATGATACCCATCACATTGATGGAATTGTCACTTTTGTCAGTGGATGTGGTCTCCTCAGAAGTGGAAGACTCACTAGTGGTTTCATCTGCTGATGTTTCCAGATTCATTTGCTTTTGCTTGCCAATCTTCATGTCGTAGTATATTGTCTCCCCTTTCTTACCGGTCATGCGTAGAAGGCCAGTGCCCCAGTCCTGTTTTTCCTTCATGGCCATCAACCATGGCCTTCCCAAGATTAGTGGATAGCCCTCCCCTTAGTAGGCATTACAAAAACATCTACCTCTACCTCAGTGTTGAAAGCTTTTATCTTCACGGCACTTACCACACCGACACACTTTACTTTTGTGTTTTTTGCCATCTTTGCCTTGCATGGAGAAGGCCTGTCAACCTCGAGCCCTAATTGAAGAATCATAACTTCTCTCATCACACAGATTTGTGCACCTCCATCAATGTAGGTGTTTCCAACCCTCTTTCCTTTTATTTGACGTCGACAATTGGAAGGATGTCGTCCATGTTGCAACCCGAAATTTCTTCGGCTACCTTTGATTTGGAGTGTCTTGTACTTACCATTTTGGACCATTTTCGCCTTACTTTTGGTGCGAGATGTAGCAGTTGCGGCCATGTAATCTTTGGTCGTTGCTCTGCCACATCCAATGTTAGATCATAGGGCTTAGAAATTCCCCTAACTGGAAGTCGGTGATGCCCAATTTCAGTTGTGGCCTGGATGGCCTCTTGCTAGTCTCTCCTTTCATGCTTCTCTCATCATCTGATTGTGTGTCTTTCTCCCGCCTAGCTCTTTTCACAGTCATGGCTTCAAGTGTTTCTAAAAAGGTTACCTTCTCCTTACCCTTGTCCCTCTCCTTTGCTCTGGGTGGATCCACTACTACGGATTTTCCTTTCTCTTCTAGCCTTATGATGTTTACAGGGTGATCAGGTGGTGGTGCTGGTGGAAGAGGTGGGATGGATGCTTATGGTGGTGTCTAGGGTGGACGTAGAATTTGTGTTGGTGGGGCTGGTGCTCAGGGTGGGGGTGTTCTTTCTCTAGGGGGTGACAGTTGGTTCCTCCTACCTCCTCTATTATAGTTTTGTCGTGGTTTGAGACAGTAGTACATACCGTGACCATCTTCTCCGCAGTTGTAGCAGTGATACTCCCTGTTTTGTCATCGTGCTCTTCCTGGGTCTTGATCTCTTTCTTGACTCCTGCCTTGCTGTATTAAGTGGACAGACAAATTCTACAGTTGGTCAGTAATATGGGCCAACATATCTTGTTGGTCATCTCTTACCCCAAGAGCCGGTGGTGGTGGTGGAATGGTGGTTGTTGGTCGACACGATGTTCCTGCTTCTGTTGACTCGGTTTCTTTGGCTTTCATTCGCAGCTTCTTATCCTTAAGGCGAGCAATCTCAACGGCTAACTCGTACGTAGCCAGGAATCTACCCTTCACCTTCTCCTTGAGAAGTGGCCATAAGCCATGCGTAAACCGGTCTTTCTTTAGGAAATCGGGTGCAGCTTCCCCCCTTGCCAGTGACTCAACCCACCATTCCCACAAATCCACAAATTTGGACTCATAGGTGGCATATTCTAAAAGACCCTCCTGCTTCATGTCTCTCAACTTGTCCCACAACTTCTCTGAAGTGGTACCTCCCCCAAAGCGCCTCTTAAAAGAGGTTTTAAGGGCTCCCAGTCATCCTTGGTTGCTTGTGGAAGTGCATTGTACAATGATCTAGCTTCTAGCTTCATGAGATGCTTAAAGATTCTAACCCGGGATTCATCCGTATCTTTGTTGCTCACTACACATGCTACTTCAAAGTCATCTAGGAAGTCTGTTACTAAATCCTCCCCCTTCTTTCCTTTAAATGTTGGAAATGATACACTTGCCATGATTACTGAGAGAGAGCTAAAAAGACACACTGCTTAACTTGCAAAAGTTTGTTTTTTTCTTTTCTTCTTTACAAGGAGGCGTGTATACCCTCTTATACTAGGACATAAATTAAAACTTCAAACGGTACATTGCCTTGTACCAAAGGTAATACAAATGGTTGATCTGATGCCAGAACCTCAAAAAACCGCTCCCCACACAGCATGGTGTTGATGACATGCTGGTAGTGAGCCTTCAAGTCCAGTATTACCTCGATTGAGCGTACTCGTGTTGGTATGTGTGATCTGTCTTGGGGTAGGCTATATTGATTCATGTGAAGCTTAGAGGTGCTTAGTCACTGTCCAAGCTTGTGGGAGAGGGTGGTATTCTTTCCTGAAACAAACTCCGTAGATCCCTAGTTTCTCTAGTGAGAGTGTGAGCAAATGCTTTCGTTATCTGTGCTGCAGCATCAGGTGCGACTTGGAAACTGACTATGATAATTACCTCGGTGACTTGAGTTACCCTATTCGTGAAGTAGAATAGTGTTGATTCTCTATTGTGCAGAGCTCCTTCCATCTTGTTGTTGCGGGTTGGTTGTAGGTTGCGGACATGGTTTCGACCTTCTCCTTCTTCTTCTTGGCACCCGACCTATGTATATCCGCTGAGTTTGGCGTGTTGGTTGACTCTCCCACTGCAAATCGATTATCGTTATGCCTGGCACTCGAGCTTTGATGGAGATGCGGAGCTCGTCTAGTTGTGCTTGGAGCTCTTCTTCTTTTGTCATCTAGTTAGTGAACCCCGCTAGCCATTCATCCATCCACAAAAGTTTAGGGGTTCCAGTCTTGTAAACTAAAGGGTTTCATAAGAGGATCCTCGGTGGGGGCGCCAAGAAAATGATGGCCAGAAATGACATGCCATATGGGGTGGCCTCTACACCACACATATCCTGAACATCTCCAAGCATCATCTCAAGGTAGGAGTGATCCTATGGGTAGGAAGGGGCACCAACTAGCATAAATGCGGCTAGGATGCAAACATGCATGACCTAGAGTAGCAAACATGAAATGCTCTCTAGGTAGTCAACACGCAATGGTGGTGTAACAACCGTTCACATGTAGAGAAATGACTCATCACAAATCATTAGTATGTGCATGAGAGAGATATGTGAAAAGCTCTGAACAAGGCACATTGACTAGCGAAAGAGATTGCACGTGATGGAGCACGAGTAGGGTGATATACAAGAGATGAAACATCCCATAACCATGGAAATTCAGAATAGAGGATGGACCCCAAAGATCAAGACACAATTACACCCCTTTATTGGTGATGAAGATACTTACAAGTGGTGGTCTTGCCGACTACAAACCTGGCTCTTGGCATTTGGGATGCAACATGAGTACGAGCGCCATATGGTGCACAACGAGGTTGGAGTTAGCGGGAGGGTTAGTTGAGGGAGAACAGCAAGACGATGCAGCCACCGACGACCTCAAGCACCAACATTGAGAGCGGGCCAAGGTGACGTGGCGTTGATACCTTCAATCCAAGCATGCTCATGTTGCTTGGTGGGAGAGTAATGGCTACTTCACGTGCATAGAGTGGTCGTGATTAGTAACTCAACAAGGTGTGGTGAATCATGGGGAGAATGGTGATGTTGCCAATGCTAAGTGCCCAAAGCTTGCAACCAAACATGATGCCATTAGCTCTCAAGAATGGGTGCACTATGTGCTTAGTGGTGCTTACAATATAGAGTGCATGGAGCTAGTATGCCCCTCCTTCACTTGAATGTTCTCTCTTGGGTGTCTCCTCTCCCCTGTGTATTGTGTGTATGTGTGCTAAGCAGAGGCCTCTTTATATAGGCTTGAGAGGTGGTCCTTACCCACTGGTCATTGAAAATATCCTTTGGTCACTGTAGAAGGCCTAGATGCCTCTCTAGTAAGAGAAATAGAGAAAGAGAAGGTAGAGATAGAGAGAGAAAGAGTGGGGTTGAGGAGAGTTTTTTTACAATCCACTCGCTATGGCTAGGTTATTTGAGAAGAGTGGGTTTTTAGGGTATTTACACGGGTTTTGTCGATGGTTCGGGTGGTTGGTGTGAGGTTTTAGTGCTGCTGGAGTCGGTTTTCGTTGTGAGAATCCGAGATGTTTGAGTTACCCCCTTTCGGTGTTGGCCGGGGTGCGCCTTCAGCGACCTTGTTTGTTTGGGTGTCGGCGACACGTGCTTTGGTCGCCTCCTTTGTTGATGGTGTCGTAGTCGTAGGATCCTCCGTTTTTTTTGTATTTTTTTATGTGTGGTGCGTGCGTATATGTGTGTGTGTGTGTGTGTGTGTGTGTGTGTGTGTATATGGGTGATCGTGTTGTGTGTATAGATGTATATGTGCGTGCATATGCGTGCGTCAGAACAAGGGGGGGGGGAATGTGTATTAATATATATATATATATATATTATATTATTATTATTATTATTTATTTATTTTAATCTTGATTTTCAAAAATGGCGACGTAGAGGCGGAGAGGGTGAATGTGTGTACTGGCACTGCACTCACGCGAGAGAGAGAGAGAGAGAGAGAGAGAGAGAGAGAGAGAGAGAGAGAGAGAGAGAGAGAGAGAGAGAGAGAGAGAGAGAGAGAGAGAGAGAGCGATAGGGTATGGCGGCTATGTGTGGCCTGCTATGCGCGAACGCGAGAGAGAGAGAGATGTGGAGCGAGGGGGTGAGAGGATGGGGGGGGGGTGTATGTGTGGTGTGTATGTTCACAGCATCCACGAGGGCCGGGGTTAGGGTGCAAGCGTGAGGGGGAAGAGGCGGGGCCATCTATTGCTGAAAATCGAGGGGGGGAGCATAGTCAACGTGAGAGGGGAAGTATGAGAGAGAGAGAGAGAGAGAGAGAGAGAGAGAGAGAGAGAGAGAGAGAGAGAGAGAGAGAGAGAGAGAGAGAGTTTTTTTAAGGCCTAGCGGTGGTTCCCACCAAGGAAAAAGAGGGAGAGAGAGGGGGTGTGAGATTGTGAGGGGGGGGTGAGAGGATAGGGGTGGGAGTTTAGAGAATAGAGAGAGAGAGAGAGAGAGAGAGAGAGAGAGAGATAGAGAGAGAGAGAGAGAGAGAGAGAGAGAGAGGAAGTGGATAGAGAGAGAGAGAGAGAGAGAGTTTTTTAAAGGTCTGCGGGACCGCTCCTAAGAGAGGATGAGAGAGCTAGAGCTAGGGCTAGGTGAAGATTGGGGGGGGGGGGGGGGGAGAGATGGTTCGCCAGGGTTGGGGAAGAAACAGAGGGGGGGGGGGGGGGGGGGGGGTATAAGGCCGAAGGGAATGTGAAGGAGAGAGGAAGAGGAATATATTAGGGCGGCCCGCCAGGGTTAGGGTGTGGACAAGCAAAGGGAGAGAGGGAGGGTGGGGTGAGGTGAAACCGAGGGTATGGATGAGCTAGGGCCGTGAGGTGGACCCGGGCATTGCCGAGTCTTCCGACAGTGTTGCCAAAGCTTTGGTAGAGGAAAAATAATTTTTTTTCTTGTTTTTTGAAAATCAGCTATCACTAGCAATTGATATAATGCTCAATCAATCAAGGTGTAATAGGGATTGGTATTTGGGAATCTACTTGTGCTATGGTCATCAAGGATACAAGATCTTCCGACCATCTTGGAACCATTTCCACATAGAAAAAATATGTATCTAGTAAATCATCATCTACCCCTTTGGGTGCTTCCCCTGTGGTGAGTCTTGACAGATGATCTAGTCTTTGGTGTGTGGTACCCTTTTTGACTACCACTGTGAAGTCAAACTTGCGTAAGATGATAAACCGTCTCACAATACAACCTGTATCACACGGTTTGTTTACCGAATAGAGTAAGGCTTGATGGTCTATGAAAAAGACAAACTTATTAGCTAGCAAGGAGTGTCAAAACATTTTGAGTGAATACACCATACCAAGACCTTCTCTTTTATTGGTTGTGTAGTTATTTTCTACTTGGTTTAGTTGTCAACTAGCATAGGAGATTTTAAAAATCCATGGTTCCCTCTCTTGGCTGAGCCAAGATACAACCAGTAGAAAAACTTGAAGCACATGGAATGCTTTAATCTAGTTTAAACAATTTAGTATTGGTGACGTGGTCAAAGCTTTCTTAACACTAGGTTTGTGTTTGAGCCATTTAAGTGGCTTAGCACCTCATTCTATAAAATTGGCCCTAAGATTGTTTATTTTTTAAGAAACCATGATTATAGGATACCATTGAGATCCTATAACATAGAGGAAAATTCTAGTATACCATTTATCCCAAAAAAAAATATAACATTTTAATTTTCTAGAAATAGTTATAAGCCACAAATTTGGCTTATAAATTTAACAGCATACAAATATTTGAGGCCTAAAACAAGTCGGTAGTTTGTTTTTTAAAATAGTGTATTCATAGATTCTCATTGTATACATATCCATGTATTTTTCAAAAAAGTTTCAATGTGCTTTGAATGTTTTTAAGGGATCTACATAAGGTATCAAAATTTTTGAGTAATTTTTGTTCGATTGTGCCTAAAAGATGGCTTTAAAAAAATAATAATTTTACATGAAAATATTTATTTCTATTTTTTAAGCTCCCTACATGCCTTGAGAACAAATCCCTGAAAGGGTTTGATGAGGTTTTTTGTGGTCCATGAGAACAAGAATTTACAAAAAAGTTTCTTATAGCCACAAAAGTGACTCATGCTCACACAACCCTAGCGTTAAGCTTCATGAATGATTCCTCACATTAATTTGTCCATTTGAAGTGAGTGATAAGGCTATAAATGGGTTTAGCTATGACCACATACATGTAGATAATTCTACAATAGTAACTACAATGTCCTATAAATGTGTGAACTTCCTTAATGTTTGTTGGTCTTTCCATTTCAATGATCTTTGTTGCCATCTTCTCCATGTTTGTGGCTACACCATTTTTTGATCCAATATGCCCGAGAATTTTGCCATGTCTAACTATAAACACATATTTTTTAGGATTTAATCAAATCCTATATATACGACATTTCTCAAAGACACGCCATAATTGTTGAAAATGACTCTCTCTTTCTGGGGAGTGCATACAAAGATCATCCATGTATACTTCTAGGACATACAAATATTCCTTAAAATAATGGCTCATTAACCTTTGGAATGTTGTTGTTGCATTGGTCAAACCAAAAGGCATGACCCAATAAGCAAAAGTTTCCCATTTTGTGGCGAAATCCGTTTTATGTTGATCTTTAGGATCTATGTTCAGTTGGTTGTAACCTAAGAGCTCATCCAAGAAACTATAATCTTCCTTGATAGCTACTCATTTTAGCACATGGTCTGTGATAGGAAGAGGATAGTTATCTCATATATTGGTGGCGTTCTCCAATATATGAGATAATTCACCTTCTTGAGATTCACACACACTCTAAGTTTACCATTCTAGTTATGCACCATGATAATAGATGATACCCAATTAGTGTGTTGTATCTCATATATGAACTCAGTTTCCTTGAGTTTCTTGATCTCTTCCTTGATCTTTTGGGCAAATGTCTCGTTATAGGTATATGGTCTTTGTCTGATTAGTTTAGCACTCATAGGGATATTATGTTGGTAGATGGCAGGATCCACCCCCTTGAGATCTTTGTAAGACCATACAAATACGTCCCTATACTCCTTTAAAGTACAAATGAGAATCTTTTCTTCTTCTTGTGACAGATCGGTAGCTATGTATCCGGGTCTTGACTCTTCTCTAGGCTCTGCAAGGTAAATTTTTTTGGCATTCTTTGGTCCTTCATAGGATTTCCCTAGTTCTTTAGGTTGTCCCAAGGGTTGCTCAACAATGATTCTTTGATCTTGAAAAGTGTACTTTTGATAATGGGATTGGAACATTGATTGCTTTTGGTTCATCACTGTCCAACTCCAACTCCATCTCCATGCTCCAAACTTCTTTCAAATTTTGTTTCAGCTCTTTGTATTTTGCTTTGCATTCAATTTTTATCATTGGAGGTTCTTTTCCTCTAGTCTTATCAGGCTTGTGTGGCTTTTGTTTTGTTTTGTTTTGTTGCTCTAAATGTTCAGTATGTAGATATCTTCTTGTTATCTTGTCTTTTATGCAGTCCATTGCATCTACTTTCATCAAGAATTTAATTTTGTTTCTATTGTAGTTTTTGGTGCTTTTCTTCTTAGGTTATTGTCTCATTTCCTATGATACCTTTGTTGGAGTCTTAGATGTTGATTTGGAAATTCAAAAAATCTTTCTTCTCCTTCCCTGAGTAGAAGCTTTGCTCTTGTGTGTTTTTTTTTAGTCTGACTCCTCTGTTGTAATTATTTCTTCCTCCAACTCGTCTGTGGCATCATAGTAGTAATCAGAGAAGACTTGTTGCTCTTTGATCAATTCAATAAACAACATCTAGACCAGGACTATAGCATAGCCTTCCTCATTGCCAAAGTGTGTAGGTGTAGATTCATTAACGCACACATCCATAGTGGCCCAAAATTTGGGGCCACTCAAAAGGTTTGAACAAATGCTCACAGAATGGTTCAGATATGTAATCTTCATCATTCACTTGTCTATCTAAGATGCAGTCTTCTCATTGTAAATTACTCAATTTAGAAGACCCACACATCCAAATTGGAGTATCTTTGTGTATTCAGGATGACAGATTAGTCTCTGATGAGGTTTTAAAGTCCAATTCTTGTATAGGTATCCTCAGGACATCCTTGTAGGAGTGGTCTTTCATATTTACTCTAGTAATCGCTCCTACTTGTTCTAGATACAGATAATCATCCCCAAATCTTGGATTAACATTATTTGTTGCATGAATGGTCTTCCCAAGATGATTTCATAGTTGAGTTTCTTTCCAAAATCTACAATGGCAAAAGTGTGCTAGTAGTCAATTCCACAGGAGTTGACTCACATTTTCTAGTAAGCCCATTGGTTTCTCAATGTGTCCATCTACCAGTTGCAATTTCATCCTCATTTCCTTGATTGATGGCTTTCCCCAGGCTTCTCATATATCTTTTTTTGCAGTGGCTATGCCTACCTCACTGTCCAAAATAGCCATGGTTGTTACGTCATTATAATGTACTAGAAGGGTTGTGTTTACCTTGTTCCCCTCACAGTAGTCACCTAATTTGTTCATGGGCACAAAATTGAGAAGTTTAATCTCCTCATTTTGCAATTTTTTTAGTTTTGTCTTGGATATTCTCTTTAATTCCATCTTCTCCATGGTGGTTTGCAGCTCTCCACATAGGTGTGGTCGTAACGTCAGTAGCTCAGCCAATGTGATTGTGCATTGAATTGAGTTGACATAACAAATTGCAAATTTGCCACGTCCAAGGTTTGTTTTGGTCTATTAGTTTTTTTGTTTTGTAGACCACATATTTCTCTTCATTCTCACCTAAGTACAAGATTGTTCATCTAATTCCATGGGTGGTCTATCTAGACACACCTCTTCAATTGGAGCGAATTTTTGAGTCAAACTTTCATCTTTGGTTTCCAAATCTCCCTTCTCTTAACTTTTTTCTTTAATGGTCTTAACTTCAAGTACTGTTGGTTTCCCTATGATTTTCAACTGAGGTTTTTCCTTTTGTAGCATGGTTTGCATGATTTGTAAGCTTCTAATTTAGCTTCTTCCATATCCGGCGCTTAAAGTTTTTTTCCATTTGGTTTCTAATGTTTGGCAGGCTTTCAATCCCTAGCTTGCCAAGGCTGCATTGATTGGTTTGTAAAATTTTTCGACGAGTACCAGTCCTACCAGTTTTGGTTTAGGTTCCTTAAAGTCTGATGACAATGTATGCATCTTTTCCTCTACCTCCTTTTGTATCTTTCCTTTAACCCCCTTTTGTAATTTTTGTCTCTTGAGTTTGCACCATTTGCGTCGTTCTTTTTTGAAGTTTTGGGAGGAATTGATGGGTATGTCCGATCCACTTGTATTTTTTTATTTATTCCCCCTAGCTTGTGCTCTAGTCACTACTTGAACTGGAATTGTTGGTTCTGATGAACTGTTGGGCACTACTTGAACTATGTTTATGGTAGTTTTCCCTTTGTTTGCTAGAGTTCTAGGATAGTCTTCAAGAAAGTGTCCACCCTTACAACCACATGCTCCACAATATGCCTCTATAGTTTTTTCATTCTTATCTGGTTTAGGATAGTCATTTTTCTAATGGTCATCCACCCCGCAGTTATGGCATTTTCTGATTTTGGTTTGGGCATTGCTTGATCATACGTGGCCTAGCTCTATGATTTGCAAATGAAGTAAATAGGTGTTGTGTTTGTAGGTTTGGTTCTCACAGAGATCTATATTGGTTGATTATACCACTCTTATTCTACCCCCATTGTTATCAAACTCGTTTCAGGGTATGGAGTAGCGGGTTCTAGAGCATGTTCATCAACATGTCCCTCAGGAAACATATACTTGACATGTATAGCATTATTCCCTAGAGTGGTGGTTTTTGGCCTATATTTCCTGCAGTCTCTCCATATTCATGGGAAATCTTTGCATTGGTGCCACATTTTCTGGTTATCTATACATGGGTATCCTTATGGACCATTGGCACATACTGGATATTTTCATCTTATATGGTGTAATAGCACTCATTTGTCTCATGGTTTGTCCATTTTCCTTTGATGAAACATCATTTCAACAATTTTTTTTGTCACATAGGTTGTCCTTGGGCTGGTCCCTACCCCGGGCCTTTCGTAGGCCTCCTTTGCATGTTGGTCATCATATTGTTCATGTATTTTTTCATGTCTTCTATAGCATTGTGAGGAGCTGCAACAACTAGTCCTACTTGAGCTAGCACAATGGATGTAGTTCTCTCGCTCTGTGTATATTTAGCAATGCTCTCCTCACTCAAGATCTTGCAATTATCACTCAAATCAATCGCGTCCAGACTGCATGCTTCTCGTGTCATGTATTTTTGCTATACAAAATAGCATGCAAGTCTTTGTTTAATAGTCACTCTAAAAATAGTGAGACAAGTCTTTTCTCGCTTGGGATGTCCAACTCTGGACATCTGTCTATATATTGTCTCATCCGACTCACACTATCTCTGACAGTTTTTTGCGTTTTTGTGAAATTGTAGATTTGGGCTACAATATTATGATTTCCTTATTTGAGCCAGCTGCAACAAATTTCATTGTCAAACTGGGTAAGTTGGTTATTGACCTAGGAGGTATGGTCTAGAACCAAGTTAAATATTTCCCTTCTAAGGTCATTTCAAACCCCTCAAATTGTGTATGAAAGTTGGTTATGTGCTTTGCTCTCAAAACTTGTATGAAGCTCGCTAAGTGGTCATACAGATACCCTGACCCGCTATATTTTTTGACCCATTTTTGGAAATCTACTGGTCTAACTCTACGATTATGTTTAGCACCTACTCTCTCTCTCTTCTAGTCAGAGTTTCTCCCTTAAACCTTTAAACTAGATGTTTATTGGTAGATGTGACTCATTTGGACCTCTCCTTGTCCTAGTGTCACCCATTCTTCCACTATTCAAGTGGTTTCTACATTTCTTCCCTTGATTCCATCATTGAGGTAGTTGCCCTTGCTTGTGCTTCCTCTTTGATTCATCATACTATCATAGGCTCTATCATTTGGGCCTACATTATGTTCAATTTCAAATACAGTTCCCATAATCACTTGTTGGATCAAATGCCCTTGGTATTTGGTTTGTGTTCAATTTCAGGTACAGGTCCCATAATCACTTGTTGGTTCAAATGCCCTTGGTATTTGTTCTATTATGATGATCTCCTTCGGAGTCATCATAATAGAATCATTGTTACAACAATCCCTAAAGAGATGGATAGAAAGTTTTGTTAAACCCCTCTCCTTGATCTTGAAAATATACACTATCTTCAAGGGTGTCAATTCCCTTGGTTTGTCATGGGTAGTCCATATTGAATCCATGACATTGTTGGCTTCCTAACAATAGACTCCAAGCCTAGGGTTGTTCTTGGGCATGCACTTCAGATGTTTGGTATCTATCAAGTCATATCCTTCTAATTTTAACACAGGAGGTCCTTCTTTCACAACCTTATTAGGAATTAGTGTATCAACCTCCAATCCCCTTTTGCCTAGTGAATTAGGATCTTGTATCTTGAGGTATTGCACCCAATTCAGTCCATATAGAAGTTGTCTTGTTTGTTTTCCCTAACCTCCTCTTCAAACTCAACGGTATGGTCATCAATCCTTACATATGTGATGCATTAACCAAATATTTTTTCCTTGCTATCTTGTAGTATGGTGTGCTTTTACCTTTAGTATAATATCTAGAAGATTACACACATACTCTTTTGCAAAGAATTATGATCTTGAACTCAAGAGAGTTACACTGATTTAGTTGAGAGCTTGCTCTTTTACTAAAATGTTTATATGTTAGCATTTATCACTTGAAAACATCTTAAACCATTAGGGAAAATTTGGACTCTCAAAGGGGCCCTATAAGGAGGTTTGACTTTGCCTCTCTTGTCCAAAGTGGGCAGCCCAGTGAAGTACATAAACACTTTGTCAAAACCCTATCAACCAACATATCATTGGAAAGATCTTAGAAAGTAGGTTCTAAATCCCCAAACTCTGACAAATTTGGAGCTGATTTGTAGATGTTATGGCCTCCCCATGGAATCTGATATGTGGGGAGAGATTCCATTTATGAGACGGAGTTGTCACATCAAAAAATGGAATCTTCTAGAGTATAAGGAATCTAATAGCATGCTATATATTAATGGATAGATCTTTATAAGTACATTCTAAATCCAAAAGGTCTCACAAGGTTTGAGTTCATTTCTAAAAATTTTACTGTGTGCCCATTTTGGACAAGAGAGAGAAATTCAAAGTCCTTGTAGGGCCCCTTTGAGAGTCCAAATTTTCCATAATGCACTATATAATCATTTTTCAAAAGTACTAGCCACAAATCATCATCTAGAATTTTGAAAAGTTTCCAATGTCTAATCTTATTACTTACTCTTTTATTTCCATATTGGAATAGTGTTTTTCATCTTTTCCACATCGAGTCAAAGATCACCCCCACACTTGTTTGTAGCAAACATTGTACAATGTATAGGTGACACTTCTTATATCCACTATACAGTTAAAAGAATACTCTATAGTATTGTTATCCTTGGTCTACTAAATTTTATAACTTATTTCATGAACCATAAAAGGAAAACTGCTCATTAAACTAATTAAAAGTTCAATTTAGAACATAGTATCTGATTCTTTTTTTTGTAAAACAAAGAGAAGACCATCCATATTCACTGTTGAGAAAATGTTTCTCCTTTGTGACACTTAAAAAATTGAGAAACATATTCAAGTATATGTCTTGGTCTCAAGTATTATAAGTTGGAACCTTATCATCATAACATTTAATGTATTTTAAGTGCCACAATGTCCTTTAGCAAGAGAGACATGGGCTTTAAGTTCATGGAACACGTGTGTGAACTATAGTAGTAGCTCCTCATCTACCATGTTTGGTAGCCATTGAGATATGATACAAAAATAATTTGGATAATTGTGCAATATAAGGAAGCATGATTTGCATGACCTTTTTTGCTTAAAATATAAACAACATGAAAATCCAAACACATGATTAAAAAAATTAGCTTACTTGTTCTAGCAGAAGAAAATATTTCTCCAAAAATTCTTCCTTCTTTAAAAAAACATCAAGTCTTGTTGCTTGAATTGTATCCTTGATTTTAATCTTTATAGATAGGGAACTTTCAAATTATTGTGAGGAATTCCTTGCTGAGATGCTCAATTTGGTGGGTAAAGTTTTCTTCTTTTGATTCCATCTGGAGGATCCTTTGCATTGTAGTCTCTTGATGTTTAGGTTGCTACTCTCATCTTTTGATTGCTTAAACACATTGTTCAAAGAGGAAAGTGAATGCTCTTTTTGGGAAGAGATTCATGATAGCGTGCATGGTTTGAATCTCTTTCCTTGCTTTGTAACAATTCTTGGAAACCTCAAGAGGACTTCTTTCCTCTCCTTGAAAGAAACCCATAGTTTTATTTGAGTTACTCATGCATTTTAAATAACTTGAAAAATGTAAAATTAAGATCTCTCCTTCTCTATTTAGAAACACTAGAGAATAAGATAACATGAAAAGTTTTCACTCTTTGCTATAATCTCCTTTGCATAATTGCTTATTATACAAAATGTTAAGACATATCATTTTTCTTCTTTTCTTCACTCAAATCATCCCTTGATTGAGAATGAGAGAAACCTTCAAACATTTTTGCATCTTGACTTATGAGGTGAAGTCTCTTAGATCGAGCTGCTCCATACACGAAGAGGCCATCCTAAGTGCTTTCATAGAAAAGAAATCTTATTTATCTTTAGCTTGCTTTAGGCATAAATCCAACTTAGCATAGGTTGCATTTTCAAGTTCATAACTAAGATTGAGGACCAAATTTTTCAAGGATAACCCCTTCTTGAAAAGCTTTTCATTACTCATGATCTTGGTTCTCTTTACAACAAAGAGAAACTTAAGTATACATACGACCATGGAGACTAAGATATCCATGACCCAAGAGATTTAGCAACTTCCTTGATCATCATATGTCATTCTCCTCTTCTTCAAATCATTAATGAATAATAAATACATTTGTAGAGAAAAGGAGTAGAATCCTTAGGGATTTGGTTATGATCTTGATAATAAGAAACTCCATAGCATATAATTAGCATATGGAATAGTAGTGGAATTTTCTATAATTTCAAACAGTCTCTAATAATCCCATCAAATGACCTCTATAACCTTAAAATTATCTTTCCACTTCTTCTACAAAGTTGTAGATCTTGAAAATATCTAATTTTTTATAAAAACCATGTTGCAATCCTACCTTATATAACCTCAAAATTAGCTTTCCTCTTTTTCTACAAAGCTGTAGAGCTTGAAAAGATCTAAATTTTTTATAAAAACACTGTTGCAATCCTACCTTGTATGCCCAATTTAATGGACTATTATTTTATCAAAAAAATAACTTTAAATTTATAAGAGGAGGTGAAAGAGTCCAACATATGAGAGTATCAATGTGGGGATTTGAACGCTTTTGGGAGTTTTAAGAGGCAAATTCTAGGACCCTTTCCCATTCATATGTCCTCCTATCCAATTTGCCTTCTTATTCCCACCCTTACTAGGCCGTAGTTTACCATTTTGAGCCTTGGAAAATTCTTGTGAGATCTTAGGTAAATTTTCCATGCACTTATAATATGGCATTCATATTTTGGCACTTCCATAGCCTTAAGTGACCTTCCTTGCATGCCTCATTTCCTTTTACAAGTGTGTTCTCCCTCTAGCATAGTCGTTTTAGTCCCATAAAAATGCATTTGAGCCTTTAGAAGACTCCCTAGGTAGTTCTATAGGTAGTGTCAACATTTTGGAGCCATAATGTCCTATTGTGCAACTTTATGCCATAATCTTAACCCTAGCCCTTCCACTCTACCTTGTTTTATTTTACTAGAATGGAAATTATAGTGAGAGAAAAGCATTAAAGTAGACCAAAAATTATATTTATGACAGTGTGTGCCTCATTGCATCTAGTTATAGGTTTCTACAAACTTCAAAAACCACGTCTCAAGTGCAATCATCTAACTCACGTGAGATTTTCAATTAGATCGAGCTACCCACACTCATCCATTGGCATGGTGACTCCCATAATGACAAAACTAATGCCAATCCAAGGATAAGAGGGGTGAGGAGCTTCAAGCCTCTCAACACTTAGCACATTCAAGAAGATGGCATTCAGAGAGAGCTAAGAGATGCCCCCATTCAATGCATGGATATCAACATTTGGATGGGAAAGGCAAATCAAAAGTTCATATTGATTTCATTGATGTCAACATGCATAGTAATCGAGCAAGATCACGCATAAATGTTAGTCTAGGGAATGAGCCTAACACGTTTGACAAAGACTGAGAACTATAATGAGATATTGAAGAAAAAAATGGACCATCATACCAAGCACACACATTGCGAGAGAAAATAGGATCACAAGGATAACTTGAGACGTCTAGAAAAGGAATCAGATCATCATGAGTCCAAATATGGGGAACAATCCAATGATCTAAAAATTGTTTTTTTAATTTCCAAAGTCAGTAGAAAAGATCATTGAGATGTCCATATACAACCCTTTGAGTAGTATGCTGATTTGAAGGATATAAATGAAGATGATTGGGAAAAGTACATCCCACAAACTTTGAACGATAAGGCAAGGATATGGTACTACCATATCCTAGAAAAACTTATAGTAAGTTGGATAAGGTTTTCTTGCTCTTGTATAGTGAAAATTTTGGGGATGACGATATCTTTGCAAATTGGATAAAATCATACAAGGTAAGTTATCTATTAGGAGTTATTTGGAGAAAATTGAGGAATTGACGAAGCAACTGAATGAACTTCCATCATAAAGATGCATGCATGCATGGGTTTTGAGAAATTCTACAAGCAAGAAATTAAGAAAACATGAGGTACCAACAAAAACTCAGGAGTTTAATG
This sequence comes from Adiantum capillus-veneris, assembly GCF_014529385.1. Taxonomy (NCBI): domain Eukaryota; kingdom Viridiplantae; phylum Streptophyta; class Polypodiopsida; order Polypodiales; family Pteridaceae; genus Adiantum; species Adiantum capillus-veneris. The sequence continues at coordinate 75,060,436 of NC_140947.1, forward strand.
GTCTGGTGCAAAGAGCTCTAAATTTAGAGCAACAAGCTAAGAAAGATAAGGTCCATAATGTCATAATAATCAATATCTAATTCTCCTAAATGATTTTCTCATGTTAAACTGATCATTTAATGTGGGGAAGTGCCAGGGGAGAAAAAGCTAGAATATTGGTTAAGCTAGCAGACCGGCCACAGTAGGGATCCAAAGGAGGGAAAATAGGGATCCAAAGGGGGGGCCATCTGCAAAAGAGCCATGTGCAACAATGGGCTAAAAAGACCCTAAGGTTCAGCCCATTAAGACTTCCAAAATTCTAAGGTTCCAAAATTCAAAGGTTGTGTCCAAAGGTCAACCCTAGGGAAAATTGGATGCTTTGTGTGTGCCCTAAAAGTCTTTGCACATCCCTACATGGGAGGGGGCGAGCCCTACAGGTAGGGGATGAGAGAGAAAGCCACACACACACACATAGGCTCCCTTTACACAAAGGGAATGAGGGACACATGTCAGCTCCCTAGCCCAGATGCCCACAAGGTGTGCCCAATTCCTATTGGAAGACCCTTGAAGTGGACCAATGAGAATTAAGCTAGAGTAAATGTAGTTTAATTAATTTAAAAACATTCAATAAAAGAAACCAATGAGAATTAAGTCTCCTAAAAGACTATTGGGCAGTCTCCCAAAGGGTCCAATGAGCATTCAGAAGCCCCATGGCTTGCCTGATTCCTATTGGCCAGGAGGCAAAGGGGTCCAATGAGAGTTTAGTTTAATTATTTAGTTACCTAAATCTCTCACAAAAGGGGAAAGGGGGACACATGTCAGAAGGCTATCACTTATGCTGCTTAACACCCATTGGCTTGACTTGGGGAGGTCCAATGAGACAAAAGCCAGACCCATTTAGCAGGAAGGGCTCGCCCAAGAGAGAGAGGGGGCTGATTTTTTCTTGGCATTTGACACACACACACACTCACACTTGACCATGTGTGAAGAAAGAATACTCTATCTCCTCCCAAGCTTTAATGGAGAGCTCATCACCTACTCCAAGCTTGTGAGATAGAAGCCTACATCAACACTCTCTTGGCATGTGGATGCAAATCCAACCAAGAGCCAAGCTTCAATGCATGCTCATCTCTTCTACCAAGCTAATTACTAAGCTAAGCTATGCTAATATGAGTGATTATGTGAGGAGATGTACATCTTTCTCGTAAGATACTCCTTCTTCCTCTCAATCTACTCTCATACCCTGCTAGCTCTCACCATCTTTGAAGGTGTGTGAGGTCTTGGGTCTGAGAACGGGGAGAATTCAAGTTGTGTTTGATTAAGTGTTTTGCTTAGTGCATGAAGCTTCCATCTTCATTGCACTAGCTAGTTTTGAAGGAACACAAATAATTGTATTGTACAATGTCTCTCTTGATGGGAGAAACCATAATACAAAGCCTTTTTGAGGGGGGACCGGCTCCATGCAAATCTGGTCCTCAACTGTTGTCAATAGCTTAATTTCTCTCTTTTGAAAGTATTGTTGATGCTATCTAACTAGGTGTTATGCTTTTTGTTGCTCTCTCCACCCAAGCACTCTTGTAATTCTCATTAGGAATCTACTCTAATGAAATGCCCACTATGTTCATGCTAATTTCCGCTACACATAAGTTATTAGGCCATTAAATGTGTAGCGGAAATTTTAAAGTGGGATTGACCTAAAAAGTGGCTATCATCAAATAAGGATAGTTGATCAAGACATTGTAAAGACCGCATTTCGTACTACATTTGGTCTTTACGAATACATTGTCATGCCTTTTGGCTTGACCAATGCACCAGCCACATTCAACCGCTTGATGGAGAAGCTGTTTAGGCCTCATCGAACCTTCACTGGAGTGTTCTTTGATGATATTATCATCTACTCTAATTCATTGGAGGAACACAAGCAACACCTCCAGGTAATATTTCAAGTTTTAAGAGAGAATAAACTTTATGTTAATCGAAAGAAAAGTGAATTTTTCTTGCAAGAGATTCAGTATTTAGGTCACATTATCTCTCAAGATGGCATCCAAATGGATCCATCCAAGTTAGAGGTAATAAAAGGATGGCCTAAACCAAGGAATCTTCATGAACTAAGAAGCTTTATAGGTATGTGTGCATACTATAGACGCTTCATAGAAAAGTTCTCACAAATTGCGGGACCATTACATGACCTAACAAAGAAAAATGTTAGGTATACATGGTCTGCTAAGGAGAACAATGCTTTCGAAAAGCTTATCTCTCAACCTGTGCTTACACTACCGGATCTCTCAAAACCATTGGAGGTCCAATGTGATGCTTTTGGTGATTTCCTTGGAGCTGTTTTGCTCCAAGAAGGGCACGCCATAGGCTATGAGAGTTGAAGGCTCGACCCTGTTGAGCAAGCTCTAGGCATATACGAAAAGGAACTCCTTGCAGTTCTACATGCCTTAGACTCATGGAAGCACTATTTATTGGGGACTCCTTTCATTCTGCGAACGGATCACCAAAGTCTTAAGTACTTCATGACGCAGACCAAGCTCTCCGACAAACAAATGAGGTGGGCAAATTTCCTTTCGCAATTTCATTTTCATATTGCTCACATTGCTGGCAAGCATAATCAAGTAGCCGATGCACTCTCAAGACGACCGAGAGTGAATGCGGTTTCCATAGCAACTCACAATGATCTATCTTCAATGATAGATGAGTATGCTATTGATCCCGATTTTAGAGATGTGATTTCAGCCCTTGCATTAGGGAAGAAAGAAGAACCATTTACTTTACAAGATGGTTATCTTCTCAATGGCAATAGACTATGCGTTACTAACTCACTACGTGAGAAAGTAATGTATGAATCTCATGCTCCACCTTATGCGGGGCATAGAGGGATTCAGTCTACCTTAAAGGGAATTGAAACATATTTCTATTGGCCTACCATGAAAGTGAACATACAAGAATATGTTTCCAAATGTGTGGTATGCCAAAAGACAAAATTTGATAGAGGGAAGCAACTTGGGTTGCTTCAACCCTTGCCAATACCTAATTCACCATGGGAGAGCATATCCATGGATTTTATCTTTGGATTGCCTAAGTCTATCCATGGAAATACGGGAATATGGACGATAGTAGACAGGTTCAGTAAACAAGCTCATTTTATACCTGTCAAAAATACTATCAAAGCCCATCAAATGGAAACTCTCTTCATTTCACAAATTTTCAAGTACCATGGCTTGCCAATGTCCATAGTGTCGGATAGAGATCCTAGAATGACCAATAATTTCTGGAAGGGTCTCTTTGAGAATTTAGCAACAATGCTAAACTTCTCTTCGGCCTATCATCCACAAACTGATGGCCAAAGTGAAATAGCTAACCTAACCATTCTCGATCTACTAAAAGCCTATGTAACGGAAGTAGATCAAAGATCCCAATGGGAGAAGTACTTACCCTTAGTGGAGTATGCTTACAATAACACCGTACATACTTCCACGGGAAAAGCACCTTTCGATGTAATTGAGGGAAGATCAAAAAGTCCCTTGCTACTTAAGGTACATGGGAAGATCTTCGCTGCAGATGAGTATAGCCGAGACCTACAAGAATCTTTTCAAAAGATTAAGGATGCTATCTCTATCTCACAGCAAAGGCAAAAGGCTGCTGCTGACAAGCACAGAAGAGCCCAAGCCTTTAAAGAAATGATTGGGTCTTGTTAAAGTTTCCCAAGGCTCGATTAAGGCACACGACGAGCAAGAATCCTACGGGCCACCAAAAGTACTATGCTAAATTAGCAAAAAAGTACTATGGTCCCTTCCAGATTCTTAGGCCAATCAATGAGATGGCCTATCAACTTAAGTTGCCCAATCATTGGCTCATACACAATGCTTTTCATGTGAGCCTATTAAAGCCTTACAAAGGAGAGCCACCTCAAGAACCAACTATTGAAGACCCACCGGAGATCGAGGACCAAGAGGAGGTGCTGCAGCCCGAGTCCATTCTCCGACATGAAGACAAGGTATTAAGAGGCGGTAAGAATATCCGACGATATCTTATTAAGTTTAAGAATTATCCTTTTGAAGATGCTAGATGGATGCAGGGCATACAATTAAAGGATAACCTAAACCTTGTCAATGCTTACAATGCTTCCCAAGAGTAAGCAAATGTACAAAATGTTAAAAATGAACAAAGCTTTTGTCTTATAAGACTCTCTTTTTCTTTATTTGTGCACAAAAATGAAGTAGTATGCATGCTTATATCAAGTTTGCGGAGACGACGTCTCCCAAACACCAAGTAGAGCTTGTCACTCTACTATGGAAGATTGATAGGACTAATGTGCAGACATGCTTGCGGCAGCCTCAGGCTCTCAAGCGCCAAATGGACTAGTCATCCATTATGGAATGATGTCATAGGGTAACATAGGGATCCTCTACCCACTAAGAAAAGGACTCATGAATATGCTTTATCTTCTCTACACCATAGTCGAGGACGAATATGATTTCAAGAGAGAGGTAATTTCATAATAATCAATATCTAATTCTCCTAAATGATTTTCTCATATTAAACTAATCATTTAATGTGGGGAAGTGCCAGGGGAGAAAAAGCTAGAATATTGGTTAAGCTAGCAGACCGGCCACAGTAGGGATCCAAAGGAGGGAAAATAGGGATCCAAAGGGGGGGCCATCTGCAAAAGAGCCATGTGCAACAATGGGCTAAAAAGACCCTAAGGTTCAGCCCATTAAGACTTCCAAAATTCTAAGGTTCCAAAATTCAAAGGTTGTGTCCAAAGGTCAACCCTAGGGAAAATTGGATGCTTTGTGTGTGCCCTAAAAGTCTTTGCACATCCCTACATGGGAGGGGGCGAGCCCTACAGGTAGGGGATGAGAGAGAAATCCACACACACACACACACACACACACAGGATCCCTTTACACAAAGGGAATGAGGGACACATGTCAGCTCCCTAGCCCAGATGCCCACAAGGTGTGCCCAATTCCTATTGGAAGACCCTTGAAGTGGACCAATGAGAATTAAGCTAGAGTAAATGTAGTTTAATTAATTTAAAAACATTTAATAAAAGAAACCAATGAGAATTAAGTCTCCTAAAAGACTATTGGGCGGTCTCCCAAAGGGTCCAATGAGCATTCAGAAGCCCCATGGCTTGCCTGATTCCTATTGGCCAGGAGGCAAAGGGGTCCAATGAGAGTTTAGTTTAATTATTTAATTACCTAAATCTCTCACGAAATGGGAAAGGGGGACACATGTCAGAAGGCTATCACTTATGCTGCTTAACACCCATTGGCTTGACTTGGGGAGGTCCAATGAGGCAAAAGCCAGACCCATTTAGCAGGAAGGGCTCGCCCAAGAGAGAGAGGGGGCTGATTTTTTCTTGGCATTTGACACACACACACTCACACTTGACCATGTGTGAAGAAAGAATACTCTATCTCCTCCCAAGCTTTAATGGAGAGCTCATCACCTACTCCAAGCTTGTGAGATAGAAGCCTACATCAACACTCTCTTGGCATGTGGATGCAAATCCAACCAAGAGCCAAGCTTCAATGCATGCTCATCTCCTCTACCAAGCTAATTACTAAGCTAAGCTATGCTAATATGAGTGATTATGTGAGGAGATGTACATCTTTCTCGTAAGATACTCCTTCTTCCTCTCAATCTACTCTCATACCCTTCTAGCTCTCACCATCTTCGAAGGTGTGTGAGGTCTTGGGTCTGAGAACGGGGATAATTCAAGTTGTGTTTGATTAAGTGTTTTGCTTAGTGCATGAAGCTTCCATCTTCATTGCACTAGCTAGTCTTGAAGGAACACAAAGAATTGTATTGTACAATGTCTCTCTTGATGGGAGAAACCATAATACAAAGCCTTTTGGAGGGGGGACCGGCTCCATGCAAATCCGGTCCTCAACTGTTGTCAATAGCTTAATTTCTCTCTCTTTTGAAAGTATTGTTGATGCTATCTAACTAGGTGTTATGCTTTTTGTTGCTCTCTCCACCCAAGCACTCTTGTAATTCTCATTAGGAATCTACTCTAATGAAATGCCCACTATGTTCATGCTAATTTCCGCTACACATAAGTTATTAGGCCATTAAATGTTACAACTAAGGATTGACAACTAGCTCCAACTTGTCGGATTGTGATTCAGAGAACACATCCAAAGGTAGGAAGAAGGGATCCCGGACTAGAAGATTGAGGTGCTATCCAAGTAGATATCAAAGATATCAAAGACCAGACCTTCAGTAGGAAAAGTGGGGACCTAAGAAAAAGAGGTTTCCATGATAGCTCTCACAAATCTATAACCAATGAATCAAGAGATTCTACCTAAGAACATGGAAAATGGATACAACACCAATTTCAAAAAGATCTTAGAGCATAGATTATAGATCTACAATCTCCGCTCAAATTGGAGATTGTATGTAGGAGTTATGGAAGGCCAAAAATCATAAAGTTATCCACCCCCTTTTTTGGGGGGAAAAGTGCATCCTCTGACCACTCTTATACCTCTCTTACACACCCACCATTCTTGCACACATGGCATGCATCTATTTGTCAAAATGTTAATTTCCTCCATAATCTCATGGAAAAAAAAGAGGCCCTCCTAGGCCCAATCCTCTTCCTAATGCCTCGTCCATGCTTCCTTTTCGATGGGCTCTTTATCAAACAAACCCCTTTAGAGTCTTCATAAATTTCTCTAAAAGAAACATCCACCTACCATGCAAAGTACATGTCACTACAACTTTGTCAAACTAGAAGATGCATTTGACTTCTCAAAACACTTATAGGAGAGTGCTCCTTTACTATGCAGACAGCTTCAATATTTGAATTCAAATGGGATACTTTTTGTAAATGGTGTTTTGAATTTCATCTATGAGACAATTCTTTGTCGCGATTGGCAACAAAAAGTGCAAGAACTTGTACCAATCATGTGACTTTAATCCAATGAGGTCATTATCCTTTGTAAATTTTATTTTCATCTCAGACATGCATCCTGTGGAGGTCTTGAGCTCTAAAATTTTCTATTTTACCTATCGTGCTTTTTCTTTCCACATCACCCACAGTGATCTTGAAAGATTAAATTTACCATTTGAATTCCTAGCTTCCTTATGGTGTTCTTCAGCTCTAATAACTATCCTATACTTTTTAGATTTAATTTTCCTTTTAAATACGGTTAAAATAGTCCATTTTTTACTTAATAATTTTTAAAGTAAGTATTTGGTGTATCCCAGCTTTTTAATAGATTCTTATACCTCTAGAAATTATCTTAGAAATTTATTAAGTGAATTTGCTAATTATTCCCTCTACTTTTTTGATAAAAATCTCACAAATTTCTAAGACAATTTACTAATTATCTTACTTAATTTTTAGAAAAAATAGAGAATTTAAGAAAAATAATTATAAAAACTAGATATATAATTATGAGATAAATAGTGTTGCTTTATAATGCTATAATACTTCTCTAAACATTATCTCACTAACCTATAAGCTAATCTATAAATTATCTTGCTTAATTTTCAGCCAAAAACAAAGAATATAAACAATAGTAATTATCAAGACTAATTATCGAAATATGATCTAATCATCATGAGTTCCTAACATTATAATATTCCTTTGAGAATTATCTCACTAACTTCTAAGCTAATTTACTAATTATCTTGCTTAATTTTTAGCTAAAAATAGAGAATTTAAGCAAAAATAATTAGCAAAACTTATCATTTAAATAAGATATAATTATCACAAGTTTGTAACACAATAATATTTCTCTAGAGTTAATCTCACTAGCTTCCAACCTAATCAACTAATTATCTTGCTTAATTTCTAGCTAAAAATAGATATTTTAAGCAAAATTAATTATTTAATTATGAGATAGTTATCACAATTTCTAGCACTATAATCTTTCTCTAAAAATTATTTCACTAACTTCTAAGCTAATTTACTAATTATCTTGCTTAATTTTTAGCTAAACACAAAGAATTTAAGCAAAAGTACTTAACAAATTATCACAAATTTCTAGCATTATTATTTACCTCTAAAAAATATATCATGATTTATTAAGCTATATTCCTAAATTTCCCATCAATTCTAGCATGTAAATAGAGAGTTTCTGCTTAATCAAATATTAAAAATAGCTAAAAATTTTGACATAATTTCCACGGTTTTCTAACAAAGTGTATAAGATCTAAAACTTAACTCATTATTGTCTAAGTTTAATCGATATATTTTTGTCCTTAATTAAGACCAAAATTAAGCAATTTCAATCTTAAATATATAAATATTTAATTAGATTACTAATCATAATCAAAGATTAGGTATTCATCAATATAATAACATGTAAGAGTATACCTAATATAGAGAGAGGTTTAATCTTTCTTAATTTATAACAATTTTGATATAAACTAATGTCCTTTCACTAATCTAACAAGATTAGTATTAATTACCTTGGTTAGTCAACTAGGGTTCTTGAGCTCTAGTGATTTTTGTGTAGAGTCTCTCTATGCTAGAGAGAATAGGCCAAGGTCTTTGAGTCTGTCCAAAAATGTGAAGCCTAGGTGTTTATTTATAGGTTTTTGGCAACCAAGGCCTGCATTTAGTTGTTCCTAGCTCTTCAAGGCAGCCCCCTAGCTTTCCCTAGTGCCTCATACTACGCAGGTCCATAATATCACCTCCTAGGACCTGCCCAGCTTGGTTGGTCAAAGCTGTCAATTGCAATCCACTTTAATGTTTTAACTGGAAATATCTCGCCCATGGGCTTAAAATATCTACTAGGCCATGTGAAAAGCCCATGTGATTCAATAATTATAAAGGTTTTTTATTCTTTTATTTAAATATAGTGACCATAAAAACTTCGAGCACAAATTCTGCGGTCAATTTGTGTTTGAATTCGATTTAGAAAATTTTTGGCCGAAGTAAAGTTCTGCTTAAGAATCTAAAAATACTAATTTTGACTATCTTCAGGATAAGGATTTACTAATTTGAATGTCCAATGCTCTCAAATAAAGCTTAGCGTTCATTTTCTTACTTCTAAAAAGGTGAAAACCTTATAGTCACCCCAACTTAAGAATTTGAGATGTCATCATCTCAACCGAAGTTAGGGAATTCTTTACATAGAAAACTTCCGTTTTTCCTATAGCATTTTCAGTGTAATCATCTTTCCATATAACTAGATGCTTCTTAATTAATTTATTTTCACTTGTTCTTTACCTTCCCTCAAGAATATCATCTAGTTTGAGATTCAACAATTCCTTACTTTGGCATTACTACCTATTTGCCACCCAATTTATCCAAGAAACGCTCAGTGTTGAGCCCATCTTAAAAACCTTCACAAATCAAGTGTATCAACTCAAAAACCCATGTCAAATCCCTTCCATATAAATAAAAAGATCCCATATAGTCAGCTTGTCCACATGAATGTGCTCGATTTAAATGACCATTAGAGAAATCAATGTTCGACAAGTATTATGCATTCTAGCTTTGCCAATCTGTACGTGTTTGGTGTTTTCTTGCCATTCTGATCAATTCGCATTCGGCAAAAGCTACCACTATTGCACCATAGATACCCCCTCTATGTCCTAGCCTGGTTTACCAAACATATGTAAAGGTTTTAAGAGGTATCATAGCAAGAGTGTTTGGCTTTCAATTAGTCTTGTGTATTTATACTTCTATATCTAAGTCATTTTTTAAGGAAGGCTATCTTGTGCACAAGGAATGTAAGTTGATTTTTGGATAACTAGCTCATTTCTAAGGTGCCACCATGAATTTCTATTGGCAAGGTGCAAAGAGGAACAAAAAGGTGATTCCTTTGGTTTGAATTCTACCTTTCGGGCTGAGAATTAAGAGAAAACCTCTTTTCCATTCTCTAGTTCTGCCCTTAATTTCATGTTTAAGATACAAGCTTAACTTTAGATTTCCTTAAGCATTTTGAAAAAATAAACAATATGTACTATTACAATATACAAATAACCCGAAATTGTATTCTCATAGTGGTTCAGATAACTACCTAATGTGGCTAAGCTCTAGGATTGCTAACTTTGGCCAGACTAGTGGCTCTTTCATCTTCCTCATTCATTAAGGTTGGTTCTCCCCACGCTGGTAAGATCTTGCTTCTCTTCCTGTTCCTCTTACTCTTCCTCTTCCTCTTCCTCATCCTCTTCCTCTTCCTCTGCCATGTTGTCCATTTCTACCCCCTCTTAGATTGTCCCCTTAATTTACTCAAGGTGGAGCAATGGTTCTGACGATAAATCCAAGGTTTTGCTCTTCTAAAAAATTATTTTGATAGTGCCCCATTTGATTGCATCCATAGCACCTAGCATTTGAGAAGGTATACTCCAGGTTTACTACCACAACTACTCCATGTTGTTGATAACATTTGTTGAAAGTTCCCCTATCTCTTCTCCTAAAGTTGTTAAAACTATTATAGTTCCTTATAGAGGTGATTCCTTCTGATACAAGAGGTTTAGCTCTAATAAGTGTATCCTAAATCGATAAAGGCCTCATAGCTTCAAGACATGTGCTCAATGGTTTGTTAAGTCCTTGACAAAAATGGGCAATATGTCGCTCCATTGTCATCTAGGGAGCATAGAGTCGTAAAGACACATACTTGGTTTACTACTCCTCCAACAAAACCCCTTGTTGGCATAGAGCAAGAAACTCATTCATCTTAATAGCCTGATGTGTAGGAGGAAGATAACTTTCTTTTACTACCTGCTTCATCTTCTCCCAAGATGGGCTATTGGTGGGATTGTCTTTACAATGTTGTTTCCACCAGAGTTTAGTGTCTCCACTAAGGTAGAACATACCTAGCATTTCTTGATTCTCTTGAGTAGTCGTTGCTACTAGAAAGTAGTCATCCATAGTATCCATCCATGCTTCAACATCATGCTCGAGGTTGGGTCCTTCTTGAAGATGGGGAGTTGAACTTGCTTTAGTATTAGTTTTTTTTCTTGCATAACTATGTAAAGGCTATTCATGTGAGTATTACCCTGGGATTGAATAGTGGAATTTAGTACTATATAAAAATCTACCTTGTTTATGCTTTCAAACTTATCTCAAACTTAAAAATTATGCACACTAAATAAAGACAATGGCCAAACCATAAACAACACCCAGAACAATGTTTTTTCTGAGTCGATGGTTTAGACGCATTGGTTAACACTAGGTTGGTAACCTAACTAGACTCAAAAGTGTCCTTTCAGGGTTTTGAAAAAACTCCCAAAACCATAGTAGATCCATGAATTTTGGAAAATACTTTCATGAGCTTATATTTCAAGGACTACTACATATGGAAAAAATGAGAGACATGTAAAATTTCTCATCCCTTGGTCATAACAAACCTCCAAAGTTGATGGACTAGTTCATTTTACCCAAAACAACCATTTCTTACGATTGATTGCATATAGATGAGGCTAGGGATTTTTGTAGGACATGAGATAAAATTCCTCGTTAACTTCAATGGGTTGGTGATCAAATCATATGGTTTCTTTTACCTCACTATTTTTCTTTTTGGAAAAAAAAGGGTATAAAAAAGTTGCATTTTTGTCATTACGAGAACCTATCATCAAAGTTTCTATAGTCATGCTCAATACAGATGCTATATACATGTCTTCTTAGCTCCCTTTGGGCCTTTGGATTACAAAGGATCCATGGAGCATGTCAAAAGAATAATAGATGTCTTACCAAGTGGAACCTTGCAGACAATGATGAAGTGATAAATACAACAAAGATGATTAAACTGGGTTTAGCATTATGACCTATAGGATCCCATAGAAACTAGTCAATATCTAACCAAATTTGAATTTTACAATTAGATAGGTTACTACCTTCAAAATGCACACAATTGGCCTAAGAAATAGCAATCTTGAGAAAGCTATACTTGCTACACTAGAGTATTCTTCTGAAATTGAAAACCTCAACCATTGTCGTATACTATGCTATATAGCATATTAGGTACTCCAAAACTCAAGGAAGATTAGTTTTATGTTACACATGCCACTTACATAATCAAAATTGAATTTGGATATCAAGAAAGCCACTAAAAAAATCATAAAAGTGCTAAATTTGACCTAAAAATAGGATTAGGCAATTTTTGTAATTTGGTCATAACTTTCAACTTTAACACTTAAACCTTCCTAGAAGTATCAGAACATGATGAGGACTACTAAGCCTAATCATCTAGCAATATAAACCTCAAAAACATGAAGTTTAGAGTGGTATAGTTGCAAAACTTTGAAAAAAAAAACCAAAAATAGGCTCCATTTTTCCACATAGTTTAGGTTCAAAAATGTTGTGCAAGAGTAAGGTTAGTGGTGAGGTCAATTTTCCAAACAAATGTCAAGTTTTCTTCAGCTCATAAGGTAGCTTTGTGGATATATTTCACCTAAAAATTCAGTCTCAAACTCTTCAAATAATTCAAGCAAAATGGTCACTTAACAAGACATAAAACTGTCTCATTACCAACCTAGTGTTAATTAAGAGTAAGGGCTAGAAGGAGTCCTTACAATCTCCCCAACAAAAAGAAAGAGTTTTCCTCAACTCAACAATAAAAAAAGTCAATAAATCTTCAATCGCAAGCTACGCCTTTAACTTTTATGTTATGCTAATTCATTCTTCGCTAGTTGGATCATCTACATAAGGCGCAATCTCTCCTTCTTACTAAGATCTTCTTAGGATTATCTCTTTTAACACTTTTTGTTGTCTCTTTGCTCATTACCTTAGTTAATGGATCAGTAGCAAGAGCTGGTTTTATATGTGGCCATTCCTCATCTTCAACAAGAAAGTGAATCTATAAGGAGAGGTTTTGTGGAGTGATATGAGCGTCTGCTCTTCCATCACTCGGGGACTTCAATAGTGCAAACCAAATGGGTGGAAGTTTCAAATCATAACAAGGGTGACACTTTGGGGTCGGGAGCTCTTTTGCAACAATGGTCGCTTGGCTATGGTTATTGAAGCTATGGGTCTGGGTCCTCAATATTACTGTGTGAAGAGGTCAATGCATCAAGGGTCTTTTGAACGAATCTCTTTTCTTGCACAATTACTTCTCATCAGGAGATATATATTTACTCTCACTTTGGTTTATGTCTTAGAGGGCCCTTTAACATAGCAACAATTTCACAACGAATTCTTCCTATGGATGAAAGGAAAATTATGTGCCCTGCTTGTGATAGTTTCTTGTGATGGATGGGCTTATTGACTTGTAAAAATATATATATCTTTTTTGTTTCTCTTAACAAGCTCATCATATATTAAGATTTTGGTTATTGTCTTGAGTCCTTCTTTCTTTGATATCTCTTGACAAACAGAGTTAGAATCGTTCTTGGCTTCCTATGTCTGGTATTTTGTAAAACTCCTTGAAATAAATACAAATGTAGCTAAATTTATTTATATATTTATTTGTCAATTTCATACAGTGATCCGAGTTACAAAAAGGATAACACTAATCTTGTGATTATGTAGCAAAAATAGTCAGGTTACATTGCTTGGTGACACAAAAAGGTTACAAGATGAAGCTTGTATTCATTGATTACATCAACTAGGGAAGATAAATATGATTACAAAAGGACAAATCACATTACAAAAGGTGAGGAAATCGAGAAATAAGAGGTGATTGGTCCTCCTAGGAAGCATCTTTGTGGGATATTCCTTCCACTGGATCAAAACTCCCTAAACCATTTTGTGTGACAGCTTCATCTCCTTCATGTCTATCTTTTTCTCTAGCTCCATCATCATACTCTCTCTTAGTCCAGAGAATGGGGAATTGTCAATTCCAAACATTAGCATCCAAGCCAGCATAAACATTGGTTTGTTTATCTATCTCATCCTTTACTAAAATGAAGTTTATTGTTGCTGATCTAGGTGAGTTGACGGTTGGACCTTGAGAATGAAAATGAGTGGTAGGGGGAGTTCATTCTTGGGTTGGGTTTCTCCCTCTAGCTCTAAGGTTTTTAGAATGTTCCCATTGATTGAGGTGACATTAGGAAGAGAATGGGGTCTAGGAGGGCCCCTTTATTTGGTAGTTTAAGGAAGTCAAATCTTTAGTATTAAGAAAGTAATCAAAGGACAACTTTTGAATTCAGACAGGCAAATGGCTAGTTTATTTGAACTCAAAGTTTCCCCCCAAAATGGAATTTAAAATCTAGCGGGTAAAACCATATCATGTAGCATATCTATGGAAAGAGCTCGACACGTAGATTGCAGATCTATGATCTCCGCTCAAATCGGAGATCATATGTGGAAGTTATGGAAGGCCAAAATCTTGAAATTGTCCACCTCCTTTTTGGGGGGAAAAGTGCATCCTTTGACCACTCTTACACATCTCTTACACACCCACCATTCTTGCACACATGGCGTACACCTATTTGTCAAAATTTTAATCACCTCCATAAGCTAATGGAAAATAAAGAGGCCCTCCTACACCCCATCCTCTTCCTAATGTTCTGAAAGTTAACATGACGGGCCAAATTACTAGGGTCGTTTCCTTGAGGGCATTTGACCTTCTTATGACCAAATTCCAGGCACTGAGGCGAGCTTTTCCATGCATGGGAACCCCCCCATATATCTTTGCCCTTTTACCAAAATATTTTCTATTATATAGGTTACTTTTGATTTTTCTTCTCTTTTTCACAAAAGTTTTAGCCTTTATTAAATAAATAAGACTTATGCTAATCAATCACGATGTAGCATAAATAAGTAAGCTTTCTTTGTTGATCTCTCTTTTGACCTTAAATATTAAATATATATATATTCTATTATTTTCTAATATATTTTTTCATGTATATATATTAGTCCACTCTACCAAATATTTTATTCACTAGTTTTCATTTTCAAACCTCAACCCCACTTTCAAATTTCAATAATACCTCCATCTAAATGATTGACAATCTTTTCAACACTCTAGGTCATGTTTTCATACACATGAAGGAGCTTACACTTGAAGGCAAGAGAGAAGTCCACTCAAAGGGGACCACCAAAAGACTTTTGCAGCCACAAATAATACATTATTTGGCTGAATTTTTTAAGTAAAGAAGAACCCCGAATCTAAAGGAGCGTTCAACATGAAAGATGTAGCTCGTGATCTCAACTTTTAGCTCAATTTTTTTTCAGAATTTTTGGAGTTATGAACACGGAGATATGATTTTTGTAGTGGAGCCCAGTTTTCTCGTGTAATGGTGACACAGGGCATCCCCACTTTTCTTCCTTTTAGAATGGCTATGGTTCTACAAGTCTTCAAGCATGATTACAAGAGACAAGGCTATTTTAATGAGGTCTTGGCTAGTCTAGAGTAATTCTATCACCATTTTTGGAGGATCCATCCTCATCAACAAATATCCACCTTCGACAACCTCTCTTATAATTTTCTTACCTCTCTCTTCTCTCCCTAATAAGCTTATGTCTATCCAAAGCTAGACTATTGTAAATATTTCCTATCCTCTACATCCTACCCACATTCTCTCTTTTTCTCTCTCTATTGACTCTGGTATTTTAAATAATGAGGAGACAACATGGGAGCCACAGTCACATGCACCCCATTTTCCTAGTCACCAAAGTGGGACACTCACCTCAAATAGAAATATTGCTAAATCCTTCCCTCCTTCCCTATATAAGGAGGCCATGAGAGCTCACTTGGGAGAGAGAACACACACACACACACACACACCTATCCATACACACTCTTGTGCTACATGCTTGTAGCATGAACCCTAATCACATAATCACAACACCATCATCATCACCATCACCATGCACACAAGATGAGCAACACACCTCCACACCACTTGTAATTAAGGGTTGAAGGCACAATTTCAAGAAGAAGAAGGGTGGACCAACTCATGATATTCCTCACCATCAACTTCCATCTCTCCATTATGCCTCCTACGATCTTGTTCCCTTCTCATTTTCCTGCCATACACTACCTATTGTATTCATCTTTTGCAAGCAATCAACACACTCCATCTTGGTGCCATACTTTGTGTCACTTTGGATACATCTCATTGTGAGTATGGTATATGCTTGTTCCTTGCCATTTTTTTCTGCTTATGTTAAGGTGTGCGGATTCGCCACCACACACACATTCTCTCTCTCTCCCTCTCATATTCCTATCATCTTGCTACTTCCATCTTAAGGTGTGCGGATTCTCCACCTTTTGTATGATAAGTGAGCATACTTGCATGTATCCCTGACCTCGTTATCTTCCTTACTACATGCACGCGTAGCGAGCCCATTCTCACTCACTCACCACTCCTCTCACCTTATTTTCCGACCACCCCATTCCACATTTGAGCGTGGATCTTGAAATTGTTTTCCATGCATGCTTCATTGTGTATATGTATGCATCCTAGCCGCATATCTTGCTAGGTGGTTCCCCTATTGTGTATTCCCCATGATGAGGCCATTGTGCATAGTCTTGGTGTAGAGGCTACCGGGTCTATTTTTTCACTTCCGCCTCTCATTTGGTGCCCCCACTGAGGATCGAACTCAAGACCTTCAGTTTACAAGACTGAAAACCCTAAACTATTGTGAATGGATGAATGAGTATGAAGGATTTTCTAACTGGACAACAGAAGAAGAAGAGCTCCAAGCACAACTAGACGAACTTCGCATCTCCATCGAAGCTCGAGTGCCAGGCGTAACGGTAATCGATTTGAAGTGGGAGAGTCAACCAACGCGCCAAACCCAGTGGATATACATAGGCCAAGTGCCAAGAAGAAGAAGGAGAAGGTCGAAACCATGTCCGCAACCTACAACCAACCAACAACAACAAAATGGAAGGAGCTTTGCACAATAGAGAATCAACACTATTCTACTTTGAGAATCAGGTAACTCAAGTCACGGAGGTAATTATCATAGTCAGTTTTCAAGTCGCACCTGATGCTGCAGCACAGATAACAGAAGCATTGGCTCACACTCTCACTAGAGAAACTAGGGATCTACTGAGTTTGTTTCAGGAAAGAACACCACCCTCTCCTACAAGCTTGGACAGTGACTAAGCACCTCTAAGCTTCACATGAATCAGGACAACCTACCTCAAGACAGATCACACATACCAACACGTGTACGCTCAATCAAGGTAATAGTGGACTTGAAGATTCACTACCAGCACGTCATTGACACCATGCCGGGTGGGGAGCGGTTTTTTGAGGTTCTGGCATCAGATCAGCCATTTGTTTTACCTTTGGTACAAGGCAATGTACCGTTTGAAGTTTTAATCTATGTCCTAGTATAATAGGGTATACACGCCTCTTTGTAAAGAAGAAAAAAATTTTGCAAGTTAAGAAGTGTGTCTTTCTAGCTCTCTCTCAGTAATCATGGCAAGTGTAGCATTTCCAACCTTTACTGGTAAGGTGGGCGAGGATGCTGCAGACTTTCTAGACAACTTGGAAATAGCATGTGTCATCTCTGCGAGAGATGATGATGCTTCGCGCTTGCGCATCTTCCCACTTCTAATGAAGGTGGAGGCAAGATCATGGTACAATGCCTTGGCACAAGAAACCAAGGAACGGTGGGACTTATTAAGGGCAGCCTTTGTCAAGCGTTTTGGAGAGGGCACAACATCAGAGAAACTATGGCAATTGTTGACAGAGTTGAAGCAGAGCAGTATGCTGGAATACGCATCATATGAGTCAAAGTTTGTAGATTTATGGGGGCGATGGGTTGCATCGCTAAGAGAGGATGAGGGGGCACCTGATTTCCTAAAGAAGGATCGGTTTGTGGCTGGGTTATGGCCAACTCTTAAAGAGAAGGTGAAGGGAAGGTTTCCTGCTACGTATGAGCTAGCAGTTGAAGTGGCCCACCTTAAAGACAAGAGGTTGCGCCTACAAGCCAGGAATATCGATGGAGAGAAAGCCGTTAGGACCCCACCACCTCTAGCACCACCTACAACAGTCGCCCAGAGGATTCAACCACAAGAACCAATTGAAGATCAACAAGACCTGCTCAACTGAATCACCAATCAACTTGAGAATCTCTCAGTCCATTTGATACAACAAGGGCATGCACACAATCGCAACCAAGAGCAAGGGAGAGGACAACGAAGGCAAAACCAAGAATACCACTGCTACAATTGTGGGGAGGATGGTCATGGCATGTACTACTGTCCACAACCAAGGAGGCAGAATTTCAACAGAGGAGCCAGACAAAACCAGGTTTCACCACCAAGAGCAAGACCACCACCACCGAGGGCACCACGACAAGCACCACCCGTGCAAATCTTACAACCACCGATTCAACCACCACCACCACAACCTCTCATTCCACCCTTACCCCCACCACCAGTTGGAAATCAAACAGTAAGCGTCATCAGTCTTGAAGGTAAGGGAAAGGAGAAAGTGGAGGAGGATAAGACCAAGGTTAAAGGAGTAGATGCCATTGGGGTAAAACGGGCTAGGCATGGTGAATCTTCTCAAAAGGAAGAAAAGATGAAGAATAAAGGGGAATCTAGCAAAAAGCCGTCCAAGTCACGACGTAAAATTGACATTGTAGATTTCTCTTTGGGTGAATGTTCTAAACCATATGATTTGGTTCAAGATGTTTCTGTGCAGGGCCCAAAAATCGCCTGGCCCCAGTTACTCCACCTAGCACCTAGGGTGAGGAGACAATGGACAAAGATGGTTAACACGAGGCGACCAAAGCCAAAGATAGCTGGGGCTATCTCCGGGAGGAATCTAGACGACATACTACCAGTGATGGATGCTTACATCAAAGGGCAACACATCTCCAATATCTACATCGATGGTGGCGCACAAATATGCGTCATGAGTGAAAAAATGATGCACCGTTTGGGTTTAGAGGTGAGTCGGCCGGCACCATGCCGAGCCAAAATGGCAAATAATTTAAAAGTTCAATGTGTTGGTGTCATAAATGCAGTTAGGATAAAGGCATTCAACACCGAGGTAGATGTGGACATCTTTGTCATGCCACACAAAGGGGAGGGCTATCCTATCATTCTAGGGAGGCCTTGGCTTATGGCTATGAGAGCTAAGCAGGACTGGGACACCGGCATAATCCAAATGAGAGATGCCAAAGGGAAGCCAATACTTTACGACATGAAGAAAGGTCGGCAATGCGACATGGATCTAGAAACCTCTATTGATGAGTTTTCTAGTGGTGACTCTTCAACCACTTCAAAGGAGGAGTCAACAGGGAGTGAAGGAAGTGATAGATCCATTGAGGTAATGGGCCTCACATTCAACCACAACAAGGTGGACCCTTCAAATTTACAACCACATGTGAAAGTGGTGAAGACACTTCAACTACCCCTATGGCACGAGATTGGTGAAAGACTCATGCAGAGAAATGCAATTGAGGTCTACTGGCACTTTAGGTTTGCCTTTCTAACTGTGAACATTGTGTGTAACATTAATTTGGGAAGCTCTTTAAGTTGGGTTGCGACAAGAGTGGAAGGATTGACATCAACAACCAGTGGAATCAATCTAGGACACACCAATCAAGGAAGAATGGTTTTGCATACTAGTGGTAACATGGAGTCATTTTTCAAAATGTGGTTTGCAGTTTATCTTTTGTACATGGTGGGCTCTCTTGTGCAACAGGCATCAACCATGCAATCTATCCATGTGGGAAACAGGTCTCTATCAATTTGGCATGAAGAAGGAAAACAAGCAAGATATGAGGATTATGGTTTCTTAATCCCTTTTGGCTATGTGTCTGGACGAGGAAGCCATGCATGGTCCCGCTTTGGAATACTTTCAAGGACTGATCAAGTTCTTTCCATACCTTCTATCACTTATGCAAGAGTTAATTCTTGTGCAGCTTGTGGACTCAAGAATCATTATAAGTGTGATCTTCTGAAGAGGACATTATTGCATACAATGGATTTACGCTTAGTGTGGGACCCAGGTGGACACCGAAAAGAACTTTGGGGAGCCTCATGCTTCCAAGGGATCCATTATTCCATACAAGGATCTACCAGCCACCAAGGAGAAATCCTACTCTATTTCAACATGCTCAAGAACAACGCTAGCGGCATGAATACCTCTAGCCTTAGGGGGAGGGCTAATGAGGCGAGCTTTTCCATGCATGGGAACCCCCCCATATATCTTTTCCCTTTTACCAAAATATTTCCTATTATATAGGTTACTTTTGATTTTTCTTCTCTTTTTCACAAAAGTTTTAGCCTTTATTAAATAAATAAGACTTATGCTAATCAATCACGATGTAGCATAAATAAGTAAGCTTTCTTTGTTGATCTCTCTTTTGACCTTAAATATTAAATATATATATATTCTATTATTTTCTAATATATTTTTTCATGTATATATATTAGTCCACTCTACCAAATATTTTATTCACTAGTTTTCATTTTCAAACCTCAACCCCACTTTCAAATTTCAATAATACCTCCATCTAGATGATTGCCAATCTTTTCAACACTCTATGTCATGTTTTCATACACATGAAGGAGCTTACACTTGAAGGCAAGAGAGAAGTCCACTCAAAGGGGACCACCAAAAGACTTTTGCAGCCACAAATAATACATTATTTGGCTGAATTTTTTAAGTAAAGAAGAACCCCGAATCTAAAGGAGCGTTCAACATGAAAGATGTAGCTCGTGATCTCAACTTTTAGCTCAATTTTTTTTCAGAATTTTTGGAGTTATGAACACGGAGATATGATTTTTGTAGTGGAGCCCAGTTTTCTCGTGTAATGGTGACACAGGGCATCCCCACTTTTCTTCCTTCTAGAATGGCTATGGTTCTACAAGTCTTCAAGCATGATTACAAGAGACAAGGCTATTTTAATGAGGTCTTGGCTAGTCTAGAGTAATTCTATCACCATTTTTGGAGGATCCATCCTCATCAACAAATATCCACCTTCGACAACCTCTCTTATAATTTTCTTACCTCTCTCTTCTCTCCCTAATAAGCTTATGTCTATCCAAAGCTAGACTATTGTAAATATTTCCTATCCTCTACATCCTACCCACATTCTCTCTTTTTCTCTCTCTATTGACTCTGGTATTTTAAATAATGAGGAGACAACATGGGAGCCACAGTCACATGCACCCCATTTTCCTAGTCACCAAAGTGGGACACTCACCTCAAATAGAAATATTGTTAAATCCTTCCCTCCTTCCCTATATAAGGAGGCCATGAGAGCTCACTTGGGAGAGAGAACACACACACACACACACACACACACCTATCCATACACACTCTTGTGCTACATGCTTGTAGCATGAACCCTAATCACATAATCACAACACCATCATCATCACCATCACCATGCACAAAAGATGAACACCACACCTCCACACCACTTGTTATTAAGGGTTGAAGGCACAATTTCAAGAAGAAGAAGGGTGGACACACTCATGATATTCCTCACCATCAACTTCCATCTCTCCATTATGCCTCCTACGATCTTGTTCCCTTCTCATTTTCCTGCCATACACTACCTATTGTATTCATCTTTTGCAAGCAATCAACACACTCCATCTTGGTGCCATACTTTGTGTCGCTTTGGATACATCTCATTGTGAGTATGGTATATGCTTGTTCCTTGCCATTTTTTCTGCTTATGTTAAGGTGCGGATTCGCCACCACACACACACTCTCTCTCTCCCTCTCATATTCCTATCATCTTGCTACTTCCATCTTAAGGTGTGCGGATTCTCCACCTTTTGTATGAGAAGTGAGCATACTTGCATGTATCCCTAACCTCGTTATCTTCCTTACTACATGCACGCGTAGCGAGCCCATTCTCACTCACTCACCACTCCTCTCACCTTATTTTCCGACCACCCCATTCCACATTTGGGCATGGATCTTGAAATTGTTTTCCATGCATGCTTCATTGTGTATATGTATGCGTCCTAGCCGCATATCTTGCTAGGTGGTGCCCCTATTGTGTATTCCCCATGATGAGGCCATTGTGCATAGTCTTGGTGTAGAGGCCACCGGGTCTATTTTTTCACTTCCGCCTCTCAGCACTTGTAGCATTGAATTTGCCTTCCATTTTAAGTGACTAGAAGAGAATTTGCATGAACAAAATGCAATGGAGATTGGGGTTGCAAATTTGGCTTCGATATAAATTGCACTTTGGGTGCTCAAGAGGGTTGATTGAGGTAGGAAGGGAGATCATGCTTCCTACTTGTTGTTGTACCTCCCTTAAAAATACTTTTGTGTTTTTACTCGGTCTAGATTAGAGCTTTGCCAAAGAGGAAGGTTGAAGGGATTCTACTTCCATGTTGGGGTGATTGTTTCCTTTGGTGTTTTCAAGTGATATTTGGTAATCCATTGGTACTTTGGTGAACCCGATTAAGTGCCAAGCCAACTTTGCTCTATCTAAATTGTTGTAAGAAGAGGAGATGGATGTTGTCACTCCTTACACTTTAAAATCCACAACTGAGCTTCCTCCTATGCTTGTTCTTTAATTGCTTGAGCTTTTTGCTTCCGTTCCTAAGCTTTGTGTAGCTTCTCTAAAAATTTTGATGTGAGAGGTTGATTATACTTTTATAATATGTAGTAGCACATTAATCCAATTAGACATTACCTCTCCCTCCAATGTTGCAAGCTGGATGGCAACACTTGGTGATACCCCCATTTTGAGTTTTTTGTAGTGTTGTTTCAATGTGTAGATTAAGACATAGTCACCCTTTTGAAACTCCTTCTTTATCACGTGTTAGTCATGGAAGTCTTTCATCTGTCTTTTTGTGCATACATGGTTGCAATCTCTTTTAGTCTCAATACATCCAATTGGATTAGTTGGTCCAGTCTACGAGATACAACCCATGCCCCATCCATCACAATTCTTGTGCAACGCATAACGTAGGAATCAAAAATTCCACAAGCAATATGGCATTTATCCCAAACACCAAATTGAACGATGGTGTGTTCTTTGGTGTTTGTATGCTACTAGATATGCCCATAAATCATATTGATTTGCATCCACAAACAGAGTAGGCCACAAGATTCCTAGAAGGGTTATCATATTTTTGGTTTTGTCGTTTGAAAAGTGACCTCCCGCATGTGCCTGCTCAAGTATTGATAAGTACTCCTGGTCTATGGCACAAATTCTCAAATTGCTATCTAGCCCTCTTCAATGCAGGTTATTTTCCATGATAGTATAGTTCTCCGCTTCTTGCTGGATTGAGTGTAGTTTGACTCACATCAAGTTTACTCACAAAAATTCTTGCTCAATATAGTCAACAATGTAGCATGTTTAATTGGCTTCTGGATTGCACAAGTATCACATGAACTAACATAGTCATGGACGCTTTTCACTATATGAGGCCAATAAACCTCTAGTCTCATCAGTCTTAGGTATATTTGTGTTTTTTCATTGTGAAACCATGTCGTTTGTACATGAGCTTGTCTGAAGTACAATTCTTTCTTGGATGGCTCTATGTGTAGCCTTAGTATTATGTCGCTTCCCTGCTTATATAGCCATCCGGCTATTAGCACTAATGAGCAATATTTCTCAATGATTGATGGTTGACATTCAATCCACAAAGAACCAATGGTGAGGAATGGTATCACATGTTCACTCCCACCTCGGTATCATTTGGATGTTGAAAAGATAAGAATCTGGAAATTCATCATCAACCCCTAGAGGTGTTTCCCGGTGCATCAACCATGATAAATGATTCGCTCTTTGATGAGTAGTTATTTTCTTGACCACTAAAGTGAAATCCAACTCTATCAACATTATGAACCATCAAATAATATGGTTTGTATTGCATGGTTTTTTCACTAAATACAATAGTGCCTAATGATAAATGGTTCAGTCTCTAATGAGTAGTTCCTTTCTTGACCACTACAGTGAAATCAAAGTCTAGAAATATTATGAGTCATCAAACAATACGGTTGGTATTGCAAGGTTTCTACACTAAATACAATAGTGCCTGATGATCCACAAACAATATGATTTTTTTTGTCAGAAGGTAATGTCTAAAATTTTTGACTAAATAGATCATTCTTAAGCCTTCCCTTTCTGTGGTCGTGTAATTTTGTTCTGCACTACTGAGCTATCTACTGGAGTAAAATATTGGGAAATTTATATTTTTCTCTCTAGGCTGAGCTAAGATACATTAGATAGCCTAGGCCAACAAATCTACTTGAACTTGGAAGATCTTGTTCCAATCAAGAGCTCTCAAAATTAGAGCAAAAATAAGTCTCTGCTTCAATTGTTGAAAGCTTTTTCACATTCCTCATTCCACTCAAATTTTGTGATGAAAGCATAGAGAGGTTTTGCAACAATTGCATACATGTAAATAGATCTTTGATAATAGACACAATGGCCCATAAAGGCTTGTATATTTCTAACTTTTATGGATCTTGGAAGAGCAAGAATCACTTGGATTTTCTCAAGATCAATAGAAATACCATTTTTTGACACAATATGCCCCAAAATCTTGTCTTGTCTTACCATGAAAACACATTTTTTCAAGATTAGGCTGATATGATAATTTATCCACTTATTAAAGATCTTTTTCAATTATTCTATGTGTTTGTCTCTTTGAAGATAATGCACACACAGGTCATTCATGTAATTCTCTAAGAATTGTCTTAGATATTCCTTGAGTGTGTGACTCATTAGCCGTTGGAATGTGACAAGTGTGTTGGTCAGGCCAAAAGGCATCACCTAGTAAGCAACCATGTCCCATTCTATTGCAAAGTCCAAATTGTGCTAATCCTTTGTCTTGATAGAAAATTGGTTATTATAGCCCAAAAGGCCATCAAGAAAGCTGTAAGCTTCCTTGCCTGCGACTCTTTCAAATCATGTGATCTGTGATGGATAAGGGATAGTTATCTTTGGCCGTGGCAGCGTTCACCTGTTTAAGGTCTACACACACTCGTAATTTTTGGTTCTTGTTTGGCACTACCATGATTGGAGACACCTTGTGGGTGTGCTCCAAGTATTTTATATAGATAAACTCCACTTCTTTAAGTTTTTCTATCTTTTTTGGAACTACCACAATTGATGACACCTTGTGGGTGTGCTCTATCTCATATAGATAAAGTTTGCTTATTTAAGTTTGTCTATCTACTCCTTGATTTTCTTTGCAAATATTTCATTATAGATATATGGATGTTTGTGTAAGCCTTAGCATTGCTTTGAAGGGTGTCGTATGTTGGCATATGCTAGGATCTACCCCCTTAAGATCCTTGTATGATCAAGCAAACACATCTCTATATTGCTTAAGAGTAGCTATCAAAAGCTCATCTTCCTCTTTGGTGAGATATGTGGCTATGTAAGCCGGTATCGATTCTTCCCATGGCTCAGTACAATCAATTTCTTTGCATATTTAGGCCCATCATATGATGTTACCCATTCTTTAGGCTCTCACATTGGGTGCTCAACCACAATAGGTCAATCTTGAATTGTGTACTTTTTAATGTTATAATCCCCCTCACTCTCCATTTTTTTTGTCCAAACCTCTTTCAGTGTTCATTTCAACTTTTGATATTCGTTTCTTTGTTCAATTTTGGACATCTTTCGTTGGTGGTTAGTCCCATCAACTTTGGCATTGGCTTCTTGAATTTTTTTCCTTTGTTTTTTAGTGTGTCTCATTTGATATCTTTGTTGTCTCATCACTTTTTGGTTATGAAACTTATACAAGATCGGCTCAGCCAATTTTGGAGCATTTTTGTTTTCTGAGTCACTCGAAAGCTCGTCTTCACCATCGTTCCAAATTTCATCGCTTTTTGAACCATGGAGCTTGTTTTCCTCATCATCACTTACATCTCAAACAAAAATTTCATCCACTATTTGCATACAATGAATTATTTCATTTATCTTTGTCCTTTTCATTTCATCCTCTAGATTCAAGATAGCAGTTACCATCTAGAAAGGCATTGTGTCATAAACATCCTTGTCGCAAAAGATCGTGGTGGTTACCTCATTTACACAAACATCTAGGGTCACCAGTACTTTCTCCTATCCAACGAGTTCAAACAACTCCTCTGGAAACGGCTCCTTCACATAATAGTTATCTTCTATTGAGCACTCTAGGACACTATCCTTCCTTCTTAGGATTCTGCATTTTAATTCTCTACACAATCAAATATGCACATCCTTCACTAACCAAGTAGGCAATTGTGTTCTTGAATCCATAGTTATAGTAGAGTCTTCCATCAAGGTCTGGTTTATATCCTTATAAGGATGGTCCTTCATGCTAACCCTTGTTGTGATACCCTTCTGTCGTAAGTAGAGATGGTCATAGCCCTAATCTTGAACCATTTTGAGTTGATGCATGAATGGTCGTACCAAAATAACTTCAAATTTGTTGCCATTTCTGCAATCAACGACAGCAAATGTATGCTCATATACTATCCCACATGAGGATACAATAACTTGTTCCAACATTCCTAAGCGTCTCTCCGCATAACCGTCTGCTAATTTTAATTTCATGCACATTTTCTTGAGAGATGGTCTTCCCCATTTCTCCCAGATTCCCTTTGTAGCAATGGCTACTCCAACCCCACTGTCAAGGATTGCTATCATATTTACTCCCTTGTATTCTAGAGGTAAGGTGGTGTTTTCCTCTTCTTGCTTGCAATAATCACCCACCTTATTCACTGGTATATGCTCTACTTTGGGTTTCTCGGGATGATTCATTTCCCTAATTTTTTCTACTAGTTTATTTTTTGGATGGATCTACAATCCCAGTTTTTCCAAATCCTTGCTCATTTGTCCCCACAAATGTGATCTGACTTTCAAAAGTTTAGCAAGAGTGATGGTACATCTTATAGGAGAAGAAATCAAATCATGTAAGCTCTTTGTGACTTTCATCCGTGGAATTGGATTCTATTGTGATGGAAAAATTCTCACTTCAGATTTTGTCTCATGTTCCCCTATAAAGTATGGTAAAGTCCTTATGGTTGCAAGTTTACTCTTCATAGATACTTTCATACATGTATCCCTCGGGGATTTCACCATTCATTAGCCCCCTATATAACGTGCGTTCGTGGGGTATTAAAAATACCCCTCTTTTAACATGTCTAAATGAATAAAATGACCTCTTATTTCAAGAATTTTTCCCAAAATTGAATATAAAAACCCCTCATTTTAATGTATCTCTATTAAATTGTCTAAAATTTTTGCATTTTAAAACCCCTCCTTTTGAACTCACGTTATACATTAACATGATTACATAGTGCACCCCCCGAGATGTATCCCCACAGAATGATTGAATATCCCCTGGATAGATCTCATGATCCATGTTGACCTTAGGGATTGGTTTTAAGATTAGTGTAGCTCTTCCGTCTTTTTTTTTATGATTATCTCACATAGTGCTTGTGGCCACGGTTTTTCCACTTCAAGGATTGGTAGTATCTCAAATGACTTAGCCTCATCCATTGTGTTTGCAACAACCCTCGTATCCAAGGGTCCCTCCTTTTCCACTATTGTTGGTTTGATCATGTTTTCTAGATTCTTAGCATAGTTTTTGAGTAGGTGATCACATCCGCATCTGTCACAGAACCCAAAAATTTTGATTTATTTTCTCGTGTCGTTTTCCTTGAGCGCGCTTGTTTCTACCTTTTCAGGCACAAGTTTTACTTGCTGGCTATATAAGAGCTTGATCAATTTCTATGAGCTTCTTGCACATCTCCATTCCTTTGGATTTGATTTTAGGGTGCGGATAAGTCAGCAATTTTTTCTCCAAATTTTGATTGTTCTTTAATCTTGCCTCATAGGCTTGCAACATAGCATCTAAATGCTCATTTACTTTTTCTACTAAGACTGAATCACCTGATACAATCTTGAACTCTTCCAATCCCTTTGAGCTTTCTTTTCTCTTTTCTCACTCTCTTGTTCACATCGGAATTGTTCCTTTGTTTGGGTTAATTCCTTTTCCAAGCTTTTCTTTTCCCTTAGCCTCTTTGTTTTCATTTTTTCTTATTTGGATTTTCATTATTGTTGTTGATTTCTAACTGACCCATTTTCAAATTCAGTTTGTTCTAAACTCATAATGTAAGTGCAAAAGTTTCATGGTGGTTAGTGTTGAATGTGATGGTCCCACTCCCATTTTGGTTTCCTCCTTGAAACTCACACTTTGGATCCCTCATCCATATAGTTATAAGATCTCTCCAAAGAAGTATCGGAAAGGCTTTTCGCCAAAATTGGCTCTAAGGTTGATAAAGTTCCTTGGTTCAAACTTCCCTCTATAGAAATGTGACTTGAGTGGTCTTCAATAGTAGGGTTTCTATCTCGGGGGGTTCACTTGATAACTATGTGAATATCACGTGAGTGCAACAGAAGGAGTTAAAAAATTTCTTTTTTTTCACATTTTCACGTACAGAAGGGTACCGTAAAATGGAACTGGGAAAAAACTTTATAGATTGAATAGGTTAAGGGTGTATATTATTTGTCAAAAATATACAAATAAAGAGTTTTAAAAATAGTCTTTGAATGTATGCAATATACACAATTTATACATAGTGCCCCTAGAGGTTTCTAGTCTTATAAAACTTGCCTAATTGCAAATACATCAAGAAAGTTACACTTGCAAAACCCTGACATGTTACCTTTTATGATGCATCAATAGCAAATGGTGTTGAACTCTAATTTCCACAACTTGTAGAAAAATCACTTGGTGGCTATAACTTTATAGCCGCTTGGTTAGTCAAAATCTGCTCAAGTCAAAATTTTATGGCACTTTCTACACAAAATCCTATTTTTCTTATAATATGCACAAATCGAGTCCAAATTTAATTTTGAGAAGACCACTATGCTCCTAAGAACTAGTGCTAGCCTGGGTATCTTTCTGAGTTCACTCTATGGTAGGGGGTCATGGATCACGATCCATGCACCCCAGTGTTAGAATCTTTTGAAACTTTGCATATAGGTCTCTCTCAATCTCTTATTCCTTGTTATGTGATTTTTATGTGGTTTGATTCCCCTTAGATCACCCAAAAGTCACTTTCTAGGTTTGTTTGGAAGATTTTAGCCTTGAGTGACTCTTGCCCTGTATTAACCCACTTCTTGGAGGTTTTTGGTACCCTTGCTTTTGGATAAGTAGTTTGTGATGGTCACTGCTACAAGACTGTATGGTCTCTGTTTAAAAATTTATCAAGGAGACATGGAATGCGATCCATGTTCCATCAGATCTGAACCTCAAACTTTGCTTGTTGTTTACTTGTAGTCTAAAGAGTATATACCAGTCAGCTTTTTGTTGTTTTTTGTTGTGATGCACTTTACAAAAGTTATCCCAAATGGTGTCAACTACTCACTCCTCCAATCTCAGCTTCAGATGCTTCAGGGGGTCATGGATCGTGATCCGTGTTCCACCTCATTTGGACATGAAATTTGGTTAGTTGTATGCATGTATCCTGTAGGTGTTAGATCTCCACTTATTTTGAGTTTTTACACCAAAAAGTCAAGAAGAAACAATTTTTTATCTATTTCTAGGGTTTTGTGATTTTTGCCCAATTTTTAGATTTGGATGTGTTTGATGTGTCAATTTTCTACCAAAAGTATATGTCTAGTAATCTGGAACCTCCTAGGACCTTTTGGTATAAGGTTTTGCCCAAAATGACTCAGGGAGTCATGGATTACGATCCATGTTCCTACACATTTTGGCTTGAAACTTTCTAGATCAGCTCTCCCTTGCTTTGTTTGACCCTTTTTGCACTTATTTTTGGGTTTGTATCTGCTTTTGATCTTTGACCACCAAATTTCAGAGTTTATGGTTTTGACTACCAAATTATGGTTTTGACAATTTTTTCCTAATCCTTTTTGGTCAATTTGATGGTTTTAAATGTTACCAAACCTACTCCTAAGTATTAAAATGAATCCTATGACTAAAAACCAACAAATGGTACAAAACTAGAAGAAGAATGGAATATGGAATAGTACTTTCAAAGCATGTAAAGTATGCAGAATGAAACGCTCTGGTATTTCACTCACAACTCACAATACCTCTCAAGAATAGACCTAGAAAGTCCCCAACTTCTAGCCCCTACTAAGCACTAAACCCCGAGTGTAGCCACTTGACTGTCAAAGTGTAAATGGAATGGAAATCAAAATCAAAGGTCTCTAAGTAAAGAGCTACGACTAGGTCACTCACCAGCTAAGGATCACTATCCCTACAAACGGCATCAATGTTAGTGGGTTATTGTGATCGAACGTCTGTAGGATAGCTATCTGGCACTAATATAATGTCAATACTCATGGAAGCGACTTGGATGGGATACAAAGACTCTTTGAGGATGTCAATCTTAAGAAGTGAAACTACGAAAGGAATTCATCTAACGTACTAGCAAATATATCACTCTCAAGCCTGGAAAATTGCATATGTCCTGTTGTTTTGGCACTCAAATGGAGTCCAAATGCTACAAAACTTTAGGAGTAGGTCGAAAACACTTAAGGGCACAATCCTACCAAGTTTGGTTGCAATCCAATGAGGTATCAAAATCATAATCCATCATGATCAAGGTCATGAAAACTACAACATAACATACCAGAAAGGTCTCCCTATGGTCTAGGAACACTCTCTTATGATTGATACATTAAATAAAACAACATTAGTGCACTCAAAATAGTTTTTCTAGCTTGCTAACACGTAGTTGCAAACCACAGCAAAATTGAGAATGATTACACTAAAATGAAAGAGTAGTAGACATGGAACACAATGCAAGTTTTGGAATCACAATGTGATTACCAAAGCTCAAGATATGATGATTACCAAGCATGTGAGGGTTTCTCTCAGTTGTACGCTCAAAACTCAAATCCTTCTGATAATGATTAGTCATTTTTTCACTTTTAAAAGTGAACTTTATACCTAAAACTTATTGGCCAATGGCCGACTTTACACGGCTGAGACCCAATTACATACTTTACAACTCAGATTTTGCATAGACAGACTCATCAAATATCTGGAGGCTCTTTCATAATTACAAGGATTTTTCAAAAAATTATGATGGATATTTAAAATTTTAGGGCTCATGAAGAACGGGTCAACTAGGAGGGTGCCCGTCTGGTTTGACTCTCAATAGATCTCCCTAGTTAAATCAAGTTAGATACCACTCACATATTCCAAGAAGATCCTTACAAGTTAGTGTAGGAAATACTACAAGACCTTGATTCCATCATAGAGGAAGGGGAATGAGCCTACTATAGACTCAAGGTTGGGAGAAGATCAACTAAAGGTCAAAGTGCAGGAGAGGGCTAAAGAGGAAAGGGGACCACAAGAGAACCAACAAAGGGAAAGTGATCTTATGAGGAAGTTTCTGAATGGAGATTAACCAAGGTGAGAAGATCAACCAAGAAATGTAGGCTGATGTGAGGAGGTGACAGTTGAAGTTCTCTTGGTAGTAGAGTTTCTGGTTGCGACATCAAATTTTTCATACAAGAAGACGGGTAGAAAGAGGAGGAAGAAGTCAAAGAGGGCGATGAAAGATGCTAAAAGTCCACAAGAGGTTGTAGGTGCAGAGGATCTCAAAGATGTGGAGGAGGCTAAAGGAATAGAGGAGGCCAAAGGGGTTGGCGCTAAAGGTGTAAAGGATCCCAAAGGTGTAGAGGAGGCAAAAGGTGGGGGGGAGGCCAAAGGTGTAGTGGAGACACCTGATGTGATGCCCTTAGAAACATGTAATGGCATTGGCTCAGCCACCCTCTCCCAACTCTTCCTTAAGAAATCTAGAAAGCACCCCATTGGTCATGGTCTCAAGCCACAAACTTGCAACAAATATCCATTGTTAAGCATTTTGTACTTGCTTCTAGCTTAATATGAAATAGCAAGCCATTTTTCTTATGTCAATGTGTTTGGTGTCATGTCAATCTACTCTTGAAAGACGTCAATGTTTTGTAAATTTTCATGTCCTACTGTCAAAAGTTTGTAAACTTTCATGGTGCCTAATATCTAACTTTGCTTCTTCAAAAAGGTTGAGTTCTTCTATTCATGGAGTTTAGTGGTACTACAACAAGGGACAATTGGTGGCTAAATGAACAAGGACCAACTACATCAATGCTAGCACATGTAATGGCGAGAAATAGGCTCCTTGTTATTTTGGATGTCAATGGAGTGTTATTGAAGGATTATGTTGAACCCAAAGATTTGTGAAAAATCCCATTCCCAACAAAAATTAGGCCCCAAAGTGTGCAAGTCTCCTCATACAAATATTGTCTGGTCAGACCTGATGCAGAGGACTTCATCAACAACTTGAGAAGGCGATGCTATGTGATGATTTGGTCATGTAACCAAAGGAATAATTTGATGGCCATAATGAATGCTTGCTTCCCTCATTTGATCAAGATGAAAGACCTCTTTTAAGGTATTTATCCCTTAACTTTCAAACTGGTTTTACTAATTCTGGTACTATTCTGCATTTTGCTACTATGTTGTACACATTTTGATACTATTTGGCACTTTGGTACTTTTGGTATTGTTTACACAATTTGTTACTATTGTGTATAGAATTGGAATTGTTTGGGACTTTGGTACTCTCATGCTATGGTAATTTGGTATTGTGTTTGGTACTATGTACACAATTCGGTATTTTTTTGTATTTTGGTACTTTGGTACGGTGTTGTACCAAGTTTGGTACTGTGTCATGTTAACTGAGCCGATGTCAGTTAACAGGAGCTACTAAAGATTGAAGCCTTATGATTCACATCAAAGATGAATATGAAGAAGCAGTGAAGATTGGAGCTACACACTTTTCACATTTTTTTCCAAAATGGCCATGTATTGTAATTTCTCAATTTATTTAGCTATTGTGATAATTGTAACATGTTACAGGCTCAATAAGAGTTCCAAGATGTAAAGAATAGGTCAGCTAGTGTACTTAGGTTGCAGATTTAATAAGTTGTGGAGCCTCAAAGGTCTTGGGTGTCGGGACATTACACATTTTGGACCTTAGCTAAGGTATAAAAGCCAACTTTGTAAAGATTTTATTAAGTTTTTGGATAATAGAAACACGGCGTGAGCTAACGGTGCTCACTTCTCTCCTTCTCTTGCTTCCTACTCCATTCTCGGTTGTCACATTGCAGTGTCATCTGTTCCCTTGCAACCGTAGGTAAGAGCTCTACGCATTGACGTAAACATATCATGGTAATCCGTAGCTTTTGGTGTAATTGACCCGCGGCCTAACTTCATCATAAGTAGGAATTTAAGCTAGAAAATCACAAAATAAGCGTAGGTGGGGTATTGGGACATCATTGCTAAGCATTTTGATGCATTCGAGGTCAAAAACGACTAGGTCAAAAACTCACTGCTATTAATAATCACATTTTTTGCACTTCATCAAACGTGAGATTTGAGACCCTAGCATGTGTGCTTAAATCTTATATACTTTTTCTAGAAGTTTCATAACATTTGGATGTCATTTGATGCTGTAACGATCATGTTTTGTTTGCCGATTAGCGATTAGCTTTTGATGACTTAGGTAATTTGAGTGTACCTTGTGTTAGATACGAGTTGTCTATTGTTTTCCAAGATATTGACACCCTCTTGTAGCCTCTATGCACTAGTCCGAGTCAGCTTCATCCCATGAATTGACAATTATGTAACTTGTGGTTCTTGCTATGTCTATAATAAGATAGGAGTGAGTTTAGAAACCCATCCCACATTTGGCGCCGCTACCGGGGACGAATACACGTAAACTAGGGAAAACAAGAGCGCCTTGTGTAGTTGTCCATTAAATCCCTCTAGGTTTACCTAGAGTTAAACTTTCTCTTAAAAACCGCATAGCTTAAGAGTGTCGTCTTTTGCTGTGTAGAGGTAGCTTGGGAGTAGATTGTACTCGCTAAGTACCTTGTAAGATTATAGGATTGTAGGATTCAATTAGGATTCGAAGAATGTTTGATGGAAGAGACAAGTCTTAAGATCAGGGCTCAAAAAACCATTAAAAACAAGAAAACAAGTGTTTGTGAACACTTTTCACAATTCAATTGATGTAGAACCTAGGAGTAGGGTAAGTAGAATCCGAGGTGGGATCTTAGAATATTGCTCACTCCAAAAGAATCCATTGTGAGTTGTTTATGTGAAGTTGCTAAATTTTAGGTCTACGACTTGAAACAGCATCAAAAGACTATCAACCACTGAATTTGGCTGGAGATTATGCTCTAAAAGTTGTATGAACCAGTGGGTAATCTTAAAGATGCATTTTAGGTAAATTTTCAAGAGTTTTCAAGAACTCAAATTATTTACATTTTCTTGAGAATTTAAGCCAAATTAAGTTTTGACTTGACTTAGAGGCTTAAAACAAGTCATAAAAAGACTGTCCATTGAAAAAATTGCAAAAATTGTTCATTTTAGGTCAAAAGTAAATAATCACATTTTTTGCTTTTGGGTCAAAATGGATCCAGGTTGATACCAAAGACTCTATGCATGATTACAAACATCTTCTGTGAAGGCTCATAGAATTTGGATCACAAAGCATACCAAAAACTTGGTAAAAATTGAAATCTGTACTGATTGTCGAGAAATTGGCTTGACTTGATAAATCTTGTTAAAATTTAGTGAAACTTGACTCAGAGGCTTAAAACATGTCACAAAAGGACTGAGTATTGAAAAAAGTGCAAAAAATGTTCATTTTAGGTCAAGAGTAAATAATTGCATTTTTTGTTCTTGGCTCAAAATGGATCAAGGTTGATACCAAAGACTCTATGCATGATTACAAACATCTTTTGTGAAGTCTCATAGGGTTTGGATCACAAAACATACCAAAACTTGATAAACACTGAAATTTGTACTCATTGAGAAATTGAGTTTGACTGGATGAATCTTGTTCAAATTCTATGAAACTTGACTCAGAGGCTTAAAACATGTCACAAAAAGATTGAGTATTGAAAAAGGTGCAAACAATGTTCATTTTAGGTCAAAAGTAAACAATTGTATTTTTTTTCTTTTGGCTCAAAATGGATCAAGGTTGATACCAAAGACTCTATGCATGATTACAAACATCTTTTGTGAAGGCTCATAGAGTTTGGATCACAAAACATACCAAAAACTTGATAAACACTAAAATCTATACTCATTGTCGAGAACTTGAGTTTGACTTGATAAATCTTGTTCAAATTTGGTGAGACTTGACGTAGAGGCTTAGTTTAGAGTGTGGAACATGAGTGTATGCTCAAGTGACCACTAAAATTTTCCATAATTAAATAATCACGATTATTTACTTTTGCCCAATTTTCAAGTGTTTTTGGCCAACCAAGCATACCACAAGTTTTATCGTGTTGTATTGAGTACTCATATCAAATTTGGTAAAACTTGGATCTGTAAACTGAAAATTGTGGTCAATTTTGTAAAGACATTCTACAGACACAAAACTATTGACAAATTGAGCAAAGTTTATCCAAACTTGGTGAAACTTTGCTAGGGAGCTTAAATTGAGTTGCTTTACCTATTTGTATCAACATCTTGGCAAACAAAAAAAAACAGAAGTAAATAATCGTGATTATTTACAACTGCTCTAGGTTTGAGACTTTTTGCACAACTGCGTATACCACAAGGTCAAGCATATCAAGTAGACTCCATGTATCAAACTTGGAGAAATTTGGATCACAAAAGTGAGACTTAAGCCAGATTCTTGAAAACTGAGTCTATGGACACTAAGCAGTTGATAACTTGGACAAACCTTGTTCAAACTCAATGAAACTTGTCCAGAGACTTTAACAAGGTGTTTATACTGCAAAACAAGCCTAAAAAGCATGAAAATTTGAGAAAAGTAAATAATCAGATTATTTACTTTTGAACCACAGAGACAAGATTTTGGACGTTTGAGCTTGTACAGTGTTAGAGCAACATAATACAAGGTCACTGGTCAAGTTTGGATTCCATCGGATCCAAATTGGTACATGTTAACTCAGTTACCAGGTTGCAGATTAGTCCTTTAGCTCTTTGCAAGGGTAGAACTTGGAAATCTCAATTGCTGACTCACTTAGCCCATGTTTGGAAGTTGGAATACAGTGCAGTCAAATCACATAGAAGAACTAGAAGTGATCGTGCAAGCCAAAAATCAGTAAATGCAAGCTAGTGCATTGCCGAAAAGGGGTACAAATCCCCATTGGATTGCAAATTAGGCTATTTAGAGCCCAGATTTCCATCATTTCAAAGGCTGCAATCAATTTTGACACTTTCAAGCTAGAGTTAATCATCCCTTGTGAGTCTGAAGAAGAGTCAATTACAAAAGTGCTTTGGCAAAAGCAATCTTATCAAAATCGAGTGCGAGTAATTTTGCTACTCAACACCAGGATCTGCTAAGAGATAGTTCTTAGAGACCAAGACGACATGGAGTCAAGTCGAGCAGAGAGTTTAAATGCAGGAGAACCAAATCTAACCAGTAGTAGTAGCAACACATCCACCAGTGCAATGGACCAGATTTTACAGCTCTATGGCTACATTGGAGATAAAGTTTTATATACAGATTCAAAAGTCCATAGGTATCTTATGACTAGAAAAAGCATCACAGGAGCCACGATCCTATTGATCAGAGTAAAGCCAGATTCAGAGAACTCCCAGATGTTCACAGACTTTAGTGGAGCTAGGTATTGCAATCTCAACGACGAGGTGCAAATAGAAGTGCAAAAGATGGATCCAAGTGGTTATCCAGAAACCTGCACAACCTCGCAAAGCATACATTTAGTGCATATGCAATCAGGATCTTTGTACATGGATTACATAGGTCAAATCTAATATCAAGAGCCAGTAATGGAAGATCCAATAGATCATCCAAACAAAGCCAATGTAATTGGAGAGCCGAATCAAAGACAATATAAAGGTTTAGATGAAGCAGTCTATAGACTGATGCTCACTGTTTTAAAAGAAGATGCCGACAACTTGGCAAGTACAAAAGCTGAAACTTCTCAGCTAGAGCTTGACATGACAGAGCCAAATGAAATACCACCAGTCATGGCATATTGCTCAAATTGTGGAAGAAAAAGTGGACATTTTCATGAATATTGTCCAAGAAATGCAGATTGCAGGGACACATCAAATGCCAAGCAAATCATGGAACAAACTAGAAACTTGAATCCCGATTTATCACCGAAGGTCAAAAAGAGTGTAAGATTTGCAAATGATTCTGCATCCATTGCCACAAGAGTGCAATCATTCACAAGTCTAAGGGACACATCAAATAGAATGATATTAGCATTGTATTGTACACATAATTTATATGCACACTATGTAGACCAAAAAGGGAAACTGTACAAAAAGAATCAACGAGTGTTTGAACGGCCCACATCCCAGCTCATAGAAGTGCATCCAGTGATAGATCAAAAAGGATAGTTCATTTCAAAGGATACAATCTGTTATATCCCATCCTCCCTAGAGTTGAAGGATATTACCCGAGTGAACCCAGAAATTTGTTTAGAGCCAAACTCTTCGTCAAAAATAAAGCTTCGATGTTGTGACCAAACGAGCATAAACTTTGACCAAAACAGACGTAGATATAGATGAGAGTCTAAAATCTATGATGCCTTGGGTCCTAAAACCACATATGTTCATATCATAGGGGATCCATGGGATAGACAATATCAGGGCAGGGATAATGCTATCTATAGCTTGACTTGGGGAATAATTTGTCATGTTTCATGGAGATACATAGGAAACTATGCAGAAGGTTTACAAATACCAAACATCAACAATGCTACCCAAAGTGTTCCTTCACGGTGAGACTAAACCAAAGTCAAATAGTTTTGAGCTCTCATAATGGAGCAGGCTATAGTGATCACCCTAGGAAGGGGGGAGGTGCAAATCCATCAAGCTCATCTTGTATCAAGAAATGCTATACCAGTAAGAAGCCCGAGAACTTCTAACCAGCAGACCCTTCAAAGCAAAAACCATTGCAAGATCATATGGTTGTTGGAAGTTTCCCACTTTCCCAAATCCCATCAAAATTTGCAAAAAAAATGCTTCTATAAAGATCGTGAGGGACAAAAGCTTCAGTAGATCTCCATGAGTCAAATCCAAAAGCCGACAAATCCCATAGTGCCCAAGCAATTGCATGAGACCAAGCTCGCATATGCATATCGAGATGCAAATGACAATGATTCTCAGCAGGTTCATGACCTTGTACAAACCCCTAAGGATGTTAAACTTGAAGTCAAAGACTATCTGAAGATGATGCAAAGCCTCAAGCTTCCAAAACAGGTAACCAAAAAGTCAAAATCAATGAAAGCTAATAGTGCAAAAAGCTACACAAATTCACCACCACAGAATCTCCTCCGAAGAGACAGATTCTGCTAGAAAGTATAGTGGATCTTCTAAGATCAAAATTTACTCAAATGTAGGCAGACAATGCTCATCAGTTGCAAGGAAAAGGTGCAATAAAGAAAAACAAGCCAACATCAACAAAAGCAGGTGATCAAGACAAAGCTAATGTAGAAAAATCTCAACCCAAGGACACTGCCACAACAAAATCAATCAGTACATGAAAATATCCTGAGACGATCAAGTGCAACATTGTTGGTGAGAATGAATAAAAATTCTCAAGTGAAGTAAAGCTAGATTTTTAGCTAGACAAGAATCTCATGTCTTTTTGCACTTGGAAAAAATGTGACCAACCACAACTAGAAGATGCTCCTGAATTTTTGAACATATCTGGGAACAAACAAGCAGAATGTTGGGGAATCATCTCCATCGCCATTCAAATAGGTTCACAGATCATCACAGTCCAATTCCATGTGATCACAAAAAAGGATATACCAGACAACATCATAGTGGGAATTCCAATGGCCCAAAATATGTTAGAGATATAAAGTTCAATGAAGATGTAGTCGTCAAAGACAACAAAGAATGAAGATCAAGACAGGTCACTCGCGGACGACAACACAAAGTCCTCAAGCACAATTGAAATGGAGATCGATGCCAAAAGAAATCTTGTTGAAGATGATTCATCACCATCGGACTTAAACACAAAAGAGCTTAAAGCAGATCAGGCATCAAGAAGTGCAAATCAAACAGAGCAAAGAACAACCACGAAAGCTATTGAGTAGAGAATGCCACCAAGACAAGAAGTAAAGAAGATCAAAATTGCAAACACCCAAGAAGCAATAGGAAGTCCAAAGATCCAAAAATTGCCAGCTGAATCAGCTGATGAAAGTCAAATTGGAAAACAGTCTTAGGCCACCCTGCATAGAGACACATTTAGATCAAGATGAGACCATGACAAAAGTAGGACAGAAATCTTCAAGAGCACCTCCAATGAGAATAGCTATAGGCCTCAGTAGTGTAAATGGAGCAAGTGTCAGATGTAATGCCCTATTGGATAAAGAAGCAGAGTGCAATATGATTGTAGAGAACGTCCAAAGGATCCTCCAGCTCACTCCATGCAAACAGAATAGTAAAGCAATGCTAGGTAAGGCTATGAGCAAAGAAGAAATGGTTGATACACTTAGTATCCAGAAGCATGAAGAGCAGATAAAGTTTCAAGTAAAGCCGTCAAAAGACATGCATGCAGATGTCATCCTTGGACATCAGTGGTTATACAAACACAAGGCCTACAAAGAAGATACAATGCTAATACTCTCTTTTCCGAGAGGTAGCTAGCAACATTCACAGATATCGTTAATGCTAGATTCAGAGCTACAAAAGTCATAACGATCAAAGACAAATCTTGCGTACAAAGGTAAAGCTAAAGTGGACCTTCCATCGATTAGCACAAAAGGTGTGACAACATATACCTCTACATCAAAGAACCCTCATGGATCATCTTCTTCAAGCAATTCAAGCTTTCTTCAAGTCAATTGATGACCCAACTGAAATCTCTAGGTAGACACCCAAAAAAACAAAGATATTTCAGGCAAAGTACTCAAGAAAGAAAAAGATAGTCAAGCAAGTGT
The DNA here is from genome assembly GCF_014529385.1 of Adiantum capillus-veneris. NCBI lineage: Eukaryota > Viridiplantae > Streptophyta > Polypodiopsida > Polypodiales > Pteridaceae > Adiantum > Adiantum capillus-veneris. The sequence continues at coordinate 75,100,148 of NC_140947.1, forward strand.
TTGTTTCAAGCAACTTAGTCAAAGTCAATGATTCGTTTTGGATTAAAGACAGGAAATCAACACAGAAAAACAAACACATGGGATGGATAGCATCACATTGGAGATTATAAAAGAACAAGAGTAATATAGAGGTAATAGGCATATATGGGTACCAAAACTGAGGTAAGGGCATATGAAGTAACATCAAGACCCTCCCAAGAAAGAAGGCCCACAAGGTATCAACCTCAACAATATCCTAGGATATCTAAGAAGCGGTTATTAGGCTTACACTCAAGCTAGAAGAGTTCAGCATATCTAAGTCATGTCGCTCATGCTAGATGAGATGAGCATAAAAGTCGAAGTCTATTAACTGACAATTGGTGGAGTCTCGTAGAGTCCAACACTCACGCACAGTGCACAGTAAGATGAGAGCACATATCCTCGACAACAAAAACCATTCTTAAATGGATGCCAACTTGAAAAGCCATGTCATGTGCTTTTATAGATACACTATCTTTTTGAAGAACCCCTCAAAATCTTTCTTGCGCCGCACAGCGTATTGTTTCCCATGAATTTCTATGAATTCATATAGGTTGTCCCATCATCGGACATATGCATTAGACACTTTTTTTTGCTTCCATCTATGCACCTTGAGTGGACTACATGAGGCAAACCAATGTTCCATCATGCTACCTTCATATATTTGTTGCCCTCTTATTTTAATATCTATCAGCAAATAATCCCTTCAGTACTTTATTAATATTTTCCATGCTAATAAGTACTTCAATAATGCACGTATCCCAAATGCACTTTTTTCCCACTGGGTTTTTCCCCTTTGGTCATCCAGGTATTAGAACCTAATTTAGATCCTCATCATTTTACTTCTTTTGTACATACTCATAATAAATAAACAACATCCTCCCCATTATGCTGCTACAATGGAAAAATGTAACATCATCTCTCACACCAATGAAGATGCTACATCAAAATAAACCTCATCAAAAAGTCAATGAAATATGAAGACAATCAGACCATGAATAACCAATCAGATTCTTCCATTGCCTCCTCGAACACTTCTCAACAGTGCCCGAGGACGAACACTAAAATCGGAAGGGGGGAATGTTAACTAAGCCAATGTCAGTTAATAGGAACTGCTAAAGATCGAAGCCTTCTGAATGCACAGCAAAGATGAATATGAAGAAGAAGTGAAGATTAGAGTTACACACTTTTCACATTTTTCCAAAATGGCCATGTATTTTAATTTCTCGATTTATTTAGCCATTGTGATAATTGTAACGTGTTACAGGCTCAATAAGAGTTCCAAGATGTAAAGAATAGGTCAGCAGTGTATCTAGGTTCTATATTTAAAATGTTGTGGAGCCTCAAAGGTCTTGGGCGCCGGGACATTACACATTTTAGACCTTGGCTAAGGTATAAAAGCCAACTTTGTAAAGATTTTATTAAGTTTTTGGATAATAGAAACACAGCGTGAGCTAATGGCGCTCACTTGTGTCCTTTTCATGCTTCCTACTCCCTTCCCGATTGTCACATTACAGTGTCGTCTATTGTGTTGCAACCGCAGGTAAAAGATCTACTCATTGACGTAAACATATCATGGTAATCCATAGCTTCTGGAATCGTCGACCCGCAACCTAATTTCATCATTAGTAGGAACTTAAGCTAGAAAATCACAACATAAGCATAGGCGGGGTATTGGGGAATCATTGCTAAACATTTAGATGCATTCGGGGTCAAAAACGACTAGGTCAAAAACTCATTGTTGTTAATGATCGCATTTTTTGCACTCCATCAAAAGTGAGATTTGAGACCATAAGCATGTGTGCTAAGGTCTTATATACTTTTCCTAGAAGTTTCGTAACATTTGGATGTCATTTGATGTTGTAACAGTCATGTTTTGTTTGCCGAGTAGCGATTAGCTTTTGATGACTTAGGTCATTTGAGTGGAGCTTGTGTTAGATGCAAGTTTTCTATTGTTCCATTAGATTGACACCCTCTTGTAGCCTCTAAGCACTAATCAAGTCAGCTTTGTCCCACGGATTGACAATTATGGTTCTCGCTATGTCTGCAATAAGATAGGAGTGAGGTTAGAAACCCATCCCACATGTCACTACTATGTATTGTTTGTTACTTTGGTACTCTTATTTGTATATCTATTCTAGCTGCTTATCCTACCTATTATAGATATTTTTTTATCAATGTCAATGTGAGATGTGGGATCCCACACTCACAGATGTGCCAACCCTTTCGGAGGAGTTTGGCAAAAGGCCTATTTTTCTAAATCTCCTAAGAAGAGTGTGGCATAAGCATCTGTAGTTCAATGAAGTGAACACCCTCCTTGTGGACAACACAAGATACATATCCTTGAAGAATGATTATGACTCGTACTACTGCATCCAATAATATGAGCAAAAGTATTACCACCCAAAAAAGTTGAAGCATCTTATGGAGTTCATTTTTCCATGGATCTAGTTAAGAAGTTTCCCACTTCTTAGAGCCACCGCACACCATTTCTTGATGTTGAGCATGACATTTCCTTGTTTTTTGCCAACTACTTTATATCTTTGGATGGGTATTTGTACCAATTTGACCCCCGTGATGTGTAAAGTATTTTGTAAGATTGAACATTGCCTCTAGCATTTTTAGGAAAATTATCACTATGTGTGTACCTTGGTCCCTAGAACAATTTTATTGGTGGACTCAATCTTTTGTACACATAATTTTTTTCGCTACTACTTTGGTACTTTTTTGCTACTACTTGGTGACAAGGGTAACTTTGCAGTTTGTGACATGTGAGAATTGCCATGTTAATAGTTCCTCTTCAAGGACGGATGAGAGGGAGGAAGAGGGTGACACGAAGAATGGGGAGAGAGATGATGAGAGCAATGGAGGGGAGGATGAGTGAGAGAAAGTGGATATTTATCATAAAGTACCAAAAAGGCTACTTATTACCACCATATTGGTGGGTTGTATAACTCTGGATATAAAATACCTATACATAACAGCAGCTAGACCCTTTTAGAACAGTACCAAAATTTGATACTACATTACCACTAAAGACTGGTACTAGATAACACAGTAGTAATTGAATGATTTTACAAGTAATAGATAGTACCAAAGTTGGATAGTATAGAGTATCAAATTTGGTACTATAATACATAGAGTTTAAAATTTGGTAGGAGAAAGTACCCAAGTGTGGTAATATAGAGTATCATATTTGGTACTACAACAGTCACGTGAAAAAAAAACACGGGACCAAAATTTGGTACTACAATAACAGAGTAGTCAGCTAAAAAATATAAGCACAGTACCAAATTTTGGTACCATAAAGTACCAGCTTTTGTATTATGGAGTACCAAAGTTTGGTACTATAGAGTACTAGATTGGTAGCATATCAATAACATCATCCGATAGTACAGATCACAAGTAAGATTTTGTTCAAGAGAATTAAAATCGTTGCCACTAATTAGAATTGTAGTGGGGGTGAACATTGTCTACCTCCCCTCCTACTCGCTTCCTTCTTCATAGCATACTCTTGCAGATATCTTCATATATCTCTGAGGATAGTTTAATGTGGCTATGCAATTAAGGGATAGCCTCTATGGGGAACTGTATGGCTCTAACAAGATGGGAAGAGATCATCACAAGTAGTTTTTGATTCAATAGGGTATATGAATTCTACCTCTAACAATCTATTATGTCAAAGATCCTTCAGTGCTCTTGGTGCATGGTACATGGCTTTTGTGCACTTTGGAAGGTAGAAGTCCTCTTTCTCCTTGGTTTTGCTCACTTCAAAGTCATCCCTAATGGACCATAATTGGCTCAACACCTCAGGATCTTATTCATACAAAACCATGCTTAAATCCTGATTCATTTGGGAGGAGAATAGATCATTGTAGTCATCCTCATCCTCAGATTGTCTCCTTGTATTGACTCTATCAACAGCTTGATGGAGACATATTTCCATTCTTCAATGTGTGTTGTGGGACCGAATCACAACACTTGTAAAGTGCATGCAACACTACCTAGATCAACATAATGTCAACCAAGGACACAGATGACATGATAGGCACATGGAGACAATCTCTTTAGCTTGTTAGGCTAAGACCATCGCACACGTACAACACTTTGGAAGGCCAGCTAAACCACAATCAAGAATCTCACTGCTCTCAACTACACCACCCAACCCACATACACATAAATGGAAAGGAACTCACCAAACCGTACCAAAATTGTACGAAACTTAAGGAAAACCATCCCTTCACTAGGATACACCTGTCCCAAAGCCTGTACACTCAAAATCCTCACTCCAAACCCATCTGCAAAAAATGCGTATAAAGACAAAACCAAATTTTGAAAGTGCCCAAAACTGAAATCTATGAGTACATATGCATAGCTTATGATGCCATGATTCTAGAATTCCATAAAAAGAGTGGTGTTCCCATCTTCTCCCTCATAATACTCTCTAACCTTGTTTAACGGCATTGGCCTAGTATTTAGCTGAGGCGTTTCAAGCTCTTTGATCCCATCCTCAATTTGAGTCATTGGTTTTTTACGTCAAATTTCTCTAGGCATTTTCCCACAGTAGCCCACATGTGTGATCGTATTCCAAGAAACTTAGCTAACGTTATTGTGAAGGTGACTGGTGTTGATAAAATGTCTATCAGCCCTTTTAAATCAATGACCTTGTTGGAAGACAGTCTCTATGATGGAACTGCAATAACATCTGACTTGGCCTTGTGATCTCCTATATAGGATGGTAGTGTTCTTAGCAAATGGGGTTGATTTTCCATAGACTGTATACATCCTTTGTCTCACCAGTACGATTTCACTTCTAGATTCAATTGAAATCCAACCTCAAATTCCTCTATTGGTGGAAGACACACTCCCCTTCCATCAACCGTCTGGTTTATTCATTTTCTTATTTCACTCACTGCATTGGCCTCTCTGACTTGTTTCCACAATTTGTCAAGACCATCTAGTTATTTACAAAACTCATGGATAGCTATGTGAAATTGCTAAAAGAGTTATACGTGGTATTGAACACTATCCTTGGTTCTAGTGTTGGTTCCTTGAGCTTTGGTATGTGCTCACGCCTGGAATCTGGCTCTATTTGTTCCTCATTTGGTGGGATTATTGGTATAGGTGGGACAAGGATCACATCCTCAGGTTTTCCAATTGGTAGTTCTAGTAAAGCTTGGGCTGTTTGAGTCGTTTTCTGGCACATTTCAATGAATGAGAGGAATCGGGAGCACAGCGGAAGAGGAAGATGAATACGCATACACACTCACACACAAACCACCATAGCTACACACACAAGTTGGAGGGGGAGAGCCGACACACACCGTGTGCCCCCTTTCTTTCTTCTCTATCTTATGCACTTAGGCACAATACACACTCTACTTTGTGATACTGGCTCACATAAGTATATAGTTGTACACTTAGGGTTAGTAGCAGTTGGTGATGGGCGGTCAGCTACATGGCCATTAAACCTAACATTCTCCCCCTTGATGGCCAATGTGGAAGACCATAAGAATGGAAGAGAACCACGCTTCACCCAATGTCCATCAACTCATGACAGTGTTGAAATTGATGTCTGGAGAGACTTTTAGTGAGTGCATCCGTTGTGTTCTCTGATGTAGGAATCTTCATTAAATCAAGGCTCTTGTTTGCCAGGAATTCACGACTAAAGTGATAACACACATCAATGTGTTTTTTTCTAGAATGGAACACTGGATTGTTAGCCAAGAAAATAGCACTCTGATTGTCACAATGAAGAACTGGTGTACACTGCTCCAATCCAAGATCTTTCACTAGGTGTGCAAGCCAAATAGCTTCTTTGCATGCCTCACTCAATGCACCATACTCTTCCTCTGTTGTAGAAGTGGATGTACAGTCTTGAAGAATAGATCTCCAAGAAATAGCAAAACCAAAAAATGTGTAAATCCAACATGTTGTTGATTTATGATGACTGTCAACACAGCCTTCATAATCACTGTCTACAAATCCCTAAATGGATGACTCTCCACAACCATAGCATAACTGTCTATCTATAGTGCCACTCAAGTATTTGAGAATCGATTAAACAGTGTCCCAATGCTTTTTACCAGGGTTAGACATAAATCTGTTGACAACTCCCACTGCATGTGCAATGTCAGGTCTTGTAGCCACAGTGGCATACATGATACTACCACAACCCGAAGCATAAGGAGCCTTAGCCATCACAGCTTTTCCTCAACAGATTGGGACAGTCATTCTTGCTAAGTTTCAAATATACAGGCAACGGAGTACTCAAAGCCTTCCCCTTCTGCATGTTGAAACGATCAAGAACCTTGTGCACATACTCTTTTTGAGAAAGGTACAACAACCTTCTTACGCTCACGAGTAATGCGCATACCCAAAATGTGATTGGCTTCACCCAAATTTTTCATGTCAACTTGACTTTGTATCTTGGTTTTCAAGTTAGCAATGTCCTTCTTGGAATAACCAGCAATAAGCATGTCATCTACATAAAGGATAAGCATAATAAGTTGTCCATTGGGTTGTCCTTTTACATAAAGACATGGATCCTCATTACTGCGCTTATAGTGTAGGGAATGCATAAATGCATCAAACTTCTGATACCATTGTCTAGATGATTGCTTTAAGCCATAGAGACTTTTCAGAAGCTTACAGACCTAAATCTCCTTGCCCTTTAGCACAAACCCTTCAGGTTTCTGCATATAAATCTCTTCCTCGAGATCACCATATAAGAAAGATGTAATGACATCCATTTGATCAAGCTCCATATCTTTAGTGGAAACCAAAGCAAGCAACATTCTCAGTGTGGTCATCTTGATCACTGGAGAAAATATTGCCTGGAAATTGACACCATATTTTTGCTTGAAACCTTTGGCCACTCAACAAGCTTTGTAATTATCAATCCTCTTCTTATAAACCCATTTACAAGGCAATGCTTTTTTACCTTTTGGAAGGGAACAAGTTTCCATGTTTTGTTCTTTGCAATACTGGACAGCTCCCTCTTCATAGCATGTTCCCTCTGAACCTTGTCATTGGCTAGCATAGCCTCTTTGTAACAAGAAGGCTCACCACTACCTGTCAGCAAAACAAAATCCACACCTGGAACAAAAAGTTCTAGCGGATGTGAGACTCTTTGATATCTTTGCGGCCGATCAAAACTCGTACTAGCATGTGTAGTAAGTGGCTCGGGAGCTGTCTGGACAAGAGGTGATACATTAGAAAACGTCACTTTTCGGAATTCAACCTCTTTCACTGGCTGTCTGTGCATCTTAGTCTCATTAAAGACAAAATCACTGCTACGGATCATTGATCGACTTTTTGGATCCCATAAACGATAGCCAAATTGACCATCTACACCATAGCCAATGAAGATGCATTTCCTGGACTTAGGATCTAGCTTAGCACGCAACTCCTTGGGTACATGTGTATAAGCTTCACAGTCAAATGTGCGGAGTTTTTTATAAGACAATTTATGTCTTGACCATAACTCCAAAGGTACACAAAATTGTAATGAAGCATGTGGTGATCTATTGATTGAGTACATGGCTGTGTATAATGCTTCATCCCAAAATTCTTGCGGTAAATTAGATTGTGATAGCATAGACATAATCCACTCTTAGATGCTCTTATTCATTCATCCCACAACACCATTTTGTGCAGGGGTATAAGGAGTTGTAAACTCACACTTAATTCCTCTACTTGAACAAAAGTTTGTAAACTCTTTGGAGACATGTTCTCCACCATTGTCTCTGAGTGCAAATCTTTCAACTTATGTTCAGACTGAGTTTCAACACTAGATAAGAACTTCTTGAAGCAAGAAAAAGTATCATCTTTAGACTTCATGGCATAGACCCAGACATGTCGTGTTGCATCGTCAATGAATGTAACATAATAGGAGGCACCACCATGGGATTTAGAAGGCATAGGCCCGCATAAATCACTGTGCACAAGCTCTAATGGTTTCTTTCTGTGTCAAAATAATGTGTACAATGTGTCCGTGATTGCTTTCCATATTGACAGTGCTCACAAAAGGAAAAATCATAAAATGACAAAGACTGTAAGTAGCCCAAACAAGAGAGTGTCTCCATTCCCTTCTTTGACATATGTCCTAACCGACTATGCCACAAACAAATGATTGGCAGCTCGGTGACAAAAAGAACACTATTTTTATCAGATACATAAAGAGGATAAAGTGAACCAACTTGAGAACCATGGGCTATAATAAGATGACCCTTCTCAACACGCCAAGGCTGTTGATGAAAAGTGACTTTGTAACCCAAGTCATCAAGACGTCTGACCAAAATCAGATTGTGTGTCAAGGCTGGAACATGATGCACATTATGGATGATAAACTTTGCCCCATTTGCTATAACCATGGCAATCACCTACATCAACAATGTCACAAAAGTAATTGGCACCATGTGTACCAGAGCCAATGGTTTCCTTGTATGTAGTAAACCAATGCCTATGAGGTATGACATGCAACGAAGCAAACAAATCAAGAATCCATGTATGGGATACTTCACCACTAACAAGGAGTTCATCAGGCATAGAACTCTGCAAAGATAGAGTTTCCTGGGCATCATAAAATACATCATTGTTTTCAATCAACATATTAATGTCTTGCGCATCACTGTCATCCTCAACTATGTTCAGTTCTTCAATCTTAACCAATCTCTTTGGTTTCTCCTCTTTATCATCATGATCTTTGCATTTACCTTTTCCCTTCTCTTTATCACACTTCCAAGCATAAGAATCCTTCTTTATGTGACCAAACTTATCACAATAATGGCATTGAACATTGCCGCAACCACGAGACTTTGATCTACCCTTTGATGCATCTCTATTGCCCTCATTCTTGGACTAACGTTGCGAAGAACGGACCTTACGTTGCTGATCAGACTACAATAAAAAAAAATTCCTTTGACGCATATTTCAACGCCAGACGTCGAAAAGTGCGTCAAAATATTCATCCCTATGAAACCATCAAAATACGTGTCGATATCTGTATCAAAAGGCATTGTTTTCGACGCGTATTTTGACGTCCCTATCGACACGTATTTCGACAACCATATCAAAAAAACAATTCTTGGGCAGAGGACAGGTAGCCTGGCCTGTGCCCAGTGAAAAGATGGACACATCCACAGCCAGACTGCCTATCCTCTGCCCAAGAAAGCGAGCAGCACCAAAATCAACCATGCTCCCGCAGAAATTTCGGTAGAGTTCCCTTTATTTTAACATAAACTTTTCAAAAAAAAACATATGTATACGCCTCCTACATGATATCCATGTAAAATCTCACATGAGATTTAAGGCAAATGAAAGAAATGAAACGAACTTTGTGCAAAACCATAACCAAATTAAAACCATAACCATAACGAACTTCATATATAACGAACTTTGTGCAAAACCATAACCAAATTAAAACCATAACCATAACCATATTGATCAAAACCATAATGATAACCATAACCATAAACAAAACAATAACCATAACCATAACCATAAAGTTAAACATAACCATAAACAAAACAATAACCATAACCATGTCTATACAAGAACAATAACCATAACCATAAACAAAACAATAACCATAACCATGTCTAAACAATAACCATAACCATGTCTATACAAAAAAGAGACACAAAGATGTGTCTGTGTCTCACAAAACATATATAGAAATCCACTGATGACTCCGCGTCACAACCTGCACATAAAAGGACAAGTCACAAAATTAGTATTGATATTACTTCACATATACTTAATTAATTAAATCAACTCACACATATTAACGTCTCACCTCAATCGATCAGCGAGACTCTAAGGCCTCCCAGTCTACAGGCTCTCTTGTGGCAGCAAGATCATTCAATACTTCATAAATGCCTCTCCGATATCAATCTATCTCCTCCTGGCGTGTCGGGGCTCGATGCATTGCAAGATTCTGTGTTTATACAAAAACCAAAGTAATTAAGAATACATGATTCATCGCGTTTTTAAAACAATGCCATAGCTAGGATTGGATTGGAAACTCACAAACTCATAGCGAAAGGTGTCGAAGCCTCCGCTGCCAAGATGAGATGTGCCCCTAGTCATCTATCGTACCTCCGTGGCCTGAAGCTGCTGTCTGAACCGTGTGTCCGTTGTCTGCTCATCCTCCCTGATCTGTTGCCACATCTCGTATGAGATGCCCGAAGGCTTCGACGAGCCGGTCCTGAAAGCCCGATGAGCTGCATCTCAACGATGTTTCACGGTGTCCCATGTAACACCCTTGATCCACCTCCTCGGAAGCTCCTCTGAACCCGGAGCAGGTTGATACTCTTTCATGATGGTCTCCACTATATAATTGATTTTGTTGCGATCCTGATCAGGCCAAGGCATCATAATGCTGGTCGAAAATTGCAGCTCCGTGAGCTGGCGAACCCGCTGTCTCATCTCAGTCCCGATTCTATCCATGTCAACAGAACCATGTGCCCGTACAGTATAGACCTTGGAGGCACTAGGATCGTACGTCCCCCAAGGTGTCCGAGGTGTGCTAAGAGGTGTGTCGAGAGGTGTTCCTGGGTAGGACGGGGGTCGTGAGCGAGGAGGGGTCGAAGCATCTGTGGACCCTTCTCCACAGCAACCACCACCTCCACCTGACAATCACCGAGATCGGCGAGTGCGCCTGTTCTACGGAGATGATGACGTACCCGCCTCTGTCGTACCCCCAGGTGTCGAAGCAGCCATGATGGGAGACCTCGCAATCATTGTACCCATAGGCGTCCCCCCCAATAGGCGTCGGACCCTCGGGTGTGAAGCCCGGAGGCGTGGTACTCGTGCCTCTGGCTACCCAATACTGAGATGCATCTACCATCTGATTAGGCGTCATCCGTGTGACTAAGCCCATACTAATGCATCCGCACTCATAGAAGCGGGATCTGGATACTGGTCTGCCATAGTAAAGTCCTGCACAAAGAAAGTCAAAGAAAGCATCAGAACACCTTTGTTTAAATTAAGAAAGAGCTTAATTTTAAATCAATGTCTTCACACAAACACTTACAGGTCTCGACTAGTGAAGCATCATTGATAAGATCTTGCACCGTATCATCATCTATCTCTAACTGCAGACGTAACTCTGTCCCAACTCGTTCTGGCAAATTGTCTTCATCCATTGCATCTTCATCTACAATTTTTATATGTGCTTCATCTGTGTCATCCCTCGTATATCTGTCAGCTTCCTCTACCATACCTTCGTCCATCTCATCTAATGTAACAGTAGTATCTGCGTCGTCTGGGTGACTTTCCTCCAGGAGCTCTTGCCCTTGAAATACTTGTTTATTTCTTGGGGCAACCTGAACCACAAAAACAACATTGTTGCTCTCGAGGGTCCGGTACAAAGACCACTTGCTCGTTCAGGGAGAGCAAACGTGTCGCCCGCATCTGTCTAAACCTTTGTAGAATCTATCTGCACAAGCTTGTTTCCATCTCTGCGTACCGTTGCATTGCGACCAGAAGTAATCACCTTGAACCACTTCACATCCAACAAAAACATCTTAAACCATCTGAAGCTGACTTTCAAGATATCTGACACCAGACCACAGTAATCTAGGTTGCTAGTGCTCTCATTCGTGTCTCTGGCACTGGCCCTGCTCTTTTGCATGAAACTAACCATTACCCCACTGTCAAACGTGTTTCTTTTACTGTCAATTTGTTGTGTTCTGAAATGCTTTCCATGCGACCACAGTGCCATGTATGTATGATACCTCCAGTCACATCCAATATCCAATGTATGATTGACTCCATCCATTGCCATGCCCAAACGCAAATTGCGTGGTTCACTCTTATAATGTGGCCAGGTATCTTCAATGTGCCTCCAAGCCTTTGAATCAACGGGCACCCTAAATGTTGTGTCAGTGGATCTATTCATAGAATGCCACCGCATCAACTTTGCAATGGAACCACAACGAAACATGCTTTTTATCCTCGGAATAATAGGGAAATGCCGCAACACTTTAGCTGGCAGTGACTCGCCAACCGCATCTTGTTTGTAGCACATTGCTTCGCACTTAGGACACGACAGACAATGTGCAAATTCAGTGCGATCATTTGGACATGCATGAATCTTGTTGTAGTCCAAGCCAACTGAGGTGAATAGTCGCTTTGCGTCTAGCCTGGAGGGGGTATTTCATTGCCAACCGGGAGAAGTTGCGCCCGCAACAACCTGTTTAAGCCACATTAAATTAAAATCTCCCCAAGCATGTCACCGTTGCAATCAGAAAATCTCTTTTGTAAGTTATGTACCTAAACAAAGCAGTGACGCTTGCATCTGACCACCCGTACACTGACTGCAGATTCAAAAACGACAGACAAGTACGAAGCACAGATATTTTGGTGCCTTCATAGATTGGTTCACGTGCCAACTATCTCAACATGTCTTCAGGAGATAGGCGCACGACTTCTGGTGCTGCTTCGTTAGCGTTCTCCTCGCTTGTCTGAAAGAAGGCATCCAGCATCTCCTCCATGCCATCGTCTTCTATCTGTAAGCCCTTTTCTGCTTCCATCCTTGGCTCTAGATTGGTCTGACCTTCATGCATAATCCTTTTTCTCTCTCTCTCAGATGTAGGTGTTATGTCGCGAAAATCAATGCCCGTTCCGTAGGAGTCGTATCGTAGATTCTGTACGATTTCTCTAGCAAACTCTCCGTACTTGTGCACATGCTCATTACATATCCTACGCTTGCGCAGGATTTGATACTTGCAAAGCATGCACGAGCATGCAATCTTTTTCTCCATGTTAGTTGATGACGTTGCCATTTACAATGATTATGAATGTTGTTTTAATATATATACTCCTCACAATGTAAACTACCTCGCATTCTCTAGCCTTGCCCAATCTCCGCACACCTCGGTCCAGAGGTGTACGGAGATCAGGAGAACCAGGTCAAAATCTCGTCTTTATTGGCCAAATCCTAAAGGGTAGACACATACATGCTCTCCCAGGTGTACATGACAATGCATGTAGTGGGCAAAACCCCTTTGCCTCTTTTAGTTCCATAGTTTCTTCTAGAGGGAGAGAGAGAGATAGAGAGAGTTTCTGTCCTTTTCACACAATTGGTCAGCCAAGCTAACTCTTTCACGATGACTTTCTCTATTCACTACTATCGCTCTCTCTCTCTATCCATCTCCGTAGCTATCTCTAGTTAATTCTCTCTCTCTCTCTCTCTCTCTCTCTCTCTCTCTCTCTCTCTCTCTCTCTCTCTCTCTCTCTCTATTTCCCTATCTCTCTCTCTACGTACCCTCTCTCTCTTTCTCTCTCTCTCTCTCTCTCTCTCTCTCTCTCTCTCTCTCTCTCTCTCTCTCTCTCTCTCTCTCTCTCTCTCTCTACGCATTGATGTAAAGACACAATTTTTCTGTGTAATTGAAGGCTTTGCTGTAACAGCATCTCAGAACTGAAAAAACTGTCAAAACTTTTCTTTTTTGTTGCCGACTTGAAGGCAATGTCAGACAAAACTCGCAAGGGTGGAAAAGCCACACTCGCCATGGAGAATGATGAAAAATCTCCAAGGAATTTGGATGCTAATCCAACCACACCATCTACAACAACAGAAGCAATGATCATGGCTTACTTGATCTCGTTACAAGAAACCGTCAACAAACAAGGTGAAGAGTTGCGCACACTTGCAATGGAGAATGGCACTTTAAGAGTTCTCGTTGTGGAGAATGAGCACCTCAAGAAGGTTCTTGAAATGCAAACAGCACGCTTGATGCATCTTGAGAATGAAGTTCAAGAATGTAAACGCTCTCTTGTTAACATGAATGTATTGAAAGAGCGCTTAAGCAAAGTTGAGAGTGATCATGTATTGAAAGAGGAAATGATAGATACAATACAACATGATGTATGTGAGATGAGAAATGCATCCAAATCATGGGCTGATATATGTAAGGATAATGTGGTTTCTACATCTCCTATCATGCAAGCCGTTGTCCAAGCAAAGAATGTAGAGAATGTGGACACTCAAGAATTGCAAGAACGACAAAAACGCTCAAAGAACATCGTCATTCGTGGAATCAAGGAGGAAAGCATGGAAACACCCCAATCTCTTGCGGTTGCTATTGAAGAGTTTTTTGCTACACACTTTGGCATGTCAGGAATCATGGCTTATGGTGCACATCGAGTTGGAAAACAAGGAGTCCCTCGCTCGGGAGAAAGACCTATTGTATGTACTATGGCTGATGAGGTAAAGACAAAGATCATCCTTGACAATGGTTGGATTTACCTCAAAGGAGCGGGTTGTAATATATATGAGGATCGCACTCTTATGCAACAAAATGTACGTCGCAAAGCATATGAGGAAAGACGCAAGAAGGTTAAGGTATCATCTCAAGAAGAAAAGCCACTTGAGAAGGATGCAAGTTTACCCAACAAATAGGGACACATGATCTATGAGACCAACTCACACTTGCAAATAAGGTTTTAGAATTGTAACATCCATGGAATGCGGGAATTGGCATTGATGAGCTTACCAATGACTCCGATGTGATACTTCTTGTCGAAACATGGGAGCATGATGCGCAACGAATTCTTGGATTTGACAAATATGATGTGCATTCTTTGATGTGGGCCAAAAATGCAAAGCAACGAAGAGGCCAAGGAGGCGTAGTATGTATGACCAAAAAGGGTTTGAAAGATGTTTCCATTGTCAAAGAAGATAAGTATAAATGCTACTTATGGCGGAAAATCAGTCCACCAAATGGTCAAGTCATGTTTGTGGCTGGTTGCTACATTCCTCACTATGACTCCAACTTTTATGCTCCCTTGAATCTGGATAGAGATCAGCCCTTTGTTGAACTAGAGGAAGACATTTCTCATTACAAGGATCAAGGTGAAGTCATTGTTTTTGGAGACATGAATGCTCGCACAAATATGTTACAACACGACACACAACAAGTCAACATGCCACATGTCTCAAGAAGAATGGATGACTCATATATGTATAATCGAAGTTCTAATGATGCAAAAGAACTGGATCACTATGGAAAGTCACTTCTACATATGTGCAATAGTACCGGAATGCTCATTGCAAATGGTGCATCTCTATGGCAAGGCACCAATGACTTTACATGTAGAAAGCACAATGGTGATAGCATGATTGACTATATGTTGTTCTCAGAAGCCACTCTAGAATGCATACAAAGCTTTACACTTGGTGAATGGAATCCGGAATCGGATCATAGGATGTTATGTATTGACCTCAACTGTGGTAAACGGCCCGAGCATGTAGCCTCCAATCATGATGTGAATCATTTGTACCTACGTCTAGACTTCAAATGAGCACTTATATATGCTGATATGGTGGACCAAATGTTAAGCATGATAGAGCATCAAGAGAGCCCAACATGAGAATGCAAGTGGAAAGTTTTCAAAGAAGTAATTTTCTCTTGTGCGAAGGAATGCTTTTCGGTGAAACACATGTCTTGCAAAAGGTCTAAGAAGGGTAGCACCAAGAAGAAATGGTTTGACATGGAATGTAGTCAAGCCCGAAAACACTTGCTACGATTGGATGCAATCAAAGACAAGGAAGTTTACTTGTAATGTTGTTAGAAGCTGAACACACCCCACAGCATCTAACTACTCGGCGGACTATTATTTTCTGTAATTATTCATTCGTTAAAGAAAACGCAATTTTTCACCTTGTAAATATTAGAACTTACAGAAGTTTCCAGCTTGTATCCCAGTTTTGATAGTTAGATGGACTAGATGGTTGATTTTAGAACTTTAGGGTTTGAGAAGTTGTAAGGTATATATACCACTTTTTGACCTTAATGAGAAAACATCTTGTCATTTTAAAAATTTTAAGTTTTTAAGTGCTGTGTGTGAGTGAGACGTGCTTGTGCTACGTTGGAGAGAGAGGGTGAGTGAGCTTCGTCTTGACGCTACGCGTGCTACGGTGGTCGGGAATCGAGTGCGGAGGGAAGTTGCAGCGTGTTGCCCCCCCGCGTTCACTAGAGCTACACATTAGGCCGATTTGGAAACCAACAATTGCGGGCGTAAGGTCCGGCTTGTTTTGGGAGGTTCCTTCTACGAGCTTCATCGTATTGTTGGGGTCAGCATTTATGTTATCTTTGATTTCGCATTGCAGCATATTCCACGCGTTTCACATTGGGAGTAGAGCTACACATTAGGCACTTTCAGGATTTCGGAAAACGAAGACGGGGGACTGCAAATTTTTGGCTAGGACATCCCACGTGTTTCTGCATCGGGTGTTTTGGGTCGTGATTTTTGGTTCATAGACCTTAGGGAGAGCGGCCTATAGGTTATTAGGTAGGGTCTCCTTCAAGTTCTATGGTGTTTTCGAAAAGTGTTTGATGGGTGTTCGGTTCTAGCAAGCGTTGTAGGAAGAATCCTCTTTTGCACTTTTGAAGACTGTGGACTTAGACAAGTGGTAGGGACCTCTGTAGGAATTAGTTTAGGAGTCGGTCGAGTGTAGGTTGACACCTTATGCTTGCTTCCACGCGCCTGTGGGTCGAGCTTCGTCCTTAGCTGACATTAAAACTTATTAGTGGTGAGTTCTCGCTGTGCTTGACGGCCGTCGCGGCGTACCCGTCCAAACGTTGGCGGCCGCTGCGGGGAACGGGGAAAAACCTTAGGTAGGTGTGACCGAGGGGGGTTGGGGGGGGGGACTAATCCTTGAGGATTGGGATTTTTTTGTTGCTTGCCAAGAGGTCTCGCTTTTACAATTATAGGGATAGGATCAGAGGGGGGTGGGAAGGGAGGGGGGGGACTGGACTACTCTATGGGGTTCTTAGGAGGGGAAAGTCTAGGAAGCGTTGTGTCTGGGACCTGGGATCTTTCGGGTGGACTTAGGTAGAGGGAGGGGTATAGGGGACTTAGGTAGTTTTGTACACTTGCTTGGTAGAATCATTACAAGTTTTGTAAAAGACGCAAAAAGACGCAAAAGTGTGGTTGAAAGCCTAATTGAAGTCCAAAAGTTACAGTGATGTTTTTGATAGGTCTACAGAGCATCAGGAGCATTCTTGTCATAAAAAATTTTAATTTTAAGCCAGGAGACATCCTACTACAGGCCAATCTGGGGAATTTTGGGGATTTTGAGTTTTGTGTTTGAACCCAACAAAGTGGGGGGAGTTCTGAAGGTAGGTTTACCCTAAATTCCAACTGGAAAGTGGAAATTTGGCCATCTCTTGACAGGATAAGGCCAGAAAGACTGAAATTGCTAGACATCCTACCCAATTAGTGCCAAAACATTAACTTGAAACCAAAACCATAAGAGGGCTACATGAGTGTGTCTTGCATGATATATTGAGTGACTGAAAGGGGTTTCACCTCATTCGGGTAAGAAAATTGGGTTCAAAGTGGACTTTAGCACTTTAATAGAGGAAGTTTGGGACCTTTGACATCCAAATCAAAATCTAAGCATACCACTGGGATACTAACATCAAAGGGAAGCTGTGGAACCAATCTGGGGTCAAACAAGCCAAAAACACATCCTACGCGTAGGATGTCTTCTGAGTGATATGGGACTCCAAACTGAAATCTGAGTATACCAAGGTGATCAGCAGCTCAAGGAGAACTTAAGTCTTGAGTTTAAAGCCATTCTGATGAAAAACACATCCTACACGTAGGATGTCTAATGCAAGCAAATAAAGCCAGAATTTGACTTTGAGCAGTGTAAGGTGTTATATAGCCTAAGGCAAGCCTGCTAGACAATTTTGGTCCAATTTGGAGTTGATTAGACTGATCAATACCATCAACAGGCAGTCGGAACAGATTTCTGACTCATTGACTAGTTTATAGAAGTCCAAATCAAAAAGTGAAAGCAGCTGTAAGCTCAGCACAACAAGGGGAAACAACAGTGCAAAAAATCCAGGCAAAATACAACAGAAGACATCCTACGCGTAGGATGTCTATTGGGCCATACTGCAGAGAAAATTTGACCTGGCCTAGACAATGAGGTTCCATTTGGCTTAAGGGTTCCAGAACTTCTTTCAGAAGTGAATTTGGACCTTGGTTGCCCATTTGACAAAGCAAAGACTCAATTCAGACTTTTTCGCGTAAATTGGCCAACATCAGAGAAAAGTACTGTTTCAGATTAGCAACCTAATCAGGAACATCAACAGTGTATAAAATACAATCGTGGTTGAGATTAACTCTCCAGTTATACCAATCATTACTAAGATAACCTCTAGCTTTGATTTAATTGCCGAAATTAAAACTCTTGTGTACAGGTATATTCAGCAACAAAGCAAGAAGTTGTGCAGAAACTGACCCATTGCCAGGTGAGTGATTGGAATTGTGCTAAATTTCATTGATAATTTTGATGAATTTAAGATCAGGAAGATACATTGTTAGAGACTAGAAGGTGGCAGGTGACCAGGGTAGCTTAGTGTCCACCGAAGAGAGTGTAACTCAGGCAAGGTTAGATCCGCTAGCACCGATTATTGAGGAAGGTAGTGATACTGACACTTCGTCAGAAAAATCTTTCTTCATGATGGATAGTCAACAGCCAGGAGGTTTCACCTATGATGGACCTATGCGAGGAGGAAGCACCTCCCAAAATCCTTTGAATGATCCGGGCTTACGGTGATCTTCTTAGAGGGAACAAAATCAAGAGGAAGTGCATTTGTATCGAAGAGAGGCCAGCACAAAGATTGGAGATAATCAGCGTGTATGATGATGGAGATAGATTCCGAGACGAAAAGGGGAACCACTATTTAATAGTTAGCAACCCTGAAGATTACAACAGATATGGAGATAACGTAGCTAAAGGGAAAATGGTTTCAGAAACTCAAGAGCCGCCACCAAACATTGATCAACACGGAGCTATTTTTATGTACGACAAGAGAACAATCAGGATTCCAACTTATAACGAGAATGTGGGAATCTACAAACACGAGAGCGAGGGTATTGTCTCTTACTTTCGCAGCAAAGAACCATACGTAAACGAACTAAGCAAAGACAATGTTCTTTACTTATTCTCTTATGAAACTGCTATGGGGAAGGGCATAGTTTTTGTTGATAGATACGGGAGAGAATACCAACGTATTCTCCCAGAGGAAGTAGAAAGAGCAACAGGTTCAGGAGCATCAGCATATGCCCCTGAGGAAATGCCGAGAGCCGTCCACACCCCAAGCAAGTCAACGAATCCATTTTCAGATGAGTATGACACTACATCACATTCCACCAGACAACAAGTATTCAACAACCAAGACCAACCAGCAAACCAGCCATCATTGCAGGCATGGCTTCGACAGAGCGCAACAATGGAACCAGACCGAAACCGAGATGGTTATCAAGCCGCACAAGGGCTCAGGGATTTGCAAGAACCACCACACTATTCAAGGTATCAAGCAGAGAGTAAGCCAAAGACACAAGGGTCGATCGAGCTTGGAGGACCACCCATGGAACGAGTTCGAAGAGAAGAACCACCTCCAGCGAGAACCGTTAGGAATTATGGCTTAGGAGCACCGTTGGGCGAGGAACCAGCCTATTGCAGAAGGCCTAAGGAGGTGTATAGACTTGGACGGGGTGATCCAATGATGAGGTTTGTAGACCATCGCAGAATTAGACCTTCTCAAGTGCAAAAATGGGTAAACAAGAAATACACAGGAAATAGAGACCCAAGAGATCATGTAGCAGCCTTTGTGCGTGTAATAAGAGCCGAAGAGGTGTTAGACTTTCCTACCCAATTTGCAGGGTTTGGACTAACCCTAGAGGATGATGCTGCTTCTTGGTTTGACTATGTGGAGCGTAGAGACTTCGAGTCAATGGAGGAAGTGTTTGACGATTTTATTGAGGAATTCTCTCAAAGGGGAATAGCTCATAATACTGTCTCACAAATCCATAAATTCAAACAAAAAGATGGAGAATCTGTACTAAAGGCAACCCTAACATTAAAAAGATATGTTAAGTTATGTCCTGTCGAAGAACTGTCAACTCAATCCAAACTTATGCTGATATTCATCCAAGGACTAAGGAATGCAGATCTCCAGAAAGACTTACATATGAAGAGGAGCACGACGTTGAATGAGTTGACCAAGGAGGCTCTGTACCTTGTGGACAATTGTGCGGTCTACAAAGAAGGGGAGTTCAAGGACCTTGATGACGATTCATCTTCACAGCAAAGTGGGAGCAAGTCTTCCAAGACAACACTGAAAGGAGAAATAGCGGTAAACCAGGAGCAGCTCGTAGATGAAGTATTAAAAAAGATCAACTTGTACGCCAAACCCCAGGCTAAACAGCCCAAGTGGTGTGCTAATGAACAAAAATGGACAAACCATGGGACCGAGGAATGTTACTATAACAAGGGATATGTGAGGGAGAGACCTTATGCTCCCCAAGCTCCTGTAGCTTCCCCTCAAGTTCCACCAATGCCTAGATATCAAGCAGGCAACTTACCAGGACCTGTAGGTGTAGAAAGACCACAACCGGTGTTGGGGCAACAACCACCCCTACCAGGTTTACGACCAATTGGTATAAGATACACACCAACAGTAACTGAATCAGAAGAAAAGGCTTTGGTGCCTTGTAATAGGCATGGCTGCCTATTACGAGACTGTGCTCACAGAAATGCAAGAGAGAGAAGCACATCACAGCATTAGAGAGAGAGAGAATAAGAATACATCAGATGCCATAGCCTTTGATTATGAGAAAAGCCCGATACAGCGTACAAAGGAAACCCTTCCTTATGTAGAAATAATGAGCACCCTTTCATATCCCCGTAGCCCTTCCTGATTATGCCTCTTGAGATCCCCTCCTTCTAAGGGCTTATTCCCACATGAAGGTACACAAAGACATGCCGGACACTCCCAGTGTGATTAATGCGGTCCTGTGCAGCTATGTGCGGTCCAGGCTCATACACTTGGCACGCACGGTGGATTGCGCGAACCGCATCCCTTGATTGGTTTCTTTTTTTGTGAAATTTGAGAAGTGTGATGCAAGAATGATTGTCAAGGCCGCTTCCTGGCTCTTTGGCTCTTTGCTCCTGGACCAACCATCTTCATCTACGCCGCAACCTGAACTCGGAGCCAATTTCCTTCATGGACCCGCAACTTGGATGCCGCAACTTGCGCTCCACAATGTACCGCATCATTTAGCGTTTGTACCGACTGCATTCTTGTTTATTGGCGAAATGCTGAGATGGATTTTATTTGCGAATAATGATAGTGTGTGAACAGGTGAGTATGGATTATTTGATGATTTTTATTTTATTTTATTTTTTCAGCTAATCTACGCAGGTAGCCACCACATTTTGTAAGAGCCGCATCACCGCACACGGGCGTAGAAACCGCAGCACCCTGATGGAAAGACAGCAGTCCAACTGCCCAAAAACGGGTCTTCAGTATGGCGCTAGGGAACTGGTGTTGCTGGTGTACTCTTCCCGGCGGCTTGTCAAACTAGGGTGCCTTGCAGTTGCGTATTTTCCAGCATGCGAGGATGAGGAAGCAAAGCACCTGACACATCCCCCCACCATCTAGGGTGCTTCATATACCAATCCATTGTCTTCCGCAGGCCCTTTGTCCAAGTTGTCCGCTCGCACCACCCTCATCACCTTTGTGCAGAACAAGCTCGAATGCCTCCGCAACATCCTCAATGAACAAGCTCGAATACCTCCGCAACATCCTCAACCCACGACCATACATGTTTCCCCTCGTCGTAATGAAGGGGAGACCATAGGATTGCCCATAAGCCATGACAAACATCTCTGCACACGCTTTAGTGGCAGAATACGGGTTTGTGGACATCAACAATTGAGATGCTTCATGATTGCCAACGATCGCATCAGCCACGCTGCTGTTTCACCATAAACTTCCTCTATACTCACATGGATGAAGCGTCGTATTTGCCCGCTGACCTTACAAGCTTTTTGAGCAGCACGCCACATCCTCAGCAGCGCTCCTCCAGGCATCCCTTTGGACCCCATTGCATAGTGCCCGTTTAGGCTGTCCGCCACAATAGTGATGCATCGCCAGTGCATGATGAATCGCCATAATACCAAGCTGCTCAGGGCCGACGGCACCCTCACTACCTCCTTCTGCACCTCCTTCATCAGCAAATGGCAATACTTTGTAGGAAATGGTGATGGGGCTTTAGCACAGCAGCGCTCATGGCTATGGCCGGCAACCCTTTGCCACTGCATACGACAAGGAAAAAGGCAGGTTGCCCCCAACGCCTTCCTGCTTGCAGCCAGCATTTGGTTCAGAATTTTGGCATCAGTAGTTGGAAACACCTCCTTCGTCAACAAAGGGGAGTCCGTTCCGCGCGTGGTCGCCAAGTGTAATAGGCATGGCTGCCTATTACAAGACTGTGCTCACAGAAATGCAAGAGAGAGAAGCACATCACAGCATTAGAGAGAGAGAATAAGAATACATCAGATGCCATAGCCTTTGATTATGAGAAAAGCCCGATACAGCGTACAAAGGAAACCCTTCCTTATGTAGGAATAATGAGCACCCTTTCATATCCCCGTAGCCCTTCCTGATTATGCCTCTTGAGATCCCCTCCTTCTAAGGGCTTATTCCCACATGAAGGTACACAAAGACATGCCGGACACTCCCAATGTGATTAATGCGGTCTTGTGCAGCTATGTGCGGTCCGGGCTCATACATGCCTATGCATGCATATTATGAAGATCTCAATGGATATGCGGCAAACCCTGTCTATTATCCACCAGAAGAACCCGCGACACCAGAACCATGGAGCATAATAGGGAATCAAGGACCTCCAACTGCTGCACAGGCATCAGGAGAAGGAAGATATAGCTTAGATGAACGAACATTGTTGTTCATAGCCAATGGAGGCATGGGCGGACAGAGACAGGCTTACCAGCAACGAGGGGCTCAAGGAGCACCTCAACAACCCAAGGGCCCCTGTTACAAGTGTGGCGGAGACCATTGGCTGAGAGACTATCCTCATGATGAAATCATTAGAGTCAATGCGTATTGCCCAGAATGTGGAATTACTCATTTGATTCCCAACTGCCCTAAAAACCCGATCAAAGGAGCAAAAACCACCTTGAACCTGTTGGAAACAGTACCTTCCAGTGGAGTATAGGAAAATGAAACAATCATACCTGTTCAGGCGGTAACACGGGCCCAAGCCCAAAGAAGGACGAAAGAACCCATAATAGAAGAACCAAAAACAGATGCCCAAAGTTCAGAAATGAAAAATCAGAGAAGCACTTGGAAAGCGAGAAAGGCGCGTAGGAAATCCAGGAAAGAACGAGAGCAAACAGCCCTATCTGATGAGTTGAAACATACAAAGAACAGATTGGAGCGGTTAGAAGATCTAGCTAGCTTAAGCTCACACACCACAGCAGCCATAGCACCTAAGGAAATAGCAGATCCCAAAAGTGCAGGATCAGGAGGATCTGTACTGGCAGACAAGGTAAACGAGCAGTTGGATGCGCTTCTAAAAGCTTATGAAGCTCGACTTTAAAAAAACCAAACCAAGGAGCAAAGGTGGATGACTTATCCATATGCGGAAATAGAAAAACAAAGGTTGGATATGTGTAAAAAGATGATTGAGACGGCTCAATCATTGATGGAAGACTCGTTGGGTAAACCGGCAAATTGCCATGACGCACCAACTCCAACCCCTATTCAACCAACATTAGAGAAACATGAAAAAACAAAGGAAAGACTCACTAATGATTATGAGACCATAGGATTATGAGAATAAGGTTGGAGAATATTGTGAGGGAGAAGACGGAAATACGACGCTACCGATAGAATTCCAAGGAGTAGTTTCCAAAGCTATTCTTGACAGTGGAGCGGGAGTTGCTATCGCCACCAAGGAAATCTGGAAAAAATGGGGAAAACCAGCTCTGAGGGCTACCAGGATGAAGCTGGAGTTGGCAGATGGGTTCATGGAGAAGTCTCTCGGACTCTTGGAAAAAGTAATTGTCACTTCGTGCGGGATCGAGTATGAGCATACGTTTGCAATAGTCGATTTCGACAAAAAGAACAATTATGATATAATCTTGGGATGACCATTCATGAGACAACTGAAGATGGTCCAAGATTGGGGCTATGACCACATATACCTCAGACATGGTGAGACGACAACTAAAATACACCTAAAAGATCATAGTTACAAAGATGTAAACCAAACACCTGTGGAAGAATTTGATTTGGCTACAGTAGCAGGATCAGAACTACCAACATGGTTAGGGCAACCAAAAGAGCTATGGATGTGCGGAGCTTCACATTGTGGAATCTTAAGAAAAGAGGAATGCGTCTTAGAAAGAGCAATTGAGGACAAAGAGTATATTTCGGAACCTTTTCCTGAAGATGCCTTGGAGCCTCTAGAATGGGAACACATACTGACAACATTAGATGTCTGTACCATTACCGACAGTCCAACAACAAAATTTTGCGATAAGGATGGCTACGATGTGCTACCCTATTACATGGTAAGCGTTGTGCCAGAGAAAGAGACGATAGAACCTCCAGAACAAGAAGAGTTTTACAACTCCTCTGAACAATTGGAAGTAAATGATGAGGCAGATAATGAGTGTTCAGACACCTCAAGTGAGCATGGGAATGAAGCCGAGAATATCAAGTTTTATGATTTTGCTAATCAACACCCTAGATGCCAAGAACGCTATAGGAGGAAAAGAGCCGGAAGACAAGCGAGAGAGAACCTGATGCCCAGGATAAAAGGTAAAACTCACTATTTGATGCTTGTTAAAGCAGAGGATTGTGTGAAAGATCAAATATCAGGGAAATTCTCAGAAAATCGAAAAGAACGAACACGAGAAGAAATAAAACAAGAAAGAAAAGCTAGAACCGAAACAAAATCACAAAAATCAAAAAAATCAAAAAAAGAACCAACAAAAGACCACGAGTGGACCAAACTGCGTAAACAGAAATACCAAGAACTGAAAAGGTCTTTGAAAGAGATATGGACTACTGAAGAAGATAGTGATGGTAAAGGGGAGTCAGAACAGGGCAACATGAACGTACCACCACACTATAGGAAATTTACTATCCAAGATAGAAAAATCATCATGACACCACCAATCAGGGAGAGAACCAACCAAGAATCTTACGATGGGCCTGAAAATGCAAAAAGAATAGACCTCGCAGAACCAGGTGAAAAGCCTCAGCCGGTCTATATAGCTAACGCAGAACCAGGTGAAAAGCCTCAGCGGGTCTATATAGCTAACGATTTACAGCCTGAGGAGGAAGTGCACTAACACAACTTCTCACGAAGTATAAGGATGTTCGCCTGGTCCTATAAAGACCTCAAAGGAGTTGATCCATTGATATGCCAACATACAATTCCTTTAAAATCAGATGCAAAACCTAGCAAACAACGTCCTTATACATATAATGATACATTTTCCAAATGAATCAAGGAAGAGATTGATAAACTGATGGAAGAAGAGTTTATCTATGAAATAGAACATACAGATTGGGTTTCACCCATTGTGGTAGTTCCCAAGAATAACGGAAAATTGCGGGTGTGTGTAAACCTCAAAAAGGTGAATGCAACAATCATAAGAGATAATTATCCCTTGCCAATTACAGAACATGTCCTTGAGCGAGTGGCCGGGAAACGGGCTTATTCCTTTCTGGATGGGTTTTCAGGATACAACCAACTGGCAATAGCAAGGGAGGATCAACACAAAACAGCGTTTGCAATAGAATGGGGGATTTATGCATATCGAGTTATGTCATTTGGCTTAACAAATGCACCAGCCACTTTCCAGAGGTTAATGACTCACGCTTTCAAGGAATACCTAAGGATATTCTTAGAAATTTACATGGATGACCTGTGTGTACACTCTCTTCTGCGAGAGGAACATATTGACCATCTGCAAAAGGTCTTTGAAAAGTTCAGAACATATCGAATCTGTCTAAACCCGGAAAAGTGTGTATTTATGGTTAAGCAAGGACGAATCTTAGGACACATTGTCTCAAGAAACGGCATAACCACAGACCTAGACAAAGTCAAAGTCATAGTAGACCTGCCCAGGCCTACTAATGCGAAACAAGTGCAATCCTTCATGGGGCACTGCGGATATTATCGAAGATTCATATACATGTATGCGGTTATCGCACAACCTCTGTATCGTTTGCTAGTCAATTTCGAATGGACCAATGAGTGTCAAACTTCATTCCAAAGGCTGAAAGAAAACCTTATATCCGCACCTGTATTAAAGGCACTAGATTGGGAAAAGATATTCCATGTGCATATAGATGCTTCAGCATATGCCATTGGAAGTATTCTAGCTCAACCTGGAGACGGAACAATGGATTTTCCGGTCTGCTATGCAAACCGACAGCTAAACAGTGCAAAAACGAACTACACAACCACCGAGAGGGAAGGGTTAGGAATGATTTATGCTGTAAAGAAATTTCGGCATTATCTGCTTGCAAAAAAATTTGTGTTCTTCACGGATCATCAAGCTCTTTTATACCTAGTAAATAAACTTTGCAATACAGGGAGAATCGTACGCTGGTTTATTATATTGCTAGAATTTGACTTCACAGTGGTGGTCAAAAAGGGTAAAACCCATCTGCGAGTTGATCATCTTTCAAGAATACACAGCAGGGAAGCTCCTCAAGGGGTAGATGATGACATACCAGATGCTTATCTTTTCAACATTGAAATGGTACCCAAATGGTCTAAGGAAATAGTTAGCATTCTCTCCTTTGGAAGTGAGTTTGATAATACAGGATGTAAATCCAAACAGCAAACAATTCGACAAACAAAAAACTTTCAGTTGATAGCAGGACGGCTGTATCATCTTGAATCTGCCTCAATCCTACAATTATGTATAAATCCGGAAGAATTCGAGTGCTACCTTGAAGAGGCACACGTCTAGGGATGTGCATTTCATTGTTCAACAATAAAAACACACCAGAGACTGAAACAGTTAGAGGTTTATTGGCCAACTATGTATGCGGATACACATTCTTATGTTACCAATTGTACAATATGTAGTGCCAAACGACCAGTGGATCACGCAACTTTGTTTCAGCGAACATAGCACCTGCATGGAGTCAATATATCATTGACTTCCTAACCACTAGAAAGTTCCCTGAGAACATTACAAGAGCACGGGAGAAAGCTATAGAGATGGAAGCTCGTGACGTTCAGTTAATTGGAAATCAACTCTATAAGCGGGGAAAAGACAATCAACTTATAATCTGTGCAAGTGAAAGCGAATACCTGCTGATTCTCGAACATGCACATAGCGGAGTAAGTGGAGGCCACTTTTCGGGCGATGAGACGGCAAAAATTGTCTTGACCGCAGGAATTTGGTGGCCTACATTGCACATGGATGCCGATGAGTTTGTAAAGCGTTGTGATGCATGTCAACGCACCAAGATACCAATCAAAAGAGATGAGATGCCATTAAGGCCAATGATGGGGGCAAGGGCATTTGTAAAATGGGGCATTGATTTTGTGGGACCTATATCACCCCCTGCATATCGCACCCATACCCAATATATCATTGTGGCTACGGACTATCTCACAAAATGGGTCGAGGCCAAAGCAACACAAAAAGTTGATGCACGCACCACAGCTCAATTTTTGTATGAGAATGTTTTTGTACGTTACGGGTTACCAATAGAAATTGTCAGTGACCGTGGAACACACTTCCTCAATGAAGTCATTGAATATCTACTAGAGGAATTCATGGTCATACATAGGAAATCAGCACCATACCATCCACAGGCCAATGGGCAAGCGGAGGCCACGAATAAAACACTATGCACGGTTCTCACTAAAATAGTGTCAGAATCAAGAACCAATTGGGATCAGCAGCTACACTCAACACTATGGGCATACAGGGTAGCTTACAAAACCTCAATAGGAACAACACCATATAACATGGTGTTTGGGCTAAATGCTATACTACCCATAGAGTTTTTATTCCCAACTCTACGAGTAGCAACCAGCTTGGAATGGACAGGGCATGAACTCTCTTCAAGAATTAATGATCTTGAAAGGCTAGATGAACTCCGCTTACGAGCTGTCGCTTCGATCTATGCTAAAAAGAGAAGACAAAAGGAATTTTTTGACAAACATGTGCATACCAAAGAGTTCAAAACGGGTGATTACATACTTGTTTATACCTTGAAGCAACATGCCAAGAAACTAAAAAAGCGAGGGATGGGACCATTTGTGATTCATGATCTATCACAAAGTGGAGCTATCAAGCTTGCTACATTAGCAAGTGAAGAAATGCCAAATTGGATTAGTGGGTGTCGACTAAGGAGATATCATCTACCACTCACACAGGAGATGCTCCAACAAATTCACCAAGGGAACCAAAGAATGAAGGAAAAACAGAGAGTACGAGAGGAAGCTCAAGCCGAAGCACAAGAACGCATTGCAAAAAGACGGCTTCTGCGACGACAACAACAACAGAGTAAACCACCATTGACAATCAATGCCATCCGACTGATGAACTTGGAGGAGGAAACAGTAGAGCCAATAATTACAGTCAAGGTGGGCAACAATCAAGTTGAATCAACAGCCTTGCTCGATTCGGGTGCTCAAGAAAATTTGATCTCTTACGGATTATACCAACAGCTCCAAGTCACAGATCAACTTCATCCTACTCAACAAGTGCTGGAAAGTAGCACATCACACGCATTGAAAACATTAGGATGGACTATATTGCATGTACAGCTACATCAATATATTTACCCACACAAATTCTATGTGGTGACAGATGAAAGCACACAACAACCAATGATGCTAGGGCAACCTTGGCAAAAAGCATACAATGTCCAAATAGACTGGAAAGCAGAGGCGGTCAAAATTCAGCACGAACATGAACAACAGGTAATAGCTTTTTCTCAGAAGTACCAGCATGATCAACTGCAAGCCATGCAAACACTGGCAATAAAGACAAAAGAACAAATACCATCAAAGAACAACATGAAACCTGAGACCAACAACCAGGTAAAGGCCAACCATGCTAATCACACACAGCTGAAGTCACCGGCTACACTGCAAAAATCTAGGCTACCAAAACAAGGTAAACAAGTATGGATGCGGAAGGATAGAAAGGCCATGGCGGAAAGGAAACAATGTAACAACCGGATTCCAACAAAGCAGACGGTGCAACCCAAAACCAAGGTAACCAAGCAGATATGGATCCCAAAGAAAATGCTTAGCCATAACCGAAATGTCACTCACATTTGGATACCAAAGCAAAAGCCAAAGGAAATACTTACGGTACAAGCAACAATAGAAAGCAGACATCTGCAGGTCAACAAGGAGAACCGATATATGTGGATGCCGATGACAGACAAACCAGTGGCAAACAAGAAAGTGCCAAACCATCTACAAAAGTTGGCAGCACCAAACTACCAATGGAAATCCAAGGCCATAAGGCCCATAGCTATCACATCTAGGCCATCTCTATCCTCAGATACAGATACGACTCCAACAACAGTGTCGGCAAAGCACTTGCCTCTTGCCAAAAAGACAATTAAACAGAGAGCAGTAGAATTACAGCTGCTACCTACAAAGAAAGCAGGAAGCCTTGACGGCGAATGCCAATAACCATCTTGCTTATTCCCTTCTCTTGCACAACATTAATTTTTCCATGCATTGACCGAGTATGCATAAAATAGGGCCACATTAATTGGCCAGGCATTAGCACGACTTTTTCAACCTATGCACGGCACATACTCCGAGGCGAAACCTTGTCGTCCGGGAGGACTCCGACTAGGAGGAGGGGAGGCATTCTCAATGCGGAACCAATAACAGAAACAGCAAAAAAAAAAAGGGGGGGGGGGGGGGGGGGCATGATTTTCGACTATTTTAAGGGTTAATGTTTGATTGCGAAATTTTCTGGAGTAACCCAAGTATATATGCCCTTATACAGCATGAAGCTACAGGTATATGGGGCCAAACGCCAAATCAAGCCCCTAGGTGTGTGTATATAAGTAGAAATAGCCATTTTTTCAGGCAAAATATTGGTAAAACGGAGAAATCCGACCATAAAAATTGCATGTGAGTGTATATAATGTGTTGCGGTGTGATCTATTATGAATTTTGGGGATTTTCTGGGTTTCATTTGCTATTTTCCTTTTAATTTTGCTAATTATTGGTAGAAAAACTTCAAAAATACAAAAAACAGGTGAAAAACAGTCGTAATGAAAAACAAAAAAATATGGGGATGACCAGTGACTAAAGAACAACCTATGGTACAGTAGGGGTGCAATTATGAGACGAGCGGAAAGCGTGTTTTAGCCAGGTTTTGACCGAAATGACAAATTTTTGGTAAACAGAGCAAATGGAGTCCAAATCAAGAAATTTTTGAGCCGAAACTGCATCTTGCAGAAAGATAGGAACACATGTCAAATTTCATGAAAAATGGTTCGGGGACTTCCATTATAAGAATTTTTCACCCCATTTTTAGCTCATTCTCACTATTGACTTTGTGGAGAGAGCTTCTGCCACCTAGAGCGGATCGACCTTCCAGCAGCTTCTATGATGCGCACGTCTACCCGACCAGCTCCAGACATGAGAGGTAGGCTCACCACCTTGAGCTTTTCGCGCATGTTTGTCATTCTGTCGCGAAAACTAGCGTAGAGGTCACATACAAAGCGAGCGGTAGAGACCTGCAAGTAGAAACGGCAGCCTCACAGCTAACCCGAAAGCAAAAAGACTTCATCGGCAGCTTACCCTAGTCTAGGAGACCAGTCCTGGATAGCCAAAGGCAGTGGGAAACCATCGGGAAAAACCCTAATTCCCAGAAACCCGCAAGAGGCCAACAAATGGGAAACCAGCGAAACGGCGACCAAATGCTACCAAAATTTATGGGTAGGAGCATCTCGACATTCTCGACAAGTCCATATGACCCGCATGACCAAAAAGTGACCCGAAGCGGCACTAAACCTCAAAAACGGCATCAGACACACAAAGCGTCAAAATGCACTTGTGGCCAAACCGCAAGTCCGTTTGCCACCAAACTTCACGAGCGGCTTTCCTAGACCATCAACAACCAAGTCCTATGGTGGTAGACCACCACAAATCATCAAAGGTATGTAAACGCCACCACGGGTGCTTCTAGAGTGACAAATTGCCAAATGGAGCTCCGGTGAAGCCAAAGTCAACAAAAACCATACAGTAAGCATCCCCAAGGGATTGGGAAGCTATGGAGACCAACATCGAGGAATTTCATCACCAAAAAGCACTCCAAAAGTCAGAAAACGGCTCGCAGGCTCTGAAGTTCACACAGGGAGTTATACTCTATCCATTTGAATTTTTTATTGAAATTAGGCTAAAAAGGGACTTAGGGGGGCAAAGGGCAAGCACTGGGAGCACTAACACTGGAAAAATCATCAGGAGACATCCTACGCGTAGGATGTCTCAAGGGCATTTTTTGGCACAAAACCCAACAATTCTTGTCATGCACATGTTCTGAATAACAGTTACAAGCCGTACACCCACTTTCATCACATTTGGATCAGATTTGACCTCATATGCATGGAAAAACGCAAAGTTAGGGCATAAAGGCACTAATGGGCCATTGACCTACCAAATCTTGTCCAAATCTCATGAAACCTGCACAACACATTCACATATACATCAGCTAACTTTCTGTGTGGTAAGGGAGTAAAAATGAGGAATAAGACATCCTACGCGTAGGATGTCTAATGGACCTTTTTGGCATGGAAGAAAAGTTTTGTCATTCCATATTTGATTACCTCATCAGCAAGAGCCCATATGTCAAGTTTGAAGCCATTCTAATCACTTTTGACCCCCAACACCTTCAAGAAACACTTTTTGAGCCCAAAAACACCTCACAAAGCCCTACAGGCATCAAATATTATCCAAATGCAAATCCAAGAACATGGCCATGTTCCATAGGCCAAGGACAACCCACAGAACAAGTTTCATGCAATTCTGATGAAATAGACATCCTACACGTAGGATGTCTTAAGCTTGAATTTAGCCTTCTGTGCAAGAAATGACATCATAGGAGCCAATACCATGATGCATTGAGCCCATACACCAAGTTTCAACCCATTTGGACATCAATTGCTACCCATGATAGACAATCTACCCAAACTGTGACCTAGAGCCTAAATCAGCCCAAAATTCCACTTTTTGACATTCAAATTCAAATCCAAGCTTATAACCATGTTCCATGAGCCTTACACTACCTACATGTCAAGTATGAACCAATTCTGAAGAAAAAGACATCCTACGCGTAGGATGTCTAGATGGATTTTTTTGGCCAGATTTGCACTGTGAGCACATGCACAGCTTCACAAGTTCCTTTTAAGCTATAATTTCAATTTTCAAGTCATTTGGATAAGTAAAACTCAATTTAGCAGCTAATATGGAAAAAACGCTAACTTTGGATTGCTGAGTGCAACAGGATCTATGGCAGCCTCGAAGTCACCGGCAAAGAAGAAGAGAATGACAATCAAAGATTATCTGGACGAAGTGGAACGTTTTGTCATTCCAGAGGGAACACTAAAGCCCACCAGCACCTGGATACAGGAAGATCTGTTAGAGTCAAACAACCTAAAGATCTACCAGGGGGTGTTCAAAGACAATGACGGCAATGTAATAGAGTTGCCAATGCTGCCAAGAGAGCTCAATGAATTTGTCCGAAGCAAAATGGCCGGCTACTTGGAGAAAATTGACCTCCATAACTATTTCGAAGCAATACCAGCAGGAGTGGACGTCAAAAGAGTATGGGAGTTTGTAACAAGCATCAAAGAGGATGGAGTGGCCAAAGTGACAGATTTGCACGGCAGACCCGATACAGAGATCATTATCACGGAGCGGGTTGTAGCCCATGCACTAGATCTTTCCAATCAGGGAGACAGTGTGACAAAGAGAAGGGATGAAGTCAAGGTGTACAAAGAGAAAAAGGCTAATTACACCTTCGAAGACATCGCCAACCCAAAGGTGGCGATCATGAGCCAATTGTACAACCAGTACTTCCACATGTGCACGAAGAGGCCACAGAAGTACAGGATGCCGCCAGGTGCAATTGCCACAACATTTACTTGGGCAATGACAAAAGACACCCCAAAGATAATCAACTATGCGGCATACATACATGATAGCTTGGTAAAAATGTGAAACAAAAATCCAACCTACATAGTGCCAGGAGAAATGATAACCAAGGTAATTTATGCAGCACTACACGCCAAGGGAAGGTGGCCTGACCCTCCATCTCAGAATGACTGGCTAAGGGTAAAGGAAGACAAAGAAGACGAGCCACAACGAGCACCAAGGGTGGCTACAAGGTTGAAGAGACGACTAGAGCCAGTGGCAGAGGACCAACCTGAGCAAAAGAAAGGGAAAAAGGAATCTGCTCAAGTGTCGGCCAAAGAGACAAGATCACAAAAAGCGGCTAGACTCGAGAGGCTGATGGAGAGTTTCCGAGCAGAAAGAGCTCTCAAGGGTGATTTAAACGAATTATGGAAGCCATCTCTTGAGTCTATGTCCGGATCCTCCAGAAGAGTGCAGAGGGACCGCTTCGAAGACTATATCAAGAATTTCGAGATTCTTGATGCTGCAGCGGAAAACATTCCCCATGTCCCTTTCACCGAGGAAGAAGTGGAGCAGATAAGGCAGACATTGCTAGATGAACAAGAAAACCAAGAAAGGGGAAGAAAAACGAAAGTAGATAGAGACTTTAAGGGCAAACCTGCAGCTTTACCAGATAGCCCTAAACCCAGCCCACAGCCATCACCACCACCATCACCACCTCCTAGCAGCCCTCCACCAGAAGATAGGGAGGCTGGGGACAATCAAGAAGAACACCAGGCTGAGCAGCAAGAGCAAAGGCCAGAACCTGAGCCCAAAGAAGAGACCAAGCCTGCGTCTGAACAAAAAGAGCTCGAGGAGGCATATTATGCATTTTTGGACCTGCTAGCTGCAGGTTATACAAGGGAAGAAGCCGCCACAGTCGCATTCGACTTGGCGAGAACAAAGCATAAAGAACAGATGCCAGGCATTCGGCTAGTCGAGATAAAGGAAATTGCTACCAACACGGTAGACCTGCACCCGCCCTCGAATGATTGGGACGTAGTGATGACAATGCTAGCTAGAATAAGAGCACAATCGATGGCATCAGACGAAGAATTAATAACTCTAAAGGCCACCGAAGAAAAAACTAAGATGGAAAGAGATATTCTGCGGGCACAAAGCCAAGGACAAAAAGAAAGAGAAGCTGACCTCCAGGCCAGCTTGTCCACGGCTCTACAAAACTGCCAAGCAAAGGAAGAAGCAAATGAGGTAGCAGCAAAAGGATTGCAAGCAACTGAAGAAGAGTGTCTGCAACTCAGCAAGTCATTGCGAGATGCCGAAAAAGAACGGGATAATCTAACACTCCAACTAGCAGAGGAAACTAAAGAAGTAGAGTCCATGAGGAATGCAAAGGAAAAGGCAGAGATAGAACAAGAAGCAAGCCTGGATGAAGTCCTTGAGCTCAAGGACCAATTAAAAGTCAAAGATCAAACCATCCAGAGGCTGTGAGCATCACCTGCGAGAGGTAGAGCTACAAGCTCGACTCAAATCATTTCCGAGAGTCAAATATATGAGGAGCAGATGCAAGAAATCTAGAAGGAGTTGACTCTCGAGAAGAAGCAGAGGTTGATGATGGCTGAAGGTTCTATCGCAATGCAAACCAGACTGGAGGACAGCCGAAAAGCCCTACAAGAAGAATTGGAGAGCATAAAGATAAAGCTCGAGGAGGCTGAAAAGGTAAATGCTGAACTCAATGACCTCCTCGTGACTATGGGTGGAGAAGCTGAAGCGAAAAAGCAGACACTCATCAAGCAAATAGAGGAATTGAAAGGCCGGCAACAAGCAGAAG
This sequence comes from Adiantum capillus-veneris, assembly GCF_014529385.1. Classification (NCBI taxonomy): domain Eukaryota; kingdom Viridiplantae; phylum Streptophyta; class Polypodiopsida; order Polypodiales; family Pteridaceae; genus Adiantum; species Adiantum capillus-veneris. The sequence goes on from NC_140947.1 coordinate 75,134,979, forward strand.
CAGAGAGCTCAAGGCCAGTTGCCAATGAGGGCATCGACCTCGACAATGTGGCAGATCCTGTGGACACACCCATGCCAGAGGAAATCATAGCAGGCTCCTCTCAAGAGCTCCAGGATCTAACACAAGAAGAGGAGGAAAAATTGCGTAAAGCAATAGAGGCAGAGCTCAGAGAAAGCACAAAGGAAGCCTTGGAATGAGAACAGAGGGTTTTGAAATCTATGACAATTCAAAAAATCGACGCCAGCAATCTCAGGTGTGAATGGCTTCAACCCTCTCTCCCATATCCATTGTTGAAGTATGAGGCAGCAACAATAAACAGGCGAATCAGTGAAGAGTCAACGGTCCCTCTCTACAACGCAGACACCTCAAGGCCAGAAGGACTAAAGCTAATAGTAGATTCTCATCCAAAGTGGAGGAAGGCTTGGCTTACCAAGTACCCGCAATACCTAATACACTTGGTAGAGGCACCAAAACACATCAGAGATAACCTCAGCTTCTGTCCTCTACCAAGGGTTAGGATGTGGAAAGCACAAGAAATCTTACAAAGAAGCCAACCCACTTGGCTGAACTACCCAAAGCTGCCAGGCGTGAAGGCAGGTGAGAGAATAAGTGTACAATACATGATGAAAACCCTAACGGGCGCCATAAAGTTGTTCACAGGCTCACCTGACCTTACATGCATTATGATGAGAAAGATCTGCAGAACCATCCTAGCAGTGTTTGAGACCTTCAAACCAGGACAGATGACTGACAGCATATTCTTCTTCCAGGACACATACAGATGTGCTTATGATATGTCAGGTCAGCCTTCCAAGGAGGTGATACATGCGTTGTATCAAAGAATTATGTTTCTCCCATCCTATCACCTCCAGGCATTTGAAAAAGCATTCTACACGGGGTTCTTCACCATGCATACAGATATCTTCGGCCCAACAATGCTAAATCTACATGCACGGTACGAATCACTGCTAAAGATGCGGGAGACTATAAGATGAAGCAAAGGTTCAAGGCCATGTCGGGGATGACATGAACAAGGAGGGGGGGGATGTTAGAAGCTGGACACACCCCACAGCATCTAACTACTCGGCGGACTATTATTTTCTGTAATTATTCATTCGTTAAAGAAAACCCTATTTTTCACCTTGTAAATATTAGAACTTACAGAAGTTTCCAACTTGTATCCCAGTTTTGATAGTTAGATGGAGTAGATGGTTGATTTTGGAACTTTAGGGTTTGAGAAGTTGTAAGGTATATATACCACTTTTTGACCTTAATGAGAAAACCTCTTGTCATTTTAAACGAGTTTTAAGTCTGTGAGTGAGCGTGCTGTGTACGTGAGAGAGAGTGTGAGCTTCGTCTTGTCGCTACGTGTGCTACGGTGGTCAGAATCGAGTGCGGAGAAGTGCAGCGTGTTGCCCCCGACTAGAGCTACAATCCGATACCAACATTGCGCGCGTGCGGTCCAGATTTGGGAGCTCCTTCTATGAGCTTCATCGGTTGTTTGGGTGAGCATATGTTATCTGATTTTGCATTGCAGCATATCCACCCGTTCACAATGAGTAGAGCTACACATTAGGCACTTCAGATTTTGGAAATGAAGACTTGCAGATTTCGGCGAGACATCCTACGTGTTTCTGCACCGGGTGTTTTGGGTCGTGATTTTGGTTCATAGACCTTAGGGAGAGCGGCCTATAGGTATTAGTAGGGTCTCCTTCAAGTTCTATGGTGTTTCGAAAGTGTTTGATGGGTGTTCGGCTCTAGCAAGCGTTGTAGGAAGAATCCTCTTTTGCACTTTTGAAGACTGTGACTTAGACAAGTGGTAGGGACCTCTGTAGGAATTAGTTAGGAGTCGGTCGAGTGTAGTTTGACACCTTATGCTTGCTTCCACGCGCCTGCAGGTCGAGCTTCGTCCTTAGCTGACATTACTTGTTAGGTGAGTTCTCGTTGTGCTGACGTCCGTCGCGGCGTACCCGTCCAACAAATGTTCACACACATACAAAGCACTTGTTCAAAAGAAGAGGAGAAGGTGGGAAGTCAAAAAACAACTTCTTTTAGTGCAAGAGAAAGCACATGCATGTGGCAAGTTTTGGCAAAATCTAAAAGGCAAGCGTGTTGAGAGCTTTGGTGACTTGACTCTTGAGGATATGTACATATGCATTGCAAGAACCTCTCTGAGCAACCCAATGTTGATACGATAGAGTGTTGTAGCTCCCTTCCGTTTATGTCTCCCTTCTTTACATTGAAGATGTATGCCGCGCGCTTGAGAAACTTGCTACTCGCAAGGCAGGTGACCTTCAAGGTGTCAAGGCTGAAATGATTAAATGGACAAGCAAGAAAACACGATATTGGATATGCGATATGTTTAACCTTGCACTTCAGTATGGCATGCCTCATGATTGGAGTGCAAATTGGATCAAACCTTTGCACAAAGGAGGAGATGTAAACAATGTGAACAACTATCGCACTATAATGGTTGGTTCTTTGATGGCAAAGTTATTTGGATGTATCATGGAGATGAAGATAAGTGAATGGGCTGAAAAGAATGGCAAACGTGCGCTTGGCCAAGCAGGTTTTCGAAAGCATCATAGCACTATTGATCACCTTGTCACTCTTCGAGTTCTTATGGAAGCATCTCGATTGAAAGGAAAAAAGTTGTATTGTTTCTTTGTAGATTTCAAGAAAGCTTTTGACATGGTACCGCGAGGAAATCTTTGGAGACGTATGCAAAGGCTTCAAGTGCTGAGAGAATTTATGCATGCAGTCTTTCGCATCTACCAAAAAGTGATATGCCGATTACGTATGGGAGATGGAATTTCAGAACTTTTTTCAAGCACCATTGGTGTCAAAAAAGGATGCCCACTTTCCCCAACCCTCTTTGGGCTACTCATTGATGAATTGGAATGCATGGTTCTTGATTTTATGCAGCAAGAAGGCATAGAAGAGGTTAAGATCGGAAATGTGGTGATCATGCTTTTGCTTTATGCGGATGATGTAGTGCTCTTGGCACATACCTTAGAAGATGCACAAAAGCTTATGAGTGTCTTGGAACGCTTTTGCCTACATAGCGGGCTGATGGTGAATGGATCCAAAACCAAGGTTATGCTTGTAAAGACCCTCAATGACGAAAATCCATGCATTGTATACAACAATGAGCAACTTGAAGTGGTAGATCACTTCAAGTACCTTGGCCTTGAGGTTCCATCCAATCATAAATGGAAGGATTGTGCAATGCGTCGCTTGGAAGCTAGAAAGAGGGCTTATTATGCATTTGAGAACATGTGCAATGCTGGAGAGATCAAGTGTTGGGCTCTCAAAAAGTACCTCTTTGACACATTGGTGACACCGGTGCTTCTTTATGGAGTGGAGGTGTGGGGTGGAAGCATCGGGAAGTCTACTTGGAAAGAGTTTGAGAATGTCCAAAAGCGTTTTCTCACCAACTTTCTCCAAGTCAAGACACAAACACCCTACATGCTCTTACTTCTTGAGTCCGGATCGCTTCCCATTGAGGTCTTGGGCATGCAAAGGGTTGTGGAGTACATGCGTAAGACACAACATAGCCCTTTGCGTCGCCTTCCTAGAATCGCATATGAAGCAAGTCAAAAGGTTCAAAAGACATGCAAGAGCAAAATACTAAGTTCAGGGTGGATGCTTGACATCAAGAAATGGTTTGGAAGATGGGATGCATGTCACTTGGTCAAGGATGTGTCGATCGACTCCCAAGTTAATGAGTCCTTCTTACAACGCCAATGTATCACGGCTTGGGAGAAATCCGGAGGTTCTCGCTTCAGCCATTATACCACACACATTGCCCCAAACTACAAATCTCTCTTCTTCTCCGAACGAGGTAACCGAACCCATCCCTACATCCTTGAGCCCATCCCGTTGAGTGCAATCCGCACCATTGCCTCTATTCGTCTTAGCTCCCATTCTCTACGCTGCGAGACAGGACGTTGGGGCACTGGTGAAGAGTGTCATCGACTTTGCACCTTATGCCCTCGTCAAGTGCGAGAGAGTGAGTACCACACACTACTTGAGTGCTCATCTTTTGACCACATTAGGTCCTCTTTTCCCCATATATTCAGCCATGAGCTCTCCCTACATACCTTCCTCTCCCAACCATGATGTGGACTCTCTATTGCGACGCTCATTTCAGCCATTTTTGAGCATCGAGAGTCACTTATGACCTCCACTCACACCACGTGACATGTTCATTTGGTCCCATAGGTCATATTTGACCTCCGAGGACGATAATAGAACTCTCTCTCTCTCTCTCTCTCTCTCTCTCTCTCTCTCTCTCTCTCTCTCTCTCTCTCTCTCTCTCTATTTCCCCCCCTCTCTCTCTCTCTCTCTCTCTCTCTCCCTCTCTCTCTATTCTCTCTCTCTCTCTCTCTCTCTCTCTCTCTCTCTCTCTCTCTCTCTCTCTCTCTCTCTAGTTTCTTACACACACACACACACACGTTTGTCTCTCTCTTTCTCTCTTTAATTTCCTACACACACACACACACATTTCTCTCTCTCTCCCTCTCTCTCTCTCTCTCTCTCTCTCTCTCTCTCTCTCTCTAGTTTCTTACACACACACACACACGTTTCTCTCTCTCTCTCTTTGATTTCCTACACACACACACACACACATTTCTCTCTCTCTCTCTTTCCTACACACACACACACACACTTCTCTCTCTCTCTCTCTCTCTCTCTCTCTCTCTCTCTCTCTCTCTCTCTCTCTCTCTCTCTCTTTCCTACACACACACACACACACACACACGATGTAGCTTGTGTGTGTGTGTGTGTGTGTGTGTGTGTGTGTGTGTGTGTGTGTGTGTGTGTGTGTGTGTGTGTGTGTGTGTGTGTGTGTGAGAGAGGGGGGGGGGGGGGGGGGGGGGGGGGGGGATGGGGAAGAGATCAATACTACCTGCGCTGCAGGTTTCCAAGGGCAGATCTGTGCGCACGCTCGCAGGCGAAAATGATCGCATACGCGCAGATTTGTTTTTTTCCCCAAATTTTTGCCGTGGAAATACGCGTGGAAACACTTATCTTTCAATAGGCATTCCCACGCGCATTTCCACACCTCGATCGACGCGTATATCGACGAGCAGCATGCCCGTCGAAAGGCGTGTGGAAAGGTACGGTGCGTCGAAATGTGGTGCATCGAAAGCTCGGTATTATGTTGTAGTGTAATCCCTTTCCACATAATGAGCTTCACCATAATGCGAGCTAGTCATGGGCATCTCCTCTGACAAAAGTGCACTAGTAACATCATCGTATTTTAGCATACCATTATGAGTAGAGTTACTGATAGTTGTACAAAAGATATCCCAAGAGGGTGGCAACAAAGAAAAAATATTGATTTCATCATAAATGGTCATGCGTTCTGCATAAATCTACACAAAAAGAGAATCAAAATCGTTGATATAGCTAGCAACACTAGTTGACTCCTTCATACAAAGGTTGAAAAGCGTTCATTTCATGAAAACCTTATTGCTAGCCGTATCATTTTCGTAAGTGTCGCATAATTTCTGCCATAAAGCATGAGCAGTCTCGCATTCTAACACTAAAAAGTACACCGACTCACCAAGGTGCAGTCTAATCATGGACCTGCATAGCTCATCAAGCTCCTCCCACTGAAACTAAGCCATGTGCATATCTTCAATTCAAGCCGCATAGACAATAGGCATCTTTTACTTCTTTTGGACAAGCACATCATGCATTTAGATATTCCAAAGCTGAAAATTAGTGCCATCAAACTTCTTTATGTCATAAATGTCACGGTCTTTGCTAGTAGACATGGTGACAAAACTATCAAAAGATCCTGGGAAAATTTTGGCAGAGTTTTGTATTTGGGACTATGTCAACCAAAATACGAGACAAAATGACCAAGTACATCACTTACAAAGCATAAAAGAGGGCAATGCCTCTCAAAAGCACACTGTATAGAGACCAATTGAGGCACATAAATTATCAAACTTACCATAGACCGCCAATTCAACATCAAAAGCACATATACCACTCTATACATGTCATATGGCAAGGCCTCATAAGGGATGCTCCAACTACCTGTATCACCGAAGGTATCTCCACATTTGAGAATACCCCATCTCAATGAAAACCTCACGCTATTGACCCTCAACAATGTAGGTTATGCAGCAAAACGTATAGCCAAGTCTCAAAAACGACTATCATCCGGACCAAGTCTCAAAAATGGTCGAGACTGCTGTACTGTCCAGAAGATGGCTCCACAAAAGCATACAATGGCAATATCCACAAAGACGTACAAGTCTGTCATGATCCTCAAACAGGTGCCAAAAGCATATGCATGCAAAGAAATATCCCTGCAGGGAGTCAAATTGCTCTCAACAAAAGTGCCAACATACGCATGTATGCATAAAAAACTTCTCCCGTTGGAACTAGAATATCGCAAGCACTAAAACATGTAACATGTGAGTCGATGTCGATGCTATAGGCGAAGCCGAAATTGAGGCCAAGAAGCATAAAGGAAGCTAACCAAGTTTCTCTATGTACATGTACATGTACCTGTACCTGTAGTTGAAGAAGACAACATTGTCAAACTCCCACTCTATGTGTGTATGAGGCCGCTCCAAAAGAGGCTACACACTCCCAGATGAGCCATGGGCTCTTGTAGATGGAAGAGACTGCAACAATGGTACATGTAATGGCTATGGAAGCTCTGCAGCACAAACTACCAAAAGAGAGCTGAAAAATGCAGCTCCTAAAACATAGCTCGAATGAGATTTCTGATGGAACATTTCAATGAAGGAGAAGAGCCGGGAGCACAGTAGAGGAAGATGAATACGCACACACACTCACACACACACCACCATAGCCACACACACACACAGGTTGGAGGGGAGAGCCGACACACACTATGTGCCCCATTTCTTTCTTCTCTATCTTATGCACTTAGACACAATACACACTCTACTTTGTGTTTGTGGCGAGTCACACAAGTGTATAGCTATACAATTAGGGTTAGTAGCAATTAGTGATGGGCGATTGGCCACATGGCCATTAAATCTAACATTCAAGCCTTTGCTTTTCTAGTTCCACTTAGGGATATGTCATTCACCTTTGTTCTTGTGTTTGGTTGTTTTTAATCGGCACTTCATAGGCTTTCAAGAGAGCATCTAGTGGCTCATTAACCTTTTTGACCAATACTGATCCTCATGAACTAGCATTTCTTGGTTTCTCTTTTGTGGATGGTTCTTTTGGAGGTTCAGATTTCTGCATAAGAGAAGGTGCTACCTTTTCATCATGTTGTCTTATCTTCTCTTTATCTTGGGTAAGCTCCTCAGCTAGGGATTTCTGCTCTTGTTCCCTTGTGCTTTCATCCTAGCCTTTCTAGCTTTCCAACTATTCCATTTGCTCTTGGTTTTATTACTATGTGTGCAGGTCTTTGGTTCACACATCTCTAGAGTCGTGTTAGTTTTTGTTTTCTCTATCTCTGGGTTCTCATTAGTTCTTGTTGTCTATGTCTCTGCGTTCTCATTAGCTTCCTTTTGAGCTTGCGCTCTTGTAAGTACATGAACTGGTACAATGTTTTCATTTTTTGAGCTACTGGGTAGTTGAATGATCCCTGAGACATTTTTTGTGATCTTTATGACCTTGTTTGGGTTGTTTGGATAGTCAAGGATCAAGTAAATGACACCACAATCAAGACAATAGGCATTTACTTGAGTGGTCTCCGTCTGAGGACATTGTTTGACCAAGTCATTTTGTCATGACTTTTGTGAAAATCTACCTCTGGTTGAGGAGCCTCTTCTTGCATTTCCTCTTGGCTGTAAATAGGCTATGACCTAGCTAAGCCTCTATTCACAATGAACTACAATGTCCTTTTGTCTATCTCATACCTTCTTTCTTTAAGTTGAAACGTAGGAGGTAGAGGTTATACCGGCCTCACCACTCCATGTGCTTCTCTCATATTCTATCACTTCGAAGGACAGTACTTGCTTTGGTTGTCATAATACATTGTAGTTGGTACTAGCGCTTGTTTATTATATGCTTCCCTCATTGGCATGTATCTCATGTCTACAGGCATTCTAGCACCTGGCAATGGAGTTTGTTGCCCTAAGACAGCAGGCTGTGGCCTTGAAACTCCCACTAGACCTAATGCATTCCTCATAATGTATCTAGGTGGATTAGGTGCTACTGGAATAGGTTGTACATACCTCTCCCTAGCATATTCCATGCTATAGTTAAACTTTTTCCTCGTATGGTTTGTCCATTTCCTCTCAATTTCGCACCACTTAGGCTCCCTTGGATTAGACCTTACAAGCAAAGTTAACCTCTTGACCATTTCATCGATAAACTTTTCTTGATTGATAGATGTCATTGGTTTTGCAATGGACTCACTCATCTGTGAATCATTTTGCTGAGAGGATGTGTCATCCTCTTGACTCTTACAATCCTTTTCTTTATATCCTTGCAATTATCCACCAGATAAAGAGCTTCTTTGATCAATTCATTTAGCATCATGCTCTTTATCATATGCAGATCCTTTTGAAGACTCGCATGTCTCATTCCCTCGATAAAGATCAACACCAATCCACTACAAGAGATCACTTAAATTCCGAAGTATCGATGTCAATGGCGGGCGTCAATATATGTATAGGTAAATATGGAGGGAGATCAAGTTTTAAGAAAAAAACCAACAAATTTTCGACGCATATACCGGCGCTCATATAGGCGCGTACATCGATATATATATTGGCGTGTATATCGATACCTATACTAGCACAAATACCGACACCTGTACCGAAGGATTTTGCAAAAACAGAACCGTGGGTTTTTCTACGTATTTTGCTCCTTTCTTCTCTTCCTCTCTTGCCCTCCTCCTCCTCACTTGATGCAAATCTGTTGCCTCACCACTTGTCGGAGGTGAGATTTTCACTCGTAGGCTACTCCCCATCAGCAAGGTAAGCTTCTTTTCAAGTTTCCTTGTAGATTTGTGCACTTTTGTGTTTGTGTATGTGTGTGTGTGTGTGTGTGTGTGTGTGTGTGTGTGTGTGTGTGTGTGTGTGTGTGTGTGTGCAAGTTCGAAGACATATTTCAAATTGTTTCTTGCTCAAATAGGCCGCATGTGAGTGTTCTAACATTCTTTTTTGTTGCATACACACACACATTCACATAAACATGCATGCAAGTAAATAAAAATGCACACTAAACAATATAAACAAACTATATACATGTATACACATATTTTTTGTTTAAAAATTAAAATATTATTTTATTAGTAATATTAAATAAAAATCATCGTTAGCTAAGAAAGATAACTACATTTTATAATTAAAAGAAAAATCTATTTTTATTTATGCTATTTTATAATTAGTTTTGTTGTTTTTGTGTAAATAAATTTAGGAATTAAAAAAATGTATTGTTATTTTTGTAATTGTGACTTATCGTAGGCTATTTGCTTAATTAAGTTTGGTCCTTTAACACTAACCGTTTAAGTAATAAGTGGTTTCATTGTGTAGGATTGGTCCACATTCAGATCAATGAAGGTTAGTTGCTTAATTAGAGTGTGTAGCTGCTTACGTATTGAATCGTTTAGCCAAGGCCGCTTAGTCCTATACACAGCTCGGCTAGTTTTGTTATTTAGTCACTTAGTGACTTAGGGCTTGTCATGTAGGTTTAATTGAACGTATTTAAGCGGTTTATTAGCGCTTGTCGCTTATAGGTAACCGCTTAGGTATTTAGTCCCTTACCGCTCAAGAAGGACTACTCCATATTTAGATCGTTGAAGGCTACACACTTACGGCTAGCCGATCAATGTTAGCCACAAAACGACTTTGACAAACAAAGTAAACTAGCACAATTGGACTTCAATAGTGCACATAGACTTCAAAAATGCAAACAAATTTCAAAAACATACTTATGTCAAACCCTAATATATAGCCATTGACCATTAAAGACGAGATTATTACCCGATGGTCCTGATCTCCGTGCATCTCTAGATCAAGGTGTTTGAAGGAGATAGGGCATGGGTAGAGAATGTGAGGTTGTTAGAGCTAGCAACAAATGGTCAAAAAACCACAAACGGACTTCAAAAATACAAGGGTCTTTATGAGTGACTTGTGTGCTTCAAAAACGCAAACAGACTTCGACAAACGAAGTAAAATAACGCAATCAAACTTCACTAGCGCACACAGACTTCAAAAGCGCAAACAAATTTTATAAAAGACGTATGTCAAACCCTAATATATAGGCATTGACGAATAAAGACGAGATTATTACCTGGTGGTCCTCATCTTTGTGCACCCCTAGACTGAGGTGTTCAACGATCACGAATGGCTAGAGAATGTAAGGTTGTTAGAGCTAGCAGCAACAAATAGTAGAAAAAACGCAAATGGACTTCAAAAATGCAAAAGTCTTCAAAAATGAATTGTGTATTTCAAAAACTCAAACGAACTTTGACAAATTAAGTAAAATAACGCAATCGGACTTCAATAGTGCACACAGACTTCAAAAAACCTAAGATATAGTCATTGACCAATAAAGATGAGATTATTACCATGTGGTCGTGATCTCTGTGCACCTCTAGATCGAGGTATGCGGGGATCGGGCATGGCTAGAGACTGTGAGGTTATTAGAGCTAGCGGGAAATGGTAGAAAAACCACAAACGAACTTCAAAAGGACAACTTCCTTCAAAAGTGACTTGTGCACTTCAAAAGCGCAAACGAACTTTAACAAACAAAGTAAAATAATGCAATCAGACTTCAATAATGTGCACAAACTTCAAAAATGCAAATAGCTTTCAAAAAAGACGTATGTCAAACACTAATATATAGGCATTGACCAATAAAGACGAGATTATTAACTGGTTATCTTGATCTTCGTGCCCCTCTAGACCGAGGTGTGCGGGGATCTGGCATGGCTAGAGAATGTGAGGTTGTTAGAGCTAGCGGCAAATAGTAGAAAAACTAGAACCAAACTTCAGAAACACAAAAGTCTTCATAAATGACTTGTGTACTTCAAAAACTCAAACGGACTTCGACAAACGAAGTAAAATAACGCAATCAAACTTCAATGGCGCACACAAACTTCAAAAAGCCTAATATATAGTCATTGACCAATAAAGATGAGATTATTACCAGATCTCCGTACACCTCTAGACCGAGGTGTGCGGGGATCATGCATGGCTAGAGAATGTGAGGTTGTTATAAACTAGCAAAAAATAGTAGAAAAAGCGCAAACAAATTTCAAAAACACAAAAGAAATGACTTGTGTACTACAAAAACGCAAATGGACTTCAACAAACAAAGTAAAATAACACAATTGGCCTACAATAGCGTACACAGACTTCAAAAACCATAATATATAGTCATTGACCAATAAAGACAAGATTATTACCCTGTGGTCTTGATCTTTGTGCACCTCTAGACCAAGGTGTGTAAGGATCGGGCATGGCTAGAGAATGTGAGGTTGTCATCATGTAGTTAGTGGTGTGTACTTATATGTCATAATAACTAATATCTAATTCTCCTAAATGATTTTCCCATGTTAAACTGACCATTTAATATGGGAAAGTACCAGGGGAGAAATAGCTAGAATATTGGTTAGGTTGGCAGACTGGTCACAGTAGGGATCCAAAGGAGGGAAAATAGGGATCCAAAGGGGGGGCCATCTGCAAAAGAGCAATGTGCATCAATGGGATTCAAAGACCCTAAGGTTCATCCCATTAAGACTTCTAAAATGCTAAGGTTCTAGAATTCAAAGGTAACGTCCAATGGTCAAACCTTAGGGTAAATTGGATGCTTGTGGGAAGACTCAAAAGTCTTCCCACATCCCTATCTAGGAGGGGGCGAGCCTTATATGCAGGGGAAGAGAGAGAGAGACACACACACTCTTGCAAGATCTCTTTACACAAAGGGCATAGTGGACACATGTCAGCTCCCTAGGCCAGTTGCCCCCAAGGTGCATTCAAATCCTATTGGATGGCCATAGAGGTGGACCAATGAGAATTAGGCTAGAGTAAATTTAGTTTAATTCATTTAAAAACACTTGATAAAAGAACCAATAGAAATTAAGCTCTCTAGAAGAAAATTGGACAGTCTCCCAAGGGGTCCAATGATAATTCAACAGCCCAATGACTTGACCGATTCCTATTGGCAAGAAGAGTAAGAGGTCCAATGACAGTTTCATTGCATAATTGAAATACCTAAAGCTCTCACAAAAGGGGAAAGAGGGACACATGTCACAAGGCTATCACTTATGCTTCTTAATTGTCATTGGCTAAGCTTTTCAAGGGCCAATAGGATGCTCGCATGAGCAATTAGCAAGAGGGTTCGACAGAGAGAGAGAGAGAGAGAGAGAGAGAGAGAGAGAGAGAGAGAGAGAGAGAGAGAGAGAGAGAGAGAGAGAGAGAGAGAGAGAGAGAGAGGGGGGGGGGGGGGGGGGGGGGGCTGATTTTTGCAATGCAATATCACATACACACTCACACAATCTCATGTGTGAAATATTTAATGCAAAGCTCATCACCTACTCCAAGCTTATGAGAAGAAGGGAGGCCTACACCAACAACTCTTGGCTTTGTGATGCAAATCCAACCAAGAGCCAAAAGCTCCAATGCATGTTCATCTCCTCTACCATGCTAATTACTAACCTATGCTAAGCTATCAAGAGTAATTATGTGAGGAGACATACTTCTTTCTCGTAAGAATACTCCTTCTTCCTCTCAATCTACTCTCATACCCCGCTAGCTCTCACCATCTTTGAAGGTGTGTGAGGTCTTGGGTCTGAGACCGTGAGGAAATTGTTGTTGTGTTTTCAAGTGTAAGTTTGGTTCTTGAAGCTTCCATCTTCATTGCACCAACAAGTTATTGAAGGAACACAAAGTATTGCATTGTACAATGTCTCCCTTGATGGGGGAAACCTATAATACAAAGCCTTTTGGAGGGGGGACCGGCTCCATGTAAATCCGGTCCTCAACTGTTATCAATATCTTAAATTCTCTCTCTTTTTGAAGTATCATTCATGCCTATCTAACTAGGTGTTATGCTTTTATTGCTCTCTCCATCCAAGCACTCTTGTTATGCTCATTAAAAATCTATTCTAATGAAATGCTCACTATATCTATGTTATTTTCCGCTACACACAAGTTACTAGACCATTCAATGTTACATTGGTATCAGAGCACAAGGTTTCTCTTTTCTTGCTCAAGAAGAGAGGTCCTCACGCTACCTATAAATGGTTGGTATTATTAATTGCAATTGAGTAAGTATAATAGGGATTTTTCAGCCTTGCAATGCGCCTGCTTCGTGAAGATAACGAGGCATCACCATTGAGAGCTATGGTCTTAATAGTGGAGTCCTACAAGGCTTGCCTACGGCTTAACCACTAATGAGCTATTAGAAGCTTGACAAGATCCGGTACTATTTTGGTGGTGAAAGACCCTCTCTTCTATTCCTTGCAATTAATGATATTCGAGCCATGGGTACATGAATCTATTCTAATGAAATGCTCACTATGTCTATGTTATTTTCCGCTACACACAAGTTCCTAGACCATTAAAGGTTACATTGGTATTAGAGCACAAGGTTTCTCTTTTCTTGCTCAAGAAGAGAGGTCATCAAGCTAACTATAAGTGGTTGGTATTATTAATTGCAATTGAGTAAGTAGAATAGGGATTTTTCATCCTTGCAGTGTGCCTACTTCATGCAGATAGCGGGGCATCACCGTCGAGAGCTATGGTCTTAACAGTGGAATCCTACAAGGCTTGCCTATGGCTTAACCACTATTGAGCTATTAGAAGCTTGGCAGGAGCCAGTATTGTTTTGATGTTGAAAGACCCTGTCTTCTATTCCTTGCAATCAATGATATTTGAGCCATGGGTACAGGAGCTTGAGTGCTTTTCTAAAGGGGTTAAGAGGAGTAGCATCTAGGGCGTGAAGTGCCAAGTATACTTAAAAATTTTACACCTAAAATTTGTTAGAATGGTTGAAAATAGTAAAGAGAGTGAAATTAATGTTGATAGCTTTGATTTTGCTAATGAACAGGCTAGTAATGGTGCCCCTATGTTTGTCCATTACCTTGTTACTAGGCTTCAACAAGCCATGGGCAATACATCCCTCCAAAGTGAAGTACAACGACAGCTATGTGCTCTTGGGATTCTCCAAACTCCCCACCAAGAAGAGAGAGTACCTAGGAATCCTCCTTGTGAGACTTCTAAAAGAGGCCTCTCTCCGATAAAGGAAGAAGAAGAGGATCCATACGAAGGGCTCAAAAATCTACTACTTGACGACGCATCTCCTTCCCAAAGGAGAACTCAAGTTTCAATGGTAGAGCCCCCACCAAAAGAACAAGAAAGAAGTGAGTCTCTTGCCACCTCGGCAGAGATGGCTCCACAAAGACGGCGGGTAAAACGCTCAACACCCCCTAAATGGAGAAGACCATCACACACTTCTCTACACCATAATTTAAAAGAGGGAAGAGAGAAAACAAGAGAAGAAAAAGGCAAGAAATAGGTCACCCTCTTCTCTATCTTCTTCATCCTCTTCCTCTTATGAAGAAAGTGATGGTGCAGACAAGGAGGAACAAGGGAAGAAAAGGTGAGAAAGAGGTCACCCTCTTCTCCATCCTCCTCAAATTCTTCCTCTTTTGAAGAAAGTGATGGTGTAGCTTTCAAACCACCAAAAAGAAGAGGCCATAGGAAATCCTATGCCGCATGGAAGAGGTCGTCCAGGCTCAAAAAGTTCAAAATGGGAGAAAAGAACATCTCTTTCCTTACCTACGATGGCACCTTTGGTGCTACGTACAAAGTATTGGCCTTTATCCAACAATTTGATGCGGCATTTAGAGATGAGGGCTTCATGGACTCCTCTAAGCTACGCCATGTAGCTATGCATTTTCAAAAGTCCACCAGGCAATGGTGGTCTAGCCTACGAGCAAACGGTGAAGCTCCATGAACATGGAAAGCTTTAAGAGCTTCCATCATGAAGTAGTTTTTGGCTACCAACGCCAAAGACAAAGTACTCACTGAATGGCGAAGCTTGAAGCTCTCTCCCTATGAATCTATTCATAAATATGTAGACAAGTTTTGGGACTTACATCTCAAATCCACTGTCTTCAAAAAGATGGACTTTGGAGAGAAAAAACAACAATTTGTGTGGGTTTAACTGAAGATATGGCAGAGTATGTCAACTCCCAAAGGCCACGCACAATATTTGTGGCCATACACCATACCATGGTGTCTTCATGAATCAATTTCCAACAAGGGACTAAGAGAAATCTTAAGCTCATGGAGAACAAGGACCATAATAATGAGCCCAAGGGGAAGGACAACATCCAAAAGTCTCCTAAAGGCAACGCCAACAACAACAAAGCTAAGAAGAAGGGAGTTTATAAAGGCAAAAATAAAGTCTCTCCTGAAGAGCTAGAGCGTTATCGTAAAGATAACCGTTGTTTCAAGCACGGGGAGCAAGGGCATTCTTATCGTGCTTGTCCCCACAAGAATACACAAAATGAGTATCCTAGACCTACTTTGGTCAAAATCCAAGAAGAGGATGCTCACTCATTTTGTGTATTCTTGTCCCCACAAGAATACACAAAATGAGTATCCTAGACCTACTTTGGTCAAAATCCAAGAAGAGGATGCTCACTACAAAGGATCTCCTCTATGCCATGCTTGGGGAAAGGTAAGAGAGCATGATGCTTTTATTCTCTTTGACCCTGGTTCTACTCACAACTTCATATCCACATAGTTGGCCACCAAGCTAGGCATCCAAGCCTATGAGATGGGAGATGTCCTACCCGCTGATGGTGCTTTCAAGGGGCAAGAAGCCTCAGTCACTCCCTTAATTGGGAAATTGAGGCTCCATGGACAAGGACGACTTTTTTTATCTCTCCTCTCAAGCACGAGGATGTAATCCTAGGGCACCATGGTTTGATCGCATGGCTGTCAATGTTAAATTCCCTGAAAGGAAAATCTACTTTAGGTTCAAGGAAAACGATATGTACATAGATGCTAAGGATTTGGGTAACACCATACCCATTGTACATACGCAAGCTTTCAATAAATCAATAAAGAACTCTATTTCTATGTACATGATTTTTGTTAAAGATTCTCAAAATAAACCTAATGCTTTAGCAAAACAAAAAATATAAACAATCACGAGAAATTAGAGTTATCCAATTTTCTCAAGGGATTTCAAGATGTTTTTATTGAAAAAATCCCTTGTGAACTACCTCCTAAACAAGGCAATGATGACCATGCAATTAAACTTCTTCCAGGAAGTTCACTGCCTAATAAACCTCCTTATAGAGTTTCTCAAGCTCAACAAGAGGAGATTATGCGGCAAGGGCATGAGTTAGTTCTTGAGAAGGGCATGGTTAGGCCTAGCTCATCTCCATTTTTTTCACATGTGTTATTAGTGCAAAAGAAAGACGGCACATATTGTATGTGTGTCGACTATAGAGCACTAAATAGGATCACTATCAAGAATAGGTTCCCCTTCCACGGGTAGAAGACCTATTTGATAAGCTACAAGGGTCGACCTACTTTAGTAGGATTGACCTAAAAAGTGGCTACCATCAAATAAGGATAGTTGATCAAGACATTGTAAAGATCGCATTTTGCACTACGTTTGGTCTTTACGAATACATTGTCATGTGTTTGGAGGAGTTGTAGCAACGACCTAATCGCAACCCACACAAAATTATCAAATATGTGGATCGGCAACCCAGCTAGGGCATGGAAGCACCCATCGGATGAATAGAAATAGAGGACTCAAGAGATCAGCTCTCCAATGCAAGTAGAGATTAGCCATGGCAAGACTAACTCTAAACCTACTCTAATCACTAATCAATCAACTCCTACACACATCAAGTCCACCGAAGTCCGACTTACCATAGACTAGAAACCCCAAGCACAACACTAATGAACACGTACTAATTACATTGGTGTTGGCCTCTCCAATCACCACATGCCAATCACGGCACTTCATCAATAGCTACACACACGAGGTGAATGGTACTAGAGTTTCATAAAACCTATCTACACATAAGCAAACATTAGGGTACACACACTAATTACAAGATTAAGACCCAACTTAATCAACCTAATTAGTGATGCTAAATATCAGAAATTGAATGCTTGTAGAAGAATAGGAGAGGTTAATACCAAGAAGTACATACCTCTCTCAAATCTAAAATAATGAGAGTGTAATACTACTTCATGACATAATGAAATGTAGAGAAGAAGTAGACTAATGAGAAAATAATAATTAGATTAATCAAGAAGAGCTTACTCTAATTACAAATGGTTTAGCACTAGCCTCTTAAGCATGGGCATTAAGCTCAAGGCCATAGAGTGAACACTCAAAAGAGAGAGAGAGCTCTCAAAAGTGGATCCTCAAGAGTGGATACTCAAGAATGAAGCCTCCTTGCATAAAGGCTTTCACCACAATCCCTTCTACTATGGGTTTAAGCTTGAGCCCTCTAACTAGCATATACAACTTTGGAACTCCCAATGAGCCCAAGACTTATACAAAATGAGTGGGAAATATTGTGACATCTATAGCATATCTCCCGCTTGATCCATAACCGGTGTAGCTTGTGTTAGCCGCTGCTAACAAGATTGCTCCTGAAGATAGGAGAAAATCCACTTTTATTATTGTATTTCGTCATGCCATTTGGTCTCTGCAATGCTCCAGCAACATTCGAGCGTTACAATGAACAATCATGTAAAGTCAATTTTTTGCTTCTAAAAGATGAGTGAATCATAGTCAAAAACTAGACAACACAAAGCAACAAAACAAACTATCATGAAGATTAAACCACTTGAAATTTCAGTTTTATGCATGAAACACAAGCAATCAATTATGACCCTACACTAATTCACATTCATAAACCATAAATCACAAAAAAATAACTAAATAAATCAAAAAAAAAATCTTCGTTAAAAACATAAACACAAATTTTTTTTTAAAATCAAAAAATCAATAAAATCACAAAAAAGAATAAAAACAATTAATAAACAATAAATAATAAATCAAAATCAAAAAATAATAAATTAAAAAGACAAAAATTCAATTAAAAAAAACTTAATTAAAAATTTCTATTAAAAAATCACAAAAAAAATTTAAAAACTCATTAAAAAATTATAATAAAAGCAAAAAACCTCATAAAAAATTCATAATTACACAAATAAAACACAAAATCTATAAAAACTTCATAGTAATACATAGAAAATCATAAAAATTTCAAAAATTCCACAAAGAATTAACAAAAACTGTAAAAAATTCATTAAAAAACACAAAAAATTCTTTAAAAATAAAAAATTCACAGATAATTTACCAAAAATCTAGAAAATTCATTCAAAAGGTCATGAAAAATCATAAAAATTCATAAATTGATCAGAAAAACAAGATAAATCACAAGAAATTCATAAAATCTAAACAAAAATCCCAAAAAATCTAAAATTTTCAAAAAAATTCCTAAAAATTAAAACTTTTTCCAAAAAAATCATAAAAATACTAAAAATTTTAGAAAATTCAAAACTTTACAAAAAATTAGAAAAACAAAAAGGAAGTCATCGAAAGTACCCGAAAAAGCCAGAACGAGGCCGAAAAGCAAAAAGCAACATCAGAAAAATCACACGCCGAGCAAATAGTGCAAAGCGGCCAAGTCAAAAAAAAAGCAAGCCCGAAGAAGTGAAAAATCGAGAATAACAGCCAAGGAAAAGCAAAAAAACAGCCAACTTGAGGCCGTGAGTGGCAGAAACTTTTTGAAATTTGTCAAAATCAAGCACTGCAAATTAGCTTCCAGTTGAATGAACAGGAGCACAACTCACATGTGATTGCAAATAAGGCTAATACGAGCAGGAAAACTTTTGCTAATCAACACCAGCATCTGCTAGCAAACAGTTTTGGTAGATCAAGCCAACATGGACTCAAATCGAGCCGAGAGTCCAAGTACAGCACAGCAAGCCAGTAGCAGTGGTAACACATGCACAACTACAACAGAGCTGATTTTACAGGTATATGGCTACAATGGAGATAAAGTTTTATACATAGATTCAGAAAGTCATAGGTATCTTATGAGCAGCAAAAGCAGCACAAGAGCCAAGATCCTATTGATCAGAGTAAAGCCAGATTTAGAGAACTCCCAGATGTTCACAAACTTGAGTGGAGCCAGGTATTACAAGCTCAAAGATAAAGTGCAGATAGAAGTGCAAAAAATCAACCCAAATGTTATCTAGAAATCTGCTCAAGTCTGCAAAGCATGAATTTTATGCATATGCAATCAGGGTCATTGTACATGGATTACATTGGCAGATCTATAATCGAGAGCCAAAAATGCAAGATCCAACAGATCCACCAATCGAAGCCAATCTAATTGGAGAACCAAGACAAAGACGGTACAAAGGTCAAGATGGAGCAGTTTACAGCTTGATGCTTAGTGTTTTAAAGAAGATGCCGACAACTTGGCAAGTACAAAAGTTGAAGCTTCTGAGCTAGAGCTTGACATGATAGAACCAGTTGAAATACCACCAACCATGGCGTATTGCTTAAATTGTGGATGAAAAGGTGGACATTTTCTAAAGATTGTCCAAGAAATCCAGCCAACAAGGACACATCAACCGCCAAGCAAGGCACAAAGCAAATTGGAAATGTGAATCTTAATGTAAGTGCATTTAACTCGTCACTTTTGATGTTATCAGATGATTCTGCATTACCGTTAGAAGCACCAGTAAAAACACTGCAAGTTCAAAATCAGCATAAAGATGCACAGGCACCTGGAAAGCTTAAAATTGATTCTTTGAACAACAAATTCCTGCATGAATTTGGTCAAGGTGTCCACATATCACAAAATGTTGAAAAGAATGTTAGATTTGCAAATGATTTTGCATCCAATGACACAAGTGTGCAATCATTCACAAGTCTAAGGGACGCATCAAACAGAATGATGCTAGCATTGTATGGTACACATCATTCATATGCACACTATGTAGACCAAAAAGAAAAACCGTACAAAAAGGATCAACCAGTGTTTGAACGGCCCACATACCAGCTCATAGACGTGCGTCCAGTGATAGATCAAAAATGATAATTCATTTCAGACGGAAGAATTTATTATAGCCCATCCTCTCTAGAGCTGAAGGATATTACCCGAGTGAACCCAGAAATCTATTCAGAGCCAAACTCTCCTCCATCGGAAATCAAGCTTCGATGTTGTGACCAAACAAGCATATACATTGATCAAAATAGTCATAGATATAGACGAGAGTCTAGCATCTATGATGCATTGGGTCGTGAAATCAAAGAAGCTCAAATCATATGAGACCCATGGTACAGACAATATCAAGGCAAAGATAATGCTATTTATAGCTTGACTTAGGGAATAATTTGTCATGTTTCACGGAGATACATAGATGTTACGGCATAAGCCACACATTGCGGTCCTGCGGATGTCTGGTCGTTGCGGACTAGGAGTCATGCGGCTTTGGGACAGTTCTTCATGGGATATCATGAGACAGGATGGGGTTTTACACCGTTCCTAATCTGCGCTGGACAGCGGGTGTGTTTGGGGGGCATACCAGTCTTTGTGGATATCTCTTTTAGGCCTGTTGGAATTAGGGTCTGTATCCACACTTGTCATACAAAGTGAGCTTATACAGCCCACAGCACAAAAGGCCAGATGCAACAATTTCATCACCAAAACTGAGATCATGAACTGTACATCTGTCATCCACAAATTTGACTACAAGTCCAAGTCTAGCAAGTGCGGATACAGACAAGAGATTCTTCTTGATCCCAGGTATATAAAGTGCATCAACAAGTGTGAAGGAACAACCATTAGCAGCAGTGAGCACAATCTTTCCAACTCCCTGAACTGGATAAGAGGCGTTGTTGGCACAAGTGACTGAATTCCCATGAGGGACAGACTCGAGAGAGGTAAACAATTCACGATGTGAGGTAATGTGCTTTGTAGCACCACTGTCAAAATACCACACATGTGAAACTGCAGCAACTGACAAGCATGCATCATGGATAGCAGGATTGTAAGTGCACTCTGTGCTAAAATCCCATTGTGCATCAACATCAGCAACACAATCTCCTTTCACAGAAGACTCAACAATGGCTGCATTTGTAGTGGAACCAGCATTTGCAGTGGAACCACCCTCTTTCTTCTTAGCCTCTTTGGCCTTCAACTTAGGACACGACTTGATCAAGTGATCATTGGCTTTACAATAATGGCAACGCATCTTCTTTTTGCCCTTATCACCAAAATTTCCAGACGAATTGCTGCCAGTAGAAGCATTAGGAACATAATTTTTGCTACTCGCAGCAGAACCATAAGAAGTGGCTGCATTACTGTTACCACCCTTTCTTTGAGAAGCAATAAAAGCCTGTTCAACTGCACGCTGCCTAGTCCTGTTTTTTCTGGAAAGTGACTCTTGCAATAGCAATGTGCATAATGCATCAAACTTGACAACTTTAGGATTTCCTTGGGTCATAAGTCTCCAAGTACTAGCAAAAGTCTGGTAGGAATCTGGTAAGGCATCAAGAACAGTCTGCACAAGGGAACTGTCTGAAATGACTTCACCTGTAGAAATAAGCTGCTCATTGATATCCTTGACACTAGCAAGGAAAGTGTCCATATCATCTTCCTCATGCATAATCTTTGACTCTAGCTCTTTACGCAGCAAAGCAATTTTAGCCTCATTGCGGCTTGCATAAAGACCTACTAAAATATCCCAAGCCTGTTTTGCAGATTTTGCTGAACGGATGTGAGGAACAATGGTGCGCTTCACAGACAACGCAATCAATGCATGAGCCTGCGCATCCTTAACATCCCAACGAGCTTGTTCTACCGTAGGCAAAACAACTCTAACAGCTGCAATCCTTGTAGCAAGACTTGCAATATCCTCAACATCGCCTACATCCTCAGAACCAGGACGTACATCAATGCCTTGCACAATGTTCCAGAAACCCTTTGACACAAGAACATGTTGCATCATATAAGCCCACATAGGGTAGTTGTCCCCATCCAACTTGTCCTCAGTAGCAAACATCTTGAACACATCTGTGTTGTTGTTGTCAGCCATGGTAAATGCTGCACCTGATGTGAAAACTGCCCAAAAATAGGAGAAACGGAGCGGGAACAACCTGTGCTATATAGCACAAACCGTAGAAGACTATAAGGCACAAAATGACAAAATACCCTGTGCAGTACTGCCTCTAGTGGAAACGGAGGCCGAAATGAGCCCAAATCAAAATTCTGAGCAGACCAATCTCTTCGAGCTTTCCCAAAATATTTTGTTGACCTACGAACGCTCGCCAAAGCTCACTGAAATTGGAGAAAGTGAGCAGGCGTGTGCTGGAGCAGCTGGCGACTAAGCCCGGGAGGACGTGACCTACTCTGATACCAATTGTTGGAATTAGGGTTGCAGAGAAACACACACAGCTTGGAGAAGACGAAGGAAGCTCAAGGCACACAATAGAGAGTGTGTTACTTAGTGTGCAATGGAAAGATAGATAGCCCTAGAGTGATGGGCGTATATACAATGCACGAGGGAAAAAACCTCCTAAAGAGGGAAAAAATGCCCCGGCGGTCCTAGTGTGTTCACACACATCACTACCACATGTATATGGTAACAAGGCCATCAATACATCCTTCTCATGTAATTCTGTGTTCTGTTTGATATCAATGAAGAAGACAGAGTTCTATTCCTGTGTATTGTCTTCTATTATGCCTTCATATACCTTAATGTTTATATAATGTAAGGGAGCATGAGGGTATCCATTCCCGTAGTGCTTATTGCTCCATTGCGGGGCATTAGGCATTACATCTGGCGACCACGATGCACGATGGGGAACTGCTGTGAACATGCATGTGCACTAGGTCGCAAGGTCCCCCTAACCCTGTGGTTCCAATTTTGGGGAGACGTCAAAGGCGAGGCGGTTTGGATGAATTCATTTTTTCTACACCGCAGGCTGAGAAACATGTGTCTCCATCACCAAGCCCGGTGCATGGTAGGCGTATTCGGTGTGCGCGGAATACTCCACGTAGTCAGTCATGTCCTCCTGCCGTGCGCTCTCCCTCACCCACTCATGTTGCTCCACCACCGACTCTGGTAAGCAGTCCCAAGGTTTCACCGCCATCGTCCGCACCTCCTATTGTTCGACAGCTTTTTCCAGGAGGGGGTACAGTTGGGCAAGGAACTATAGCACAGCCAGTAGCGGGTGGTTAGATTAAGTATAGCCGCTTTCGAGGTCCTTCAAAGGAAGACCCTGATGCACATTTGTGAATTTTAATAAAGTGTATGGATTGAATCATCCTGGCGTTGTGGTTCCTCTCCATCAACAATCGGTGTTTGAATCTACACTTTCAGGGAAAGTGGCAAAATGGCTGTCAGAGTATCCTGACGATCACTTTCAGACATATGTCAAAGGTTCTAGATCGTTCTTGCAACAATTTAGAATGGAAAACACGGTCCTCAACATTTGGAAAAGCTTCAAACGCTACGTCAAAAATTGTTGCCAATGGAGGATTATGCTACAAAGTTCTGGATGCTTTTGCAGCGGGTACCTCAGGCACAACGGCTAGCAGCCGAGGTGTTAAATGATTATTTTCTGTGAGGACTCAATAAGGATCTTAGAACTACTATGGCAACAATAGATAAGGTAACCACTCCACTGGATAATGTGATTGCAAGGGCTGTTGTAGCAGGAGAGGCTTTAGAGGATACGGAATCACCAAAGAAATCAAAAAAAAAGTATTGCAAGAAATCTCATCGAAATCTCAGGGAAGTGGCAGTGATAGTTTGGAGTCGGAGACTACAGACTCAGAATCCTCAGATTCAGGCAACAGTGGTTCGGTGAAACAATCAGAGAAAGCACCTCGAAAAAAATCCCAGTGTCAAGGGAAAGGTGTTCCATCCGGATCGGCGGAATCTTCTGCGGTGGTTAAAAGTTTGAAGGAACTGTGGTGTACTCAGTGCCAAAATCCGGGACATGCCACTCAAGGGTGTGCAATGAATCAGAAATGGTGTGCGATTTGCATAGCCAACTCTCATAATACAGTGGAATGTTACTACAATGGTCGTGGTCGTAGGAGTCGGGATTCTTCTACATGGCAGTCACAACAGTCAGGGCATGGACAAGAGCCTGCGATGGCGATGGCTCACGCTCATACATCAGAGGCACCCTTTCAAGGACAAGCCAGTGGACAGGGTCAAGGAGGGGGTCGCGGTCGCGGAAGAGGTGGCCGAGATCCGAATGGACCCAAGACCTGCCTTTTCTGTTTGGGAGATGGGCATTGGCGGTCCTAGTGTTCAGAGGCTATGGAGTATGATCGGAAGAAATAGGAACGTGCTGCTGGAAAGCAGCCGAGTGTGGCTACGGTTCAAATTGAGGGACTGGAGGAATCAGAACCGATGGTTTCGTTGATTACTCGTTCTGGTAAAAATGTGGTACCAACAGCCCCAATGTTAAGCTTCCGGATTGGGCAACTCAAGAAAATGTACATAAAAAACTGTAACTTGGATGCTACATTCAGTACCACCAATGCAATCATCAGGACCATCGACCTCCTCTCCAGAAAAAAAGAGGGGAAAGTCCGAAACAAGGCAAATACTATGGAAGAGGATAATTGGGATTCAATTTGGAAAGAGGTTCTAGAATCACCATTACAAGTACAATTGGGATCGTTATTGAAATTGGTTCCGAATTTTCATAACGCTTTGCTAAGTCAAAAGTTCAAAGCAACGAATGAGATGGAAGTTGATATTGCGGTAGCTGAGGGTGAGCGGGATGATTCTGTACCGTTGTCGGCAACTAGGATTATGGATACTCACATTCTAAAACTTTCAGTAAGATATCATGGCACATACATCGACAAAGTGCTATTAGATGGAGGTGTGGGAGTGAATATTATTACTCAAGTGGCTTGTGAGCGCTTTGGGCCTTAGTGATTGGGAACTTGCACCCTTTGTAGTTCGCATGGCAGATCAGAGAAGAGTACAGCCAGTAGGATTACTCCGAGGCATTGTGTTGGATGTAGCTGGCTTGTCTTTTGTTGTTTCCTTAGTAGTCTTAAATATTGAGGATCACAGTCAGGATTATCATATTATTTTGGGGAGGCCATGGTTACGTCAAGCCAGGTTTAAACAATTATGAGGGGGGCAAATATGCTTACAGTTAAAAAGGGTCACAGGAAAGTTCGGGTGATGTTGGGAACATGCAGACAACCAGTTCAGGCAGCATGGCCTGTGATAGCGGAGATAGTCAATATGGTAGAAGGATTAGAAGAGGATGAAGAGGAGTAATTAGTGAAGGCTAACCCGGATTTAGTTTCTCTCTATCTTGCAGATGTTTCTATGATTTTGGAGGGAAAATATTTAGGGGTCCCAGGAATAGCAAAGCCAAGGGGGTAAGAAAAAGTCTTTCCGGTTCCCGAATCATTGGAGGAAATTATTAGGCAAGAACGTGGGTTTGAAGCACAGATGAGTACAATAACAAGGGTCAAGGAAGATGAACTGGAGACGGTCTTTCTAGGAGATCAACTGGAGTCTCAACCCATTCATATTAATAACAGCTTGAGGCAAGTTATCAAGGAGACTTGATTAATTTGTTGACAAAATTCAAGGATGTTTTCGCATAGGAGTATGCGGACATGAAAGGATTGGATTCAAAGTTTTATCAGCATACGATTCATTTAAAACCAGATTCGGTTCCAATGAAGCAGCATTCATATAGGATGAATCCGAATGTAGCGAAGCCAGTCAAGGTGGAAATTGATCGACTGTTGCAGGTGGCTTTTATTACCCCTATTGACAATCCTGAATGGATTTCTTCCTATTGTGGTGGTACCAAGGAAAAACAAGCAAATTCGCATTTGTGTGGATTATAGGAAACTGAATGCAGCTACTGTTTCGGATCCTTTTTCTCTTCCATTTTTAGATTCTATTTTGGATGATGTGGCAGGGCACGAGATGTATTCTTTTTTGTATGGGTTCAGTGGATATAACCAAATTCGGATGGTTATAGGTGATCAGGCTAAAATAGCTTTTATGATAGCATGGACGGTAATGTGGTTTGGATTACGGAATGCGCCCTCAACTTTTCAAAGGGATATGTTTCAAATTTTTGGTCCCTATTTGATAGATTTTATGGGAATCTTTCTGGATGATCTTAGTGTCTTTGGAGCGCAATTAGAGCATTTGAAGCAATTGCGGTTATGTTTTATGAAATATCGAGAGGTGAAATTTAGTTTAAATCCTCTAAAATGTGCATTCGCAGTGCGAAGTGGGAGATTATTGGATCATGTAATTTCTGAGAATGGCATTTCAGTGGATCCGGATAAAATAGCCGCAATTATGAAAGCACCTCTGCCGGTGAATTCGAAGCAGTGTGCTGTATTTTTGGGCCAAGCTCATTGGCATGGGAGGCATTTGAGGTTTGTCGCACATTTGGAAATCCCTATTAATCAGGCAGCACATGCCAAAGTTTTTGATTGGATGCACGAATGTGATCTGGCCTTTAGGAGTTAAAAAGTTCAGCTATCCAAAGCTCCGATCATGATCCCTCCGAATTGGGGTCAGGATTTTCATGTCTTTGTGGATGCTTCTGACAAGGCTATTGGCAGTGTGCTGATGCAGGAACAAACTAAAGGGTGCTTTTGGCCTGTCTATTATGCCAGTAGAAGATTATCATCCCCGCAGAAAAAAATTATTCAGTGATGACTGAAAGAGAATGTTTAGTGATGATTTACTCGGTGAAAAAGTTCCATCATTATCTGTCGGGCCGGCGATTTTTCTTTCATGTGGATTATTTGACTCTTTTATACTTGGTGCACCAACAGAATTTGACAGGAAGATTGGCTTGATGAGTGCTCTTGTTACAAGAATTTGATTTTGAGGTAATACATCGTCCAGGAGCCCAGCATGTGGTGCTGATTACCTGTCCACGCTAGATTCTAGCGAGCCGCCGACGGGGGTGCCTGATGAATTTCCAAATGCATCTCTCTTTTTGACAGGAGCAGTTGTGGATGACCTTACAGTTACGCAACCACCTAGGATGATCCCTAGCATTCCATGGACCTGGTATAAGGATATGTTCCATTTTGTCAACAGTGGAGAAATGCCTTCATTCTTGTCCACAGGTCAACGGCGCCGGATGGCTATTAGAATCCGCAATTTTGAGATTGTCATGGCGAAGCTGTATTATCCTACAGTTGCGGATGTCTTGCTAAGATGTGTCCTACCACAGGAACAAGGATCTGTTCTGGAGGAGGTCCATACCGGCATTGCAAGGGGCCACTTTGTAGCTTTGATCACGGCAAGGAAAGTGCTACAATCTGGATTATGGTGGCCAACATTGTTTCAAGATGCAAGGGGCTTTGTACAACATTGTGATGTGTGTCAGCAGTTGGGGCAACCTACTAAAATGTCTAGATTTCCTTTACAGTCAGTATTACCCTTGGAGCCTTTTTAGAAATGGGGATTGGACTTTATTGGGCCTTTTAAACCAGTAGCAGCTAACACTGGTAATAGGTATATTTTGACGGCCACAGATTATGTGACTAAATGGGGGGAAGCATGGCCTTTGAAACATAATACAGCGGTTTCTGTTGCTGGGTGCTTATGTAAGGATGTTTTTTCCAGATATGGTTGTCCTATTGAGTTGGTTAGTGAGCGGGGTAGCCATTTCTTGAATCAGATAATGGAGAGAATGCTGCAATTTTATTTTGTGTTACACACGAAATCTTCTCCATATTACCCTCAAGCGAATGGGCAGGCTGAATCAACTAATAAGCAATTGGTTCGCATCTTGACAAAGCTATTAAATATGCATATAACAGATTGGGATGTCAAACTTCCTTCCGCATTATGGGCCTATCGTATAGCATATAAAGTGGCAACATGACTAACTCCTTTCAAATTGGCATTTGGAATGGAGGAAATTACCCCAGTGGAGCATGTGGTTCCGAGTTTGCGGATGCTTATTGCGGATAGGCTTCTTCCGGAAGGTTCCATTGTTTATTGTTTGGATGTTTTGCAAGAATTAGATGAAGAGGGTTGCGCAGTTTTGCGGCGTTGCAAGATCTGCAATCCCGACTGAAGAAATGGTTGGATCGCCCTAAATCACGGCAATTTTTACGGGGCCAATTGGTTCTTGTATTTAATTCCCGCCTTTGGAAGATGCCCAGGAAGCTGAAATTATGGTGGTTTGGGCCGTTCTGGATTTTTAAGTCATGTGGGCCTACCTCTTTTTATTTGGCTGACTTGCGGGGGAAGGTGATTTCTGTGCCGGTGAATGGGTTCCGACTGCACCATTATTTTTCACCTACCTCGATTTAGTGCCTACCTCTTTTTATTTGGCTGACTTGCGTGGGGAGGTGATTTTTGTGCCGGTGAATGGGTTTCGACTGCGCCATTTTTTCACCTACCTCGATTCAGTGCCCCTTTGTTGTGGTACAAGAGTCGGAAGCCGCCTTAATCATGATTGGGGATTCTTTACCATGCAACCTTGAAAAGCGGGAAAAGGGCTATGATGGTTGCAAAACCGTGGCACACACTATTTTGAGAACTTCTTGTGAGTGGTTTCATGCATGTAGGAGATATCTTATACTTTTCTCGCGTTATTTGCAGGGCTTTCGCAAGGTTGCACAGCAGCGTTCTTATGTCCTTCTGTGTGCCTTCGTCACCATGATAGCCTCCTTGTTATAGTGCATTCCGTTTACTCCTGTGCAGCAGGAGTAAACGCAGCTGGCTCTCAAAAGGGTGGACACTTGGTTACAGGATTTACACCTACTCGTCTTCACCAACCTCGATTGGCAGGGTACTCTTGTTCACCCGCAGGCCACAATATTGATTGAGCAGTTAGCTATTGGTGATATGGTGCAAGTTACTAATCAGCAGATTCAGTTTACAGCTGAAAGAATTTCAAGATGCTATTGCCTGCCAAGCGATGGTGTTGTGCGAGCATCACACGTTATTCCTATTGTAGAGGCAGATCTGGAGTTTGGCTTAAAAGTGAAGGGTGAATATAAGTTATCAGGGCTCACAGATGTAGCAATAAGAGATGCATATTGCTGGTTCTTGGAGGCAATTTGGTTGCAAGCCAAAACCTACACAATTTTGCTAAAGCGCGTAATGTATTGCATTCAACCAACTTTGGGCTAGTGGCTTGGGCAGCGATCATCTAAGAACGATTGCTAGCAGAATGTCAAAGAGTGGTGGGGCAAATGGGGTGTAGTACCCCAACGAATACCAAGGTCAGGCAACTTCTTACTTTGGTGTTTCCCTTGCGGGAATTTTTTCCTCTTGCCCTTCGCCCTCTGTGCCACTTTGAGGATGATCAATTTCTCACACGTGATACTACGCAGTTGCCACAAGCTTAGAGTTTTATAGTGCCTATTGTGGGGGTGTCTCAAACACCTGCTCAAATAGTGGATGTGCCGGTGCCTTCAACTACAGTAGACTCTGGTTCATAGGAGATGGCCACTGCAGGGACATCAAGCTGAAAGCAAGGACAGGAAAAAGTCATGCTTTCCACACCACCTCCTGCTGCGACATCATGTGTGATCAATGACAGACTGCCGGAGGATTCCAGAGTTGCACGCTGGCAGCGAAGAATGCAGGAGCGAGCTGCAACTTCCACTCCAATTGGAACTGGCTCTGTGGGTGCGAACACTTCCTCGCAACCAAAAAAATTTGGTGTTCATATAGTAGCTGCCACGGCAAGGGGGACTATTCCAGCAGCTCTACCCTGGGAGACAAGTGCCACAAATCCCTCATATCAGCTCCAGGCATGCGAAGCATTTTTGCAACACATTGCAGAGTCCCTGTGTTTGGTTTGGTCAGCTCCAGCAAGTGAGACACGCATTACCAAGCTCAAAACACAGGTGGCTGCCTTGCAGGCTCGCAATGTGGAGCTGACAAGTCAAAACACAGCATTGGATATTACAGCCTTGATGAAATACAGGCTCTGAGGGGGGCTAACTCTGTGTTTGTCGCTTCTGTTCAAGATGAATTTCTTCAATTGCGCACGAAGAATAACGTGGCCACTTATTTACCATCACATCATGGTGATGTGATTATCAATATGAATGATCATGATGCCTTAGCAGTGGAAATGCAACAGGACCTGCACAATTTTTTGGAAGGTCAAATGCAGAGTTGGAGGTCACGGCTATCTGATGAGGCGCTAGCACAGCAACCAACTCAACATGTTGTGGTGAGCCAGCCTGACCCGTCGACTAATGACAGAGGTAAGAACATTGTCAAGAGGGTTTTGATATTTCTAATTGGGTGAAAGCTATAGAAGAATGTGTTGAGGCCCAAGCTCATGTCTCTCCTTTGTAGTGAGTGATTCATCATCTTTGTAGGGAGTGGCGTAGAGTCTGTTTTTGGGTGGAGACACTAGCTCATTCTTTTTTGCTCAGTCTCCCACCATGTCCACTTTTTTGGCCTGCTCTAAACAGACATTTGGCTCGGTATTACCCTATTCATACACCTCTTGCCCCTTTACCACAGGCCCCTCAATCTATTTCCTTGCCAACGCAATTCATTCCAAGGGATCCTTGGCCGGAGCAGCCTGAGATAGATGTTGGCGGAGGTTTATAGAGCACATCGGCAAGATTTTTGGGGATTTGGCTACATCAATATTTCCTTGTCACCAGAATGGGAGGAGCAGCAACCGGAGCCTTCGACATGAAGAGGCTAAAGCTGTGGGTTCGCGCAATCCACTGTGCATGCCAGATGTTACGGCATAAGCCTCACATTGCGATCCTGCGGATGTCTGGTCATTGCGAACTAGGAGTCATGTGGCTTTGGGACAGTTCTTCATGGGATATCATAAGACAGGACGGGGTTTTGCACCATCTCTGATCTGCACTGGAGCAACGGGTGTATTTGGGGCAGCATACCAGTATTTGTGGATATCTCTTTTAGACAATCAATACATCCTTCTCATGTAATTCTATGTCCTGTTACATATCAATGAAGAAGATGGTGTTATGTCCTGTGTATTGTCTTCTATTTTGCCTTCATATACCTTAATGTTTATATAATGTCAGGCAGCGTGAGGATATCCATTCCTGTAGTGCTTATTGCTCCATTGCGGGGGATTAGGCATTACAATAGAAAACTATGCAGAAGGTTTACAGATGCCAAACAACAACAATGCTACCCAAAGTGTGCCTTCACAGTCCCAAAACGTGAGACTAAACCAAAGCCAAATAGTTTTAACCTGTTACAATGAAGTAGGTTATGATGATCACCCTAGGAAGGGGGGAGCTATAAATCCATCAAGCTCAGTTTATGTACCAGGAAATGCTACACCGGTTAGAAGCCCTAGAGCTTCTAGCCAATAGACCCCTTCAAAGCAAAAACCATTGAAAGATCATATGGTTGTTGGAAGTTTTCAATTGACCCAGATTCCATCAGAACCTACAGACAAATGCTTATATGAATTTCATCAAGGATAGAAGTTTCATCTGATCTCCACAAGTCAAAGTCAAAAACCGACAAGTCCAATAGTGTTCAAACAGTTACATGTGACCAAGCTCACATATGCATATCAAGATGCACATGATAATGAATATCAGCAAGGTCATGACCTTGTACAAACCCATACGGATGGCCCGCCGACTGAAGTCAAGGACTATCTGAAGATGATGCAAAGCCTCAAGCTACCAGAATAGGTGGCACAAAAGTCAAAGTCAATGAAAGCTAAAGTCTAGAAGGATACACAAAGGTCACCACCGAAATCTCCTTTGAAGAGATAGATTCTGACAGACAGTACATTTGGTCTTCTAAGATCAAAGGTTACTCAGATGCAGATGGACAATGCTCATCAATTTCAAACAAAAAGTGAAATATTACAGCCATGGAGCCAACATCAATCAAAGCAGGTGGTCAAAGCAAAGAAAATGCAGATAAATCTCAATCAAAGGATGTTGCCATAGCATAAGAAGTCAATTCAGACACAAATCTTGAGATGATCAAGTGCAACATTGTTGGTGAGAACGAAGAAAAGCTGTCAAGCAAAGTAAAGCTAGATTTTCAGTTAGACAAGAACCTCATGTCTTTTCGCACTTGGAAGAGATGTGGCCAACCATAGCTAGAAGATGCTCCTAAATTTGTGAGCATATCAAGAAACAAACGAGCAAAATGCTGGGGAATCATCTCCACCACCATTAAAGTAAGTTCACAGATCATCATAGCTCAATTGCAAAAGATATGCCAGACGACATCAATGGGAATGCCAATGGCCCAGAAGATGTTAGAGGTACAAAATTCAAGCATGACGGAGTCATCACTGACAACAAAGAATGAAGACCAAGACTGGTTATCCGTGGACGACAGCACAAAGTCATCAAGCACAATTAAAATGGAGACTTATATCAAAGCAGATCTTATTGAAGATGATTCATCTCCATCAAACAGACTTCAGAAGAGCTTAAAGATTATTAAGCAATAAGAAGTGCAGATCAAATAGCACAAAGAGTAACCACGGAAGCTATTGAGCAGAGAATGTCATCAAAGCCAGAAGTTAAGAAGAACGAGGTTGCAGACAACTAGGAAGCCCAACATAAGGCCTACAAAGAAGATACAATGCTAATACTCTCTTCTCCAAGAGTTAGCCAGCAAAAATTACAGGTACCATTAATGTTGGAATCAGAGTTGCAAGAGTCACAAGAGTCAAAGACAAATCTTGCAGACAAAGGAAAAGCAAAAGTGGACCCTCCACCAACTAGCAAAGAAGTTGTGACCGCATATTCCTCTACATCAAAGAACCCTCATGGATCAGCTTCTTCAAGCAAGTCAAACTTTCAAAACTTCAAGTCAAATGCTGACAATCGAAACCAAAAAAGCAAAATATTTCAACCAGAGTACTCAAGAAAGCAAAGGAAAGTCAAGCAAGTGTTTGTTTTGAGCAGTTTAGTCAAAGTCAATGATCTGGTTTGGATTAAAGACAGGAAATCAACACAGAAAGACAAACACATGGGATGGTTAGCATCACAATGGAGCTTAAAGGAATAGGAGTACTATGGAGGTAACAGACAGATATGGGTACCAAAACCTCAGGTAAGGGCATATGAAGTAACGTCAAGTCCCTCCCAAGAAACAACACCCACAAGGTATCAACCTTGACAATATCCTCGGATACCTAAGAAGCAGGTATACAACAAACAACATCAAAAGATGCTAAAGTCTACCACAACTCTCAAGAGGATACAGAACAGAGACAGATCGCAAAGAATCTTCCTCGTAGACAAGGATTCTATACAGGCTATATAAAGATTTGGCTACCAGTCAACTAGAAGCCAACTGCAACTACACCAAGCCTGCATGTACATCTCAAAAACTCAACAAGACCTAGAGCCAAGCAAAGTTGACAAAGGAACTACAAAGGTCCTCAAGAGATTTGGATTCCTAAATCTTCCAATGCTCCTAGTCAAAAGTCAAATGTCAACGATCAATAGAGGTCTACAACAACATCAAAGACTCCTATCAACAGGCCCAATTGGAGAATCAAACAGATGATGGAGTCTTCACAGTCAAAGAGGACAAACCAACCAATGAGAATGCAGATTCAAAGAAGATAAAATAGGTATGGCAAAAGAAACCTTCAATGCCAACTTGGTCCTTCACTAATCCTCTTTTTGAGGATTCAAGCTTACTTTTACCTGAAGAAATTTTTCTAGTAAACACAAATGTAAAAAGTCAAGTAACCAGGGTGCAAAAAACACTCTTTGGCATAGTCAAAGTCGGGCTACTGAGCCATAAAATGAGCAAAGCATTAGTCCCAAAGCTTCAAGTCATATTAAACTCTGTGCTAAGAGTCGTAGTTATTAGGCTTACGCTCAAGCTGGAAGAGTTGAGCATATCTATGTCATGTAGCTCATGCTGGATGAGATGAGCATAAGAGTCAAAGTTTATTAACTTACAATTGATGGAGTATCGTAGAGTCCAACACTCACGCATAGTGCACCATAAGATGAGAGCACATATCCTCGTCATCGAAAACCATTCTTAAAGGGGTGCCAGCTTGCAAAGCCATGTCATATGCTTTTATTGCTACACCATCTTTTTGAAGAACCCCTCAAAATCTTTCTTGCAAAGCATATTGTTTTCCATGCATTTCTGTCTATGCATAGATAGGATGTCCCACCATTGGATATATGCATTAGACTCTTTTATCTTCCACCTATGCACCTTGAGTGGACTACAACAGGCATAGGTGGTCATTCAGGTATTAGACCCTTATTTAAAATCTCATCCTTCTACTTCCCTTGTACATACTTTTTATAAATAAACATCAGCCTCATCATTATGCTATTACAACGGACAAATGCAACATCATCTCTCACATCAAACATATTTGGACCAATGAAAATGCTACAAGAAATTGAACTTCATCAACAAATCCAATGACAAATAAAGAAAATCAGCCATCGACAACCAATCAAAAACCTTCCACAGCCTCCACGGACACTTTTCAACAGTGCCCGAGGATGGGTACTAAAATCGGAAGGGGGGAATATTAACTGAGTCAACGTCAGTTAACAGAAGCTTCTAAAGGCCAAAGACGTATGAAATGCACATTGAGGATGAATACAAAGAAGCAGTAAATATTGGAGTTACACATTTTCACGTTTTCCCAAAATGGTCACGTATTATAAATTTCAAGCCATTGTAATATTTTAATGTGTTACGGGCTCAATGGGAGTTCCAAGAATATGTCAATTAGTGTGCCTACATTGCAGATTCAATAAGTGGTGGAGCCCTAAAGGCCTTGGGCACCCGGACATTGCATATTTTTACCCCAGGTATATAAAGCAATGTCTAAAAGAAATTAGGGTTCTCAAGCTCATTTCTTGAGAGCACTCTTTGGTGAGAGCTCTTGAGGTGTATGGCTATGGAGTCCTTGAGCTTCTCCTTGCTCATGAGACTTGATTAACACTAATCAATGATTCATTCTCTCTCACTATGCCTCTCTCATGCTTCTTATGATTGCCTATGATGCTTAGATTAGCTAGATCTTAACTAATTAGTGGTTAATCCCTCTCTAATCTTGTGTGATTGCCCTCTCTTGCTTGCGTGTGCATGTAGGTTTGATTGGAGTGTGGTGCTTGATAGATCTTTGTGTGTGTGCTTGCGATTAGTGTGTTGCATGATAGGATTAGTATTGTGTGCATCTTGCAATCTTAGTGTGTGTGATTGGGTTGATTAGAGGTGAAGAGAAGTGGATGTGGAGATTGCCCTTCATTGCGGCTTATCTCCTCCATAGGCCGAGAAGCTCACCTCATAGAGTTAACCATTCGTGTTTCCATGATTAGCTCACTAATTGTGTGAGTGTTTCCATGCCCTAGCCGGGTAGCTCATCCCTCTATATTGACAATTTTGTTGGTCATTGGAGCTATGCAACAATGGGACCCCCAACATTACGCCAATAGTGTATGATTTTGACAACGGCACAAAGAGAGTGCCTACAAGCTTCTAGGTGATTTTTCTTGCAAACCGGGTGTCCTTTTGGTGACTTCTTTGTACCTATGGGTTCACGTCAAGTAGGACTACACGTTAGGACCATACGCCATGGAAAATGGTAACTTTTATTTTGTTGCATGTCTTTATACGTGATTGTCACAAGGGGTAGTTGGAGGTGGGTTATCCAATTAGAGTCCATAGGATATTGATCTTAAGGCAAGGAGAGTGTACCTTATGAGTTTCATGACGTTTCGAATGCGTTTGACCTAGATTCGGTGAGCATTAGCATTGTAGTTTGGATTATCTTCACTAGTGAGATCTTTGACCCAATTTCCTTATTAGTGATTGTCTTACAAGGTCAAGAAGTAGGTTCATAACCCTCTTCTTCTTTCCATGCGCCTACAGGTTAAGCTTCATCCTCGGCTGACATAGAGTTGTCAGTTTTGTTTTCATTATGCTAGCGTCCGCTCACGGCATACCCAGCAACGGTGCCAAATGTTGGGAGGCGTTGTAGCAACAACCTAATTGCAACCCACACAAAATTATCAAATCTGTGGGTCAGCAACCCGGCTAGGGCATGGAAGCACAAGCATCGGATGAATAGAAAAAGAGGATTCAAGAGATCACCTCTCCAATGCAATTAGAGATTAGCCATGGCAAGACTAACTCTAAACCTACTCTAATCACTAATCAATCAACTCCTACACACATCAAGTCCACCAAAGTCCAACTTACCATAAACTAAAAACCCAAAGCACATAATGATAAGCACGCACTAATTACATTGGTGTTGGCCTCTCCAATCACCATATGCCAATCATGGCACTTCATCAATAGCTACACACACAAGGTGAATGGTGCTAGAGTTTCATAAAACCTATCTACACACAAGCATACAATAGAGCACACACAGTAATTACAAGATTAAGACCCAGCTTAATCAACCTAATTAGTGATTCTAAATATCACAAATCGAATGCTTGTAGAAGAATAGGAGTGGTTAATAGCAAGAAGTATATACCTCTCTCAAATCTAGAATAATGAGAGTGTAATACTACTTCATGACATAATGAAATGTAGAGAAGAAGTAGACTAATGAGAAAATAGGAATTAGATTAATCAAGAAGAGCTTACTCTAATTACAAATGGATTAGCACTAGCCTCTTAAGCATGGGCATTAAGCTCAAGGTTAGGCCATAGAGTGAACACTCAAGAGAGAGAGAGCTCTCAAAAGTGGATCCTCAAGAGTGGATACTCAAGAATGAAGCCTCCTTGCATAAAGGCTTCCTTTTAAAGGCATTCACCACAATCCCTTCTATTATGGGTTTAAGCTTGAGCCCTCTAACTAGCATATACAACTTTGGAGCTCCCAATGAGCCCAAGACATATACAAAGTGAGTGGAAAATATTGTGACATCCATAGCATATCTCTCGCTTGATGCATAACCGGTGTAGCCTGTGTTAGCCGCTGCTAACATCATGCCTTTTGGCTTGACCAATGCACCAGCCACATTTTATCGCTTGATGGAGAAGCTATTAAGGCCTCACCAAACCTTTACTGAAGTGTTCTTTGACGATATAATCATCTACTCTAATTCACTAGATGAACACAAGCAACACCTCCATGTAATATTTCAAGTCTTACAAGAGAATAAACTTTATATTAATCGAAAGAAAACTGAGTTTTTCTTACAAGAGATTCAGTATTTAGGTCACGTTATCTCTCAAGATGGCATCCAAATGGATCCATCAAAGCTAGAGGTAATAAAAGGATGGCCTAATCCAAGGAATCTACATGAACTAAGAAGCTTTATAGATATGTGTCCATATTGTAGACGCTTCATAGAAAAGTTCCCACAAATCGCACGACCATTACATGACCTAACAAAGAAAAACATTAGGTATACATGGTCTGCCAAGGAGAACAATGCTTTTGAAAAGCTTAAAGAAAATCTTATCTCGCAACATGTGCTTACACTGTCGGACCTCTCAAAGCCATTTGACATCCAATGTGATGCTTGTGGTGATTGCCTTGGAGTTGTTTTGCTCCAAGAAGGGCACGCTATAGCCTATGAAAGTCAAAGGCTCGACCCTGTTGAGCAAGCTCTAGGCATATATGAAAAGGAACTCCTCGCAGTTCTACATGCCTTAGACTCATGGAAGCACTATTTATTGGCGACTCCTTTCATTCTACGAACGGATCACCAAAGCCTTAAGTACTTCATGATGCAGACCAAGCTCTCCGAAAAACAAATGAGGTGGGCAAATTTCCTTTTGCAATTTCATTTTCATATTGCTCACATTGCTGGCAAGCATAATCAAGTAGCCCATGCACTCTCAAGACGGCCAAAAGTGAATGTGGTTTCCATAGCAACTCACAATGATCTATCTTCTATGATAGATGAGTACGCTATTGATCCCGATTTTAGAGATGTGATTTCAGCCTTGCACTAGGGAAGAAAGAGGAACCATTTACCTTACAAGATGGTTACCTTCTCTATGGCAATAGACTATGCGTTACTAACTCACTACATGAGAAAGTAATGTATGAATCTCATGCTCCTCCTTATGTGAGGCATAGATGGATTTAGTCTACCCTAAAATAGATAGAAACATTTTTCTATTGGCATGCCACGAAAGCAAACATACAAGAATATGTTTCTAAATGTGTGGTGTGCCAAAAGACAAAGTTTGATAGAGGGAAGCAACTTGGATTGCTTCAATCGTTTTGCCAATCCCTAATTCACCATGGGAGAATTTAGGGACAAGGCTAAACTTATCTTTGGCCTATCACCCGCAAGCAGATGGCCAAAGTGAAATAGCTAACCTAACAATTCTTGATCTATTAAAGCCTATGTAATGGTAGTAGATCAAAGGTCCCAATGGGAGAAGTACTTACCGTCAGTGGAGTATGCCTACAATAATATTGTACATACCTTCACAAGAAAATCACCTTTTGAGGTAATTGAGGGAAGATCCAAAAGTCCCCTACTACTTAAGGTACATCGGAAGATCTTCGCTGATGAGTATAGCCGAGACCTACAAGAATCTTTCCAAAAGATTAAGGATGTTATCTCTATCTCAAAGCAAAGGCAGAAGGCTGCTGCTAATAAGCACAAAAGAGCTCAAGCCTTCAAACAAAATGATTGGGCCTTACTTAAATTTTCCAAGGCTTGATTAAGGCACACAACGGGCAAGAATCCTATGGGACACCAAAAGTACTATGCTAAATTAGAAAAATTGTACTATGGTCCCTTCCAGATTCTTAGACCAATAAATGAGATGGCCTATCAACTTAAGTTGCCCAGTCATTAGCTCATACACAATGCTTTCCATGTGAGCCTACTAAAGCCTTACAAAGGAGAGCCACCTCAAGAACCAACTATTGAAGATCACCTGAGATCGAGGACCAAGAAGAGGTGTTGCAGCCCGAGTCCATTCTCCGAAATGAAGACAAGGTATTGAGAGGCAATAAGATTATCCGACGGTATCTTATTAAGTTTAAGAACTATCCTTTTGAAGATGCTACATGGATGCAAGGCATACAATTAAAGGATAACCTAAACCTTGTCAATGCTTACAATGCTTCTCTAGAGTAAGAAAATGTAACTATGTTTAAAATGAACAAAATTTTTGTCTTATAAAATACTCTTTTTCTTTATTCTGCACAAATGTTAAGAAGTATGCATGCTTAGGATCAAGTTTGCGGAGACGACGTCTTCCAAACACCAAGTAGAGCTTGTCACTCTACTATGGAAGATTGATAGGACTAATGCACAGACATGCTTGCAGCAACTTAGACTCTCAAGTGCCAAATGGATTAGTCATCCATTCTGGAACGATGTCGTAGGGTAAAATAGGGATATTCTACCCGCTAGAAAAAGGACTGATGACTAGGCTTTATCTTCTCTACCCCGTAGTCGAGGACGACTATGATTTGAAGAGAGAGGTAATGTCATAATAACTAATATCTAATTCTCCTAAATGACTTTCTCATGTTAAACTGATCATTGAATATGGGGAAGTACCAGGGGAGAAAAAGCTAGCATATTGGTTAGGTTGGCAGATTGGTCACAGTAGGGATCCAAAGGAGGGAAAATAGGGATCCAAAGGGGGGCCATCTGCAAAAGAGCAATTTGCATCAATGGGATTCAAAGACCCTAAGGTTCAGCCCATTAAGACTTCCAAAATGCTAAGGTTCAAAAATTCAAAGGTAATGTCCAATGGTCAAACCTTGAGGTAAATTGGATGCCTGTGGGAAGACTCAAAAGTCTTCCCACATCCCTATCTAGGAGGAGGCGAGCCTTATATGTAGGGGATGAGAGAGAAACACACACACACTCTTGCAAGGTCCCTTTACACAAAGTGCATAGTGGACACATGTCAGCTCCCTAGGCCAGTTGCCCCCAAGGTGCATTCAAATCCTATTGGATGGCCATAGAGGTGGACCAATGAGAATTAGGCTAGAGTAAATTTAGTTTAATTAATTTAAAAACACTTGATAAAAGAACCAATAGAAATTAAGCTCTCTAGAAGATTATTGGACAGTCTCTTAAGGGGTCCAATGACCATTCAGCAGCCCAATGGCTTGCCTGATTCCTATTGGCCAGAAGACTAAGAGGTCCAATGAGAGTTTAATTGCATTATTTAAATACCTAAATCTCTCAGAAAAGGGGAAAGGGGGACACATGTCACAAGGCTATCACTTATGCTTCTTAATTGTCATTGGCTAAGCTTTGGAGGGGCCAATAGGATGCCAGCATGAGCAATTACCAAGAGGGTTCGACCGAGAGAGAGAGAGAGAGAGAGAGAGAGAGAGAGAGAGAGAGGGGGGGGGGGGGGGGGGGGGGGGGGGGGGGGGGGGGGGGGGGGGGGGGGCTGATTTTTGCAATGCATTAGTACACACACACTCACACAATCTCATGTGTGAAGTAAAGAAGACTATCTCCTTCTCAAGCTTTAATGGAAAGCTCATCATCTACTCCAAGCTTATGAGAAGAAGGCCTACACCAACTCTTGGCTTTGTGATGCAAATCCAACCAAGAGCCAAGCTCCAATGCATGCTCATCTCCTCTAGCATGCTAATTACTAAGCTATGCTAAGCTATTAAGAGTGATTATGTAAGGAGACATACTTCTTTCTCGTAAGAATACTCCTTCTTCCTCTCAATCTACTCTCATACCCCGCTAGCTCTCACCATCTTCAAAGGTGTGTGAGGTCTTGGGTCTGAGACCGTCAGGGAATTGATGTTGTGTTTTCAAGTGTAAGTTTGGTGCTTGAAGCTTCCATCTTCATTGCACCAACAAGTAATTGAAGGAACGCAAAGTATTGTATTGTAAAATGTCTCCCTTGATGGGGGAAACCTATACAAAGTCTTTTGGAGGGGGGGACCATGTAAATCTGGTCCTCAACTATTGTCAATAGCTTAATTTCTCTCTCTTTTTGAATTATTGTTCATGCTTATCTAACTAGGTGTTATGCTTTTGTTGCTCTCTCCATCCAAGCACTCTTGCTATGCTCATTAGGAATCTATTCTAATGAAAATCTCACTATGTCTATGTTATTTTCTACGACACACAAGTTACTAGACCATTAAATGTTACATATAACAAGAGTGATTTAATTATGTGTTGCATCATTGGTAGATAAAGTATGGACGATAGGATGGCGTGTCCTTGTGCACATTAAACCATAATTTTGCAGGAAGTTTTTGTGAAGCTCTCTCTGACACGCAGAGAGGAGAAGTATGGGTAAAAGCATGGACTTGTGGCCCAAATTTTGACTCAGGTGCAAGAGGAGGGAGAGGCCATCAACTGGGAGGCTATACCATGAGGGTGACATCCTCCATATATTTTATTTTTTTTGCAGTTGTGGTTTTCTTGATACATTTGTACTCACTCATTGTATACATGTATAGTTTCACGCTTATGTTTATGGTTTTGCATTCCATTTACAATTATGATTATGGTATGACAATCAAGTTATGGTTATGGTTTTGCAATTCTGGTATTGTACAGAGGTTATGGTTATGGTTTGGCAATTTAGCTAAGGTTATGGTTTTGCAATGATGGTATGGCAATCATGTTATGGTTAGGGTTTGGCAATCAAGTTATGGTTATGGTTTTGCAATGATGGTATGGAAATCGTGTTATAGTTATGGTTGGGCAATCAAGTTATGGTTATGGTTTTGTAATGATGATATCGATGTTATGGTTATGGAATGACAAGCAGGTTATGGTTATGGTATGGCAAGCAGATTATGTTTATGGTTTTCCAAATACGGTTTGACAATCATGTTATGGTTATGGTTTGACATTCAGGTTATGGTTATGGTTTTGCAATGATGGTATGGCTGTTATGGTTATGGTATGACAAGAAGGCTATGGTTATGGTATGACAAGCAAGTTATGGTTATGGTATGGCAAGTGGGTTATGTTTATGGTTTTGCGGTTTTCACGTCATGTTTTAATTATGGCTAGAAAATCTTCATGCCGTTGTGCCTATGGTTTGGGAGTCAAAGTTATGGTTATGCTTTTGGGAACTTGTCATGTTTAGGCTTTTGATTTTGTGGTTTTGTTCTTCTTACAATTTTTCTAATCTGTACTCACTTGCTCTTTAGCGTCAAACTATAGGTGGAGTGCGGTTGCTTGTGTACTCTTCCTTTGGGTAGAGAGAGGGATGTTTCTTGCTGCTACAGTACATGGAGCATTAATTCCCAACCTTCTCTGCCCAAAAAAAAATGCAGGTTTTGCTGCCATTATAGGTATCGGTATAAGCATTGTTTTATTCCTTGAAATACGCATCGGTATGGAGAAATATATTCGGATGCTTACTAGGGCGCGTATAGCGGTGTCAGTTCCATTACATTTTTCGATGGTGGGTATACCGGTGCATATACCAATGATACGCTGACAACGATTATTTTAGCGCTTATTCCAGGGCTTTTAACTTTTTAAACAAGCTTTGAGTCATCGATATCCGTGTTTATTTTTGTGCGGCGTGCTACAGTGATCATGCCTGCATAGGTAGTTCCGCTCTTGGGCATAACTTGACATATCGCTTGAGTCGTAACGCCAGTTTGCGTACTACTTCACCCTCTTTTTGCTTGAATCTATGAATTTGCAAGACCATATTTGTTAGGTTTATGCTGGCCATGTCCAGCCGCCCATCTAACTGCTACTAACCCAAGTGTATAGTTATACACACTTGAGCCACTTATTATATATGTGCATAATAATAATTGGGGGCTAATAATCTTTTGGCTCTCCCCCTTTCAAACAGCGTACTCATTCTCTCTCTCTCTCTCTGCTCGCTCTCTGGCTCCTGCATCACACTGCTTCCATCTTCTCTTTCAATTGGTATCAGAGCGACCGATTTTGGTAAAATAGAGTATAGGTTCACCTATTTTTTACACTGCCTCAACTCCTTGCTGTCCTGCTGCAATGCTAATTCTGGCTATCTTCACAGTAGCCCTTCATAGCCACAAGAGCTCCAAGATCTAATGGAAATCTCCATAGCTTAGCTCTCTATCGCAAGCTCCATTGCACTGTCCCTGTGCTCTGATACCAATTGTGAGTGTGCAGATGCGGTGCGCATGCGCAGAGAGTGAGAAGGGGAGAGAGGGGGAGCTCCACTCACATCTTGTGTCGTTCTCTCTCTCCCCCTCTCTCCCCTTCTCACTCTCTGCGCACGCGCACCGCATCCGCGCACTCACAATATTGTGAGCTATGTCTTTCTATGATCATTCTTCAATAAATTCCTCAAACAGCTCGTCTAGAGTCTCAAAATTGTGTCTTCTACTGAGTCAAACAATGTAGCAGCATCATCTTCCAGAGTCAGCCCAAATCCCGCAAATTGCATTTTAAAATCCGGAACTTCCTCTATTCTAATTACTCTTCTAAAATCGACTATGTGATCTCTCGAATCTTTATCTTTGGAGTATCGCCGATTTACCCATTTTTGGATTTGGGATGGTATAACTCACCGATTGTCTACAAGTTTAATCATAGACTCTCCCAATCCTTCTCGTGCTTCAGGCCTTCTACTATGGCTAGGTTCTTCTTTGAAGGGATTGGTCATTCTCTTGGAGTTTGGTCCATTTGGGAGATTCACTTGAGGAGGCATGTCCGCCATCTTTGTGATCATTTCATCTCTCGTTATCGCTCTAGAAGGGAATCCAGGTGGCTCCCGTTTTGGAATTCTTATAGGAATTCTCATGTTTGGTGGGGGTATTTGTGGTCCTTCATCGACCAAATATCCACCTGCTTCTAATGCATTCCATGGATTTGTGCTTTCTACATCTCT
This sequence comes from Adiantum capillus-veneris, assembly GCF_014529385.1. Lineage (NCBI taxonomy): Eukaryota > Viridiplantae > Streptophyta > Polypodiopsida > Polypodiales > Pteridaceae > Adiantum > Adiantum capillus-veneris. The sequence continues at coordinate 75,178,736 of NC_140947.1, forward strand.
GTATTCTCAACCATACTTGTCAACAACTATAGATTTCCATTGACAGTCGACTCTATATGTATAGACACATAAGAGCTTGTAATCCATTAGCTCTCCTGGGAATGGCTATGAGCACCTATAAAGGGTGACCTCAGTATCATCAATGTATCTATACATCCCTTCACTCTCATGATTGGTCATCCAACTCTCTCAACAAGATTGGTTGTTATCAATTGCAAGTTTGGAAGATCTATTATGGGTAGATGCTCCTCTATTGCTGGGATCCCAAAGTTTGTCTAAGCTGAGTTTGAATCTAAAGAGGACATGATCTTTGGGCTTAACAGCTTGAGCTTGATGTAAAAAGACTTATACCAATGTGTTCAAGTGCTTTGGTTAAGGAAAAGTTGAACCTATCTCCAAAAACGCGACTGTTTTCTCACAATTTTCTCAAATTGTCAATTTAGACACCCCTAACTTTCGGATGAATTTTGAGGCCTTAAACGATGTTTTTTTGAACACTAACCAACGATGAGTGACCCAAAGCATCTTTACTGTTGTTCAAGGTTGACACTGAATCTTATAGAGCTACTTTGGAGCTTCATTTTGATAAAAAAAAGTTTTTGAATCCAATATCAAAAGTTCAAGTTATGGCCAAAATAGTCTGGAGACTTCATACATGTATGATGTCTACTGACTCATATTTGGTCCAAAATTTATCTGTAGACTCTCCTTTTGATGTATTCTAACCACTCTAAGTCTTAGTTTGTGATTCTGACACTTTTAGATAGGTCTATCACTCCTTTTTCTGCTTGATTGCCTGCAACTTCTCTGGGAGGTTAACTAAGCCAAAAGTGATCCAAATTTAATGAAATTCGGTCTCTAGGTCTATTTTGTGATGGCAAACACTTTTGTAAGCTCAGATGTGAGTTTTGACTTATAATTTGGCACTTGAGACATCATACGTGTATGATGTCTTTTGTGGAAAAATGAGGTGACTTTTATCCCAACTAACTCCTTATCACTCAAGCAACTCTCAACAACTTTCAGAATTCAATTTTAACACTTTTAGTGGAAGTTATGGTCAATACAAGCATGAATCTTGCCCGATTTCTATTTCTTGGCACTTTTTAGCCCAAATATGCTCCAAATGCAATGAAATTTTTGGCTAGGGACTTCTTTTATGCTCTAGGACACTAGGGTATACTCAAATGTATGATTCGACCCAAATTCGGCCTCTAGGACATCATACATGTACGATGTATTTTGGCTCAAATTTCACTTATATTTCTACCTAAGGTACTCCTTGATGCATACAACAAGAATATGTGATCATAGCAAATTTTGGATCTCGAAATTGCTCAAAATCACTACTTTTTCACCTTTACCTTCTTGTATCTGCAAAAATCTTCTTAAATGCAAAAATATGTGTCAAAATGAGATGAAATTTTGCAAATCCAAGACATCATACGCGCATGATGTCTAGCTGATTAGAATGGACTTATGTTTCTACCACAGGTGCCCCTTGGTATGTAGAACCTGAATATGTGCTCATAATAAATTTTGGACATCAAAAATTGCACAAAATCATCACTTTTGACAAGGAATTCCAGCGAAACAGTAAACCCCCTCAATTTCTCAATCTTTAACTCCAAATAAATTGAAATTTGGTGTATGTGCTCAACACAACATACAGAAGATGGGTGTAATGTCAAAAGTTCAAATTTGTTGTCAGAATTATCCTTGAGACATCATGCAGATATGATGTCTATTGATGAATTTTTTGTCAAAATTATTCACACGCATCTCCAAGTCTCTAGCGCTAGTTTTCAAGCACTTCTACCAATTTTCATGCAAAAATATGCTCAAAATCACAAGTTACATTTTTTTGTTTCCGTCACTCTGTCTTTTGTATTTTGGGTGTCAATCTCAAGGTGTACTTAGGGTAAAATCCCCTTTTGAACACTCTGGTGTAGTCAAATTTTTCAAATTTAGTCTCCAGATGCCTCTTGAGACATCATACGTGTATGATGTCCAAGTTTACAAAATTTCAATTCAGTCACGCTGTTTATTGTATTTTTACCCTCAAAAGCAGACTTTTCAATGATTTCAAATGCAAACAAGCACTTCAACAAATAAATTGGTGATGAATAGCTCCACATCAGAATCAGATCACTTACCTAAAGCTACTCCTACACATCATATGGGGTTTTGCATTTATAAGTAGAAAAACGATTAATTGTCGCACACGGACTAGCAATCGCTTTTATCACCTCACAAATTCGACCACCAACAACTACTCTAATCTATAACTAATACTATAAATCCTAACTAATCTACCTAGTCGTGCAGACCCTCCGCAAGACACACTCTTCTTGGCTGTCCACTTGATCTTGGAATATTCTCTTCCAGATCCACCTAAGAAAAATGATTTCTTTAGTCAAAACTAAAGCAAGAAACCATGTGTTAGTAGGATTACCTACTCAAGTCCTTGTGTCCTTGGCAACGGTGCCAATGTTGTAGGATCGAATCACAACACCTGTAAAGTGCATGCAATACTACCTAGATCAACATAATGTCAATTAAGGACACAGATGACATCATAGGTGCACGGTGGCAATCTCTTTAGCTTGTCAAGATGAGACCATACCACACATACAACACTTTGGAAGGCCAACTAAACCACAATCTAGAATCTCACTGCTCTCAACTACACCATCCAAACGGAAGGAAACTCACCAAACCATACCAAAACTATACATGACTTAAGGAAAACCATCCCCTCACTAGGATACACCTGTCCCAAAGCCTCTACACTCAAAACCCTCACTCCAGGCCCATTTGCAGAAAACTCGTATGAAGACAGACCCGAATCTTGAAAGTGCCCAAAATTAAAATCTATGAGTACATATGCATAGCTTATGTCATCACACGATTCCATAAGTAACTTGTTGGATTCCATATTGTGCCCTCGCCCTAAGGATCATGAATATCATAAGTAAAGAGATGCTTGCTTGGAGAGTGCCCAAGATGTGGTGTAAGACAATTGTCATTCTTCCTAGACAAGATTGCAACAGATAGCAAGGAGGTGATTGTTAAGATATTCAAGTATGTGGGTATTGGATAGGTTAAATCCAAAGGAAAATAGAATAAGAGAAAGAAATTGGTTGTGTAAAGGATGAAAAGTGCAGCTTTCCTTCATTTTTTCACATCATCTGAAAAGATTCATCAAGGGTAACTTTTTGTTTAGGTGGCATGCCCAACAATTAAGAGTTCTTGCTTAAGTTTCCCAAAGACGTTGTGGTTTTTGTTGTTGATTTTGTAGAGAATTGCAGCTTTTGAGTGCAGAATGATATCTAGTCCATGCATTGGTGGTCAACACAAGAAACAATATTGGTGCACATCCCTTATATCATAAACTCAATAGAAGCTATTGAGAAGATTTCATTTCTACACATCAGATGACTCGTCAGATGATAAGCTCCATGGAATGCTCTTTATTCATCAACATTGTTTTATGTTGCATGAAAATTGGATGAAAAAACATGGACGTCATTTGCATTATCATTGGGTATGATCAAATGGTGCTGCTTCACAGTTTCAAGGCACGTTGACCACACTATTTTTTAGCCAAGTATTATTAGCTGATAAGACTGCATATGATGCATAAATTCTCCGCTTTGACATGGAAAGGAGATCATGATGGTGGGGGTGCTTTTATCAAGAGAGCCTTGAGGCACGAGGAGCTAGAACCTGATGGGTGGTGCATGAAGTGTGTGGTTAATGTGGTCATTTTTTGAACATGAGGTTTCAGTCGACAAGGGAAGATGAGAGTGTCAGCACAAAGAGGGTGTTTTGGTTGGTTTCATCGAATGATGTGATCCCTTTTCCACTATGGAACTGTAAAACAATTGTAGGCTCTTGTTAGACAAAGACTACAAATTTTCTACTATGGGCCAACAGAAACCAGGCCACCAAGGATTGCATCATAGGGAAAACATATTACTTGAGAGTCATCTAGAAGATGTATGGAATGTTTGATGACACTTTTTCCCTTGATCTTGTGCTTACAAATATCCTTCTTGCTAGGTGAAGTCTCATCTCAAATATTCAAAAAATGATTGTCAAATCTCTAGTTTCTATTGTAGAACTTGTATGCAAAGGCAATTTTCTATGACAAGCACTAAGTGGAAACACTCCATCCATATCTTTCATTTCTAGTCAAATGTTTTCTGCTGCTATATTTCATTGATGAACACCCAAGACAACAACAATTTTGTACTGGTTCACTAATGTTGTTCTTTGATCACCATTGTTCAGTATCATTGTCAAAGAGGCTCTCTTCACAAAAAGCTCACTTGCAAAGTGGGGTACTTTCTGGTACTTTTAGCTGAGTCAATGTGTTACCAAAAAGAAGACTTGATTGCACATCTGAACTCAACTTGGAAAATGGCTAATGATGCATGAGATGCCCTAGAATTTCTTGTTGTTCTATTACCTAGGGCATTCACTAAGTATTCTTACATCACATGTGTTTGCCAAAATGGATTTTAATTACCCCTTATACCCCTTTTATTCACATGAATTTATAAATTTACAAGAAATTAAAATCCCTTCTATTGAATGCACGTGCTATGCTACATATACTTTAGCAAGCTCCCCAGGTTCTACTATTGTAATTCCTTGGGTATACCGATGCCAACATCTAGCCATGGCTTTGCATATATTGTTCCTTGACCTGATCCTTGAAATTTTAGTTGTCTTAGCAGGGTTGAGCTCCTTGCATCATTGCTCACACTTCTTTTGGGCCCAATAGCCCCGCAAAAATTCTCATTGATGATAGGTTCTAGAATACTCATGGCTTCCATGATAGTACCCTTTGTAAATGTAAGTATCACTGACTTGAGATTGGTGAAGGGATCACGTTGAACTTCCGTCATCATCTCTGTAGATATGGTACTAGCCTAAGCTGCCATGAATGTGTATACAAAGAGAAGAAGAAGAAGAGATAGAGAGAGAGCGGGGGGGGGGATATGGTGCTCCAAAGAGAACAAAGGATATACGAGAGAGAGAGAGAGCAAAAAAATCTTCTTCCTTGCACATTGAAAGTCTCACCCACAAAGTCTCACCCACCTCTGCACCCATGTCAATCTATTATGGGATGTTTCACAAAAAATAATATAGTATAAAACCTCTAGTAATTTTTACTTTAATTTTTCTCCTTTATTTCCTTTTGTCCTCTTTTACTTTAGGTTTTTTCTACTCAAGAAACCCACCAAGCCTCTGTGGTGTCAACCAATTTTGTACCACCATCCCTTGCTTTCAGCTTATAATAGCTTGATGATGGTTTTGTATAGTTTTTTCAAATGATGATATGGTTCTTATGTTAACTACATAGCTTAAAGGGGATAGATTAGTCTTGCATTCATGATGATGGTGAAAGCATCATTTTCATCCACACTAAACACAATTAGGAGACTCGATGCATAAAGATAACAAGCACAAATTGGATCGCTTATTGAACTAGAATGCAAGTACATAGTGAGCCATTATATAAGCTTTTAGAGGGAGCTTTGGATGATGATGGTAGGCATCAAGATCAGACCAAATCTCTTCTTGGTTTTGCATGCTTCTCCATGGGTATGTGTGTGTGAGGTAATAGACGAAAATGCCTACAAGATCAGACCAAATCTCTTCTTGGTTTTGCATGCTTCTCCATGGGTATGTGTGTGTGAGGTAATAGACGAAAATGCCTATGCATGGAACTTTTTGAGCTTGAAGATGTTTTTGGTATTCACACTCATGACGATTCTACATGTCTACATACTCCCCTTTAAACAGAATGCAATCATTAGGGCAAGCATGAATGGAAATATAGTCCTTTTCTAGATTTCATAGGACCTTTGTTGCATCATATTTCAAAGATGGCATCACATTCCCAATTGGAAATATGTGCTCTTTAAGTAGCCTACATATATATAAACATCAACAAAATTGTATAATTATTGTCACTACATAATTATAGTTAATAGAGCATGAGCAATCACCTCAAAAGTTCTATAACGCTCGTGTCACTCCATCCAACTTTTCTTGCATGGTAAGAAGAACCAGTAGCATCTTTAGTTTGGAAACTCTAGCTCTTTCAAAGAGTAGTGTGTCAGGCTCACGTTTCATATCATCATAAACAAGTTGTTCCGAGTCCATGACTATTTCAATCATTTCATCAATTTTTGGCTCATACATCTCTTGGTTGGGGAGATTCTTTGTGTCATCACCCTTTGAGATTGATGACACTTCGAGTATAGTTGTGTTTTCTACTTGAGAAGATTGCATACAAACATGCCTTGTAGGTTGCAGGATTGTTGCATGATGTCCATTTTTTATGGTCCTAAATAATTTAGAGCTTGCAATTTTTAGTACAAAGTAAGTGCAATAAGTAATAAAGACATCTTTTACTGCTCTAGTTCACAATTACCAATGAATTGCAATTGTCAATAACTTAATCTATAATTGATGGATCAAACTTGTTGACATGCCCGGTGGGACTATCGGCTTGGGTGGTTTTTGTAGGTTAATAGGAAGGCCACGTGAACATTTAATGTGTTTGTGATCACGTTAATGAAATCCCTGCCTAGAGGCCATCCCCAGCAGTGAAGCAACATATGGAAAAAAATGCTTCAAGCAAGTTGTCAATATAGCAGTTGAAATGTATGGCCTTTATCAAATGCACATAAAGCTCAAAATGTGCTTGTTGCATAGCTGGAACAAAAAGGATAAATTTTCCATCACTTGTTGGAAGAGAAATGGGATCATCACAAAGGCGAATGAAGAGAAAGAGCATCTAGGGTGCCTGGTCAATAATCTCTTACCTGCACAAGAGAGCAGCACTACAAAAGTACAAAACCAGGGCCTTATGGAAATTGATTGTGGGTACCACATATAAAGTGATGCAGTATGTACCACAAGTGATATGAAATGTAATGGTTTCTATGAATAATGAATGTTCATCTTGTTGATGTTTTGATAAAATTTTATAGTGGGTATGGAATGGAGCGTCATGAAAGAATTGAAAAGTCTGTGTATGTCTCATAGGATCTATTTTTATTTATTCCAAGATTTGTCCGTATGACTCTCTGTCTTTCTCTTTCTCTCTCTCTTTCCCTCTCATTTTCTCTCAATGAAGAGGGTGAAAGAGAGTAAGATATGCATGAAAATAGATTAGAATGGCCTTTGTGGAATCCATTCCCTCTCCTCCCATCCTCCTATGTCACATATACTCTCTCTCTCTCTCTCTCTCTCTCTCTCTCTCTCTCTCTCTCTCTCTCTCTCTCTCTCTCTCTCTCTCTCTCTCTCTCTCTCTCTCTCTCTAGAATCTTTTAGGAATCTTCTTGCCCGATTCCAAAAAGGCGTTCACTATGAAATGCTTGCCAAAAAAAATCCACGACCATAAGTATGATGTTTTGTAAGTGGAATGACCACCAAAACTTTTGTAGTTTAGTGATTTTGTGATTACAAAGATGGTGGAGTGTGCTTAGTGAGTTAATGAATATGTAATCCCTTTTGTAATATAGGTGGCTTCTATTAGAGCCAAAATACCTTGTGGAATGGTGCCGCATGTGAATTAGATATTTTCATGAGGGCTCTTTGTCTACAGTGAATTTGACATGAGGATATAAACCTTCGTGGTTTGGTATTGAAGCTATCATGTGGAAAGTGTTTTTAGTATACTGATAGTGTTGAAATGTCAATCTATAGAAAGTGTTCTTAACGTGCTGAGAGTGTTGAGATGTTGATTGGGTGCCCCATATGTCATGATGTTTGAGTTAAATGAAGTCATCTCTATGTGCCTTTGAGTTTAATGCAATTGTCTTTGCCCCTTGCTTCTACTAGTGTATTCTGTCTATTGAGTTGATGTATATACATTCCTTGGTATGGCATCCTTTCTTGGTATGTGTGTGTGCTACCTTGCTCAATACTTTAAGTGTATTGACAACACTACGATCTGGCCTTGGAGAGTCTTTCTTTTACCTTCTGTTTATTGTGTCATGATGATTCCACGTCAGCTCAAGTAGCGCTCTCTCTCTCTCTCTCTCTCTCTCTCTCTCTCTCTCTCTCTCTCTCTCTCTCTCTCTCTCACACACACACACACACACACACACACACACACACACACACACACACACACACACATACGTAGAGAAGAGGAAAGCGCATCTCTTACACTGTAAGGTTTCCATCTTTCTAGCTACAGGGAAATGAACTCAAAGCTTTAGGAGAAAGCATTGGGCGTGAAAATAGGTAAAAGACTATCTCAAAACCATTTTAAATTGTATTTTAAAAATCTTAAGCATGGTAAACCTATAGCTAAGAACTCTCAAAATTGAAAATTGACCCCGCTATCCTCTCTGAAAGATTCAGTGCCACTTTAAATTAAAAAAATAATTGGATGGTTTTTAGTAATCATTAAAGCTTAGGACTTTCATTATAACCCTTAGATATTTTCCCATATATTTATCAAAATAGCAGAAAATAGCACAAAAGATTAGAAGGCTTGGTTTTCAAATTAGGCAGGTACTGGGAGAGAGTATGTAAAATTTCTTGGGCTAAATTTAGCAGAAGATGGTGCCTTCTTGAGCCTGGGGGCTACTTGAGCTGCAAGTAACTGCCAAATTCAACCCGTGAGAGCCTATGAGTACCAGAAAAAGCTATAAATAGGACTCTATGCTTCATAAACTCCTCAATCTCGGAGTCCTCACCAAAAATCTCTCGTGCAAGAGAGATACTTCACAAAAATCACTAAGAGAGAAAAATCTAAGTGATTAAGCAAGGTAATTATGCTAATCTCAATCAATTAGCAATTTATATCATTCTTTTAATCTATTTATTACAAAATATTAGATCATTCTCTACTATTAATCACTCTATTATACATTATTAAGTTGTTGATTACTTAATCTTAATTAATATTAATAATCTAATTTATTATTAACTCTAATGAATACTAAAATTGATTAATTTTGGCCTTAATTAATAGGAATTTTATTAAACAGTCTTAGTTAACTCTAAGATAATTATTAGAACTTAATTACACTATTAAAAAGTCTGATTGATTTTATAATTAAATAGGCAAAATTTAGCTATTTTTAATTGTAAAGCTAATGGGAAACTTAGTAAACCAACTTTAAAAATCTTAAGATAATTATTAAAGTTATAAACATCATTATCTAGTTGTGGTAATTAGCTCATTAACAAAAATTTAGTTTAGCTATTTTATTAAGCTAAAATTGACTGATTTTATTTGTAAATCAAAGGAGGAAATTAGTTAACTAACTTGGATAACTACAAGATAATTATTAGAGTTTTAAAAAACTTATTATCTAGCTAGTAATTAAGCTAAAATTGATTGGTTTTAGCTGTAAATTAAAGAGAGAAACTAGCTAATTAGCTTAGATAACTATAAGGTAATGTTTAGAGTTATTAAACATCATTAGTAAGCTAGGATAATTATCTCATGACTAGAAAATTAGTTTAGCTATTTACTTAAGCAAAAATTGTTTGATTTTAGCTGCAAATCAAAGGAGGAAATTAATTAAGTAGCTTAGATAATTACTATGTAATTATCAAATTCAAGAAACATTATAATAAAGTTGAGATAATTATATCATACTTAGTTAATTAGTTTAAGTAATTATAATAGATCAAAAATCCTATTTTAGGCTAAAATTTAATTAGGATAAATAAAAATTACGATTAAAAGCTTCTAAGAAAATTAGTGAAAGTCTACAGTACTGATAAAAAGCTAAGGAAATTCAATTCTTAGGAGCGAATAAATCTAATGAATATTAATCCAAAAATAAGCAAATTTCAGTCTTAATAAAGAAGGGAAAATTAGAAAAAAAGATGCAAAAAATTATAAAAAAATAAGGGGAGCTTAAGAAACCCTTAAGGAAGCTAAGATAGAATTATCTTACCTATATAACCAAATAAGAAATTACTAGGTCAAGAAATTACCATTTATAATTACAAATTTAACCTTAGTTGGGATAAAAAGAGGAATTAGATTCAATACGAAGGTAAAGTCAAGTTTTTGAATAGATGTCCTTTTTATAAGGATAGAAGTCATGACACTAAGGAGGACCCGAGCAAACCCTCAATCTGATGAGGAGGGCAATATTCCAAAGAGGGCCAGAGTGGCGTACGACCACGAGGCCAGGCCTATTAGTAGGCCTACAAATGAAAGCATTTAGGTTCGACCACTGCAGCAAATGCCTGACCACTCCCAAGTGGCTCTTCATTATGATTTAATATGAATAATTAAATTTCTTCTTTAAGTTAGCATTGCATACTGAAAAGAGGGTGTAAGAAATTAGGAAAAGTGAAACTAGTTGAAAATGGAAGGCATCTTCCAAGAAACCAACGTGCATTTGTTTGTAAATTAGGAATGAATTATTTGGCTTAAGACTGGTTGACTTAGGAAAGAATGATTGGTCATCCTTAAGACAGCTTGTCTCTAGACACCTCTAATTCCTTGGAATATTTTCACTTCAGGTGTGATGAGTAATGATGGCTTGTCAGCCATGGATGAGTTGATTTCCCCCATGTACATGGAGTCTTTACCTCTTACATGTGTATGTTTGTGGATACTACTTAAGATACCATTTTTATCCTAGGAAGACTGCCCGGTTGGATGGGCAACTGGTTTGGTGTATGGGCGCCCCAAACTTTGGGTGATGAGTTTCCACCCGGATTATGAATAAAGAAGGGTATTGTTTGTTTCACCCATGTATAGGTGTGCTTGAGACAAGTGGGGTACGTGTCAGGGTTGTCAGGAAATATTATAAGTGAACGTACCTTGTCTTAACTCTAAAGATGTTTGTTTTTTGAAAGACTGTTTTACTGCTGATTTTCATGACTTGTCTTAACGAATTATTGTGTAAGAAAGTTGAAAAGGAAACCATTATTTTAAATGTCAAAAGAATGTGGTAGTAATTAGGAAACAAAAGAATCATGTCTGAGTGCGGGTGGATGGGTGGATCTGATAAGTTAGGTAATTATACATCCCCGCTTGCTAAAAATGTTTAGAAAACTTCTTCACTTGGAAGAAGAGTCCACCAGCAGCTGTGCCCTCAAATCTATTAGGGGGGGAAGTGTTGGTTGAGGATACCTTAGCCCAATTTTTGGAAGTTATATGGCCGATGGAGTTTTTGGACTTTTAAGATGTTGTCCGTTTTCGCTGTGAGACAGGACTCAGTCTTCTTCTAGGGCTATAGACCCAATCCATCGACAATAGTAAAGGTCTATTCCTTGGACCCTTCTTACTTAGAGACTCTAACTTTTAATAGTCCTAGAGACCTGTCAAGGATCCCATCTCGACTTTGGTGTTGACAGGTTGGGGACCTCTCACTTGGTGTCAAAGCATGTGCTAATTAAGTTCTTGTATCTAGAGGGAAACATTAAGGTATTAGGGGAAATTGGATTTTGACAAAAGAAATTAAAAATGTGTGTTATTGAAATGAGAGAGAGAAAGAGAAAAGAGAAATATTGTCCCCACTTGAGCATCAAGAATTCCATTAGGCATTCTGTAAATTTTTTATCTTCAACATCATTTTTATGGGATCATGCATGGCCCGAAGGTACACAATACGGAAGAGTTTAATGAAGCTATTGGATTACATGTTTTCCCCATCCACTTGGGGAATTAGCTGGGGAAGGTCTGGTGGAGTCTTTCTCATAGATGCGAGAGAGTTGGAAGGGTTTGCTTTAAATCTCAAAAGACTCAAGTGGGCCTAGGAGCTTTGAGTAATTGAAGTATACTTTTTCATAAGAACAAAGGATCCAAATGAAACCTTGGCAGTAGATGGTAATCTAGTATCACTAAACCAATGGGTATTTGACCAAGTAACTACCATAGTCTACCCAGGAAAGAATAGGCCCATGGTGTAGGCCCGAGCTTTAGAGGGCTAAGAGATGTTGTATTTTGTGATCCTGTATCTTACCCACCCATGGTGCATAGGCTTTTTATATAGGAGTGTTGATGTCCTTGTACATAGTAGTTTTCTTGTATCATTCATTGTATATACCAGAAAACCAAACAATGCTGGGTACGTTCCGCCTCAGTGGAGATGTTAAGTTGTGGTGGAAACAACACTACAGAGATAATCCCACCAGTAACCCAACTTGGGAGAAGATGAAATAGGCCATCATAGAACGCTATCTCCCTCCTGCTCACCAAGCCATTAAGATGAATGAACTCTTTGGTCTATGCCAGCTAGGATTTTCACTGGAGAAGTACTATACCAAGTTTGTGTCTTTACGACATTATGCTCCTCAGATGACCATGGAGCAACAAATTACCCAATTCCGTCAAGGTCTCAACAAACCTCTGAGTACACGTTTCAAAGCCATGAGACCTACATCAATTTAGGATGCCCTTCTTAAGACCAAACCTCTTGCAAATGAAGGAACCAACCCTACCAAAAACTATAATAATTATAATAACTATAGAGGAAGAGCTAGAGGAAATTTTAACCAAGGAAGTCAACGGTATACAGTAACTGTTGCAGCAACCCTGAACCAAACCCTTCCTGATATAAGATGTTATGGATGCAGTCAGATGGGACACTATAAACGTAATTGTCCCTAAGAGTTGGATCTTAGAGCTAGGGCTAGGCCTAACTGCCAACCTCAAGTCAACCAAGGTAACTTACAAAGAGGAGGAAGAAATGGAGGACGTTTCAAGGGAAGAGGAGGAGGAGCCCAAGCATATGCAGAAGTAAGAGAGCCTACCATAATGAACGAGGAAGATGAAAGAGAAACCTTGTTTGTCACAATTGACAATCCTGGAGCACGCTAGCAATATGCGATCATTCAAACTACTGCAAACCGACAAGGTGAAAAGTTTGAATTACTTATAGATTGTGGTAGCACCCATTCTTTTCTTTTTCCAAAATGTTTAAGGAAACTTAAGTTGAATCACTATGTAGTCAAAAAAATGGTAGTTGAATTAGCAAACAAAAAAGAAGTCCTTTCTTGATATTCAACCGAGAAAGTAGAATTTGAACTAGGAGGAGTTTCCACCTCATCCTACTTTTGCACCGTACCTGTAGGAATCTACAATGGTATCTTGGGAATGCATTGGCTAATCAAAAATCAAGATCGCATCCATTGTGCAAAGGGTAGTTTATCCTTCAGGAATGAGTTAGGAGAGGAAATTTTAGTTCACGAACGTAATGGGAAACCGAAAGCCCATCTAGTTAAAGCTAGTAGACTTATTAAAGGTTTACCAAGGTCTACATAAGGGACAACAAATATTCATGGTCAAACTAAACAAGGCCAAAGATTCAGAGGCCAACCAACTTCTAGAGTGGCTTAAGAAATTTTCACATGTGTTTCCAGAGGACCTCTCAAATTTACCTCCCCAAAGGGACGTAGATCATGTGATATAAACATTTCCAGGTAGTGAACCTATTTTCAAAAGACCTTACAAGATGTGTCCACTAGAAGCCATAGAACTCAAAGAACAGCTTCGACAACTAATCGAGCAGGGTTTCATTTGACCAAGTATTTCTCCATGGGGAGCACTTGTTTTGTTTCAGAAAAAGAAGGATGGATCCTTACGCCTTTGCATAGATTAACGAGGCCTTAATTAGGTATCCATAAAGAACAAGTACCCTATCCCTCACATAGACAAACTTTTGGATAGATTGCATGCGGCATAAATGTTCACAAAACTTTATATGAGATCAAGATATCATCAAATCCAAATCAAAGAAGAGGACATATAAAAGACCGCCTTCAACACTCGATATGGGCACTCTGAGTTCATAGTCATGCCCTTTCGCCTTACAAATGCGCCGACAGCTTTTAATCAGCTCATGCAGGATATATTTTGAAAACACTTGGATGATTTTGTTATGGTGTTCTTTGATTATATACTGCTCTATTCTAAAGATGCTAGAGAACATGAGGAACATGTATGCAAGGTCTTGAGTATCCTTGGACGACATCAACTATATGCCAAGATGAGCAAATGTGTCTTTTGTACTCCTAAAGTCAGCCTCAAGTCAGCTATCTTGGGTTTATCATATCGTCTGAGGGAATCTCAGTTGTTCCTGCAAAGGCTAAGGACATAGTAGAATGGCCACAACCCAAAACTATTAGTAAAATTTGAGGTTTTCTAGGTATTACAGGATGGTATAGAATTTGTCCAAGATTATGCACTCATTGTTTCACCCTTGACTCAGCTACTCAAGAAATCCTCCAAGCTTGCCTGGGAGAGAGAATAAGAAGATTGCTTTCAACAACTAAAACAATATCTCACCTCCGCTCCCGTACTCAAGCTACCCGATTTTACTTAAGATTTTGAGGTGGTAAACAGATGCAAGTGGAGTCATTTTAGTAGGATTCTTAATGCAGAAAGGCCAACCTGTTGCCTACCCTTTCAAAAAATTAAGGCTTCATGAGCTGAACTATCCAACTCATGACCTGGAATTATTAGTTGTCATTCATGCTCTCAAGCTATGGAGACATTATCTATTAGGATGCCAGTTTCAGCTAATCACTGATCACCAGACTCTAAAATGGATCTTTTCCCAACCAACTCTTAACATGAGACAAAGACACTTGATACAACTTCTTCACGAATAAAATTTTCAAATAAAGTACAAACCTGGCAAGGAAAATGTGGTTGTTGATGCCCTTAGCAGAAAAGCCTTCCTTGGAGTCATCTTCATGGCTAACAATCAAATATTTGATAAGGTGAGGGAATGCTCACATAAATATGAAGTCTATCTTCAAATCACTAAAATTCTTAGCCAAGTAGACACAACACAAAAATAAAAATCCTTAGCTAAGGACCATTCTATGGATGATGGCCTTCTTTACTACAAACATCAACTTTACATTCCTAAGGATACCTCCCTAAAATAGTTAATTCTTCATGAAGGTCATGATACCCCAGTAGCAGGACACATGGGATATGTAAAATCTATTAATACCTTAAGGAAAAGTTACTTCTAAACTAGAATGAAGGGGGATGTACTTCAATACATCAGACAATGCCTTTCTTGTCAAAGAAACAAGGTTGAACGAGTGATGATGCCAAGAAAGCAGCAACCCTTGGATATACCACAAATGAAGTGGGAATTCATTAGCATGGTATTTTTTGATGGTTCCCACAATTCAGGGAGGGTATGAATATCTAATGGTAGTCATGGAAATGCTCACTAAAGCATCTCACATCTCACCTAATACCAATAAAACCCACTTACACCGCATCAAATATAAGCTAGATCTTTGTTAAAGAGAGCTTTAGACTACTTGGGCTTTCAAAGAGAATTATTAGTGACAGGGATGCAACGTTCACTTCCAAGTTTTGGAAGGCTCTATTTGAAGCTTTAAGAACACAACTATGCTTTGGCTCGGTATATCATCCTCAGACGGACGGGCAGATAGAACCGGTAAGCCAAGTAATTGAAGAAATCCTTCAAGATTATTGCGGTAGAGAACCCCACAAGTGGATTCAATTTCTTCCCTTGATAGAATTTTCTTATAACTCCTCTTTCCATAAACATATTGGGATTGAATGCTCTATATGGACATGAATTAGATTTTGTTATGAGGGTTCTTTATTGTTTGATTGTGAAGTTTGTTGGCATGGCTCTTTGTCAACTGACATGAAGATATTAACCTTAGTTGTTTGGTATTGAAGCTATCATGTAGAAAGTATTTTCAGTGTACTGACAGTGTTGAGATGTGAATCTATCGAAAGTGTTTTTAGTGTACTGACAGTGTTGAGATGTCGATCTATAAGAACTATTTTCAACGCGCTGTTATTGTTGAGATGTGGATTGGGTACTCCATATGGAGTTAAATGAAAGCATCTCTATTTACATTTGAGTTGAATGCACTCGTGTCTGCCACTTGCTCCTACTATTGTCTTTTTTCTATTGGGTTGATGCATACACATCCCCTAGTATGCCATCCTTTTTTTTATCTATGTGTGTGCTACCTTGTTCAATCTTCCATATGGAGAAGATGGTCTTCATAAAAAGACATCTTCATCCCCAACTCATGTGATGGAGACAACCAAGTCCTCCTAGTATACAGCTAAATGAAAGCATGCCTAATACTGCTACTAGTCTTTGAATGTGTGAGAGGGAGAGATGGTGCATCCAGGGAATATTAAACAAGGGATAGTCTATCTATACTAAATCCATGTAGTTCAACCATGCCTGCAGAAACAATTTCTCATATTCATGTTGGGGTGACCCTTTTTGGTACCACTCCTGCCTTCAATGATGTCGCTCATCGCCCTAACTCCCTGCACACAAGGGTCTTTTCTCGCGGGCCTCAAATTGTTTGGTTCTGCATAATCAAGGGCCATGCCCACGACCCTTCCCCTTTCTTGCCAGAGAGAATCTACACGACCCAAGCTCGCCCACAGAGAGAGAGAGAGAGAGAGAGAGAGAGAGAGAGAGAGAGAGAGAGAGAGAGAGAGAGAGAGAGAGAGAGAGCATGCAAAAGTTGCAGCTTCTCCCTTCCTCTATAGCTCCTTCCTCCACCGAGCTCTGATACCAATGTGAGACAGAGGAGACTGGAGCATACTCGTCACCACCCAACGATGCCCTATATAGGCCGTTGGCCCTCTAAACATAGGGACCCCCTTGATTTCATGTCCATCCTGGCCCTTGGCCCTGCCTAGTCCTACCCTTGGCATGAGAAACTGGGATTGAAGATCACTTTGAAAGATAAACTTGTAGACAAAATTACTACTAAAGACAAAAGTCAGTAAAGCCACGAAGAAGGATATGACAAAATTCTTTGGGCCATCTCAGGGTGACAGGCACTACTACCAGCTCTTAGGCATGAAAATTCAGGTCAAAGACTGCAGCAAGCCAGATGGCTTATTGAAAGGGTGTTTTTTTTTTGTCAAATCAAAGTACATTAGTAAAGGAAACTGTGGTAAACTGCTGGCAACTAAAGGTGGTAGACAAATTGGATAGGCCAATATCCTCTTTGACAAAATCAAATTTGAGATTTACACCAAGCAAAGAAGAAAAGACAAAACAACCAAAGTGTGTCCATATTTGGCAGCAATTTTCAATTTGTGAATAACAAAAGTATCTTGCAGGGGAAGAGTTTTCTAGCACCAGGACAAATGATTGAAGACTCAGGGTCAGCACATAGAAAAGAGAAAAGACAAAAATTGCAACATGATAGGAAGCCCTTGCAGATGACAAAGGATGTGGACACACTGATGCCTGCAGGTTATTCAAAGAAAGAATATTCAGATGCAGTAAAAGTAAAGTTAGATCAGGAATTTGGGGATTTGTTTCCTGGGTCTATAGTAGAGCCGTGTGACAGACCTGCAGTCCCTGTGTCAGTGGAAGCAGGTATCAAACCTAGAAAATTGAAAGGGAAACTTACAGGGGAAGTGCCTGTACTTGCGATTGGAGAATCTACAGTTCAAAAGACAGACATGTCTAAAGCAAGTTTTCCAAATGTATCCTTAAATGAGGTGCAAACTGCATTGGGTGTAGTAAAGGAGTATGTTGAACAACAAACAATGGATTTTACCTTGTTGAGCAAGGAGAATGAGGGATTGCACAGTGAGTTGAAGCAGATCAAAGAGGGTGCACTAAAGGAAAAGAAGACTCAATTTGAAGTGGAAATTTTACAGAAGCAGGTCAAGGAGTTGATTGATAGCCAAGAGCTCATGCAAAAGGAGGAAGCCTCTTATAAGCAATTAGTAGTGTACAGACAAAAGAGTTCAGAAAGAATTGCTCAGTGGAAAGATGAGTGGCTAGGTGTGTTGCAGGGGCAGTTAACTGAAATGACAACTTTGAATGCTACACTTGAAAGCAGAATAGGGTTTTATTGAACAAAGTTATGGCATGCACAATAGTGGAAGAAAAGATCAGACAAATGGCTGAAGAAGATCTAGATGTAGAGGGTTGGTATTTGGCTTCAGCTGATGTGGATAAAATGAAGACTAAGGTAATGGAGTACATGAAAGGAGTTTAGGAGCAGATCAAACTCAGAATGTATGATGTGGTTGTAAACCATATCAGATGTTTGTTGAAGAAGAAGCCAAAGAGGAGAATTTGTCTGTGCAGAGATAGTATGATGAATTGAAGCAGCAATATGAGGAATTGCAGAAGCATTTGGAGCAGCCGAAACATCATCAACTTGAACAACTGCATACTCAGAGTGATATTGTAATTCTAGAGCAAACTAGAACTGAAGTTCAAGAACAGTTAACTGAAGGTGCAGTCACATCTCCAATTGCAATTACATATGAAGAAGCAGGTGTTGCAGGTGGGCATAGCAGTTTAAAGATCCAATATTGTCTATTGTGGATGAGATACTCAATGGAGAAGATGTTAAGGTTCCAATGAAAGCACGTGAAGATGAGGTGGATGCAAGAATTACTGGAGAGGACAACACAATTACTGACCAGGATGAAGATGCAAAGGAGCAGTAGGCTCAACCTGAAGATTAAGTTGATTTTAATCAAGGAATTGTGGGTCCTCACAATGTTTGAGAAACATTACCCACCAGGAATGCCAAGTGTTAGTGCTTGATGTGTCAGGGCACTAAGTTTTTTATTGTAATTGAGGTCTTAGCTTTAAGCCTTATGGGTTTTCTTACACATGGACTTTATGCCTAGGTAGTTTTAAACATTCGAATGGTCATATGGCGTGTAGTAGTTTTTACAAGCAACCAACGAGTTGGCAATTGGTTCTTCTTCTTGTTAGTGTTTTTTGTTGTTTTTAGGAATGTAATGGACGTTGATGATGAATACAAGGTAACATAATGCTTTCTCTTGCTTAGCCATGGTCTCTGGTGTTCACACAGTTTGCAGTTTTCATGGTGTAATGTGTAGCCACCTGTAATCAATTTCTTGTATTCTATATGTGGTTTGCATTGAATACCTGTTAGGGCTCTAAACCCCTAACATAGTTTCATTCTTGTAGCTCGCAAAGCAAGTTTCCCTCATTTTTTCCAAATTTCTTTGGTTGCAATAGCTACTCTAGCTCCACTGTCTAGAATTGCCCTTATGGTGACATTTTGGAATTCCACGGGAATGGTGGTGTTGCCGTCCTCACCTTTGCAATACTCTCTGACTTTGTTTCATGGCACCGGCCTAGTGTTCAGTTGCAGTCTCTCAAGCTCCTTGATCCCCTCCTCGATCTGAGTCATTAGGTCTTTTACGCCAAACTTTTCTAGACATTTTCCCACTGTAGTCCACATGTTTGGTCGTATTTGTAGCAACTCAGCTAGCGCTATTGTGCATGTCCGAGGTGTTGACAAAATGTCTATTAGCACTTTAGAGTCAATGACTCTCTATAAAGATAAATGCCATAATTCAAAGGTAGCTAAGTAATGGAATTGTTTTTGGAACTAATCTTGTTTTCCAAAAGAGGAATTACACTTTTTCCAAAATAAATGCTCTTGATTTTGCATAAATTATGTGTATAAAAGTTTTAGTGACATACTAAGTCAATATCTAATTTTCAAGAGGGAGTTGAGTTTTTGAAGGGTAAGTTTATCATAGCCAAAGGATTTTTCTTTGAGAAATAAAATTCCCATTCTAAATAAGGTCATTCCCTCCCTTCCCTCTTGCCAATTCAAAAAACCCAAAATCTTTAAGCCTCTCCTAGATATGTGATTAATCCTCTCCATGGAAGCAAGAGGTAAGCCTAAACCCTATCTTGAGAAGAATTTGATAATTGTTTGTACTCCATTGCATGAGCATTTTGCACAACACTAGCATGTCCACTCTGAGGAATTTTGCAAATTTCTCGTACATTACCATTCACCGAAGGATTCTACTCTTGCATAAACCATCATTTAATCTTGCATAATCAATTGAAGGAAGTTTTAGATTATTTGGCTCTGCTTCTTGGAATATTTATCTAGAAGGAACTTAAGGTAGATAAATTGTAAGTCTTTTCTAAACAATTTAAAGAAAAATAAGAATTAGAAGCTGTGAAAATTCGCCGCCTCCACATGTGGCAAAGGAGACTGTATACCCGAGTCCTGGGACGAGGATAGGGATACACCTCAAGAAGTATATGTGACTGTTTGAAAGATAACTAGATAATTTTGATAATACTAAAGGAAAGAGGAAGTAAATCATTCTAAAACTAAAAAAGGTGGGAACGACCTGATAGATACACATTTGCAAGGGTAAGCAATAGTTTGAATGATGCTTTCAAATTCTTGAAATGTATTCTTGGTTCAACATGTTTGGAATGTTGTTTCTAGTACCATAGTACTACCTTGCAAAGGTGCATTTACCAAATGGTTCGTTGGGAGGGTGGATTCTGGAGGGTTAATTGTTAGTCGAAAAGTTGAACCCAATTTTATGTTGTCCATTAAGTTAATTCAAGAACGGGGAAAGGGATTCGGACCTACGGAGCGGGAATCAAACTTGGGAATGAGATATTCATGTAGCTAGTAAATACACTCATCTTAGGGGAACACACTGACAATTGTGCTTGGTCATAACCGGGAGAAAAGCATGTGACCATGAACCAAGGGTGAATTAGAGAACTCCCACCAGTTGACCTTGGAAGGTTGAGTTCAAATTTAGTCTGATGACTTTGATTGGAAAGTTGAACCAATAAGGAAAGGTGTTTTTGGGTTAAGGATTCCGTATGAGAATAGTGAATGTTATCACCCCCTTGAGTTGACATCAAAGAGCAGGAGGAATCCTATCTTGGTGTCGATTTCAAGCTGAAGGGATGTTAGAAATCTTGGTGTATCCATTTAGAGATGGTGCAGCCGACGATCCTTGGCATGGCCTTCTCATGGGGTTTCAAGTTCCTTATGATAGGGGTATCAAGCAATATGATGGCATAAGCAACCTAAAGAAACAAGGAGAGGAGCATGATGGAGAGCGTATGAGATTTTTAGAGGAGGCTTTGTAAGATTTTATGCTTACAATGGAAGTTATGCATATATCTTTGAGGTATCAAATGAGTTGATATATATATTGGAGTTTTAGTGATCTAGGGATGCATGCTGAGATATATTGGATATATTGGATCTTTATTGAGTTAATGGATATAGAGGAGCTTTAGTGATCTAGGGATGCATGCTAAGATTTTGGACGCAAGAGGAGATGAATTCATTTCACTAATGATTCCTTCTATGTTAAGATGCCAAAAAAAAATTTGTTTCCATATGACCTAGGAAGAAATTATGATGTTTATGGTCTTTTCAAAGTATTTATATGCCCTTTGATAGGGATGGTGTTCTTGATGTATGTCCCTCTAATTTTATGCCTATCAATCTAAGGAATGTGTTACTCATCATATGGTTGTCTTATTTTAAACAAAAAATTGTATGCTACCCCTATGATACAAGTAGGAACTATGTGCTCGTTGAGTCCCTCATTAGATGTTTACAATTGATGTGTATGCAAACAAAGAAGCAATGAAGGATGTGAAGGACTAGAGGGAGTGGATTCCTTGACATGGCACATATTCAATGTCAAAATTCACCTCACTTATTATACTTTTTGATGCATGGAAATAAAAGCAACAATGTACATATTGTGATATACACAAAAGTGGCTGCTACAGTTGCTATCATGTATGTACCTATTTGGGGAGTCGTGGCCTTGGATGGGATGTTGTTGCATGTTTTCTCACTTGATAACATGCTTAATTTGGTTTTTGAATGTACATATGTCAAGTGTTTCATGGGGCATACTTGTCTCGCCTACAAAGTTTGGTGTGGACAAAAACTACCAAAAATAGCAACTAGCATACGCAACCATCACACATGTGGCAAGAGATCATAAAAGTGGAAAAATAAATTTTAGCATTAAAATTGAGCTCAAAGGAATTTTTTCACAAAACAATGTACTTTTAACCAACTTGTTTGGGTTTTTTGTGCTCAGGAAGGGTCGTTGTGGGCCAAAATTTGTCAAAATAGCCAAATTTGGGTAAAAAAGCTCAAAAACTCACATTATAGTTTTGGTCATGGAGGGAAGCAAGGGGGATGATTGATTATCGCTCAAAACCTTCCATTTTCCCCTTTTTTGTATTCACTTCATGGTTGCTTTGTGGATGAGTAGTGTAGGTCCACCTCTCTACTATCTTGTATATAAGCTTATGAGGGTGTAAATTGGATTTTACTTATTCAAAATGGTGTGTGGGCTTCAATTATAGCTCTAAAATATTTGCAAAATCAAAAAATGATTGATGTGAAGGTTGAAGCTTGTGATTTTCTTTCAACAATTTAAAGTTACGACTATATAATTAGAAGTGAGGCTACAAGATTCCACAAAGGAGGTTTGAGTTTTGAATGCCTATTGTGATTCTATGGGAGTTGAGATTTAATTTCTGATCTTTAAGTAAATTTGATTATGATTTTGTGATATTTTCATCACGAACTCACTATAGTAGGTATATGTTGTAGGCTTGATTAGACCTTAGGATATGTAGAGATGTGAAAAGGCACCCCCATTTTCAAAATTTTGTTTAAGGATTGGCTCTCCTCAATTGTGGATGTAGCTGAATCGTTGAATATGACATGAATTTCTTGTTCCATAGTTGTCGCATGTCTCTGTGTGATATGAGAGCTGAGAGAGTGCTTTGCAATTCAGAATGAGAGAGAGGTGGTGTGTCTTTTTTTTTAATTTAGTAACTCAATATTCCACATGTATATGTATTTTGATAGTTTGAGGAGTAGTTCTAATATTCTGTGTGTATGTGTCTAGCATTTGTGCCATTATACACATTTGCTATCCTACGGGTTCAAATCTTGAAGTCAAGAAATTTGGCATTGTGATATATGTGTGATGTATTGGTGTATGTATGCTTGGAAACAATGAAATGAGAAGAACACTGAGGCTATATTTCACCAGGCATAAGAGTCTCTTTGTTAGAAGATCAAGTTTTAGTGGAGTGTCTAGTTCACTTAAAAAGAGAGGAATGTGCAGCCCATTCCATTTCATTATGATGAGGCTGGAGGAATGTCAAGTTCATATTCAGCCTATGAAGAAACATTTGCGTAAAAAGAGGAGAGTACATTAATTCCAATACAGGAGAATCATTATTTGAAAGAACCCAGTTTCACCAATTTAGGATGAGGAACATGCCACAACATCAAATCAAGATTAGAATTTGGTGAATCCCATGTTCTCTCAAGCAATATTGGGCATATTATAAGTCTTAAGTGCTAGAAAGAGGTTTCAATTATCAACCAGATAGAGAGGTTGATCATGTTGGAATTAGGGTTGCAGAGAAACGCACACAGCTTGGAGAAGACGAAGGAAGCTCAAGGCACACAATAGAGAGTGTGTTACTTAGTGTGCAATGGAAAGATAGATAGCCCTAGAGTGATGGGCGTATATACAATGCACGAGGGAAAAAACCTCCTAAAGAGGGAAAAACTGCCCCGGCAGTCCTACTGTGTTCACACACATCACTACCACATGTATATGGTAAAAAATCCCCCCTGGAGTGATGCGGTGAACGAGAGCTAGCACATGAGTAAAGGGAAGTGCCATGCCCTGAGGACAGGATCAGTCCACAAAGGGGAGTAAGCCCAAAGCTTTGCGGACAGCTTCAAGCTTTGCGAAAAGCTTCAAGCTTCTCACGAGACAATGCCTTTGTGAAAAGATCTGCAAGGTTGTCCTATGTTGGCACATAAGCCAAGCTGATCTCTCCAGCTGAGAGCCTCTCCCTGACATAGTGGTAATGCAGCAAACTGGCAAAATTTAGATGACCAAAACGTGCATGCCAAAGTTTTGCATCTGAAATAGCCCTTGAATCTGCAACAGCATTTGCAAAATTTTGTCCACACTTGTCATACAAAGTGAGCTGATACAGCCCACGGCACAAAAGCCCAGATGCAACAATCTCATCACCAAAACTGACATCATGAACTGTACATCTGTCATCCACAAATTTGACTACAAGTCCAAGTCTAGCAAGTGCGGATACAGACAAGATATTCTTCTTGATCCCAGGTACATAAAGTGCATCAACAAGTGTGAAGGAACTGCCATTAGCAGCAGTGAGCACAATCTTTCCAACTCCCTGAACTGGATAAGAGGCGTTGTTGGCACAAGTGACTGAATTCCCATGAGGGACAGACTCGAGAGAGGTAAACAATTCACGATGTGAGGTAATGTGCTTTGTAGCACCACTGTCAAAATACCACACATGTGAATCTGCAGCAACTGACAAGCATGCATCATGGACAGCAACATCGTAAGTGCACTCTGCGCTAAAAGCCCATTCTGCATCAACATCAGCAACACAGTCTCCTTTCATAGAAGACTCAACAATGGCTGCATTTGTAGTGGAACCAGCATTTGCAGTGGAACCACCCTCTTTCTTCTTAGCCTCTTTGGCCTTCAACTTAGGACACGACTTGATCAAGTGATCATTGGCTTTATAATAATGGCAACGCATCTTCTTTTTGCCCTTATCACCAGAATTGCCAAACGAAGTGCTGCCAGCAAAAGCATTAGGAACAGAATCTTTGCCACTCGTAGCAGAACCATAAGAAGTGGCTGCATTACTGTTACCACCCTTTCTTTGAGAAGCAATAAAAGCCTGGTCAACTGCACGCTGCCTAGTCCTGTTTTTTCTAGAAAGTGATCTTGCAACAGCAATGTGCATAATGCATCAAACTTGACAACTTCAGGATTTCCTTGGGTCATAAGTCTCCAAGTACTAGCAAAAGTCTGGTAAGAATCTGGTAAGGCATCAAGAACAGTCTGCACAAGGGAACTGTCTGAAATAACTTCACCTGCAGAAATAAGTTGCTCATTGATATCCTTGACACGAGCAAGGAAAGTGTCCATATCATCTTCCTCATGCATAATCTTTGACTCCAGCTCTTTACGCAGCAAAGCAATTTTAGCCTCATTGCGGCTTGCATAAAGACCTGCTAGAATATCCCAAGCCTGTTTTGCAGATTTTGTTGAACGGATGTGAGGAACAATGGTGCGCTTCATAGACAACGCAATCAATGTATGAGCCTGCGTATCCTTAACATCCCAATGAGCTTGTTTTGTCGTAGGCAAAACAACTCTAACAGGTGCAATCCTTGCAGCAAGACCTGCAACATCCTCAACATCGCCTACATCTTCAAAACCAGGACGTACATCAATGCCCTGCACAATTTTCCAGACACCCTTTGACGCAAGAACATGTTGCATCATATAAGCCCACATAGGGTAGTTGTCCCCATCCAACCTGTCCTCAGCAGCAAACATCTTGAACACATCTGTATTGTTGTTGTCAGCCATGGTAAATGCTGCACCTGATGTGAAAACTGCCCGAAAATAGGAGAAACGGAGTGGGAACAACCTTTGCTATATAGCACAAACCGTAGAAGACTATAAGGAACCTGTTATGCAAAAAACGGCACTGACCAAAGCGAACGCTTGCCAAAGCTCACTGAAATTGGAGAAAGTGAGCAGGCGTGTGCTGGAGCAGCTGGCGACTAAGCCCGGGAGGATGTGACCTACTCTCTTACCAATTGTTGGAATTAGGGTTGCAGAGAAATGCACACAGCTTGGAGAAGACGATGGAAGCTCAAGGCACACAATAAAGAGTGTGTTACTTAGTGTGCAATGGAAAGATAGATAGCCCTAGAGTGATGGGCGTATATACAATGCACGGGGGGAAAAACCTCCTAAAGAGGGAAAAAATGCCCTGGCAGTCCTAGTGTGTTCACACACATCACTACCACATGTATATGGTAACAGATCAGGAACTTTATGTGGTCAGAGTGCGACACGTAGCTAGCCCAAAACAAAGTGGTCACCTTATAGTGTTCTCAGGGGGCTTGGGAATCATTGACCTAGCACAGTAGAGCGGATCTGTCCTTGGGAAGTTCGTGGTCAAAAGGACTACTTCCAAGGAAGGAGCCTTGGAAGGAGTTGTTGCCTCATCGGCTTCAAGCTTGATTCCCTCATGCGCGTGGCCATTGGAGTCCGTTTATCAGGTGGATGGATTTTTATAAAGATGCGCAAAGTTGGTCTGAGTAGGAGGCTGGAGGATCAATTTGCAATGAGCCTGCTTAGGTCTTGGGATCAGTTTAGGAGCGCTTGAGGCAGCCTCTTGTTTGGAACCCCATGGTTAGCACTCAGAGAGGCCCCCTAGTTGGTAGTAGGCCTGATGTTTCTTAGGGTCCCATGGTAGAGGGTCTAGCCCGCACTCTCTCTGATTGGCTTTAGTTTTTAGGCTTGTCAGAGGAGGTTCAAAGCATCCATCTATGAGGCATGAGGGGGGTGCATAGCATGTGTCAAGATATTATAGAGGCTTTACCAATTGAGTTGCTCACCCCTCTAGAGGCAGCAACTCCCAAATGGATGGGGACCTTCACGTGATTGGAGGTCCTCATCGTAGTTTGAGCTTTCTTAGAGTTTGAACCCCACATGTTCTTTGAGGTTCAAGGACAGGGTCGCCTTCACAGAGTCTCAATAGAGGCTCCACACGTTGCAGAGTGTTGCTTTAGACCATACGAGTTGTGGGCATCTATGGGAGGACTTGTTTCATAGATCTTGACTTAGTAGATCTTGAGATAGGCCATTGCTAGCTCTAGGCTTGGGAGAGCTGCCCTCTAGTAGAAGTATAGTGGGACCTTGGAGAGTGGTTCTAGTGGGATCCTATTGCGAGAGTGAATCACACCTCTCTTTAGCTTGTCAAGCTGAGACCATCCCACACATAGAACACTCTGGAAGGCTAACTAAACCACAATCAAGAATCTCTCTACTCTCAACTACACCACCCAACCCACATGCATACAAACGGAAGGATACTCACCAAACCATACCAGAATCATACGAAACTTAAGGAACACCATCCCCTCACTAGGATACACCTGTCCCAAAGCCTCTACACACAAAACCCTCACTCTAGACCCATTTGCAAAAATTGCGTATGAAGACAGAACAGTATTTTGGAAGTGCCCGAAACTAAAATCTATGAGTACTTATGCGTAGCTTATGTAGTCATGATTCTAATGACTACGTGCAGGAAAAAAATAGATACCATTTGATATACTTACGGCTACAAATAGCTCATAGATGCATTAGCGCTCGTGCTCCATCTCACGTGGAATGCTTGGAGTTGATACGTAGCTCTCTTCGAGCCTATCGCAATGGTGCAGTCAAATCTCCAATGCGATGAGCGAGCAGGAAGTAGCGTTAGGATAAGCTCACGCTCTCTCTCTTTCTCTCTCATACACAGTTGATGGTAGCTCAAAAGTTCGATTATGATAAAAAATTCTCTTTACAAAATGACCTAGGTACCTTATATACCAAGGCTACCATAGGTTAAACCTAAAACAGAGTTTAATGGGTATATGTACAATCTGGAAGTGCCATTGCACCCGACTTCTGCAACTAGACTAGCTACTCATTACAAATCATGTTTATAACCATAATCCGTAGCATTTTATAACTCTAAGAAAATAAGGCTCTGGTACGAAAATTGAGTTATGCCGTGTTGTTGAGCCATGGGTCAACACTCCCCCCCTCCGAATTCATGTCATCCCTGACATGATCTCATTGTCAATGTTGGTGCAGTTTTTGTTGTCATTCTTAGTTTTGTTTGTGCTCCACTGTGTGTACTTTGTCAAACCACAACAAGAACTATGATCATGAAAGTCGTAAATGATGATGAACTTTATGTCCTTCACATCCAAGCCCCGAGCTGCAACATCTGTTACTGTCATTATAGGGCTATTTCCATATCTAAATTCAAAAAGAACCAATTTCATTCAGCTTGACTCTTATCATCATGGATAGATAAAGCTCCATCCATAGTTGCTCCAGTAAATCAGTCAATTTTGAGTATTTCTCATTCTTAGAAATAACTTATGCAATCTGTAGAATTGAATGATTGGCTTTCAAATCTTGTGAATCAATGACAACTTTGTAAGGATTTTGTAGAAATCGTATGGCTAAACCTTCAACTTCTTTAGGCCAAATTGCACTCCAATAGAGAGTCTGTCTGTCAGGCCGAATCTGGGAGATAACTTTTTTTTATTGGAGGTTCAAAACCCAGGTCCAACATTTGATCCGCCTCATCAAGGAGAAGATATGTAACTTTGTGAAGGTTGGTTTGTCTACCATTTTTGTATGCTCTTCTTCGTTGGTGACTCCTTTGTTCTTGCATCAAGGTGATCAAAGTTGCATTTGCTACTATTAGCTTTTTTGTGCTATGTAAATCATTATACTACTTCTACTTGATACATGACTTAATTAAAGCCAGACAAACCCCAGTTAATTCCCCAAGTTAGTAACTTGCTTCAAAAGGGCTTTATCCAACATCATTCATGATAGATGATCATTTAAGAGCTATCATTGTCCATTTGTCGCCAAAACTCATATACATCATGTACAAGGTATGTAGATGGCTATCCTGGCTTCAAATTAGAAGAAATTACATCTTTGGCTAGGGGTTAGACTTCTATCCCTTCTTCTTTTTTTAACCCTTAGCTTTTATTCTCTATTCATAGCCTCCTTACAAAGTTTGGCTTGATTTGGACTTGTATTTGGCTTTCCAAGCTAACTTTTGGATTTCGAAGAATCCCAAACCTCGAGCGAGATTTTTCGAGCAATCTATAAACCGAGCAAGACAAGGCAAGGTATACTATCAGAAGCCCCAAACCAATCAAGGTTTTTTTAATGATTGCAAGCAGGTCCACAAAAGAAAATCAAAACAACATCCCGTCCCTTTCCATGTTAAACCCTCCACAACATTTTAGAGATCTCCTTTCATTTCTTCCATAAAAGAAAAATATCACATAGTCCCTAGACCTTTGCCCACATGCAAGGAGCACTACCGAGGTGTTGACCACAAGCCTTCTATTAAAAAAGTAAGGCTTATGTTACTAGTACAAATTGCATGAGTTTAAATTAGCTAGTGCACCTAGGGTGCCATGTATGCATGCACAACCTGTCCATTTTGGAAAAGTTTTGGTGGATGATACTTCCAATGTGGAGACACCCTTGGATGCCTGAAATCTATTATGATTTGTAGCATCTATTGCTATGAAAGACAAGAGTGAAAAGAGAGTGGTGCATAAACTTCTTTAATTCACTTCTTCTTGTTCTTACATTCACTTATTCTGATGCCATGTATGTTCACACAACCTAATCCCTTTGAAAAAGCTTTGGTGGATTGCCCATCCAATGTGCCCATGCCCAAAATCCACTCTCTTGTGTAGCATCCATGTTGTGAAGGACAAGAGTGCAAGGAGAGGAGAGCTTGAACTTTTATTCACTTTTTCTCTTTCTTCTTCCTCCTCTCTCTCTCTCTCTCTCTCTCTCTCTCTCTCTCTCTCTCTCTCTCTCTCTCTCTCTCTCTCTCTCTCTCTCTCTCTCTCTATCTATCTCTAATAACAGGTCTTGAGTCCAATTCTCGTCGGACAGATCTTTGAGGTCTCTTGGGATAGTTTCCTATAACGTTCAAATCCTCCTCTTCTTCTTCTTCTTCTTCTTCTTCTTCTTCTTCTTCTTCTCTAGCAACTGTGAGTTGATGCGGTACTGAAAATGGTGGAAAAATGGGAGGCCATTCTTTTGAGGGAAATAGACAAGATATGCAATATTAAATTTTCAAAATTCCCTTTTGGAATCTCATGCTGGTACATACTGGGTAACTATCGTTATTTTACTATAGCGAGTCTCCCAAGATGCACCATCACCAAGGTTTGGAAGCACATTTGCGAAAGTCAAGATACAGGCACCAGTAGGGATCGAGCTCGGTAGGGAACGCTCAAAATGCGTCGTCCACCTTCACCAGTTCGCCCAGCAAGATGAAGTGACCTACGATGGAGACCTTATACAAAAAAGAATAACTACATCTGGCCTTCTAGACTGCTCCCTCCCTATTCTCGGCCTTGCTCATGCTGCTTGATCTACAAGTTGCCCCATGCTCCTGCCTGCAGTTTGCCCCGTCTTCTGCTCGTGCTCGTCTCCACGGTCACAAGGTGAATTGAGCATGCGCTTCTATTTCCCTTTTACTTAATTAAATGAAGCATCTATGAGATTCGTATTAATGGGCACTTTTTAAAATCGTTTAGTACATACTCATGCAAAATCCTTTTTCTCAAATGAACCAATGTCTCGTTTATTGGCGCTAAGCCAGCATTGCCCAAAGCTCCATGCCTTTGTAGAAGGCACTGGACACGCTCCCCCTCTCAGAGCTCAATTACGCAATTATCATTGCAACTCTCTTTGCTATGTAAAATAAACCTTTTGCAGTCCGTGTTGCTTCATGCTGATGCAGCTCCGCTTTTTGCCATGAACAAAAATATGCCAGCACTGCTTACAAGCAATGCCTCGTCCAAACTCATCATCAGCCCAACCTCCAATCTCGTTGTTGCTGCAAATTACTGTAGCATAGCCCTCACTCAATTGTCCTTGAATCATGATCAATCTTGTTTATCCACTTTCCCAAGCCTTTGTTTTTGTTGTGCAAGCCAAAGCTGTCACCATGGTTACTGTCATCTCCCTCAGAGGCTGCAGCTCGGACGAGTATAACGTCCTTGGATGGTGCAACTCCAAGCATGGTGGCTTCGTAGCACAGAAGCGAGTATTAACACCCCCACTTCCATCCTTTTTGAACGTGTAAATAGCCTTTCTCTACCTCTTTGTAGCCACCCGCGTCGGCATGGATGCCTAGGCAGTGATTGACTTCACTATTGCTCTACCTCTCGTGTCCGTGGCTGCGACATAAGCACCCCTTCTTTCAGCCATATTTTCAACACCCCCAAGTCTGTAGCCATCCACATCGATGCGGATGCCTAGAGAGATATTTGATTTCACTATTACTACACGGAGCTTCTATCCATTATTGCTATGTAGAGTGACTTCCCTATTGTTTTCTTAAGGCTAGGTTCACACTGCCTAGCCTATGCAAACTTTCGTCTTAGCAACCAATGAGAAGTAGTGCCACTAGGGAGTCACTTCATACTGCACAAAATGCATGCCATTATGGCAAGCTTATTCACACCCAACCTTGCATAGAATTCTTTCGGCCTCCCCACCCCGCCCAAGCGGTGGACCTGTATGCTCCTACCAATCAAAAGAAACGGGGCTCAGATTCGCCCACCTTCATGTGTTAACAAAACTAAGCTTGGGCACATGGTTTTGGGGGGATTATGAATCAGTTGTGCGGATTTCTATGCGACCGCATATGCATGTTGGAGGAACAAAACAATGAGGACGAGTTGGGTTGCATCGGCAATCTGAATGCAGCCTAAATATCCATCTTCCAGCCTAAGTTCGAAACTTTTTAGATAGATCTTTGAGGTCTCTTGGAATTGTTCCTTCGATGTTAAAACTTTTTTTCTTCTCCTTCTTCCCTTTGACTCTCTCTCTCTCTCTCTCTCTCTCTCTCTCTCTCTCTCTCTCACAGCTAGAGATAGATTCTCCTTCACTCTTGCTTCTCTATGGTATTCTATGCTATTCACAACATACCATTTTATTAGCTTTGCTTTTAAGATCAAACTATTGAGAAAATCGTATCTTAAAGGGATTTTTCAAAAATGAGCCCCCTTTTTAAAAGTGAATGTCGGATGAAATTACAACTAGGATTTTTTGGTTGATCATAAATTGAAAATTTTATGTTACAAATTAGGATATGGAATCTCTCTCTCTCTCTCTCTCTCTCTCTCTCTCTCTCTCTCTCTCTCTCGTCCTTCATTTGAAGCTTGAAATATTTTACGCATTCGTATAAGCACTCACACTATGAAATTTTGAGCTTATCACATTGTATGTGGTAGAAAGAACATAGAATTTTCATTTACACCTTGAGAAGTTTTCCAGTAAAGAGTGTCTTTTTAACATTAGAAATTTTTATGTGTGGAACTATGATAATTTTGATTTGCTGTCTTTGTAAATCGGTGCCCTCTATTAAAGACTCTAGTATTTTTATTTGGAAGAAAATAAGTCTTTCATGAGAACATGTGGCGGTTGGCCACATGTAGTGTGGCTAGGGGTGTGCTGTATGAAGACCACCTCCATCCAATTTAAGTAAGAGGAAACATTCAATTTAGTGTATGTATGTAACAAGGATATGCAATAATTTATGAAACTTTAGTGTGGATGAGAGGAGGAAGGGATGTAGAGATTGCCTATACTTCCTGTATTCCAAAGAAATGTATTGGAAACATTAGATATTGAAAGGCACTAGATGTGAAGAGAAAGCCAATATGTTTAGTACAGACGACGATCAAGAACCAACATACTTGACAATGGAGCTAGAGTGAAGAACTAATTTAAGAGCTAGAGTTGAGAATCTTCTCTTATAAGTCTTAAAATCTTGCTTTTGTTTGCTCGATAAATCTCGCTCGATGTTTGGTAGGACTCTTGGATTTCAGTGTCGAAAATGATTGATGGGAATCATTGGCACCTTCTGGCTGCCAAACACATGTAGAAACAATGATGATGACCAAACTTTGGCTTGACCCTTGGTTGCTCCTGCAGACATCTATCATGATAGATGATTGAATTGCCATTTGAGCCCCTTTTGTTCTTGTCAGTATTGTTACTCCCTTTTGTTTGTTAGGTTTCATTAAGTCACATACAAGATAGAATAGTTACATTATAAAGATTTACTTCATGTATATGGCCTTGTAGTTGCATGAAGTGTCCAATAGGCAACTTTACACTTGATGGGTGTTTTTCTTTAGTTGCCTCACCAACTTTCTTTGTCCTTGCAAGCCATCCCGAAGTTTTATGACCATTCTCAGTCATTTTTGGCCTCATATTGTCGTTGAAGATTGATTGGCATTCTTTTCTTACCTATGACATCATAGCCTTGTGCATATGGCTTTTGAGACATACCTCATAAAGTTTTGTCATTTTCCTGTACCTTCTTCTCTTTGTACTGCTCAAGCATCTCTTCAGTTTGTTCTTCATCTGGATTATGGATTTTTTTCCTTTTTTTTCAAGAAAATCTCAAAAATAACTAAATAAAACCAAAAATCAACTCAACAAGAAGCAAAATTATTTGAATAGAATTCGAAACACTATGTACATTGTACACATGTCCCTAGGGGCTCATATATGGATTTTGTCCCCGTACTCCTCCTGTAATGCTATTATGAGGGCATATACTCTGAATTTTGTCAAAAAATTATCACAATCAAACGTCAAAATTCAATGCAACTCACAAAGCATTTCCCTCCAATATTCATAGTATTAGGACCGCATTTAGAATGCCTCCCCCCTTCCTATTTGGAGTCCTCCTAGACGACAGGGTATCGTCAAGGGTATGTGTTGTTCTTGGGCATTCAAAAATTGTGCCAATGTAGTCCTTGTAATGGAGCCCTATTATGCATACACAGTCAATGCGTGGAAAAATTTTATGTTGTGCAAGATGTGGGTATAAGAAATTTTCTTATTGGCATTTGCTAGCGAGGCTTCCTATTCTAAGCAATGTGATGATCTTTGAATTGAAGGTGTTAGAGAGATTTTGACTTCCTTTTTGGTTGCCTATGGTTATTTTGATTCCGAGCTTTTCATGTGCATTCACTTCATCTCCTATTCGGTAAGCCTTCTGCAGCATGTGGTGAAGTGAACAACTTGCTCTCTTCTAACTATATTGTAACCGTAGGAGGAATTGAAAGAACTCAAGCAGCACTGCAGTGATAGTAGTTTTATTGGTTTTCTTTGGGACCCACTTCTTTGTGATTACTGGTTGATGATGCTCGTTTTGGGAACCCATACTTGTCCCTGCTTCGTGTGTGTTTCAAGAGACTTCTTTGGGATCCACCCTGGCTTTGTGTGAGTCAGCAGCGGTCTTTGCTTTAGCCCTTGTATGCTTGGTTGAGGACGGGATTCAAACTTTTGGAAATGATACTTTAATTGTTTCAGAATTCAAATGAACTTCACCTCTTTGTGCTTGCATCAACTTCTTTAGAACCCAAATCCGAGGTGCGAAAGCTTACAACTTTGTGATTTTCTTAGCTTTTCTTGCACACTTCAATTGTTTTCCTTTTGGTATTGGATCTTGTGATTTTTCATCAGAGATCTTCATCTTCTTGATTCATACCTGCTTTTGGATGAGCTAGCTCTTTGGAGTCCAAATTTGTCAAGCTTTTTGGCTCTGACTTGTTGTTCTTTGCTTTTGGCCTTCCTTGGTTGTTACGGAAGCTACTAGTGAGGGTGATGACATGAGGTTTCGATAGGGGATGTCATAAGAATCATCATTGTTGCTCTACTATCCTCATCAAGGTTGAAACCTGACACTTTCCCTTTGTGGTCTGGCTGGTTATGGAAAGTTACCATCTTTTTGCTCTTGGATTGCTCTTTCTGGAAGGACTTTTCTAGCCAATTGATTAGCAAGTTGTTAGCGCATTGACATGGTCGTCTTCTTCTTGCCTAAGTCTTTTCTTCATGTATAGGAGCCATGTATGAGGAATCTTGTTGCATTTCCATCACCATCGAGGATGTTGGAAATCCACTTTTGATGCACTTTATTCTTGTAGTGGTGACATTGGTTCCTTGGTCTTTGATCTGGACAATCACAAAACCGTGTATTAGTTAAAGAGTCGTCTGTGTCACCTATTGGGTTGTTTAGATTTCCATTGTCGACATCTTCTGGAAGCTCCAAGTGTTCTACGGAGTCATAGAACTCGTCTTCATCTTTGTCTTTTGATTCGTGACATTCCTTTGTTTGCTCTTCATCTCGGGAACATGTTAATGCCTGGTTCTCGTCATTTTCTTGGATCATACTCACTGCAAAGTAAGGAAGGATATCATAGCCATCTTGATCACTAAACTTTGTTGTTAGACCGTCTTGAATAGCACACACATCTAGAGTAGCCAAGATGTGTTCCCATTCTAGTGGCTCTAATGCTTCTTCAGGAAATGGTTCTGGGATGTAATCCCTATCTTTGATTGCCCTTCTTAAAATACACTTCTCCTATTTCAAGCTACCACATTGTGAAGCTCCACACATCTTTAGGTTTACCCAACCATGCTAGAAGTTTTGATCTTGCTATCGTAGCAGCGGAATCAAACTCCTCCATAGGGATTCAGTTCACGCCCTTGTAACTATGGTCCTTAAGATTTATTCTCGTCGTGGTTTCCATAGGTCTCAGGTCAATATGGTAATAATCCCAACCTTGGACCATTTTCAATTGCCTCATGAATGGTCTTCCTAGAATGATATCATAGTTTTTCTTCTTGCCAAAGTCAACAATAGCAAAGGTATGCTCATATTCAATGTCACAAGAAGAAACGACTACTTTTTCTAGCAGTACTATGGGCCTTTCTGTGTGTCCATCTACAAGCTGCAATTTCATCCTGGTAGCCCTCATTGCTGGTTTTCTCCATTGTTTCTAGATCTCTTTTCTAGAATGATGGCAACACCATCTCCACTGTCAAGGATTGCCATGGTTTTTACACCTTGGAATTCCACAGGAAGAGTGGTGTTCCCATCTTCTCCCTCATAGAACTCTCCAACCTTGTTTAATGGCACTGGCCTAGTGTTGAGTTGAGGCATTTCAAGCTCTTTAACCCCTTCCTCAATCGGAGTCATTGGATTTTTTATGCAAAATTTCTCTATGCATTTTTCCACAATAGTCCACATGTTTGGTCTTATTCTGAGCAACTCGGCTAACATTATCGTACAGGTGATTGGTGTCGAAAAAATGTCTATCAGCCCTTTTGAATCGATGACCTTGCTGGAAGACAGTCTCTGTGATAAGACTACAACAACATGTGACTTGGCCTTGTGCTCTCCCGTATAGGATGGTAGTGTTCTTAGCAAATTTGGATTGACTATCCATAGATTTTACATATCCTTTGTCTCCCCAATACGATTGAACTTCTAGGTTCATTTGAGATCTAGTCTCAAATTACTTTATTATTGGAAGATACACTCCTCTTTTGTCACCAGTCGGGTTTACTCATTTGCTTAGCTCACTCACTTCTTTGGCCTCTCTGACTTGTTTCCACAATCCATCCAGACCATCTGTTTCTTTACAACTCTCAAGTATAGCTAGGTTAAATCCCTCAAAAGAGTTATACGTGGTATTCAGCACTATCCTTGGCTCTAATGTTGGGTCCTTGAGCTTTGGTCCGTGCTCATAACTGGGATCTGGCTCTTTTTGTTCCTGGTTTGGTGGGATCATTGGTGTAGGTGGGACAAGGATCACATCCTTAGGTTTTCCAATCGGTGGTTCTAGTAAATCTTGGGTTGTTTGAATCATTTCTTTTCTAGTTCCACATATGGATATATCATCCACCTCTGTTCATGGGTTTGGTTGTTTTTGAGCCGTACTTCATAGGCTTTGAAGAGGGCATCTAATGGCTCATTAACCTTCTCGACTAGCACCAATCCTTTGAACTAGCACTTCTCGGTTTCTCCTCTGTGGATGGTTCTTCTAAAGGTTGAGACATCTACTTAAGATAAGGTGCAATCCTCTTCTCATGTTGTCTTATCTTTTCTTTAGCTTGGGTAATCTCCTCAGCTAGGGATTTATGCTCTTGTTCCCTATGTGCTTTCATCCTAGCCTGTCTATCTTTCCAACTATTCCATTTGCTCTTGGTTTATGAGTAGGTGCATTGGTCTTTGGTTCACCCGTCTCTGGACTCGCATCATTTTTTGTTTTCTCTATCTTTGGATTCTCATCAGCTTCCTTTTGAGCTTGCACTCTTGTAACTACTTGAACTGATACAACCTTTCCGAGCTATTGGGTAGGTGAACAATTCCTAAGACATTCATCGTGATCTTTCTTATTTGGTTTGGGATTTTTGGATAGTCGGGGATCAAGTGAATGACACCATATTCAAGACAGTAGGCATTTATTTGAGTGATCTCCATTTGAGGACATTGTTTGACCGATTGGTTTCCATGGCTTTTGTGACAATCTCTCTCTGGTTGAGGAGCTTCTTCTTTTATTTACTCTTGGCTATAAACAGACTCTTACCTAGCTAAGCCTCTATTCACAATGAACTGCAATGCCCTTTCATCCATCTCATACCTTCTTTATTCAGGTCTAAATTCAGGAGTTGGAGGTTGTACCGGCCTCACCACTCCATGTCTTTCTCTCATCTTTTGCTGCTTTGAAGGGCAGTACCCACTTTGGTTGTTAAAATATATTGTAGTTGGTACTATCTCTTGTTTATTAAATGCTTCCATCATCTGCGTGTATCTCATGTCTACAAGCATTCGAGCACTTGGCAGTGGAGGTTGTTGTCCTAACAAAGGTTGTGGTCTTAAAACTCCTACTGGACCTCGTGCATTCCCCGGAACGTATCTAGGTGGAGTAGGTGCTACTCGAATAGGCTATACATACCTGTCCCTAGTATATTCCATGCTATAGTAGCACTTTTCCCTCGTATGGTTTGTCCATTTCCTCTTAATTTTGCAATACTTAGGCTCTCCCCGATCAGACTTTACAAGAGGAGTTAACCTCTTGACCATTTTGAATCACTATACTGAAAGGATGTGTCATCCTCTTGACTTATAATACTTTTCTTTATATACCTCACAATTATCCACCAGAAGAGCTTCTTTGATCAATTCACTTAGAGTCATGCTCCTTATCATGTGCAGATCCTTTTGAGGACCCGCATGTCTCATTCCTTGGGGATAAAGATTAGCATCAATAGTGCCTACAAAGGTAGTTCAGCTCTTGGACAGAACTTAATATATATCTTGAGCCGTAATGACGTGTTGCGTACTAATTCACCCTCTTTCTGTTTGAATTTGTGGATTTGCAAGACCAGATTGTGAGCTATAACTTTTTGCAAAAATTCTTCAATGAATTCTTCAAATAGCTCGTCTAGAGTCTCAAAATTGTGTCTTTCCATTGAGTCAAACCATGTAGCCACATCATCTTCCAGAGTCAGTCCAAATCCCATAAACTATCTCACAAATTTGAAACTTCCTCTGCTCTAATTACTCTTCTGAAAGCCGCTACATGATCTCTTGGATCTTTATCTTTGGAGTATTTCTTGTTTACCCATTTTTTAATCTATGATGGTCTAACCCACCAATTGTCTACAAGTCTAACCATAGACTCTCCCAATCCTTCTCTCGCTTCAGGCCTTTTACTATGGCTAGGTTCTTCTTTGAAGGGATTGTTTGTTCTCTTAGAGATTGATCCATTAGGGAGATTCACTTGAGGAGGCATGTTTTCCATCTCTATGATCATTTTATCTCTTGTTATCGCTCTAGAAGGGAATCCAGGTGACTCCCTTTTTGGGATTCTTGTAGGAATTTCTTGTGTTTGGTGGAGGTATCTACAGTCCTTCATTGACCAAATATCAACCTATTTCTAATACAGTCTGTGGATTTGTGATTTCTACAACTTTGTATTGTCATCCATACTTGTCAACAACTACAGATATCCATTGACAGTCGACTTTGTATGTATAGACATATAAGAGCTTGTAATCCATCAGCTCTTCTAGGTATGGCTCTAAGCACCTATAAAGGTTTACCTCATTGCCGTCAACGTATCTATACAGTCCTTCACTCTCATGATGTGTCATCCAAACTTTCTCAACAAAGTTGGTCTTTAGCAACTCCAAGTTTTGAAGATCCATTATGGGCGGATGTTCCTATATTGCTCGGATCCTGAAGCTTGTGTAAGTTGAGTTTGATTCTAAAGTAGACATGCTCTCTAGGCTTAACAGCTCTAGCTTGATGTAAGAAGACTTATACCAATGTGTTCAAGTGCTTTGATTACGTAAAAAGTCAAAACTATGTCCAAAATCGTGACCGTATTCTCACAATTCTCTCAAATTGTCACTTTTAGACACTCCTAACTTCCGAATGAACTTTGAGGCCTTAAACGAGGTTTTTTTTAGCATTGACCGACACTGAATGAACCAAAGGGTCTTAGATTGTTGTTTAGGGATTTCACTAAATCTTGTAGAGCTACTCTGGAGCTTCGTTTTGAAAAAAAAAATCTAAATCCGATATCGAGAGCTCAAGTTATGGCCAAAACACTCTTCGCATTTAATCTTCATGTAGGTCAATTCTTGCAATTTCAGAGTGTCATCACTAAATGAATGCTTTGGTCCATTTACAGGTGTCCAAATTTTGTTTTGGAATAATATTTGGGATTCTAGGGTCAAAAGAAAGGCCTTTGACTGGTCAAAGTTACTATCTGGCCTCATTCTGTGCCTGGAGACTTCATACGCATATGATGTCTCCTCACTCGAAATTGTTCCAAACTTTAACTATGGAATCTCCTTGATGTACTCTAATCACTCCAAGTTTCGGTTTGTGATTTTGACACTTTTAGTCAGGCTTATCCCTCGTTTTTTTGTTTGGTTGCTTACAACTTCCCAGGGAGGTTAGCTAAGCCAAAAGTGATCCAAATTGAATGAAACTTGGTCTCTAGGCTTATTTTGTGAAGGCAAACCCTTCTATGAACTCATATGTAAGTTTTGACCTCTAATTTGGCACGTGAGACATTATACACGTATGATGTCTTTTATGGAAAATGAAGTGACTTTTATACCAATGAATCATTATCACTCAAACAACTCTTAGCAACTTTCAAAATTCAGTTTGAACACTTTTTGTGCAAGTTATGGTCAATACAAGCATGAACCTTGCCAACTTCCATCTTTTGGCATTTTTTAGCCCAAATGTGCTCCAAATGAAATGAAATTTTGACTAAAGACTTCTTTTATGCTCTAGGACACTAGGGTATACACATATGTCTGATTTGACCCAGATCTGCCCTCTAAGACATCATATGTGTATGATGTCTTTTGGCTTAGATTTCACTTTTGCTTCTACCCAAGGTACTCCTTGATGCATACAACAAGAATATGTGATCACACCAAACTTTGGATATCAAAATTGCTCAAAATCACTACGTTTTCACCTTTACCTTCTTGGATTTGCAAAAATCTCCTTAGATTCAAAGATATGTGTCCAAATGAGATGAAATTTGGGAAACAAGCTTAACACATCATTTCCAAACCTCCTACGTGGTCAAAAGTGCAATTGGACCTTCAGACTTGACTTGAGACATCATATGCATATGATGTCTATATGCTTAGAATTGGATGAAACTTGGTCTATAAGCTTGTCTTGTGGTGCTAAACACCCTAGTATGCTCTGATGTCAACTTTGATCCCTAAAATTTCCCTTTAAACATCATACATGGATGATGTCTAACTTGTCAGAATGAAGTGAAATTCACTCAAGAGGTCCCTCACTACACTGGTAACCCACAAGAACTTTTAGAATTGAATTTCAACACTTTTTGTGATAGATATGATCAATTCAAGCATTCAAATTGCCTAGATCTATCTTATGGTCTTTACAAGCCCAAAAATGCTTCAAATTCAATGGAATTTGGCCTATATGCTTCCTAAATGCTCTAGATCACAAGGATGCACTCAAATGTGTCTTTTGACATTAGATATGTCCTGTAGAACATCATACGCATATCATGTATAGGTGGTCAGAATGAAGTTTCGTTTCTACCCCAGGTGCCCCTTGATGTGTACAACATGCACATGTGCTCACAAAAAATTTTGGATATCAAAAGTGCAAGGAAATCCCCCAAAGTAGTAAAATCCCCTCAATTCTCAATCTAGTAGCCCAAATGAAATGAAATTTGGTGTATGTGCTCAACACAACATGCAAAACAGGGGTGTAAAGTCAAAAGTTCATTTTGGCTGCCAGGATTATCCTTCACACATCATACGCGTATGATGTCTGTTGATGAATGTTTGGACAAAACTTAATCACCACAAGCATCCCCAAGTTTCCAACACTGGTTTTCAAGTCCTTTTATCAATTTTCATGCAAAAATATGCTTAGAATCACATGTTTCTCTTTTTTTCCATTTTTGACACTCCGTCTTTTGTCTTTTGGGTGTCATGGGTTGGTCAAAACTTTAGTTTCAAGGTGTACTTAGGGTAAAACACCCCTTCTGAACACTGAGGTGCAATCAGATTTGTCAAATTTGGTCTCCAAATGCCTCTTGAGATATCATACATGTATGATGTTCAAGTTTACAGAATTTCAATTTTTCTTCACAGAACCCTTGCACATGCCCTTTTATATACACGACACCAATCAGTCATGCAAAAATGTCAACAAAAATATTTTTATTGCATTTTTTTCCTCAAAATCAGACTTTTCAGAGACTATGAATGCAAACAAGCACTTCAAAAAATAAATGAGCGATGAATATCTCTAGATCAAAATAAAATCACTTATCTAAAGCTACTCCTACACATCATATGGGTTTTTCATTTATGAGTAAAAAAACGCTTCACTGCCACACACTGACTAGCAAACGCTTTTATCACCTCACAACTCACTCAACCACCAACAACTACTCTAATGTATAACTAATACAAAAAATCCTAACTAAATCTATCTAGTCCCAGACCCTCGGCAAGACACACTCTTCCTTGCTGTCCACTTGATCTTGAAATATCCTCTTTTGGATCCAATTAAGAAAATTGATTTCTTTAGCCAAAACTAAAGCAAGCAACCATCACACAAGTGTTAGTAGGATCACCTACTCAAGTCCTTGTGTCCCCAACAATGGTGCCAATGTTGTGGGAGCGAATCACACCACCTACAAAGTGCATGCAACACTACCTAGGTCAACATAATGTCCATCAAGGAAACAGATAACACGATAGGTGCACAGAGGCAATCTCTTTAGCTTGTCAGGCTGAGACCATCCCACACATACAACACTGTGGAAGGCTAATTGAACCACAATCAAGAATCTCTCTGCTCTCAACTACACCACCCAACCCACATAAACACAAATGGAAGGAAACTCACCAAACCATACCAAAATCATATGAAACTTAAGCAACACCATCCTCTCACTAGGATACACCTGTCCCAAAGCCTCTACACTCAAAACCTCACTCTAGACCCATCTGCAAAATATAAGTATGAAACATAGCAAAATTTTGGAAGTGCCCAAAACTGAAATCTATGAGTATCTATGTGTAGCTTATGTAGCCATGGTTCTAACGATTACTTGCATGCAGAAAACAGACATCGTTTGATCTACTTACAGCCGCAAATATCTTGTAGATACATTAGCATGAGGGATCCATCTTGTGTGTAATGCTTGGTGTTGATGTGTAGCTCTCTTCGAGCCTATCGCGATGGTGCAGTCGAATCTCCAATGTGACGAGCAAGTAGGAAGTAGCACTAAGATGAAGCTCACTCTCTCTCTTTGTCTCTCTCACACACAGTCAACAGAAGCTCAAAACTTTGATTATGATAATAAGTTCTCTTTACAAAATGACCTAGGTACCTTATATACTAAGGCTACCATATATTAAACCTACAACAGAGTTTAATGGATCAAATGACTTTGTATGTACAATCTGAAAGTGCCATTACACCCCGGCTTCTACGACTGGACTAACTACTCATTACAAATGATGTTTATAACCATAATCCATAGCATTTCATAACTCCCAAAAAATAAGGCATCGATACGAAAATTGAGTTATGTCGTGCTGACCCATGGGTCAACAAATCCCTTGTCTTCAATCGATCACTCTAGACCCCCTATTTCCAGTACATAGTTCGCCATGGGCATCACATACTGGCAGCTTGGAGAGAGGTTTGTCCTATTGTATCACTTCAATGGCAGGAGGAAGGTCTCATAACTGAGTTCCTGTCAAGGTTTTGAGAGTGGTTGTGGGATTGGAGGCAGTCAAGGAGAGTTACTATGTTTCAATGGCTAGCTGCACACAGAGCTATAGTAGTTGGGAGTTGGCTAGTACACAGTGGCTTCTCGGCAGCAGCCTATGCAACTCAAGGCCAACCTTTGGAGATTCAACATCATTGTGTGTGGGAGTGCCCCATGGAATAGCAA
Source organism: Adiantum capillus-veneris (assembly GCF_014529385.1). Classification (NCBI taxonomy): domain Eukaryota; kingdom Viridiplantae; phylum Streptophyta; class Polypodiopsida; order Polypodiales; family Pteridaceae; genus Adiantum; species Adiantum capillus-veneris. The sequence goes on from NC_140947.1 coordinate 75,221,546, forward strand.
GTATGGCTTTGGGTTCTTTGGCTAATGTCAGCTCTTTCCACAGCTTGACAATACACTTGGGGTGCTGCAACTTGGTCCATTCTCATGGGCCCACTCCATTTGGAGTTGGCTTCTACCAACAAGATGATAGTGATCTAGGGGGGTTGACATACACTCCAGCTTGCCACAGAGATTACCCCCCAAGAGTGGTGCAGTGAGAGAGAGTGTGTTGGGAGCTCGGACACCCTAGCTCATCTAGCGGGGCCACTATTTTCGCATCTTCGAGACTCACTTTGTAGAGACTATTCGTGACTTTGGACCTTATTCACACTCTTAGGGATCAGTTTGAGAGACTTCAAGGCAACTCCAACCGCTGCGGGAGTGCAGAGAGGTTTTCTTGCAACTCTTGCAGTAAGGTCCTTTCTTCACCATGGTTTAGGGTGTGCCTAGATGGCACTATCGGCCACCAGTGTGGCTTTTTCCTCCTTCAATCTTGTGATTTAACCCTCATTGTACATACTTTGTTTACTCATTGGAAGAGTCTCCTCATGTTTTTTATGTAGCCCTCTTCAGTAGAGGTGGTTTGTGGCCCTATGGACAGTTTTATTGACTAATGCCAAAGGATCTTTTTCTCAGGAAAAAAAGAGGTTTCAATTCAATCCCTAAGGTATGAGGCATATAAGACCACTAGTGATGTTAGGAACTCCATCAATCCAACAAGCCAACCCTACAATCAAGATAGAAAAATTTACAGGGAAACCCAAGGAGGACACTGACTACTATGTGGCTCAATTTCAGACCAGATTGGGTGGTTAGTGGATATAATGGGATGTATTGGGATGCACTGAAGTTAGCACAATTTGCTACTACCTCGGAAGCAAAGGCTATGAAATGGTGTAGCCCATTTTTCCAATTTCAATGCCCTAAGGGAGGGCTACCTGTCTAGATTCAAAAAAGAGAAGACACCTAATGAAGTCTTGAAGAAAATGAAAAAGATGAAGCAAGGAAATATGCTACTAGAGGATTCTTCTCACCATTTCAAGGGTATTATAGCAAGGGCTAGTAGAGGAAGATAGACCGATAGTGGATGTGAGGTCTCCACCCCGTTACCATAACCACTTGGTAACTAGAGGGTACCTAACAAGTTGTTAGGCCATAATCATTTTTAAAAATATAGTCAAGAAAGATTCGATTCCAATGGACAGGCTCTTGTCACAAGGTACCTCGAGTTTGTGCCATTAAATAGGTTTCCTAGCCTTGTCTCATAGGGGAAGCATGACCTAGCACAAACATCTAAATGTTCCTAGATCTCATCTTCCAAAAGAGAGAAACTCAAATGCCTTTCTCCCCATTGCCTTCAAAGGCACGAACATTTGAGAGCTTCTTGGCTCTTTTGAGGTTCTAATTTCACTTTTCTTAAAGGAAAAGGGAGCGGAGAGTTTCTTGACTAATCAAGACCACCCATCCATTGACATGGCAACCTAAGCCAATCTCCACTTTCCACCCCCACACTAATAATTTAAACTTGTTCCTAATTATTACCACATGATTCTTCATAACACAAAGTTACTTTCTTATATTTTCTATCACATATTCCTTAAAACAACCCTTCAAACATTATCAAATCGACACCAAAACATTCTTTCCTAGAAGAAAAACAACTTATGATCCTTCTTCATTAAAACATCCAAACCCCAAGAGTTCACTCCTCTTGGAAAGAGTTTATTACACCAGGTATTTTTGGCTGCCCATGCAACCAAATTGTCTTGCAATCTGGGCACAAACCCGCAAGACTGTCCTACAATCTAGGCACCAACCCATAGGAACTATCTTGCAATCTCGGCACAAACCCGTAAGATATGTGCACCCTTATGCACTACTATAGTGTTCACTCCTCTAAGCCCTCTTCCCTGGATATTAAAGGGAGTCTTGACTATATCGGTATAGGATTTTGAATGAAGAAGGCTCGAGAGTTTTTCTACTAGGCAAACAATTCTTTTCTACAATCAAATAGTCTATTTTCCAAACAATCCTTTCCAATAAAAGAGAATTATGAAAATGTATGCCACAATTACATTGGATTTGCTTCCTTTTTTAGTTTTTTTTCTTCTTTTACTACTCTGATGACTATGCAGTGCATGCAATACTCAATAAATTTATTATACCCTTATGTATTTCAAGACCGATGCTTCGTGAGTCCGATGACACATCCTCCGTTGCAAATTTTTTTCCCTTATCAGCTTCCCGACTAGTGTCAACCTCATCAAAGGGAGTCTCACTCACATAGGTCCTTTTTGGGGCATGTTCACCACTAATAGTTAACTTTGAATTTTATGTAAGAGCTATTTTAATAGCAACTTGACAATAAGATTGAGGGAAATGACAATTAAGCCAATTTACATTTCCTTCCCCAGGGTTTTAACTCATGGCAGACAAAAGTTTTCTTATGTATATCTAAAAACATATGCATCCATACCATCCATGCACTAATCACAGTTTTAGGTTTCCTTGCAAACACATTCCATCCCTTTAGTTTGAAGGTGCCTAGGGAAGCGTGTGCGAGTGCAAGTGTGAGAGCGGAGAGAGAGAGAGAGACCTACTTTGGGTGGAGCGCACAGCAACGTTATCATGTTGTTTGCAGCTCCTTATTCTATTGTATTAAAAAATAAGTGTATACATGGTTAAGTTAGTAGATGGGTTAGTAGTAAGTGGGATGTCCGGCCAGTTGGCCTGAATCCCAACAAACTCCCACTTGAAGGCCAACACAGCCCAAGTGACTTGCTATGTACAACCATGAAGCAATCTAGTGGCTTCAACCTGTACCCATCAACTCACTGCAATGTGTAAACCACTCCAAAGCTAAGCCTTTCGTCAAAGCATCTGCTGGGTTGTTGTCATTGTGTACCTTGACCAAATCAATGAGCTTTTTGGCCAAGAAATCTCTCACGAGATGATACCTAACTTCAACGTGTTTTGATTTGGAGTGAAACACGGGATTCCTTGCCAATGCAAGAGCACTCTAACTATCACAATATATCACTGGAGTCTCATCAATGCCAAGATTTTTGAAAAAGTGAGATGACCATACAGCCTCTTTACTTGCATCCGACAATGCAACGTACTCTGCTTCCGTAGTGGAAGATGACGTACAATCTTGAAGACATGACCTCCAAGATACTGCTGCTCTAGCAAATATGAAGACATAGCCAGATGTTGATCTTCTATTGTCGACACAACCCGCATAGTCTACATCCGCATAGCCCACAGTGGATGCATCATTGTTCCCGAAGCGTAAACACCTACCGACCGTACCTTTGAGGTACCTAAGAATGTGCTTCACTGCTTCCCAATGCTTGCTATCAGGGTTTGCCATATATCGGCTCACTACTCCCATTGCAAAAGCAATGTCTGGTCTTGTGGCCACCATAGCATACGTGAGACTGCCCATTGCCGAATAATATGGTACCTTAGCCATTTCAGCTTGCTCAGCATTAGACTTGGGTGCATCTTCCTTGTTGAGTTTCAAGAATTCTTGCATTGGGGTACTCAATGCTTCCCCCCCCTGCATATTGAAACGCTGCAAAACTTTCTCAATGTATGTTTTCTGAGATAACTCAAGAATACAACGTTTGCGATCTCTTTTGATTCGCATGCCAAGAAAGTGTGTAGCATCCCCCAAATCTTTCATTGCAAAATTATTGCTAAGTGTTTCTTCAAGTTGGCAATTTTCGCAATGGATTTCCCAGCTGTAAGCATGTCATCAACATACAAAACTAGAATGATCATCAAGCCATCATCTAGATTTCTTGTGTACAAGCAGTGATCCTCTTTGCTCCTTTTATATCCTTGAGACCTCATACATGTATCAAATTTATGATACCACTGCCTTGAACCCTTCTTTAAGCCATAAAGTGACTTCATACTAGCTCCTCACGAGATGCGTTCTCTTGAACAAACCCTTCAGGCTGCTGCATGTAAACATCCTCATTGAGATCCCCGTGAAGAAATGTTGTCTTCACATCTAGTTGGACGAGTTCCATGTCCTCAATCGCTACAAGACCAAGTACGGTTCTAAGTGTTGTCATCTTGACCACAGGCGAGAAGATTTCATGAAGATCGACTCCCTTTTGCTGTTTGAACCCTTTGGCTACAAGTCTACCTTGTACTTTGGATTTGGATCACCTGAGGTAAATTTCTTCTTGTAAACCCATTTGCAAGGTAAAGCTTTCGTATCATTTGGCAGTTCTACCAAGTCCCAAGTGCCATTAGCCAGAATCGAGTTATACTCAGATTGCATAGCCTGCTCCCACTTCACCACATCATCCGCCATCATGGCTTCTTGGTAGCAGCTTGGCTCACTGCAATCAGTCAACATGATGTAATCAAGACCTGGCTCAAAACGCGCAAGTGGATGAGAGACTCTAGTAGACCATCTCACTCCTTGACCATTGTTATCTGCTCCCTCTGGAGCATTGCTAGTGGAAGGTACATTACTAGCCAGCTGAGTTGATTTCACTGTCTCTGAGGCAACATCCTCAAAAGTGACTCTCCGAATTTCTATTTCCTTGATAGGTTGTTTATGCATCTTTGACTCATTGAAGATCACATCTGAACTACGGATGAATCGACGAGATTTCGGGTGCCAGAGATGATATCCCATTTCTCCATCTACACCATATCCAATGAAAATACATTTGTGTGACTTTGGCTCTAACTTTTGTCGAAGTTGTTTAGGCATGTGAGCATAAGCTTCCCAACCAAAAACACATAGATGGTCATAGTGGGGCTTACGTTTGGACCATAACTCTTATGGAATCTCATAATTCAATGGCATACTAGGCGAACGATTTATAATGTGCACTGCGATCAAGACGGCCTTTGCCCAAAAGCATTGTGTGAGATTTTTCCTAGAAAGCATGGCTGTGACTCTTTCCTGAATTGTACGATTCATGCGTTCAGCAACTCCATTCTGAGCTGGTGCGTATGGTGCAGTAAATTTCTTTTTAATCCCCCCTTTTAGCACAGAAATTGTCAAACTCCTTGGAGACATACTCTCCACCGTTGTCAACCCGCAACCTCTTGAGTTTCTTGCTAGACTGATTCTCAATGAGTGCTAAAAAAAATTTGGAACACAGGAAGAACTTGATCCTTATGTTTCAAAGGATATGCCCACACCTTTCGAGTAGAGTCATCTCTGAATGTCACAAAATACTTGGCGCCCCCTAGAGGCTTGGTTGACATAGGACCACAAACATCACTATGTACTAAATCTAGAGGTTCAGCTTGCTTTTGACCCAATGGTAAGTGCACGGACCTAGTCTATTTGCCATAGATACAATGCTCACAAATAGGAGAGTCAACATAAGACAAGACAGGTAAGTAGCCAAAACGATTCAGAGTTCTCATTCCTTTTTGGCTAATATGACCTAGTCGGCAATGCCACAACTCAGTAGACGGCAGCTCGGCTATAGATATGTAATCATGACCAACATCTGACACATGCATGGAATACAAGGTACCATGCCTCTGACCTCTAAGTACAACAAGATTACCTTTGCGTACTATCCACGAACCATTGCCAAATGTGGTGTTGTAGCCCAAATCATCAAGCTGACCAACAGAAATCAAGCTTTTAGTCAACTTGGGCACATGTCTGACATTACATAAAGTAAAGTGCGTGCCATTCCTTAGATGCAATTTGACATTTTCGACACCCTCAATGTCTAGTTCATAAGCATCACCAAGTCTCACTTTTCCACAAGAGTGAGAATAAGTAGAGAACCACTCTCTATGTGGTGTCACATGGAAACTCACACCAGAATCTACTATCAAATTATGTGCATACTGCGCATCTTCTGTAACAAGAGCCTCGACAGGTAGATCTGCTGTGAAGACCAATACGTCAAAGGTAAGTGGAATAACAACCGCTGGAAGAGTCTCTACAATACAAGCATTTGAGGACTCTAGCACATTGATCTCCTTTAGCTTTGCTTTGCCCTTGTTTGAATCATCAAACTTAGAAGTTTCACCGGATTGTTTATCCTTCTTGCTTTGCTGCCATTTCCTGCCACCCTTCTTCACATGCCCTTTTTTATGGTAGTGATAGCACTCGACATTACGCATAGAACCTCAAGACTTACTGCGTGAGCCCCCACGTTCCTTGCTTTTGGCACGACTTTGAGTGCAACCCCTCTGTCTATCACTAGCAACATACGCATCACCATCCTTCTTGCCTTCGAGAGATTTGTTGCAAATCTCCTCGGTAAACAGACTCCCAAGGACGTCATTTTACACTAGATTGGTACTAGGTGTTGAGTTGCTAATCACAGTACAGAAGGTATCCCAAGACGAGGGTAAACTGCATAGCAGGAAGATACATTTGATTTCCTCATCGAAGACCAAACCCTGAGTGGTCAACTGAGTGAAAATGATATTGAACTCATTAATGTGAGTAGAAATAGTGCCCTCTCTTCCTTCATTGGAAGGTCAAACAGCTTCTTCATCAAGAAAACCTTATTAGTGGCACTTTTGTTCTCATAACTGGAACACAACTTATCCCATACATCTCTAGCAGTTCTTTCTCCAAATATAGTAAAGTATACAGATTCGGCCAAATGCAAACGGAGGGTAGATTTGGCCTTAGCATCAAGTTTCTCCCACTCAACATTTGTATACTCGCCCTCTGGGCGCTCCATGATAGGATTCAGCTGGCCTTTTTGTATAAGAACGTCTTGAATTTGCTCTTTCCAGATAGAAAAATTCATCCCATCCAATTTCCAGATATTGTAAATATCCTTTTCACCACTGGATGACATGGCAGCAAGCTAAAGATAATATGGCGATAAACACTGGTAATTCTGGAAAAAATTTGGCAGAATTACCCCAGAAAAACTGACAGAATCTCAATCCAAAACTGTCACAAGAGATCAGTAACGCATAAAAAGTAATGCTCTTAGAGCATAAGACAGGTGCATCAACCACTAACTATGCATCTCAAAGTTAGGAGAATTCTAAAAGAGCACATGGGACACATGTCAGACTCTCACTAAGCTTAACCACATGGTGTACTTGAATGCTATTGGTTGGGCTAAAGAGGGGTCCAATGAGCTTCTACTTCCATCTAACAAATATCTAGATATTTTCAAGCTCTCTCTCTCTCTCTCTCTCTCTCTCTCTCTCTCTCTCTCTCTCTCTCTCTCTCTCTCTCTCTCTCTAAGGGGTAAGGAGGACACTTGTCAAAAGTCTACCCATGTACTTGACTGCATGCTACATGTGATTGGCCAGGGGGAGAGGGGTCCAATGAGCCTGCAGCATGTGGAAAAGTCTCCACTCGCCCAAAGCAAGGAGGGGGGTTGCTAGGAGGATATACACCATCACACACACTCATTTGAGACACCATTCTCACTTGGTGAAAGTTGAGGAACCTCTCCCATCCTTTTACTGCAAAAGAAAGATAGTACATACCGCATGTGTGTGGACTATCGCGCACTAAACCATATCACTATCAAAAACAGATTTCTCGTACCCCGGGTAGAAGATATGTTTGATAAGCTACAAGGCTCTACCTACTTCAGTAGGATTGACCTTAAAAGTGGCTACCATCAAATAAGGATAGTGAATGAAGATACCCTAAAGACTGCGTTTCGTACAACATTTGGCCTTTATGAATATCTAGTCATGCCTTTTGGCTTGACTAATGCACCAGTTACATTCAATCGATTAATGGAGAAAATTTTTAGACCCTACCGCAAATTCACTAGAGTGTTCTTTGATGATATCATCATCTACTCTAATTCCTTGGAGGAACACAAGCAACATCTCCAAGTGATTTTTCAAGCATTAGGGGAGAATAAGCTTTTTCTCAATCAAAAGAAAAGCAAATATTTCCTTCAAGAGATTCAATACTTAGGTCACATTATCTCTCGAGATGGTATCTGTATGGATCCATCAAAGTTGGAGGCAATAAAAGCATGGCCTAATCCAAGGAATCTACATGAGCTAAGAATCTTTATTGGTATGTGTGCATATATAGATACTTCATAGCAAAATTCTCTCAAATAGCAAGACCGTTACATGACTTCACAAAGAAAAACATTAAGTATTCATGGACTGCTAAGGAGCAAAGTGCTTTTGACAAGCTCAAAGAGAAGCTTATCTCCCAACCAGTCCTTATGCTTCCAGATCTCTCAAAGCCATTTGAGGTCCAATGTGATGCTTGTGGTGATTGCCTTGGAGCAGTCTTGCTTCAAGAAGGGCATGCCATAGCATATGAGAGCCGAAGGCTTAACACGGATAAACGAGTCTTAGGCATTTATGAGAAAGAGTTGTTAGCTGTTCTACATGCCCTAGACACATGGAAGCACTATTTATTGGGGACTCCATTCATCTTATGAACAGACCATCAAAGTCTCAAGTACTTCATGACGCAAACAAAGCTTTCCAACAAACAAATGAGGTGGGCAAATTTTCTTTCACAATTTAATTTCCACATTGCTCACATTGCTGGTAAGCACAATCAAGTGGCTGATGCACTTTTGCGATGACCAAAAGTTAATGCTGTGTCAATAGCAACTCACAATGATCTATCTTCTATGATAGATGAGTATGCTACTGACCCTGACTTTAAAGATATAATGTCATCCCTTGCTTTGGGAAAGAAAGAGGAACCATTCACCTTGCAGGATGGTTATCTTCTCCATGGCAATAGGCTATGTGTTACCCACTCCCTTCGTGAGAAAGTCATGTATGAATCCCATGCCCCTCCCTATGCGTGGCATAGAGGCATTCAACCTACTCTTTGAGGAGTAGAGACGTACCTCTATTGGCCTATCATGAAAGTGGACATACAAGAGTATATTTCAAAATGTGTGTATTCCAAAAGACCAAGTATGATAGAGGGAAGCAACCTGGATTACTCCAGCCATTGCCAATTCCTAATTCACCATGGGAGAGTATATCCATGGATTTTATCTTTGGATTACCAAAATCTATCCATGGGAATACGGAAATATGGACAATAGTCGACAGGTTTAGCAAGCAAGCACACTTTATCCTTGTCAAGAAGACTATTAAGGCACACCAAATGGCAACTCTATTCATATCACAGATTTTCAAACACCATGGATTGCCAACATCCATCGTGTCAGATAGAGATCCTAAATGACCAGTAATTTATGGAAAGGTCTCTTTGAAAATCTAGGTACAAGATTGAATTTCTCTTCGGCCTATCACCCACAAATGGATGGCCAAAGTGAGATAGCCAATCTTACGATTCTTGATCTACTAAAGACCTATGTTACAGAAGTAGATCAATGCCCTCACAATGGAGAAAGTACTTACCTCTTGTAGAGTATGCATATAATAATACTATCCATACTTCTACGGGAAAAGCACCTTTTGAAATCATAGAAGGAAGACCTAAAAGTCCCTTGCTACTTAAAGTACATGGGAAGATCTTTGTTGCCGATGAGTATAGCAGTGACCTGCAAACATCTTTTCAAAAGATTAAGGAGGCTATATCCATCTCCCAACTAAGGCAAAAAGCTGCCGCTGACAAGCACAGAAGGGCCTTAACGTTCAGAGAAAATGATTGGGTCTTACTTAAGTTTCCTAAAGCTCGATTGAGGCAAACGACGGGCAAAAATCCTACGGGCCATCAAAAGTATTATGCTAAACTAGCAAAAAGATACTATGGTCCTTTTCAAATTTTGAAGCCAATCAACGAGGTAGCTTATCAACTCAAGTTACCTAACCATTGGCTCATACACAATGCTTTTCATGTGAGCCTACTAAAGCCCTACAAAGGAGAGCCTCCAAATGAACCAATTATTGAAGACCCTCCCGAAATTGAAGATCAAGAAGAGGCACTACAACTCGAAGCTATCCTTCGGCATGAAGACAAGGTACTACAACATGGTAAGATTATCCGACGGTATCTTATTAAGTTCTTAAATTATCCTTTTGAAGATGCTAGATGGATGCAAAGAATCCAGCTTAAGGATAGTATGAACCTTGTCAACGCTTAAGGATAGTACATGTTTCTTTTAAATGATTAATGTTTTTGACTTATAAGAGTAATTCTCTCTTTATTGTGCACAAATTTAAGTAGTATGCATACTAAGAATCATGTTTGGGATGACGATGTCTCTCAAACACCATGTAGAATTTGTCACTCTACTTGGGAGGATGAAATGGACTAAAGAGCAGACATGCTTGCGGCAGCTATGTCTCCCAAGCACCAAATGGATTAGTCATCCATTTTGGAATGATGTCATAGGGTAAAAAGGGATCCTCTACCCGCTAAGACAAATTGACTAATGACTATGACTTTATCTCTTTTACCTCATAGTCGAGGACGACTATGATTTCAAGAGAGAGGTAATGTCATCAAATATCTAATATCTAACCAACCCAAATAATTTTCTCATATTAAATTAATCATTTAATATGGGATAATAAACGAGAGCAAGGGTTAGAATATAGACATGTGCTTATGGATCTATCTCAACACGGGGCCAATGGTAAAGGGGCCCAAATAAGAGATGGTCTGACAAAGAGCAAGGTTAACTAATGAAGCTTCAAAAACCTTAGGGTTAGCTTCATTAAAGACCTCCAATGGTTAGTGTTAAAAGTCCTTTTGACCTTAAGCAAGCTAGGGTTGTGCTTGAGGTGGGAACCTTAAGCATGCTAGGGCTGTGCTTGAGGTGGGAACCCAACCTAAATATAGGAAGTCTAGGGTTGTGCTTGAGGTGGGAACCCGACCTAAACTTAGGCAAGCTAGAGCTGTGCTTGAGCTGGGAACTCCATCTAAGGTGCTTGTCATGCTTGATGACTAAGGTACTTGAGATACTTTTCACATTTAATGAGAAAGTTGCTTGAGAAGCTTCCTATGCATGGGGGGGTAAGATGCTTGAGTCAAAAGGAGAACCTACTCAATTAATGAGGAAGTTGCTTGAGAAACTTCCTATGCATAAAAATCTCAAAGTTAGGAGAATTCTAAAAGAGCACATGGGACACATGTCAGACTCTCACTAGGCTTAACCACATGGTGTGCTTGAATGCTATTGGTTGGGCTAAAGAGGGGTCCAATGAGCTTCTACTTCCATCTAACAAATATCTATATATTTTCAAGCTCTCTCTTTCTCTCTCTCTCTAAGGGGTAAGGAGGAAACTTGTCAAAAGTCTACCCATGTACTTGACTGCATGCTACATGTGATTGGCCAGGGGGAGAGGGGTCCAATGAGCCTGCAGCATGTGGAAAAGTCTCCACTCGCCCAAAGCAAGGAGGGGGGGTGCTAGGAGGATATACACCATCAGACACACTCATTTGAGACACCATTCTCATTGGTGAAAGTTGAGGAACACCACCTCCTTCTCCAAGCTTGTGAGAGTGAAAGCCTACAACAACACTCTTGGCTATGAAATGCAAATCCAACCAAGAGCCATGCTTCAATGCTTAAGCTTGCCATCTTCTCCATATCCATTACTATGCTATTATGTATGCTAGCAAGAAGAGTAATGATAAGTGAGGAACTACTTATTTCTCCTATGGAATGTTTCTTCTTCCTCTTCCCTATCCTCATTCCCCGCTAGCTCTCTCCACCTTCGAAGGTGTTTGAGGCCTTGGGACTGAGGCTTGGGATAGTTAATGCTTTCTTCAAGTTTATGTTATGTTTGTGATGCATGAGGATTTCCATCTTCATTGCATCACCTAGGTCACAAGGAACGCAAAGATTGTATTGTACCAAGTCTCTCTTGATGGGAGAAACTATAATACAAATGCCTATTGGAGGGGGGACCGGCTCCATATGAATCCGATCCTCAACTATTGTCATGTTCTCTAAACTCTCTCTCTCTTGCAAAAGTATTATTTATGCCAAGTTAAGTAAGTGCCATGTTTATGTTGCTACCATCAACTAAGTTCACCCGCTATGCTCACAAAGTAATCTCTTAAAAGTGCTTCACCTAATTCCCTACTTCCAAAGTTCATAGGCAATTTCCATTACATATGTGCATCAAATACTCCCACTGAAATCTATGCTGATGCTAAACACTGCAACCTGTAAGAAACCTGGATGTCTTGTATGTATGCAAGAACCTGTGAGGAGATGGATGCCTGAAAAACCCGAGACAATGTCGATGCCGAAAAGTGCTCCTAATCATCCTATAAACACCATCTCATTAGCACATAATAGCCTCTGAACAACCTGCACCTGTGTCATGTACCTGTACCTGTATTTGTAACAAAAGTGGAGTTGAAAAATACAACTCTTGAAGCGTAGCTCGGATGACGTTTTCGATTGCACGAACAGCTTCAAAAGGGGGGTAAAACTGTAGGACCCTTGCTGGAAACGCTCTCGAAATGCTGAATTTACCGATGCCGAAATCGGAAACCTGTTTGCATTTTTAAAAGTGCGCACGGAGACGCAAAAACGGCAAGCACAAAACTATGCTCTGATACCAGTTGAAGGTGCCAAGGGAAGCGTGTGCGAGTGCAAGTGCAAGAGCAGAGAGAGAGAGAGACCTGCTTTGGGTGGAGCGCACAGCAACGTTATCCTATTGCAGCTCCTTATTCTGTTGTATTAAAGAATAAGTGTATACATAGTTAAGTTAGTAGATGGGTTAGTAGTAAGTGGGATGTCCGGCCAGTTGGCTTGAATCCCAACATAGTTGAGAAAAACTGTGAATGAAATTAATCAAATTTGTAGCATCAAGGTTACTTTGATTAGAATTTGGAGTCATGATCAACATGATGGTAATTAAATTAAGCAATGAGCTTATCATTACTTCATAGAGTATAGTTGTAGAGAATAGGTATGATCATCATTGATTTCCAGATGAGTAAAGGTAAATAAGAGTATAGAATTGATAGTAATGTAGCATTTGGAAAGGATTCCAAATGAATGAGAGAAGGGAGTGATGATAGCTTGATTAAAAATTAAATTCATAACCAAATTGAGATTTGGAGCTATTGCTATCTCAAATCTTTGATGTTGCAATCACCAAGGCTATTAGCCACAGCAACAAAACTTCCTTCTCCCAACAAGTGTGTGTCCAAAATGAGTGAGACAAGGCTCCTTTTATAGAGTTTTGGCGCTCCCTTGCCTTGCAAGATTGCCCATACTCCCGTAGGGTGCCCCCTATTACTATTCCAAGGTAAAGAGGTGTCAAGTACCCTTACTTGCCAAGAAAGGTGTCAAGTGGCCACTCCCCAAGCCTTCCATGCCAACTTTGGGTGCTACACCTCATGTAAATCCATGCTTAGAGCCATTCTTTCTGAAAGAGATGGGTCCATGGCCATGGGTCATCCTATGGGCATCCCAACACATGCACATACATGCACATGCACATGCATACCTTTGAATTATGAATTAAATGTATTACCTTTAGGATAAGGATTAATTGACTAGAGTTCACTTAGCTCGTTAGAATTCAATTCTGAAAGTTTCTTTTAATAGAGGAGCTTAAGGATGAAAAGCTAATGCATCAAATGCACACACCTTCTATATTTAGAATTTTTTGGAGCAGACATCTATTTTTATGGAAATTCAAGGTGGAGTAGATTTAGATGAGACGGTCACGTCTAGATAGGTGCAAGCACCTCAAACTTACTATTTTTGAGCAAAAGTGACAAAGAAGTTAAAATTTCATTTTTGAGAAGCTTACATCAATACATACATCAACAGCTCATCGGAGGTGAAAAAACTGCTAAAAATAGAAACTTTCTATTTATGATCAAAATGGCTTGATAAAATTTTTTTACATGGAGATCCCCTCTCCAAGGGTGGCAGTAACCCTACAGTGGAAACTTAAGCTGGTTATTTTCTCAAAGTCCTAAGATTAGAAATTAAGGTAATAGTGGCTAATGTGGATTTGGCCAATGGGTTGCAAATAGTTTGGAGTCAAAGTCAAAAATAGATACATATGGCAATTTTGATTCATAATTAGAGTCGAATAGTAGTTTAAGAAGAAAAAGAGGAACACAATTCACCTTTCTTTAGAAAGCAAAAGAAAGGAAAGTCCAAGAAGGCAAAGGGAGTAGAAGAAGGGCAATTGTTGAAGCAACTTAAGGCCTTGACTAATCCTCCCATGCAGTCAAAAGATAAACCCTTCTATGATATTTGTGAAAGAGAAGTACCTTAGACTTCATTTACCCTAAGAATAAGAAGCCTCTGAATAGGGAAAGTAAGGAAGTAACTCAAGAAACTTAGGTGTTTCTTGTCAATCAGAATAGGGGAGATTTCAGGTTTAATACAAGTTGGCAAGGCCAACTTTGTAAGATCAAGGATGTTCATACAATCTAGCCATGATGAAATGCAATTTCAAGAACTAGTTCAAGAGCTTGGGGGTTCTAAGCTGACACACTTGCTCCATTTCAAGTGAAGATGGCTAATTAGAGGAGACTTCATCCAAAGAGAATTTTGAAAGGTCAAAAGATTGTGGTAACCAATTTTAATTTTAGAGTTAATTTAGTGGTGCTAAAGCTGGAGTTTGATAATGACTCATATCGTATGTTATTGAGAAGACCTTGGTTTAGACAAGTGAGATACATCTTTATACATACTTTCCCACCTATACCTCTCTTTGATTTTAATACATGTGGCCCATATACCTCTATGTCTAGCTTAAATAGTCTCATGAAACTTTTTGATAAGCTCCCTTTGAGTGTCCTTATCATTCACAACTCTTAGCAGCATCCCATTTCTTTGTTTTGGATGCTCCCATAGGTACCTATCTTTCAAAAAGTATCCATAGGATTTTTTGTCTATTCTTTTGAACTCTTGATTAAACCACCCTTCTTCCCTTATTAAAGTGCTCAGATAGTGTCAAATGAGCAAATGCTCTATAAACGACTCAAGTGCAGTTGACAGGCAAACATGATCCTCTTGATATGAGAACTACTATAAAACCTCATCCCTACATCATCACCCTCGACAACCATTTCTTCTTCATTTTCATATCTTGGTCTAGAAAGCATATTCGCAATTGGATTATCTTTTATTGCAATATGCTTAAGTTTTGGATTGAAGGAATTTATGTAGGAAATCCATCTCAACATAGCAATGTTGGGAGTTGAACAGCTTGTGAACATTCCAAGAAGGGGTAGACAATCAATCTCCACTATTACATTTTCTCCTATCAAGTATTCTTTTTCACAATTCAATGTTGTGACTACTCCCCATAATTCTCTTTTTACCTATGGATAATTGTGTTGGTGAGCACTTAGGACCTTTGCTTCAAATCTCACCACATATCACTTTCCATCTTCATCATCTTGCCAACTCGCCCATCCAATTCATGTGCGGCTAGTATTTACTATCACAATAACATGTCTTCCACATTCATAGTTTGCTTTTCTTAGATTTGGAGACCTAGCTAAGCAACAACTTCTTTAATTTCCTCATGAAATGTGTCTGCATTTCTTTCCATTGAAATTTTTGGTTCTTTCTCAATATTTGATACAAAGGTTTTGCTACATCCACATAATGTGGAATCTAGATAACATAAGACACACGTGCATCCAAGAACCTTCAAACCTCAGTCACATTGATACATATCTCTTTTATTCTTTGAATTACATCATTTTTTTCCAAACAAGGTCTTCGACCATATGGCCCACATGTATGTCCCACAATAAGGACTCCAACCACACTGGCTTTTGACCACACAAGGTAAGGTTCACTTTTTCCAACCTTGAGAAGATCTTATCATAATCATTGATATGATTTTTCACATACTTGAGACACCCCCTCAAGTCTAGATCCACATCTATATCACTTAAATCACATCCTTTGATCAGCACATCATCAAGAAAGGGCATCATAGTTTGAGGTATGAAGTCTTGTAAGACTTTGTTCATACCATTCATCATATGTGCAAATCAATTAGTCGCTCCCTAAGGTAAGGTGCACATCCTTACTAAACCCAAAGGTGTCCTCATGGTTATCAAGTCCCTGCTTTCCACAACTAGTTGGAACTGATCATACCCTAAGTACAAATCCCCCATAGAATATATCGCCCTTCCTGCACTAATGCCTCTACAAATTCATCTACAATTGGTCCTATACCCACATTCCTAATTGATGGGTTGCATATCCTAGATAAAGCATAAAGAACCATTTTTCTTTGGAACTGTAAACCACTTGTTTGAATAAGGAGCACAAGAAGGCTCCAAAATACCATCTTAATCTTTCATTAAGCGATCCAATGAGTTTTGCCAAATGATCCTTTGGGGCGAGAATTGGCTGCAAGTTCCAAGGTACATGAGGGATAGTGAAGATTATCATAGGAGCAACAATGGAAGGATCAACACACTCTACCTCATGTAGCTCAAATGCAAAATCCTTTTCGTGTTTGGTAAGCATGTCTTCAAAACATATTCTTTCAACCTCTGTGAAATTGTCCTTGTAACCAACCTTTAACATACCTCCATCAAGAAAACCAAAATAATCTGAAGTGGTAATTGAGGAGATCATTGAGGATGAGGGTAATGTGAAAGAGGGGGAGGAGAAGGATGCTAACAAGGAGGAACTAGAGATGAGGTATCTTAGGGAGATTAAAGTTGAACTCCCTTCATTGTTGAGAAGTGTCAATTTCAAAGGCTTCAAGGTGGCTACCTTCTTAAATGATGACCTTCTTCATAGAGACTATGTGGTCCTACATGCTAAGAGTGTTGACATTCTAAAGATTGGCTAAATTGAACGCCTTCCAAATACTAGGGGACTAAGCGAGTCAAATAACCACCACTTTGCAAGCCTAGGAGCGAATGCCCTCATTCATCATCTTAATGGATATTGGATGGTAGCCATAGATAGGAAAAAGACCTTAGCATTTACCACTTAGGGCCATCTTGCCCATAACTCTAGGCTTTGAAACCTTTGAAATCTCTCTATGTGTATCTAATCCTGCATGCCTTTAAGTAAGCGTCTTTTCCGTGTAAAGGACAAAGCATGTTGCAATCTCCTCTTCAAAAACCTTGCATGTTGGCGTTGCTTTTTGCAGCCATTGATTTGTTTTCTTTAATTTTTCTTTTAAAAAAAAAACCAAAAACAAAAACACTGACGGTCCAGTGTTAGAAAAAAAAATCGGGGTACAATGTATTTTAATCCGCTAAAATCACAAAATCTTGGTTATATTTGAGCTTGCCTTGAACAAATTTATCAAATTTACACAAGTTCTAGCGTCAATATCGGCAAAAGTTTCAAATTTTGTCCTAAAAATTGGTAGAATTTTAAGATTACTTTATTTTCTTCGGTTAGGGAACATATATTTATCTAGCCCTGCATGACTAACTATACTAGATCTTAAGCTTTCGCTCAGAACCATCACATGATAGAGGCGTCAAGGCCCAACAATGAGGCAATGCACGCTATTTAGAGCCATCGAGTACCATGAGCTGACGGTTCGCGCGACTACCACATCAATTAACAATTCAACTGTGAGAATGATGCGTACAGCTAAGAAGCATGACACTTTGGTGGGGATCTTAATGGAGTATGGAGACGACATAAGTAGCCAAAAATAAATAAAATTTTAAAAAAACATATAAAAGACGACATATGTAACCAAAAAAATTAATCATATAATCGATAAGTATTAAGTATTTTCTATCTCTATGAAAAGTCCATATTTGTTCTCTTCTATGTTTATTCAATGTAATCTTCAACAATAGAGTCCTAATTTTTAATCAACCAAATAATCTGTGCTTACTACGATTTTGACAAGTTGACAATTTTGATTTAGCTATGGGTGATAACTTCAACTCCTATCATCTATGCTTTGAACTTTATTAAGCTTGTTATATTTCTAGTTTTGATGCTAATCCTAAGGAGGTATCTTAAAATTCTAAGTCGACTGACCCACCTTATCACTGTAAGATTTATCACCTGCCATGTTCAATGTGTGTTTGTGAATATGATTGGTCATTTTTGTAAGTTTGTCTCCTTTCTATCTCTTTAGAACAAAATTTTATAACATTCATTCATGGTAATAATCATTTTGCTATTACTTATGGATCATTACTTGCAACTATGGTTTATTATTGATATCTCCATGTTATATGTTTTTCAATCTTCATGCTACTAATCAAGGCACAAAGGCCACTTTCTCCAATCTTGACAGACCCCAAAAGCAATCTCTCTCCATTGCAAATCAGTCAAGCATTCTAAACTTCCAAATCAATAAACTCAAGATAAGTATTCAACTGCTAATAGATTTGTATCACTAATTTATTTACTGCTACTATGTTAACTCTATTTGAGAATAGAAGATACACCACTACTTGCATTTAAGTATTTTCCTAAAAAGTGCAATTTAATAAGAAAATAGGGTACTGCATATTTTGTAATTCTTTACATTGCAACATCAGGCTTACTAGCCTATGGATACTAAATTTATGGTGAAGTTTTCTTTTTAGATATTCAGCCTTGTGGCCACCTTATGTGCCACTTTCTATGATTTTGATGTTGGATATACTGGACATGAGGACTCTTAAAATTTTGTCCATTCTTCGTGTCCTCACCTCATGCTTAGACAGTCACTATGTTTTGGGCCATGGTGTAATGCCCAAGCATATTTAAATATGATATCTAACCTTGTAATGTATTTTAATGGTTAAATATCTTCACACTGGCACATTCACAATGCTTTCCACATTAGTCTTTTAAGACCTTTCAGATGACCCCTACCTACACGTCACATTTATGAGGATCCACCTTCAGTTATGGACCAAGAAGAACAACTCATCCCTGCACAAACAGTTGATCACGAGACCACCACCACACGCACTGGCATGGTTTATAATCACCATCTTTTGACCTTCAAAGGCCAACATTGAGAGGATGCCAAATGGATGCCTGATTATTTTTTTTCCGCAACTTCCCAGACCTTCTCCACACTTTTCATCACTCACGGTCCAATTGATTCTTTAGTGAGCAACTCGGGAAAATTGTTGCTATCCCTGGTGGGAGGGATGTTACGAGACTGGGCACCCTCCTGTTGCGTGTGGTTAACTATAATTGGGATAGCTCGCTTAATAATTAATTATGTGCTGTCTATTTGAATTTTACTAACAGTGAGTGCATGATGGTTTGTAGATTGGAACTCTGGGAGTTGACGAGGAGGTGCCAGCAAATAATAATTCTCTCAGTCATTTTATCCTAGCATAGTATTTTAGAAATAAGCCACTATGGCTCCTTTGTAAATAGAACAATCAGGACCCACACTAAGAGGGTCATGTAATAACTAGTGTGTACTACCCATTACTAAAGTGGAACTAAAGTGTAAAAGGGGAGCCTCCAATTTTGGCACCAATAATAAATCAAAATATCAAATACCAACTCCACAAGAGAGGTGCCGTGGAGTTTGGGGCTATGATTTTAGGCCTTTCTTGTGTAGATGCTTTCAAGTTTCCATCTCCCTTCTATTAAGCAATTATGTGTTGTTGTGTGCTCCTTAATTAAGTCTACACCTTCTCTTCCATGTTCTTACACCCTCTTACAGCTTTGTCTCTGTCAATTCTATGCTCTTAGTGTGTGTTTGTGTGTGTGTGTGTGTGTGTGTGTGATAGTTTAGGTGTGTGTGTGTTTGGAAATTGGAGGAAGAGGTTGATAGGTTGATGGTGGCATATGTGAGCAAGTGTTGAATTGCTCTAAGCAACCAATTTCCCCAACTCGCAACATCTAGAGGGCTCAGCCAAGACATTGTAAAAGAGAGAGCACGCTCTTGGAGAAAAATTTGGAAAAAAAAATCAAATTGCAATTAAGAGGGTTGGGCCAAGTCTGAAAAAGAACAAAGCTCATGAGGTGTCAGCCCTTACCTCTTGTTTCGAAGAGATAAGCTAAAAGAAAGTGCAAGGAAGCACTTTGATACAAGAGCATGTGGAATGGTTGAGGATTAAACAGATCCTCCTAACCAGTGAACATGGGGAGATAGATGCACTCTGACTACAAGCCAAGGTGAGTCATGGTAAGAATGAGGAAGCCAACGGGAAGACATTGCTTAGATCTATCAAGGTGAAAAAAGACAAGCCACTATCACACCATTGCTTGACAATAAAGGTGAGAAGATCACCAACCGGACCAGATGGATCAGATGATGATGCTTGGCCATCTCAACAAACTTATTGGGAAGGAGGACTCACCCTCACCCACAATCAAAGAGGCCAAGACCAAAATGTTTGAAGCAATGCTGAGGTTGGTGGACAAAGGCAGAGCAGGCTACTTAGAGAGAGAGTTTGCGGAGGAAGAATGTTGGTCTGCGTTAAAAAAGATGGGCAAGGAAAAATCACCAGGTGGGGATGGGACACCACTAAATTTTGTCTAGAATTTTGGAAGGATTTGCGGATATCCTTTTTTACCATGATTAACAAGGCATTCATTTATGACAAGCTAGATCCAAGTGTGAAGAAGGGACTAATCAGACTGCCTGCTCTCAACTTTAACACTGGAGACCAATCACCATGTTGACTATGGTGTACAAGATCTTGGCAAAAATGATAGCTGAAAGAATGTCTCCTATCTTAATGGAGGTCATTTCCCCCCATCAACATGGATTTATTAAGGGAAGATCAATCTATGACAACATACTGGTAGCCATGGCTAGAGTGGAATATGCCAGGTTCTTTAAGCAAGAATGTATATTGATGATTCAACTAGATCTGGACAAGGCTTATGACAAAACAATGTGGTCCTTTGTACAAGAAACGTTGAGCCACTTGCAATTTGGACCACGAATTTGCCAAACAATTCTCACCCTTTGCAAAGGTAGCTCGTCCGAGATTCTCTTCGACTCAAGATTGGTTGGCTCATTTAATGTCAAGAGATCCATTCGCCAAGGCTACCCATTGGCCCCACTTTGGTTCGTTGCATGCACCCATCCTCTAATAGCTTTGTTGGAGTAGGCAATAGCAAGGGGATAGATCCAAGGATTGAAAATCCAAAATGGAATTTAGCTACTAATTAAGATGTTTGCAGATGATTCATTACTATTTTTGCAAAGCTGAACAGAACAATGTCAGAAATGTTGGAATTAGGGTTGCAGAGAAACACACACAGCTTGGAGAAGACGAAGGAAGCTCAAGGCACACAATAGAGAGTGTGTTACTTAGTGTGCAATGGAAAGATAGATAGCCCTAGAGTGATGGGCGTATATACAATGCATGGGGGAAAAAACCTCCTAAAGAGGGGAAAAATACCCGGCAGTCCTAGTGTGTTCACATACATCATTACCACATGTATATGGTAACAAATCCCCCCTGGAGTGATGCGGTGAACGAGAGCTGGCACATGAGTAAAGGGAAGTGCCATGCCATGAGGGCAGGATCAGTCCACAAAGGGGAGTAAGCCCAAAGCTTTGCGGAAAGCTTCAAGCTTCTCATGAGACAATGCCTTTGTGAAAAGATCTGCAAGGTTGTCCTGTGTTGGCACATAAGCCAAGCTGATCCCCTCCTGCTGAGAGCCTCTCCCTCACATAGTGGTAATGCACCTCAATGTGCTTTGTGCGAGCATGAAAAATTGGGTTCCTCGCAACTGCCAATGCGCTCTGACTGTCAGTGTAGATAGTGTTGGCAGTGTCCTGTCCAACACCCAAATCAGCCATAAGGCGTCTGAGCCATACACACTCAACCGTAGCTGTGAAGACTACCCTATACTCGGCCTCACAACTCGAAGTGGCCACAGTAGGTTGCTTCTTGCTCAACCATGATATACATGAACTGCCAAGCATGAAACAAAATCCACTTGTGGACACTCGTGTGTCAAAACAACCAGCTCAATCTGAGTCCGAAAAAGCATGTAAGTTTGGCGCCAATGATCCCCCTTGGGATAAAACAAGCCAAGATGTAAAGTGCCACTAAGGTAGCGGAAAATCCTCTTGACAGCCTGCCAATGCTTAGACCCTGGGCTATGCATAAATCTGCTGACCTGTGAGACTGCAAATTGAATATCTGGCCTCGTGTTACATACATAAATGAGGCAGCCAACAACAGTTTGGTAAAGAGTGACATCAGCAGGATCGCCATCATCATGTAGACTCAACTTCAAACCTATTTCCATGGGAGTGGCAATAGGTTTGCAATCCTCAAGTCCAAACTTACATAGCAATGTCTCTATGTAACTTTTCTGACACAAGGCAATACCACCATCACACTGTTTAAACTGTATACCCAAGTAATGATGCAACAACCCCAAATCTTTCATCTTGAAAGTAGCATTCAAATCAGCCTTAAATTCAGCAATATGTCTCTCATTTGGTTCAGTGATCAGAAAATCATCAACATAAAGAACCACAATGAGAAGTACATCACTCTCACGCTTTACATACAATGTGCTTTCTGTTGGACTGTTACGAAAGTCTCGTTTAACCAAATGAGTGTCAGCTTTCTAATACCAAGCACGAGGAGATTGCTTCAACCCACACAAAGCCTTCTTACATCTGCACACTTTGTCCTCTTGTCCTTTTATGACAAAACCGCGAGGCTGCGTTACATAAACTTCCTCAAATATGTCACCATTCAAGAAAGCAGTAACAATGTCTGATTGATGTACATCCCAACCAAAATGAGCTGCCAATGCACATAGAAAATGTACAATAGTCATACGACAAGTGGGAGCAAAAGTCTCTTCATAATCTATGCCTTTTTGCTGTGCATAACCTTTTGCAACAAGTCGAGCCTTATGGCGATCGATCTCACCATCTGGCTTGCATTTCAACTTGTAAACCCACTTCGTACCAATGGCCTTTTTGCCAGGAGGCAAATCACATAAAGTCCATGTGTCATTTTCTATAAGTGCATCATATTCTGATTGCATGGCAGCCATCCAATTTTCTGAATTCTGTGCTTCATCAAAAGACAGAGGCTCCTCGACATCATGTAAGCTAGACACAGCCAAAGCATAACAATCTAATGCATAAGATGCATGGCGACAGCCTGAACGAGTACGACTAGACAAACGTGCATCCAATTTACTGTCACGCAAAGTGTGCACCAGCCATTTTGGCATACCTCTAGCCTGCTCATTTTCAGCCCTTTCCTCATCAAGTACATCATGTACATCTGCATCAGTAATAGGCTGATCTAAAACATTTTCAGAAACCCCCATAGGCTGTACATTTGCCTCATTGGAACTTACATTCGTATTTCCACCACTGAAAAGAGGCAACAAAGTGTCATAAATGTCCTGTGAGCTTACATTACTGTCTCTAATACATGAAAGGGCTGAACAGAATCTTCCACAAACACTACATCCCGAGAAACCAGAATACGTTTTTTTTGCAGATGATACAACCTGTAACCTTTGCTTTCAGCACTATAACCAACAAAAATACATTTGACAGACTTATCATCCAATTTTCTGCGCTGCACTTGTGGCACCAAAGCATATGCCAAACAGCCAAAAACACGCATGTGCTCAATAGAAGGCTTTCTATCATGCCATGCTTCATATGGAGTAATAGACTGCAAAGCTTTCGTAGGACACCTGTTAAGTACATAAGTGGCACACATGATGGCCTCAAGCCAAAAAGAATGCGGCAAAGCTTGGCTTTTGACCATACATCGTGCCATTTTCGTCAGTGACCTGTTTTTCCTCTCAGCAACACCATTTTGCTGAGGTGTATAAGGCACTGTACATTGGTATTTTATCCCACGACTAGCTAGAAATGCATTAAATTCATGAGACATATACTCCCCCCCTCGATCGGAATGGAGGGTGCCCATAGTACATTTCGAGACATTTTCAGCCATAGCCAGAAATTGTTTGAAGCACATAAAAACTTCGGACTTCGCTTTAAGCGGAAATACCCATGCATGCCTGGAGTAACCATCAATGAAAGTCATGAAGTACAGGTAATTGCCCAAGGATGGAGTTTGCATGGGCCCACAAACATCACTATGCACAAGCTGCAACCTGCATGTGGCCCAAACTAAACCATCCTTTGGAAATTTAAAACGCTGCATCTTACCCAAAATACAGCCTTCACAAACATGTTTGACAGGTGCTTCAAGAGGCGGCAAAGAAGGAACCATATCAGTTTTCTGCAAACGCAGCAAACTGGCAAAATTCAGTTGACCAAAACGTGCATGCCAAAGTTTTGCATCTGAAATAGCCCTTGAATCTGCAATAGCATTTGCAAAATTTTGTCCACACTTGTCATACAAAGTGAGCTTATACAACCCACGACACAAAAGCCCAGATGCAATAATTTCATCACCAAAACTGACATCATGAACTGTACATCTGTCATCCACAAATTTGACTACAAGTCCAAGTCTAGCAAGTGCGGATACAGACAAGAGATTCTTCTTGATCCCAGGTACATAAAGTGCATCAACAAGTGTGAAGGAACTACCATTAGCAGCAGTGAGCACAATCTTTCCAACTCCCTGAACTGGATAAGAGGCGTTGTTGGCACAAGTGACTGAATTCCCATGAGGGACAGACTCGAGAGAGGTAAACAATTCATGATGTGAGGTAATGTGCTTTGTAGCACCATTGTCGAAATACCACACATGTGAATCTGCAGCAACTGACAAGAATGCATCATGGACAACAGGATTGTAAGTGCACTCTGCACTAAAAGCCCATTCTGCATCAACATCAGCAACACAGTCTCCTTTCACAGAAGACTCAACAATGGCTGCATTTGTAGTGGAACCAGCATTTGCAGTGGAACCACCCTCTTTCTTCTTAGCCTCTTTGGCCTTCAACTTAGGACACGACTTGATCAAGTGATCATGGGCTTTACAATAATGGCAACGCATCTTCTTTTTGCCCTTATCACCAGAATTTCCAGACGAATTGCTGCCAGCAGAAGCATTAGGAACAGAATTTTTGCCACTCGCAGCAGAACCATAAGAAGTGACTGCATTACTGTTACCACCCTTTCTTTGAGAAGCAATAAAAGCCTGTTCAACTGCATGCTGTCTAGTCCTGTTTTTTCTGGAAAGTGACTCTTGCAACAGCAATGTGCATAATGCATCAAACTTGACAACTTCTGGATTTCCTTGGGTCATAAGTCTCCAAGTATTAGCAAAAGTCTGGTAAGAATCTGGTAAGGCATCAAGAACAGTCTGCACAAGGGAGCTGTCTGAAATAACTTCACCTGTAGAAATAAGTTGCTCATTGATATCCTTGACACTAGCAAGGAAAGTGTCCATATCATCTACCTCATGCATAATCTTCGACTCCAGCTCTTTACGCAGCAAAGCAATTTTAGCCTCATTGCGGCTTGCATAAAGACCTGCCAGAATATCCCAAGCTTGTTTTGCAGATTTTGCTGAACGGATGTGAGGAACAATGGTGCGCTTCACAGAGAACGCAATCAATGTATGAGCCTGCGCATCCTTAACATCCCAACGAGCTTGTTCTGCCGTAGGCAAAACAACTCTAATAGGTGCAATCCTTGCAGCAAGACCTGCAACATCCTCAACATCGCCTACATCTTCAAAACTAGGACGTACATCAATGCCCTGCACAATGTTCCAGACAACCTTTGACACAAGAACATGTTGCATCATATAAGCCCACATAGGGTAGTTGTCCCCATCCAACCTGTCCTCAACAACAAACATCTTGAACACATCTGTGTTGTTGTTGTCAGCCATGGTAAATGCTGCACCTGATGTGAAAACTGCCCGAAAATAGGAGAAACGGAGTGGGAACAACCTTTGCTATATAGAACAAACCGTAGAAGACTATAAGGCACCTGTTATGCAGAAAACGGCACTGACAAAAATTCTGCACAAAATGACAAAATAGCCTGTGTAGTACTGCCTGTAGTGGAAACTGAGGCCGAAATGAGCCCAAATCAAAATTCTGAGCAGAGCAAGCTCTATGAGCTTTCCCAAAATATTTGTCGACCTGCGAACGCTTGCCAAAGCTCACTGAAATCGAAGAAAGTGAGCAGGCGTGTGCTGGAGCAACTGGCGACTAAGCCCAGGAGGACGTGACCTGCTCTGATACCAATTGTTGGAATTAGGGTTGTAGAGAAACACATAGCTTGGAGAAGACGAAGGAAGCTCAAGGCACACAATAGAGAGTGTGTTACTTAGTGTGCAATGGAAAGATAGATAGCCCTAGAGTGATGGGAGTATATAAAATGCACGCGGAAAAAACCTCCTAAAGAGAGAAAAAATGCCCCGGCGGTCCTAGTGTGTTCACACACATCACTACCACATGTATATGGTAACAAGAAAGACATTGGAGCTG
Source organism: Adiantum capillus-veneris (assembly GCF_014529385.1). NCBI lineage: Eukaryota > Viridiplantae > Streptophyta > Polypodiopsida > Polypodiales > Pteridaceae > Adiantum > Adiantum capillus-veneris. Next base: position 75,247,732 of record NC_140947.1, read on the forward strand.
GTTAATATTTTTGCAATAGCATATGGTCCATTATGGATGGATTAGAGAGATTGTTAAGAGGGGCAATATTTTCAGACACTTGGGAGTACCTATGGGGGAGGGGATGCCCTTCAAACAAGCTTTCGATTGGTGTTAGGACATGCTTAAACAAAACATGAAAATATGGGAATTTATCTTGCTTCCATTTCATTGCTGGGCAAGACTCATCAACACCTTCTTGATACCGTACATTACCTTTCCCTCTCCATTCCTCCAACTTTCTTATAGGAACTGGAAGGCATTCCTATGGAGAAACAAAGAGATTAGAAGCTGGCCATGGCAATGGGGCAAGTGGGAGGCCATAGCCAAGCTAGGAAATCATTCACAGTTTGGCCCTATGTGCAAAATTGTTTCGGACTTTGCCCAAATCTGACCAGAGCTGGGCTTGTATGGTTAGGCAAATGGTGATGAATTCAAGTCTAAAATCTAGAGGGGGGAAGTGGTTAAATCTTGATATGAAAAACAGACTTTTGCCACCCAAAAGAGTGTAGTTAGAGCTAGGAAGTTTCACTAGTAAATTCATTGGAAAATGTTGCAAAGCTGCCTCCACACTCGTTCGGGATGAAGAGGCTAGATAATGGAAAAACATTGCTCTACACCGGTCTCCTTGGGGACCCATTTTACATGCAAAGGGTTGGAAAACCTTGGCCTCTTTGTGGAACCACAGGGAAAGAGAATGACAGTCTCTAGAACAATTGAAAGAGGTCAATAGTTTGTCCCTCCAAGAAGAGGTCCTTGTTGGTAGACTCATGGATCTCCTTTCCCACATCTTCCTCCCACCATGCTCCACAATAGTCAAGTGGAAGGCGTGGAAGTGGCTTGTGGGGAAGTCTTTTCTCTCTTTCTCAACAAAGAGCATTTATGAGAAGCTAGCTTTCTTTGAGCAGTGTGTTGGGCATCTCAACAACAAAACTTGGTCTAAAAAGTGGAGCAAGTCAAATGAATCCAGGTGTTGGAGAAAATATGGCACTCTGAATGCAAAGATGAGCAAATGGTTTTCCACTCGAAAATGATTTTTGGTTTGGGCCCGATTAGGGATAAGGCCAAAGTGAGGGGTTTGGGAAATGGAACCTCCATTGGATGCAACCAACAAACTGAGACCATATCCCACCTCATTTGGGGATGTCCTATGATCAAGCGCTTCACTGGAAGAGTGTGCAGATGGGTGTTTTTCCGGCTTGGCACCCCTATCTTCAAACGAGACCTAGCACTTGGCTCTAGGCGCTTGGACAATGAAGATTTGAGGACATAAATTTCTTTAGCTAGAGCTGTAGTCCTGAAAGCAATATAGGTTTCTAGGAATGAACAATTATTCTTGAAAAAGAATGGAGTGTTGCATGGCGAACCATTGCTGGAAACTTGTGGATGACTTGTGTCAAGCAAGAGGAAGCGGCTTGCTAAGAAGAAGAGGATAGGTCCTTGATGGAGATATAATGCAATAGTGGACATTTTTTAATAAGGATTAATGGTACATTTAGGGCCAGTGGTCTCTAATCCCACAGGGGGGCTTGCATCCATTGAATTGACTTTATTGTATATGTTGGATGCCCATGTGAAAAGGATATGCTAGTGTTTTCATGTATTATGTTGAGTTAATTTAAATCTAGGCCAATTAAGCATTTTAAAAAAAAGATTCAAAAAGGAATGTAAGTGTGTAAGATGCAAAATTTACATCCAAGTCTTCTACATCTTTTAAGCTATTGCAACTGATCTCCCACTCATCTATGCTTCAACACAACATCCCATCAAATGAATGGGCAAACTGAAAGAAGAAATCAAGATTGAGAACACCCTTACAACTTGTTGCTTGCAAGAGCCTCAAAAGTGGATAAATATTCAACATGCACAAGATATATGGTTACTAATAAAGAAATACAGTTTCTTTTTAGATATTGCCCAAATATTCTCCCCCCTCCCCCCAAAAACCACCTCGAGAGACTCCTCTGCAAACCTAAACGAGGCCTCTTGCCAGTGTGGCACCATTGCGAGCCCTCCTCGTCTTGCTTTCCCAAGCCCCCTCCTCCCTCACTTATTGAACCGGCCCATGCTCCGACCCTCTCTGCTGTGCCTCCCCGAAATCATTGGCTGCGTCGATGACATTGCTACAACACCCTCATCTCTGACACCAACCCTGCTTTAGCTAGCCTCCGTTAAGAGAGAGAGAGAGAGAGAGAGAGAGAGAGAGAGAGAGAGAGAGAGAGAGAGAGAGAGAGAGAGAGAGAAGAGAGAGAGAGAGAGAGAGAGAGAGAGAGAGAGAGAGAGAGAGATCTACCTCCCCTCTCCTGCAATTCTCGCTCGCATGGCCACCTGACACACTCATGCATAGCCGCTAGAAAACTCACTCAGCAGGGGGTGAGAGAGAGAGACAACTCTTGATGTTACTAGGGTTACCTCCCCTACTTTCATGTTGCCCCCGTGGTCCCACGTCAAAAACCCTTGCAGGTACTTCGGCCCCCAACAACTCTACAGGCATCATACTATCTGCAAGCTTATAACTCAAACATTGGGGGAGGTGGCAAGACGACATGTAGTCGGAAACTGCATGCATGAGCACGTAGGAGCAACAGAGAGTCGGTTCTCCACCTCATCTAGAATAGTGTAGAGAGTAGGAGAGAGAGAGTGTTGTGCTTCTAAAAGGACGTGGGAAGAGAGAAAAATGTGGAAGCAAAGAGCCAAAGACACACGTGCATATATATATATATATATAAGAGAGAGAGAGAGAGAGAGAGAGAGAGAGAGAGAGAGAGAGAGACCCTAGCATCTCCGAGCGATTCCTCTACTCCCAAATTTTTCAACATCGACACTACATACAAGAACTATGCTCATGAGAGGCGTTGTCAAGTCACTTTCACGGAAGTTGATGTAGTTTTTTTAATGGTTCAAGAACAACCAAAAAGTCTACATACTGGACCAACTCCTAAGGTATCGATACTCCAATGGTAGTTCAACAAACTTTGAAAATTTTATCGATGACTGATCAAAGCTTTTATGATGCTTGTGGGACATACAATTGTTGGCATGCAATCTTTTTAAGGACGCCCTTCTTACTAGTCAAGACATAGGAAACACCGAGCTTCATAATTTGATGAACAACCTCAATAGAGCACTTTATAATGTGGACCCAATAATGGTTGTTGAAGAAGATGTTCATTAGTACCACCAAATGATACAACACCCAAAAGTTGGTGCACTTATAGCTTGATCTTTTTAATACACCATGATCCATATAGAGTCTCCTGTTCAAATAATCAAAGGTGGTAGATCGCATGGGAAAAACCCCACAAAGTGTTAATGTCCATCGAAGTTCAAAACTCTTGATTACATTTAATCCATTTTTAATGATGAAGATGAAGGCAACCTACATGCAGGTTGGCAAATCCATGAACATTTCAATGGATAAGGAGACTAGTAATCTCTTGGATCCATTTGATCCTTGTCATTGACTACATCACTCTTCAATTGCACGTGTAAACACCATCAAACTCACTCTTACGATAAGAATGTCTGAAGCATGGCCTTAGATTGTTTTGACATAAGTTAATATGCTATTCCTAACCATCTATAGAAGGCACTTCAACAACAAAGAAGGGTGCATCATGCGCATTAATGCTAACTCTGTGTGTGTGTGTGTGAGAGAGAGAGAGAGAGAGAGAGAGAGAGAGAGAAGCTTTAGAGAGTAACTATCGAGGGACAAAGACAACTAGTTGCCCTACAATCTTTCACAAGATGGAACACCTTTTAAAGCTTTTTTTTAAGGCCAAAGAGAGAAGCAAAAACAATTTAGGAAGTCCAAAGAGGGCAAATACAAACCCCACATGTCCAAAGCACTAGCGAAAATTTCTTGAAATGTGAGATGCGACAACTCTTACCTTCATGAAATTCAATTTCATAATTTGCACGAAGGAGAGCCAAGAATCCTCAACCTCTAAGGTTAAGGAGGATTGACCTTAGAGGCGTACATGAATCGTATATTAGAGGCGTTTCGCAGGAGAGGGGGTCACCCCTTGTAAGCGCAATTGTGGAAGGTTTCGTGCAGATTGGCAGAGGTCAACTCTGCCCAGTTTCATAACTACGCTCAAATGGGTGGAGTTTTACCAATTGAGGAGTCGAGGACGCCCACACATAAGCGTGCAAAAGCCAAGGTTGAAGAGGCGAGGTTACACAGATAATCCAACAAGGGTTGTCAAAAAACGAGGAGCGAAGATTGGCATAGATGAGCAATTAGCTTAGTTGAAAGAAATGTGTGGGAAACCGCTCTAATAAGAGATGCAATTAATCACTATGAAAATTGAGATAGATATCCAGGGTGAGCCAAGGGGGGGCACACAATGAACATACACACACACACAAACACACGAATCACAGCTGTGTTTTGTGGGCAATGCATGTGATGTGGTTGAGTTTCTGGGACAGCTGGAGTCTTGTGCGGCCCTTCCCCCTCCCCCCCCCTCATTCAATTTTGTTGGGTGGCAAAAGTGTCCTACGTTTCTTTCTGCTTTTGGGAATTGAACTCTACAAGCCGCGCGCTATTATCTCCTCTTTCTTCGTCAACCTCCTCTCTCTAGAGCCCCATGTGGAGGCTCCAAATTTGAATCTCAGTATCTCTCTCTAGGCCTAGCTTGGCTTCCTAACTGTCTATCGAGCCTCTCACTCCCCGAAGCTTTTGATGAACTTTGAACCTCTCTCTCCAACCCAAAGCTTCTCTCTCTGGAGCCCACCATTACGCACATTGACATTCTGTTGTGAATCTGTGCACGCTGTGCTTGTGCGCGAGCGCCTTCTCCCTCTCTCTCTCTCACCATAGCTCAAGGTGCCACAGTGCCACTGTGTATGCGCGTGCCTTTCTCTCTCTACCCGCATTCGCTAACGAATTTACCCACATCGACATCTGTGGGCGCTCGCCTTCTCTCTCTACCCACCACAATCGTTAACCTGATGACTGACAGCGGCTTCTGCCCGTCCCCTTCAAGAGAGCCTTTGTAGGTGTGAGGAAGGCAGCAGCAGCTGCAAATACGTTCAACCACCACCTGCACGCGCTCTCTTGCAGCTTTCAATCTCTCTCTCTTTTCGACAACGCTCTAGGTATGGTAGGTGGCCACGACTCTCCCTCTCTCTGCTGCCTCCTCCTTTCTCCTATCGTAGCGTCAACCCAGCTGTTGATCGCCAAGCTTGAATGCAAGCAGCGGTCGGGGGACCTGTCCATGGTGGTGGCCCGAGAGCCTGCGATTAATGAGCTTCCATGTGCCCTCGCTTCTACCATTTCCTTCTTCTAGAGAAGAAGCAGACAACGCCGGCTAGATCTGTTTCTTACGTGCCTCTTCCTACGTGCTTCCTGAACTCCCTGGCGCCATCGCTTACGTTTCCCCCTGCGAAGCTTCTGGAGCTGCCAAGCCTCGTTATTGTTCAGCAGCAGTAGCAGCATTCCCGCCTGGGTTCGTCTTCGTCCCCTTTACTCTTCTGACCTAAAGCATGAGCTCCCTTGCGCGATCGTTCTTGCATGGCAGCCTTTCGCGCAGGAAAGGGAGCGAAGAATGGCCTGCATTGCCTTCAGACGCTTTGCCTTCGCGATTAGCAGAACAATGCACGCCTGCACGAAGGTGGTATTTGCACTCTGTGAGATCTGTGGCTAGCGAGATCCCCAAACGCAGCAGCCTTCATACCACTCGAATCAACCATACAAGCCAAGATTTAAGTGTGGAAGCAAAGATTAGCAAGAAACGGGGTGCCGCACAGTTGCAGGAGCTAGATAGGAGGAATGTGGTAGATGAGCGTGCCCATTTGGTGCTCCCAGGCATCCCCAGGAAAGATGACGACAATGCACAGCTGGTTGCCCTCCTCATGGATAGAAAGACTTGGTTGCGAGATGTTGCTGTTGTTGCTGTCTTAGCAGCAGCGATCTTGGCTGCTGTTGCAGAGAAAGAGGCCGAACTGCAATTTCAAAGTTTGCCTCCACCAAGGAAAGATGCGGTAGATATGGGAGCTGCTGGAAGAGTGGGAAAAGAAGTTGTACATCAAGTACCGATTGATTCCATTCGGCGAGGAAGGCTTGTGGAAAATGGATTTGTGTACAGGCAGACTTTTGTTGTTCGATCATACGAAGTGGGATTTGATCGAGCGGCTTCTATTGGAACATTGGCCAATCTTTTTCAGGTACATAACCCTCTCGGGACAATCGTCCTCAACTGCTTTCTGTAAGTATTGCTGACTCTTTTATTGCATGACATATTTGTTTCTTTGCAGGAGACGGCTCTAAACCATGTAGGAATGTCTGATTTTGTGGGCGATGGAATGGGAACTACTCATGCCATGATGAGACATCGCCTAATTTGGGTGGTGACAAAGATGCATATTCAAGTTGTCAACTTTCCTGTTTGGTCAGTCTTATGCCACTGCATTTGCGATGATGGAAGCAAAGTGTCTGTGTTCTGACATGTTGCTTTGCTACTCATTTGATGCAGGGGGGATGTTGTTGAGATAGATTCATGGGTCAGTGCGTCTGGGAAAAACGGAATGCGCAGAGACTTTCTGGTTCGAGATTATTTGAGCGGTCATGTTCGTGCCAGAGCAACCAGGTAACTTGTTGACTCTGAATTTTCCATTTGATCTCAATACTTTTTTGATGGTAGCTAGACTCGTATATGCTCTCTTGGAACTTATGGAAACATTGCACATGCAGAAACCGGGCAACAGTACATATTTGGAACTTGGCAGGTTTTAACTCTGGCACAATAAATGTCTTGGGAGAAGGCACGAGAGCATTTTTTTAGAGGATAAGACCATAACGATGACGCGAAAGAGAGTGTTATTAAGATTGCTAGCTCACTAAGTGTACACCTTGCACACGCGTATGTTTCCATGTAATCTTCCATCGATACTTGTTTCCACCTCTGACTAGTATATTGCACATATATTAAGCCTCATCGCAGGAAGAATGTTCTCCATGTACATCAAACTTGGTAAATATGGCATCATCTGCAGACTGTTTACAGCACAACTTCTCGGATGATGTCAATGATGACCGAATGCATTCGTTAAGGTCATAACAGTGTGTATGCCTCTCTGGACTTTTACACCTAGTTTAGTTGGAAGAAGATTTCTGCCCTTTTTGACAGTTTCAAAACAACATGGTGAAGGCAAAACACAGTAAAGAACTACAGCAATATAGCATGATAACTTATGGATGCTGTTAAGTTGCTGCTGGGAGCTTCTGCAAATTGCCATATTAGTTACATATAATTTTTTGAAATGCACTTTCCCTTAGATTTCTCAGATGCTTCAAGGTAGAGAACTGAATTACTTTTGTCCTGCAACTCATTCAGTGAGCAAGAATGCTTGCTCAAATTGATAGTGTGGAATTATTACATTGTTTTTGATTTTTAATTCTCAATGTCTGAATATGAAATTGCTAATCCTTACCTGTCAAGCTTGTGACTGTTTTTGTCCTTGATGGATGGTGCAGTCATTGGGCAATGATGAATCAAGATACCAGAAAGCTCTCGAAGATGCCTGATGATGTGCGGGGTGAAATATCTCCTCATTTTTTGGAAAGGAGTGTTATGACAGATGAAACCTGTTCAAGAATACAGCGATTGGATGATTCTGCACCATATATGAAAACTGGCCTTGTGGTACGCTTTCCGCTAATTCCCTTGATGTCCTGTTTACTGCATATTCTCTTGTGCAGTTTATTTTTTAAAGATTTTCCTGATTACAAGTTTCTGGATTTTAAACAGCCTCGGTTGCATGACATGGATATGAACCAGCATGTGAATCATGTCAAGTATATCAGCTGGGTTTTGGAGGTATGCAACATAGCTACAAACCCACAGCATTTTCAAGAAAGTCTTGTGTTTTCTAAAATTACCGATTTGCCTATTTGTTCACAGAGTGTGCCACAATCACTCTTGGTAGCATATGAGCTTATGGGCATGACCTTGGAGTACCGCAAGGAGTGCAGCCATTCTGATGTTGTCTGCTCTCTAACCTCGCCAGATTCGCCGCTTTCACCGTGTCTCGATGATGAAGAAGCTAAGTTACAATTGCCATTTACACAAAAACCTGCAGCTTATGATGTGTCTATGCCTCCCAGCATAAAAAACCCTCGAATCACCTCCCCTGGCCCAATTCACTACACACATCTGCTTCGCTTGCAAGCAGATTCTACAGAAATCCTGCGCGGACGGACGATGTGGAGGCTCAAGAAGCGCTATTCATGATTATGTTTGCTTCTTGAAAGCTGGTCATTTCTCGAAGAAGCCTCCAAGAGGGTCGACATACATATATAGGAACAGCCAACCTCTTATCAATTCCATACAGGTTTCTTTGAAAAATGCGGTCTTATGCAGCATAGCTGCAAGCACCGCATCACCTCTTGGAGATACGCAGGCCACTAGCGCATCTATCTAAAGGAGGCAATATTTGCAGATTAAAGGCTGGATTAGGGCCACAGAAGACATTATTGGCTGGCTTCTGTACATTTATGGAAGGTCTTCTGTGGTTGCAGCCATGTTCAACAAGAAGAAAGAGAGTGAAGGATGGATGCAATATAAGAAGTCAGCCACAGCACAGCTCCCACATCTTTTTTGGTTGTAGAGAGCGACTATTTGTATCATTCATTGTGTAATGAAACTCATACCATTCTTTAATGTTTCTAATTTGCTCTCATCTCTGGGAGTAGTCATACCTGTTTAGAGCACTTGATTGGTTGTGGAAGGTTTGGAGAGCGTCTGCAGACCTGCTGAATGGGCGCTTTTTGAACTACGGAGAGTGTCTGCGACAGCAGGTCTCTCTCTCTCTCTCTCACACACACACACACACACACACAGACACAGGCATCCGGGAGAGGCGGGACTCGTGAGAGCATCTCTCTCTCTCTCTCTCGGACAATATACTCTGGGAGATGATAATCTTTAAAGACCCCCTGGAATATGCTTGCGGGGCGGGCATAGTTTTTATGGTTTGGTCGGCCGATGCAGAAGCTGCAGAATTGCTTTTCAGTAGCTCTCTCTCTCTCTCTCCGTCGGGGCTAGATTTTTAAGGTCTCTTGGGATAGTTTCCTACGACGTTAAAATTCTCTTCTTCTCCCCCCCCCCCCCCGCCCCCCCAACCCCAAAAACAATTCTCAAATAGAAAAAAAAGCTCTTCTCAAATTTCAATAACTCGTAATCTTGTTGAGTAGTTGCTGTGCATGGTTCTCTATTACTTCGCTAAAATATCTGTCTCATGCATGGTCACACGTGCACTAGTTATTTGTCTTATATGCAACTTTGTAACTATGCCAATTTTGACATAGTTGCATTAGTAACATCTTATTGATAACTACCTTGTCTGATTACAACATTAGTAGAAACAAGGTCTGCAGCCACGAAGACCTTTTGTTTTGTCAGTGGCTTGTGAAATTATGGTTAGGGTATACTCTTGAAAGCATAGTTCACTCTTTATATTACTTGTGTTTCAAAAATTATTTTGAGTGGAATCAACTTCCACTTAAACATTGACTTTCAAAAAATGAAAATTATCCAAGTGTAAGTATCTGTTTGCATTTCTTTGCTTGGCTCTCTTTGCTCTTGGAGCTTATGGTCGCTTCCATAGGTCTCTCTCTCTCTCTCTCTCTCTCTCTCTCTCTCCAAGAGGGAAGAGAGAAGGGGTAAAAGCTATGTACAAAATAAGTGAAAGGGTGGGGAAGGGGGGAATAAGAAGCTTGTCAAGAGCTTGTTGGGTTGACATGAATATACCACGCTTAATTTACATGATCAAAGCATTGTTGCAAGACACTTTACATGATTTCATAGGAGAAAGAATTAGTTCCTCACTTATCATTACTCTTTTTTCTAGCATACATAATAGCATAATAATGAAGATGGAGAAGATGGAAAGCTTAAGTTTTGAAGCATGGCTCTTGGTTGGATTTGCACTCCATAGCAAAGAGTGTTGGTGTAGGCTCTCAACCTCTCTATTTTCTTGGAGAAGGAGAGGGAGCTCTTGCACTTAGCACTTCACACAATGAGAGTGTGTATGAGTGTGTGGGAGAGTATACCCCCTAAGCAAGCCCCTAGCTTCCTTGGCCAACCCCCCTTTGTAGCTCATGCTTGAAGCTCATTGGACCCCTCCAGGCCTAGCCAATCACAAGCAAGAGGTAAATCTAGTAACAAAGGTAGCCTTGGGACAAGTGTCTCCCTTGCCCCTTTGAGAGAGAGGACTTGATAAATGTAAAAACAATTAATTAAATCTTCTCATTTATCATTGGACCCCTTGGGTGGCCAACCAATAGGCTTCAAGCACACCATGAGGGCAACATGAGGAGGAACTTGACAAGTGTCCTTTTTTCTTTCTTTGTACCAATCATGCCTTGTGTGAGTGTGCGTGTATGCTCTCTTATCCCCCCTCTTGTAGGGCTTGTCTCCTCCTTGTAGGGATTAGCTTTGACTTTTGCGCCACCTCAAGCCTCTCAACCTGGAGGGTGAACTTGTTTAGCGGTAGCAACATAACCATTATACTTAATTAACTTGGCATGAATAATACTTTTGCAAGAGAGAGAATTGACTACAATTGAGGAACGGATTTATGTGGAGCCGACGGTCCCCCCTTCAGTAGGTTTTTGTATTATAGATTCTCCCATCAAGAGAGACATGGTACAATACAATCTTTGTGTTCCTTGTGACGTAGGTGATGCAATAAAGATGAAAAGCTTCATACATTTAAATCATAACATAAACTTTGTAAAAGCATTAACCATCCTCCCGGCTTCAGTCCCAAGGCTTCAAACACCTTGAAGGTGGCGAGATCCAGCGGGGAATAAGGGCAGGGAAGAGGAAGAAGAAGTAACATACCAGAAAGAGAGAGTTTCTCACTTATCATCACTCTTCTTGCATAGCATATCTTAATAGCATAATAATGATGATGAAGAAGATGACAAGCTTAAGCATTGGAGTGTAATGGAATTAGCCTTTTAACTTGAGTTGGAGCGGAAAGTGAATAACATATTAAGCATTTCCTTGAGCATTTCTTTGTGTGTAGATGTAGAATGAGAAAGAGAGTGCTTGGATGGAGAGAGCAACAATAACACATTACTTCATTAACATGGCCTGAACAATACTTGTAAAAGAGAGTGAAAGTTTAGAGAAATTGACACCAATAGAGGACCATATTAGTTGGATCCGGTCCCCCCTCCAATAGGTATTTGTATTATAGATTCTTTCAGGACGGAAGACTTGTTCACAATACAACTTATTGTGTTCATTGAGACCTTCTTGATGAGGTGAAGAGGACAAGCTTCACTCACCAAGCATTAGCATAACAACAACAATAAACATGATTAGCATGAACTTGAAAAACGCCCAGCCTCAATCCCAAGACCTCAAACACCATGAAAGGTGAGGAGAGTTGAGAGGGAGTGAGGAAGAATAGAGAAGTAGAAGTAGCTCTACGAGAACGCAATACCCCTTGCACATAATCACACATAGCTCTTGTATCATAGCTTAGCATAGTGATAATGGAGATTAGAGAGATTGATAAGCAAGCATAAGCATTCTCTCGTGTGGATTTGCATCCATAGTCAAGAGCTTGTTGTAGTAGGCACTCAACTTCTCAAGCTTGGAGAAGGAGATGGAGTTCTTGCTTCACAAGAGTGTGTGAAGAGAATAATGAGAGAGGGAGAGTGCACGTGGGAGGCTCAAATTAGAGAGAGAGAGAGAGGTAGCTTGGTCGACCCCCTTTGCTAGGCTTCCCTTGAAGCTCATTGGGCCATGTAGCCCTCTAGCCAATGAGAGCTTGGCTCCCTTCAGGGCAAGGCGTGTAGCCTCTTGACAAGTGTCCTTCTTTACCTCTTGTGAGGTTAAGCTAGCACCCCCCTTGCTTAAGCATAGCCGTTGCTTGCTTGAGCAGTGTGCCTCTACACCTGACATGTGGCCCCTTTCCTCTCATGAGAGTATGGGTCCTTGGTGAGGTGCACACACACTACCTACCTCCCTCCTTTGTAGGGCTCAGCCCCTCCTTTGTAGCTAGTTCTTTGAACTTGGTAAGCAGGCAGCCCCCCTGCTTAGGCACATCCCCTACTTAAGCAAGCTTCCCCCTTGCCTGCTTGGACATTAATTAACTAAAGTTAAAAATTAAAGACTATGTCTTAAGGATTTTAACACTTACCTTTGGAGGCTTTGATAAAGCCAACCCCAAGGTCTTTTAGAGCTTCATTAAGTGCACCTTGCTCTTTTTTAAGATGCCTCCATTATAGACCCTTAATGAGATGCAGTCATCTCTCCCCTTGGTCCCATGGTGAGGTGAGCTTAAAGCACTTATGACACCTAGCTCTTTGGTAGACTATCTCCCTTTTGGGCTCTAGTTAGAGATAACATTATCTCTCATTTAGGCCTATGGTTGAGATATGTCTACAAGCACACATCGATATTCTAACTCTTGTTTCCCTTTTATCTCCCCATATTAAATGATCAGTTTAACATGAGAAAATCATTTGGTAAAGTTAGATATTAGATTTTATGACATTACCTCTCTCTTGTAATCAGAGTCGCCCTCGACTATGAGGTAAGGAGGATAAAGCATACTCATTACTCCATTTTTACTTAGCGGGTAGAGGATCCCTTTTTACCCTATGACATCATTCTAGAGTGGATGACTAGTCCACTTGAGGCTTGAGAGACACCGTCTGCCGCGAGTATCCCTACTCTTTAGTCCATATCATACTTCTAAAGTAGATGACAAGTTCTACTTGGTGTTTGGGAGACGTCATCTCCACAAACATGATCCTAAGCATGTATACTCATTAAGTTTGTGCACAACAATGAAAAGAGAGAGTCTTATAAGACAAAAACATGGGTCATTTCAAAGAAATTTGTACAATTGCTTACTCTAATGTAGCATTGTAAGCATTGATAAGGTTCATATTATCCTTAATTTTTATTCCTTGCATCCATCTAGCATCTTCAAAAGGATAATTTTTGAACTTAATAAGATACCGTCGGATAATCTTACCATGTTGTAGTACCTTGTCTTCATGCCAAAGGATAGCTTCGGGTTGTAGCACTTCTTCTTGGTCTTCAATTTCGGGTGGGTCTTCAATGATTGGTTCACTTGGTGGCTCTCCTTTGTAGGGCTTAAGTAGGCTCACATGAAAAGCATTGTGTATGAGCCAATGGTTGGGCAACTTGAGTTGGTAAGCCGTCTCATTGATGGGCTTAAATATTTGGAAAGGACCATAGTATCTTTTTGCTAGCTTAGCATAATACTTTTGATGGCCCGTAGGATTTTTGCCCGTCATTTGCCTTAATCAAATCTTAGGAAACTTGAGTAAGACCCAATAATTTTCTGTAAATGTTAAGGCCCTTCTGTGCTTGTCAGCAACAACTTTTTGCCTTTGTTGAGAGATGGATATAGCCTCCTTAATATTTTGAAAAGATTCTTGTAAGTCACGGCTATACTCATCGGCGGCGGCGAAGATCTTCCCATGTACTTTGAGTAGCAAGGGACTTTTAGGTCTTTACTCAATGATCTCAAAAGGAGCTTTTCCCATAGAAGTATGTACAGTATTATTCTAAGCATACTTCACAAGAGGTAAGTACTTTTCCCATTGTGAGCGTTGATATACTTCGGTAACATAAGTATTGAGTAAATCGAGTATCGTAAGATTGGCTATCTCACTTTGGCCAATCCGTTTGTGGATGATAGGCCGAAGAGATTTAATATTGTTCCTAGATTTTCAAGAGACCTTTCCAAAAATTACTGGTTATTCTAGGATCTGTATCTGACACGATGGATGTTGGTAATCCATGGTGTTTTATTGTGCTTACCAGCAATGTGAGCAATATGAAAATTAAATTGTGAAAGAAAAGTTGTCCACCTCATTTGTTTGTTGGAAAGCTTGGTTTGCGTCATGAAATACTTGAGACTTTGGTGGTCGGTTCGTAGAATAAATGGAGTTCCCAATAAGTAGTTCTTCCATGTGTCTAGGGCATGTAGAACAACTAAAAGCTCTTTCCCATAAATGCCCAAGACTCGTTCATCAGTATTGAGTCTTCGGCTCTCATATGCTATGGCATGCCCTTCTTGAAGCAAAACTGCTCCAAGGCAATCACCACAAGCATCACATTGGACCTCAAATGTTTTTGAGAGATCGGGAAGCATGAGGACTGGTTCAGAGGTAAGCTTCTCCTTGAGCTTGTCAAAAGCATTTTGCTCCTTAGAAGTCCATACATACGTAACGTTCTTCTTAGTTAAGTCATGTAGTGGTCCTGCTACTTGGGGAGAATTTTGCTATGAAGCATCTATAGTATGCACACATACCAATAAAGCTTCTTAGCTCATGTAGATTCCTTGGTTAGGCCATGCTTTTATTACCTCTAACTTTGATGGATCCATACGGATACCATCTTGAGAGATAATATGACCTACGTATTGAATCTCTTGAAGGAAAAATTCGCTTTTCTTTTGGTTTAGAAAAAGCTTATTCTCCCTCAATGCTTGAAAAATTACTTGGAGATGCTGCTTATGTTCCTCCAAAGACTTGGAGTAGATGATGATATCATCAAAGAACACTCCAGTGAATATACGATAAGGTCTAAAAAATTTCTCCATTAGAGGATTGAATGTAACTGGTGCATTAGTCAAACCAAAAGGTATGACTAGATATTCACAAAGACAAAATGTTGTGCGAAACGCGGTCTTTAGCATTAGGAGAAAGTTGGACTCACTTTTGGGCCTTTCAGTTCTAGAGAGAGAGTGGCGCTCGACCAATGAGGAAGAGGCTAACGTTACGTTGAAAATTGACATTTTGGAGTCAAGCTCTTTTTAAAAAAAGGGAGGAAATTTTATTTTGGTTTATCAAATTGCACAATTTCACGCTTTCAAGGCATAAATGCCGTAAGTCGTACTAACTATGTACCGAGGAATTTCAGAACTTTCATTGAAGACTCTATCTAGTACTTTGTTCCCGCCCAAATATGACTTTGAGTAGCTTTACTTCCCTCTCAAAACTTCTTCCCTTTTTTATATTTGCGCTAATCTTTCTGTGTATTCATTCTACTGCAAACCATGTCTACTTCTCGAAGGCCTAGCACTACCATTGACTCTGTTAGCATTTTTAACAGTTATACTACAGACGATCAAGCATGGATTCCATCTCGTATAACTATCGGAAGTTGGGTTCTACTGCAAACTAGGAGGAGGAAGAGGAGGCAACACAATGATTTCGTGGAGGCTTTCAAGGGTCAAGTTAAAGAGTTTAAAGTGTATGCACAAAGCAAGCGGGTGAAAGAGGTCCTCATACAACATGCTTTCTAGCATGCAGACTTAAGGTTGCAAACATCTCCTCCAAGTTTTCCAAGGCATCGACCCAACTGTAAGTTATTTCAGCATCTCGCTTAGTGCATGATTATATTCGAATATTAAGTGGTGGATATCAAATCATCTTTGGTATGTTTCAGATATTTATCCATCGAATAGGACAGATTGGCAACCAGTTGAGAGTATAGTTGGGATTTTTGATGCTTTCCATGCATTTATTGGTGAGCAAATGTACCGAGGAAGACAACACAAGGAACTTGCAAATAATGGAATTTTCTTTTATGATATGTCATATGTGGAACCGAGAACTTCCATTGGTTGGGGTCGTGTAGCTCCTTTGTCACTTCCATCCTTTGACAGCAAGGATTGGTCCCTGCCTACTTCGCAAACTAGTGAAAGCTTCAAGAATAAGTTGTTTCAGGATATACAAAAGTCCCTCAAGTATTCAATTGCCACAAAAATAGTTCGGCTCGCACTATTTATGCCTCTTGAAGTGTTTGCAGATTTTTTCTTCGATGAGCAAATAAGAACTACCGCAACAATGTTCATTTGCAAGTCTGAGAGCTGTTTGGACTTTTTAGATGATAACTGAGATAGGAAACAATCACAGAACAAAAGCTGTATTTTGCAAAAGAAGTCCATAATTTGCAAGTTCATTATAAGCTCTCAAAATTTCTTAGTATCGTTTTACTATATTAGATATCATCTTCTTAGTGGGCAGCTTATTCCACTCGACCAAGATACAGAGAACAGCCTCGAGAACAAAGCTTTATCAATGGAGATCTACTTTCGAGACAGCCTACTTACTGTGATGGAGACAATGTCATGCACAACTCTGGCACAACTCAGGATAGATCTTACATGTGAAGAACTTCCACTTTTGCCGGAATTGTATGCATTCAGTCTCAACAATAGAAAGGTGCTTACTAAATCGATAAATTTTGATTGTCTTTAATACACTATGACTGAATCTAACTTTTTCTTCTTTTCAGATTCCAAGGCGCAAGGAGAAAACAACATTGTGCAAGGAGTCCATAACAAATACACTTCACTTAATTGCTTCCACTGGAAGCTAGGTCACATACCTTGTGCACGCAAAGAGCTTTGATGCCATGCAAACCATGATGTACTCTTCAAAATGACTAATGCAGAGATATTTTTTGGCGCTCAAACAATGTTTCAAAAATGTACATTTTCAATGTTTCAAAACTTTACATATTGTGTTGTATCTGTCAAGAGTAATTTGCTCCCTTTCCCAGCTATTGTCCTCTCCCCTGGTTTGTGCCACTCGTCCCCTATTCTCTCCCCCGGTTTGTGCCACTCGTCCCTTGCCCTCTGCTCCGGTTGCTGCTACCTCTGCCTCTGGGGACGCTGGTCTCGGGCATCCTTTCGTGTCGCTCGAAATCATGGGCCTCTTCCATGGCTTCCCATGCTTCTTGCACCTGTGAAGCTTCCCGCTGTTCTTGCTCTTGCCGTCGACATGCAGCCCATTCCTCTACTTCTGCGGCGTCCACATAATATTGGTTTATTGCTTCTTGCATATTTCGAACTTCTTCTTGAGTCTGATTGTGGCGTTGGGTCATTTCGTTAATGCGAGCCTCTTCGAACTCGTCAGCTCTCGCCGCTTCCTCTCTTGTGCGTCTGTTTACTGAGATTATAATATGCTGGATGGCCATTACAAAAAAATGTCGCACATCGTTGTTGGTGTAGTTATGTAATCAAAGTTCCTGTAGAAGCGTGATACAGACATCTGTTGCTTCATACATACGTTGCAGCAAACAATAAAACAGCAGATTACTTACGTTCGGTATATCCATAATTTGACTGATGAGCAACACGGCATTTAAACAGGTTCGCCAGCCACAGCTATAGTCATCAGTCTGCGTTGGCACGGTTACCCGTTCGTGCTTGACTACATTTCCTAGATCATGTTCTAACAAAAGATGCTCTACACAACATACAAGTTTTTTCGCGGCACTACATACATAACCACTTGAGTCAGCAACGCATTCCAAAGAGACACTACACTGCTTTCCAAATGTACCCAAATGGACCTTACGTTTTTACACGACCATGAAATGCCCTGCTTTGCCCGGAGTTTGCGTAGTAAACAATCTTAGCTTCCATGTCAAATAACATCAGACTCCAATGATCACTACAAAGACACCATCAAAGATGAGGAGAGATTCTCAATGCAAGATGTTTTTTACAAGGCAAGAAAATACTCATGATTGATTGTACGTAGTGACCAGAAAGCGCGCTAGATCAAAGTTGACTCTGCTAAACCAGTTTATCAGACTCAAAAAGGAATATGAGTTGTTCTGCAGATAAGGCGATATCAGCGGATCTATTACGTATACTTTCTCTTGAATCTCAGGGGGCAGAAGCGAGACAGCGTGGCTAACATGAACAAAAAGGCAAAAATTAGACTTGAACACCAAGTGAGTCAATACTGAGCGAAGGGGCAAGCTATCGAATTCCCTACGCCACTGATTCGCTTGGTATTGACCCATGTCTTTAAGGTAGTGAACCATTATAAAGAAAACTTGGCACCGGCCACAGAGACATGGGTCAATACCGAGCGAGTAGTTCCAAAATTCAATTTCATTACCCACTGTCTCGCTTGGTATTGACCCATGTCTCGGTAGAGACCCATTTAATGAGCATAAGAATTAAAGAGAATGAGAATTACCACAAAGCAACATTGACGACTTCATTTGTTGCGAGCGAGTCGATGAAATTGCGCATGCACATGAAGTCTACTCTATCGAGGTTGGTAATGCAGGCCTTCTCTGACCTTGCAGGTAGCTATATGTGCGCATGCAGAGGTGCGGAGCTCAACAAAATTCTCAACTCCTCTTCATTCTACTCGTTGATTTGCTCTAAAATAATTGACTCATCCGATACGTTGGATGGCCCTTCTGATGCAGAGCCTTGAGCTTCCCTTTCTTGAGCTGGCTCCCTGGCTGCCTCAGGCTCCGGATCATTTTCCTTCAATATTGGTTGCTCCATGGATGCCTCAGGCTCCACCCTGACCTGCTCTTGTCCCTCATCATCCACGGTGGGCTGCGGATCGTCCATGACTTGCTCATTTTGGTGTCTAGCTGGATCCTCGATAACTGTCTCTGTTTCTTCCATGACTGCCTCGGGGTCCACTCTGGCTTGCTCTTGGCCCTCTGCGGCTATCTCAGCCTGCCCATCTGTGTCGTTTCTCTCGACCCGTGATCGGGTCCTTCTGTTGTTTGTTTCAGCCCTAGACGGCTCTGTCTGTCGTGCACGAGGATGGAGAGGGGGGATGTTGAGAATATCCATGGTTCTACTATCCCGGATTGGTACTGGCTGAAGCAGCCCATCGTAGCAGAAACGAAGCCTATGAAGAGTATCAAAATCCCGCGGCATGATAGTGACCCGGTGTGCATGGGCAGCCAGGATATATCCATCGCTGAAGAATTCCACGAGGTAGTCCTCAGCAATTTCTTGAAGGCAGAGGAGTGCACTGCTGGCCCATCGCATGCCGACTCTCCACTGCTCGCAAATCTCCCGCACTACTCGCTGGAAAGGGAGACGTGGAATAGCAGGTTGAACGTGTCGTTCTATCCTGTGCAGCTCTTGCAGTACACCTCTGTGCGCCTCATATTGGCATCTTCTTGCTTGAGCATTCAAAGATTCACCTGTTGCCCTCCTAGCGCAGGCCTTAACACGAGGCATCTCTACAAATTAACACCAAAAGACAATTCATTTGTCAGCACAAGGGACTTCAGACTTAAGGAAAGGTCAGTACCAAGAGAAAAGATGGATAGGAAAGAATTGCCTTGCCTTATTCGCTCGGTAGTGACCTCAGAAAATAGTAATGTTAGACATGACTTATATGTTCTGAGGTCACTACCGAGCGAATAGGTGCATAGGAAACAGTTTGCCTTGCCTTATTCGCTCGGTAGTGACTTCAGAAATAGTAATAGCAGATATCACTTACATTTTCTGGGATCACTACCAGGCGAACAGGTTTGCAGCCCCTGCAAAAAAATACCTTATTCGCTGAGTGGTGACCTCAAAAAGTGTACAAGCAAGCGAACAGGTTTACAAGCAATGTGAAGGAGATCTTAAATCGATGTGGTTCTAACTGTCATGTCGTTCCCTCCGATCACCTCCCCTAATATCGGGGGGATGATAACATTGATTCTCTCTCCCACGTCCACCTCTCATGAAACCTCATGGGAGTACCACCCTCTCATAAAACCTCATGCCTAGGCTCTGCTTTTTAGGCTTGTTTGAAAGTCTATTTAAGAAGCAGTTGTTTCAGAACCTCCCTCAGGGTTTTGCAGAACAACTAAAAGAAGCTTAGGATAGTGGCGATGCCTTTCCAAGGTATACTCCCACAGCGCCAACAACACCGCATCCGGGCCCTCCTCATGAGGTCCCCCCTTGGCCCTCCCCCGATGTTACCTTTAGTGTTCTCGTCCGACACAGCTCGGGAGTGGCTGCTGTCAACACGGGAGTCTATTCTCGAGGTAAGTTGCTGGTAATTCTTTGCTTTCCGCTCCCAATTTCCAAGCTCGTAGTTTGAAGAGCTTACTTGCTAAATGCTCTATGCAGGATGCTAGCCTGAAGCTGCAGCAAATGCTGATCGTCAGGCAGAGGGTCTCAATCCTTAAAAACTCTCTGGAAGCAAGAAGGCCTGAAGACATGCAGCGATTGCTCGTCGAGAATGGCTCTATGGAGGCAATCATTAATTGGCTTCAGGAAATGAAGGATGAAGTGCTTGAGCTAGCCAGTAAATATGAGGAGGCCATTAACTTTGCAAACATGCTTTGCGAAGAGATATGCTGGCTGTGAACCCTAAACCCTAAACCCCCCGGAAATTAATAGGCAACTCTTTGTAAAGTCTGAAGTGTTTTCTAACTCAAACCCGGTGTTCAGTTGTAATTTTGTTTCTTTCTTATTAAATCAAAAGGCGTATTTTGCAAAAGAAATCCCTAAATCCGCAACAAGCAGGGGTTACCTTCCCCTTATTTGCTTAATATTGACCTCTGTACTAGCAGACATCACTTAACTTTTCTTTTGGTCAGTACCAAGCGAATAGGGCACTTCGGACCAGGTGACCTTACCGTATTCGCTTGGTACTGACCAACTACAGCAAATTAAAGGGCACGGGACCTAAATCAAAAGGCGTATTTGGCAAGGAAAACCCTAAATCCGCAACAATCAGGGGTTACCTTTCCCTTATTTTCTTAGTATTGACCTCTGTACTAGCAGATATCACTTAACTTTTCTTTTGGTCAGGACCAAGCGAATAGGGCACTTCGGACTAAGTGACCTTACCTTATTCGCTTGGTACTGACCAACTACAGCAAATTATAGCGCACGGGACCGAAATCTAAAGGCGTATTTGGCAAGGAAAACCCTAAATCCGCAACAAGCAGGGGTTACCTTCCCCTTATTTGCTTAGTATCTACCTCTGTACTAGCAGACATCACTAAACTTTTCTTTTGGTCAGTACCAAGCGAATAGGGCTCTTCGGACTAAGTGACCTTACCTTATTCGCTTGGTACTGACCAACTACACAAAATACAAGTGCGTAGAAGGGTAGTAAGTAGCATACCTCTACACTGTGTGTAGAATTCCGCGTCACTGAAGCACTGCAGAACAAGAGTAAGAGAAGGAGGATGCGCGAGAGTAAGAGGTGATGGAGTTTGCTTACCGCGTGGCGTCGATGGGGGTAGAGTTAATTAGAATGATGCGCAGTAGAGGACGCGAAAAGAGGCAGAATAGTTGAAACTTGAGATGTTTGGCGGGGGTAATGCCTCAACTTAGAATGCTTACCTCGGGGAGGGTGACAACTTCACTTATGCGTGAGATTGCGGTTGGTAAATCGTACTGCATGGGAATCTGAGACCATTTAATACTGGTTGTCCTTGAGAGCGCAGCCCACGTGCCTTTTTAGTGATCGTTAAGGGTCAGACAGACGCCAATCGCCCTTGCAGTTGCCATCTCCATCTCCATCTTGCACCTTCTGCCTGGCCAGCTCTCGTGCCTTTGCCTTTTCTGCGCCCTTCCCCTTGGCCAGCTCTCGTGATCCTACGTTTAGAGTCAAACGCCGATCGCCCTTGCATTCACCATCGCCTTTGCCTTTTCTGCGCCTTTCCCCTTGGCCAGCTCTCGTGATCGTGCGTTTAGAGTCAGACGCTGATCGCCCTTGCATTCGCCATCGCCTTTGCATTTTTTGCGCTCTTCCCCTTACCCAACTCTCGTGATCCTGCGTTGAGTGACCTCCACTGGGTCGAGTCCTTTGCTGCCGCGTCGCCATCGCCATCGCCCCCCTACTGGTTCTTGCTATTGGTGGCCTGCGACATCACCATCCAACTCGGTGCCATTGGATATTGCAGAGACAGGTTCTTTCTCCCTGCCTCTCCCCTTCCTGTGTGTTGTTAACTGTGTGCGCACCGAAGCCACTGCGTTAGGGTAAAAACGCATGCATGGTTGGAATAATTACTCCTTATGTGGTGACCGTATTGCATTCATGGTTGGAATAATTACTCCTTATGTGAACTATAAATCTATCACTGTCATGCAGCAGTCGTGTGTAGCTACCCCTCTTGTAAATGATTTTTTGCTCTTGTAATTTATTAACTCGCGCTTATGGTAAAAAAAAAAACATAATATGCTATGTTCTTATCCACCTGTTCTGAATTCCACAAGACAGAACCAAGCGAATAGAACCCTTCGGAGATTCTTGGGGGCCCTACTCACTTGGTACTGACTCAACTAACGTCACCACTTATGACATTAACGCACATGACATAACCCGTCGATATGACATTAGCGCACGGGACATAACCAAGCGAATAGAGTTCTTCGGAAATTCTTGGGAGCCCTACTCGCTTGGTTCTGACTCAACTAACGTCAACTCTTATGACTTTAGCACACGGGACAGAACCAAGCGAAGAGGGTCCTTCGGAAATTCTTGGGGACCCTACTCGCTTGGTTTTGACTCAACTAATGTCACCTCTTATGACATGAGCGCAAGGGTTCGAACCAGGCAAAATAGGACATTGAGGGGTACTCGAGGCCCAAAATTCGCTTTGTTATGACACCAAATAGTTTTGGCTTGCTTTTTCTTTCAGTCATGGGGATCATAGTCCTCGAGACAGACGTGAGCGAGGATACATGTGAAGAAAAACTATTCACATTCTTATATAACACCCGAGCTCATCACCGTGGACCAGAACTATCAGGAATGTTCAATGCAGAGCTTTCTATATAGAGGATTATAGATTGCTCCTTTGAGTACCTACAAAACCATTTGCAACAGTATGAGGCAGTCACTTGTGACAATTCCATGACAGCTGATGGCATGAGATATGTGCACCCTGCCGACCTTGACCCTGACAAGAGTGCTTCAAGGAGACTGAATCGCTGTCTTGAAAAGTGTCCCTCCAATGCACTGCTTGTACAAGACAGGTGTATGAAGCACTTAAAAAAATGTCTCTTATTGGAATTCTACCATGGGTTTGTCTGTTACTTATACTTGCAGACGGATGGCGAGTCAGAAACTTTGCAGTCAACAACTTTTGGTAGTTGTCCATTGGCGCTGGAGGAAGAGGTAGAGGATGTGGAGGTGCAATTCAATCTAGAAGAAGAGCGGGAAGAGGTACTAAAGGAAACCTTTGATGCGGGCTTAACTCTTGTTTCTCTTGCGGATGCAGCAATAGGGTGCAGGCAAGAAAGCCCAAGTATGGAAGCAACTTTGCCTCTCAATTGTGCTCCCAGCTTTGCTATGGCGGGCAACACCCACTATATTCTACTCACAGATATCATGCATGAGCTCAATATACGGGAGGACTACTGCCTAGCGGCAATTGCAAATTTTTGTGAGGCAGACATGGGGTTTGTGGACGATGATGCAGTGGACCAATATCTTATTGCTGACACAGCTGTGAGTGACTCATAGTTCACTTCAGGGTCGCAACTGATTAAAGATACGTTCAATGAGGCGAAGTCCAGAGAGGCCGATTTGCCAACAGATGAGCAGTTTGAATTGACAACAAAACAACTCGGCTTGGAAAACATGGGTAGACACGTGGCACCAGAAGATCATGTAATGAATAGTCAGTCTATTCACTTATGGGGGAGGTCGATGCTGGAAATGGACGAGAATCAGATGGTAACTTTTGTCGAGCATTCATATAGTATTAGAGATGGCCGAGTGATAAAATATCATGAACAGTTTTTTTTTTGTTGCCAGGTGCTAGTGTATGACGATAGTTTCCTTAGAAGAGCGGGAGGCTCACGCCAAGGGCTTGTCACTGGAGTCCAAGGCAAGGATGCAGCGTTGTCTCACTACATCGGGCGTTTCAACCACAAAAAGGTTTGTAGAATAAATTCAAGTACTTGACAATTGTACTCATCTCACTTACGACTAATAAATTGATTGCAATTATTATGTAGATCATAATATACCACAAGGAATATTCCAATGACAATGCAAAGTTCCCTCTGTTTGCAATGAAAGCTATTACAAGATTGTGTGGTGGGCACCCCCTCCCACTAAACGCAGAAAGAGTAATTCTGATTGAAAAACAGTTTGCTCTACGTGTATTTGGCATTGGGTATGGGTGCCAGGCACTCAGAGCCCCATATTTCATGTCCTACACAGGTCAGGCTCTAGCTGCAGAGGTTGAAGACCCGGAAGGATTAGATCCATACAATAAGCCGCTGTTTCTGAGGGAAAGAAGACGCATGATGCCCGTAGGGATGCTGCCATCAACAGAGGAAAGAGATCGTCTACAGAGCTTGCACATCGAAGAGGTACAAAGTGAGGAGGAAGGAGGTGCATCGAAGAGGATAAAAACGACGGGCTCAGGTCCATCTTCTCCCGCTCTTGACTCGTGACCGGCGCCACCTCGCATGGCGCTCGGACGCATTTGATGCTCCCCAAGCCATCTGTTTCTTCTCTTTGCGGATGTGTTGTAAAGACCGTGTAATTTTTGAACTCTTAAGAAGTTCCTTCTGCCTTGCTCTATGAATTAGTCGTCTATAAGTCCATTGGTGTAACTCTAATAGGCTATTGGCCTTTTCTTTTCCTCCCCCATGCCGAGTGTGCTTAAAATAACCTGTTCTTGCCATGTAGTGGGTTTTTTCCATGCCTTGTGTGGACCATATTGATAGTGAACCGTATGTCTTGGCAAAATATGGACCATGGTTGAACAGTATGTGCTGCATTGAAATAAAACAAAATGGTCAGTTGAGTACAATTTAAAATTTTGTTTTGTATACATAGAATGCCAACCTACCATGTAATGTGTGATATGTTGCCCACCCCACCCTGTAAGGTAAGCCTTTTTCCAATCCAGCAAGGCTGCTTGAAATGATGTGAGCTTACTTTGGTCCCAAGAATGTTGCTCAAGGTAGTGGAAAATTTTATCTAGTGATTTCCACACGTTCGCTTTGTGATTCTGGATTGCCCCACCACCAGCATTGTCTTTAAACACTTTATGTAACTGTTTCCATTTGTTGAACATGATCCTCCTTTCTTCTCTATCTGAATCTTTGAGGCTAAACCCAAGAAACCTTCTTGCCTTCACTCCGCCTATCGATGCTTTCCTTGGTACCTTGTACCGACTTTGAGACATCTTAGGGTCCTCTTTGATTTTGACATTGCCTCCATGCAAACCAATGTCTGAGAGCACTCCCTCTAATGCTTTGATCACTCTTTTCGACTCACTCTCTGGCTTTAATGTCCATGCAAAACATATGTACAAATGAACCACCTTTTCACTTATTTGACAGAGTGCATGAAGTGTACAGACGTGAACTCTACTCAGAGGAATATCAAGCATTGGTTTAAAAGTTTTATCTTGAAGATGTCTGTTGGGAGCTCTAATCCATTGCACACTCTCAAGTGATTGTGCATCAGCCATGCAATATAAGCATGGATTTGCCACAGCTGCTCCGCGTGTTATGTTGTACATACACTTAAGAGTCTTTAAGTCACCTGCAATGTGCCATTCCACTGTGTAGTCGCCAAATCCTTCCACTGAAAGAACGTCTCCGTTTCTTTGTTCACTGATGATAGAAGGAATTTGGGTTTGACTAAAAACCTAATCGAGGATTTCAAAATTTTCCTTATCAACCTGCAGTGAAAAATGAAACACAAAATCAACAACCAAATAATCAATATTTTTGTTATCAGAGATTGACCGAAGTATACCTAAAATGATCCTAGAGATAGAATGTTGTTTTCTGATTGCACGCTGAAGTATCGTGGATCCTCTTTCGTTATTGATGGATCCAGAGCTCTATTCACGAGGGTAATGGTGACTCTCTCCAACTTCTTGTTCTTCAGGACCTCGCACTCGTCGAGCTTCAAAACAAACTTGAGAACCCCACCGCACTCGTCTTGACTGATGTCAAAGAAGTGAACTGCATACCTTTGCAATGCTTCAAGATCAACGAAGAGGTTGTTGTGCTCGTTAAACTGTACCTCTCTGCCGCCCTTGCCTAAGAACGTTGCTTCAATATGGAATGGTGACCCCAGTTTCTCAAACACCTCATCGTTTACGTGCCGACGAGCAGCCTTTATATGTGATGACTTTGGCAACAATGATCCTCTCTGTAGTTTATTTTGAGATTTTTTAGCTATTGCTTTGAAGAGTGCCCTGTATCCCATCTGCGAGATGCCACTCTCATCAAGTATTGCTTGCACTTCCATTGGTTCCAGCTGATTCTCGTTCATGAAGGAGGTAAGTAGCCTCCCTTTCAACTTACGAAATTTTTTCTGAGTTATCATCTCTTCAACTACTTCTTTTGGAACTAGACGGCTGTAATGCACTCCGGCATTGAAGCCTGCACCGTTCGAGTTTGGATGTAGTAAAGACCTGCCAAAAAAGCACAATGCGTTATGATCATGTATAGGAAAGTAAGTGTATCCACTTCTTAATGAAGCACATTGAAGAAACAAACTTCGAGTTACCTTAAAGCTCGTATTCGTTTTTTCAGGCCACCACTACCAACCTTCATGTTCTCAAGGTTGCACAGATCTCGTTTTCTTTTCCGACTACCAAGCACGGTGTCTTTCTCTCGCAAACTTGTGATCTTCTTCTCAAGGCCTTGGATTGTGTCTTTGTTTGATGAAATCTTTTGAGAGCATGCTTCATTAAGTTTCTTCAGCTGCATGTTCTCCATTGCCAGGAAGTTTCTTTGCCTTTCCGCATTCAATCCTCTCATTTCCAAATGTTCGGTGTATCCCAATAGCCCATCCTTGCCATCGCCTGTGAAATGTAAGAGGTTAGTGATATTAGCAAAGGGAGGTGGCGCATTTGTCATAGGATCCTTTGGATAAATAGACCCATCGGTCCACAAATCCAAATGATGTTCCTTGTTTGTCCTTCTAAGTTATTTCTCCCGTTGAGATAAGAAAGACTCCCTCCTACGTTTCTGCAACAGTGCGTACTCTTGCAATACATCAACATGAAGATGATGTGTGTTCTTTCTTTGGGTAAGTGTTAAAGATGAAGGGGCCGAGGATTGTAAGTTCAAATTAGTGTTTTCATTAGGAAAAGATGCGTTCTCCATTCCTAGAGTTGATAGAGAAGAAGATGGAGAAATATCTCAGGTTTTGGGAGGGAAAGCCATATTCTCAAGTTTAGAGTTGATAGAGTTCGTGTGGCTTATGTTTCTGGAGGGAACGCTTGTAAGTTGGCATTTCAAATCATTAGTCATACGGTTAGTTGGTTTATTGACAAGAGAACGAAGGATAAGAATGATAAAGACGGCGGCTACCTACCAAAGAATGTCATTTTGGCTTTTTGTTGCGCAGAAAAGTATCACATAAAATGCACAAGTTAACATTTTCATTTTCTCTCTCTAAGCCGATGTGGCACTTCTTACAGGGCCCAAAAGTGAGTCCAACTTTCTCGTAATGGATATCTTCATCCACTACCCTTATTTGATGATAGCCACTCTTAACGCTCTACCTACTGAAGTAGGTAGAGCCTTGTAGCTGATCAAACAGATCTTCTACTCGAGGCACGGGAAATCTGTTTTTGATAGTGCTATGGTTTATTAGTGCTCGATAGTCCACACACATACGGTACGTACCATCTTTCTTTTGCACTAAAAGGACTGGAGAACAAAAGGGAGAGGAACTAGGCCTTACCATCCCTTTGTCTACTAATTCCTGTACTTGCCTCATGATCTCCTCTTGTTGAGCTTGTGAGACTCGATAAGGAGGCTTGCTAAGCAGTGAGCTTCCTGGAAGCTCAATGCGATGGTCATCATCTTCTCATTTCGGAGGTAAATCCATAGGGATATCATCGATAAACACAGCTTGGAATCCTTTTAGAAAATTAGACAAGTCTAACTTTTCTTGATTCCTACCATTTACATTTGATGAAACATTAGGGTCTTTTAGAGACTCTTTGACAAAAATCATGTACGCAAAAACTGAGCTCTTCATTGATTTATCAAAAACAAGAGAATTTACAAGCGGAATGGTGCAACCATGCTCACTAGCATCTATATACATGTTGTTTCCCATGTAGGGAAGTAGATTCTCCTTTCCAGGGAACTTCAATTGGCAGCCATGCGATCAAATCATGGCGCCCCTAGGATAGGATCCTCATGTTGGAGAGGAGAGATGAAAAAGTCTTTATTGTTGTCGACATAGCTTTGGACATGAAGCCTCAACTTCCCAATCAAGGGATAACAGAGGCTTGCTGTCCTTTGAAAGTTGCGTCAGCCATGATCATATGGGAGCATCATCAGTAGCACCTTCATGTGCAAAATCAAAGCTATCAATGTTCATTCTACTCTCTTGGTTATTGTCAGCCATGTTAACAAAATTTTATGTATGTACTTAGTGTATGCTTTGGCAATTCAAAACCTTAGTTGCCACTCCTCTTAGCCTTTGAAAATCGGCTCTTAAGTATCTACACCTGCCGCTCGAAGTGGTTATTATAGAGAGTAGTGGAGTAAGTCTAACACAGCAGAGTTGCAGAGGGTTAGCTCCTTTCAGACTTCTTATGGCTCAATAATGGTAAAGCCGTAGGCAAGTCTAAAAAGACTCCATTAGTAAGTCCAAAGCTCGCAAGATGTGCACCATATCCCACATAGTGGGCTCAACAAAACCGATAATGGATCCCAGTTCCACTTACCCTAATCTAATTAACAACATCAACCATTAATAGGCTACTTAAGGACCTCTCTTCTTAAGCAAGAAAAGAGAAACCAAATGTTCTGATACCAATGTAATGGAATTAGCCTTTTAACTTGAGTTGGAGCGGAAAGTGAATAACATATTGAGCATTTCCTTGAGCATTCTTTTGTGTGTAGATGTAGAATGAGAAAGAGAGTGCTTGGATGGACAGAGCAACACTAACACATTACTTCATTAACGTGGCGTGAACAATACTTGTAAAAGAGAGTGAGAGTTTAGAGAAATTGATACCAATAGAGGACCGGATTAGTTGGAGCCGGTCCCCCCTCCAATAGGCATTTGTATTATAAATTCTTCCATGACAGAAGACTTGTTTACAATACAACTTATTGTGTTCCTTGAGACCTTCTTGATGAGGTGATGATGGAAAGCTTCACTCACCAAGCATTAGCATAACAACAACAATAAACATGATTAGCATGAACTTAAAAAACGCCCATCCTCAATCCCAAGATCTCAAACACCATGAAAGGTGAGGAGAGCTGACAGGGAGTGAGGAAGAAGAGAGAAGTAGAAGTAGCTCTACGAGAAAGCAATACCCCCTTGCACATAATCACTCATAGCTCTTGTAGCATAGCTTAGCATAGTGATAATGGAGATTAGAGAGATTGATAAGCAAGCATAAGCATTCTCTCGTGTGGATTTGCATCCATAGTCAAGAGCTTGTTCTAGTAGGCACTCAACTTCTCAAGCTTGGAGAAGGAGATGGAGTTCTTGCTTCACAAGAGTGTGTGAAGAGAATAATGAGAGAGGGAGAGTGCACGTGGGAGGCTCAAATTAGAGAGAGAGAGAGAGGTAGCTTGGTCGAACCCCTTTCCTAGGATTCCCTTGAATCTCATTGGGCCATGGAGCCCTCTAGCCAATGAGAGCTTGGCTCCCTTTGGGGCGAGGTGTGTAGCCTCTTGACAAGTGTCCTTCTTTCCCTCTTGTGAGGTTAAGCTCGCACCCCCCCTTGCTTAAGCACGACCGTTGCTTGCTTGAGCAGTGTGCCTCTACACCTGACATGTGGCTCCTTTCCTCTCATGAGAGTGTGGGCCCTTCGTGAGGTGCACACACACTACCTACCTCCCTCCTTTGTAGAGCTTGCCCCCTCCTTTGTAGCTAGTTCTATGAACTTGCTAAGCAGGCAGGCCCCTTGCTTAGGCACAACCCCTACTTAAGCAAGCTGCCTCCTTGCCTACTTGGACATTAATTGACTAAAGTTAAAAATTAAAGACTATGTATTAAGGCTTTTAACACTTACCTTTGGAGGCTTTAATGAAGCCAACCCTAAGGTCTTTTAGAGCTTCATGAAGTGCACCTTGCTCTTTTTTAAGATGCCTCCATTATGGACCCTTAATGAGATGCAGTCATCTCTCCCCTTGGTCCCATGGTGAGGTGAGCTTAAAGCACTTATGGCACTTAGCTCTTTGGTAGACTATCTACCTTTTGGCCTCTAGTTAGAGATAACATTATCTCTCATTTAGGTCTATGGTTGAGATATTTCTACAAGCACATATCTATATTCTAACTCTTGTTTCCCTTTTATCTCCCCATATTAAATGATCAGTTTAGCATGGGAAAATCATTTGGTAAAGTTAGGTGTTAGATTTTATGACAGAAGCATGGCTCTTGGTTGGATTTACATTCCATTGCCAAGAGTGTTGGTGTAGGCTCTAAAATTCTCAATAAGCTTGGAGAAGGATTTAAGGTCTCCACCTTTCTAGCTACAGAGAAATGAGCTCAAAGCTTTAAAAGAAAGCATTGGGCATACAAACAGGTAAAACACTATCTCAAAAGCAATTAAGAATGGTATTTTTAAAATCTTAAGCACAACAAACCGAGGGTTAGAAATTTTCAGAATTAAGTTTGGACAAAAACTAACCTCGCTAGTCCCTTCGGAAGATTCCATGTCAATTAATTTGCTAAGAAAAATTGAATGGTTGTAGTAATCATTTAAGCATAGACTTTTTATAAGATCTCCTAGACATTTTACAGATATTTACCAATTAAGCAAAAAAATAGGTCAAAATTTAGCAAATTTGATTTTTAAAGCTGGCAGGTGCTGGGAGGGGTCATCACTGACCTACCAGGGACAAGAAGAGTAGCAGGGTGTGCTAGGAGAGCTGTAGGGCCAGCCTGTGAGTGCCCAAAAACCTATAAATAGGGCCCCCTTGCTTCACAATTGCACTTAGACTCGGAGTCCTGGCCATTTCTCTCTCACATAGAGAGAATCTCTACTAAAAAATCTTCAGAGAGTAAAAACTCTAGCTGATTATCAACGGTAATTAGCTTAAATCTTTTTTAATTAGTAAAATTATGCTAATTTATCTCTATTTTCTTAATTAATTTAATTAAGTAAAAAGATTAAACCTCTTTACATAATAAATTACTATCTTAACTCTTATTATTCTACTGATTACTTAGATTAAGATTAAGGATATTAATATAGTTAATTACTAAGCCATATTAGGATTGAAATTAATCTTTTTAGTCTTAAATTAAGGATAAATATTCTAATTAATCTTAGATTAATATAAGGTAATTATCAAAGCTTGATTAGACTGTTAAGAGGCTAGAAAATTTATATAATATTTTTTTATTAGTCTCTGTAATTAATTAAGCAAAAATTAATTATTTTTAACCAAAAAACTAATAAAAACCTACTTAATTAACTCAAATATTCCTAAGTTAATTATCATGGTTAGAAAATACTATTAGAAATGTGAGGCAATTATCTCATGAACATAAAATTAGTCTAACTATTTGATTAAACTAAAATTAACTATTTTTAGCCACAAATTACAGAGAGAAACTAGTAAACTAACTTAGATGATTATGTACTATTTATCAGAGTTATTATAAATCATAAGTAGACCGTGAAAATTAGCTTGAGGTCAAAAAGTTAGTCTAGCTATTTATCTAAGCCAAAATAGACTAATTTTAGCTAAAGTGAAAAGAGAGAGATTAGCTGATCAAGTTAGATAATTAGAAGATATTCATAAAAGCTAGTATACATCATAAGTAAGTGGTGATAATTAGGTTAAGGTCCAAAAGTTAATCTAGCTATTTGATTAAGCCAAAACAGACTGATTTTAGTTGAAATTAAAAAGGGGAGATTAGTTAATCAAGTTGGATAATTATAAGATATTTATTAGAGTTATATACATCATAACTAAGCCGTGATAATTAGCTTAGGGTGAGAAAGTTAATCTAGCTATTTAATTAAGCCAAAAAAGATTGATTCTAATTGAAATTAAAAGGGAAAAATTTGCTAATCAACTTAGATATTTATATTTTTTTCAAAGTTATTATATATCATAAAAGCCGCAATATTTAGCTTAATGTTAGAGTTAATCTAGCTATTTATTCAAGTCAAAATAGATCAATTTAGGCTGAATTAAAAAAGAAAAAATATACTAATCAAGTTAGATAATTATGTGCTATTTATCAGTTTTAGTACACATCATATGTAAGCTATGATAATTATCTTCATGTTAAAAAGTTAATTTAGCTATTTATCTAAGCCTAAACAAATTGATTTTATCTAAGTATGAAAAGGAAAAATTATATAACTAATTTGAATAATTAAAAGGTGATTACCAAAGTTAGAAATATCATTATCTACTTGTGATAGTTATAACATAATTAATTAATTAGTTTAAGTAATTTTAATCAAACAAAAATCCTATTTAAAGTTAAAACTTAATTAGGATAAATAGAAATTACTGTTAAAAGTCTCTAAGAAAATTACTAGAAGTATAAACCATCAATATGAAGCTAAAAAAAATTCAATCTTTAAGAGATAACTAATATAATAAATATTAAGCAAAAAAAAAAGTAGATTTCAAGCTTAATAAAGATGGGAAAATTAGGAAAAAGATGTATACATTTACAAGAAAATTGAAAGAGCTTAGAAAATCCTTAAGAAAGCTATGATAAAGTTCTCTTACCCATATAAGCAAGCAAGAAATTACTAGGTCAAGCAATTACCATCTAGGACTACAAATCTAACCTTGATTGGGTTAAGAAGAAGAATTAGATTGAATACAAAGGTTAAGTCAAGTTTTTGGATGATTTACCTAATAAGTAGACATCCTTTTCTATAAGGATAAGAAGTTATGGCACCAAAAAGGACCCGAGCCAATCATCAATCTGATGATGAGGGTAGTGTTCCTGAAAGAGCTAGAGCGTTGTACGACGACGAGGCTGGGCCTAGTAGTAGGCCTACTGATGAAAGCATTTAGGTCCCAACACTACAACAAATGTCTGACCAGTCCCAGGTGGATCTTCATGAGCTAGAGCGTCGCATGACGACGAGGCTGGCGGGCCTAGTAATAGGCCTACAGATGAAAGCATTTAGGTCCCAGCATTGCAACAAATGCCTGATCAATCCTAGGTGGATCTTCATTATAATTAAGTTTAAATAATTCAAGTTTTTCTTTAAATATTAACATTGCATACGAAAAAGAGGGAGTAAAGAATTAGGGAAAGTAAAATTGAAGGAAAATGGAAGACATCTTCCAAGAAACCAACGTGCATTTGTTTGTAAATTAAGAAATAATTGTTTGGGTTAAGACTGATTGAATTAGGAAAGAATGATTGATCATCCTTAAGACAGCTAGTCTCAAGACACCTTTGACACCTTGGTATGTTTTGATGAATAATGATGGATTTCTAGCCACGAATAAGTTGATTACCCCCATGAACGATGAGTTTCTACTCTGCATCATGTCTTGATGTTTCTACATAAGTTAGGATACCGTTTTTATCCTAGGGGAGCTGTCCGGTTCTATGGGAAACTGGTTTGGTGTATGGGCACCCCGAACCTTGGGTGGGGGTTTATCCACCCCGGATTGTGAACAAGGAATGGGTGTTGTTTTTCACCCTTAGGTGGTCTTCAGACAAGAAGAGTAATGGTCATGGTTATTATGGATTTTTTTAAAATTGAAAATGCCCTGTCTTAAGTTTAAAGATTTATGTTTGCTAAAAGAATGCTTTCCAATGATGTCTTTAATACTTGATTGAAGGAATCACTGGACAGAAAGTTAAAAGAAACACATTATTTTAAACGTTAAAACAATGTAATAGTAATCAAGAAACAAAAGGATCATGTGTGAGTGCGGGGTCGTAAGTGGGGATTGACTAAGGTTGTCAATCATGGATGGGTGGACCTGATTAGTCAGGTAACTATCCATTCTCGCGCACTAAAAACATTTAGAATACTTCTCCAATTGGAAGAGGAGTCCACCAGCGGCTGTGTCCTCACATCTGTTAGGGGAAAAAAAGCGTTGGTTGAGGATACCTTAGCAAAATTTGTGGAAGTTTTAGGGCCAAAAGAGTTTTGGACTTTTAATATGTTATTCCATTCTTGCTGCGAGACAGGACTAGGTCTTCTTCTAGGGTTATAGACCCACGCTATTGTCAATGGTAAAGGTCTATTCCTTGGATTTTTTTTGTTTAGAGACTCTGATTTTTATTAGGCCTAGAGACTTGTCAGGGATCCCATCCCAATTTTGGTGTCGGCGGGTTGGGGACCTCACAAGTGGTATTAGAGTGTGTGTTGATTAAAGTCTTGGACGTAGGAAAAATTTTAAGGTATTAGGTTGAAATGAGTGATCTTTGACAAATTCAATTAAAGAGGTATTTAATTGAAAAGAGGGAGAGAAAAGAAGAGATGGAATTGTCCCCATCTTTGCAGGAGGATTTCCATCAGGTCTACCATAAATTCTTGGGGCTCAGCATTACATTTATGAGGGCTTGCCTATCTTGACGCTATTTAATGCAAAAAAGCACGATGAAATGGCTAGACATGAGATTTTTATCCTCCCACTTGGAGGATCATGTGGTCAGGATCTGGTGGAATTTTCTTCATTGATGCGGGAAAGTTAGAAGGTTTAGCATTGAATATGAACTCAAATGGGCTGAAGATCTTCAAGTGATTGAAATATACTTTTTCATGGGGACAAAGAATCTAGAGGAAACCTTTGTAGTGGATGGTGCCCAAGTATCACAGAATAGTGGGTGTTTGACTAGGTGTCTAAAGTAATCTACCTAGGTAGAATTAGGCCCATAGGTGTAGGCGCTAGTTTTAGTGGACCAAAAGGTGTTGTATATTTTGATCCTATATCTGATCCACCCAAAGTCCACAAATTCTAGTATAGGACTATTGTCACCTTTGTACATAGTAGGACCTTCATGGATTATGTCCGTTCTGACAAAGGAAGAGATGGAAGAACTTGATGTTTAGAAAATACTAAAGAAGTGCAAGCTTACATCGATAATTATTCTCCCACAATGTAAAAGTTTTTGACATAATAGAAAAAAAAAGTTTTGGAAAAGAAAAAGAGAGAATAACAAAGAGTCTACCTTTTAGAAGGCCTATCTTTAAAAGAATCTAAGTTTAATCTTGAAAATCTAAAGGGTTTTTGACTCGAACACTAAGGAAAAAAGAAAATTCTTTGGCCACAAAATGCAACGTCATCTTCCAAGGGATAAGGCTGGCTGAGATTTTCCAGCAGCTAACACTTCTGATTCACTGCTCCTTGATGCACAAGCGCCACCCGCACCTC
Source organism: Adiantum capillus-veneris (assembly GCF_014529385.1). NCBI lineage: Eukaryota > Viridiplantae > Streptophyta > Polypodiopsida > Polypodiales > Pteridaceae > Adiantum > Adiantum capillus-veneris. The sequence goes on from NC_140947.1 coordinate 75,282,826, forward strand.
AAGTTGCCCATGTACCCAACCTAAATCAGATGCCTCTTGCTACAGTCCTTCTGGAGGATTTTGGGACGTGACAAGGATCTCAAGGCCCTTCTCAAAACTATTCAACCACATCCATTTCTAGGCATGGGTGATGATGTGCCTACCTCAGGGGATTCACCGTTTAATTCTCCCTATACAATGTACATTCATGGGGTATGAAAAAAATCCCTCTTTTAACATGTCTAAATGAATAAAATGACCCCTTATTTTAGGATTTTTTTTAAAAATTGAATATAAAAACCCCTTATTTTAATGTATCTCGGTTAAATTACCTAAAATTGTTGCATTTCAACTCCTTTCGAACTCACGTTATACATTGACATGATTACATAGTGCACCCCCCGAGGTGCCTACTTTATTAGAAGAATGGATAATTCTTATGGAAGACTACTTTGATCTTGCTGGCTACAATTCAATAGCTCAAGGGATAATGGGGAGAGCCAAATTGGAAGGACTAGTAAAAACATGGTGGAAGCTCAATTGTCAGTCTCTCCAAGTAGCAGAGGTGACCCAGACTTGGGAAGAGCTACAACACTATCTCAAGGAGAGATATCTCCCCCTCGACTACTCCACCACCAGGATGAACGAGTTTCTTTCTTGCAAGCTAGGGAACAGGACTATCAAAGCTTACTATGAGGAGTTTGTTCGACTATCTCGATATGCTCCTCTCATGATAGAGGAACAAAAGCTAAGTCGCTTTATTCTTGGGCTTGGAGAAGATTTGGCTCCTGAAGTAGAGTCCCTTCGACCTGCCTCACTTGCAGACGCTATAATCCGGACTATCAAAGCTTACTATGAGGACTTTGTTTGACTATCTCGATATACTCCTCTCATGACAGAGGAACAAAAGCTAAGTCGCTTTATTCTTGGTCTTGGAGAAGATTTGGCTCCTGAAGTAGAGTCCCTTTGACCTGCCTCACTTGCAGACGCTATAATCCGGACCAAGTCAAAGCATAAGATTTCAAGAGAGGCACTACAACCAATAGGAAGCAAGAATTTCCTTCCTACCCCAGTCAACCCAACCAAGCAAACAAAGTACCCTTTATACCAAAGCCCACTGCCCAACCCCAATCACCACCATGTATTGTTCGTGTGAATGCCCTTCCAATTACTCAGAGTGGAAGGAAACCAGTGCTATAAGTGCCTAAAATTTGGTCATAAGAAGGCCCAATGCCCTAAAGGAGATAACCCTTAGTAATCCAAGCCCCCATGTTAAATTTCAGAATCCACCTAGACAAGGGGGACAATTCAGAAACCTTGGGGCAAGAGGAAGAAATCTAGCACAATCAAGATCCCCTCCTACAACACATTCTCGCAGTCAGAAACTAGTCAACAACTCACCTAGAACAACTACTGTGAACTTTGTTTTAGGAAAGGATGACATAGAGGAACAAGCTCACATCTATGCTGCCTTGGATCCCAATGGCCAAAATCGACAATTCTCCATTCTTGAGACTAAGGGGGAATGTGAGGATAAACCTCTTTCCTTTCTAATTGATTCTGGTAGCTCACATTCATTTTTATCACCTAGCACTGTAAAAAGATTGCAAGTCACCTCTCAACCCACAAGCCGTAAGCTACGGGTTTCTTTAGCAATGGGATCCACCATCTTGACAGATGAACAACCGGTAGATTTATCCTTTCAACTAGAAGGTCATTCAACCCAACAAAGATTTAGAATCCTAAAGATTGGCCGATTTGAAGGAATCCTAGGGATGGATTGGCTAAGTAGAAATAATGCAAACAAACATTGGAGTGAAGGAAGCATCTCTTTTTCAAATTCAAAGGGCGAACAAGTTTTGGTGCCAGGTAGAGCAGGAAAAGCTCCCTTGAAGGTGGTCAAAGCCAATCATTTAGTTGAAGGATTAAAGAAAGGATTGCTGATCTATGTTACAAAACATGATAAACCAAAAATAGAACCAAAAGGCCAGAACCTGAATGGTTAAATGAGTATCAAGATATTTTCCTTGAAGAATTGACAAATCTTCCCCCGCCTAGAGAACTAGAGCACGAGATCAAGCTAATTCTTGGTGCCCAGCCAATAACCAGGGCCCCCTACAAGATGTCCCCTTCACAATTCATAGAACTGAAGAACCAGTTGACTCAACTTTTAGAACAAGGCTTCATTAGACCCAATGTCTCTGCTTGGGGAGCTCTTGTGCTCTTCCAAAAGAAGAAAGATGGAACATTCAGACTTTGCATAGATTTTTGAGTTTTGAATCAGTACTATCAAGAACAAGTACCCTTTGCCTCGCATAGATGAGCTACTCGATTGACTTGGTGGTGCCATATATTTCACCAAGTTCGATCTTAGATTAGGTTACTACCAAGTAGGGATCAGAAAAGGTGATATTCCTAAAATAGCTTTCAATACAAGGTTTGGACATTATGAGTTCATCATCATGCCCTTTGGCCTAACCAATGTCGCTGCCACATTTAACCATCTCATGACTGATCTTTTCAGGACAAAGCTAGATGATTTTGTTCTAGTCTTCTTTGATGACATCCTTGTGTATTCAAAGACCGGAGAAGATCATGAACGTCATGTATGCCATGTCTTGGAGATTCTCAAAAAATCCCAATTCTATGCCAAGCGGAGCAAATGCTCTTTCTTTGTAGAGAAGGTTGCATATTTGGGATTTATAGTCTCTAGGAAAGGTCTCTCTCTAGATCCAGCTAAGGTGGAAGCTGTAGTCTAGTGGCCCATTCCGAAGACCGTTTAAGAAGTTTGCAGATCCCTCAACCTCACAAGATGGTGTAGAGTATTTATCAAAAACTATACACTCATCGTGGGCCCTCTCACTGAACTCACTAGGAAAGAGGAAACATTTATTTGGTCTGATAAAGGAGATATGGCCTTCAACAAATTAAAGGAAATCTTGGTCAGTGAACCTGTCCTCAAACTCCCAAACTTTCAAAAAACCCTTGAGGTGATAGTGGATGCTTGCATACAAGGTATAGGTGGAATCCTACGGCAAGACGGACATCCCATAGCTTATAAATCATGACAACTCAAGATTCATGAGAAGAATTATCCCACCATGACCTTGAGTTACTAGCTGTGGTTCATGCCCTCAAGAAGTGGCAACACTATCTTTTAGGTCAGATGTTTGAACTTGTTATTGACCACAAAATCCTCAAGTGGATTTTCATGCAACGAGATTTCAATATGCGACAAAGACAATAGATCGAATTCCTACAAGAATTCACTTCTGAGATCAAATTTAGACCAGGTAAGGAAAATCAAGCTGCAGATGCTCTAAGCTGACGGGTAGTAGCTCTTGCCATTTTGCTAGTTCATTCAACCCTACCATAAGAAGTTCAAAGCGGACTCTAGAATAATGATCAATTTGGTCCATTGATTCAAGAAATTCAAACTCAAGTTTAGAAAGATACCTAGAAGATTATTCTATTCAAGAAGGACTCTTATTTTTCAAGGATCGACTATGCATACCTACATGCTTAAGGACGCAAATTTCAAAAGAAGCTCATGAATCTCCTCTTGCAGCTCACCCAGGTTATCACAAAATGTTTGTTTCCCTTAAACAAAATTTTTACTGGCCTAAGATGAAGAAGGATATCCTAGAGCACGTCAAGAAGTGCTTGATATGCCAAAAGGTAAAAGCTGAAAGAGTCAAAATACCTGGGAAGCTACAACCATTAGATATACCTGCAATGAAGTGGGAATGCATCAATATGGATTTTGTGACAGAGTTACCCAAGACTACTAAAAATTTTGATTCAATTTTTGTGGTGGTGGATAAACTCACCAAAGTAGCTCACCTTGTCCCCGTCAAGACCACCGCCTCTGCTCTGCTGATATTGCTCAAATCTTTGCAAAAGAGATGATCAGATTACATGGAATTCTTGCTAGGATAATCAACAATCGTGATGCCAAGTTTACCTCTAAGCTTTGGAAGGCCATGTTCCAATCCTTAAGTACTCAATTAAACCTAAGTTCAGCCTATCATCCAGAGATAGATGGAGAAACTGAAAGAGTTAATCAAGTTATAGAAGATATGATGAGATCATATTGCAGTTAGAAACCTCACCTTTGGATTAAATATTTACCTTTAGTGGAATTTTCCTATAATTTTTTCCTACCATAGAAGTTTGGGAATGTCCCCATTTAAAGCTCTTTATGGACAAGATTGTCTCATTCCTCTCAGGATGAATGACCCAAGTTTTTTAATGCCTGTAATCAAGAATACCCTTGAAGAAATGGATCGCCAAATCAAAATAAAAAGGGAGAACCTTAAGAGAGCAAGTGATAGGCAAAAGGGTTATGGCGATTTTAGCAAAGATCTCTTAGGACCTTCAAGACAGGAGATAAAGTTTTTCTTAGGGTCAAGCCAAAGAGAAGTTCAATCAAATTGGGAAAGTAAGAAGCTAGCAAATAGATATTGTGGACCCTTTGAGGTTTTGAGAAGAATAGGGAACCAATCTTACAAACTTGCTCTACCCACTCACTTGCATGTGCACAATGTCTTTCATATTAGCTTGCTAAACGAATATGTTGCAGATCCTTTGCACATCTTGAATGATAAGGATAATTTTCTTATCACGCAGGAAGAATTCTAGATGGAGCCTGAGCAAATTTTAGACATAAAGAAGCGGAAGCTGCCACACTGAATAATTTGGAAATTTTTGGTCGAGTGGATGGGTTATCCCATTGAAGATGCCTCTTGGGAAGATTGGAAACGTCTTATTTCCCAAATTTCTTATCTTTTTTGATAAGAACTTTCCTCTTTTTGTGCCCAACCCTAAATCTTGCTAGCCCATGTAATTATTACTACCAGCTCTATCTTACTAAACTTTTGGTAAGCAATGTATACTTACTGACGAGATTAATGCTATCCTTAATCTGGTAACTCGGAATAGATGTATGGAATTTAAAAAATAAATATATATATTTGTTGTATCTTCTTGTCCTTGTCTTGAGTTTTTCTTTCATTGAGACTTCACTTGATGGGTACAACTACAAGGAAAAAAAAACTATAACCAGCAGAGCCCCGGTAATCACAAAAGCTAAGAAATGAAAGAATATGAGAACAAAGGAAGTGACGTGGATAACCTTATGGGGTCAAGAATTGGCAACTAAACCCTATTCTTAAATTCATATTAAGAAGGAGGACAAACTTACAAATTGACCATACCTTCAATTGCATGGTCACATTAGCAAGAGTCACAAACTAGACACATGTTAGATCTTTCTTCCGTCGGAATGACCCAACGAGAAATGGCTTCACTAATCTCTCTGGTATGAAGAAAAGAAAAAGGGACCCCTAAGGGGTAAACCAAAATGCGGATACAAGTATATCTTAGAAGAAGGGATAAATTGTGTCCACAAGAATAACCTTTCAAAGAAGCGACGATTGACTGATCTTATTACATAGTAAAATTGGGGACTGATGCCCAAAGCTCAAAATAGTCGAACGTTATTGCGGAAGTGATCTCGATCCTAGAGAGTTACCCTTATGCTATTATGCCAAGGTCTCCATATTGTCTGACCGACCAAAGAACCTTGCTCTGGGAAGAGTAGATGTTTGTAACTCTCTAAGAATCCCCTCTTGACTACTTTGCCTGCATTTTGCAAGTGCAAAACGCTTAAGGATAAGACCAAATCCTATTGCCAAGATGCCATCAAACAAGGGTAAAGGAAGTAAGAAAAGGATGGGGGTAGCAAAGAGATAAATTCTACCAGGAAGTTAAAAACTCTTTAAAGAAAGAGCAGATATGTAGTAACTTTTATAGGACGATGGGTTATTGATAAAGCCAAACTAAGGACAAATATTTTATATCAAACAGTGGTAACTTGTAGGAGAAGCATAAACGCCTTCATTTCCTATTACAAGCTAAGGACATCTCTTTCTATTTGTTGGGGAGTTTGTAAGGGCCTTCTCCTAGCTCTTACGCAAGACCAACACATCTAAGCCACCGACTTAAAAGATGAGAAAGAAAAAGAAAATAATAAAAATAAAAAAATATTTGAGAAAAATTTGGGTTCAATTTAAGCACCAAAGTATACTCACGAGACACTTTCGGCTTATGCCATGGGAACATGGACATAACCAATGCATAGGAAATTAGCTTTTCATTTGAGAAAATTAACATAAAGGAAAAGATAAGAGGAAAAAGAAAAAGATAAAGAAGGAAAAGAGAAGATAAGGATAAGGTGAGTAAGTAACTTGTTGAGAAATTTTTGATAAGTAAAATAAGTTATCAAAGAAAGATAGGTTATCAAGATAAGGAAGATAAGCTATTATCAAGATAAGTGAAAGCACTTATAAAAAATGTGCATTAAAAGAGGGTTTCTCTTCTCAATTTTCACTTCTCTTATTCATTTTTTGAAGGTGCAATCTTGAGAGTAAGCTTGAGAAAGCCATAGCCAAACCTCTTTCACACACACACACACACATACACACACACACACACACACTCACACACACATCTCTCCAAGAGAAGTCATGCCCAAAACCCTAATCAAGTTTGCTAAAACTTGATCTTCTTCTTCACACTACACTCTCTCTCTTGTCTTCCATAACATTCAAGCTTTCCATAGCTTGAATTGCCCTTATCTCCTTTCCTCCTCTCACTCCAAGTAACGAATTTGTGGACTTCAAGAGAAGGAAATAAGTGGAGAGAGCCATCTACAACAAATATACTTCTTTAAATACTTACCACAATCAAGGAGAAGACTACCGCATACACCGAAGTAAGGTTTTACATATTATCTTCATAAATTGATTTAGTTCTCATTCTAATTCAATTCATGCTTAAGCTCTTGAATTTGCTAAGCAAGAGTTCTCTTTGTTTGTAAGAATAAAATTACAAAATAACCATGTTGCTAACCGGCACTATTCCAATGTTATTTCAAGTTCCGTTGTTTCAAGTTCTCTAGATTACGAGACTAATATGGCATAGAGAGAGTAGAAAGCACTCTCTTTAACCATAGGTAACTGGAGATCATAATTATATTTCAAGTTCCGTTCTTTAGATTACCAAACTAATATGGCATAGAGAGAGTAGAAAGCACTCTCTTTAACCATAGGTGACTGGAGATCATAGTTATATTTCAAGTTTCGTTCTCTAGAATACCAGACTAATATGGCATAGAGAGTATAGAAAGCACTCTCTTTAACCATAGGTGACTAGAGATCATACTAAAATAACATGCATGTTGGATGATGATTAATATCTATGCGTACCCTTAAACCCCGCCAAATATATATATATATATATATATTTTAAGATGCACAAGATAATTGCCACATAATCATGGGCAATTAACTATAAATTTTTTTGGAATTAACCATTCTATTCAAGTGACATTATAATTTACTCCAAAAAGTTCTCTTATGAAAGTTCACAAGTTTTTTTGTAAATTTAAGAATTAGGATTTTTCTTCTTTCAAAGAGAAAAAGAGCACGTGTGTAAGATTTGTTTAGTGATACACATAAGCTAATACTAATTCTCTCAAGGAGAGTTAAGTTTTGAAGGGTAGTTCTATCTTAATCATAGGTGTTTTGCCTTGGAAGTGGGAAATTCCTTCCAATTAAGATTAATCCCCCCCTCTTATCAATTGGAAAGTGCCAAAACCATAAGCCTCTTTTAGCTACGTGATTAATCCTCTCCATAAGATAAAAGGTAAGCCTAAGTCCCATCGTACAAGAGGACTTTTTTTTAAAGATTTCATAACATGAACATTTTTCCTTACACAAGCATGCCCACTCTTAGGAATGTTGCATTTTCACTCTTACACTACCATGCATGGAAGGGTTTCACTCTTGCATAAGCACTCAAAGGAAGATTTTGATTATTTGTCTCAAGATTGCAAGTTGGTGCATTCCGAAGTTTTGTGTTTACTACACGTAGATCATATCAAGGCAAAACTCATTGTAGAAGCATATGCATTGTTCATTACAAGTTTTTCTACTTTCAAGTTTGTTTGCAAATTCGAAGGGGGGAGTAAAGGGATAGCTTCACGGATGTCGTGACCGTGTTTCTTAACCATAAAACTCCCATCGCTTCCATGGAGATGCCCCATGAATGGCAAATGATGCAAAGGAACCAAAATGGGATTCATCAAAATCGGGGTTAACTTGAAACTTACGTCGAGACAAAACCTTAAACTCCCAAGAATTCGTTGTATTTCTTAAAGGGCTTGTCTGATTGAAGATTAAAAATGAACTAGGAACTAAGAGATTATAACTCAAGAAACTTTATCTAGATTTAAACTAGGATTAAAACTTAACCGAGAAGATTTGACGTGGATAGCCCTAGCATAACATAGAAGATTTAAGTGTGAACTTTGTCTTACTTGCATAGAAAAGGTCGACGCAAGTGTTTACGTGTGTGATACAATGGGGGATGATCCTTTTTGGCTAGGATTGATAAAATTTGGTCTATGTTTTGAGCTCGGTTCATTCATTGCCCTAGAAATGGGACTGAATGGGAGTGAGTCCCGGCTGAGTGATAGGGACCCAACAAATACGTCTAGAAATCGGCATAGTCCGGGTAGGCCTGATGTCGAGAGGATAAGGAAAGAAGGAAACAATCCTGGGGATGGATCGAATAAGGAAGGGAGTTGTAATTAATTAAAGAATACTTGTTTTTAAAAATTGTTTGAAAAAAAATGAACCTTGGAAAGGCTAGGAACCCAAATGGGCTATCCCGCACTCGTCCGCATCAACCAAACAATGCTCTACTTCTTGGATTTTTTTATATAAAAGGAACCTAAAGTAGATTGTTTTTAAAGCCTTTCCCAAACAAAAGAACCAAATGGGAATTGTGTGAAGGCACCACCTCAATACGTGGTGGAGGAGATAGGATAATCGCGCCTTGGGACAAGCATCGAGGTATTATTGGGAAGGTATATGTGATTTCTTGAAAGAAAAAAAAGGAAATAAGAAGATTCAAAAGGATAAAAAGATGGAATGACCTGATGAATGCACATTTGCAAGGGTTTGCATGCTACCTTTAATTGCTTGAAATGTATTCTTTGATCGACATGACTGGAATATTGGTTTCTAGTATCATAGTACTACCTTCAAAAAGTACATTTATCAAACGGTTCGGTGGGTGGATGGATTCCAAGGGGTTAACTTGTTGGCCAAAAAGTTGAACCCAATTTTATGTTGTCCAATAAGTTGAGTTAGTTATGGTAAAAGGGAATCCGATCTACGGAGCGGGAACCAAACTTGGGAACAAGGGGTTTGTGTAGCCTGTAATTCCACTCATCTTAGGGGAACGCACTGACGGTTGTGCTCGGTCCTAGCCAAGAAAACAACATCAGTGACCTTGAACCAAGGGTGATTTAGTGAACTCCCACTAGTTAACCTTGGAAGGTTGATATTCTAATTTAGTCTGATGACTTTGAATGGTAAGTGGAACCGATGAGAAAAGGTGTTTCTAGCTTAAGGGACCCAAATGACCAAAGTGAATGAGAACACCCTCTTGATTTGGCATCGAAGAGTACGAGGAGTTCTGTCTTGGTGTCGGTCTCAAGTGGGAGGGATGTCAAGAATTGTGGTGTAATTGTGGGAAGGAATTGCAGCCGGTGGTACCTAATATGGCCCTCACATTAGGCATCGCAAGCATTTCTGTCTTGAGTCCATTTCATTCTCCCAAAGTAGAGTGACATATTCTACTTGGTATTTGAGAGATGTCGTCATCACAAACATGATGCTAAGAATGCACACTAGTTAAATTTAAGCACAATAAAAGGAGAATTAATCTTATAAGACAAAAACATTGATCTTTCAAAAGAAACATGTATATTTACTTACTCTAATGTAGCATTGTAAGCATTGACAAAGTTCATACTATTCTTAAGCTGCATCCATCTAGCATCTTCAAAAGGATAATTTTTGGACTTAATAAGATACCGTTGGATAACCTTACCATGTCGTAGTACCTTGTCTTCATGCCGAAGGATAGCTTCGAGTTGTAGCACCTCTTCTTGGTCTTCGATTTCTGGGGGGTCTTCAATAATTGGTTCACTTGGTGGCTCTCCTTTGTAGGGCTTAAGTAGGCTCACATGAAAAGCATTGTTTATGAGACAATGGTTGGGCACCTTGAGTTGATAAGCCATCTCATTGATTGGCTTCAAGATTTGAAAAGGACCATAGTATCTTTTTGTTTGTTTAGCATAATACTTTTGATGGCTTTTAGGATTTTTGCATATCGTTTGCCTTAATCGAGCCTTGGGAAACTTGAGTAAGACCCAATCATTTTCTTTGAACATTAAGGCTCTTCTGTGCTTGTCAGCAATAACAGATTTTTGTCTTTGTTGAGAGATGGATATAGCCTCTTTACTCTTTTGAAAATATTCTTGTAGGTCACGATTATATTCATCAACAGCAAAGATCTTCCCATGTACTTTAAGTAGAAAGGGACTTTTAGATCTTCCCTCTATGATCTCAAAAGGTTCCCTTCCCGTAGTAGTATGGACAATATTATTGTACGCATAATCTACAAGGGATAAGTACTTATCCCATTGTGAGCATTGATCTACCTCTGTAACATAAGCCTATAGGGGTGAAAGCATGTTAACGTGTCGCGCTTTTTGTGCTAGTTAGCAGTTTCAAGTTAGCACGTTTTAAAAAAGTTGGGCGTCCGGTAAAATTTTTACAATTCGTATCAAAATTTGTCAGAGGTTGTACATTTGGATTCCTTGTTTCAAGAGCTTTCTACTGATATATCATATGTCATAGATCTTGGAGATGTAGCTCATGTTATTGTACTAGTTAGCATATGTTAAAATTGTGCGAGTTAGCATTGTCTGGGACACCAAAAAGCATGACAAGTTAACATGCTCATAGCCATAGTAGATCGAGTATCATAAGATTGGCTATCTCAATTTGGCCATCCGTTTGCGGCCGATAGGCCAAAGAGAAATTCAATCTGGCACCTAGATTTTCAAAGAGACCTTTCCAAAAATTACTCATCATTCTAGGATCTCTATCTGACACGATGTATGTTAATAAATCATGGTGTTTGAAAATATGAGATATGAAGAGAGTTTCCATTTGCTGTTCTTTAATAGTCTTTTTGACAGAATAAAGTGTGCTTGCTTGCTAAACCTGTCGACTATTGTCCATATTCCCCTATTCCCATGGATAGACTTGGGTAATCCAAAGATAAAATCCATGGATATACTCTCCCATTGTGAATTAGAAATTGGCAATGGTTGGAATGATTCAAGTTGCTTCCCTCTATCATACTTGGTCTTTTGGCATACCACACATTTTGAAATATACTCTTGTATGTCTACTTTCATGGTAGGCCAATAGAAGTACGTCTCTACTCCTCAAAGAGTAGGTTGAATGCCTCTATGCCCCACATAGCGAGGAGCATGGGATTCATACATGACTTCTCACGAAGGGAGTGGAAACACATAGCCTATTTCCATGGAGAAGATAACCATCCTGCAAGGTGAATGGTCTTCTTTCTTCCCCAATGCAATGGCTGACATTATATCTTTGAAGTCAAGGTCAGTAGCATACTCATGTATCATAGAAGATAGATCATTGTGAGTTACTATAGACACTGCATTGCTCTTGGTCATCATGAAAGTGCATCGGCTACTTGATTGTGCTTACCAGCAATGTGAGCAATATGAAAATAAAATTGCGAAAGAAAATTTTCCCACCTCATTTGTTTGTCGGAAAGCTTGGTTTGCGTCATGAAGTACTTGAGGCTTTGGTGGTCCGTTTGCAAAATAAATGGAGTCCCCAATAGATAGTGCTTCCATGTGTCTAGGACATGTAGAACAGCTAAAAGCTCTTTTTCATATATGCCCAAGACCCCTTTATTGGCATTGAGCCTTCGGCTCTCATATGCTATGGCATGCCCTTCTTGAACCAAGACTGCTCCAGGGCAATCACCACAAGCATCACATTGGACCTCAAATGGCTTTGAGAGATCCGGAAGCATAAGGACTGGTTGGGAGGTAAGCATTTTTCTCTTTAGCAGTCCATGAGTACTTAACATTCTTCTTTGTTAGGTCATGTAATGGTCCTACTATTTGAGAGAATTTTGCTATGAAGCATCTATAGTATGCACACATACCAATAAAGCTTCGTAGCTCATGTAGATTCCTTGGATTAGGCCATGCTTTTATTACCTCCAGCTTTGATGGATCCATACGGATACCATCTTGAGAGATAATATGACCTAAGTATTGAATCCCTTGAAGGCTCTTCTTTTGATTGATAAAAAGCTTGTTCTCCCTCAAAGCTTGAAAAATTACCTGGGGATGTTGCTTATCCTCCAAATACTTGGAGTAGATGATGATATCATCAAAGAACACTCCAGTTAATTTGTGCGGCAGGGTCTAAATATTTTCTCCATCAAACGATTGAATGTGGCCAATGCATTAGTCAAACCAAAAGGCATGACTAGATATTCATAAAGACCAAACGTTGTACATAACGCGTTCTTTAGGATATCTAATTCATTATCCTTATTTGATGATAGCCACTTTTAAGGTCAATCCTATGAAAGTAGGTCAAACCTTGTAGCTTATCAAACAGATCATCAACCTATGATACACAATTTGTTTTTGGTAGTGATATGGTTTAGCGCTCGATAGTCCACACACATGTGGTATGTACTATATTTCTTTTGCACTAAAAGGACTGGAGAACAAAAGGGAGAGGAGCTAGGCCTCACCATACCTTTGTCTACTAATTCTTGTACTTGCCTCATGATCTCCTCTTGTTGACCTTGGGAAACTCGATAAGGAGGCTTGTTAGGCGGTGAGCTTCCTGGTAGGAGCTCAATTAAATGGTTATCATCCCCTTGTTTTGGAGGTAAGTCCATAGGAATATCATCAATGAACACATCTTGGAATCCATTTAGACAATTAGACAAGTACTTTGCTTTGTTAAAACATTAGCATCATTTAGAGACACTTTGACAAAAATAATGTACGCAAAAACTGAGCTTTTCATTGACTTATCAAAAGCACGTGAATTTACAAGTGGTATAGTACAACCGGACTCAATATACATGCTCTTTTTTTCCCTATAGACGAATTAGATTCTTCTTTCAGGGAACTTCATTTTGGCAGCCATGCAGTTGAACCATGGTGTCCCTAGGATAACATCCTCATGTTGGAGAGGAGAGATGAAAAAGTCTTCTTTATCGACGTAGCTTTGGACATGAAGCCTCAACTTCCCAATCAAGGGAGTAACAGAGGCTTGCCATCCCTTGAAAGCTCCACCGATAGTTACAATATCTCCCATCTTGAAAGCTTGAATGCCTAACTTAGTGGCCAACTCCGTTGATATGAAGTTTTGCGTAGAGCTAGACTCATTGGAGAGTAGCTTCAAACTTCTCCATTCAGTAAGCACTTTGTCCTTTGCATTGCTTGCAAGGAATTGCTTCATGATGGAAACTCGTAGAGTTTCCATGTCTTTGGAGCTTCACCGCTGCCACAAAGGCTAGCCCATCATTGACAAGCAGATATCTAGAAGTGCATAGATACATGGCGTAGCTTGGAGGACTCCATGACGCCCTCGTCTCCAAAGGCCGCATCAAATTGTTGGATGAAGGTCAATACTTTGCTGGTAGCACCAAAGGTGCCATCATAGGTGAGAAAAGAGATACTCTTTCCTCCCTCTTTGAATTTCTTGAGCTTTTGAGACCTTCGCCATGTAGGGTAATATTTGCGATGTCCTCTCCTCTTGTATACTCTAGGAGAATAGCCGTTGCTTTTGTCAAAGGAGGAGGAAGGTGAAGAAGAAGGAGAAGAGGGTGACCCCTTTCTTGCCTTTTTCTTCCTTTGTTTCCTCTCTTCCTTTTCGGAGTGGCGAGGAGAAGGACTATGGGTTAACCGTTTTCTCTTGTGAGAAGTTGGCGACCGTCTAGACTGCCGTCTTCTTGTAGCCACGTCTTCATAGAAACTTAGGGATTCACTTCTTTCTCGTTCTTTGGATTCTGTTGGACGGATACGCCGCGACGGACGCCAGCACAGCGAGAACTCACCTAACATGTAATGTCAGCTAAGGACGAAGCTCGACCCGCAGGCATGTGGAAGAAAGCATAAGGTGTCAACCTACACTCGACCGACTCCTAACTAATTCCTAAAGAGGTCTCTACCAATTGTCTAAGTCACAGCCTTCAAGAGTGCATAAGAGGAAACTTCCTACAACACTTTCTAGAGCCGAACACCCATCAAACAATCTCGAAACAACATAGAACTTGAAGGAGACCGTACTAATACCAATAGGTCGCTCTCCCTAAGGTCTATGAACCAAAATCCCGACCCAAAACACCTGGTGCAGAAACACATAGGATGTGTGGCCGAAATCTGCAGGTCTCCGTTTCTAAAATCTAAAGTGCCTAATGTGTAGTTCTACTCAATGTGTACGCGTGGATATGCTGCAATGCAAAATCAGACAACGTATGCTCACCCAAACACCCGATGAAGCTCGTAGAAGGAGCTCGCAAAACCGGGCCGTACGCACGCAATGTAGGTATCGGCGCATAGCTCTCATCGGGGGCAACACGCTGCACTTCTTCACACTCGATTCCGACCACCGGAGCACACGTAGCGTCAAGATGAAGCTCACACACTCTCTCTCGTACACAGTACGCTCACTCAAAGACTTCAAACTTGTTTTAAGGTCAAAAAGTGGTATATATATCTTACAATTTCTCAAACCCTAAAGTTCCAAAATCAACCATCTACTCAATCTAACTATCAAAACTGGGATACAATCTGGAAACTTCTGTAAGTCCCAATAATTACAAGGTGAAAAATCAGGTTTTCCTCAATGAATGAATAATTACAAAAAATAATAATCCTCCGAGTAGTTACTGCCGTGGGGTGTGTCTAGCTTCTAACTCTCCCCCCCTCCTTGCTCATGTCGTCCCCGACATGGCCTTGATCTGGTGCTTCATCTTATCGTTTCCCGCATCTTTAGCAGTGATTCGTGCCTGGCATGTAGGTTCAGTATTGTTGGGCCAAAAATCCCCGTATTCATGGTGAAGAACCCTGTATAGAATGCTTCTTCAAAAGCCTGGAGGTGATAGGATGGTAGAAACATGATCCTTTGATACAGCGCATGTATCACCTCCTTGGAAGGCTGACCTGACAGATCATAGGCGCATCTGTATGTATCCTGGAAGAAGAAGATGCTGTCAGTCACCTGGCCTGGCTTGAAGGTCTCGAACACTGCTAAGATGGTTCTGCAGATTTTCCTCATCATAATGCATGTAAGGTCAGGCGAGCCAATGAACAATTTGTTGGTGCCCATTAGGGTTTTCACCATGTATTAGACACTTATTCTCTCACCTGCCTTCACTCCCGACAGCTTTGGGTAGTTCAACCAAGCTGGTTGGCTTCTTTGCAAAATTTCCTGTGCCTTCCACGTCCTAACCCTTGGTAGAGGACAGAAGCTGAGGTTGTCTCTGATATTTTTAGGTGCCTCTACCAAGTGGATTAGGTATTGTGGGTACTTTGTAAGCCAAGCCTTCCTCCACTTTGGCTGAGAATCCACAATAAGCTTAACTCCTTCTGGCTTTGAGGTGTCTACATTGTAGAGAGGTATAACTGGCTCTTCTCTGATCCGCTTGTTTATTGTAGCTGCCTCATATTTCAGCAATGGATATGGGAGAGAGGGTTGAAGCCACTCGCGCCTGAGATTGCTGGCGTCGATCTTCTGAATGGTCATAGATTTGAAGACCCTCTGCTCCCACTCCAAGGCTTCCTTCGTGGTTTCTCTGAGCTCTTCCTCTATTGCATTACGCAATTTTTCCTCCTCTTCTTGTGTTAGATCCTGTGGCTCTTGAGAGGATCTTGCTATGATTTCCTCTTGCATAGGTATGTCCACAGGATCTGCCACATTTTCGAGGTCGATGCCCTCATTGGCGGGGACTAGCCCTGAGCTTTCTGCCTCTCCTCCTTGTTGGCCTTTCAACTCCTCAATTTGCCTGAGGAGTGTTTGCTTTTCTGCTTCAGCTTGTCCGCCCATATTCACGAGGAGGTCATTAAGTTCGACGTTTATTCTTTCCGCCTCCTCGAGCTTTATCTTCATGCTTTCCACTTCTTCTTGCAGGGCTTTTTGGCCCTCTTCCATTCTAGATTGCATGACTATAGAACCTTCAGCCATCATCAATCTCTGCTTTTTCTCGAGAGTCAGTTCTTTCTGAAGTTCTTGCATTTGCTCTTCGTAGAGTTGACTCTCAAAAACGATTTGAGTCGAGCTCGTAGCTCTGACTCTAGCAGGTGATGCTCGCAGCCTCTGGATGGTTTGATCTTTGACTTTTAGTTGGTCCTTGAGCTCAAGGACTTCATCCAGGCTTGCTTCTTGTTCTATCTCTGCTCTTTCCTTGGCATTCCTCATGGCCTCTACTTCTTTCGTTTCTTCTGCCAGATGTAGTGTCAGATTATCTCTTTCTTTCTCGGAATCTCGCAATGACTTGCTGAGCTGCTGACACTCTTCTTTAGCTGCTTGTATTATTTTTGCTGCTTCCTAAATTGCTTCTTCCATTGCTTGGCAGTTTTGTAGAGCCCTTGCCAAGTTGGCCTGTAGGTTGGCTTCTCTCTCCTTTTGCCCTTGGCTTTGTGCCTGTAGAGAATGTACTTCCATTTTGATCTTTTCTTCAGTGGCTTTGAGAGTTGTCATTTCTTTCTCTGAAGCCATGGATTGTGCCCTCAATCCGGCTAGCTTTGTCATCACCACGTCCCAGTCATTGGAGGGCGGGTGCAGGTCTACCGTGTCTGTAGCAATTTCTTTTAGCTCCACTAGCCTGATGCCTTGCATCTGTTCTTTAGGCCCTGTCCTCGCCAAGTCGAATGCGACTGTGGAGGCTTCTTCCTTCGTATAGCTTGCAGCTAGCAGGTCCAAAAATGCATAGCAAGCCTCATCTAATCCTTTTTGCTCAGTTTTAGGCTTGGCCTCTTATTTTGGCTCAGGTTCTTGTCTTTGCTCTTGATCTTATGCTTGCCTTTCTTCTTGTCTGTCCTCAGCCTCTTTATCTTCCTGTGGAGGGATGCTAGGAGGTGGTGAAGGCGGTGGTGATGGCTGTGAGCTGGGTTTAGGGCTATCTGGTAAAGATGCAGGTTTGCCCTTTAAGTCCCTGCCTGCTTTTGTTTTTCTTTCTCTTTCTTGGCTCTCTTGTTCATCTAGCAGTTTCTGCCTTATCTGCTGTACTTCCTCTTTTGTGAAAGGGACATGAGGGATGTTTTCTGCTGCAACATCAAGAATCTCAAAATTCTTGATATAATCTTCAAATCGGTCCCTTTGCACTCTTCTGAACGATCCAGACATAGACTCTAGAGATGGCTTCCAGAGTTCGCTTAAATCACCCTTGAGGGCTCTCTCCACCCGAAAACTCTCCATCAGCCTCTCTAGTCTTGCCGCTTTCTGTGACCTTGTTTCTTTGGCCGGCACTTGAGCAAACTCCTTCTTCCCTTTCTTTTGCTCGGGCTGCTCCTCTTGAACTGGCTCTAGCCGCCTTTTCAATCTTGTTGCCACCTTTGGTGCCCTTTGCGGCTCATCTTCCTTGTCTTCTTTTACTCTCAGCCAATCATTCTGAGATGGGGGGTCAGGCCACCGTCCTTTTGCGTGTAGTGCCCCATAAACCACTTTGGTGATCAGTTCTCATGGCACTATATAGGTTGGCTTTTTGTTTCCCATCTTTACTAAGCTGTCATGTATATATGCCGCATAGTTGATTATCTTTGGGGTGCCTTTTGTCATTGCCCAAGTGAACGTTGTGGCAATTGCACCCGACGGCATCCTGTACTTCTGTGGCCTCTTCGTGCACATGTGGAAGTACTGGTTGTATAACTGGCTCATAATTGCCACCTTTGGGTTGGCAATGTCTTCAAAGGTGTAATTTGCCTTTTTCTCTTTGTACACCTTGACCTCATCCCTTCTTTTTGTTACACTGTCTCCCTCATTGGAGAGGTCTAGTGCATGGGCTACAACCCGCTCAGTGATTATTATCTCTGTTTCTGGTCTGCCTTGTAAATCTGTTACCTTGGCTACTCCATCCTCTTTGATGCTTGTTACAAACTCCCAGACTCTTTTGATGTCCACCCCCGCCGGTATTGCTTCGAAGTAGTTGTGGAGATCAATTTTCTCCAAGTAGCCGGCCATCTTGCTTCGTACAAAATCATTGAGTTCTCTCAGAAGCATTGGTAGCTCTATAACATTGCCTTCAGTGTCTTTGAACACTCCCTGGTAGATCTTTAGGTCATTGGACTCTAATAGATCCTCTTGTATCCAGGTGCTGGTGGGCTTTAGTGTTCCTTCTGGAATGACAAAGGGTTCCACTTAGTCCAGATAATCCTTGATGGTCATTCTTTTCCTCTTTGCCGGTGACTTCGAGGCTGCCATAGATCCTGTTGCACTCAGTAGTCCGAAGTTAGCGTTTTTTCCATATTAGCTGTCTGCGAAACTGAGTTTTACTTATCCAAATGACTTGAAAATTGAAAATAAAGCTTAAAAGGAACTTGTGAAGCTCTGCATGTGCTCACAGTGCAAATCTGGCCAAAAATTTCCATCTAGACATCCTACGCATAGGATGTCTTTTTCATCAGAATTGGTTCATACTTGACATGCAGGTAGTGTAAGGCTCATGGAACATGGATATATGCTTGGATTTGAATTTGGATATCAAAAAGTAGATTTTTTAGCTGATTCAGGCTTTAGGTCACAATTTGGGTAGAATGTCCATCATAGGTAGCAATTGATGTCCAAATGGGTTGAAAATTGGTATATGGGCTCATTGCACCATGGTATTGGCTCCCATGATGTCATTCTTTGCACAGAAGGCTAAATTTATGCCTAAGACATCCTACGCGTAGGATATCTTTTTCATCAAAATGACATGAAATTTGTTATGTGGGTTGTCCTTGGCCTATGGAACATGGCCATGTTCTTGGATTTGAATTTGGACAAGATTTGATGCTTGTAAGGCTCTGTGAGGTGTTTTTGGGCTCAAAAAGTGTATCTTGAGTGTGTTGGGGGTCACAAGTGATTAAAATGGCTTCAAACTTGATATATGGGCTCCTGATGATGAGGTGATTGGATCTGGAATGACAAATCATCCCTTGCATGTCAAAAAGGTCAAATAGACATCCTACGCGTAGGATGTTTATTTCATCATTTTTTCTCCCTGACCACACAGATTGTTTGTTGATGTGTTGGTGAATGTGCTATGTAAGTTTCATGGGATTTGGACAAGATTTGGTAGGTCTATGGCCCATTATTGCCTCTATGCCCTAACTTTGCGTTTTTCCATGCATATGAGGTCAAATTTGGTCCAAATGTGATGAAACTTGGTGGATAGCTTGTAAATGTCATTCAGAACATGTGCAGGATGAGAGATGCTGGAGTTTGTGCCAAAAAGTGCCCTTGAGACATCCTACGCGTAGGATGTCTCCTGGTGATTTTTTCATTGCTGGTGCTCTCAGTGCTTGCCCTTGGCCCCCCTAAGTCCCTTTTGAGCCTACTTTCAACAAAAAAGTCAAATGGATAGAGAACAACTCCCTGTGTGGACTTCAGAGCCTCCGAGCCGTTTTCTGAAGTTTTGGAGTGCTTTTTGGTGATGAAATTTTTTGATGTTGGTCTCCATAGCTTCCCGATCCCTTGGGGATCCTTGCCGTATGGTTTTTGTCGACTTTGGCTTCACCGGAGCTCCATTTGGCAATTTGTCGCTCTAGAAGCACCCGTGGTTGCGTTTACATACCTTTCATGATTTGTGGTGGTCTACCACCATAGGACTTGGTTGTTGATGGTCTAGGAACGCTCGTGAAGTTTGGTGGCAAACGGGCTTGCGGTTTGGCCGCAAGTGCAATTTGACGCTTTGTGTGTCTGATGCCGTTTTCTGAAGTTTAGTGCCGTTTCGGGTCACTTTTTGGTCATGCGGGTCATATAGACTTGTCGAGCATGTCGAGATGCTCCTATCCATGAATTTTGGTAGCATTTGGTCGCCGTTTCGTCGATTTCCCATTTGGTGGCCTCTTGCGGGTTTCTGGGAATTAGGGTTTTTCCCGATGGTTTCCTACTGCCTTTGGCTATCCAGGACTGGTCTCCTAGACTAGGGTAAGCTGCCAATGAAGTCTTGTTGCTTTTGGGTTAGCCGTTAGGCCGCCGTCTCTACTTGTAGGTCTCTACCGCTCGCTTTGTGTGTGACCCCTACGTTAGTTTTCGCGACATAATGACAAACATGCGCGAAAAGCTCAAGGTGGTGAGCCTACCTCTCATGTCTGGAGCTCGTCGGGTAGTCGTGCGCGTCGTAGAAGCTGCTGGAAGGTCGATCCGCTCTAGGTGGTAGAAGCTCTCTCCACAAAGTCAATAGTGAGAATGAGCTAAAAATGGGGTGAAAATTTCTTATAATGGAGGTCCCTGAACCACTTTTCATGAAATTTGACATGTGCTCCTATCTTCTTGTGAGATGCGGTTTAGGGTCAAAAATTTCTTGATTTGGACTCCATTTGCTCTGTTTACCAGAAATTTGGCATTTCGGTCAAAATCTGGCCAAAACACGCTTTCCGCTTCAGTCTCATAATTGCACCCCCACTATACCATAGGTTTTCCTATAGTCACTGATCATCCCCAGATTTTTTGTTTTTCAATACGACTGTTTTTCACCTGCTTTTTGTATTTTTGAAGTTTTTCTGTCGAAAATTAGCAAAATTAAAAGAAAAATAGCAAATCAAACCCAGAAAATCCCCAAAAACCATAATAAATCACAAACATCATCGCAACACATTATATACACTCACATGCAATTTTTATGGCCGGATTTCTCCGTTTTATCAATATTTGGCCTGAAAAATGGCTATTTCTACTTATATACACACACCTAGGGGCTTGATTTGGTGTTTGGACCCATATACTTGTATCTTCATGCTGTATAAGGGCATATATACTTGGGTTACTCCAGAAAATTTCGCAATCAAACAACAACTCTTAAAATAGTCGAAAATCATGCCCTTTTTTGCTGTTTCTGTTATTGGTTCTGCATTTGAGAGTGCCTCTAGAATGCCTCCCCCCCTCCTAGCTGGAGTCCTCCCGGACGACAAGGTATCGCCTCGGAGTATGTGCCGTGCATAGGTTGAAAAAGTTGTGCTAATGCCTGGCCAATTAATGTGGCCCTACGTTATGCATACTCGGTCAATGCATGGAAAAATTAATGCTGTGCAAGAGAAGGGAATAAGCAAGATGCTTATTGGCATTCGTCGTCGAGGTTTCCTGCTTTCTTTGCAAGTAACAGCTGTAACTCTACTGCTCTCTATTTAATTGTCTTTTTTGCAAAAGGCAATTGCTTTGCCGACACTGTTGATAGAGTCGTAGCTGTTTCTAAGGGCCAAATTGGCTGGTCCATAATGGTTATGGGCTGTATGGCCATTGCTTTCCATTTGTATTTTGTTGCTGCCGATTTTTGTAGATGGTTTGGTACTTTCTCGTTTGCCACTGGTTTGTCTTTTATTGTATGTCAGTTTTCCTTTTTGAAATGCAACTGTTTGCTTTCCGTTGTTGCTTGTATTGAAGGGAGTTCCTTTTGCTTTTGCTTTGGTATCCAAATGTGAGTGACATTTGGGTTATGGTTAAGCATTTTCTTTGGGATCCATATCTGTTTTATGACCTTGGTTTGTGGTTGACTCTTCTGCTTTGTTGGAATCCTTTTGTTGCATTGTTGTTTGTCTGCCATGTCATTTCTATCTTTCTGCATCCATACTTGTTTTCCTTGTTTTGGTAGCCTAGATTTTTGCATTGTGGCAGGTGACCTCATGTGTCTGTAAGTAGTATGGTTGGCTTTTACCTGATTTTTGGTCTCGGGTATCATGTTGTTCTTTGATGGCATTTGTGCTTTTGGCTTTGTTTCCAGTGATTGCATGGCTTGCAGTTGAGCATGCTGGTATTGCTGAGCAAAAGCTATCACCTGTTGTTCATGTTCATGAAGAATTTTGACTGCCTTTGCTTTCCAATCTATCTGCACATTGTACTCTTTTTGCCAAGGTTGCCCAAACATCATTGGGTGTTGTGTGCTTTCTTCTGTCACCACATAGAATTTGTGTGGGTAAATATATTGATGTATCTGTACATGCAATATAGTCCATCCCAATGTTTTCAACAGGTGTGATGTGCTACTTTCCAGCACTTGAGGAGTAGGATGAAGTTGACCTGTGACTTTGAGCTGTTGGTATAATCCGTAAGAGATCAAATTTGCTTGAGCACCCGAATCAAGCAAGGCTGTTGATTCAACTTGATTGCTGCCCACTTTGACCGCAATTATTGGCTCCAATGTTTCTTCCTCCAACTTCGTCAGTCAAATGGCATTGATTCGTAATGGTGGTCCACTTTGTTGTTGTTGTCGCAGAAGCCGTCTTTTTGCAATGCGTTCTTGTGCTTCGGCTTGAGCTTCCTCCCGTACTCTCTGTTTTTCTTTCATTCTTTGTTTTCCTTGATGAATTTGTTGGAGCATCTCCTGTGTGAGTGGTAGATGATACCTCCTCAGTCGACATCCACTAATCCAGTTTGGCATTTCTTCACCTGCTAATGTAGCAAGCTCGACAACTCCACTTTGTGATAGATCACTAATAAAAAATGGTCCCATCCCTCGCTTTTTAAGTTTCTTGGCATGTTGCTTCAAGGTATAAACAAGTACGTAATCACCTGTTTTGAACTCTTTGGTACGCACATGTTTATCAAAAAATTCTTTTTGTCTTCTCTTTTTAGCATAGATTGAAGCGACAACTCGTAAGCGGAGTTCATCTAGCTTTTCAAGATCATCACTTCTTGAAGAGAGCTCATGCCCTGTCCATTCCAAGCTTTTTGCTACTCGTAGAGTTGGAATTAAAAATTCTATGGGTAGTATAGCATTTAGGCCAAACACCATGTTGTATGGTGTTGTTCATATCGATGTTTTATAAGCTACCCTGTATGCCCATAGTGTTGAGTGTAGCTGCTGATCCCAATCTGTTCTTGATTCTGACACTATTTTAGTGAGAACCGTGCATAGTGTTTTATTAGTGGCCTTAGCTTGCCCATTGGCCTGTGGATGGTATGGTGCGGATTTCCTATGTATAACCATGAATTTCTCTAGCAGATATTCAATGACTTCATTGATAAAATGTGTTCCACGGTCACTGACAATTTCTATTGGTAACCCATAACATACAAAAACATTCTCATACAAAAATTGTGCCGTGGTGCGTGCATCAGCTTTTTGTGTTGCTTTGGCTTCGACCCATTTTGTGAGATAGTCCGTAGCCACAATGATATACTGTGTATGTGTGCGATATGCAGGGGGTGATATAGGTCCGACAAAATCAATGCCCCATTTTGCAAATGCTCTTGCTCCCATCATTGGCCGTAATAGCATCTCATCTCTTTGTATTGGCACCTTGGTGCGTTGACATGCGTCACAACGCTTTACAAACTCTTCAGCATCCATGTGCAATGTAGGCCACCAAATTCCTGTGGGGTTAAGACAATTTTTGCCGTCTTATCGCCCGAAAAATGGCCTCCACTTATTCCGCTATGTGCATGTTCTAGAATCAGCAGGTATTCGCTTTCACTTGCACAGATTCTAAGTTGATTGTCCTTACCTCGCTTATAGAGTTGGTTCCCAATTAACTGAAAGTCACGAGCTTCCAGCTCTATAGCTTTTTCTCGTGCTCTTGTGATGTTCTCACGGAACGTCCTGGTGGTCAAGAAGTCAATGATATATTGACTCCATGCAAGTGCTATGTTTACCTGAAACAAAGTTGCGTGATCCACTGATCGTTTGACACTACATATAGTGCAATTGGTAACATAAGAATGCGTGTCTGCATACATAGTTGGCCAATAAACCCCTAACTGTTTCAGTCTCTGGCGTGTCTTCACTGTTGAACAATGAAATGCACAATCCTGGACATGTGCCTCTTCAAGGTAGCTCTCGAATTCTTCCGGATTTATACATAATCGTAATATTAGGTCCGATCCAAAATGATACAGCCGTCCTGCTATCAACTGGAAGTTTTTTGTTTGTCGAATTGTTTGATGTTTGGATCTGCATTCCGTATTATCAAACCCACTTCCAAAGGAAAGAACGCTAACAATTTCCTGAGACCATTTGGGTGCCATTTCAATGTTGAAAAGATAAGCATCTGGTATGTCATCATCTACTCCTTCAGGAGCTTCCCCGTTGTGTATCCGTGAAAGATGATCCGCTCGTAGATGGGTTTTACCCTTTTTGACCACCACAGTGAAGTCAAATTCTAGCAATATAATAAACCAGCGTACGATTCTCCCTGTATTGCAAGGTTTATTTACCAGGTACAAAAGAGCTTGATGATCTGTGAAGAACACAAATTTGTTTGCAAGCAAATAATGCCGAAATTTCTTTACAACATAAATCATTCCTAACCCTTCCCGCTCGGTGGTTGTGTAGTTCTTTTCCGCACTGTTTAACTGTCGGCTCGCATAGCAAACCGGAAAATCCATTGTTCCGTCTCCAGGTTGAGCTAGAATACTTCCAATGACATATGCTGAAGCATCAATGTGCACATGGAATATCTTTTCCCAATCTGGTGCTGATATAAGGTTTTCCTTCAGCTTTTGGAATGAAGTTTCACACTCCTCGGTCCATTCGAAATTGACTAGCAAATGATACAGAGGTTGTGCGATAACCGCATACATGTATATGAATCTTCGATAATATCGGCAGTGTCCCATGAAGGATTGCACTTGATTTGCATTAGTAGGCCTGGGTAGGTCTACAATGACTTTGACTTTGTCTAGGTCTGTGGTTATGCCATTCTTGAGACAATGTGTCCTAAAATTCGGCCTTGCTTAACCATAAATACACACTTTTTCGGGTTAAGACATATTCGATATGTCCTGCACTTTTCAAAGACCTTTTGCAAATGGTCAATATGTTCCTCTCGTAGAAGAGAGTGTACACACAGGTCATCCATGTAAATTTCTAAGAATATTCTTAGGTATTCCTTGAATGCGTGAGTCATTAACCTTTAGAAAGTGGTTGGTGCATTAGTTAAGCCAAATGGCATAACTCGATACGCATAAATTCCCCATTCTGTGGCAAACGCTGTTTTGTGTTGATCCTCCCTTGCTATTGCCAGTTGGTTGTATCCTGAAAACCCATCCAGAAAGGAATAAGCCCGTTTTCCGGCCACTCGCTCAAGTACATGTTCTGTGATTGGCAAGGGATAATTATCCCTTATGGTTGCTGCATTCACCTTCTTGAGGTTTACACACACTCGCAGTTTTCCATTCCTTTTGGGAACTACCACTATGGGTAACACCCAATCTGTATGTTCAATCTCATAGATGAATTCAGCTTCCATCAGTTTATCGATCTCTTCTTTGATTCGTTTAGCAAATGTGTCATTATATGTATAAGGACGTTGTTTGCTAGGTTTTGCATCCAATTTCAAAGGAATTGTATGTTGGCATATCAATGGATCAACTCCTTTGAGGTCTTTATAGAACCAGGTGAACACATCTTTATACTTTTTGAGAAGTTGTGTTAGCTGTTCTTCCTCTTCAGGCTCTAAATCGTTAGCTATATAGACCGGCTGAGGCTTTTCACCTGGTTCTGCGAGGTCTATCTTTTTTGCATTTTCAGGCCCATCGTAAGATTCTTGGTTGGTTCTTTCCCTGACTGGTGGTGTCATGATGATTTTTCTGTCCTGGACAGTAAATTTCCGATAGTGTGATGGTACGTTCATGTTCCCCTTTTCTGACTCCCGTTTACCATCACTATCTTCTTCAGTAGTCCATATCTCTCTCATAGAACATTTCAGTTCTTGGTATTTCTGTTTACGCTCCAGTTTGGTCCACTCTTGGTCTTTTGTTGTTTCTTTTTTTTATTTTTGAGATTTTGTTTTGGTTTTAGCTTTTCGTACCTGTTTTATTTCCTCTCGCGTTCTTTCTTTTTGATTTTTTGAGAATCTTCCTGATATTTGATCTTTTACACAATCCTCTGCTTTTACAAGCATCAAATAGTGAGTTTTACCTTTTATCCTCGGCATCATGTTCTCTCTAGCTTTGTTTCCTGCTCGTTTCCTCTTATAGCGTTCTTGGCGTCTAGGGTGTTGATTAGCAAAATCATAAAACTTGATATTCTCGGTTTCATTTCCACGCTCACTTGAGGTGTCTGAACACTCATTATCTGCATCATCATTTACTTCCAAATGTTCAGAGGAGTTGTAAAACTCTTCTTGTTCTGATGGTTCTACTGTCTCTTTTTCTGGTATAACGCTTACCATGTAATAGGGTAACACATCATAGCCATCCTTTCGCAAAATTTTGTTGTTGGACTGTCGGTAATGGTATAGACATCCAATGTTGCTAGTATGTGTTCCCATTCTAGAGGTTCCAAGGCATCTTCAGGGAAAGGTTCCGGAATATACTCCTTGTCCTCAATTGCTCTTTCTAAGACGCATTCCTCTCTTCTTAAGCTTCCACAATGTGAAGCTCCGCACATCCATAGCTCTTTTGGTTGCCCCAACTATGCTGGTAGTTCTGATCCTGCTACTGTAGCCGAATCAAACTCTTCCACAGGTGTTTGGTTCACATCTTTGTAACTATGGTCTTTCAAGTGTATTTTAGTTGTTGTCTCGCCATGTCTCAGGTATATGTGGTCATAACCCCAATCTTGGACCATCTTTAATTGTCGCATGAATGGTCGTCCCAAGATGATCTCATAATTGTTCTTTTTGTCGAAATCGACTATTGCAAATGTATGCTCATACTCGATTCCGCACGAAGTGACAATCACTTTTTCTAAGAGTCCTAGAGGCTTCTCCATGAACCCATCTGCCAATTGCAGTTTCATTCTGGTAGACCTCAAAGCTGGTTTTCCCCATTTTTTCCAGATTTCCTTGGTGGCGATAGCAACTCCCACTCCACTATCAAGAATAGCTTTGGAAATTACTCCTTGGAATTCTACTGGTAGCGTGGTGTTTCCATCTTCTCCCTCGCAATATTCTCCAACCTTATTCAATGGTACTGGCCTAGTGTTTAGTTGAGGCCTGTCCAACTCTCTGATTCCTTCTTGTAGCTTCAAGGTGGGGTCTTTCACTCCAAATTTTTCTAGGCATTTTCCTACTGTGGTCCACATGTTTGGCCTTAACCTTAGGAGTTCTGCTAACGTGATTGTGCATGCCACCGGGGTGGATAACAACTCAATCAATCCTTGCGAATCCATCACCTTGTTAGAAGAAAGTCTTTGAGATGGGATTGCTCTCATCTCCGACTTAGCTTCATACTCTCCTAGGTAAGAGGGTAAAGTTCTCAACGAGTCTGGTTGTCCGTGCCCCGAACTAATTGATCCTTGGTCTCCCCCTTGTGAATGTATATCAAAGTTCATTTGCGACCTTGCCTCAAATTCTTCAATAGGAGGTAAGATCACATTCTTTTCTTTTCTCGCGCTATTCATGTGGTTACTCATCCTGTTAGCCTCATTGGCCTCTCGGATTTGCTTCCACAGATCGTCTAGACCGTTACAATCCTTACCCATTTCTGCCAATATTTTAGGCTGGAACCCATCACTTGCCCCATCGGTGGTATTTGGCACTATGATAGGCTCTCCTCTGGACTCATAGGCATTAGTGAGTCTTTCCTTTGTCTCCACATGTTTCTCTAAAGTTGGTTGGATAGGGGTTGGAGCTGGTGCCTCATGCCAATTTGCAAGTTTACCCAGCGGGTCTTCCATCAATGATTGAGCCATTTCGATCATCTTTTTACACATATCCAACCTTTGTTTTTCTATTTCTGCATATGGATAAGTCATCCACCTTTGCTCCTGGGTTTGGTTCTTTTTAAGTCGAGCTTCATAAGCTTTTAGAAGCGCATCCAACTGCTCATTTACCTTGTCTGCCAGTACAGATCCTCCTGATCCTGCACTTTTGGGCTCTGCTATTTCCTTGGGTGCGATGGTGGCTGTGGTGTGTGAGCTTAAGCTAGCTAGATCCTCTAACCGCTCCAATCTATTCTTTGTATGTTTCAACTCCTCGGATAGGGCTGTTTGCTCTCATTCCTTCCTGGCTTTCCTACGCGCCTTTCTAGCTTTCCAAGTGCTTCTCTGATTTTTTGTTTCTGAAATTTGGGCATCGATTTTTGGTTCTTCAACTATGGGTTCATTCGTCCTTCTTTGAGCTTGGGCTCGTGTTACCGCCTGAATAGGTATGTTGTTTCATTTTCCGATCCTCCACTGGAAGATATTGTTTCTAACATGTTCAAGGTGGTTTTTGCTCCTTTGCTCGGGTTTTTAGGGAAATCGGGAATCAAATGAGTAACTCCACATTCTGGGCAATACGCATTGACTCTAATGATTTCATCATGAGGACAGTCTCTCAGCCAATGGCCTCCACCACACTTGTAACAGGGTCCCTTGGGTTGTTGAGGTGCTCCTTGAGCTCCTCTTTGTTGGTAAGCATGTCTCTGTCCGCCCATGCCTCCATTGGCTATGAACATCAGTGTTCGTTCATCTAAGCTATATCTTCCTTCGCCTGCTGCCCGTGTAGCAGTTGGTGGTCCTGTATTTCCTATCATGCTCCATGGTTCTGGTGTCGGGGGTTCTTCCGGTGGATAATAGATAGGGTTTTCCGCATATCCATTGGGGTCTTCATAATATGCATGCATAGGCACCAAAGCCTTATCCTCTGATTCAGTTACTGTTGGTGTGTATCTTATACCAACTGGTCGTAATCCTGGTAGGGGTGGTTGTTGCCCCAACACCGGCTGTGGTCTTTCTACACCTACAGGTCCTGGTAAGTTGCCTGCTTGATATCTAGGCATCAGTGGAACTTGAGGTGAAGCTACTGGAGCTTGGGGAGCGTAAGGTCTCTCTCTCACATATCCCTTGTTATAATAACATTCCTCGGTCCCATGGTTTGTCCATTTTTGTTCAATAGCACACCAATTGGGTTGTTTAGCCTGGGGTTTGTACAAGTTGATCTTTTTTAGCACTTCATCTACGAGCTGCTCCTGGTTTACTGCTACTTCTCCTTTCGGTGCTGTCTTAGAAGACTTGCTTCCACTTTGATGTGAAGACGAATTGTCATCAAGGTCCTTGAACTCCCCTTCTTTGTAGACCGCATAATTGTCCACAAGATAAAGAGTCTCCTTGGTCAACTCATTCAACGTCGTGCTCCTCTTCATATGTAAGTCTTTCTGGAGAACTGTATTCCTTAGTCCTTGGATGAATATCAGCATAAGTCTGGACTGAGTTGGCAGTTCTTCAACAGAACAGAACTTAACATATATTTTTAGTCTTAGGGCTGCCTTTCGTACAGATTCTCCATCTTTCTGTTTGAATTTATGGATCTGTGAGACGGTATTATGAGCTATTCCCCTTTGAGAGAATTCCTCAATAAACTCGTCAAACACTTCCTCCATCGACTCAAAATCTCTACGCTCTACAGAGTCGAACCAAGTGGCAGCATCATCCTCTAGGGTTAGTCCAAAACCTGCAAATTGGGTAGGAAAATCTAACACCTCTTCGGCTCTAATTACATGCACAAAGGCTGCTACATGATCTCTTGGGTCTCTGCTTCCTGTGTATTTCTTGTTTACCCATTTTTGCACTTGAGAAGGTCTAATTCTTCGATGGTCTACAAACCTCATCATTGGATCCCCCCGTCCTAGTCGATATACCTCCTCAGGCCTTCTGTAATAGGTTGGTTCCTCTCCCAATGGTGCTCCTAAGCCATAATTTCTAACGGTTCTCGCTGGAGGTGGTTCTTCTCTTCGAACTCGTTCTAAGGGTGGTCCTCCAGGCTCTGTTGACCCTTGAGTCTTTGGCTTACTCTCTGCCTGATACCTTGAATAGAGTGGTGGTTCTTGCAAATCCCTGAGCCCTCGTGCGGCTTGATAACTATCTCGGTTTCGATCTGATTCCATTGTTGCACTCTGTCAAAGCCATGCCTGCAATGATGGATGGTTTGCTGGTTGGTCTTGGTTGTTGAATGCTTGTGGTCGGGTGGAATGTGAGGTTCCGTCATACTCATCTGAAAAAGGATTCGTTGACTTGCTTGGGGTGTAGGTGGCTCTTGGCAGTTCCTCAGGGACATATGCTGATGCTCTTGGACCTGTTGCCCTCTCTACCTCCTCTGGGAGAATACGTTGGTATTCTCGCCTGTATCTATCAACAAAAACTATGCCCTTCCCCGTAGCAGTTTCGTAAGAGAATAAGTAAAGAACCTTGTCTTTGCTTAATTCGTTTATGTATGGTTCTTTGCTGCGAAAGTAAGAGACTATACCCTCACTCTCATGCTTGTAGATTCCCACGTTCTCGTTATAAGTTGGAATCCTGGTTGTTTTCTTATCATACATAAAAATAGCTCCGGGCCGATCAATGCTTGGTGGCGGTTCTTGAGTTTTTGAAACCATTTTCCCTTTCGCCACGTTATCTCCGTATCTGTTGTAATCTTCAGGGTTACTAACTATTAAATAGTGGTTCCCCTTTTCATCTCGGAATCTATCTCCATCATCATACACTCGGATTATCTCCAATCTTTGAGCTGGCCTCTCTTCGATACAAATGCACTTGCGGCCTCGATCGTCAGAATAGGCTAGGGCTCCTCTCGAGTTTGTTCCCTCTAAGAAGATCACCGTGAGCTTGGAATCATTTGAAGGATTTTGGGAGGTGCTTCCTCCTCACATAGGTCCATCATAGGTGAAACCTCCTGGCTGTTGACTACCCATCATGAAGAAAGATTTGTCTGACGAAGTGTCAGTATCACTACCTTCCTCAATAATCGGTGCTAGCGGATCTAGCCTTGCCTGAGTCACACTCTCTTCGGTGGACACTAAGCTACCTTGGTCACCTGCCATCTTCTGGTCTCTAACAATGTATCTTCCTGATCTTAAATTCATCAAACTTGTCAATGCAATTTATCACAAATCCAACCACTCACCTGACAAAGGGTCAGTTTTTGCACAACTTCTTGCTTTGTTGCTGAATATACCTGTACACAAGCGTTTTAATTTCGGCAATTGAATCAAAGCATTTATCTGCTAGAGGTTATCTTAGTAATGATTGGTATAACTGGAGAGTTAATCTCAACCACTACTGTATTCTATACACTGCTGATGTTCTGGATTAGGTTTGCTAATCTGAAACAGGACTACCCTTAGATATTGGTCAATTTACACGAAAAAGTCTGAATTCAGTCTTTGCTTTGTCAAATGGGCAAGCAAGGTCCAAATTCACTTCTGAAAGAAGTTCTGGAACCCCTAAGCCAAATAGAATCTCACTCTTTATGCCAGGTCAAATTTTCTTTGCAGTATGCCCCAATAGACATCCTACGCGTAGGATGTCTCCTGCTGTGTTTTGCCTGGATTTTTGCACTGTAGTTTCCCCTTGTTGTGCTGAGCTTACAATTTCTTTTACTTTTTGATTTGGACACCTATGAGCTGGTCAATGAGTCAGAAATCTGTTCCGACAGCCTGTTGCTGATATTGATCAGTCTAATCAACTCCAAATTGGACCAAAATTGACTGGGAGGCTTGCCTTGGGCTATATAACACCTTACTATGCTCAAAGTCAAAGTCTGGCTTCATTTTCTTGCATTAGACATCCTACGCATAGGATGTCTTTTTCATCAGAATGGCTTCAAACTCAAAGCCCAAGCTCCCCTTGAGTTGCTGATCACTTTGGTATACTCAAAATTCAGTTTGGAGTCCAAAATCACTCAAAAGACATCCTACGTGTAGGATGTCTATTTGTCCTGTTTGACCCCAAACTTGTCCCACAGCTTCCTCTTGATGTCGGTAACCCAATGGTATGCTTAGATTTTGGTTTGGATGTCAAAAGTCCCAAATTTTAGCTGTTCTTGCCTTTTTTCAGTCAAAAGTGCTAAAGTCCACTTTAAATCCAATTTTCTCACCCAAATGAGGTGAAACCCCTTTCAGTCACTCAATATATCATGCAAGACATGCTCATGCTGCCTTCTTATGGTTTTGGTCTCAAAATAATATTTTGGCACTATTTGGATAGGATGTCTGGCAATTTCAGTCTATCTGGCCTTATCCTGTCAAGATATGGTCAAATTTTCACTTTCCAGTTGAAATTAGGGAAAACCCTACCTCTGAACACATTGGTCAACTCAAAATCCCAAAATTCCTCCCAGATTAGCCTGTAGACATCCTACGTGTAGGATGTCTCTTGGCTTAAAATTAAGAAAATTTTCTGACAGGAATGCTCTTGATGCTCTGTAGATCTATTAGAAACACTCACAGTAACTTTTGGACTTCAATTAGGCTTCCAAACACACTTTTGCGTCTTTTACAAACTTGTAATGACTTTACCAAGCAAGTGTTCATGCATGAAATGCTCTAGATCCTGAATCATGATGTCCTACTTACTCTACTCCTACCTATCATGTGAAATGGTGATAATGGCGTTTTTGGTTGCTTTTTGGCCTCTTCGAACTCTCGAGCTCTCCTCTGACCGCTTCTACCACTCCAACTCTTACCCTAGAACTCGACTACCACCTAAAACTACCTAAGTCTACCTCATCTACCTAAGTCGTAGGATCTAGGCCAGACACACACTTCCTAGACTCCCTCTAAGACCTAGAGAGTCCTCCACCCTCTGATCCTATCTAAATGTAAAGCGAGACTCTTAGCAAGCCAAAATCCCAATCCTCAAGGATTAGTCTCAGTCACCTACCTAAGGTTTTCCTCCCGGCGCCAATGTTGGACGGATACGCCGCGACGAAC
Organism: Adiantum capillus-veneris; assembly: GCF_014529385.1. Classification (NCBI taxonomy): domain Eukaryota; kingdom Viridiplantae; phylum Streptophyta; class Polypodiopsida; order Polypodiales; family Pteridaceae; genus Adiantum; species Adiantum capillus-veneris. Next base: position 75,315,570 of record NC_140947.1, read on the forward strand.
GTCAGCATAGCGAGAACTCACCTAATATGTAATGTCAACTAAGAACGAAGATCGACCCGCAGGCGCGTGAAAGCAAGCATAAGGTGTCAACCTACACTCGACCGACTCCCAACTAATTCCTAAAGAGGTCTCTACCAATTGTCTAAGTCACAGCCTTCAAGAGTGCATAAGAGGAAACTTCCTACAATGCTTTCTAGAGCCGAACACCCATCAAACAATCTCGAAACAACATAGAACTTGAAGGAGACCCTACTAATACCAATAGGTCGCTCTCCCTAAGGTCTATGAACCAAAGTCTCGACCCAAAACACCTGGTGCAGAAACACGTAGGATGTCTGGCCGAAATCTGCAGGTCTTCGTTTTTGAAATCTAAAGTGCCTAATGTGTAGTTCTACTCAATGTGAACGTGTGGATATGCTGCAATGCAAAATCAAACAATGTATGCTCACCCAAACACCCGATGAAGCTCGTAGAAGGAGCTCGCAAAACCGGACCGTACGCGCGCAATGTAGGTATCGGCGCGTAGCTCTCGTTGGGGGCAACACGCTGCACTTCTTCGCACTCGATTCCGACCACCGGAGCACACGTAGCGTCAAGATGAAGCTCACACTCTCTCTCTCGTACACAGTACGCTCACTCACAGACTTCAAACTTGTTTTAAAATGACAAAAAGGTTTTTCATTAAGGTCAAAAAGTGGTATATATACCTTACAATTTCTCAAACCCTAAAGTTCCAAAATCAACCATCTACTCAATCTAACTATCAAAACTGCGATACAATCTGGAAACTTCTGTAAGTCCCAATAATTACAAGGTGAAAAATAAGGTTTTCCTCAATGAATGAATAATTACAAAAAATAATAATCCTCCGAGTAGTTACTGCCGTGGGGTGTGTCGAGCTTCTAACAGATTCCTCCTCTCTTATGGGAGAGAGTCTTCTTCTAGGAGTCTCATCAAGAGGCCTCCTAAGCTCTCTCTCCTCTTGGAGAGGAAATGAAATCCCATAAGCACGAAGTTGTTGAGTAACTTTGGCTTGCAAAGCAGAGTTGCCCATAGCTTGCTACTGCAACCTAGTAACAAGATAATTAACAAACATGGGGGCATCATCATTAGCACCTTCATGTGCAAAATCAAAGTTATTAATGTTCATTCTACTCTCTTGGTTATTGTCAGCCATGCTAATTAAACTTATGTATAAATCACTTTGTGCGATACCTTTAAAAACCTTAGTTGCTACTCTTCTTTACCTTTGAAAATTAGTTCTCAAGTAGCCACACCCCTGGTTTAGACACTGTTGATTGCAAAGACTAGTGGAGAGGGTCTAACATTGCTCGATTGATTATGGTTCCTGTTGAGCTTGCTCATAGCTCAATAATGGTTAAGCCAAAGGTAAATCCCGAGAGACTCCATTATTAAGACTATATTTCCCAACGGTGTACCTCGAACTAAGTCCTTTTCAACCAAGATAATAGATCCCTGTCCCACTTACCCTATTGCAATGAACATGTACAACCTTTCATGGACAACTTAAGGACCTCTCTTATCAAGCAAGAAAAGAGAAAACAATAGCTCTGATACCAACGTAATGGAAATGGCCTATAAACTTTGAGAATAGTAGAATTAAGAGAATTAGAGTTAGCATTTTCATGAGACTACTTTGAAAACATAGAGGGTGAACTTATATAGCGGTAGCAACATAGCCATTATACTTAATTAACTTGGCATGAACAATAATTTTGCAAGAGAGAGAATTAGAGAACTTGACAACAATTGAGGACCGGATTTATGTGGAGCCGATCCCCCTCCAATAGGCTTTTGTATTATAGATTCTCCCATCAAGAGAGACTTGATACAATACAATATTTGTGTTCCTTGTGACCTAGGTGATGCAATGAAGATGGAAAGATTCATACATCACAAGCATAACATAAAATTTGTAAAAGTATTAACCATCCCCGACCTCAATCCCAAGGCTTCAAACACCTTCGAAGATGGAGAGAGCTAGCGGGGAATGAGGATAGGAAAGAGGAAGAAGAAGTAACATACGAGAAAGAGATAGTTCCTCACTTATCATCACTAACATAGCTTAATAGCATGATAATAATTATGAAGAATATGGCAAGCTTAAGCATTGGAGCATGACTCTTGGTTGGCTTTGCATTCCATAGCCAAGAGTGTTTGTGTAGGCTCTCAAATCCTCAACAATCTTGGAGAAGGAGATGGAGCTCTTGTACTTTGCACCTCACACAATGTGTGTGTGTGTGTGTGTGTGTGTGTGTGTGTGTGTGTGTGTGTGTGTGTGTGTGTGTGTGTGTGAGTGTGTGTGTGTGTGTGAGAGAGAGAGAGAGAGAGAGAGAGAGAGAGAGAGAGAGAGAGTATACCCTTCAAGCTAGCCCCTAGCTTCCTTGGTCGACCCCCCCTTCTAGCTCATGATAAACATTTTTTGGACCCCTACAAGCTTAGCCAATCACATGCTTTAGTTAAATCAAGCAACCATGCTAGAATTGGGACAAGTGTCCCTCTTTTCCCTTTGAGAGAGAGAACTTGATAAATGCATAAACAATTAATTAATTAGCTAAATTATCATTGGACCCCTTGAGAGGCCAACCAATAGGCTTTAAGCATACCATGAGGACAACATGGAGAGGAACTTGACAAGTGTCCTTGTTGCTTCTTTAGACCAAGCTTTCCTTGTGTGAGGGTGTGTGTTCTCTCTCATGCTCGTACAATGAGGGCTCGCCCCCCCTTGAGCCCCCGTTGCTGACTTTTGGGAATACCTTGAACCCCTTAAGCACGTTAGTCATGGAGCACCTTAGCATCTGAGTCATTAAGCACCTCAAGCACCTTAGTCAACAAGCACGATAAGCACCTCAAGCACCTTAGTCAGCAAGCACGGCAAGCGCCTCAAGCTTGGGCCGGGTTCCCACCTCAAGCACAGCCCTAGCTTGCCTAAGGTCAAAGGAATTTAACACTAACATTTGGAGGTATTTAATGAAGCTAACCCTAAGGTCTTTAAGCTCCATTAGCTAGCCTTGCTCTTTGACAAACCATCTCTCATTTGGACCCCTTTAACCTTGGCCTCATGTTGAGATAGATCCATAAGCACATGTCTATATTCTAACCCTTGTTACCATTTATTCTCCCACATTAGATGATCAATTTAATATGAGAAAATCATTTAGGTTGGTTAGATATTAGATTTTATGACATAGTATATGTCATAGATGCAAGCTCCTAGTAAAGTCTAGAAGATTTTAGAACGAAGATCCTAGAAGCTTGTACTAGAAGTTTCTAGGTGATTGTCTGCATCATCCGCTTATGTAATCACTTATGTCAACACTCCAAAAAAAGATCTTACAAGATTCTAAAAGCTTGTACTAGAAGCTTCTAGAGGATTTCCTACATCACTGCTTATATCAATATCCACTTGTCATACGTCCTACACCATGTGTTGTCATGCCATGTGGCACACTCTTCTATTAACACGTGTCCCTCTTAACCTCCCAAAGATATAGTATAAATGGAGGTCTTGGGCTACAAGCTCCTTAGTCTTACCACCGCTAGTTGTGAGGATCCTACAAGGGAGTTCCTCTTCCGGTCCTTGTCTTGTGTTTGAATACAACAATGAGACATGAAGTTTTGACAACTTGGGTCTCTCTTTGTATGATTGTTTGTTCTTTGTATAGAGAAAATGTTTTGGATGGTGAACAAAGTGGTGCGTGCATGTTAAATAATCTATTATGATGTGCAAATAAGCTTGTCAATTGTGTGTTATCCATAACTATCGATCTACTATGTTTTCTCACGAGCAAGACTCTTGCCCATAATTTAATTTCCATAAATGGCTAGTTTAGACATTTAACTGGACTAAAGGCAATCAACAAGTATAAGGCTGACTCACCTGATTGTGATGTGCAAATAAGCTTTTCAATTGTGTATTATCCATATATGCTATCGATCTACTATGTTTTCTCATGAGCAAGGCTCTTGCCCATAATTTAATTTCCAAAAGTGACTAGTTTAGACGTTTAATTGGACAAAATGCAATCACCAAGTATAAGGTTGACTCACCTTATCATGATGTGCAAATAAGATCAATCTATTATGTTTTCTCATGAGCAAGACTCTTGCCCATTATTTAATGTCCATAAGTGGCTAGTTTAAACATTTGATTGGAAAAAAATGAAATCAACAAGTATAAGGTTGACTGACCTAGCATAAGATTGTTTTACCAATTAGAAAACATCAATGTTGTAAATGTTGTGTGACATGATTCTACCAAGAGAATAATTACCAAGCACAATCTTATTTTACTTGAAAAATTGGCCCTTGGTCACAATAACATTACTATAATGTGGAAACGAGTGAATAAAGTGTTTTACCCAAATATATAGTAAGGATAAATAAGAAAGTTCATATTGGCTACAATGCCATGAGTGCTGTGTGACACTAATCTAAATATTCACTTCCTGGATCTATTTAGTAATCTATTATCTCTATACGCTCCTTTGTTTCATTTAACATGCAAGCATGGTGGTCTAAAATGTCAAAATTTTCATCTACCCCATTGTTTAATGCAACCTCTACACTATTGATGTTTTATTTCCACTGCGTAGTTGTCATCCTCAAATTTTATAATCAATCCATGATTGTAGTACACGTAGACCAATTTCATTGCCCTTGAATTCAACAACCGATTCTTGATTGTGTATTGTATGTACTCAAGTTTGGTCATGGGAGAGTCTAAGGCACAATAGCAAGGACCTACACAAGCAAAAGCCTCAAGGGTATAGCAAGCCCACCATTTCAAGGATACTAATTACATGCTGACTAGTCTATGACAAGATTTTGTAGAAACTATAAGCTAAGCTTGCCTTCTTGGTTAGGTATAATATTTTAGCATCTTGATCATTTGTATTTGTGAAAAATTGTTGCAACTACAACGTTCTATTTTTGAATTCTTGTTTTAAAATAATAACTCCCACAATAGTTGAGGAGCATACCATTTTTGTTTTGCATTCCTATGTTTTGTGGTCTGAAAGCTCTTGGACTTGGAGGGTGGTTTAGGGACATCTTCCATGATAGGTAGATCATAATATTGATACCCATCCATTCTCCAACAGTTTGACGACATATTATTTTGATAAAAAGATTAGAGCAATGCTCCATCCTGATATAAGGAGCAAGATGTCTTCGAGGATCGAGTCATTGTTGTTTTGCATCCCTATCCTTTTCTATTGTGAGAGCTCTTGCAATTGGAAGGTAGTTCAGAGACATCTTTTATGTTGGAGACTTAGAGCGATGACACCCATCCATCTTCCAAGCTCCGCCTCCACACGAGGAAAAAGATTTTTTTTTGTTGAGTTTCTTTCTAAAATTTTATGAGAACTGTTGCTCTTTTCCATCCCCCATAATTATTTGTCTATAAAAGCTCTTGGGTGTAGGGGATAGGAGCATTTAATATCTATTTATCTTTTGGTGGTTTGATTCAGAGGTATTTTCAAAGATGGGGAGATAAGAGCAATCGACACATACCATCTCTCAAAGCTCCATTCCTTTACGAGTAGCAAGACACTGTACTGATCCAATCTTGTTTGAAACACAACTCTCGCAATCCTTGAGAGCCAAACCATTTTTGCTATGCATACTCTATGCTTTTTCGGTTATGAAATATATTGGCCATGGAGGGTCATTTTATGGATGTCTTCCATGACCATGATCAACACATTACGATGATTGAGAGACATCTTCTATGACAAGAAGAGCATAATAATTCATACCCAACATTTCTTCTCCCAGTGCTCCATCCCTACATGGGCAGCGACATTTTATTAATTTGGATGAGATTATCCAAATTGCAATGTTTTGCTAATTATTGACACATGCTTCCTAGGACACAATTTGTAGTTTTGATCTTTGTTTCCTTAAATTTGATATTTTCTTCAAGCCATTGGTCTATGACATCTTCAAAAGGCATCATTCAAGCAATTAAAGCCCTATTTATGCCACCTCTGGTATTTTTAGCTATAGCATTTCTATTGAAAAATAATATAGCCTATGTTTGGAAAAATTTGTGAAATATTACGACAAGCAATATTCCATTGAGAAAGGTGTAAGCATTCTACATCTAGGCAAGGTCTCGTCAATTGTGCCTTTATGGAAGATGGATCACATACTAGTAGCCAAAATAGACACACCAACGATTGACACAAGAATGGAATAGGTAAGCTGATAGAGATGCACAAGAGCATGTTTTAGCCATGTTTCAATGAAACATACTACTAGCATAATTTTGATTAAGAATGCTAAAGCGACCTGAGTGTGTTGTATTCATCCAAGATTTCAATGGAGCACATACTACTTGCATAAGTAATTCACACACGTGAATGGTGACCTTATGAGCAATTTGTTAATTAAATTCAACAATTTGAAGAGGTATTTAGTTTATACAATGAAAGTATTATAAAATAATTTATGGCAATTCACTTGTAAGGACAAACTCTTAATGGCTTTGGAAATTTTTATCAAAGTTTTCTTATCAACTCACACAATTGTTTTAAACAACAATCCAAACGTATGTAACATTGGGGAGTTTGTTAATGGAGTCAGTGGATTTGATATAGCAAGAAAAGCAATCCATTGGTGTAAAAGGTTAATGAAGCCCGCAACAAACAACAAACCAAAGAGGAAGCTTCCAACATCACTAAAGTGAAAGGCAATGGAGAATAATAAAAGCACAAGTCTCTCTTCATTGGAAGGAAACGAGCCACTCATTAACAAAATGTTTGATATGATATAAGAAATTGTGCGCATATCCATTGCAACCTTTCTAGCCTAGATTCTTACGAGACAAATATGCAAATGATGCACAATAATATCTAGCATATGTGAAAAACACAAAGTATATTGTATGACTATTACCCTAAGTGTTTTTCTTAATGGGTTTAACATTCCCCTTCTTTTTGCCAAAGGTTCTGAGGCATGATCCCTATTTGGTAGAGGTTAAACAACTTGGCACCTCATTTGGCTAGAGGGTAAATAGCTTGACAACTCTTTCTACTAGAGGAAAAATGGTATGAACCCAAACCTTAAAAATGATTGATATTTAACCACGATTTACACATCTGCTCCTCATCCTATAATATAAGTACTTGATGAATCTATCAACTTACAAAAAGTTGCATATGATGCCTACATTTTGGCAAAGATGTGGTAGAATATTAGATCTCTCACTACAAGCTATGACAACCGTTTGTTTCCATTGATGATGGGAGTACAAGTTGAACAATACGATGAAATCAAGGTACAGCAAGGCATAATCTACCAATGCACAAATGTTGTATATACATCAAATAAAAGATGTAACGAAAGAGGAAGGTAAGGTCACTCAAAGAGCTGGATATGTGAATCACTCATTTTGGTGGATATGTGAATCACTAACGAGTGAAGTTCGTTCTTAATGCTAATCTTACTAAATATGCAAGGATATAATGTTTTCTTCTATTTGCTAGTTGCAAGACCTGGTTTTCAAATGTTTATTGACGAAGAGATTTCATAAAAGATGGAGCCTTCACCTTTGATGGTGTTGAGTCACAATATGGTGTAGCAAAAGTATTTTTTTGATGGGGAAGCTAGCATGGTGGTTCAAGAAAACATTGCCAAACGGATGACATTGCACATTGCAAAGTGGTGTACCTTTTGTAGAAGACATAATGGAGGTGGTGCCATTGACTATTTTTTGAAGGATATTGTTGCAATTAGGGTCAACAAAACATTGCTTAACGATTCGACACAATTTATGGTCAATTCTTTCAGCATTCATTGCTTTTAAAAAAGTTTTGTATTTCAATTATTTGCTGTACATGTATCCGCTCCTCATGATCCTCTGTAAAGCTAATTGAGTTACAGGTATAAACGAATAATGTTGCCATGTAAAGCTAATTGGCAGTACATGTAATTCAATCGATGCTCCCTGCTGTTTACATATATGCTTTAAGTTGGGGTATATGCCTTATGTTTAGGAGCATGTCTTTAGCTATTGAATTACCTTAGTGATATACTTTCTTTAGGTATATTATGTCAGGTAGTAAATATATGGGGATTCCTCAGAATAACCCATGCAATATGCACACCAGATTCTCTGGTCAAGCATGCGAGTCTTGAATACCACAAACCATATTGGCAGGCACAGCAACATCGAACATTTTCGGATATGCCAAGCCCAAATCTGCAGGGTTCCAAGCCTTGAGCTTATATTGCATATTAATGTGACCAAGTTAAAAAACAGGCACTTACTTTCCATAATCGTGTTGAAAGATTCCTGCTTCTCCCAAACATAAGCACAAATTAACTCTCTCTCTCTCTCTCTCTCTCTCTCTCTCTCTCTCTCTCTCTCTCTCCACCCACAAACACACATTTATATAGTTATCTCTCTATAACAACATATAGAGTCACCTAACTAAGCCCACAAAGGAAGGGCCTGGGCATACCTGGGGCATAAGAGAAGAAAGGAGTAGGACAAGAGTCATCTGGGCAGATGTTGAAAGAATTATGGGGAAGCTAGTAGGATCAATAAAAATGTCCAAAGTTGGAGATGTGCATCTCGTAAGCATTTGCCTTGCAGTACTCTCAAAAAATGTAATCCTGAGGTTTCCTAGATGAAAATCATGACTCCAGGAGCTAAAGTAAACTCTGCCATCCTCCGGCATCAACCCCTAGCTGGGTAGGGTCAGAGGTCATAGACATACACCTGTAACACCAAGCATCGCCTCGAGATGACCTCATGCATGCCCAGCCTCACGGGCTAACCACTGGCACTTAGCAAATGGAGGTCGTTGTTACGAATGAGACCTGACCTCCTTTTATAGGTGACGGGCCACAATGCTCGTCCGTATGCAGGACACAGTCGGTTGGATTGGTCTCCTTGGACATAACAAGCGTTCTGCTCTTATATTTAGTTTGAACAAATTTCACATACGGACAAATAAACAAAAGCATGACTGTTTAGATTATCTGAGCAGCATGAAGACAAGCTTTCATGTTGAGAAGAGGACAGTTCTATCACATAGATCACATCACAATAAGAAGAAACAAGACAATCCCAGATTCATGGTCTTGAAGGATCGCCTAAAGATGCTAAAAGATGCCTTGTATTTGATCCCAGCATATCCTCAAGGCTCTATTTGACCTGATCTTGAGAGAGTCGTTTTTGTTGGAGCTAAAGAGAGAAGCCATATCTTGTTCATTTTCAGTCCCTTTCAGTCATAAAAACCAAATGCCCTAGTTGTTGATCATACCCGAAATGTGCAACCTAACACTGCTCCAATGAAGTAAGCTGGTTTCCACCATGGCACACCTGCTACTTCAGGAAGAGCTAACAGCCTATAAAACCAGGACACCTGCAAGGGGAAGGATGGTTTTCTAGCAGGACTATCCCTTCACCATAGACGCTAGAAGAGGAATGACGGCGGTTATATGAACAATCTCTTCACCAATAACGACCCTAGTAGTTACGGACTGTTCAGCGAGATATGATAACAAGTCAGAGAAAAAAGTTTCTTCCTTTCCTGCAAGAACTAGTGCCTTTCTCGAGGATCCAATACTTGTAATTTAAAAATGTTGAAAGAAGCTAATCAACCCAAATAATATCATACCAAAAGAGGCACCATCATTTTTTTTACTTTGCAAACTTGAAGATCCTTAGAAACTTAAAACTTGCCCAGTGTACCTCATCTTTAGAAAGGCGTGGATTATGTAAGATCTCCTCTCCCACAGTTGTTACCTGCAAGCAAAGATGAAATAATTGTCCCCTCTCCCTCTCTAGAATAAGCAAGTGCTAAAGTTGAATCTTCAAGATGGCAACCGGGCCAACTTCTGTGAGCCAAAATTACTTATAAAATGGTACCCATACTAATGAACTTTTTGTACTGTACTGTACTGCATATATTTGTACCAGTTCGTACAAAAAAAGGCCTCTTTGTCACCTGCCTGTCCGGTTGCTTTTGACCATTTAAGAGTTTCTGAACAGCTCTTGACCATTGCCTTCTACCTCGCTCTGGCTTGTCAAATGCCCTCTCCTGCAAGCCTCTAGAGTCTCTAGCCTCTCAATCAAGCGGTCGCTACCTTGGACGACACAGACCCATCATTGCCTTCTAGGTTTCACCAAGCCTCTGCTCTCAAGCCTCTCCCCCCCTCCCTACATAGTTCTAAGCAGTAGAACTAGTTTGTTGGATGGCCTTGCCAAAATGCTCCCTATACTTGTGACACCATGCTTTTCAGATTTTCTTACCACCTACGAATATAGTGCATCTTTGAAAAAGATAATAAAACTCATAAAATGAGTTGAGGACTCTTTGACTAGTTTTGCATCAACTCCAACTCATGAGTGGCATGAGTTTCTGCATGCATAGAAGGGAACCCAGTGAAAATGTAATCAGCATGTCCAAGTTTCATTTTGGTGGTATTTGACAGCCTATTTCATCATTATGTTGAGGAGTTGGCACAATTCTGCCCAGCATATTCATAAAGGAAAGTGCTCTTCCTCCATTTCCAATAAACACCTCCATTGTTCAAGGTGGTGAATTTTGCCAAGTTTCTAGTATTGCAAATACTAGGTTACGTATCTCAACATAAAAACATGGAACATGCTAATCACGATTTATGGCCTACGTCATGGAGATAACTATCATAGGTAAAACTTAGAGCTAGCCACTCTATGAAATAACTGCATATATGTTTTATGAAATCTTGTGTGTCGTACGTAAGAAATCATGTGACCACACTGGAATCATCATAGCAGTAAGAGTGCCACAATGCATGGCACACTGGGCAAGCCTCTGAACTAATGAGCAATCAATCAAAGAAAGCAACAACAAGAAAAGCATCGTAAAGGTGGTAAACTCGGTCGTAATCAAAGGTGATGTCGAGAGCTCACTACTGCTGCAATGCCCCCCCCCCCCCCCCCCCCCCCCCCCCGACCTTCTCGCCAGCCTATTCCCGCTACCCCCGCCAGCTCTTGCCCCCTCGCTGCCCCCTCCCATCCAGCGCTGCCTTCGTCCCTGCCCTGCTCCCCGCAAGAGCCCCCCCCCCCCTTTTTCTCCCTGCCCTCGCAGTCTTTTCCACTTAGGAGTTTCCTCAGCTGTTTTGATCGCCAGCCACACCAGCAGGGAAACGCCTCATCCCGACCTCCTCGCAATAGCAGAGACAGATGAAGGCTTGTGTTCCGCCACAGAGGGACTCAGATGAAGCCCCCTCGCCCAACCCCGTCGAGCCCACCATCTGACTTGCTCTGTCACCCGCAGAGAAAGCAAGCCTTGCAGCAGAGGTGGAATGCCTTGAGGCCACCTCTATCACCTGCAAGATCATTGGCAGTCGTCCCAGTAGAGGTGAGATACATGACCCCCTCCAGGCCCGCCTCTTCTAGCAGAGGTGGGAAAGATTATTGACATCCAGCCTCTCGGGCAAGGATACCACCAGATTGAGTTTGAGACTCCCAAGATGACTGCCAAGGTCATTTCGATGAGCCTCTTGCCCATCCGAGCGATCATAGCTCATTCAGACAGTAGCAAAAGTCCTATCCTCGCAGGAGATCTCGACCCACAATGCATGCTTAGCCCCCCAAGGCCGAACACGCCCAGTAGACAGGTACCCAGGACACACAAGCCGGCACTTCAACACAGGACAACGATTAGCCAGCTGACGGTTGGCACTCCTTTCCGTTGTGCGGCAAGGATCACACAAAGTGGACCTTGCACACAGTCCTTGTCAAGGTCCAGGCGGTAAGAGTTCTCACACCATAGAGGGGACCCGAGGGTGACAAATTTGGTACAGACACTTTGGCCTCTAGCCAAGTTCACTGTGACGCCACTGGATGCAGCAGGATGTAGTGTCACGTGCACATCTAACCCTATGTGTACGTGGACAAGCTACTTCATGACATGGATTCAGTTCAGTTCAGTTCAGTTAGCCTAGGAAGTGATCTAGCACTTTTGTGAGTCTGTTCGCAGATCGTGCATGTCCAGACACTTAGATAAGATGCATATCCTCTAGTTGCACACAGCATGATCATCAAATTTCAGTTAGAACCCATCAAGAGCATTTTTACAGTGCATAGACCTATTCTCCCTATTTTTGACATTTTTCACTTATTTTAACTGACTTTTGTTAGGAACTGGGTAGGGCAAATTAGCAGAGCAAGTATATAAGAAAACCTAGCATTAGCACTTTTGGGCAGAAGAGGCAGCAGGAACTTCGGTTCAATATGCAACTTCTCAGCAGGAACCCCCTCAGCAGACCTAGCGTTTTTGCACGAGCTGCAAAGCCTAGCTTTTTTGCACCAAGACCAAGATTAGCATAGCATTTTTGCATTGCAGCAGCCTGGCGACAACAAGACCACAGAGCAGCCCTAGCGTTAGCAGATTTCCACAAGCAGGACAGTTTTCAGCCCTAGCATTTTTGGTTTGAAGATAAGCCTCGGCGTTTTGCAGTTCCATCACGACGGAACCTCAATAAGCACCAGCGTTCTCAGTTTTCAGCATTTAGACACAGCAGAACAAGTCCAGAACCTCGCACATCTCACCATCCCGCAATAGATCCTCGCAGCACGGTCAGATCCAGCGTAGTTTGCAGTTTCAGCCCGGAAACGCAGATTTCAGCATCTGCATTTTCAGCGCGTCGTCGTCGCATCGTCATCAGCTAGAGTCAAAATTCAGCAGATAAAGATTTGCAGATTTCAACCATTAGCGTTTTCAGATCTCAGCCTGTCTCGTCGTCGTCGACATCGTCGGCAAGTCCAAGCATTGTAGAGATTTGTGCATTCAATAGTAGACCGCTCTCGCCATAGAACGTGGAGCCTTCGGAGGAGGGTTTGACAACATTCTGGTGTCGTATTCTTCTCTCTCTATCTCTAAGTCTCAGCACCTTCATTCACAGTGTTTGCCACTTTGTTTGTGATCACTTGCACTCTCTCACTAAAGGAACGGAAGGCTCTCCCTTTTATAAGTAAAAGGGACCTTGAGCACAGTTCGGAGCACTCATCTTGAGCAAAGTTCAACATTCACTTCTGCTGCACCTTACATGTAGACACCTTGTGGTTCACTTGTTTACTGACACTTGGAGCCCCCTTGCTATGTATTTGTACATGAGGATTCTTGGACAGAGGATGTGGTCCTACGGACTGCACGCTCTGCTTGGGCTTGAGTGAGACAATCACTTCACATGCGCTTGTCTAGAGGTCGCTCGGATGCTGATTATTCCCCATCCAAACCGGCCTATAAGAGAGAGCAACCTTGACAAGAGCTGACCACCATTGAGGAGCGTCGCCATGAGTTTGCCTTGCATCAACAGGCATCTCAGTGGACCAAGGTGGGCGACAGAGTTACTGATGAGTTGTTTGAGACAGTGGGGCCTCGCCATGCACGTACCAAAGTTAGCCAGTTGAGGAGACCTGATGGGTCAGTTGCTCCAAAGCCTGAGGATATGCGTGCGGTTTCTACTGACTTCTACCGTGACTTTCTTCAATTGAGCCTCAGACAGAGTGTTAGAGACCAGGTTTGGGCACAAATTCCTTGCCTAGTTATTGAGGAGATGTGTCAGAGACTAGAGTTGCCTCTCCAGCTAGAGGAGCTACATGAGGCCTTCAAAGCACTTCCTCGAGGCAGTTGCCCAAGGGAGGATGGTTTGACACCCATTTTTTTATTGGAGTATTGGGAGCTGCTTGGTTCGGATTTATGTAGCACCTATCAACACATCTTGCACACTCGAGAGATGCCTGGCAGCTTGAATGAGGGGGCTGATTTACCTTATTCCCAAGGAGGGAGGCTCCTTGGATGAGATTTGGCAATGGCGATCCATCACTATTCTCAACTCGGCCTACAAAATCTTAGCGAAGGCTCTGAGTTTGAGAAATCAACCACTACTTGAGAGCATTATACATGAGACTTAGACAGGTTTTGTCAAGGAGCGCAATATCCTTGACAACATCTTTACCTTCTGGGAGGCGTCAGACCTCGCATGTCTCCGAGGAGAGGATCTTGTGATACTCCTCGACTTTGAGAAGGCTTACGATAGAGTTGACTGGGATTTCTTGGAGGCAGGATGGGCTTCTCAGATGCTGATCAGAGAAGTGTCAGTTCTCTACAAATGTGCGCACAATCAGGTGCTCTTGGCAGGGGGAAGAGGGGAACGCTTCATGCTCACGCATTTGGTTAGATAGGGTTGCCCTCTTGCCCCCTTCCTCTTTCTCTTCTATGTTGAGGCGATGAGCAGATTTTTGACTCCACAGGAGGTTGGTTTGCACCGATTAGAGCTCCCTATTTAGGGGAGATGAGTTGCTTGACGCTGAGTTTGTTGAAGACTCAGGCACGTACCGGAGGGCCCATGAGGCCAATTTGCAAAGGTGTGAGCACGCTCTTGAGGTGTCTTGTTGTGCATGAGGGGCACTGATCAACTGGAGAAAGACTGTGGCTTTCTGAGTTGGCAATGCTCCTAAGCTTGATTGGTCACCAGGCGAGGGCTTCAAGTGGATCCCCTTAGGGACTTCGGTATGATATCTGGGCTGTCAAGTAGGCCTCAATTTTGTCTCCAAAGCAGCAGACTACCCCCCTCCTCCTATACATTAGGCGAAAGCTGTTACATTGGAGCTTTGCACGACTCTCTTTGGCTGGTAGAGTGGTGATGGCCAACTAGGTGCTTTTGGCTACTATGCGGTACATCACATCTTGTTGGATCTTTTCAAGTTTCTTGTATCAGCCAGCTAGAGAGGCTGATCAGGAATTTTTTGTGGTCAGGGCGCGACACCCAGTCAGCCAAGGCCAAGGTGTCCTGGCAGGTCATCACCTCACCATGTTCCTAGGGAGGGCTAGGGATCATCGACCCAACACGGCAGATTAGAGCCCTCCTTGGGAAGCTGGTGGTCAGAGGTCTTCTAGGTGAGGAGCCCTCGGAGGAGTTGTTGCTACATCGGATCCATGCTCGCGGATCCATGCTCGAGTCCCCTCATACGGATGGCGCTTGGAGTCCGTCCATCAAATGGATTTTTACAAAGATGCATCGGGTCAGCTTGAGCAAGAGTTGGGAGGACCGCTTTTCTGCGAATCTGCTTAGGTGTTGGAAGTAGCCGAGGAGGGCCCGGAGAAGCACCAGCCCACTTGCATAGAGGAGCGATTGAGAGCCTCTTGTTTGGAACCCCATCTTTAGCACATAGAGAGGCCACTTGGTTGGCAACATGCCTCATGTTTCTTGGGGTCCCATGGCAGAGGGTCCAGCCTGCACGTTCGGTGACCGGCTACAGTTTTCAGACCTTCCCGAGGAAGTTCAGAGCATCCAATTACGAGGCATGCGGGCGGGGGGGGGGGGGGGGGGGGGGGGGGGGGGGGGGGGGGGGGGGGGGGGGGGGGGGGGGAACAGAGCATGTGTCAGGATATTACACATGCTATACTAGTTGAGTGGCACACCCCTCTTGAGGCAGCAACTCCTAGATAGATGGGGGCCTTCACGCCCTTGGAGGTTCTCATTGCAGTTAGGGCTTGCTCGGAGACAGTGCCCCACATGTTTTTCGAGATTCAGGGGGAGGGGCGGGCTCACAGTATCAGTAGAGACATCACAGGTTGCAGAGTGTTGTTTTCAAAGGATTAGAGTTGTGGGCATCTGTGGGGGGACCTTTGTCATCCATCCTGACCCAACAGACCTTGAATCAGGACACTGGCAGCTTTGGGCTTGGGAGAGCCACCCTTTGGTACGAGTACAGTGGGACCCACGTGAGTGGTTCTGGCAGGATCCCTTCGCTTCAGCCGACCACCCAGGAGTTCCTTTCTTCCAGTACACAGCACATATGGGGTGACACATTCTGACAGCACAGAGAGAGGCTCCCCTAGCTGCAACACTTCACTGGCAGGAGGAGGGCCTCACAGCTGAGTTCTTGACGGGTTTTTGGGAGCGGCTGTGTGACAGCAGGCAGCCGAGGAGAGTTACGATGTTTCGGTGGTTGGCTGTAACTAGCTTGACACCGACAAGACAAAAAATCCTCAACAACATGCACAAACATTACAAAACCTTTAACAGTTGAACTTCAAAACTCAAAGTAGTCGAGAGTTCCGTTTCCAGATACATTGACCCCAATGTCTCACGCCCCTTTCAATACTTCTTTTTATATTGATGAATATAGAGTGCAACTGTCGGCGGGGAGTCACTCTGCATCTGTGTAACAATACAATAATCTCACCAAAGTGACCCCCTAGGCCTTCTTTCAAAAGCCCCTAAAATCAAGACGCTCCATGAAAAGCACAAGGCAGAAAATAGTGTCTCAAAAGCTTCGCCAAAACCTGGTCCAAAAGTTCGTAGTGAGTCTGCCACATGGCAACTCGCAAAACACGGTGCAAATCACAAAAATGCCAAGTCGTCATCATAGTTTGTACTCTCCCTTTTTGACTTGTCCAGCCATGTGCCACGTCATCACTTTTGTGACATGAATAACAAATGCCGTCCTCAATATATATGGGGACTTGGGTAGCATAGATAAACTGGAAAGAAACTTTTTTGAAAGGCAAGAGCATGAGGTTATTCTTGTAGATGGTGCTTAAAAGCTACTAGCTTTTCGATACAGGATGCACTCCAAATATTTCTACAGATGGTAATAGCAGGTATGATAATAGATATGGTAACACAACCAAACAGTTTTTAAGTTTGTAGTGACTTGGATGCCGATTTTCAAGGAAAATTGGTCCACATTTCAATAATTTACAGTGGTATGTCACATGAGGCTGTTGACTTTGGTTTAATTTTTTAGAATCTTGTGACTATGTGATGTTACTTTTTCATCACTTTTAAGGGGTGTCCATTGGCTAATACTTTTGTCTTACCCTCTTGTAAGCATAGTCACCACCAAAACTGGAAACGGAAAAACTAGAGTTTCGGAGTTTCGATCGAGGTCGACACGATCAAGAAATGACGGTTCTTTTAAATAAAAAATTAGCTTAGTGTACAAACTATTATAAGACTTAAACATACACAAAGCCAGCGGAAATGCCCTCAAGCCGTGTAAAAACGCCACAAGAGTCACTCTCAAGTACCCGTCAAACCTTGGTGAGAGAGAGAGAGAGAGAGAGAGAGAGAGAGAGAGAGAGAGAGAGAGAGAGAGAGAGAGAGAGAGAGATGAAATGGAGAGAGGGTACATAGTGCAGAGTCCGCCTACAGAGAAATGCAAGTGCATAAAAATGATATTCAAGCTAAAAGATGAAATGGATTGGTTGTACAAAATTGCCTCCATCTACTTTGACAGCCTTGTTTGCCGTTGCATGTGTGCAATGGTGTGTGACTGTGTGTGTGCGCGTGCGCGCCTATTCATGTTTGTGCCTATTCATTCCTGCATGTTGTTTGCTGTTTATTCTTTGTTTGGTGGAGGTTGCTACAGGCCTTAAAATTGTGTAGAGTGCTGCAGTGATGGTCATTTTGCTGTGGAAGCTTCTCTTGCTTTGTTACTGTTGTTTGAAACCGGCTTGGCACTGACAAGACGGGAAATCCTCAGCAACACACAAACTAAACAAAAACTTCAATACTTGCGGTAGGGTGTGTGTGTGTGTGTGTGTGGGTATCTTGTATGTTTGTTTGTGCCTATTCTTGCATGTTGTTTGTTGTTTACTTTTTGTTTGATGGAGGTTGCTACATGCATAAAAATTGTGTGGAGTGCTGGTGTGGTAGAGGGTCTTTTTGATTTGGAAGCTTGCCTTGCTTTGTTGCTATTGTTTGAAACTGGCTTGGCACTAGCTAGCCGGTAAATTTTCAACACCACATGAACAAAACAGAAACTTCAATACTTGTACTTCAAAACTCCAAGTAGTCAAGACACGAAGCGGCAGAGTTCCACTTCCAGATGCACTGGCCACTGAGTCTGGTGTCCCCTTCGGTACTTCTTTTTGTATTGATAATCACACAACACAACTACCGGAAGAGCCACTCTGCGTGTGTAACCATACCCTGATTTGTCAAAGTGCTTCTCTAGGCACACTAAAATAGGCACCAGTACATAAGCATGGATCCCCAAAAACAGGGCGCCCCCAAAAGTTGAGCACGACTAAAAACAGAAACCCCAAGAGCATTATAAGCAGCCCAGTTCTGCCGTACAAAACTACCACGTCATCAACAGATTTTCTGCCGCAAATCACGGAAAATTTGCCATGTTAACTCCGTTATCAAATTTTGCGATCCCTTCTTTGACCATTCTTGCCAGAGTACCATGCCATCACTTTTGTGCGAAAACACACCACACCCCACCCCCCCCCCCCCCCCCCCCCCCCCCCCCCCCCCCCCTTTAAAAAGAAAAAAAAGAGTAGTCACGCTTGATTACGCCTGCAAAACAAACTGCAGATAGAGAATAGCTCTGTAGACACTGACCCTTCAAACCATGCACTAACACAAAGACACAACTCACTAAACAATCATAATCACATTCACGCCACTATTCCCGTCGAGATCTTAGACATGAACTCTGATCATTATGAATTATTAGGCATCACGTCCAAACTGCACTAATCATTTACAGATGTCTTGATGCATTAACTCTCGCCACTCCGGATTCACATCAACAAGATAAAATGTTGCAGTCATTTCATCATTTACACATACTCAAACAAAAACAACAATTAAAAGAGTATATGTTTCATTCAATTCTTTTGGAATTTCAACCACAAGCCCCTCAAGGGATATGTGCCTCTCCATGTGAGAGGAATTGGAGCACCTTCTGTCACAAACTGCTGACGTGTCAAGCCACTGAAGAACGGAGCCAACCTACAGATCCCGGCCGAGGGGCCTAACCCTAATAAGAAGCAGCAGAAGAAGTTTTACCAACTTGCAAAGTCTTACCGAGTGGCCTATTTTTCAAGAAGGGTTCCCACCAACTTATGAGACCCCATTTGATGGGGCCCCAGTGACACAAAGACAATAAATAAAGCTGGACCCACACACATAGGGTAAAAATTGATGACGTGGCAACTATACGGACAACTCAGAATTCACGCTGGCTACTGACGTGGTAAAATGTACGGATTTCCGCAATTTGCGTTGCAGCATGCTGACGTGGCAGATGTACGAATTTCCGTGATTTACATTGGGCAGCCTTTCAATGCCAGCTTTTGAGGCCAGATGCTTTTCATGTAACTGCTTTTCATAGGCCAAGGGCCTTTCAATATGTGCAAAGGGCTCAGTCTCTGGCTTACTTCCGGGTGAAGGTGCAAAGCACGAGTATCGGCATTGTACAGAGTTCAAGCAATATAAAGAAATATCGAAAGGGGTGCCAAGGTTTTGGGCCAGTGCTCTCTCTCGTCTTGTGTGTCATGCATCTCTCTCAGTTCAATTGTTATTTGAAGTGCTTAAAGCTGTTCAGTCTGTTCTTTTCCGTTGGCAAGTGTTGCCTGTCCCCCGTTAGACCTGCTTTCTCATTTATACCAAGAGAAGAAATAGGCTACTTCCATCTCAATCACAAAAGCTTGTGTACATACACACAAACTTGAGGTTCATATCCAAAATGAAAGAGCGCGGCTATGAGAGAACGAAGATCATATTGGAAATGCTCAATAAGGAAAAGGATGAGGACCGCTCGCTTGCTTTGCAAGAGATTCAGGATGCCATTGCAGAGAGTACAGATGATGCGATAGAGCCTATTCCCATTGCTGGTGCCAATCATATTGGAATATCATGCTCAGTTGGTAGGTGATGAGGATGAGGATGATAGTGACGATGCCGCTTATGACGATGAGGATGTCAACTTTGGTGAGAGTTAGAGCTCACAGCTCCTGCTTCCAGCCTCCTCTACCCTCTACTCTCCACCATTGGACCTCTATTTATGGTGTTGACCTCCAGTATCTACTTATGTTTTGGATTCAGGAGCCTACACTCCTTCACGTTTTTGGCTTGCTTCTACGGTCCTTTTTGCTTGGAGACTACTTCATTACTTTGAGGCTCCATCTCTCCACTTTTTGTTCTTTGTCTACATGACTTTAGGCTGGTTTGGTGTTCTCGTATAAAGTTTTAAACATAGTGATGTAGTATGTAGGCTTTAAAGTACATATGTAGGCTAATTTTAGTGTGGTGTGGAATCCAACGTGTGGAACTTCCAGAGGATTTGATCCGTACTACCGTTCTTGTGTGCGTCCGACGTTGATGTGTGAAAAAACAATGGCTCTGGGAGTGGAACTCCGCCATTCCGTGTCTACCAAGTGAACTCTGTGTGTGTGTGTGTGTTCAGTTGTGTTTGAAGTGCTATAGTCTATTTTAGTTTTGTTCTTTTAGTTGGCACATGGTGCCCCCCCCACCCCCCCCCCCCCCCCCCCCCCCCCCCCCCCCCCCCCCCCCCCCCCCCCCCCCCCCCCCCCCCCCCCCCCCCCCCCCCACCCCCCCCCCCCCCCCCCCCCCCCCCCCCCCCCCCCCCCCCCCCCCCCCCCCCCCCCCCCTCCTTCCCACTTTAGTGGTATTAGACCGTCACTCGTTTGTTGTTCTGACAAGCTGTCACAAAAAAATACGAAAGCGTAAACTGACGTTTAATTGCACTTCAAATACTCAAGAGAATTAGAGAGAGAGAGAAAGCTTGGCACTTCATTGGGGACCAGAAGATGGGCTGCTGGTCCCCCCCCCATAAAGAGAATATCTTTATTACTAAGGGAGAATCTTTACAAGCACAAGAACGGGACGAAAGCCTGTCCTCTGTTCTTTCTTGGCCTTTTTCTGCTTCTGTCTGAGAGAGTAGAAGAACTGCTCTTTGACTACTGAGAGGATCTATCCTCTTCTGCGAGATTTTGGGAAGCTCTCGTAGGGGAGAGTCTACCTTCCACAAAACTCATCAGAAGCTCTCACGAATGAGGGTCTATCTTCCGCTAATTGTGCCACTTTGGGCGTAATCATTCCTGCAATTAACCAACCACAGAAACATGCAAAAACACACACACACACACTTGCTGTAATTTTCTGCACATAACCAGAAATTGTTACCTGAACGCGTTCCAATGCCAAAATGGAGGTCCTTTATATGATATCCCAAGAGAAGCCTAGCCTTATGTTGTAATTTCTATAGCGATCCTTTGCACACCTTGTCCATACTTTGTATGTCGAATACATCTTAATATACTCCTTCCGCTTGTAATCCCTTTAGTGTGCGTATTTTGGTATCAGAGCCTAGTTAATCTCTTGCTAATACCATTATTAAGTTCATTGAAGGTTATCTTTGATAACTACCAAGAAGGTTAGCAAAGTCTTTTTCTCTTTCAATAACGTCTGCTAGAGAATCAATTGTTGTTTCCGAAATCGTGTCGTGAGGCAAGGTCGCGTGGTCACGTGGTCCAACGATCGCCGCAGGCATTTGAGAGTATAGCCACAGGCAAGAAATCCTCGATTCCCGTAGTAAACTCCTACCGCTCGACTCAATTTCAGGTAAACTTTCAATGGTATTCTTGAACAGATCTTTGTCAAAAGTGACGAAGTCTTTTGTACACCTCTCTATGGCAGTAGAAGAAGCCGAACTTTCTGCTCAATGGCATTTCCAAGAACTTAAACCCGACCAAGTATATAAACTTATTTAAGCTTAAAGACCCCACTGTCTATCTAGATAATAGGTCAGTTGCATCTATTCCTTCAGACAATCAAATGCATTTTATTAAGATTACTAAGATCCTCCAACATGACAAAGCAAAAGCCCTAAAAAAGAATTATCACTTTGTTCACCTTGGATGTGTACAAATAGGTGTAAATCCTCTTTTTAGAGCAGGCCTAGCTGTATCATGTTTAGTAATGATTTTTGACACAAGACACAAAAATTTGCAAGATCAATTCCTAGGAGGAATCGAAAGCAACCTTGCAGACGAACCTGCTATTTGCAAGTTCGCCCAAACTATAATGTGTCGCTTGACGACCCCTATTTTGGCGAAGCCTTAACTCTTACAATAAAAATTGTTGGCTCTGATCTAAAGCATCTAACTCCCACTGTCGAAATAGCTTTCTCTGTTTTAGGGAGAGCAATTAACTCCGAGTTACCAGCAATATATGAAGGAAAATTGACGGCAAGTGAGAAAAAAGATCATAAAGGGCAAAACATCATTATCCGCTCAAATGATCATTCTCAGATGCTTCGCTGTGATCAAATTGCATGGTCTGAAGTAAAACTACCAGAAAATTGGGCAGTAGATATACAACCTACACTACAAACAAAACTTATAAATAGAGTTCTAAGTATAGATAGCATAAATTTCTATGATTATTTAATTAGTTCACAAAAACCCATTTCTTCTGCAATTGTACATAAAGCCCCTACAAAGTCTAGAGCCATGCGAATAAAGGATTGCCAACATTTCGAAACCTTTGAAAATAAAGATAAAACCTTTTGCAGGCATTGCTTAAGACTAATTGGAAGACTAAACTCTTCCTCATCTGCTTTTACTATCCAGTTTTGCATAATCGAAGAAAAAGATTTTATTGTCTGTGACACGAACAAAATCTTTATAGCTCCTCATGTAACTATACTTGATCAAGCAAAACCTCGCCCGGAATTGCTACAAAGCAATTACCATACTGTCAAGTTGCATTTCCTTGAAAGCAATTGAATGACTTGCATAAGTTAGTTACTGAGTCTACTCATAAACTTGCTCATATGCAAATTCAATTACAACAAATGCTTGACACATCTCCCTCCTCTATACATACAGATTTAATTGTCCCCTCTTCTCTAGAGCTACTTTACTTCTCTTTCTATAAACCCTCATTGCATCATCGCTCTGGTCACTCTGGCAAAAATCTGTCCTTTAATGTCTTGAATGTTGACCAAGAACAGGATAATTCTTCAGACATTGAACCGGGGTGGGAAGACTGAAAAGCTGCGGAGCAGCTTTATTACCAGCCACGAAGTGGCTTGCCTGATGAAGATGATAGAGATCTTTACACTCTTGCTTGTTGCCACAAAAATCGCAACAAACTAATTGATAACGCAGGTAAACCGTCATCCATAAAACCTAAAGGTGTAACCATAGAATCCATCGACTACAAATGGACTAAATACCAACTCGAGCCAATATGGAATATGTCAATGGCAGAATACAGAGTTGGAATTAAAGATTATGGTCCTGCATTTGTCTATGTTGACTGGGATCAGTTTGATTCTTTCTATGATGAAAGAATTTACAATGGTCTTCAAGCAGAAATCATTCCTGACAACCTTCCATCTCCTCCAATAGAATTTGACAGTCCTTTTTCTCAGGAAGAGTCAGAAATTGATGATTCACAACCCGAAATCCCTCTGGTGCCATTACAAATGGAAAAAGATGAACCTATAGATAAAGCCTCAACAAGTGCAGCCCAAGCTCCTAAACATCCCCAATTTGTGCAAGGTATAAGAAGGTAAGTGACATTACCTTTTACAACATTGATAATTTAGAACAAGGGGACATCATTCTTGTTCTGGAATGCATGCATAATTGGATTTATCAGCAAATGTTATTTGGGCGGATGCGACAACAAACTGCAGTAGAAGCTGCAGTCGATGGTTTTACAGGTATTCTTAAACGGTGGTGGGAAATGTTACCTCTAGAGATCAAAAACTCTATCTTACGACCTACTGGTAACGCCTCGTCTCTCTTACTCTTGATAGAGAGCATATATAAAGAATTCATTGGACATCACGAAGACCAAGCAACACTAGCCTTACAAGCCTTTCATGAGGCTCAGATCTGTAACGTCTCCTCTATCTGGGATTTTTGTATTTATTGCAGAAACCTGATATACAAAGCAGGAAAATACCATTCTGGGGAAATCAAAGCAGAATTTGTGCACAAACTACCAAAAGCAATTACAAAGCTCCTTATTGAGAAGCTGGATAACCAAAATCTAAATCTCCAAACAACAACTCTTGGAGATATAATCCAAGCTCTACAGGTGGTCATACAGGAACTCTGTTCTCAAAAGCAAGCACAAAAAGAATTGAAGGATTCCAAACCTACAAAGACATTCTCCAAACAGAATTATTACTCCAGAGATTTTGGATGTGCAGACAAAAAGAAAAAATGTTCTTGCAGGCATTCAAAGAAGGGAAAGAAGGAGAAGAATTTTAGAAAGAAACCAAAGCACACGTTTTTCCAGAAAACGTAAGTCCACATCCTCAAAGAATGACAACAAATGTTTTATTTGTGGCAAACAAGGTCATTGGGCTTCAGAATGTCCAAAGAAGAAAAAATTAGTAGCATTCAACAATATTATTCTTCAAGATGGATATAGCTATTCCAAGCTATCTTCCTCAGATATCTCTGATTTCGAGTTCAATATTGCTCAACTTGAAAGCAAAATGCCTTCAATAGAAGAAAGCAGTTTTTACGACTCCGACTCAAGCTTTCAAGATTGCCCTATTGCAATGAATGTAATGAGCTTAGAAGATTTCATGCCTACTCCCTTCAACCCACAACAATGGAAGAAGTTTTCTAAAGGAAAACAACAATTCCAACCTCATGACTCTGCTTCAAGCAATTCAGATTATTCTTTTGAATCTGAAAAACCAGGTAAAAAGATCTTTTCTCAACAAAACTCTAAAGAAGCATCTACTTATCAAAAGCAGCTCAGAAATGCTCTACGAGAAGCTGACAAACCTAAAGCACCAGCTTTATAGAACGAATGGTCATTCTAACCTTGGCCACTAAAATGAAACTAAAACAAATCAAAGCAAGTCAGCCTCTCTTTGATCACAACTTCATCAACAATCTGGTCTCAGGCAAAATCCAAGCTTGACCTCTCCAAGAATTGCCACCAGGAAGAACACCCTCCAGAGTCCAATTCCTCTAGTTCTGATGACAAAGCTTCTGGATTTCCTCCAGATATTCCATTGACATCCCACAAACAGGATCACTCTTATGAAAAATTTCGCCATAAAGAGTACGAATTGCGCCAACACGAGCTCATATTAGAAAAACAACAGGCTCGCCTTAGATGGGAAGCTGATCTAACTACATGAGAAACCACTTTCCTTTCTCGGGGAGGTGAGACTTCTCAGTTCTCTCGAAATTCTCAACCTCAGTCAACTCCACCTGCTCCAATTCCATGGGATATCTTGCTACCAAAAGGACAACTAGCTGAGCCAACTTCAAAAGGTAATCAACTATCTGAAGAAGATATTAAAAATCTTAAAGAGTTGATAACCCTATTCAAGCAACCCAAGCCTCAACCAGAGGAAACAAAGGAGTCTACAGAAATGAATATGGCCAACCAAACACAAATCATCAATGATAATAATGTAGCCATCCCTATTGTTGGATTACTAATCAAGCCGAAAGGTTTTCAAGCAATTGCTCAGGATGCTTTAGTCGATACAGGTGCAAGAGGAAGCTTTGCAGAAAAAGCTTTATTCCCGTTAACAATGATCAAGCAATATCCAGAAGCCAGGCAAGTAAAATATGGTAACGGCTCCAAGGCAACAATCGGAGAATATGTCTATACATGGATAGAACTAGGTAATGCCGAATTACCTATCATACTATTTTTACACAGTTCAAACATGTACTATGATCTAGTAATTGGATTCGACATAGTGTCAAAATCAGCCCCTAGCACATTCACAAAAGCCAGCTTTCATTTCTCTTATTTGGGTAAAAGATATACTACTCCAATTAAGCAGAGAGCCAGTTATGCTATCAATAGTTGTTTAGTTTCATCAACTATTGTGATAGCAAATTTAGAGAATAATTCCAGAAAGAAAAAGCAAAATATCAAACCCAAATAGAAGAAATAAAAGAGAAAATCATGCAGAGAACCTCCAACAACCTATTAGCTTTCTGGGATGAAGAAACGTACATGATCACTCTCCCTACTATCCCTGAAGTTAATCCAACCAAAGCTTCACACACAGGAATGTCAATTTCAGATAATGAGCTTTGCCGCAGAGAAATTGAAGAACTACTACAGAAAGGTATAATCCAACCATCTAACTCAAATTAGGCCTGCAGAGTCTTCTACGTCAACAATCACAGCGAACAAAAGAGAGGGAAAAAGAGGTTAGTAATTGACTACAAACCCCTAAACAAATTCTTGGTTCCAAAGAAATTTCCTATCCCTCTCCAGGAAGACTTAATCAGAAGAATAAATGGCGGAAAAGTCTTCTCCAAATTTGACGGATTCTAGCAATTTAAGGTGCATCCCAAAGATAGGTACAAAACAGCTTTTGTAGTACCCCAAGGAATGTATGAATGGATATCTATGCCCATGGGATTAGCAAATGCCCCTTCAAAGAACCAACTCAGGGTTGAAATGATATTTGGCCCTATCAAGAAATTTTATTTAGTATATATTTGGATAACATCCTTATATACTCGAAAAACATGGCAAAACACATAGAACATCTGAAAGAATTCTATGAGCTGCTGAGAAAAACAGGTCTCATTTTATCTTACACGAAGTGCAGCTTTGCTCAAGAAGAAGTAGACTTTTTAGCCATTACCATCATGTATGGATGTATAAAATTACAGAAGCATGTATTAGCTAAAATCGCTAATACTCCAAATCACTTAAAAATATCACCGAGCTCCAACAATTTCTTGGATGCTTAAATTGGATCAATTGGAATATCCCTTACCTAACCACCCTCACAAAGAAAATTAGGGTGCTTTTGCCGAAGAATAGTTCTAAACAATGGGAGGTTTCACACAGCAAAACCATCGAATTAATCAAAATCATCTGCAATCAACTTCTCCCATTAAAGCTACCCAGTGATGGACAACTTATTCTCCACACCGACGCTTCTCTCGAAGAATGGGGAGCAGTCCTCTGTGAAGAAATTAACAACAAAGAAATGATGGTCTGCAGATTTTCAAGTGGATCCTTCCTGAAAGCAGAACAAAATTATCCCTCTGCTCAAAAAGAGATTCTTGCTGCAAAATTAAGCATCAAGAAATTCAAGCTATTTCTTTTGGGACGAATTTTCATTCTCCGAATAGATTTCAACATTTTCCCTCGATTTCTTACTTCAAAATATGTCAGCGAAGATAAATGCCTTATCCGATGGGCCTCTTGGTTTGCCCAGTGCGACTACAAGTACGAACACATCAAAGGCGCCCGCAACGTGTTCACTGACATCCTAAGCCGTCTCATCCCACAGACCGGGTGGAATAATATTATTTCCTCTCCACTAACTCTTGGTGACATAAGCACTGATATCATCCACAATGCAATGGCTGTGCCAACACATAGTGACTGGAAAAAAGCGTGCGCATAATGGAGTGCCTAAGAAATTCTACTTTAATAAAATACATATTACACATGTTCACTCTAGTGGAATACACATGTTCACTTTAGAGAGAAATGCGCACAACATGAAACTTGTAGAGGAAGCCACCCAATCTCCTATAAAAGGGAGACTCCCCTTCATTGTAAATTATCTCATAGTGAGCGCAAGAACTCTTATATGTGAATATATGATATCTCAAGAGAAGCCTAGCCTTATGTTGTAATTTCTATAGCGATCCTTTACACACCTTGTCCATACTTTGTATGTCGAATACATCTTAAAATACTCCTTCTGCTTGCAATCTCTCTCTCTCTCTCTCTCTCTCTCTCTCTTCTCTCTCTCTCTCTTATATATATATATATATATATATATATATATATTATATATATATATATAATATATATATATATATATATATATATATATATATATATCTTTCTCTCTTTTGCGAGAAACAGGATTGTACTGCGTGTACATAAGATACCTTTAAAGATGCCCAATGGCATGTCACCTAGAGCAAGTACAAAAGCGGGGCAACAATGTGTAGGCTATGTAAACACAAGGTGGTCTGTACGATGAGCATAGAATGAACCACTATGGGGGTGCATAAGTGGCAATGATCGCGATGGAAAAGAAGTGATGACCTCACCCATGTGCGAAGAAAGATGTATCAACACTGCTCCGTTGCCATGGAGAAGCCGGTTGAAGAATCCCACTGAATGCCAAGAGTGTGCATAGCTTAGTCCCAAAGGCTCTCAAAACAGTGGACGTAGGGGAGCACTGTGAGCCCAAAACGTGAGCATAGCGAGCCTTCCATACAGTCCATAGCGTAATGTTGCATATCGTGGTGAAAACAATGTCTCGCTGGTAGAAATCCAGCTAGTGACCTGCATCTGGGATCATCTGTAGAGTGTCTGATCTATATCTGTAAGGAGTAAGCATGAAGACCGGATTTGTGTGTGTGTGTGTGTGTTTTTTTGTGTGTTCAATTGTGTTTGAAGTGCTAAAGTCTATTTCAGTTTTGTTCTTTTAATTGGCACATGGTGCCCCCCCCCCCTGTTACACTCAAGGTAGATGCATGGAGGCGCTATATCATGTGGATGCAAAGCATCTCCAAGACCGGATCTGTGTGTGTGTGTGTGTGTGTTCAATTGTGTTTGAAGTGCTAAAGTCTATTTCAGTTTTGTTCTTTTAATTGGCACGTGGTGCCCCCCCCCCCGTTACACTCAAGGTAGATGCATGGAGGCGCTATGATCATGTAGATGTAGAGCATCTCCATCTTGGTGCAAGCATAGGGGAGGAGGAGATCCATAATCTCCTCACCATGGGTAGCCCTGATCTAGTTACTTCTCCCTCCACATCAATCCTCTAGCCAACAGAAGTTCCACCAGAACCTTGCTTTCACAGAAGGCTAGGTTGAGGCCAAGTCAATGGTCTCGTGTGCAAGAGCAGATGGCAGTAGCAATGGCAGTAGTGTGTACCTTGGGTCTATTCATTTGAGGCATGTCAGTTCCATGCCAAACCACCCGTGCTCACTTGGTTTAGTAGTGTCTTATCAGCATGGAGAGCCTTTCCCAGATCGCCTAGAACAGGTTCTATACCAGTTATATTTGAGTCAGGATTCATGTGAGGCATGGCGGCTCTTTCACATACGGCCAGGAGACAGTGGAGTATACACTTACCTTGGAGTGGTTTTTAGTGGACCAGCATTTTCATTGAGGAGAGCGGAGACACTAGATTGACCAGAGCCCATGCAGCACTGAGTAGATTGGAGAGGATGTGTTCACAGGTCCGGTTTCAGGAGCCTCGAACGAAGCTCTGGCTCTTTGACACTTTGGTGGCTTCTGCATTGCTCTATGGAGCTGAGATATGGGGACCTTCATTGGATCATCACGGGAGGACGGGTCGCACTGATGGATGGGGAGACATGGAGAAACCTCTCGTCTCTATGATCTCGCGGCTCATTAGAGCCAAGGCTTCAGTCCCACGTGCCATTATCCGAGCAGAGCTAGCTGCCCCCCCCACTAGTGGTTGAGGCACTCACCAGATCCGTCTCCTCCATACACCGCATGTGGGAACTTCCTAGAGACAAATAAGCCTGCCTTGCACTTGAGTCCTCTCGACAGTTAGCCATGCAGGGAGATACAGCATGCTGGTATGGGGAGATGACATCATGGTTTCAGGCGCATGGGTTCAGCATAGACAGATTGCCCCCCTTCCAGTACTCACTGGATGCACCCTCTCTAACCCTTACACAGTCCGAGATCACCAGGCTCATTCGCCAGGACTTGACTCAGCTAGACACCAGGAGGACATGGATACAGCCAGTACAGGAGCTGGGCACGAAGATGGCTTTCTACAGAGAGCATCTTCTCTAGCTTACTGAGGACGGTTTTGTGACGAGGCCCAGATACATGGACACCCACTTGTCTCATGGGATACGATGTGCTATTGGCCAGATACACACATCTTCACACCAGTTACTGATCGAGACTGGGAGATACAGCAGAGTACCAGCAGATGCCAAGACATGCCCCCTGTGTGACATGGAGCCTGAGACAGAGTTGCACTACACATGCCAGTGCCCCGTCTACTACGAGATACGAGGCCGCTTCCACTGCTTGTTCAGAGAGGGATTTGGACCACTCTCCAGAGTCATGCGGTACGAGGATCAGAGATACCTGGGTTTGTTTTTTCTCGAGCTGTGCAGACACAGAGAGAGACTGGGGAGAGGATAGGCTAGGCAGTCTCAGAGACAAATCACAGACTTCTTTAGAGCAGACACTGGACACCCAGAGGAGCTACCACCACAGTAGAGCTCGTCACCTTACACCAGAGGCACACTGATCGATCGAGGGACCGAGATGGGGAGATCCAAATGCCCACGACTGCGGAGGACTACACAGCATCGACGGAGGCTGCATCAAAGAATCCGGATCACTTTGGCCCGACATGCACGACGCCCAGTCAGACTACTGACCATGGAGGAGATTGATGAGATCCGCCAGCGATTGATGCTGGATCTCTTGCGATTTAGCTATCCCAGCTAGTCGCTTAGTTCACACCTAGCAGTTTAGGATTCCATAGCATAGTATTTTTATTTTGTCATTCTGTTACTTTTGTTACTTTGACTTTGTATCAAATCCACCACATTGTAACTTTCTGGTCTCATAGGTCACTTTGGCCTTTTGAAGACGTTAATATAACATTACATTTCATTTCATTTCATCTCTCTCTCTCTCTCTCTCTCTCTCTCTCTCTCTCTCTCTCTCTCTCTCTCTCTCTCTCTCTCTCTCTCTCTCTCTCTCTCTCTCTCTCACACACACACACACACACACACACACACAATGATCTCTCTTCTCCACAATTCTTGTTCATGTATGTGGCGTTGCAGGTGTTCTCTAGTGTTAGAGGATCTTATTGAAGACGAGCCAGATCGAAGTCGAGGCATCCATCAGATCAGAGGCCAGTTCTTGTCTTTATGAACCTTCCGCTACCTATTCTAAGAGAGAGAGAGAGAGAGAGAGAGAGAGAGAGAGAGAGAAATGAAATGAAATGTTATATTAACGTCTTCAAAAGGCCAAAGTGACCTATGAGACCAAAAAGTTACAACGTGGTGGATCTGATACAAAGTTTGAGTAAAAAAATAAAAATACTATGGAATCCTAAGCTACTAGATGTGAACTAAGCAGCTAGCTGGGATTGTGTAGGATATGAGTGGGGGGTGTGAAGCGAATGGGGAGCTAATACAACACAATGTGGGTGTATCTTCAAAAAGAGAAAAATCACAGGAGATCTAGCATTGATCACTGGCGGATCTCATCAATCTCCTCCATGGTCAGTAGTTTGGTCGGGCGTTGTGCATGTCGGGCCAAAGTGATCTGAATCCTCTGATGCAGCCTCTGTCGATGCTCTATAGTCCTCCGCAGTCGTGGGCGTTTGGATCTCCCCAGCTCGGCCACTCAGTCGATCAGCGTGCCTCTAGAGGAGAATGTGGGCTCTGCTGTGGTAGTAGCTCCTCCAGCTCCATGTCTGTGTGGCAAGCATGTCAAACCTCCCGCAGCGGGAAATCTCTGTAGGCCAATCAAGATGGCCAATTCATGTGCAGTCCCCATGTCTATCAAGTGTCATCCATACTCAATATGTTCCACATCCTGTGATAGTCTAGACAGGCCTGCAACATCCAACGCTCTCAGCTTCTCCTCTGAATTATCATAACATATTGTCTGGTGATGTGCAGTCCTAGCATAGAAGTCTCCTAGGATGATAATGTCACCATCTCTAGAGAACTCCCATATGTCATCATCCAAAATAGAAAAGAGGGACTGTCCTCTGGGTGGTGAATATACTGACGTACTCTGGGCAAAGTAGCAAATAGCAATGTAAAGATACCTTCATGTCTTTGCTCTCAATCTCACCCACATGTACCTAGCCTGCTCATCCTTGCATCAACAGCTGCAAATTCTCCCTGGAAACACTGCCACTCCCCTTGAGCCCCGCCCTCTATGCTCTTATCGTGTCCCTATCTGCAGACTGTCTCTCATCTGTATCCACTGATGTGAGGCATAGACTGCCCAGGGGCTTGATGTGTCCCAGAGAGAGAGAGAGAGAGAGAGAGAGAGAGAGAGAGAGAGAGAGATGGTATTGAACTTTCGTTAAAAAATCGATTACCACCATTTAGGATACCAAAACAAATATATACTTACAGTTTGACCCTTGTAATCATGAGCTGGATACAAAAGCGTTTCCCTTGGAAGTGAAAAAATCTGCAAATCAGAGCACACACTTTATTTACTTATTCCCGCCTTCTTGCATGCGATTGGAATTTAAACATGTGACACAGACATAGAACATCTTCAAATAAACAAAAAGACTGATGATCAACTGACTATAAAATAAAGTAAAAAATAAGGAAGAACGGAGTATGTTCTTCAAGTCGATTGATGGTTGGATATAATAAAACCTAGCACTCCACGTGCAAATGGCCCGAAAACAGCTACATCGATAGTACACAATGTGCCAAGGTCTTGAATGAGTATATGTGTGTCTGCTTACCTCGAACATGTTTCAAGGTCTCCTTGATGTTGTTAAATGTAATGTAATTGTTGTCAGAGTATTGCGATTCTGTCACTCTCCCTATTGGGCCTTGTATGGCTTAAGGAATAAACTTGCAAATTAACCAGCTCATGAAGCACGCCATTCTCGTGCTTATCAAAAGGTGGAACATCTACAAGTATCAAAAGACATTTCATGACTGAATATATTCATTTAGTCACAGTTTAAATTCTGTCAAAGTGCTTCAGTGCAACCTTGATAATGAGATGTTGGTCATGACCGCTTCAGATTTATTTTGGAGTCTGCCCTTGCTTCTTTTCTTTCGGGTGTATACAGCCCGGAAGTCTATCTTGTAGGTATCTCACCAGGTGCTAGATATGACCTGCCTGTTTTTTAACTGTGAGAAGTTTCATCTTTCCCTACATAGCGCAAGCAGCAATAAATGTTTTCTTTTTATCATACTTACAGAGAGAAAAGCATGATCTATCAGAGTACCATCTCACCTTTGCAGCCAAATGGCCACCAACACCTAATTGTGCTGGCCCTGTTTGCAACAAATGGTTGTGCTAATGGCAAGGCTGCATTCCCACATATTGGACAGACCCCTTTGTAGAGAAATTAAGCATTTGTGGCCATACTGAGAGAGAGAAGAAGAAGAAGAGAATTTTAAAGTCGTAAAAAAACTATCCCAAGAGACCTCAAAGGTCTATCCGACGAGAGAGGATTTGGTGGTTGGGGTGGGGGCGGGGAGGGGGGGCTTTACAATTAAAAAGAAAGTGCCAAATGCAGATCTCTACCGAAAGGGGCGGGTTTGGGGCCAATAAATATTGGAGTAAAACTCCGCCACTCTGTCTATATTGTGATTCTCTCTTTCAATTCAATTGTGATAAAGTGCTAAAATCTGTTCCAGTTATTCTTTTCTCTGCCACATGGTCCCCAAAGTAATTACACACTCAGCTCTAGACCAACAACTGTGCGACTGAAATGTGAGGGGGTGTCGAGGCTAGATAGTGCACATTGCAAAGTAGTGTGTTCTAGGAAAATTGTGAAGACATTGTGTGCTAGACTGGTATGACAAGACCCAACACCACAACTGAGATGTAGAACTGATATATCTCCAAGCAGTGATAGACTAAATATAAACGAGGACCAAGGACCAAATATCTCTTAGGATAAGTTGAAGTATGTAGATTGTGTGATGGGTGCTATGCCATCACAACTAGTCCATCTCCTGCTAAGCGCTCACCCAGTAGTGTAGTGGCCCGTGAGTCAGCCATTAATCCTGGCCCGCTAGTCCACTGAGTCGACTAGGAAGAGTGAACCGTATCCCCCTGTTAATTGTTACAGTGAACTGAGCACTGTAGGTGAATTGACCGCTGGAGGGGGCTACAGTCTTTAGCAAGTCTGTCACACTAAGGTCGCTCAAGTTTTATGAAAACTCTAAGGCGAGTGCTCGTAAGCAATTCACGTCCTACTTGGTGGTCCACTCTTGCTGACCAACACCACACATTGGAGAGGCCCACAAAGGAGTCCAAGGCCATATCGTTCTTGGCTGACAAGAGGATTCGATGAGCCCGAAACGGCCTACCACAACAACTGCATCTGTATCACCAATAGGTCGCATGAAAGAAACTCAAAGTGCTCTCTACCCATAGCCAACTTCAAGGCTGACCAATCAATTCTTTATGCACAACTGAAAACGGACAAGTAGTAGTTGCAACGACGGTGAGACGTTGCAGCAATGAGATCACCAAGTCAAGTAAGCAGGGCAAGGTACTCTCATCTTGCAGGCGAGGAAAGCAGACTGAAACGGAAAGTCAGCCATCAACTGCCAGATTGAATCCACTGCCCCAGCATCTTAGGTGTGCATGAGTGGCATCGATACCATGTTTGGGTCCTCAAACTATATATATAGTGGTCATGGCCCACGACCCACACATCAATAACTTCATCCACCTCCACAAGAAGGGGAGCTTGAAACACATCACAAGATGTCCCATGACTGGGATGAGTGCTAAAAACTTTGCAGATGATGGTCTCCTGCCAGAGATTATCGACCTCAGCCAGCTAACCTGCTTTCTCTTCCAGCAGAAAGGAGGGTGAGAAACAGACTGAAGATTAGAAAAGAGGGCCCAAAACTAATCTCGCTTGAAATTAAGATCTTGTAGAATGCTGAAAATTTCTGATGTTTGCAGGCCTAGCTGCTGCTTGGCTAACATCAATAAGTATTAAAATAAGTTTGTACAAAGAAAAATGATTCCAAAAGACTCCTGGGTAATAGTTACAATCTCCATGAGTCAAAGATTAACTTAGAGTCAAGAAGACAGGGTACAGATTATGTAAAACTTTTCTAAACATGACACCAGGCTGATTTTTCTTATTATAAAAAGGCTATAAAGCTGAAAGGGAGTAAAACATGGCCTCACATCACACAACTCTAGTTGATGTTTGAATGAGACAATGGATACACAGGAGATATTATTTTAGATGAAAGCTTGTATTTATTCATTACCCATATCAGGATTTGTAACTCTGTAAACCGGAGTTGTTTGTCAGAAGAGAGGTCAAAAGACGTAGGAAAATAACAAAAATTTCATGGACCTCTCATTCAGAATCAGCCTCAACAAAACCACAAACCAAGCTACTTTCACAAAATTCAAGTTCTGCTGAACCTGACTAAATCCTAATCCGAGATTCATTTAAAAATGCTATAAATTCCAAATACCTTTAACAAAATAAAAATACTGAGCATAGACAAGCATAATCCATGCATGAACCAATTTTCAACGAGAAATTCTGTGTGGTGGATAAACAAGAATAAAGGACCTGTGAGACTACCTGCGTGTGTACTGACTTGTACAGCTCATGGGCATCACCTCCCTGCAGGCAATTACAATTTTATAAGTTTGGCAAAGGACAACAAGACTTGGCAACGTTCCCATACTACAGACAAATAACATGGAGGGGTCAGTACTTGAAAATCAGTTCTTCCACACCCACGTATCAGAAGAGCATCTCCAGTAAATGCCATCCTTGGATATGGCTGGCCTTCCCCTTCTCCCGTCACATAAGTGACACAACCTGCAGTGTGTCCTGGGGTCGGTCGAACCTGTTAAAAGAAAAGCCTCTCTCTCTCTCTCTCTCTCTCTCTCTCTCTCTCTCTTTTTCTTTTTTGGAAAAATTCAGGGCTGTATATTACTGAGTACAATGTAATCCCCAGCGGATGCCAAAATAGCCTATCACGTGGGGTGTACAAGCTGAATGTAAGGAGGAGAGCCACTATAGTGACAACTCAACTCTCTCTCCCTCTCTCTCTCTCTCTCTCTCTCTCTCTCTCTCAAATTGGTATAACCTTTCTTTCACCCAAGTGTGGTAGATTGGTTATGCCATTTCCCTCTTGAATAACAGGTCTTGAGTTCAACTCTCGTCCGATAGATCTTTAAGGTCTCTTGGGATAGCTTCCTACGACGTTAAAATTCTCTTCTTCTCGGGTGTGTGTGTGGGTGTGTTAATAACAAGAGGAAATTGGTATAGCCTTTCTATCACCCAAGTGTGGTAGATTGGTTATGCCATTTCCCTCTTGAATAACAGGTCTTGAGTTCAACTCTCGTCGGATAGATCTTTGAGGTCTCTTGGGATAGCTTCCTACGACGTTAAAATTCTCTTCCTCTCGGGTGTGTGTGGGTGTGTGAGTGTATTAATAACAAGAGGAAACTGGTATAACCTTTCTATCACCCAAATGTGGTAGATTGGTTATGCCATTTCCCTCTTGAATAACAGGTCTTGAGTTCAACTCTCGTCGGATAGATCTTTGAGGTCTCTTGGGATAGCTTCCTATGATGTTAAAATTCTCTTCTTCTCGGGTGTGTGTGTGGGTGTGTAAGTGTGTTAATAACAAGAGGAAATTGGTATAACCTTTCTATCACCCAAATGTGGTAGATTGGTTATGCCATTTCCCTCTTGAATAACAGGTCTTGAGTTCAACTCTCGTCGGATAGATCTTTGAGGTCTCTTGGGATAGCTTCCTATGATGTTAAAATTCTCTTCTTCTCGGGTGTGTGTGTGGGTGTGTAAGTGTGTTAATAACAAGAGGAAATTGGTATAACCTTTCTATCACCCAAGTGTGGTAGATTGATTTGCCATTTCCCTCTTGAATAACAGGTCTTGAGTTCAACTCTCGTCGGATAGATCTTTGAGGTCTCTTGGGATAGCTTCCAACGACGTTAAAGTTCTCTTCTTCTCGGGTGTGTGAGTGTGTTAATAACAAGAGGAAATTGGTATAACCTTTCTATCACCCAAGTGTGGTAGATTGGTTATACCATTTCCCTCTTGAATAACAGGTCTTGAGTTCAACTCTTGTCGGATAGATCTTTGAGGTCTCTTGGGATAGCTTCCTACGACGTTAAAATTCTCTTCTTCTCGGGTGTGTGAGTGTGTGTGAGTGTGTTAATAACAAGAGGAAATTGGTATACCTATCACCCAAGTGTGGTAGATTGCTTATGCCATTTCCCTCTTGAATAACAGGTCTTGAGTTCAACTCTCATCGGATAGATCTTTGAGGTCTCTTGGGATAGCTTCCTACGACGTTAAAATTCTCTTCTTCTCGGGCGTGTGTGTGGGTGTGTGAGTGTGTGAGTGTGTTAATAAGAAGAGGAAGTTGGTATAACCTTTCTATCACCCAAGTGTGGTAGATTGGTTACGCCATTTCCCTCTTGAATAAGATGTCTTGAGTTCAACTCTCGTCGAATAGATCTTTGAGGTCTCTTGGGATAGCTTCCTACGCCGTTAAAATTCTCTTCTTCTCGGGTGTGTGAGTGTGTTAATAAGAAGAGGAAATTGGTATAACCTTTCTATCACCCAAGTGTGGTAGATTGGTTATGCCATTTCCCTCTTGAATAACAGGTCTTGAGTTCAACTCTCGTCATATAGATCTTTAATGTCTCTTGGGATAGCTTCCTACGATGTTAAAATTCTCTTCTCCTCCTCCTCCTCCTCCTCCTCTCTCTCTCTCTCTCTCTCTCCCCCCCCCCCCCAAAAAAGTGAAATTTGACCCTTTGCATTACATAAGAATCGACCATCAGTCCATACACAAGAAATATGGGAAAAACCCTAACATATGTACAATGAAATCATGGGGGTAAAATCCCATAAAAACCGTCACAAGAAACATCTGGGGATAAAGATACTCTAACTAGGTGGTGAAGTGTGGCTATCTGGATAGTGATCAAGTCTACACAGATTTGCCCAAAGCTTTGTCCACCTCAGGCAATGTAGCAAAAACCACAAAGTCTAGTGCTCGTTATCTGATTAATATAAAGCATCCAGCTCACAAAAGCCAAGGGCCTCTGAAACCCCTAGGCCGTGCCTCCAAAATCATCCGCATCCATTCTAACATTTCCTAACGATGTACTCCAAAGAAGGATGCGGATCTATGGCACAACCAAACTATAAGAGAGGGAGGGGGAACCCACTCGCTCTCCACCTCAAAAGCCAAGGGAAGGTACCAAGATACACATCTCTCTGACCAAACCAACTTCCCTAAGGCCTCTCTAAACTGGCTCTCAAACAAATCTGCAAACTGCCTGATATCCATAAAGTAATTGGCCTCAACCATTGTCTGCTCCTATACGGTATCATAGATAGCCTCCCTCGTCCACAAGGGCTCATCATGTGAAACCTGCACTCTAAATTTGATCAAGGGGGCTCTCTCTGGGCCGACGAAAATGTGACGTGTTCCTGATAATTGCAAGAAAAGCATGTCGACACATAGTGGTCCACTCCTCAAAGAAACATCTCGAGATCTCCATTGGATCAATCGTGAAGAACTGAGCTGGTAAGATCTCAAAAAGTAGGACATTTGTCGGAGATGGGAAGTTTGTTGAATAGTCAAAATCCTGTGCAAACTGGGAAGACTCACTCTCTTGCTCCCCCTGAACAATGCCTACTGTGAGAGACACTTGCAATTGAATCTCCAAGAGATCCAAAGTCTACTAGACCGGTCTATCTTGGGGCAACTCAGGCTACTCCTCAACTGTCATCGACTATTGATCCTCCTCTAACCCTCTGTCCAATTTCCATGGTACCTCGTCACGATCCTGGTCCGATAACCTCTCCTCCGGAGATCTGCCTATAGGTTGCTTTGCCTCTGCCAACCTCTATTTCACTACCCTTTTGTAAACAAGGATAGGTTGTGCATGTACCTATCTACATGTCTGGCTCTGTCTTTGTCTTTGTGTCTGTATCTGCTCTACATTGTGTTGTTATTGTACACTCGCTGCTGCGAACTCTACGCAGGGTCCTATTGCTGTACAGAACTCTTTTGTGGTTCTCAGGGTCGTCTCCTCCTCCAACCAATTTGTCTCTGTTGTCGCCCTCTAGCGAAATCCCTCACCAAGTGCCCCATCTCAGGACATCTAAGGCACTCGTTCGATATGCCCGTAACCACGATCCTCTGCGAGTGCAGCACCCCTTTCCACTAAAAATAATGGTATCTAGAAAGACTGTAGTAGGGATAGTAGCCACCTTCATAGATGACATAGATGTCTGGATCTCCACTGAGTGCATGAATGGTATGCCATAGATAGAACCCATCTACCTCAACATATTTGGCAATCAAAACTACGTTGGCAGCTCTGGAAAAGCTGAAAAACCTGACACTTTACTAAGGAGAGCTCGAGAGAGACGGTCCCAAAGACAGATTACACACTAGATATTGGACACCCAGAGGAGCAGCCACCATTGCAGAGCTCTACCCGCACTCATACTACAACTACTGGCATTCTCATAGACCGAGCATTGGAGCTAGG
Organism: Adiantum capillus-veneris; assembly: GCF_014529385.1. Lineage (NCBI taxonomy): Eukaryota > Viridiplantae > Streptophyta > Polypodiopsida > Polypodiales > Pteridaceae > Adiantum > Adiantum capillus-veneris. Next base: position 75,354,666 of record NC_140947.1, read on the forward strand.
GAGATCTAGACGACCGCGATTGAGGAGAGGAGCTACACAATATCGATGGAGACTATAGCAGAGGATTCGAGCCATACTTTCTCGACGTCCAGAGTGCAGATGGGGATGGATCTCTACCATATATCCCCCCCCCCCTTCTCTCATTGTACTACACATTGTACTGGGCATCTTTTGTATCAGTTGGCACATCCATACAGTCCCAGCTTGTTGTTGTATTTTTTTGTTTCAGTTCTTTTGATTCCGAACGTGGTATCAGATTCACATGTTGTAACAACTTGGTCTCATAGGTCATATTGGCCATTTGAAGACGTTAATATATCGTTTCATCTCTCTCTCTCTCTCTCTCTCTCTCTCTCTCTCTCTCTCTCTCTCTCTCTCTCTCTCTGTGTGTGTGTGTGTGTGTGTGTGTTTGTGTGTGTGTGTGTGTGTGTGTGTGTGTGTGTTTGTGTGTGTGTGTGTGTGTGTGTGTGTGTTTTGTAAAGATCATCTCTACAAATCTAAGTACAATAGAACCTTCAAGATGTTGCAGATAGCCTAGCTCGCACAATGTGCATGGCTGTAAAAAACCAAAGGTCGATATGGAAGAATCCACCAAATGCAACTCCTCAACATGAGGTATGAGAACAATGCAGGATGAACCACTGTTGTGGAGAATAATGTCATTGAATGTGACCTCTAACAAAACTTGTTGCTGCTCCTGCGCCATTCCTTGCCCCCCTTGCTTTCCTCTTCCCCACCACCACCACCAATTTGACTCCCCCCCCCCCGACTCCCCCCCCCCTTGCCGCGCCCCGCATTCCTCAGTCGACGTATAACTCTTGAGGGATGTCCTCAGCGCATAAGTGTTTATCATCGGCATTTTCGCCTTGGTTTCTCCTTCCCCTTGTGAGGCACAGATCAAACTGGGTGGACAATGCATATAGTGTTGAGGCTCTCGAGTTCTCTCACCACACAGGAGACTTGGGGATGACTGACTTGATACAGATTTTGTGGCCGTTGGCCAAGTTTTCTGTGACACCACCAAATATAGCAGGATGTAGACACATTGTGGTACACTTTTTGGCAGACACTCAGAGTGCACCCTACTATATAAAACTCTTCGACAAACCGTGTAGCTCTACGGACTCCATGCCTTGCATGGGTATGGGTCCGACAGACACTCCAAACACGTCTTTCTCGAGGTCGCTTGGATGCGGATTATCTCACAAGGCTGTGACAACCACTATATATATTTGTTGGTTTCTTTGCCTTGATTTTTATTTAATTTTTGGGACCCTCTTCTTAAAATCACAAATGCCTAGACATTGCATGGCCAGTGTGAAACGACCATTGGCCGAGAGTTTCATCCGTAGGAGTCAAGGCCAGGCAACCACGAGATGGTTGGGCCAATCGGCACTGGGATCCGACTAGTAAAGAAGTGGCTAAGCTCAACTAAAGTCATTTAGGCCCCTTGACAGGACTTCATAAGTTGGTGGAACAAGAACAGGAATTGGATTAGCTACTTGCTAATCCCGTTTTGGTACGCACAGTTCCATTGCGAAGAAGGAATGCAAAAATGGAGAGTTTTCTCGCGTGAAAACTTGTCCGATTTACAGGGCAACTATCCCATTGCGAGCGTGATCTTCTGAGACATGCGTAGACGTGTTTTCTCTGCTCAAAATGATGTGAAACAAAAATTACAGCCTACCGTATAGCTTATGCAGGGAGGAATTTTACAGAAGCCTCAAGGTTAGGAAAGCTGCCACTTTCTTGAAAGGCAATGCGCTTACATGGTGGACGACACTGTTGATGCAAGGACAGGCACCCGCCACATGGGTATACTTCAAGCACATGTTTGCATCTGTGTGGCTGTCGAATGAATTTGAAGCCGATGTTAGACGGATTGGCACCAACTTATTGCGGCTACTTGCAAGACCCTAGAGGAGTACAATCAAAGGTTCTGTAAAGCGTTGCTCTCGGTACTTCCTACAGGTTTGTGCCATTGACAGAGTAGACAAGGAAGTATTGTTGTGGGCTGCCTAAAGGGCTCATGAACTATTGTGTAAAGAACAAAGTGGCCACCCTTACTCAACTTATGGAAGTTGCCAACATTGGCCTTGCCTTGTTGAAGGGAGAAGACAGTGGATTCCAAGGAAACCTGAAAGGGGGTCAGTCAAAGAAAAATTTAGCAAAGAGGTCCTTTGCAAAAGCGACTCCTGAAGCTTCCTAGGGGTCAAAAAATGTACTCACTTGTCTCATGGGATACGATGCGCTATTTGGCACACACACATCCTCACATCAGCTCTAGATTGAGACTGGCCGATTTCGAGTACCAGCAGGGGTGAGGATATGTCACTTATGTCACTTAGAGGCAGAGACAGAGCAGCACTACACATGTCATTACCCGGTGTACTATGAGATACGAGGCCGCTTCCACTGTCTGTTCAGAGAGGGTTTTGGACCATTTTCTAGAGTCATGAGATACGAGGATCACAGATGTCTCGGATTGTTTCTACTAGAGCTGCGCAGACTTAGGGAGAGCTTGTTGAGGACATCAGGGGCGAGACAGTCTGAGAGACAGATCACAGATTTCTTTACACCAGCCAATGGAGAGCGAGAGGAGTAGTCATTACAGCAAATCTCGGAGCCCACCCACACTAGAGGTACGTTGATTGATTGAGCCATTGAGCTAGACAAATCCAGATGCCCACGACCTCGGGGGGGTCTCCCACAATCGACGAAGGCTGCAACAAAAGGTCCAGATCACTCCAGCTCGACATGCAAGACGCCCAATCAGAGTACTGACCATGGAGGATATTGAACAGATTCGATAGCGACCGATGAGAGATTTCATTTGAACCCACAACCCCCCTCCCTCTATCTCATTTCAGTTCCGGATTAGCTTCAGATTCATTTCCTTAGTGTTTTAATGTTTTAGTTTTAGTTCTTTGTACTTTCCGTACTCAGACATGGTATCAGATTCACCAATTGTAACTTTCTGGTCTCATAGGTCATTTTGGCCTTTCGAAGACATTAATATAACATTTCATCTCTCTCTCTCTCTCTCTCTCTCTCTCTCTCTCTCTCTCTCTCTCTCTCTCTCTCTCTCTCTCTCTCTCTCTCTCTCAGAGATCCTGTCTCTTTCTACCTCGGTGGTCTCTCTTCTCCACACGTGCCTTGTTCATGTATGTGGCATTGCAGGTGTCCACTAGATCACGAACCAGTTCTTGTCTTCCTTACATCTTCCGCTGCCGCCTTTGACATGGTATCACAACCCTAGGTGACACGACCACCTTGGATGCTCGGATTTGGCTGATCCGGTGCCGTTTTGGACTTCATTGAGAGAGAAGAAGCTTGCTATTTTTCTCTGATTTTTCTTCGGTTTGGGGCTGATTTGGGTCTCTGGAGGCTATGGACTCTCCTCTACAACTTCCCCATCATCACCCTTGTTTACACCGACCTCTCTTCACCAAGAAGAACCCCATGGAGATAATAGGATGTGTAGCATTGCTGGATTTCTTTGGTCTTCCCAGATGGAGTCGTGTTGTCATGCCTTCCCACAAGGGAAGCAAGCATGCGGTTGTTGGATCCAGAGGGGGAGCTATTCATTCCCAGCTTCATCTTCAAATAGAAGTGTTTGGACAGTAGTAGGATCTTCTTCATCACTTCTGGAGCAGGTTAGGGGGCTACCTATCTTGGGGGAATTCTCAGCTTTAGCTCTGGAGTTTCCAGTGACCCTTGGTTTCCTTGCCCATTTCTTGCAGCTTTGGATGGTGTGGACAGGGAGTTAGTATCTTGGCGGATGTTTTCTTGAGCCATTTTGGTGGTTGCTTTGTCTTTTAGATTTGTGGTGTGACAGTTGCTCTTCCTAGTGCATCCGAGCAGTAGTTCCTATGCCTTGTCTTCCAGATTGATCCATGGAGACTGTACCATTCAGGACACACCTGGCGTGTTGTTTCATACAGGTGGATAGTGGTCCTTCTTGGACTAGGAACCAGTTACACTTAGATGGCATTCTTCACACTGGGGAGAGAGAGACGGTCTTCATGGTTTTCCCATATTTGATTCCAGGTTCCTCGCATATATTTCCTTTCGGATTCACCTACCTCGGGTGATCTAGTTACAAAGGTAGAGACTGTTGGAGAGTTGTGACGATTATCCATAGTTCAGGTGTTCTTCCTTCGGAGTGGGATGTGGAGCCAACATCGGAGTCACTTTCCAAGACTACTTCCTTACAGTTCTAGTGGTTCCATGTGCAGCGGACAAGATTGACAAATCTATTTGGTGGATTTCTACAACACCTTGTTCTTCTCTTGCAGAGCTTGGGTGAAGGGTCTCTCAGTATTGATGTATGATCCTTTCTCTTGGATGTTTGTTCCGGATTCACTCTGAAAGTGGGGTCATATTCTCTCGGGATGTGTTCCAGACAAAATAGCAGTTTTCACTCTCAGTCCCCATGAAGTTCCTTCAGATATAGTTTGTAGTTCATCATTGTATATGATGGTTGTGTTGTAGGTGGCAACGGAAGATGCAATGAGGACAAGACCTGGCTCGTGATCCGGTGGGTACCTGGACTCCGATCTAGAACACCTGCACTGCCAAACACATGAACAAGGCACACTTGTGGAGAAGAGAGATCACATAGGTAGAATGAGACAGGACATCTGAGAATGAGAGAGAGAGAGAGAGAGATTTGGGAAAGGCTCTCCATGCTGATAACAATTTGCTCATACAGGTGACCAAGGGTGGTCTGGCATAGAACTGACATGCCAATGGATAGACCCGAGGACACACACAATTGCGACTGCTACTGACACTGTCAACTACTCCTGCACATGAGACCATTGTCACGGTCTCCACATGGGCTGTACCGAGCTACATCTCCTCCCGACAACAGGATGGATCTGGAGAGAAAACGCTAGGAAGGGTGCCTCTTGCCCATTACATCTGCTATCCAAGGAAAGCGCTAGGGCTGGACTGCTGGGCAAGAAACCGTTGGGCTAATCCATGCCAATAACAACGGGCTGATCTGCACCAAAACGCTAGGCTGATCTGGAGGAGAAACGCTAGGCTGATCTGCACCAAAACCCCTCTGGGGCACCCAAGGGAGGGCGCTCCCCTCTGGGCACTGAATGCATACATTACAAGTGACTCCCCCCTGCTCCCTATATAGGGTCAGCCATAAACTACCCGACCCAGCCCTCAGCCCTCACGACCTTGTAAATATCGGAAAATAGGGAGAAGGGCATGAGATGCCTATGGGAGACAGAGGGAAAAATAGGGGGAGTCTGGGATAAAATATCCCAAGCCTCTAGGAGCCTATGTGACCATGGAACAAAGCCAAAACCTGAGCTAAACATGGCTAGACATGACCGGACATGAGAGTACAACCTCACACTAGCCGGGCACAGCCACAAAACAGCCCTCACTCCCTAATCTGCTCCTAGGAGATATCGAAGCTACCACCGGACGGGAATATGAACTCTAACACCCCCTCTCAGATCTGGACGAGAAACGGGTCCAAGGAGCTAGAGTGAGCAATCTGCAATTGGGGTTTCATGGACGAGGATGTATGCTACAAACTCTGCAGTGGGAAAGTATCCTGCAGTAAGTACGATCCAACTGCTACCCCTGAAAGACGTCCGGGAAGTATAATGTTGTCTGCTGCTGAAAGTAAATCCAGCTCTATCAAGAATCTCCTCAAGCCAACCGACTCACAAGTCGCACAACCAGCATCTACAGAAGGTACTGTTGCTGACCGCTCCAAGAGTATACATCCAAACTGAGGGTAAAAGGCATAAAAAAGAATGGTATCCGGATTACTTTCCAACTCTAAAGTACTCCACCCTCAAGAAAAGAGTCCGAAGTCTGCACCTCCAGTCATATACCACATGCCAAAAAAAAAAACTCCAAGCTACGACGGAAGTCCAAGGAAAGGAACAATCCGAGGCTATTATGGAACTATATGTCCGATGATGACCGCTCCAAGAGTATACATCCGAACTGAGGGTAAAAGGCATAAAAAAGAATGGTATCCGGATTACTTCATATCCCCCTCTGAAGGGAGAACACTCGAACCATGGATAAAAGTCATAACTCTCCAACAGTCTCTGCCTGTGTAATTGGATCACCAAGGATAGGTGAATCCGAAAGGAAAAAATGATAACCATACACCTGTGGAACCTGGAACCAAATTTGGGGGAAGCAAGAAGATTGTCTCCCCTCTTTGAAGAATGCTATGGCTAACTGTAACTGGTTCCTAGTCCGAGAAGGACCACTATCCACCTGCACAAAAGAGAACATGCCGGTCTAAGGATAAGGGAAGTAGGTGTGTCTTGTATGGTACAGTCTCCAAGGATCAATATGGTAGACTAGGCATAGGAACTACTGCTCAAATGCACAGGGAAGAGCAACCGTCACACCACAAATCCGAAGAACAAGGCAACCACCGAAATGGCTAAGGGAAAACATCCGCCAAGATAATAACTGCACTGTGGGCTCAAGCACACCATCCAAAACTGAAAGGAATGGGCAAGGAAAACCAAGGACTAGAAGACACCATACGTGGTACTCCGCTGAATGGAGCACCGGTAGTTGACTGAAGATAATAACCTGGAAGCCCCCTTTGAAAGAGAAGTATCCTCAAAAGTACGCCCTGAGGAAGCAAGTGACTCAACCCACGTTGGAATAGAGCAAGCACTAACACTGAAAGCTCAACAGCTAAGGCTGAGAGCTTCCCCAAAGATAGGAAGTCCCCCTCCCGCTCAATCCTAGGAAAAGAGAATAAGTACCACCAGAAAGAAATCGAGACAACGTGGAGTAAAACTGCTTCCTTTGAAAACGAATAGCAAAGCCTCAATCTCATGAAACTCGACTCAAAGAGAATCACACCATCGGTAAACTCGGATTGCGAAGAACAAGAAGACCTGAAAGGTCGTCACCTAAGGATCATGTTTGCCAAAGAAGTCGTCGGGGTCCAAAAAGACCTAGCTACTCAAGCAAACTCATTGAGATCAAACCAAATGTCCGCCATATCTCTGCATCTGTCAAGATCAAACCAGTCGTGGTACAATCTAATACAATATGCCAAACTGCATACAGACTCAAAATAGCAATATACTGCCACTGTTGTAACTTGCTTCCTTACAATCTTCATCAGAAAATTGTCCTTTGTATTTGTACTAAAGAGAGCATATCCACAACTGAATTCTGCAATCAATATCCAATACACAGCATAACTGCAATACTCAAACGGAGAGTAAAGGAACCAGCTCGGGAAACTAGCCCGTGAAGGACGCTGGGGCTGATTTGTAACATGCCAAAGAACTGGGCACAAAACTGCAAGGGAAGAACCTACTATACTAGCCAGCCGTGGACAAATCTGCTCACCTGAAGAAGGGCTGCCCCCAAGGTTGGAGATCTTCAAAGAGATGTATTGGAAGAGGCATCCAAATGTTGCTGACTGCAGGAGTAGGAACTAGATGTCCCCACTAACTGCTGACACTACATGCAAACTTGTCGTCCAAAGGATCTCGACAAATCTGCTGTCGATCATCAAGAAACACTGCCCATAAAGGGTTGTAAACCTGTCCCAAAACTAGTGTTGACTAACTGACAAGGATCGTAAACTGTCCCACAATTGACACTGACAAGCTCACAAGAGGGCAAGGAGTGACCAACTCTGTAGGGCCACACTACCACTGGGGAAAGGAGAAAACATGGAGAAAGGAAGGGTTCATACTCCAACATAACATCCTCGTATTGATGTCATTGTTGGCTAAGAGTCTGGCACCACATGCTCCACCTCTAAACCTCATCCAAGGAAGTCAAATGATCAAACAAGAAGTGGTTCTGGAGGTAGAAGTTTCCCCCTCTACCTATCAAAGCCAACTCCAACACATGCATTGGAACATGTACCTAAACTGATGCATGCCGGATAAACAAGAGTCTACTGAAGCTAAGCTGGAACTGGAACTTCCATCCATAGATGGAAAATGAAAAATCATGGACCATCCCCTGCTTTAGGTCGGGAAGAAACCCCATTTGTCATCCATAATCCACAATCTGGAACAAATGAAAAGGAATCATCAATCATAAACCTGGATAAGCTTAAGATAGAGAATTTCGACAAATTACAAGAAAGAGTAATTTGCAAAAAGAAATCTCCCAATCCAAACACAGCCATAGAAAGCTCCTCAAAAGGATGAAGAAGATCCTACTTCCGTCCAAAAGACTTCCCTTTTGAAGAAGAAGCCGGAAATAGTAGCCCCCCTCTTGATCCAACAACCGTTGCTTGCTCTCGTTGCGGGAGAGATTATTGATAATCTAGAATAACTAAGGCATTCCAGCATTGCGACACATCCTCGAGTCTCCATCGGGTTCCCTCGGTGAAGAGAGGTCGGGGTAATCAAGGGTAAAGGCGGGGAAGTCGTAGACGAAGATCCAAGGCCTCCACATACCCAAAGCTGCCCCAAATTTGGAGAAAACCAGAAAAAAACAGCGAGCTTCTTCTCTCTCAATCATGTCCAAGACCGCACCGGATCAACCATATCCGAGCACTCAGGTGGTCGTAACACCATAGAGCTGTGATACCATGTCAAAGGTGGCAGCGTAAGATGCAATGAGGACAAGACCTGGCTCGTGATCCGGTGGGTACCTCGACTCCGATCTAGAACACCTGCAATGCCAAACACATGAACAAGGCACACTTGTAGAGAAGAGAGATCACATAGGTAGAATGAGACACGACATCTGAGAATGAGAGAGAGAGAGAGAAAGAGAGAGAGAGAGAGATCTGGGAAAGGCTCTCCATGCTGATAACAATCTACTCATACAAGTGACCAAGGGTGGTCCGGCATAGAATTGACATGCCAATGGATAGATCCGAGGACACACACAACTGCGATTGCTACTGACACTGTCAACTGCTCCTGCACACGAGACCACTGTCACGGTTTCCACATGGGCTGCACTGAGCTACATCTCCTCCCGACAACAGGATGGATCTGGAGAGAAAACGCTAGGAAGGGTGCTTGCTGCCCACTGCATCTGCTACCCAAGGAAAACACTGGGCTAATCCATGCCAAAAACGCTGGGCTGATCTGCACCAAAACGCTAGGCTAATCTGGAGGAGAAACGCCAGGCTGATCTGCACCAAAACCCCTTTGGGGCACCCAAGGGAGGGCGCCCCCCTCTGGGCACTGAATGCATACATTACAAGTGACTCCCCCCCTGCTCTCTATATAGGGTCATCCATAAACTGCCCGAACCAGCCCTCAGCCCTCACGACCTAGAAACCCCTCTCTACAGTTGCAGAATGCTCACTCCATCTTCCTCGTCCGTCTTTCTTTCCAAGAACTAAGAGGGGGTTTTAGAGTTCAGGCATCTCTTTGAATCTTTCAGTCGGTGCCAATTTCTCCCAAGGACGGGTGTTATTTCCCTCTTCTCGGTGAGCTTCACATTGGCAACAGATAGAAGCTCGGAATGTCCATGGCTTTGGAGGCATTGTGAGCTCGGCACATAGAGCTCACACATCAAGGTGGCAAGGGGCTAAACTCCACAAGCCACAAGGAGTGAGATTGTTTTGTCGTTGTGCCCGACCAATATGAGGTAATTTTCTCTTATCGGGATATTCTAGCCATGTCTAGCTCAAGGTTTTGGCTCTGTTCCTTGGCCACACAAGCTCTTGTCATCGCTTTGTGACTCTCTCTCTCTCTCTCTCTCTCTCTCTCTCTCTCTCTCTCTCTCTCTCTCTCTCTCTCTCTCTCTCTCTCTCTCTCGGAAAGCCACCCTTCCAGTACTCACTGAATGCACCATCTCCCACTCTTACACAGTCCGAGATCACCAGGCTCATCCGCCAGAACTTGACTCAGCTAGACACCATGAGGACATGGATACAGCCAGCACAGGAGCTGGGCACGAAGATGACTTTCTGCAGAGAGCATCTTCTCCAACTTATGGAGGACGGTTTTGTGACGAGACCCTATACATGGACACCCACCTGTCCCATGGGATACGATGTGCTATTGGCCAGATACGCACATCTTCACACCAGCTGCGGATTAAGACTGGGAGATACAGCGGAGTACCAACAGAGGCTAGGACATGCCCCTTGTGTGACAGGGAGCCTGAGACAGAGTTGCACTACACATGCCGCTGCCCCGTCTACTACGAGATACGAGGCCGCTTCCATTGCTTGTTCAGAGAGGGTTTTGGACCACTCTCCAGAGTCATGTTTGTTCTTGCTCAAGCTGCGCAGACAAAGAGAGAGCATGATGAGAGGAGAGGCTAGCTAGTCTCAGAGACGGATCACAGATTTCTTTAGAGCAGACACTGGACAGCCGAAGGAGCTACTACCACAGCAGAGCTCACATTCGTCTCGCACCAAAGGCACACTGATCGACCGAGCAATTGAGATGGGGAGATCCAGACGCCCACGACTGCGGAGGACTACACATCATTGACGGAGGCTGCATCAGAGGATTCAGATCAGTTTGGCAAGGCATGCACGACGCCCGGTCAGACTATTGACCATGGAGGAGATTGATGAGATCCGACAGCGACCGATGCTGGATCTCCTGTGATTTAGCTATTTAGCTATCCCAGCCACTTCGCTTAGTTCACATTGAGCAGCTTAGGATTCCATAGTATTTTTATTTTATTATGTTGTTATTTTGTTACTCTGACTATCTATCAGATCCACCACATTGTAACTTTTTGGTCTCATAGGTCACTTTGGCCTTTTGAAGACGTTAACATTTCATTTCATTTCATCTCTCTCTCTCTCTCTCTCTCTCTCTCTCTCTCTCTCTCTCTCTCTCTCTCACACACACACACACACACACACATCTTGTCTATTTCTCCCTCAGTGGTCTCTCTTCTTCACAGGAGCCTTGTTCATGTATGTAGCATTGTAGGTGTTCTAGATCAAGTCGAGATGTCCACCGGATCATGAGCCTGTTCTTGTCTTCATTACATCTTCCATTGCCACCTTTGACAACATCTCCACCTATCAGTGCCACCAGATCTATTGTGGTGGTCCACGGAAGGTCCCCATATATGGACTCCATAAAGCATAGTTGATGTCGCTAACGTATCCAAGAGCCATAACTTTGTTCATGGTTCCTGGAACTGAACCTGCAAACACATCCTCTCTAATCTGCCTAGAGCAGCATAAGCTCTGGTCAATCTAGTCCCAGCTGCTCTCCTCAATGAAAACACTTGCCCATTGAAGACTATCCCGAGAGAGAGAGAGAGAGAGAGAGAGAGAGAGAGAGAGAGAGAGAGAGGATCTGTAAACTATGCCTATGAATGACCCAGCATGTAGTGTGTAGAATATGGCATTCAAAATAAACTTTGGCCTTGTGAGAAGTCATTTCTTAAATAGACTGCAAAAACACAACATGCCATCACCTTAGTATGGGGAATTCATGAGTCACACATGCACCGTAAAAACTCTCACTTGGCCTCTACACATGCATTTTCAAATCGTTCATTGATCATTATTCACCCTCCATTGTTTATTTCAGGAAGAAATACTATGCACACCCAAAATGCATCACAAACATCTGTTCTAGCAGGTTTTAGCCTGCCTTGAGCAGTATCTTGTACGATGTCCACGAAAGGAGGCTTTTGTGCACACTCCAGATGATATTTACATGTTTATTCAATATATTTTTTAATTGTAATAATCAGTATATTGCAAGGTAAAGTGCATGCAAAAAGGCATAATGCTCACACATACCTCCAAAAGGAGATTCCCAACATGAATCTTCTCCCCTGGGTCCACAAAAATGTCTGCCTTCGCACAACTTGCTCTTGATATCAATGAACGAACGTTTGGCATTTGTTTCTGTAACATTCAGAGCTTAGTCATACAGCTCAAAAACACAATCTTTATTATTGCAACCAAAAGCAATATTCAAAATAATTCTTCAACGGCTGTATAGCTGTGTCTGGATTCTGCTTGCACTTACAGTATAAAATTCTCCTAAAGTTTCATACAAGATGAACTCTCTACAAGAAGCAATAAATATAGAAAAGATGGTGGATGAAAAATTTAGCAACCTCTAGTAAAACAGAAGATCTTTTCATAGAAACTAGTGACTGCAAAAATTCTCTATTAGGAACAGAACAGTTTTGATGAGCACTTAGTCAAGCTCTGATTTCAAACCATAAAACTGAAAATGATCATAATTGGTCTGTTTGTGAGCATCATTCATTCCACTACTAGTCATTTTCCCCTTCATGGTCTGTACTTGACCATCCCAAGCCAGTTGATTAACTTTACCGGTACAAGTAGTGAATTTCCTTGGCCACAGCCTCTTAACCATGTGCTTTTTTTACTTTTTATTACCAAAAACCTCCTCAGGATGCCCACAGCCAATGCAAACTGAGGGGTGTCCACTGTAGGCCATCCAGACTCCCACTGGTGTCCCTCTGTTTGCAACCAGCAGCTGAAAAACAGTAATCCTGCAAGCTTGGAAACCAGACCAGAAATTGACCAGAAATCAGATAGAAAATCTTTAGGAAGGCCCTGGCATTGTAGCAAGAAAGTAAGTACTGTGCTCCCTATGAGAGGGGTTGCCTCTGTGCAGTATGCCGAAGTCTCAGTCACATCCACAGTTGAATACTCAGACAGCACGGTAGACACTGTAAGAAAGTCGCAGCACACCACAAGACACCTTAGGAGAACATCTAACAATGCTCAGAAAAATGAAGCAACTCACGCATTGCCACAAGACTACTACAAGACCATGACCAGAGAGTGACAACCGGCTAGTAGCACACCCTAGTCGAGATCAAGACAATGGGGGGCAGGGGCTTAAGTTGCAATGGAGAGGTGCAAACTCTAGACTTGGACTAGTACGACAGTGTAGCGAGAGTTACAACCGACTCAATGAAGATACTTCTAACTCAATGACTCATGATAATCCATACGGTACATCCCACCGAAGATATATCTGCTCAAAATATCTAAATAAGTGGTCTGGCTACAACCGTTAGCTATCACAGGATGAGGGTAAGAATGGGTGTTAGTCCACAGGTATGGGTGCCCTTCTGGTCTATCCACTGGTATACTGGTCTACACAGCTACAGCTTGGTCCCTGGTCCACCTGGCTACTCTCATACACTGGTTCACACACCTACACCATGGTACCCTAGTCACAAGGGCCATATGGCTGAATGGCCTCTAGCTGGAGCACCTTTTCAGTCCTTGCCTCTAGAATCACTCTCCAACCTTTACAGTCGTGACCCACCGCCACTTGTCACCCCTACCATGGCTATATCACTGTAGCTAGCTACAGATTGTCCACCATTGAGCCACTCACCGTCCCAGTAAGGCGTATCGAGAGGGGCTGAATGTACTCAAAACAAATTGAATCAATACAGCCAAAAGAGAAAGTACTCTGCAGAAGTGAGCTATATGCAGATGAGAGGTGGCTGTGTAGAGACACTACGAGATTGCATAGCAATTTTTTTTTCCCCACCTCTCTTTCTACACATGTGCCCTTTCTCTCTCTACGCTTGGTTGGAGTCCCGGGGTTGCAGCGAGAGCGCGAGGGAGTAGAAGGGGCAGCAGTGTGGAGCAGCAGCAGCGAGAGCAGGGGCGCGAGAGAGGGATGAAGAGAGGCTAGGCAAGGGCAGCGGGAGCAGCAGCACGGGGGGGGGTAGCGCGTGCGGGAGCAGGGAGCGGGGGGGGGGGGGGGGGGCTAGGCAGGGGGTTGGAGCAAAGAGCAAGGAGGGGGTAGCGCGAGCGGGAACAGGGAGCAGAGAGAGAGAGAGAGAGAGAGAGAGAGAGAGAGAGAGAGAGAGAGAGAGTCAAAAACTCCAGAGGGGGTAGCGCAGCGGGAGTAGGAGCAGGGGGAGGGCGTAGAGCGAGCGGGAGCAAGAGCAGGGGGAGGGGGTAGCACGTGCGGGAGCAGGGAACCGGGGGGCTAGGCAGGGGCGCGGGAGCAGGAAGGGGGTAGCGCAAGCGGGAGCAGGGACGGGGGGGGGGGGGAAGAGAGAGAGAGAGAGAGGGAGAGAGAGAGAGATGAATAGCGTAGAGAGAACACGTAGAGAGTCTCTGCCCGCGTAGAGAGAGAAAGAGAGGAAAAAAAATATTGCACGCGAGAGAGAGAGAGAGAGAGAGAGAGAGAGAGAGAGAGAGAGAGAGAGAGAGAGAGAGTCTGTGCCCGCGTAGAGAGAGAGGGAGGAAAAAAAAAACTTCTACCTCCCCCCTGCCCTTTTGCGACCTTCAATCATGAGGAAACAAAATGGCAAGGATGACCCTATGGAGGATGCAATTTAAAAATGCAAAGAAGAAATAAGCGAGTCCATCAACAAGATCAATCGCCATCTCCTAGGTACTATTAACGCACTCGATGAGCGCGTGGCGGCACAGGAAAGCACTCTATACAGCATTAGGGCAACCACCTTGCCGGACCCACCAGAGACATGCCCGGAGACATGTTCTTTCTTTACTGCCGAGAGGGTAAAGAAAGCCGTTGACAAGATGAAGACAAGGAGAGCACATGATCATGATGGGCTGGTAGCAGAGCACTTCATCCATGCCAGAGATATGCTTGCAGAGCTCCTTGCTATGATGTTTAATCGTGCCATGTATGAAGGCTTCCCTGAGACTTGGAGTATGTCTACAATTGTGCCTATTTTCAATTCAGGAGATCCCATGATTCCCGGGAATTATCGCACCATCATGGTTGGTCACACATTAGCTAGGCTGTATGCATCCGTTCTTGAGTAGGAGCTGAGTAGATGGGCAGAGCGGGAGGGCATACGAGCACCAGGGCAAGCAGGATTCACAAGAGGTTTCTCCACTATTGACCAAATTCTGACACTCATAGCTATCATTGAGAAGGGTATACACCATGGCAAGAGGATCTATTGTAGCTTTGTGGATTTCCGAAAAGCTTTCGACACAGTGCCGAGAGCCAGACTTATACGCAGACTACAGGACATGGGTGTGCCTACAGAGCTGATCTAGGGTATTCTGGCTTTATACAGGACAGTGATGAGGTGGGTACGCACTACTGAGGGAATGTCTGACATGGTCCACTCCACTATTGGAGTAAAGCAGGGATGCCCCCTATCTCCGACTCTTTTTGGGATGTATGTGGATGAGTTTTCGGACTATGTAGAGCGTCAGGGAGACAGAGAGGCTCAGCTAGCAGGGACATGGATTCCGTTGTTACTATATGCTGATGGTATTGTGTTGATTTCTAACTCTCCAAAGAGGATGCAGCGTCATTTGGATGCTTTGCATACATTTGCTCATGACAATGGATTGTCTGTCAACTTGGGGAAAACCAAGGTTATGGTGTTCAACACCACACCACAGTGGGTCAGGAGGTCAACACCCACATGTACGTATGGCCAGGAGATTGTGGAGTACACACATGCATATACTTATCTTGGGGTAGTCTTCGGTGGACCAGTGTTTTCACTGAGGAGAGCATCAGAGACTATACTCACAGACTCCATGAGGATCGTCTCATGAAATGTGTAAGGATTAGGAGGGCCCCAATTTCAGCGCCAAAGGAGTCGGTTGTGTCAGAAGCCTCAGCGATACGTTGTGGGGGAGGTTCGTCTCATGGAAAGTGCAGGGATTAGGAGGGCCCAAGTTTCAATGTGGTCGGTTCAAGGAGCTTCAGCGATGCCTTGTGCGCAGTGAAATTGATATTCTTATGCTACAGGAGCATCATCTTTATGAGAGCCGCATTAGACGATGTGGTCAAATTTAGCGTGGTCGCTATGAGACATTTTGGTCAGCTGCATTTGGATCTGGAGGTATCCAGGGAGGGGTATGTATGACTATTGCAGATTCTTGGCAGCAGGCCATTGTGGGCAGAGGTATTATTGTGCCAGGTAGAGCTCAGTAGATTACTATGCAGGTTCACGGTTGCCTCATGGGTTTCCTCAACATATATGCGCGCCCAATGTGGCAAGTGCACGAGTAGAGTTTTGGTCTCATGTTGTTGAGTCTTTGCCGCATGTAGAGCAGTGGCGTGTTGCGAGGGACTTCAACATGTTGGAGGACCCCTCTGACAGAATTGGAGGTGGCCATGCTACGGTGCATGGGGCTGAGTTGGCAGCTTTGGAGCACTTAGGCTTTGTGATGACTATGAGGGTTTTCGATGTTTGGCAACACTCGGGCTTTGTGAGTCTCCCAGACAGCTTGATTTTCTCTCGCTCTGACCGCAAGGTAGGAGCAGTGCATCTATCTCAGATAGATCGCTTCTACGCCAGTGACCACATTTGTGACATGGGGGGATCTATGTACATCCTGGTAGGGACTACTTTTTCCGGCCACACGCCAATGATTCTCACTGTGACAGACAGACAGAGGAGGGGGGGGGTGCGATGCTACGCATTCCGAAGAGGATCTTGCTGGATCCAGAGCTTAGAGAGCGAGTGGAGGCACTCTAGACAGAGAGCTTGGACAAGCAAGACACCCGTAGTAGTAGAGTGGCCTCTGGACTGACAGAGCTTAGTCGCTTCTTCCTTCAAGAGTCTGCAACTCGCTTGGCTGCAGCTCGAGAAGAGGAGAAGCGTCTTTGACGGGGCATTGTTTCCTTGCAGAGGATGCACGAGCAGCATCCACACAGTCCTTGGTTGGAGGAGCAGAAGCAGCAGGCTAGGTAGGAGTTGACTAGCATTGAGGAGCGGCGTCATGAGTTTACCTTCCATCGGCAGGCATCTTAGTGGACCCAGGTGGGTGGCAGAGTTACTAGGAAGTTCTTTGAGACAGTGGGGCCACGCCATTCGCACACGAGTGTTAATCAGGTGAGGAGACCTGACAGATCAATTGCTTCAAAGCCTGAGGATATGCATGCAGTTACTACTGACTTCTACCGCAATCTGCTGTCAACTGAGCCTCAGTCAGAGCGTCAAGATGCATGCAGAGAGCAGGTTTGGGCACAAATGCCTTGCCTTGTTACTAAGGAGATGTGAAAGAGACTTGAGCTTCCCCTCCAACTAGAGGAGCTCCATGAGGCCCTCAGAGCACTCCCCCGAGGTACTTGTCCACGTAAGGATGGTTTGACTCCTAGCTTTTTCTTGGAGTACTGGGACTTGCTTGGTTCAGATCTTTGCAACGCATTCCAGTACGTTTTGCACAATGGCAAGATGCCTGATAGCATGAGTGAGGGCTTGATCTACCTGATTCTTAAGGAGGGAGGCTCCTTGGATAAGATTCGACAGCGGGGACCCATTACCATCCACAACTCATCCTACAAAATTCTAGCAAAGGCTCTGAACTTGAGGATCCACCCACTGCTAGAGAGCATTATACATGGGACCCAGACAGGTTTTGTCAAGGAGCCTAGTGCGTCTTCACTTTTTGGGAGGCGTCTGCCCTAGCGCGTCTCTGAGTGGCTACCATCAGATTCGTATTAGGCCAAAGGATGTGCACAAGACAGCGTTCAGGACGATATTTTCTTTTCTCCAAAAAAAGATGCTTCCATTTGTTAAGAAAAACTGCCCATGGGGCTACAGGTGCATGTGCTTTTCATGCTATGTTGAACTTGCCCATACAGGTGACTTGTTCAGCTTCACAACTTGATTGAATGACAGGGATCTTCAATAAATGGAAGATACACTGAGTGTAAAGCTCATGAAGAAATCGAAGGTTATCTTTGACTTTTCTCTACTTAAAGAGAGAGAAAGGTCAAAATTACTTCCTACTGGGGATGATAAAGAATTAAAGCCAAAACTAGTCTTCTCTACACACTAATACATTTATAGTAATTGACAATTACAAAACTCAAACCTCAAAGGGCAGAATTACTTCCTGCCAGCTATGCGAAGGAATTCAAACCAATGAATATGCTGTAAATATTAAAAACCTCAAACCTTTCACAAGCACTAAGCACCTAGCTGTGTAGATTCAAAAAACCTCAGACCTTGATAAGACCAGTCCCCGTGATATGATCAGCATGAACATGGGTGTTCATGGCATAGATTAGCTTCAGTCCAAGCTGTTTTACAAGATTCAAATCTCTATCAACCGTCTGGTCCACGGGGTCAACCAGCTGCAAAACATATCTAAATTATTAACCATGAGATGAAGCATTCCTTTACCACATACATACACAGCAGATGAGAAAAGAAGAATTAAAGGAAAAAACTGTGTTCGAGGTGAGTGCGTGGGTTAAATGGTATTTGCTCACCTCTATACCAGTATAGGTTGACCTAGAGGTGCACCCAAATGCTAGAGAGGGCTTCCAGCTAATCAATATGCCATCTCATCTTAAATGGTGCAACTGAACCAAAAAGGGTCAATTGACTAATAAAAGGTCTAGGTCAACAATAATGGACCAAAAGGAAAAATATGCATGTGCACATGCATTAGTGCAATTTTGAGCCCATTTGCAGGGCCTTTAGTAGAGAGAGGAAAAGGACTCGTCCAATCAAGAAAGGGCCAACATTACTTTGGAAAATAGGTTAATAATTTCTTAGGAATATTAGCCACTTACCCATACGACGAACACTTTCTCCTTTTCACGGGGTGGAAGTGGCTTCATTTAATATAGCTTTCGTCATCATTAAAGATAAAACATGTTACAAAACTTTTGCTGGGGGTATATTTTGACAATTTTGACCTAAAAATGCATCCAGAATGCTCCAAAGCCTTAAAAACAACTACATACTTGCGTCATTCGGACATCGAGAGAGAAGGATATGGGCCAAAAAGGGTCAAAAAGCCAGAAGTGCCGAGCATAGCGATTTGGCCATTCCATTTGAAATGAAATGGCCTCTGCGCATTGATCAGCACTTTGCTTTCGAGTCTTTTTTTGCCCCCACTGGGCTTGGTTATGCATTGTTTAGTGTCCACACGTACAGTTACACAAGTTTCTAACGTAAAAGAGTCACGCATTCTTACTTGCTGACATCATTAGATTTTAACCTTTTTACACCATGTGCCATGTCAAGTTCACTTTTCAAAGTGATGGTTTGTCCTTCTCAACCTAATCCCTTTAAGGCTTCGCCTTTTGAGTGGTTTTCTATAGAGAGAAATTCCATTTCTTATAAGACCCTCCAAAAGAGCTCAAAAATTTCTTAATGCCAAGGCTAATCTGGCCATACAACCATGCCATGCAACCTAGGTTGCCACCATCTTATGATAACGTAAAGGAGTCACATATACTCACTTGCTGACGTCATTAAATTTTGATATTTTTAGACCATCTGCAGTGTCAAGTTCACTTTTCACAGTGATGGTTTGTCCTTTTCTACCAAATCCCTTCAAGGCTACACCTTTCAAGTGGTTTTCTTGAGAGAGAAATTCCATTTCTTACAAGGCCCTCCAATCTTGAAAATTAGAGAAAGAATCAAACTTCATATCAAGAAAGTTTTCTAGACAAATCATCAAGTAATGCTTAGACCATTGAGAGCCGGAAATTGAAACCGTCACCGGATGTAGCCTCTGGACAACTCACCCTGTCATCTCCGCCTCACGTGGTGTAGGGTGGACACCTCCATGTTGATGCCACCTAGCTCAGTTGTTGCAGCTAGGATGCAAGAATCCGACCAAAAAACACCAAATGCACTAGGGCGTCCTATGCGTGGTAGACTAACAATATGCATGTCTGACACTAAGAAAGGGGGAGAGAGAGAAAGATCTTTTGACGTCTATTAGTAGACAGAGAGACGGAGATAGTGGGAACCAAGAGAAGGAGACATTATCCGAGAGAGAGAGAGAGAGAGAGAGAGAGAGAGAGAGAGAGAGAGAGAGAGAGAGAGAGAGAGAGAGAGAGAGAGTGTGTGTATGTGAGAGGCTATGTAGGGCAAGTGCGTAAGTGGGGGTGTGTGTGTGTGTACGTTAGATTAGGAGGGAGAGATTATTTGGCCCCAGGCCGCCATGCTTGCGAAGAGAGAGAGAGAGAGAGAGAGAGAGAGAGAGAGAGATCTATTAACGTCCACGGGAGGCCAAACTCGACCTATGGGACAAAGATACTTCATTACATTCCACTTCGGGCATCGATAAGAAGAAAAAATCAAGAATCCACTTATGACTAGGCCTTTGTGAGAGAGAGAGAGAGAGAGAGAGAGAGAGAGAGAGAGAGAGAGAGAGAGAGAGAGAGAGCTGGTCTCTGAAAGGCCTAGTTGACAAATCAATGTACATATGTGATATATCTTCTTGTTAGAGTTCAAGCATCTCTATGGATTCGTCCAGTCCGTCCCAATTTCTCCCAGAGATAGGTGTTAGGGAGTGAGGGCTGTTTTGTGGCCGTGCCTCGCCACTGTGAGGTAGGTTTCTCATGTCGGGTTGTGTCTAGCCATGTTTAGCTCCGTCTTGGCTTGGTTCCATGGCCATGTAGCCTTCTGCACCCCCTAGGCATTTTTTCCTACTTTCCCAGGACCCTATAAGCCACTTCCTCTATTTTCCCCATTCTGGGATGTTTACCAAGTCGTGGAGTTCTTATGTCTGTGTTTTCTTCGAGGAGATGGATTGGCAGATTTGTTCTACCTTTTGCAAATGCACGTCCTCCTTGGAATTGTCGACGGAGCTACCTATCCGATAGGTAGTAGGTAGATGATTCGGTTGCACTTTTGTACCAGATTGTGGATTGTGGATGACAGAGGGGGACCTCTTCGCTTCTTGACGCAGAGGATGTTCTTTGATTTTCCATTGTCCATCTAAGGATGGAAGTTACAGTTCTAGATTCAGTTAACCCTTGTTCATACGGTATGCAACACTTCAGGTGCATGTTCCAGTGCATGTGTTGGAGTTGGCTTTGACCAACAAAGAGGGATACTTCTATCTCCAGAACCACTTATTGTTTGATCATCTGACTTCCTTGGATGAGGTTTAGAGGTGGAGCATGCGGTGCCAAACCCTTCACCAACAATCACAACAGTTCAAGGAGGCCTTGATGGAGTGTGGACCAGGGTAGTTTTCGTACATCGAACGGAACCTGTCGTTCCGTCCGGCCGGACCCATCCCGTCCCGTTCGTTCCGTCCGGTCATTTTTTTCGGCAGTTTATGACCGTTGGCAAATTTTTGACCGTTTGCAGCGTCCACTTTGTAGGCTTTTGGAGCCGTTTACGGGCAGTTTTGAAGCGAATTGCAATGCCCATGGCCCATGGGCCATTGCCATGCTTATTGCCCAATGCCCATTGCTCACATGCTCTTCCTCTAGGCTCTTCCTATTTAAGCAACCCTTCCCCTTTGTTATCCAACACAACCTACAACTACAAGCTACATTGTACAAGCTCTAGCCCTAAGCCTCTCAATGCTCTAGCCTCTCATCATCCATGTGCTTCCATTGAAGCTCTCAAGTGGGCTCAAGCTCTCGAGTCTCCATTCGGTCTACCGTCTCTCTCCTTCAAGCTCCCTTGGGTGACGGGTCTCTCCTTCAAGCTTCCTTGGGTCTCTCTCTCTCCCTCTCTCTCCCTCTCTCTCTCTCTAATCTATTGATACATCATACATCATACTAGTAGCTACTAGCTACATACTAGTAACTACATAATGCCGCCTCCTCTTTATGAAGCCTTTGAGAAGCATTGCCGATATTTTGAGCGGGTGGGGGGCAAGCAAAACTCTTGCAAGTGGTAGTGCATATATTGCCCAAAAGGTATGACCTCTTCCGTCACCCGTCTCATCATCCACTTGACAAAGATGGGAGGACAAGCGGGGCCATGTCCTAATATCCCCGAAGATATCCTTGCGGAATGCAAGAGAAAGTATCTTCCATTGAAGACACGCAAGGGTAGAGTCACCTCGGATGAGTTCGTGTCTCCGGATGTTGATAGCTCCGATTCGGAGGAAGAGGCCTCTCCAACTATGTCCATGGCTACCGGTGCCACCGCGGCCTCATGTGATGGTAGTGCCTCCTCCAAGAAGTCCAAGAAGTCCAAGGGGTCTTCAAGTGATGGTGGCCAGCCTCCGAAGATGGCAAAGCAAACTTCTCTTGCGAAATCGGTGGGTGGATGCTCCGGCCCCTTGTCTTTCCTCAAGGAGAGACAAAGAATCACGGAAAATAGATTGCCCGCACGGATGTGAATTGAATGCAATCTCTCCTTCAACATTCTTCGGTTGGAGCGATGGAAGAGGATGATCATAGCAATTGCGGCGGTTGGTCCATGCGAAGGGTGGACGGGTGTGTCATACCACGACATGAGAACAAAGAAGCTTGATGAAGAGAGGGCAAGGATTGACAAGTCACTTGAGCCCGTACATGCGGTTGGGCAAAGTATGGATGCTCTATCCTCTCCGACGGATGGAGCGACCACAAGAAGAGGGGCATCATCAACATTCTTGTTTCTTGTCCTCTTGGCACGTACTTCTTGCGGGCGGTGGATGCGGGTTCGAGAGGGAAGAAAGTGATCGGGGCATTCATTTGGAAGCACATCCGCCAAGCCATTCTTGAGGTAAAACCGTAAATCGAGCCTTTATGTCTTGAGCAATTGCCAATGAGTCCTATGTTTTAATTTTTAAGTTTTAACTCTTCTTGTCACAAATGCCTCTTGTGTAGGTTGGTGCGGAGCATGTCGTGCAAGTGATTACCGACAATGCTTCAAATTGCAAGGCAATGAGTAAGAGGCTAGAGAAGGAATTTCCATCAACAGTATGGACTCCATGTGCCTCTCATTGCCTTGACCTTCTCTTTGAAGACATAGGGGAGCTAGGTTGGGTGAAAGATATCCTCAACCAAGCACTCTCCATCATCAATTTCATCAATGGCAAAGTGAGGGTGCTTGCCATTTACCGCACCTACTCCGACCTTGAGTTGAAGAAGCCATCGGCCACTCGCTTTGCCGCCATGTGGCTACTTCTAGAGCGGCTCTATGATGTGCAAAACAAAATACAAAAGACCATGGTCTCCGATGAGTTTAAGGAGTGGATGAATGGAGAGACCGCCGCCTCACAACAAGATGCAAAAGCCATCCAACGGCTTTGCTTGCGGGAGGAGTCTTGGCAAGAAATTAAGGGTCTTGTCGTTGCGATCTTGCCCTTGTACAAGGCTCTCCGCGTGACCGACATGGAAGGGACAACTATTGGGCTTCTATGGCACTTCATGGAGGAAGCTTACAAGGAGATTGAGAAGTCTACAATCCTAGATGGGGCTCCTGATGGAACACGGTATAACTACATATTTATTATTACATAATACATTCTCTATATATCTAAATTCTACATGCTTGTTTCTCTACTTAGTACATTTCCTCTCTCTTCTTGTAGTGATTACATCGAGGACTCTCCCAAGAGAGACGACATTCTCCTCCTAATCACAAAGCGGTGGGATTGGATGAAGAGACCTATCGCATGCATTGAAGTGTTCGCGCCAGATAAAGCCACGACCTCGAGTCTACTATCGACGGCCGACACATTGACAGATATGATGTATGATCTTTCTTTGCAGCCATCACCAAAGGTGTTACATCTCTTATACCAAAGAATTATGTTTTTGCCTAGCTTCCACATGCAAACATTCGAAGAAGCTTTCTACACCGGTTTTTTCACTCACGAAAGCAAAATATTTGGCCCAACCTTGACCATCGGCAACCTACGCTACGAATCACATTTGCAGATGCTCAAGACGACAGGACTCTATGAGATCAAGCCTAAAAGTCATGTCCCGGGACGACATGAACGCGAGGGGGGGAGTGTTGAGCCAGCAGAGGACGTGCTCACCCGTCTCATCATCCACTTGACAAAGATGGGAGGACAAGCGGGGCCATGTCCTAATATCCCCGAAGATATCCTTGCGGAATGCAAGAGAAAGTATCTTCCATTGAAGACACGCAAGGGTAGAGTCACCTCGGATGAGTTCGTGTCTCCGGATGTTGATAGCTCCGATTCGGAGGAAGAGGCCTCTCCAACTATGTCCATGGCTACCGGTGCCACCGCGGCCTCATGTGATGGTAGTGCCTCCTCCAAGAAGTCCAAGAAGTCCAAGGGGTCTTCAAGTGATGGTGGCCAGCCTCCGAAGATGGCAAAGCAAACTTCTCTTGCGAAATCGGTGGGTGGATGCTCCGGCCCCTTGTCTTTCCTCAAGGAGAGACAAAGAATCACGGAAATAGAGATTGCCCGCACGGTGATTGAATGCAATCTCTCCTTCAACATTCTTCGGTTGGAGCGATGGAAGAGGATGATCATAGCAATTGCGGCGGTTGGTCCATGCGAAGGGTGGACGGGTGTGTCATACCACGACATGAGAACAAAGAAGCTTGATGAAGAGAGGGCAAGGATTGACAAGTCACTTGAGCCCGTACATGCGGGTTGGGCAAAGTATGGATGCTCTATCCTCTCCGACGGATGGAGCGACCACAAGAAGAGGGGCATCATCAACATTCTTGTTTCTTGTCCTCTTGGCACGTACTTCTTGCGGGCGGTGGATGCGGGTTCGAGAGGGAAGAAAGTGATCGGGGCATTCATTTGGAAGCACATCCGCCAAGCCATTCTTGAGGTAAAACCGTAAATCGAGCCTTTATGTCTTGAGCAATTGCCAATGAGTCCTATGTTTTAATTTTTAAGTTTTAACTCTTCTTGTCACAAATGCCTCTTGTGTAGGTTGGTGCGGAGCATGTCGTGCAAGTGATTACCGACAATGCTTCAAATTGCAAGGCAATGAGTAAGAGGCTAGAGAAGGAATTTCCATCAACAGTATGGACTCCATGTGCCTCTCATTGCCTTGACCTTCTCTTTGAAGACATAGGGGAGCTAGGTTGGGTGAAAGATATCCTCAACCAAGCACTCTCCATCATCAATTTCATCAATGGCAAAGTGAGGGTGCTTGCCATTTACCGCACCTACTCCGACCTTGAGTTGAAGAAGCCATCGGCCACTCGCTTTGCCGCCATGTGGCTACTTCTAGAGCGGCTCTATGATGTGCAAAACAAAATACAAAAGACCATGGTCTCCGATGAGTTTAAGGAGTGGATGAATGGAGAGACCGCCGCCTCACAACAAGATGCAAAAGCCATCCAACGGCTTTGCTTGCGGGAGGAGTCTTGGCAAGAAATTAAGGGTCTTGTCGTTGCGATCTTGCCCTTGTACAAGGCTCTCCGCGTGACCGACATGGAAGGGACAACTATTGGGCTTCTATGGCACTTCATGGAGGAAGCTTACAAGGAGATTGAGAAGTCTACAATCCTAGATGGGGCTCCTGATGGAACACGGTATAACTACATATTTATTATTACATAATACATTCTCTATATATCTAAATTCTACATGCTTGTTTCTCTACTTAGTACATTTCCTCTCTCTTCTTGTAGTGATTACATCGAGGACTCTCCCAAGAGAGACGACATTCTCCTCCTAATCACAAAGCGGTGGGATTGGATGAAGAGACCTATCGCATGCATTGAAGTGTTCGCGCCAGATAAAGCCACGACCTCGAGTCTACTATCGACGGCCGACACATTGACAGATATGATGTATGATCTTTCTTTGCAGCCATCACCAAAGGTGTTACATCTCTTATACCAAAGAATTATGTTTTTGCCTAGCTTCCACATGCAAACATTCGAAGAAGCTTTCTACACCGGTTTTTTCACTCACGAAAGCAAAATATTTGGCCCAACCTTGACCATCGGCAACCTACGCTACGAATCACATTTGCAGATGCTCAAGACGACAGGACTCTATTGATCAAGCCTAAAAGTCATGTCAGGGACGACATGAACGCGGAGGGGGGGAGTGTTGAGCCAGCAGAGGATCACACCCGCATTTTTGTTCACACCCATCATTTTGTAACCATTGATTGTAATAAATGTCTTTCCGACATTAATTTTGATTTGAGCCATTCATTAAGTAACGGGACTCAATTGAGTTTCCAGCTTGTAATCCCGACGTAATTTCACCTGCTGATGTAAATAATTAGAGATGTTTTCACCTCCAAGGCTGAGGTATATAAGCCAAAGTTTTGTAACCTAAAGGAAGATTCAATTATTAATCAAAGGGAGTTTTTGAGCGTCGTGACTGTGTCTGAGAGAGAGAGAGAGAGAGAGAGAGTCTTATCTCCTTGCTACGCGAGCTACGGGACCGCCATTGGAGAAGCGACACCACCATTGCGTTAGCAACGGTGAGAGCTACGCACAGATACCAAGAGTGCGCGCTATCGGCTTCTACGTGTGGTAAGTTCCTACGAGCTTCGGTGTGAGTTTTCTTCCAACAAGGGGGCTGTCTCACCCATGGGGGCCGCCTCAAGTAAGTGGGCCGGGTTGACCGCCATGGGCATGTAAGGACATGCATGCACCGCCTACGCTTCCTCTGTGCCATCGGCAAGACAATACACACTGGTCGACATGCAAACTCGACCTGGGTTTTGGGGTTCTTGGCATGTGACACCAACATCTCCACCAAGTTATCTATCTTGGTATGCTCTTAACTTCATGCAGGAATCGTTTTCTTTACGAGTTCTATTATGCATACCTTACAGTAGGACTCCGTGTGTCAGGCATGTAAGATATGTCTAGACACCATGTACGACACGCCTTGGTGTACATGTGTACCTACCATTTTTTCTATGGCAACCCGCCTATAATGAAGAAGTCCATTCCTATGAGGATTATAGGCAACTTATGGCATGCACGGCATGTTCGTCTGTTGATTGAGTTCATTAAGCAAGAGATTTTCATTCATAAAATAAGTATGACCAGCAACTAAACATGATATAAAAATCCAATTTTGACAACATCCAATCATTCAAAGTTGATGCATCATATTTGCACTTCACCTCTCTAGCACATAGAGCTAGTTTTGACCTAGAAAGGTGGGAAGCAATTACACCCATGCACATGAAGCATCCACATCAACCCATAAGGTTCCCTTAAATGACAAAAGAAAAGACAAAGGGTACAATGGAGAGTGAAGAAAAAATGGTTGAGCCGAAGCCAATGGAGGTGGTGGCAGAAAGAGCTGTCAAGTTGACAGATGAAGATGAAAAAGACATGCACATGGTGCATGAACTGCTCAGCAAGATTAAAGAAAGATCCAGAGCAAAGGAAGTAGCACTTGAGACAGCAAAACAAAAGGAAGCAGAGTTGCAGAAGAAGTTAGAGAATGCTATGACTGAATCTGAAAGTCATAAAGCATCACTCTACGACGCAGAAAACGAGAGAGACGGCTTGATACTCCAACTAGCCGAAGCTTCAAGAGAGGTAACAAGCTCACAAGAAGCAAAGGAGCGAATAGAAGATGAGCTGGAGGCAGCCAAGGATGAGCTCATTGAGCTAAGGGAAAGAGTCGAACTTCAAGAAAGGACAATCATGAGACTCAGGACCACCCCTAGAGCTAGCAGAGCAGGAACAGAACAAGAGGGAGTCCTCTCAGCCTTCCTCCTTTTAAGAGGCCTCCTCAGCAACTCGCTCCCCTTCTTGTCCTCCTCTCGACTCGCTTCATGCTTGATCCTTGACTGCTCGTCAACTGGTCGCCGTCTACCAATGACTTCTGAGCACTACAATCATCCCCCAGACCCACTAATTACTCTCTGTGGTGCATCTTTATTCTCTTATTTATCCCTCCGCTCGTTGCTTTTTTTCTTTGGTTATACCTGGCCGATTTTTGCTCAAATAACCAATAAAAAGGGATATTAGGTTCACCAAGTAATTATCAACGAGGAAGAAAGTTATGGCGTTCTGAGCTCTCATCCCCACTTTTCGAGCCCATTTTCACGCGCACACACTCTCATTCAGGCTGTCTATCGCCCTCTTGCTTGCTTGTTTTCCACTGTGAGACACCTCGCATTAATCTCTTTCTCTTTGATCTCTGCCAAGCAACATGGTTGCTCACTGTCGTGCCTGTGCTCATGATGCCGATTTCGGCGGGTATCATCACCTGCTAAAGCTGCAAACTGTAGTGGACGTAGTGCTGATCGATGTTGTATGAAGTCAACAAAAGGGGAAAACGCAGTTGATTAGATGCAAGCGAGAACGGTAGCAACCTACCAACACCGCCAGTAACCCGCTTCACCACTGCTTAGTACTGCAATCGTCGACCGCCACGTCCAACTATCGCCTTGCATTGTTTGCTTGTCGTTGTGCAGTACCACTGTAGACATTCACTGTTGTGGACCCGCCAACAGCACCATCATCGACGCCTTGGGTACTCTCGCCAAACGCCCGTGCCCTTGTGCCGTCCCTAAGCCATCCGTGCTCTGCCCACCCCCTCGGCTGCCGCTCATCTCTGCAGAAAACCGAACTTGTTGAGACCTTAAAAAAAAAAAAAAGCTTTTCATGGCGCTGCACGCTAATTTTGCCCTCTTTGAGACAACGACCCAGATTTCAATTATTGGATGGTTGAGCTTGAGCCAAGTGGCTCACTCTACGATCCAGAAAGTGAAAAAGGCTATTTGGCTCACCAAGTAACAAGTCAAGCATCGAATATTTTCTTGGTTGTGCAGAGCCACACACACACACACCCCCAAAAGGGGAGATAGAGAGTGAGTGAGTGAGTGATAGAACATGGAGAGAGAGTGAGCGAGTGTGTGTGTGTGTGTGTGAGAGAGAGAGAGAGAGAGAGAGAGAGAGAAAGAGTAGGGCTTCGACGACCTCGACTTTGACAATTTCCCTTCGGCTGGGACTACGACATTTTGATTGAGAGAGCTTCTCCCGCACGATTCATTTCTCATCTTCGACGTTCTTCCTGACATCGACGAGTGCTTCTGTCCAGTGACGGAAGACGACATCAAGCATTTTCCTCGACTTTGACATTGTGAGAGTGACAGGGCTCTCCTCCGGAATAGCCTCGCCATTGACGTCCCTCCCACGCTCATTCTGGAGCTTCGATGCATATCCTCGGCACCCTGACATCTTGACCTTGACATTGCAGGAGACTGACGAGCGAGAGCGGCATCACCCTTCCTCTAGCCCACATCCGAAGCGGCAGGGCTCCGACGTACTCTCCACGACGTTTTTGCCTCGACGATTCTCCAATTTTTGGCTTCGACGGAACACACTGACACCTACGACTTCGACGGCCCATTCTAGAGTAGGTTTTCCCTTGAGTGCGATCAACTCTTGGTAGGTCTTTTGGTAGGTGTTTTCGATCAATGAGTTTACCAACCAATGAGGTAGTGTGTGCCAGTTTCCCAATGGTTTTGCTCATAGGTTGCACAGTTCTTCCATTGCAGCATTATGTGGCACATGTAGTGCTCATGTACGACTGTATGGGGCATTCCAGAGAGCTTCTTAGCACAGTTTTGTGCAAATTCATTCTATGTATGCACTTTGTGGATACAGCTTGAGCTAGGTGTAGCTCGTAGGTAGTAGGTTTAGAGGTTTGCAACAAATTTGAACAAGTACACATCCATAGAGCCACTTGATCAGGAGTGAGCCAGTTTGCCAGGCTTTTGGCATTGCATGTAGACCATTTGTAGATCTGTTTATTGAGACACTAAGTGTCTTTTTTTTTTTCGTGCGATTTGGTGAGATTTTTTGAGTTTTTACTCAGTTTTCAGGAAAACTTTCGTCCGGTTTTTCTCAGATTCTCGCCATGGTTTATGCGTATCCGCAGTTTGTTCTCTGATGGTTTAGTGGTCGAGCGCAACTTCCACTTTCATAGGTTTTGCCAGCTTCGACATGTTTAGTGTTCTTGTACCCACTCTCACATGAGTGAGTATTGCGTATGCTTGTGTGGCTACAGATAGGTGGCTACAGATAGACAGTCACATGTTTCACAGGTTTTTTTTCCAGATTTTTACAGGTAGTTTCTCTTGTGGGATGCGTTTTTACCTAGTTTGCCCTCTGCTTGCGTATACAATTATGCGCTTTACGCTCTGTTGTGCAGTTTGTCCCAGATTGTGTGCTTGCAGAGTTTGCAGATGGTTCGACTGTGCTTGTAGATTTTGCACTTGGCTGATGGTTCAGCGTTTGGCATAGAGGGTGCATGAGACGTTTGTTTGTCATTGCCCAGTGGTGCATCATACATGACATGTGTGCTACATTCCTTAACTGAGATAGAGTTTGATCTCAGTGAGACAATTAGCAGATTTTGGTTGTCAAACACTGCTTAGACAGAAGTCTTTCCAGATGCATTGCGGTTCATTAGTGATTTCCATAGGAGCCCGCAACGGCTTGGTATATCCTATGCATGTGTCTGAGGTTCGAGACAACATAGTCTCGATCTTGTTGCTGGCATGCTTTGAGCGAGAGACGAGATGTGTCTCCTTCACAAGTGATCTCCACCATGCTCATGAGACAGAGCATTTAGCTGTACAAGACGTGCCAGTAGACTCTGTAGAGACAAAGGTAGAGCGGTAGTGCTCTAGTGAGACATAGTAGGTGTTGTTAGAGTTTATCAGGCAGAGGTAGAGAAATTTTGCTCCTTAGAGACATAGACAAAGATGATAGACATGGAGTTTTTTGATATGCTCATGTTAGAGGCTGATTAGTTGGTACCAAGACGCACAGTTCCGCCTATGGGTGAGAGGAATGTAGCTATCCAAGTGTCGGTGTTGACACATCCATATGTGATGGAAAGTTTTGATGATGCATTGATTGCAGATAGCGTAGGGGAGGTGAGTACAACCAGGTTTGCACAAATTTTGTCAGTGTTCGGGCATCTTAGGTTTGACTTGTTAGTGTCGAGGTCCGATCTAGCAGCTACAGTGGGAGCATTTGCAGCAGGGATTGTCAGTCGTACGTTGACTACTAGCATGACACTTTGTGGAGCTTTGTAGACCATACAGAGTTGTCTGTGGGATTTGGCACCACCATTCGTTTGGAAGTGTCAATAATCAGATCACCCATTAGTCGATTCTTTTGATGGACCTGTAATCGGTCCTATGAACTATCGTTGTGGCAATTGTTGTGGCTTGTCTTGTACCAGTGGTGGTCTGCTCAGATGTTTCTGGTTCTTCAATTATCTGGTTTGGACTCTTCTACAAATCCATAGTGATCTCCGAGGTAGTACCTGGTAGTACCACAATGCAGACATCCTTGCAATCCGTGCAGTAGTTACTTTGGACTTCTTCCCCCTCGAGTTCCTGTGTCTTCTTGGTTTTGGCACTAAGCAGATCCTAGAATTCTTTTGTCAGTTTTTGTTTCTTAGGAGCCTTTTCAGAAGCTTCTGTTGCACTTTTACCATGCTTCTTGGTCGCTTGTGTTTCCATTTCAGTTTGTTCTTTTGGTGCTTCTAAAGCCAATGTTTAGTTTTTCTTCACTTGTGGCTATGTCACTCTCAAGGTGACACTTTTGCCCTTCAGTGTATCTATTATGGCAAAAGTGACTTAAAGTTGCAGGGATATTGTGATGCAGACATGGTAGGTGACATGGATACCAGGAAATCTACCAGTGGATATGTATTTGCCATTGTTGGTGGTGCAGTCTCTTGGTGTTCTAGGTTACAGAAAATTGTGGCATTGAGTACTATTGAGGCTGAATATATTTCAGCCACAGAGGCTTCAAAAGAGGCCATTTGGTTGGGCAGACTTGCAAAAGAACTTGGCATGCCTGCTCATACACCCGTGTTGGGTTGTGATAGCCAGAGTGTTATCTATTTAGCCAAAAATGCCATGTTTCATGCGCGTACCAAACACATAGATATGCGGTACCACTTCATACGACAGGTATTGGAGGATGGTCTAGTCAGCTTGACTAAGATTCATACACAGTATAACCATGCAGATGTTCTCACCAAGAGTCTTGCTAAGGCTCAACATGAGCATTGCATACAGCTGGTGGGAGTTGGTTAACTTAAAGGCGTCATTTATGCCTTTAAGTGGGAGGTTGTTGGGTTAAAGGCCTAAATAACCCCTTTTTGTACATTTTTATACTTTGTCCAGGTTCTATTACCTGGACACATTTTTTAAAGGTCACTTATAATAAAAGTGGGAAAACCCAAAACTCACTTATTGAGTTTTCCCCAAAAACGTGAGCCCTCTCTCTCTCCCTCTTCGTTCTGCTAGCGCTTCCCTTCTGCAGCACAGTGCCTCCACTTCAAGCCTCAAGGCCTGCACATCTTCGCGTGCTCTATCACTTGCACACACCGCCGCGCGCTCATCATTGAGAACAATCGGCTCTTGTAAGCAATGACATGGCTTTCTTGCATTAAGACCGCACCGAGAATACGACAACAAGCATCATAATATACTTCAAATGACTTCTGCAAGTCCGGCAAAGTCAAAACCGGTCCCATAGTCACTTTCTCTTTCAGTGTCTGAAAGGCAGTCACCTCTGCCGCATGTAGTACGAACACAATCCCAAGAAGCTTCTAACTTCATGGACATTCTTCAAATCGGGCCAATCACGGATAGTCTCTATCTTGGCCAGATCCATCTGCACTCCTGCTGTTGACACAATGTGTCCCAAAAAGTGTATCTTTGGTAGGAAAAAATCACTTTTCTTCGCATTAATCACTAACTTGTGATCTCGTAATGCCTGAGAAACATAAAGCAGATGTTCTCTATGTTCTGCCTCATCCTTGGAGAAAACAATGATATCGTCAAAGAAAGTGCCAACAAATAGTCTATACTCTCGAAAAATCTTGTCCATCATCCGGTTAAATGTCTCAGGAGACTTGTTTAGGCCAAAAGGCATCACCAAAAACTCAAAATGACCCAAAAGTCGTCCGAAAGGTTGTCTTGTAGATGTCTCCCGGCGCAATTCAAATCTGATGATATTCACTTTTCAAGTCGATCCTGCTAAAGCACAAGGGTCGGTCAAGTATATCATCGATTCTAGGAATCGAAAATCTGTTCTTAATGGTGATTTTGTTGAGAGCTCTATAATCGATGCACATTCTCCAAGATCCGTCTTTCTTCAAAACCAACAACATTAGAGAGTAGTACGGTGAAGTACTAGGCTGGACAAGACCCTTTTCCAAGAGGTCTTTCACTTGGTTCATAATCTCTTCATTCTAGGCTCGACTCACACGGTAAGGTGGCCGGTTCGGTGGTATGCTTCCAGGTATCATATCAATGGTATGATCTTCAGGACAAGCGCTAACTCGCCTGGCTGGCCCTCTGAGAAGCAATCGGCATGAGCGTGGAGAAAATCTTGGC
Organism: Adiantum capillus-veneris; assembly: GCF_014529385.1. Lineage (NCBI taxonomy): Eukaryota > Viridiplantae > Streptophyta > Polypodiopsida > Polypodiales > Pteridaceae > Adiantum > Adiantum capillus-veneris. The sequence continues at coordinate 75,387,596 of NC_140947.1, forward strand.
GTTGTTTATCAAGTTCAGACATATTTGTCCTATCTTTACCACTCAACTCTTTCAAAAAGATCAAGTAAACAAACAGACTGGATTTCATTAATTTGGAAATGGCCGAAGCCGATACAATAGGGACAGACTCGCCCTTAAGTTTTACATCGAGTACAATGGTTCTGCCCTTCTCTCTGGTCAAAGTCGCTTTCCTCGCCCGATAGTCGACCACGGCGTTGTTCTTGTGGTACCAGAAAATTACCAAGAGAACATCACAACCTTCCAAAGGCATTATGTAAAAGTCTTCATGTCCCAAATACCCTTGACAATGCAACCGAAGTTTGCCAATGATAGGTGTAATGGCTACGTCCCTGCCGGGTGCCGCTAGAATTGCCTCTGCTAGTGGTCCCATCCGATAGGGAGTGATCTCGAGCCGCGCCGCCAATTCCGGTGAAATGAAGTTGGCCTTGGCTCCTCCATCAAAGAAGATCAAGGCTTCTTGGTCTTTCACTTTGCCCCAAGCTCGGCAAAGTTCTGTACTCTCGTCCATCGTGCTGGGATTAGTACCCCCGCAATCTGGAACCAATCCTGTTTTCATCTTGCCTTTTCTTCCACGTTCCTCAGCTGCTCTCGAACTCTCAGGCCTCTCATCGTCCTTGTCGTTCTGTTTTTTCTATGCCTTTTTAGGGCACTTCGTGGAGATATGCCCAGTTTTCCCGCATCCAAGGAACTTCCCCTCCTTGATGTAGAGAGCTCTCTCTCGAGGAGTGAGTTTGGGTCGTGCATCCTTTTCTTTTTTTTCTGAATTGCTCTTCTTCTTTCTACTTTCATTTGTCGAAGTCTGTTCAACCTTTTGCGTCATGATTTCATTTGTGGGGTAGGTCAAACTACCCGAGTGAATGGCAAAACCCGGTTTCGCATGACTCATCAACTCCTGAATGGAAGCTGACTTTTGTTCCAAGCAGTGATCTCGGATCTCTGTAGGAAGACCCAAAGTAAACCGCTCAATCTCTTCCTTGAACGAGATCTTCCTAAATGAAGATGCGGGTAGAAAAGAGCTCCAGAATCTCTCGCAATAAGCATCCACTGTATCCTTCTTGGTCATCCAAAGATGATTCCAAGCAGTTCATATGTCGCGTTCATACTCTCAAGTCAGCCAAGAAGAAATAAAAAGCCTTTTGAATTTCAGCCATTAAATAGAAGCGTGGACCACCAAGTTCGAGCATTCCCCTTAAAGTAAGAGGCAGCCCTCCGAATCTTAAGAGTGCTCTGAGTAACGCCCTCGTGAGAAAGCTACGTCAAACTGTTGTATAAAAGACAAAGCCTTCGAAGCATCTCTATAACCAGAAAATGTGTCAAATTTAATTGACTGTCTACCTTCCTTAAACTCTCAAACTTCTTGCTTTTATCTTCCAGAAAGTCATACTGGTTGGCTTTATAAAAATAATTCTTCTATGAGTCCGAACTATCTGAAGACAAGTCCTCTGTAGAACTGTCAACCACGGGGCAAGATTTAGGCTTCTTTGCCTTTTTCTTGCCCTTTCCGAAGCTTTGCTTTTTGCTTCACTTTTTGTCTTTTCTGTCTCCTTCGCTCGAGTCAGATGAGCTAGAAGAACTGTCAGAAGAAGAAGAAGAAGAACTGGGTACTCCTTCAAATCGAACACGCTTCTTTTTCTTTCTTGCCGATTCAAAAGTAGGCTGACAACCCAAATAACCCGGGAAGTCCAGGCCTTTCTTCTGCTTTTTGTCGTGCTTTTTAATTTTGTTTTGCGCGTCAAAGAGCTGAGCAATTCGTGCATCAACCACCTCTTCTAATTCTTGCTCTGTGTACATCCTGGGAGTAGGAGGTTTCTTGAGAGCCGGTTTGAGGGGTGGTTCTATGGTCCGCCGCCACTATGTGTGCACCTCATCGAAAGAATCATATATTTTGCAAATTTTGGGTCCTTCGCAAATTAAGCATCATCTTTGTTGCATCGCCGATCAATCGTCGACGCTCCATCTCTTCGAGCTCCGCTTGAGATAGGCCAGGGCGGGCCATACTCCTCGCGTGAATCTTCGTTGTGATCTCTTTCCGCATCTCTAGATGCAGAAGAAGTCGACTAGTCTGTGCTGAAGCCATAAGTGCCACGTAAAAAGGATCAGATTTTCCGTAGAAGAGAAATCGGTCGTGCTCTGATACCACTATAACAGACCTGGACACTCCAAGTCCAGAATCTACCGCGACACCACAATAAAATACTTCAAAACAGTTCAAAGTTCACAATCGATTCCACACTGGCCCGGCGGAGTTCCGTGCCTAGAGATATTGGCCCTAAAGACTGGCACCCCTTTCGGTATTTCTTTTTGTATTAATCTGCAACTCAAAGTACAAGCGAGTAGCCGGGACTCACTCTCAGACTCTGCATCCAGATGCTCTAAGAAGTGAGAGCACAACTACTAATTTTAAGAGTTTACAAGGGATGCCAAAAGCAGAGCCCCAAAAGCTGAAAATCAAAAACCTTGTAGAATAAAGCAAAAGCCCTCTCTCTCTCTCTCTCTCTCTCTCTCTCTCTCTCTCTCTCTCTCTCTCTCTCTCTCTCTCTCTCTCTCTCTCTCTCTCTCTCTCTCTCTCTCGGAAATAAAGCAAAACAAAAGAGCTCTCTATCTCTCTCTCCAATTGCGTAGCAAAACAAAAGCAAAAGCTGTCGCAATTTCCCTGCTTTTCCTGCTGCCGTAAATCCTGCCACGATTTCCGGGCATCCTTACAGCCTGCCACATGTCAGTTCCTTCCCGGCAGCCAGCCACGTCAGCATTTATGGTTCTAGCCAGAGGGTGTGTCTGTGTGTGTAGTGGGCAGCCACGTCACCAAGTTGTGACAAATACTAGTATACATCTCAAATGGCTAGTCAATGACATAAACCTCATGTCATATGTCTCAAAAAGTAGGTTGTAAACAATAGTCACAATGATACATAAACCTCATGCCATACATCTCAAGAAATAGGTTGTAAAGAATAATCATTGTGATTTTAAAAAACGTATATAAAATAGTGGCATGAGGATGTGGCATGATAGCGGCTAGAACAAAAGGGTGGTATGCTAAATGGTCAAATACAACATACTACTCGCTCTACTTGCTCTCCCTTTATTTTATTAAGTCATTTATTCAAGAGATTCCTCCGCATCTCCTACTCCCAACCTTCGAGCTGTAGACAATTACCCTCTAAAACGGTAGTGGCAGATTCGAACGCCGCCAAGGTAGAAGTCCAACGCCCTGAGGGGATCCCCTTAGCCAACCCACCATCCAGGTGGTCGTGACCTACACACTAAACCGTATAAAAAAAAAAAGGTTTCGCACTAGCGGCTCCATCGCCCTTACCCTCATCCGCGCTGCTATTGCCCCCCATAACTTTCATGGCCTGTGCCCAATTGCATTGCCCTCACTCCCTCGTCTCAGGTCACCACTTGCCTGCTAGCAATCTGCGCCTTGCATCTCATGAGTTTCTCGCTTTCTTTTTGTTTTTTCAAAAATCGTGTCACCTACTAGAAAGACCAATGCTAATAAATATGTAAACTCACTAAAAGTGACTTGACACACATATTTAGTAGCAAAACTACAGACGAGTCGAGACTCTAACCTCTTAAAACCCTAAGAACGGGGATCCCGCTTCATGCCAGCCTACCGAGTAAGCAACACCGTGGAGTGCGTCCAGAGTTACCGGGGAACGGCATTTTAGGGCCTTGGAACGCCGGAACGGCGTTCCGGCCGACTGGAGGTTTCTGGAACGCGTCGGAACGGAACGGCGTTCCAGTTGAAAGCTGTCACCAGAATGGGACCACCAGAACGGACTGGAACGGGCCGGAACGGCCCCAACGGCAGTTTTTGAAATTTAAAAAAATGACTGTTGGGCAGCCAACGGCCACTTTCAGCAGTGAAAAAAGTATATAATGCCCGCCTCCTCCCCCATTCTTCACACACTCATCAAGCCTCAAGGCCCATTCTCCCTTGCTTGAGCCTTGCTCTCAACTCTCAAGCCAAGCTCATTCTCCCTAACTTGCTCTCAACTCTCAAGCCATAGTGTGGCGCCGCGGCATGCCTCAAGGCTCAAGCTCTCAACCTCTCTCTCTCTTGGGCTAACTTCTAAGTTCTAACCCTCAACTTTCAAGGCTCAAGGCTCAAGGCTCAAGCTCTCTTTCAAGCTCTCACGGAATCAAGCGGCAAGCCTCTCTCTCTCAAGCCCTCTCTCTCTCTCAAAGTTCAAGATCAAGCTCTCTCTTTCACTGATAATCCATCATCCATGGCCTCTTCTTCTCGTTCAACCCCCTCCGTTAATGCGGGCAACACTCAAAAGGCGAAGGAATGGTCGTGGTGGGATGGAGTGACCTCGGAGGGCACCTTGTCGGCGGCGGGAGGTTCTCGTGCATGGGGATGCAAGCTATGCTCTTACACGCGGAAAGGGGGGCATGACAAAGTGAGGGCACACTTTCTTCGAGTGCCGGGACATGAGGTGAAATTTTGTGCCAACGTAACCATCGAGAAGAGGAAGGAGCTCGAGGAAAAGGATCGGCAATTCAACCATAAAGCCAAGCCGGCACGCAAAGGTATTGATCCAAAGACCCTCATTTTCCCTTCTTCCTCTCTACCCAGTGTAGGTGTTGGTGCATCTTCAAAAGGTCCAATTCGTCGCCAAAAGACCCTTTCCACCTCTTGGGACCCAAAGAAGAAGGAAGAGGTGGATGCGGCCGTGGCCCGATTCTTCTAAAACGACCATATCCCATTTGTCGCAGCGAGGTATGTTCATTGTTTTATGATTCATCAATCTTCTCTCTCATTTCTTCCGTTATCGTCGTTTCCACTTTTTTGATACTAACCTCTTCTATGTTTGATCGAAATAGGTCGGAGTATTGGAAAGTCATGGTGCAACAGATAGGAGAGTATGGCACCGGCTATGTGCCGCCATCTTCAGAGGCTCTCCGAACCACCTTGCTCGATCGAGAGAAGGCTATCGTGGAGCAAGCAACCCTCAACATTCAGCGTCTTTGGGCAAAACATGGCGTTTCCCTCATTGCTGACGGGTGGAGCGATACAAGGAAGAGATCTATCCATGGTCTCGTCGCATACTCCAGTGGAGAGATGTACTTTGTGCACTCTCATGATGCCACTGAGAGTGGCAAGTCCGCCGATGTCCTCTCTGCAGAGTGGACAGCGGCCATAGAAACCATCGGTGAGCAACACGTGGTGGCCTTTGTCACAGATGGGGAGGCATCAAACAGGGCAGCAGCAGCTATCATAGAGGGCCACTATCCGCATGTGACAGTGTGCTTTTGCATGGCACACTGCTTGAACAACCTTCTAAAAGACATCGGCAAGCTAGACTGGATTGCTCCAGTCATTGCTGATGCAGTGAAGATGGTTACTTTCATCAACAATCACAACTTGGTTCGGAGTGAGTACCTCAAGAGGTCGGGCGGCAAAGTGCTTCTAAAGTATTCAGATACTCGCTTCGCATTCAACTTTCTTCTTGTACGCAGGCTGTCTGAATGTCAAAATGCGGTCCGACAGGTCTTCATCAGTGATGAGTTCACCACCTCCCCCTATGCAAAGACAGTTGCAGGGATTTTGTGCAAGGATAAGGCAGAGGATCTTGAGTTCTGGAAGGAGCTCAAGAGTCTAGATGCACAGGTAAAACCGGTGGTTCATTTGCTTCGAGTTCTGGATGGCATGGATCCTTGCATTGGCAAGATTTATGAGGCAATGGACCGCATGATTGAGCAGCTTGCACAGCTTGAGCCGAACGCAGAGCGATATGAGGAGATCCATGCGCTTTGCAGCTCGAGGTGGAATTCATATGCCTCTCCTTTACACGGGACAGCGTACATGGTGGATCCAGAGTTCCAAGGTGCAGGGCAAGAGACAGATAGGGAAGTCATGAACCAATTTACAGAGATCTTAAACAAGATGGTTCTAGACAGAGATGGGCGACGCATTGTCAGAGATCAACTGAGACAGTACAGAGAGATGCGGGGGTCATTTGGCAGTCCAGATGCTCAGATTGATCGCAGGAAAATAGGTTCAGTGCTTTGGTGGGAGGACTATGGCTATGATGGCCCTGAGCTTCAGAGATTGGCGATCCGTATTCTCAGTCAGTCAGTTAGTACCTCATGCTTGGAGCAATTGTGGAGTACCTTTAGCCACATTGCTTCCAAGAAGAGAAATCGGCTTGGAGTGGAGAAGGCTAATGATCTTGTCTTCGTCAGCGCAAATTTGAAAATGCTTTGCAAGAGTACAGACAAACAGACAGATCCTTTTACACAGTGGGAGATGGAGCAAGAGGCTTCTCAAGCGGGTGGAGATGCACATCCACCAACACAAGGTAGTTCATCTGTGGCTGAGATCGAGCCGGACCTAGACCTCGATGATGAGGAATGGGAGGATGTGCATGATTTACATGCCGGCTACTACGGATTGGGAGGCCTCTCAGGCTAGTGGCTCTTGAGTCTTGAGTCTTTGCCATTTATCCACCTTTTTGTATGGCTGCTTGAGCCTTGCCCTCTTTGCCATTTGTAGCTACTAGCATCTTTATGGTATTTGTCACCTTCAGTCTTTTGGTATTGTGGTCACTGAAGTCTGGTTTGAACTTTGCCCCCCTTTGGTTTTTTTGTAGCACCTTGGCCGCTAGCGGCCCTTGAGGCATAATTAATTCCAAAGTGTTATCTCTGACTACTACTCTTGCAATTATTTGAGAGCATTGTGTATGTACTATGGGCATTGTGTTTGCTCATTGTTGTTCATCTGGCTATGTACTCTGGGCGCCTCACATCCCAATCAAGTCATAATAAGGTTAAATGGTCTTCGAATTGTGTTTTTTGTGGGTATTAGAGTCAAAGGACTCTAATACTACTTGTATTCAAACACATAACGCTAAAAAATAATAATATTTGGGTGTTTTTTTAGCCTGCCGTTCCGCGCCGTTCCCGTTCCGGGCCCGTTCTCGTTCCCCCGTTCCACAGGGAGGCCCGTCGCCGTTCCCGTTCCGCGTTCCGGGTAACTTTGAGTGCGTCACCGAGAACAGGTATGTCTACCTCAGATATGGCCAGGCACAGCCACAAAACAGCCCTCACTCCCTAATCTACTCTTGGGAGATACTGGAGATACCACCAGACAGGAAACTGAACTCTTAACACCCCCTCTCAACTGGACAGGAAACAAGTTGAAGGGAGCTGGCATGAGAGGATAATATCGCCTGTGGAAGAGGTTTGGTGAAGATGTCAGCAAGGTTATCCGAAGTCGGGATATACTCTAGTCGGATAGAGCCATCCTTGGTCTTTTCATGAAGGAAATGGTATTGTATCTCTATATGCTTGGTCCAGGCATGGAACATCGAGTCCCTCACAATGACTATACAACTCTTGTTATCAAAGTACATGATGGGCGTTTGCTGGGGAAAGCGCATCTCCAAAAATAACCTTCGTATCCACACTGACTCACATGTAGCACTACAAACAACTCCGTATTCTGCCTCTGTGGAAGATAAGGCAATTGTAGGTTGTTTCTTCCTACTCCATGAGACTGCTCCTCAGCCAAAAGAAAAGGTGTAACCTGTAGTAGACCGTCATCCATCTAGATCTCCACCCCAATGCGAATCACTCCATCCTCGTAGAATGATCTGGGAGTCTGTACCTCCAGCCGCATAGTGTATGCCTAATGACTTGGTTGCCTTTAAATACCGCAGAGTCCGAAGAGCCTACTCCAAATGTGACTTGGCCGGTTTCTGCATGAAAGAACTGAGAAGTCCCATCGGGAAACTCACATCAAACTGGGTGTTGAGAACCCGAATGAGAGACCCGACCAATTTTCGATGCATTGTAGCATCTGCTACATCTGGAGAATCATACTATGACAACTTCTAATTGGGATCCATAGGGGTTGAGATAGGTTTGCACTCGGTCATACCAAATGCTTCCAACAATTCTTGGATATAGTGCTCCTAGGAGAGAAAGATGCCCCCCTCCATCTGCCATATCTCCAATCCAAGAAAATGATGAAGCAAGCCAAGATCTGTCATCTCAAACTCCTTAGCCAAGGCTCCATAGTACTGCGGATGTGCTCAACATGGCTACCTGTAATCACAAGATCGTCCACATAGAGGATAACAAGTGTCGCCAGCTCTCCCTTACGGTAAATGTATAAATCTAGGTCTGCAAAAGATCGTCAAAAGGAGTGTCGTAGGAAGAAAGAGTCTATCTTCTAGTACCACACTCGAGGGAATTTCTTTAAGCCATAGAGAGCCTTTAGCAACCTACAAACCATGTCTGTAAAGTCTGGATCCTCGAACCTTGGAGGTTGCTCCATATACACCTCCTCCTCTAAATCATCATTGAGAAATGTTGAAACAACATTCATCTGAAAAACGAGCCACACGAAAAAGGTAGCAAGGGCAAAAACTATCTGAATGGTCGTCGTTTGTGCAGTCAGTGCAAAGGTCTCGTCATAGTCCACACCAGGTTTCTGAGAGAAGCCCTTGGCAACTAGTCTTGCCTTGTGCTTGTCGAAAGAACCATCAGATTTGCACTTTATCCCGTAGACCCATTTGACACCAATCACTTTCCGCTTGGCACGCTGCGGAACCAACTCCCAAGTGTTGTTCTTCTTGATGGAAATCAAGTTCTTTCTGTATGGCCAACTTCCACTTTGGTTGTGGAAGTGTCTCCTCAACTATAAGAGGATCTCTATCCTTGATCACTGTAGTCATCAAAGCATAGTTCACCTGTAATAAAGTCCCATCCACCTCAGCAACACAAAGTAGCTGAGAGCGTCGTGTAGTACCGGCTTCACGCTAATCGGGTGGAAAATCTGAAGTTGTTAAATCTCGCAAATTCTCCAATAGCCACTTCAGTAACTTGTCTGTCTTGCTCCCTGAGGAAGAGCTACTGGTATATCTGGCTCTAGCTCTACACTATGATGAGAACCATTGTCATCTACATCATCAAGAATGGGTGCATTCTCCTCCGAAGCCTGAGGGACAAGGGAAGGAGAAGAGGGTTCATAACTCTTCTAGTCTTTGGTGGTGGTGTTTTTCCTCTTACCCTTTTGCTTCTTGTTGTTGTCGGAAGAACCCGCAAAGGCTTTGGAGCCTAACTTCTTCCCCGTATTGAACCGCTCCTCTTGGTCCAATACCATTGGAACAATCTCCCCCCAAGAGAGAGTATTCAGCCGGCCACTCGTAATCAATGAAGAGTAAAAGTTGGTGTACCGAGGAGGTAATTGGGCCAAAAGTTGGATGGCCATGTCCTTTGAACTAATAAGCTTTCCCATATGAAGTATCTCTTGTTGAAGCTCCTACATCTTGTTGATGTGATCCCGTATGGAAGAGTTCTTCGCATCTAAGGTCCTCAACTACACCTCGAGGGCTGTCCGCTTCATTAGAGAAACTCGATCATAAAATGAGGAAAGCCAATCCCAAATCAACTTCACATCTTTCATCAATCATATGTGGCTAATAATTGATGGTGTACTGTTGAGCATAATGGAAGACCGGATTTGAGCATTGACATATTCCCATTACTTTGCTCCTACAGGGTCCTTTGGCTTTCAAAAGTTGCTCAAGACAAAACCTCCAAGCTCGTAAGAGCCAAAGACCAACATTATGGTAGCTTACCAAATGTCATAATTGTCTCCATTCAATTGTCGATCCGAGGAAAAAGTAGGAAGGGTAGGTATCTTGATTGATTGATCGCCTACATCGAAGTTGAACTAGGACCAATCTCCCCACTCCTGACCGCCGGTAGTACCCTCATTGTATACTTCGTCACCACAAGCTGAGTTTGTGTCAAAGTCATCACTCCTCTCCATGGTGTTGAAGAACTTATGAGGCTAGGTCGTGGTAGAAGTGAGAAAATATGCAAATCTGCCCACTATAGCCAAAATCAATCCCAAATGAGTGAAAAACGCAAAAAAAAAACAACAAACCGTCTCTTTTCGTCGCGGAAATTCAGCACCAAAAACTCGCACAAATCACCTATCCGATTCAAGAGCACGCCGTGGCTCTGATACCATGTCAAAGGTGCAGTGGAAAAAGGTGAATCGGGTGATGAACTTGTCTGCAACCGTGAGCAAACCTTCTCTCCGTACCAGGCAGCCAATAGATCTCGTATCTATCACAGTGGATCTCCTCGTCGTCAAGCCCCTAGCGCATACCGCCCACCGAATGGGCACGGTAGCCAATGTCACGTGACACATCCCAACCCTATGTGTCCGTGAACAAGCTACACCACAGCACGGTTCAGTCAGTCCAGTCAGTTTAGATTAGCAGTGATCTGGCACTTTTGTGAGTCTATTCGTAGACCGTGCATGCCCAGTCACTGAGTGTAGATGCATATCCTTCGGTTGCACACAGCATGATCATCGGAATTCCCATCAGAATCCATTAGCATCAATTAGGGAAATTTTCCATTGCATTTAGCCTATTTTCCTATTTTTGGTTACTTTCACTTATTATTTTTAGGTAGGGCAATTTTGCTAAGTTAATATATAAGCAAACCCAAGTTAGCACTTTCTCGCAGAAGAGGCAGCAGGAGCTTCCCGCTCAACAGGCAACTTCTCAGCACCCCCAGCGTTTTGGATCCCCATCCTCGCCGGGCAAGTTCCCATCCTCAACGTTTTCTCAGCATCAGCCATCGCCATCAAGTCCAACCCTTTCTAGCGTTTGTTCCCCCTTCAGGCAGCCCCCAAAGCCCAGCTTTTTTGGGATTGCAAAGCATCAGCAGAATCAGCGTTTTGACATCAGCAATTTCAGCCAAGCTAGTGTTTTTGCCGGCGTTTTTGCATTGCTGCAGCGTTTTGACTTTCAACCCCAACCTGCGCAGATACACAGCATTTTCAGCCTTTAGCAAGGTAGCAGATATATCCCAGATCGGTTGCAGAAGTTCCCCCATCTTTAGCCCAAGAAAACGCAGCCAAAACAGTCATTTTCAGCCACCGAAACAGTCCCGAAATTCAGTGATTAGAAGATCTCAGATTTCAGCCACCAAGTCGTCGTCGTTATCACCGTCGTCGTCATCGGCATAGTCCAACTTGCATCAGTCCATTGCATACGCATTGTACACCTTTGTGCAATCAAAGTAGACCACTCTCGCCGACGAGAGTGGGGCTTCGGAGGAGGGTTTTATAACCTCTCGGTGTCGTATCTCTTCTCTCTCCTTCTCTCACTCTCATTCACTTGCACGCACAATATCCACTCACTTTGTTCGTGACCACAGCACTCTACAAGACGGAAAGCTCTATCTTTCCATAAAGAACTAAAAGGAACCTTGAGCAATAAAGATCACTAATCTTGAGAAAATACAACATTCATTCCGCTGCACCTAGCATTGGTATCAGAGCTTTGGAAGTGTTCTGCATTACTCAAGGAAATAACCACAAGAACCGCAAGAATTTTTTTTGCTTGTTGCGATCGCACGAACCCAAGTTTACTTGGGCGTGGCGATTCCTAATCGTGTTTTGTTGAAGAGTGACAGGAATCCCAAGAAAGAAGGGCTTGTCCAGCCTCCCCTTGTGTCTCTTTTCACTCATTGAGAGCGGACCGTGCACTTAGCGGCCGGCCAATCGACGTGAGGTGGAAAAAAGCAACCTTGGTGTGAGCGCAAGGCCGCCAAGGGGTGCGCCCACAGAAAAGAGTAGAACTCCGGTGAAGAGAAGATCCTTCTCAACGCGATTTGCAAGCGAAAGAAAACCTCAAAAACCCCAAGAACCCAAGACCCTCAAGACTCAAGAACCTCAAGAACCCAAGATTCTCACGAATCAAGGACCTCAAGACCCTCAAGAACCCAAGTTCCTCGCGAACTTCAGAACCCAAGATCATGGTCGTCACCGGAAGCGGAATGGATACTTCGCATACAGGTGATGAGCATGAGAGAGGCGACGAAGACTCGTCCCCACCCGGAGATGATTTCTTCAACCCTCCCCCTTCGCCATCTACGCCACCAAACCCTATGGAGGAAGTGGTCAAGCAGATGATGGCCATGATGGATAGACAAGAAGCAAATCGCCTTGCTCTTGCCGCAAAACAAGAAGAAAATCGACTTGCTTTCGAACGCGAGCGCAATGAACGAGAAGCTCAAAGGGAGATTCGTCATCAAGAATTTATTTCCCACATCCTAGCTTCGAAGATCGAACCACCCAAAGATCGTGGGAGTTCCTCTCGTGGTGCAAGCCACGATGCGGATTCCAACAACCCAATCACCGAAAAAGTGACTTTCAGTAAGTATGACGGTAAGATGGATGCTACAGTTATTCATTCTTGGTTGCATCAATTTAATGCTTATTTTGCGACAACTGAGAAGACAGGAAATAGCAAAGTTTTGACGGCAGCTATGTACCTTGCCGGTGATGCCATCAATTGGTACCACGCATGGCAAGAGGCACAGCTAGCCGCGCACCTTGAGGCAGCCGACGATTTCACGCCCCTCTCTTTTAATTGAGCTGATTTCCAAGACAAGCTCAAGGCGCGGTTTATGCCACCTCAGTACCTCGCACGATTAAAGGACGATAGGCACGCTCTCAAGCAAAATGGTATGCCAGTTATGTCTTTTTCTAATCGTGTTTTGCAGCTAGGTACCCAATTACGCATGTCGGATGATGAACGCAAAGAGGCTTTTCTCTTTGGATTGGACGAGTATATCAAGTATGATGTCAAGGTATTCGATCCAATCGATCTCAACAAGGCGGTAGCGATTGCTCTCGCACAGGAGATGAAGCACAACAAGGGAAAGCCTAAGGAGAACAAGACTTCCACAAGTACCTCGCAGACTTCTCAGAACCCTCAGAACGGTAAGAACGGTAAGAATGATAACTCTTCTCACCAATCTACCAACAATATCTCATCAAAGAATTCTTCCAATGAATCTAAGGGTAAGACTAACACAACTGCTAAACCTAAGCTTACTCCAGATGAAAAGGTAGCACAAGGAATTGTAGGAGGTTACATCACTTCGGAAGAACAAAGCACGTATTCTAAGGAAGGTCGTTGTTTTCATTGTCACATTAAGGGTCACATAAAAAGAACATGTCCTAAGCTTGAATCGAATGCATTTAAAGAACCCACTACATCTGTAAATGCAATGAATGATAACACGATTGTGCCCACAGTTTCTCAAGACCCTCCCATTGATGATTCTCTCATTAAATGTTATGGTCGTACGTCGGGGCACCATTTTGTCATATTGTTTAACCCAGGTAGTATGCATGATGTGATCAGTTCCTCTCTTGTTGAGAGAGCCCGCCTTGAAGTTAGTCCGAGATCTCCTATCGAGGTCTCTGGCTTTCGTCCCGGTATGGACGCTCTCATCACCGAGGAATGCCTTGATGTGTTATTTGCAATTAAACAGACTGCCTTCACTAGAAGATTTGTTGTTTCTCCTCTCTCAGGATGTGATATGATTTTGGGCATTCGATGGTTTCGTGATAATGACGCTCTCATGGATTTTCTGACTAACACTATAACTCTCAAAAGTGATTCTCCTATTGTCATTCATGGAGAGGACATTGCTCATTCTCCATTTCTCATTGCTAATATGCAGGACAAGGTTGAAAGGATTCGGGATAAGGAGATTCTCTCAATCTCTTTTTCTCCACAGCATGACACACAGAATTTGCATGAGAATGAGAAGCATGATGATTTGAAGGATAATGATTTGCATGATGATTTGGATGGAAAAGACAAGCTTGATGAATTGCATGAAGAAGATTTGATTGTTCACCAGGATGAGGTGTTAGTAGATGTTTTTTCTAGCGAAGCTAACCTTGTTGTAGATTCGATCGATCATGAAGATCCGATCTTGGCTTTCGAGTCGAGGTCCAAAGAACCCCCACAGGACGATTCGATCATTCAGAACGAACTGATCTTGGCTCTCGAGCCTTGGTCCAAGGAACCCTCACAGGAAGTATTATGTGTTCGCATGATTGATACGCCGCATTGTTCGAGTGTTTCATTCGTGAAGGTTTCCTGTATTTTAGTCAACATTGTTATGTGATCCCTTTTCTTAGGCATGACATTGTATGTTGAGCACGTTTCTCTCATGGATTAGCACGAATGTATGCGGATTGTTCATGAAAAGCTGAAAGTTTGTATGTCAGGAAGTCACATTCCATGTCTCTTCCGTGGCATGACACAGTTTCTGAAAGAGCACATGATAGTATGAGCACCAAGCATAGGCATTTCCATTGTGATTTGCCCCAGTTGATTGATTTCGATCAAATAGAAAAGATTCGATCGCATCGTTTGCATGTGTTTGATGAACGGTTTGTCACGACGTCTCTATGTTCATCTACATTGCATGCATAGTCGTTAGAAAAGACAAGATTTTTTTCCTTCACTTTACATGGAATGAGTATGTTCATGGTTTTGTGTTGGAGATGGTTTCAGGAATTTTCAGCCATGGAGATTCTTGAAGACAAAAGAAGCAGATCTCTAGACGAAGTTGACGCAAAAAAGGAGATACAAACGACTTTGTGTCGCTTTCGGCACGACCCAAAGAAGCAAGCGTTGCAGACCTTTATGAAGTTCAAGTACCCCTCGACCCACACAGCAGAGTGGGCCGGCGAAGAGTACTTTCCAGGATTCCGGATGCTGTTGGCGATCTCCCTCGACGCCATACAGTTCGGTACCAGTACCTCACTTTGAAAAGGAGGGGATGTCACGTGACACATCCCAACCCTATGTGTCCGTGGACAAGCTACACCACAGCAGGGTTCAGTCAGTCCAGTCAGTTTAGATTAGCAGTGATCTGGCACTTTTGTGAGTCTATTCGTAGACCGTGCATGCCCAGTCACCGAGTGTAGATGCATATCCTCCGGTTGCACACAGCATGATCATCGAAATTCCCATCAGAATCCATTAGCATCAGTTAGGAGAATTTTCCAATGCATTTAGCCTATTTTCCTATTTTTGGTTATTTTCACTTATTATTTTTAAGTGACTTTCCAACAAAAGTAGGTAGGGCAATTTTGCTAAGTTAATATATAAGCAAACCCAAGTTAGCACTTTTTGGCAGAAGAGGCAACAGGAGCTTCCCGCTCAACAGGCAATTTCTCAGCAGTACCCCCCAGCACCCCCAGCGTTTTGGATCCCCATCCTCGCCGGGCAAGTTCCCATCCTCAACGTTTTCTCAGCATCAGCCATCGCCATCAAGTCCAACCCTTTCTAGCGTTTGTTCCCCCTTCAGGCAGCCCCCAAAGCCCAGCTTTTTTGGGATTGCAAAGCATCAGCAAAATCAGCGTTTTGACATCAGCAATTTCAGCCAAGCTAGTGTTTTTGCTGGCGTTTTTGCATTGCTGCAGCGTTTTGACTTTCAACCCCAACCTGCCGCAGATACACAGCATTTTCAGCCTTTAGCAAGGTAGTAGATACATCCCAGATCGGTTGCAGAAGTTCCCCCATCTTTAGCCCAAGAAAACGCAGACAAAACAGTCATTTTCAGCCACCGAAACAGTCCCGAAATTCAGCGATTAGAAGATCTCAGATTTCAGCCACCAAGTCGTCGTCGTCATCATCGTCGTCGTCATCGGCATAGTCCAACTTGCATCAGTCCATTGCATACGCATTGTACACCTTTGTGCAATCAAAGTAGACCACTCTCGCCGACGAGAGTGGGGCTTCGGAGGAGGGTTTTACAACCTCTCGGTGTCGTATCTCTTCTCTCTCCTTCTCTCAGTCTCATTCACTTGCACGCACAATATCCACTCACTTTGTTCGTGACCACAACACTCTACAAGACGGAAAGCTCTCTCTTTCCATAAAGAACTAAAAGGAACCTTGAGCAATAAAGATCACTAATCTTGAGAAAATACAACATTCATTCCGCTGCACCTAACATTGGTATCAGAGCTTTGGAAGTGTTCTGCATTACTCAAGGAAAGAACCACAAGACTTTGCATCTTCTCCAGGAAGCATCCCAGAGAATGAGCCCTAACCTCATATTTAAAGGCCCTAGGCCCCAAAAGCAGTTTACAGTAAAAAGCCTTCAAACTCAAAAGCATCCGGTCCAAAAGCAAAGCCAAAAAGCTGCCAGCGTAAATCACGAATCCGTACAACCTGCCACGTCATCAGCCAATGTAAAACACGGAAAATCCGTAGCCTACCACGTCATCATGTCAACGCAATTTTCAAAAATCTGCCACGTCATCAGATTTTGTGTGTGTGTGTGCAAGTCCTGCTTTATTTTAATCCTTTGTCACTTGGGGCTCCATCGAACGGGGTCCCCATAAGTTGGTAGGACTTCTTCTGTTACTTGTTCTTCTTAGGGTTTAGGCCCCTCAACCGACATCTGCAAGTTAGCAACTTCTTCAAGGCTTTGACACGTCCGCAGTTTGTTACATCTCCCCTTCTTGAAAGAGAGTAATCGTCCGCGATTACAGCATATCTGCAAAACAGCTCAAGTTAGCTCAAAAATTTCCGAGGGTCATTCCGAGGGACATTCCGTTTGCTCTTTTCTTTTTTTTCTTTTTTTTAAAGGAGTTAGCTTCTTCTTTTCTGCTCTTTTGATCAAGGAGTTAGCTTCTCCTTTCTGCTCTTTTGATCAAGGAGTTAGCTTCTCCTTTCGTCCATATCGAAACTCTTGATATTCCGGCATAGTAAAATTAGCCATCACCCCCAGACCGTACTGATCTTCCACGGGTGTCTTGGCACTAAAATTACATACCAAGGCAATCTCATCCAATTAGGAATATTCAGTAATTGGCACATCACAATGCAACACAAATGCTTACATATGCATGTTACAAGACACAACAAACAGTGCCGCTGAGCACTCCCCGAGACAAACGGTCTGCAGTATGAAGCTACTCAACGACTACCTCATCACTCCCCCTGCAAATAACCTAAAAAGGTCCGGGCCATGAGCTCAGAGGACTGTACAACCAAACGCTCCCCAGACCGCAGTCTACGTCGCTTGGAGGTTCAAGCATACAACCAAAAGCTCCCCAGGCATCAACCTACGTCGTTCATAGGTTTTCTAGCATACAACGAAACACTCCCCAGGCATCGACTTGCGTCGTTCCGAGGTTTTCAAACATACAATGAAACGATCCCCAGGCATTGGCCTGCGTCGTTCCGAGGTTCAAACAATACCAAAACAGTATTTCTCACTTCTCCACCCGGGAGTAAAATCACCAATTATTGAAACCAGTATCGAACCAGAGTCAAACAATTCAAATCGGCACCAAAACAAGTTCAAAACAAATACCATCCATTTCAAACAAATTCCAAACAGGATCACCAAACAAGATCAAGAACTCAAACTTAAAAAGCAATCTCGATATCAGTCGAACTTGAAAAGTCGATTGACTTTCCATCCTGAAACCTGCATCAAAAATTAGGGTTAGGTTCCTTCCATAAGGTCGTAGACAACCACAGCATGGTCCATCAACCCTTGGACAGACAATGTTCGTCTGGCGGCGATGTTAGTCCCGAGACATAACAATCGCACCGAACCTCCAGGGTTATCAATTCAAGAAGAGACATCTACAAAGAGATGTTGAGAAATTTCAAGATATAATCTACTACGATTTCCATGGCAAGCATTTCAGGATACCCCACTCTGCCAAAAGTTGCACTCCAAAGGAAGATGTCAAAAACCATATAACTTCGGGCAAAAAAAAATTTGAAAGCTTGCCAAGTCCTTGGAAGTGTGCTGCTTGGTAGCTGTAGACATCAATATCTGTATGGCACTGCTTTTGAGAAAAACAGTGACTTGAAATAAATCTTGGATCCTTCTCTTGCAAGTGATATTAATGCTTATGCCTTGTAAGACGAGCGGTGAAGACGGGAGCACGCCCGATCCACGATGAAGTAAAGGTGGGAGTGGCTAATAAGTCCGGGTTGGAGGGCGAAGATACCTCAAATAAAATTCCAATAGCAGATACCTTAAATAAAATTCCAATAGCTTTGTCTTTTGTGGGACCGGTATGCTTTCAGAAAAGTACACGCCTGATGCTCTGATACCGCTGTCACAAGACGGGCACCATGGGCCAATAGAAAAGAACAGACTGAACAGACTTTTAGCACTTCAATAAATACAGAACTGAGAGAGAGAGAGAGAGAGAGACCACACGCGACACGGAGTGGCGGAATTCCACCCCAGAGAGTGTTGGCGCCCCCTTTCGGTATTTCTTTATATTGCATCAACACAGTACAAGCCGGTACTCCAGACTTTGCATCTTCTCCAAGAAGCATCCCAGAGAATGAGCCCTAACATCATATTTAAAGGCCCTAGGCCCCAAAAGCAATTTACAGTAAAAAGCCTTCAAACTCAAAAGCATCTGGTCCAAAAGCAAAGCCAAAAAGCTGCCAGCGTAAATCACGGAAATCCATATAGCCTACCACGTCATCAGCCAACGCAAAACACGAAAATCCGTACAGCCTGCCACGTCATCATGTCAGCGCAATTCTCGAAAAGCTGCCACGTCATCAGTTTGTGTATGTGTGTGTGCAGGTCCTGCTTTATTTTGATCCTTTGTCACTTGGGGCCCCATCGAACGAGGTCCCCATAAGTTGGTAGAACTTCTTCTTCTGTTACTTGTCCTTCTTAGGGTTTAGGCCCCTCGGCCGACATCTACAAGTTGGCTCCCTTCTTCAGGGCTTTGACACGTCAGCAGTTTGTTACAACACACGTGTAACCACAAAGGGGGGGAGGGGTCTCACTGCAAAGAGGAAAGGGAGCCCTAGCAGAGAGATAGAGATCGCAAGGCAAAACACTGAAAGGGAGGAGAGATCGATAGTGTTAGAAAACGCTAGAAACAGGAAATGTGCACACATAGCGCTACAAACTGAAAACGCTAGAGAGAGTGTGTGATGCCCAAAACGCTTGATCTTTGCAATGCACAACATGCCAAAAGTACAAGGGGAGAGGTTGCATATATAGGCAAATCCCAAATTTTCCCTACCTAC
This sequence comes from Adiantum capillus-veneris, assembly GCF_014529385.1. Classification (NCBI taxonomy): domain Eukaryota; kingdom Viridiplantae; phylum Streptophyta; class Polypodiopsida; order Polypodiales; family Pteridaceae; genus Adiantum; species Adiantum capillus-veneris. The sequence continues at coordinate 75,406,498 of NC_140947.1, forward strand.
AACAAAACCCCACAATCCTGATAAATGGCTAATAAATAAATATATAAACTCATTGAAATGACCTGACACACATATTTAGTAGCAGAACTACAGAAGACTCGAGACTCTAACCCCAGGAAACCCTAGGAACGGGGGTCCCGCCTCATGCCAGCCTATAGGGTGAGAAACCCCGTGGAGTGCGTCGCCGAGAACAAGTACGTCTACCTCAGATACGGCCGGGCACAACCACAAAACAGCCCTCACTCCCTAATTTGCTCCTGGGAGATATTGGAGCTACCACTGGATAGGAAACCGAACTCTAACAGTTTAGACACAATATGTTCGAGTAATTGTCCCTTCCAGACCATGAATATTGACTTAAACAGATTCAGACAGATCCTCTTCCCTCTGCATCTTCGAATACCCCTCCAAAAATGGGAAATGCATGTCTTCAGATGAGAAGATTGTGAAGTCATCCACAAAAATTACTAAAGAATTGGTTAAGAATTTCCATTATACATCGTTGAAAGGTTATTGGAGCATTACATAGATCGAATGGCATAACCAAATACATGAAAGCTCTCCATTCAATAATTTTCTCGTGCTATTTTCAACTAATTATACCCAATGTACCTACTATACATTTCATGTTCAGCTATTTCATCCAACATCATGTCTATAGATGGTAGTAGGGATCGATCTTTTATTAGCTAAGCATTGAGTTTCATGTAGTCAACACATACCCGGAGTTTTCCATCCTTTTTCGGGAATCGAAACTACTACAATGAGAAATAACCAGTCACAGCTTGCTACTTCATTGATAAATCCCTCCTTTAGTAGGTGTCAAAACCTTCTTCACATGGTTGAAATTCATCCTATACCTCTGGAGTCGTACTGGTCATGCATCTGATTTCAGTGGTATTCGATGTTGGCGTACTTCTGGATTCACCCCTTTTAAATCCGTATGTTCCCAAGCTAAGACATCCCCATAATTTTGAAATAGTTGTCTTGCTTTTTCTTTGATCTCCGGTTTTTAATGCTTATTGATCTTTATTACCTTAGCATCTGACTCTGAACCCAAATTCCATTCTTTTATTTCTTGATCATCTCGTAACAACTAGTTCGGCATTCCACCCCCGTTCCGTCAGCCTAGAGATTCAGCTGCTTTTTCTGTACGTATACCTGTTGCATATTCATTGTAAGGTTTATTTGTGTTGGCTGAATCCTCACCTTGATCAACTCGAACCCTATTACGATCAAGTGCTTGTGTGTTCTACTGTCTGTTTCCTGTGTCCGCCTATCTAGTCTGGTTTCCCCAGTTATCTGGCTTTCACCTTCTCCTGATAGCCTTCCGTCCACATTAACTGGTCTTTCCCCCTAGTTTGACTAAGTCAAGTTATCCTGGTACTATTGTCTTTATTATTCTCCCCTCTACTCATCTAGAAGAATTGCATTAAGGTCTATTTCAGTTGTAAGAAAGATATTCATCTTTTTGGTCCCATATCTTCTGCATTGCTCTTCTGGGCGCATCGCCCTTCTCCAACTTCAAGTATTATTCAATTTAATCTATATTCTTCTATTGGGTCCTTGTATGGTGAGTCTTTGGCTTGCATAATCATGTATGGCTCCTGCACTTCTTAACCATGGCCTTCCTAAGAGCATACTGTACACACCTTGGACATTCAGAACCAGAAAACTCGTTTTAAACTTTTCTGATCCGATTCATTTGGAGATTCTCGATCAGACCCCTCATTTGGAAAATCCTTTGATTTGTCATCCTAATTCTGAAAGGAGCAGGATTCATCTCCTCAATCCCTAGCACGTCCATCCAGAATGACACCTGACAGTGGTTCCCATTGCTTTCTCACCTGGTAGTCAATTTGAATGATTGATACTTCATCATACTTGATTTCAATAAGCCCACTCCCATTGCGTTTGACTCTCTCTTTTTCTACCTTCTCATGAAATTGACAGCTTTAGGTAACGTCCTTCTGATATCATCCAATTCAATAGTTAGTTTCTGCATTCTTTCGCATACTTTGACATATATCTCATCTTGTTTGTTCCAAGAGCTACTATTTGAACTAGACGACCTCCCATCTAGAAAATTGTCTTCAAAGTGCCATGTCTTTGTTAGCCTCCTGCGTCTCTTAGCTGATGGATCCTTTGTGGAGATTCACGTTGTTGCTGCTAAACATTTTCTATCTTCAAATCCTTTTTATCAGCTCCGGTCAAGTCCACCTTGACTTACCGTACCTCTTTCTCAGGGTGCTCCTCAAAGCCTTTTTCTGGTTTCTCACTTTCTACTTCAGCACTCTTCTTACCAGATTCAAAAGCTAGGATTTCCACTTCCAAAACTTCTAAAGCTTTCGACAAAAGCCTTTGAATGGTTTTTGCCTCTCTAGCTTCCTCCGCTCTAGATCTTGAGTCATCTGAGATCTTGAGTGATGTGAGCTACCAGCACCCTCTGCTCCTACCACTCGTCCACTTCTTTAGCCTTTCGCTTGGCCTTCCAAACAGCTCTTTATTTCTCCCACTTATGACCCTCTTCACTTTAATTCCTCGATGACAACGCCAGCGCTCGTAGTGATCACGCGCACTGAAACTGGCTCTACCACCTTCCCCTCGGCCACTTCAGCTTTCACATTCTCTAGATATTACATTAGTAAGTGTCCGTATTTTCCGCATATGTAGCAGCTGAAATTATGTCTTGTAAAGTCAACTCTACCTCTACATCTATCAAAAAAATTCTGATAGCGTCCTCTTCCAGCAATATTGTTAGTACCGGCTCCATTGTCGATGTTCTCAGGTAGCCTCTCTTGCTTGATTGGTTCCAGATTTGTCAGAGCTATCATGGAAACATCTTTTCCTTCCTTGAAATGACGCATTTGCAATAAGTGCACTAGCAACATTCATTAGATCAATGTTCTTTTGATTTGCATTTTGTACACTAGGTCTCTACTTTCCCTATTGAATATCTGGTCTTAAAGATCTTAGAGATCTGCTCGAATAACGCCTCAATCTTTCTGGTTCAAGTTCCCTTCTTCCTATTCTTGGATGTGTTTACTGAATCACTATCCAAAGAGCTGGAGCTGGTTGACGATCCTTCAATAGATGACTCACTGAAACTGGAACTCTTCTCTTTCTTAACTTGTTGCTCCAATTTCGCAGCTCTTTGCATCAGTTCATTAAATTTTTGGGTTGGTGTTGGTAACTCTTGTTCTCTTAATTTCTTACTTCTGAACCCACTCAAAAACCATGCACACATGCATTTTTCTAATGGTGGTTCATTCAGCTGACTGGTCAATTTCTTGATTTTCTCCACATAACTCTTAACGGATAGCCTACTCTATTTGATTTTATCCACTTCGCAGAGGATATCCTCATCCCCGCGGTTTTCATGGTACTCCACCAAGAAATCCTTCTTCAGCTTACTATAAGTTCTAAGCTTGCAAGCTGGATAATGGTAGTACCATTTCCTTGCTGTGTCCTTCAAAGTTTGAGGAAAATATATGTTCAGTCATCCTCACTGATCAGTCATCCTCACTGATGTCCTTTAGATCAACATACTGCTCAAAGGCTTGTATGTAAACATCTAGATCGTCTCTTCGATTACATTTGAAAGTAGGAAACACGATTTTTAGATCGTTGGATTGTTCACCGTGTTTGGATTTATCATTGTGATCTTCTTTTCTCTTCCAATGTCTATGCTTATCATGACGGTCCGTGTCTGCTCCCCATCTCTCATTGTAGTCGTCATCACTCTCTGTAACTATGTCAAGCTCCTTCTCTCAACCAGATTTTGTGAGTGATCCTGCTTAATTACTATGCCTACTGGCATCACTGGCGTCAGTATGAACTTTCACTTTGCCTTTTTCATCTAAATATAAAGATCCATGTGAATGAGAGCATCTTTTAGCTCTCTAAAAGTCTTCTTGAATGTGTTGAGAGGCTCGATGCTCCTCACCCCCTCTTATCCTTGAATTGGCATCAGTTTCGTCATTCTAAGAGTGTCACGAGGACGTGGCAACTGCTAATCTTAGTTGTTGGTTTCTTTCAAATAATTTTTGTTTAATTTTTGAGACCCTCTTTTGAAGTTGCAAATGGTCGGACATTGTATGGCCAATGTGAACGGTAGTTTCACCCGCAGATGGGTAGTGGTCAGCACTGCAATTCGTATGGTAAGAGGATGTCTAGGCTCAGAGCAAGATCATGTAGGTCCCCCCGTCGCAGTTAGCAAGTTGGTGGATACTAGGAAGTGAACTCAATAAAGGCATAAAGTCAAGGTGGGATCACCAACAGAAAGTAGCCGACAGTTGGGCCACATTGCACTTTTGGATGCGGTCCCAATTAGGATAGATGGTCAGATGACCAGTGGGAGCCCAACAGAAGCATCTCCTAAAAATTAGGGAACTGCTATGTGTTCGCGTAATTACCTTCGGTATGACCAGGGGAACATTTTATTACTCTGCTACAAAGTCAACGGATGCACCAGTTGAGAGATTTTTAAGCAAGAAGCCCAATGCGGGAAATTGCATGTAGCACTTTTTGGTCAATTTACCAAGTCTGGGAGAACAAAAACTCGTAACTGACTTTTTGGAGCAGTTTTTGGAGGCTGATAACTGTGATTTTCAGCCATTTCTCTCCATTTTTTAGCTTCCCAAGACTTTATCTAGGTCCGAGGAGCTCATTTACAGCATTGGAAGGCATCAGATGCGTGTTTACACGATTGTTTCGCTGCATTTTCAACGATACACAGGTTTTGGCAGCCATGGAAATCCTCCCCTTTTTGCATCTATTTGTTCACAGATGCATTACAGGTCAAGGGCAGCAGAGGGGGCGCTCGATTTATGCTGGGGGTATGCTTCATTGAGAACCCTGTCTCACAGGTTAAGAGCTATGGAGTGCTTCCTTTCCCTCCCATGTACAGTGTGGTGCTAGGAGTGATGCCTTGCACGCTACACACTGCTCTCTCTCCCCTACGCGCAGTTATGTGATGCCCCACAAGAGGGCTCTTCATTTGACTGATGTACAGCTGTGTGGGTTCATGTTTTTGTGTTGAGGCAAGAGCCTCCTTGAGCAGGAACAGGGGTAGCTAGCTGCTACTCCAAAGCAGGCACCAGTGAGGGTCATAACCTCACCGTACAGGTGCAAATTCAGCACTGTGTATGCGCAGAAAATTGACTGTTTTTCAGCCATACGGACGCCAGAACCCTTGGGAATGGTGCCCCACTGGCACAAGACAGCTAGGGGACTGTTTGGGGCTGAAAACAGGGCAAAAACCAGTAAATACAGCGTGCTGAATTTACTGTTTTTGGGTAGAAATCAGAGGGTATACGCCAGTGGAAGTGAGTTCCAGCAGGGGAATTGGTTTCGCGCAAGTTTTGGGGCTGTTCTGCTGCCGAAATTTGGCCAAATCAGGTAGTATCTAGCGGGATACAAGTAAAGGATTCCCAGGACTCTACTTTGTAATTTACCTCTCAAAGAATAAAGAAATACCGAAAGGGGTGCCAATTCTGGGGCCTATAAGTTGTCGACGTCTGCTAGGGGCATTCTAGCTTCCGAGCCGTGTGTGTATTCAAGTGTTAACTCCCGTCGCAGGTTCTCTTTGCAAAGTGCTCTGTGTGTGTGTCTAAAGTAAAGATTTTCAGGTGAAAGCCAACGCCTACCGCTCCACGGGCCGGTTTCAAGGTTTCATTGCCGGGATAAATCACTTTTTCCTCAAAGAGTGAGCCTTGGTTGTTTTGGGTAAAGACACAGTACAGGAATGCAGGATTACACTATGGCCGACAAAGGGAAGGGCATTATGAAAGAGGGTTCCTCTTCACAGGACACACAGGAAATTCCGCATGTTCGCCCTGCCAAAAAGTGGTCAAATCAGGGCTCATTTTTTGGTGCGTTTTTAGGGTTTGCAAGTATGAACCAAGATGAGATAGGGAGAGGTCTCATGGTGATAGATTGGCCACTAGATCTCCTGCGGGAGTGATGCGGGTCTGCTAGGTGACACGCTGCTTGCCGATTCTTTGAGGCGATTGCTTGGATTCTATGATGTATTGGTAAATCATCTTGAAATTTGAGCTTGCTTGGTTGTGGGTGGTACGTCAATGTTGTGGAATTATGCTCGTTTGCAGAGGCAAGAGCCTTTTGCACAGGTAAAAGTTAAGGGACAGGTTGCAAGATGCTATGTGGTGAAGTTCAAGAACTATCCACCTATGGATGCAAAGTGGATGGAAGAGCATGAACTGTCAGAGTCACCAAATGTATTGCAGCTTTTACCTTGAAGCATTTGGGTTACAGCCTACTTATGCCCCAACCCAACGTGTGCAAAGGAGGGGTAATGATAGAGCTAGCACATCAAATGTACATATGAATTCAGTGTAATAGATGGAAATGACAAACGTATGAAGGCCTCATTAAGTCATTTGTATCTATGTGTTACGACATTTCTAACGGATACATGCGATGATAAAAGAGTGCTAACAGCACAAGATCATCTATGGCATGTATTTACGGTATGCAATCGAGGCCGTTTGCGATTTCAAGATAGGGGTATGTCACGAGAACGTGGCAACTGCTAATCTTAGTTGTTGGTTTCTTTCCAATAATTTTTGTTTAATTTTTGAGACCCTCTTTTTGAAGTTGCAAATGGTCGGACATTGTTTGGCCAATGTGGACGGTAGTTTCACCCGCAGATGGGTAATGGTCGGCACTGGAATTCGTATGGTAAAAGGATGTCTAGGCTTAGAGCAAGATCATGTAGGTCCCCCCGTCGCACTTACCAAGTTGGTGGATACTAGGAAGTGAACTCAATAAAGGCATAAAGTCAAGGTGGAATCACCAACAGAAAGTATGCGACAATTGGGCCACATTGCACTTTTGGATGCGGTCCCAATGAGGATAGATGGTCAGATGACCAGTGGGAGCCCAACGGAAGCATCTCCTAAAAATTAGGAAACTGCTATTTTGGGCCGTGAAATGTGTTCGTGTCATTACCTTCTGCATTGGAATTCGTATCAGAGTTACCAGGGAACGCCCCCTAACCCCTGTTCCGCCGTTCCGAGGGGCAGTTCCCTTCCCGAACGTTCCAAAACGTCCCGAAACGTTCCGGGTGGCCAATGCAAACCGGAACGGCCGTTCCGGAACGCCCCCGGAACGTTCCGGAATGCCCCTGGAACGGCCAACGGCTACAAACAAATTTGGCAAAAATTGAAAAATTGAAGTAAATGTTTGGGCTTCTTTTTGAAGTGTGCAAGGCCTCAAGGACTCATAAAATGCACCCCCCTCCCCCTTTCTCTCCACAAGCTAATCCTCAAGGCTCAAGCTCTCTTTCTCTCACTCTCAAGATCTCTCCCTCTCAAGACTCACTCTCTCAAGGCTCAAGGCTTCACGCCTTCAAGCTCTCTTCCTCTCCCTCCCACTCTCTCAAATCTCTCTCTCTCTCTCTCTCTCTCTCTCTCTCTCTCTCTCTCTCTCTCTCTCATCATCATCATCATCTAGTCAAAGCAAGGTTGAATGGTCTTCAAAACGAGTTTTTTGTGAGTATTACAATCAAAGCACTCTAATACTCCTTGTATTTAAACACAAGGAGCTAAAAAATGCACTATTTGGGTGTTTTTTATACCTCCCGTTCCGCGCCGTTCCCGTTCCGGACCACTAGCCGTTCCCCCGTTCCGCAGGGATCCCGTCACCGTTCCTGTTCCGCGTTCCGGGTAACTATGATTCGTATGGTAAGAGGATATCTAGGCTTAAAGCAAGATCATGTAGGTCCCTCCGTCGCACTTAGCAAGTTGGATACTAGGAAGTGAACTCAATAAAGGCATAAAGTCAAGGTGGGATCACCAACAGAAAGTATCCGACAATTGGGCCACATTGCACTTTTGGATGCGGTTCCAATGAGGATAGATGGTCAGATGACCAGTGGGAGCCCAACAGAAGCATCTCCTAAAAATTAGGGAACTGCTATTTTGGGCCGTGAAATGTGTTCGCGTCATTACCTTCGGTATGACCAGGGGAACATTTTATTACTCTGCTGCAAAGTCAACTGATGCAGCAGTTGAGAGATTTTTAAGCAAGAAGCCCAATGCGGGAAATTGCATGTATAAGTGCCAAGTGGCACTTTTTGGTCAATTTACCAAGTCTGAGAGAACAAAAACTCGTAACTAACTTTTTGGAGCAGTTTTGGAGGCTAATAACTGTGCTTTTCAGCCATTTCTCTCCATTTTTGGGCTTCCCAAGACTATATTTAGGTCCGAGGAGCTCATTTTCAACATTGGAAGGCATCAGATGTGTGTTTACAGGGCTGTTTTGCTGCATTTTCAGCGATACCCAGGTTTTGGCACCCATGGAAATCTTCCCCTTTTTGTATCTATTTGTTCACAGATGCATTACAGGTCAAGGGCAGCAGAGGGAGCACTCGATTTATGCTGGGGGGATGCTTCATTGAGAGCCTTGTCACAGATTAAGAGCTATGGAGTGCTTTCTTTCCCTCCCATGTACAGTGTGGTGCTAGGAGTGATGCCTTGCACGCTACACACTGCTCTGTCTCTCCCCTACGTGCAGTTATGTGATGCCCCACAAGAGGACTCTTCATTTGACTAATGTACAGCTGTGTGGGTTCATGCTTTTGTGCGGAGGCAAGAGCCTCCTTGAGCAGGAACAGGGGTAGCTAGCTGCTACTCCAAAGCAGGCACCAGTGACGGTCATAACCTCACCGTACAAGTGCAAATTCAGCGCTGTGTATGCGCAGAAAATTGACTGTTTTTCAGCCATACGAACGCCAGAACCCTTGGGAATGGTGCCCCACTGGCAGAGGATAGCTAGGGGACTGTTTGGGGCTGAAAACAGGGCAAACACCGGTAAATACAGCGTGCTGAATTTACTGTTTTTGGGCAGAAATCAGAGGGTATACGCCAATGGAAGTGAGTTCCAACAAGGGAATTGGTTTCGCGCAAGTTTTGGGGCTACTATGCTGCCAAAATTTGGCCAGATCAGGTAGTATCTAGCGGGATACAAGTAAAGGATTCCTAGGACTCTACTTTGTAATTTACCTCTCAAAGAATAAAGAAATACCGAAAGGGACGCCAATTTTGGGGCCTACAGGTTGTCGGCGTCTGCTCAGGGCATTCTAGCGTCCAAGCCGTGTGTGTATTCAAGTGTTAACTCCCGTCGCAGGTTCTCTTTGTAAAGTGCTCTGTGTGTGTGTGTCTAAAGTAAAGATTTTCGGGTGAAAGCCAGCACCTACCGCCCCACGGGCCGGTTTCAAAAAAGTGTGGTCGTTCATCAAAGCTCTGCTTTGATTCCTTAGCTATTGTGCTGATATTGCCTTGATCCAACAAACACTGGAGTAGCTCTTCTTCCTCGCACTAGACGACGTGGAGGCATTGCAAATAGTTGATCGACTTTAAATTCTATGTAGGAGACTGGTTCCTGTTAAGAGCTTTAGCTTACCACCATGATCACCAAAATAGAATGAGTTGGTCTTTCCAATGTTAGAATTTCAAAGTCAAATACCAAATGTCAAGTCAAATTAGATGACCATAATTAGACTTCAAAAGACCAAATTGAGAAGTCACACAAATAATTGAATTGAAATGAAAGACTTCAAATGACATGAATTGAGACAACTCGACATGAACGATTCACATCCATAAACTCATTCAAAAGTACAAAGTTCGGAAGTACAAGTAGTACTGTCACCTGCACATCTAACACTATGTGCATGTGGACAAGCTACTTCAAGTCTAGGGTTCAGGTCAGCTTAGGAAGTGTTGTGGCACCTTGTGAGCCTGTGCACAGGCCGTGCATGTCCAGGCACTTAGAGTAGTTGCATATCCTGTGGTTGCACGCAGCATGATCATCAGCATGACATTCAGTACCCATCATGAGCATTTTACAGTGCACAAAACCCATTTTTCCAATTTATCCATTTTTCACTGATTATTTAATAAGTGACTTTCGTTGGAAAACTGAGTAGGGAAAATTTGCTAAGCTACTATAAAAGAAACCTAGCGCTAGCACTTTTTGGCAGAAGAAGTATCAATAACTTGCAGTGCACCTTCTCAACAAGATCGGCCGAAGGCCTAGCATTTTCAACCAACAGAACTGACAGCGTTTTGGGATTCCTTTCCATAGCGTTTTCAACACCATATTCCACCTAGCGTTTTTCGTCGGCAGAAGATTCCAACTGGCGTTTTTCAGTTGCATACCTTGCCGTTTTGCAATTTTTGGCGTCAAATCAGCCCCTGTGCTTCAACGTTTTCCGTTTCCAGCACTTGACACCACAGATTCAACCCTTAGCCTCGCAGATCTCACCTACCCGCAGATCAACCAGTGTTTTCAAATTCAACCCGCTGTTCTACGTTTTCAGCGCATCGTCGTCGCGTTGTCACCATCGCGGTCCTCGCCGACACAATGTCAAAGGTCAACAGAAAGTCAACGTTTTGCAGATTTCAAATTTCAACCCCTAGAGTTTTCAGATTTCAGCCCATCCTCGTCCTCGTCCTCGTCGACATCGTCGGTAAATCCATTGCATCTAGATTGTACCAGTTTTGTGCAATCAATAGCATAAACCTCTCTCGCCATAGAGAAGGGGGCCCTTGGAGGAGGGTTTGAGAACCGTCTGGTATCGTATTCTTCTCTCTCTCTCTCTCTCTCTCTCTCTCTCTCTCTCTCTCTCTCTCTCGGGACCTTCATTCACAGTAGCATTCACTTTGTTTGAGATCATTGCACTCTCTCACTAAAGGAACGGAAGGCTCTCCCTTCCATAAGTAAAAGGAACCCTTGAGCAAAGTTCGGAGCACTCATCTTGAGCAAGATCAACATTCACTTCCGCTGCACCTTACAAGTACCTCACTTAGTGCTCAGAAGCTCTAAAAAACGTCTAGCAACTAGAGTTGAGATACAAGAGCTCCAATCTATCGATCCATCCATCCCTAAAATGGGAGTAATGGATCCTATTTATAGGTGAAGCTCTATAAAACGTCTAGCAACTAGAGTTGAGATACAAGAGTACCAATCTATCGATCCATCGATCCCTAAAATGGGAGTAATGGGTCCTATTTCTAGGTGTCCACGTTGAGGTTTGACTGGCTGCACAGTCATTTAGGGTCAATAGTTTTGCTAGGTAATCGATCTGAATAAACCCTTGTGCAAGGTATTAGTTTCCACCTTCTACATGGAGTACCAGGGGAAACAGAAGGGGAAGTTGAAGACGAGTAATGACAAAAGGAAGTTGGGGAGGATGATGATCGAGGAGCTGACTAAAAGGATTAGTCCAAGTCTCAGCACACGAGTCTTGGGAATTGCATACAAAAAGAGAGAGAGAAGGTACTTACAACGGCAGGTTTATCTGGATGGGCGAGATCGGCCAGCAGGTACGTGTAGGTGGAAGACTCCTTCTCAAAGAGCTGACGAAACAGAAGATGCACGGGGCTGCTGCTGGGAGCCATGGTCGCGAAAGCTCTGCTGCTGCTGCGGGACCAAACACAAGAAGAAGAGCGACTTCCGCTGCGCAAATAGAACGAGGCGAGCTGCATAGCACGCCTACTAACGACTGTCGATGTCCTCAACGGCACCCTGTTTTGGCGCATTCGCAGGACGACAACGTTTATCTCTAAGCTACACTCCATACGAACCACCGTCACCGAAGAGAATACATCCTTCGGTGAATTTTTTATTTTTTTTTGAGAAACGTGCAACTAAAGAAAGAAAGAGCGTAACGAGATACAAACATCCCACATATAGAAGGTGGGACACTCCCATAGCACATATAGAAGGTAAGACAGTCCCCTAGCTGAGGATGACATTACAAAAGCTGCAACATTCTAAAGATGGTATAACAAAGGTACAATTGATTTACATTGTGGCCATCTCGTAACTTTTTGGATGCTAGAAACAGTAGAGTCCTTAGGGAGAGTAAAAGGTTAGAGCTGAGTGTTTAACATCATGATGTGGTAAACATAAAGGGAAGGAGGATTCCTGCTTTAAGGCAGAGGCATCTATACTCTTTATAATGCAGCTTAAAATTTTCAAGGAAAGAGAGGGCATCCATATGTGACTTTCGGTTTATTTCAAAAAACACTTTAAACATCTAACCTAAAATGCAAAAGTAAAGGGTAAGATTGTAAGAAATCACACTGCAAAATGTAACAACTAACAAGCCTTTTCAAATGTAAAGTCAAAAGACTTTCTATTATACATAGAAGTTCTATTGCACATAACAAAATGGGGATAACTTTAGTGGAGGTTTTGTTACTTAATGTGAATTTACTTTTTGAAGATATAACAAAAAAGGAAGAATTTTAGTGTTTTTTTTTATTTAATGGAAATGTAATTTTTGAAGATATATTTGGCTTTATCTTTTCAAGGGGCTTTTTTCAAAACCAATATTGATATGTTTTAGAAAATTTTGGAAGTATGTATTTTTTTAAAGAGCTTGAGAAAAAGAAAAACGCTCACCTAGCGTTGACTTGGGGATGTTTCACTTTGAGGACATGCATGACATACAAATGCAGAGGTCGTTATCCACATTATTGACCATGAATGTGTGTGTGTGTGTGTGTGTGTGAGAGAGAGAGAGAGAGAGAGACCATCGCATTACTTATGTGTGTGTGTGTATGTGTGTGTGTGTGTGTGTGAGAGAGAGAGAGTTAACATGTGGGCCATGCTTAAAAATCTATAAATTCCTTAAATTTTGGCAAGTAAAGGTGCCAATCTAAAATCAACGAGAGAGAACACCACAAATGGGTGTAGAGATTTCCCAGTTGATGGACCTTTTACAAATTCTTGGATATTTTGTTCTTTTTGTTTTTAAGAGTTAACATGTGGGCCAATCTTAAAAATCTATAAATTCTTTAAATTTTGGCAGGCAAGGGTGCCAATCTAAAATCAGAGAGAGAGAGAGAGAGAGAGAAGGGTAAGAGGGAGAGAGAGAAGGGTCAGAACAATCCCAAAAGATATATCTCACAACATGGGTAAGAATAAAGTTATTTTCATTTCATCCTCTCTCTCTCTCTCTCTCTCACACACACACACACACACGCGCGTCTTGATAAAAGGAGAATTTGAAATATTGTAGGAACATCCAATGATCTCAAAGATCTATCCGATGGTAAAGAGAGAGAGAGCCATCTATACTTTTCTTTTCAAAAAAATGAGAAAAATGAGTTCGCTTCTCCTTTTTATATGTCCACATGGGATCGTCACTTCAACTAGAGGGTTTTGGGGGGGGACGAGGGGAGCATAGAAACTTTGAATGTCATAGTTATTGTATTGGAACAATAGCAGTATGCCTCAAGACCTATGTGACAAATCTTTCCTTCAAGCACATGTGTGTGTGTGTGTGTGTATGTGCGCGCGCGCTGTGTACATATAGACATAATTGGAACATATCAAGATGTCTCAAGACCTATGTGACAAATCTTTTGCTTCAAGCATATATATATATATATATATATATATATATATATATATATATATATATATATATATATATATATATATATATATATATATATATATAGAGAGAGAGAGAGAGAGAGAGAGAGAGATGTGTGTGGGTGTGTGTACTATGTGTACATATAGATATATATGTATACATATATCCATACATATGTACAAGGATAGAAGCAAGTAAGAGAGTGGAGCAGAGACATTGAATCCAATTACATTCCTATCATTGAAACCAATTCTAGAACCCACTCAATTTATTAAAAAAAAGTTTTATTATTACATTGACTTAGCTTTCATCTCTTCACACCATGCTAGCTTATCTAATCTCTACAATCAAGCTTGGTAACATTGCTAGATCAAGGTAGTCCAATAGGAGGAATCTCTCTCTCTCTCTCTCTCTCTCTCTCTCTCTCTCTCTCTCTCTCTCTCTCTCCACGCACACACCCCCCAATAGAATTAGAACACTCCTAAGTTTGTTGAACAAGGGCTAGCACCTCATGAAAAATAATGTCTATGAGAAGCTTCCAATCTTGGTATCAAAGAATGCTTTGCAGCATCTATTAAGAGGTGGTGTCATGCATCACTTTTATAAATGCCATAGACTATATGTGTAAGAAGAGAGTATTGATAGTGTTCCACTTGGAAGAGAAGATAGCCCTATGAGAATAGAGGCATTGTTTCCTTGGCTGCAGCAACACGCGGGTCACATACTAGTTTCTCTTAAGCCACATAACCATAAAATGTATCCTCTCCATATATTCCACAATGGGATATACCAAGCCTTTGCAATTTCCCAAAAGAAGGGCCTTTAGATCCAAAGCTTTTAAATTGACTTGGCTGAGGGCAGTCTGCAGATTCAGCAAGATACCCTTATTTTCTCTGCAATTGAATCAAATATCAACAAAGTCCTACTATGGACCTCTTGAATCAACATACTCCATTGCTGACTCCAGCTCTGAGTGCTTTGTCTCCACTCCATATTCCTTGATGCATTATGAGCCACATGAGAGTGCAGTGTTTATTAGTTATTGGAAAAGTCGAGAGGCATTTGAACTTGTAGGTCCAATGCTTGCAGCTCCAAGAAACTTTCCATATTCTATTTAACCTTTTCTTTACTTCATTCTCCACTCCCCCTTTAGGGTAGTAACGTTTGTAAATTTTAGAAACAACATGAGATATTTTACAAGTAGCTTGAACTGCTATGGCTGGAATTCTAATTTCAGACAAGAGTCTTTTAGCTCTTTCCTGGCACTAGCTTACATCTTATAGAGAGATGGAAAATTTACTATGAAGAGAGAGAACCGATTTCAGAAACTACATGAGATATTTTACAAGTAGCTTGAACTGCTATGGCTGGAATTCCAATTTCAGACATGAGTCTTTTAGCTCTTTCCTGGCACCAGCTTACATCTTGTAGAGAGATGGAAAATTTACTATGAAGAGAGAGAATCGATTTCAGTTTAGCTTGATGTATCAAATCAGCCCAGACCCTAATGCTAGCTTTGAATTACTTATGGGTTTTTCTGCAAAGCTTAAAATTAGATTTACCTACAAAAATGCCAAACCAAGTAGAATCTAGCATGAAAGACAAATAATTAGTAAAAAATTTCCTTGGAAGGTTTCCATGAAGCCTTGATTGTGTCCATGCCTTCCACATTCTGCAAACCAGCTTGGAACCTAATGGGATGAAAGAGACAGGAGATAGCAGAAATCTCTTTGAGGAAGGGTAGGAAGCGAGCTTTTTGAGTAAGCTTTTTTTTTCATGGAGCGAGCTTCTTTCTATGGCTTCACAAAATTAGCTCGCCTTTGGTGCCAATACCTTTGGGCACGAAACTCCGCCAGGATGTATCGTCTCTCTCTCTCTCTCTCTCTCTCTCTCTCTCTCTCTCTCTCTCTCTCTCTCTCTCTCTCTCTCTCTCTCTCTCTCTCTCTCTCTCTCTCTCTCTCTCTCTCTCTCAAAGTTCAGTAATTTTGAAGTTTTTGTTCATGTGTTGCTATTGATTTCACGCTTGGAGTGTCCAATAAACTCTGAAAGAGATTAAGATGACATGCTGACATGGCAGTCTGTACGGGCAATGGCGTGGCAAGACAATACAATTTTTTGCATTTTTCATTGCTGGTGCCACGTGGCAGGCTATACAAATTTTTACAAATTACGTTGGCTGCTTTTGGAGAGCCCACCGCTAGCTTTTGCGAGAAGATGCTTTTGGGTTGATGTGCTTTTAGTATTGAAGCTTTTTAGGGCTCTGCTTTTGGGCATCCCTTGTAAGTTTAAAAGAGCCCTTGGGCCTCTTACTTTTGAGAACATCTGGACGTAGAGTCTGAGAGCAGAGGGGACCCTCAAGAGTTGTACTTTTTTGTGAGCAATAATAAAGGAATACCAAAAGGAGTGCCAGTCTTTGGGGCGAGTGCTTCTAGGCATGGATGATGGAACTCCACCGTATTGTGTCGACTCACTCTCTCTCTCTCTCTCTCTCTCTCTCTCTCTCTCTCTCTCTCTCTCTCTCTTCAAAGTTCAATGATTTTGCAGCTTCTATTCATGTGTTGCTATTGATTTCTCGTTTGGAGTCCAAGTGTGTAACAATGGTATCAGAGCTCAGAAAGATTCTCCTTCTACGGATTATCCAATCCTTTATGTAGCACACATAGGTTTTGAAGAGAATTTGACAAAGCAGTCAAGATTTTGTTTGTGGAAGAATCTTTGTGTCCCTACCCCTGACTTATTAGCCACTCCCACCCTTAGTCCATTGCGCATCGGGTGCACTCCCATCTTCATCACTCTTGTCTTAAGGGGCATAAGCCATAAAGAACCCTAAAGCACAAGATCGGCTTTCCTTATAGGCCGACGCAACCTCACTCTAATCCCCTCTAAAACGCATTGCAAGTCTCTCTTTGACAACGTCTTAGGGTTCTAGGCATCTGACCACCTTGATGCTAAACATACCTAATCAACACTTTGGAAACATGCATTCATGTGCTTCGTTCATCAAGGGAACCATTTGTCGCTCGCCAACACCTTTTCCAAGATCGTCTTTCCTTATAGGCCGACGCAGTCTCACTCTAACGCACTGCATCTTTCCCTCTTTGACCAGCATATGAGGGTTCTAGGCATCAAACCAACTTGACATTTAGCATGGCTACTCAACACTCTAGAAACATGAAATTCATGTGCTTTGTTCACCAAGGGAACCACTCATCACTTGCCAATGAGAGGAATGCCCATTTTCCCTGTCCTTTGACTAGTCAAAGTTCCTGGATGGCCTCAACCTGAGCTAGAGTCTTCATACGCGTATGATGTCTCCTAACTCAGAATTTCTCCAAACTTTAATTCTCTCCTTGATGTATCTAACCACCCCAAGTCTCAGCTTGTGATTTTGACACTTTTAGTCAGGTCTTGTCACTCCTTTTTCTATTTGGTTGAGTGCAACTTCCCTAGGAGGTTAGCTAAGCCAAAAGTGATCCAAATTGAATGAAACTTGGTCTCTAGGCCTATTTTGTGATGGAAAACAAGTCTGTAAGCTCGGATGTAAGTTTTGGCCTCTAATTTGGGACTTGAGACATCATACGCGTATGATGTCTTTTGTGGCAAAATGAAGTGAATTTTATCCCAAAGACTCTTTATCACTCAAGCAACTCTCAACAACTTTTAGAATTCAATTTTCAACATTTTTTGTGCAAGTTATGGTCAATACAAGCATGAACCTTGCTTGATTTCCACCTTTTGGCACTTTTTAGCCCAAATGGAGCTACGATGATCCAAACAGAGCCAGATCAACGTTGTGTGATGCTCACACCATGGGTAGACAAGATCCAACACCACTTGCCAAGATCATCTTTCCACATAGGCTGACACAACCTCACTCTACTCCCTCTGAAACGCATTGTATCTTTCCATCTTTGACCAACATCTTAGGATTCTAGGAATCCCAACCACCTTGACACTAAACATGCCTAATCAACAATCTAGAGACATGCAATTCATGTGGTTTGTTCGCCAAGGGAACCACTCGTCGCTCGCCAATGAGAGGAATATATATTCTCTCTAAAATCTGTTGCGTTTTTTCGTTGCTACTGACTCTTGGAGCTACAGTGATCCAAACGGAGCCAAATCAATGGTGTATGTTGCTCATGCTATGGGTAGACGAGACTCAACACCACTTGCCAAGATCGTCTTTCCTTATAGGCCGCCACAACCTCACTCTACTCCCTTTGAAACCCATTGCATCTTTCCCTCTTTGCCCAATATCCGAGGGTTCTAGGCGTCCAACCACGTTGATACTAAACATGCCTACCCAACACTCTGGAAACTTGTAATTCATGTTTTTTGTTTGCCAAGGGAACCACTTGTTGCTTTCTAATGAGAGAAATGCACATTTTCTCTGAAAGCCATTGCGTTTTCTCCATCAACGACGACTCTTGGAGCTACAACGTCGATCCAAACGGAGGCAGATCGACGGTGTGTGCTACTCATGCCCCTCTCATGCCATGGGTAGACGGGAGCCAACACCACTTGCCAAGATCGTCTTTCCAAATAGAAACATGCCTACTCAACACTCTAAGAACATGCAATGTGCGTGCTTCGTTCACCAATGGAACCACTCGTCACTTGTCGATGAGAGGAATGCCCATTTTCCTTGACAAGCACATTATCACATTGGATCACATTACAATATCGTAATAAGAACAAAGAAGATAATATTTCCAAACACAAATTCCAATAATTGGTATGACAACTGGTTCACATTACAATATCACAATAAGAACAAAGAAGCAAACGCAATTCTAAAAACATACAATGCATGTGCTTCGTTCACCAATGGAACTACTAGTCACTCACCAATGAGAGGAATGCCCATTTTTTTTAGCAAGCACATTATCACCTTGGTTCACATTACAATAACACAATAACTAAAAAGAAAAGAACATTTTCACACACATTTTCCAATAATTGGTTTGACAAGCTCATTATCACATTGGTTCAAATTACAATATCACAATAAGAACAAAGAAGAGAACACAATTAATACGCATGCGATGTGAATCAAAGCGTTACTTATTACAACTTTTCAACTTCTACATCGCAAATGTACCTGATGTCTACTAGTATTTGTCCATACCCCACAATCAATGATCTAATGGTTTTCTTTTGGTAAGCCACACTGGCTGTGCTTTCATTATCTTTGGAAGCTTGTCCAAATACATTTCACTATGCTCCATAACCATGAAGTATCGAACCATGTGGCTACCAAGCAATGCAAGAATACGTGTCTCCTCCATATACACAACCATATCTCCCTTCTTGGTGTATACATTCAATATTTGATACATATAGCAATGTCTAGGTTCCATTCCTCCTGCAACGAGAGGACTAGTGAGATATGGGGGGAAATAGAGAAAGAAATTACTTTATACAAAATTAGACTTACCTCTCAATGGTGTTCATCTTCTTGCATGGTCCATTCACCTTCTTAAATTGTATCTAGCCATGTGTCCTCATCTGGTTTCAACACCACTTCAGCAATTGGGGTTTGGGTTTTCTTGAACACGGTAAGAAGAAGTGAGCTTATGGTCATATTAGCATCCTTGCATACTAGTGTCTTGCAAACTGTGATTGTAGTGTATGCTTACTCCCATCTTGCAGCTCCTGCAGCATCAAGGACCATTCGATGCTGGCTAGGTATGCAAACAACAGTGAACATGCCATTTTCATCTGCTGTCAAAAAACTCAGATGTGCAACTTTGCCAAAATGAAAAACGTCCATGTCATTCCATTCCTATGTAGTTGGCCACGGCATGCCATACACAAGGCAATTTGGTGGCAAAAGTATGATTGAAGTGGATACAGAGACAGCCACCCAAACCCCATCTTAGACATACACGTGATGGTCCTTTTTTTAACGCCCTTCGATACCTACCAACATGGAACTAACAATCTCCATTTCTTGCATGCATGTATTTAAATAGGAAATAGACACATTTTTCTCGTCGAACACTAAACACAAAGGGCAAATTAAAGTAGTTGGTTAGCAGCTACGCTCGCAAAAATGATAGCATTTAAAATATTAAAATTGGCCCTACAAAAACCCGGCTCAGTGCTTGTCACCATTCGAAAATCTCCCTCCTAATCTAACAATTGCTGCAAGGACTGGGAGAATTCTTTGAGCTCTTTTTCAATTGGCCCAATCCCACCGTGCTCTATAGTACAGAACAGTCAGAACAGTTTTCATAAAGGCAAGATCCTTGCATTCTTTTCTAACTAGAATAACACCAAAAATTTGCAACTCACTTATTTCCTTTAGATTGATTGAGGAGGGTTTCTTTCCTATGTCTTTTGAAGTCCCAATTTGTAACCAAATATTGTTAGCAAAGTCCTAGTTTGAAAATGATGCGTTCAAAACATTCTAAGATCAAAGCGTACTTTAGATTACGATACTTGGATGACTTTCTTGGACTCGAGGGCTGTTCTTATTGCAAAAGTAAGTTTTGTAGGTGTTTTCGTCATCTCTACTTGGACAGCTCTTCGTGCATGTTCCTCCCTCTCTTTGACAACATAATTATTTTTTGGCCGAGAATCTGCCTTCCTTATACTCTAGAAACCATGAACACAAAAAATAAATTGTTGTGTTGAAGTTACGTGCCAATTGTGTTGGGTTGAAAATGGTTTCTTTTTTTGAGATGTTGAGGAGGGTGGATAGACTATGAGCGCTTCTAAGGTTGAAGCTATGCCTGGTCAACCACCTACATAATCAGAAGCTATCAATCCAATTGTATGCGATCCACATTCAGGCCACCGAATGACAGAAGTGCCTAGAGAAATATTCCAACTTGCAAAGTCATATGTGAACGGTGTCAATGAACGCTTTCTTAATCTCAAGGCTATCTCTTGTTGAAGACTTAAATTTACCGAGCTCGTATTGGAACACCTCAATTTTATGAGCCAACTTTGCTTCATCTAAGAAAGAATCAAGCATCTCTTCTGGACCAAGCTTGGCTCTAATATCTCTCATGTTGTTGTATAGAATATGAGCTTCACGCTCTATGGTGTTCTATAGAACCTCCATACGCATTCATTCACGGAACGAGGCATGGTCAACTATAATACCAAAAATAGAGAAGAACGCCAATTACATCGAGAAAAACATACCATTTTTTATTTTGCGCAAAACAAAACGAAAGATAGTACATGTGTGCGAAATATCCAAACTCTTGACATTTATTGGAGGCCGTTACTCAAAGAATATAACTTTTCTTTTGCGGAAAAAGATCGACACACACTAGCACGTACAATCTATCCTTTAGTAATCCACTTGGGTGGATTAGTCCATTCAATAGTCCACAGAGTTCTGATAATCAAATTAGCACTGGACATAGAGCAATGATCCACAATACACTTCCTTACCTCTACCATTCATCACCCAAATTGGGATCTACAATAGCGAGTGGCTATTTTGTCCTCCTCCTACTCGGACCATCTCCTTCAAAAAAGCCTTCTTGTAGTGTTGTTGAAACTTTGAAGGTAGCAGAGTATCCTTTTCAGTCTGTAGTTGTTTCAAGGCTATAGCGTACTTGTCCTATGATACATTGCAACCTATGAGATGCACACATTGAGAAAATGAAAATTACATAATAAGGTATACTCACCGGATTCAACAATTGTGACATCACTGCCACCACTAGGACATGGTACCACGCTTTCTTTCCATATTTTTTTCAATATATGATTACATCCAATTGTAGATTGTGAAATTTGTCTTCTTAACCAAGGCGTATTTTGAAGCTAACCCTATTGCACGCACCATCCAAAACATGTCATTGTATGAAGTGGTGACATATCCAGAATCATTCAACCTGCAAATCACCTCAAAACACGAATCAAAATAATTATGCATTTTAGGAGAAGTTTAGAATGGCCAATGGTGGTTAAACTTACCTATTGATGTGTATCACAATGCTCAAATTATTTGTCTTGTTATAATCATCCACCTTCACAAGCTCTAGTCGAACTCTTGGATACATTGAAGCATCGTTTTTTAAAAGTAATAGTCGTAAACACGAGTATTTTTGAAACATTATATTGATTGGCATTTTGAAGTGACAATTGCAAAGCTAAGAATAACCCACATGTTCGCAACACTCCCATCCAAGTTGTGAGCCGACGATTCCCATCCCAAGTGTAGAGAATCTTCCCACTCAAATCACTCCAACATGTATTTGCAATTTCATGCTCAAAACCTTCATTGGCCAAGTACCACAAACTATCCCATTGCTCTGTAATCTTGCTGCTCACTAGACCTGTTGGATGACTAGGAGCATCAAGAGAACAAATGAATGAACCCTTTGGTTCAAAGTACCTCTCTATCAAGAACGCTTCGGCGAGAGACTGCAGTATCTTGGGATTCCAGCTAACCTGCCTTGCCTTCTCCAATTTCAAGAGACGACAAAGCTGCACCCAAGGCAACTGTTGTTCTCGCTCGTCCTGCTCGAGAAAATTTTAAGATATATGCCAAAATGAATTTATAACTGAGTGACCCAATCAAAGTTCTGGAGGACTACTTACTTTTATTTTGTGAGATGCTTTGATAGCATGTCCTGATGAAGGGTAACGTCCTTATTTATGGGAAACTCTCCCTCAACATTAGCTCCCTCTTTAATGTAAGCTTCAATCTCTTCATCATCAAGCTCTTCTTTAAATTCTTCTCTCTCTAGTATGGATGTTCTGATTCATACGGGATGTGTTCTTTAGCAGCCTTGTCTTTTTACTCTTTCCCTTTCTATCATATGTGTACTGATAGGTCTGACTCTAGTACTCAGAATTGTCATCTCACTCTCTGTGCCTGGATGTAATTGTGATGGCATGTCCATTGGAGGCTTTGTGGATGCGACCTCTTGTCCAATGTCCTCAAGAATTTTCTAAAATGAATGGTAAGAAAGGACCATATCAAAATGTAAATATAATACTGGAGATTCAAAATCAATCAAGTGGTCCAGAAATCAAATCCTACCAGCTCTTCTTTGGGCCAAGCAACAATGGTGTTCACGGCACAACGCAAAGTTTTTGTGTCTTTATCCATTGGATTGAGTTGACGCAAAGGTGCATCCTTACCAGCATAAACTTAAACCACATATACACCATAATATCCACTAGTCATTCTTGAGCCATACAAAACGTCCAAATTTCATACCTTTGTTATTTTTCCTCTACCAATAGCTTCTCCATTGTTCCAAAATTCAACTAATTCTCCCACAGTTCTTTTATTTCTCGCCAAGGGAACAACTTTCTTTGCTTTTGTGGGAGCCATGTCTATTGGAGGACTGCGAAATAGAGAAAATAACTTGGATATTGATTTCAAGAACATATAGATAAACATGGCATATAGATAGTTTGTTACAGATAGTAATATGATGCTACTAAATATAGTATTACTACACATGCCAAACAAGAACATTGAAAGAACCTAATGATATTCACATAGCAAAGTGCTCTTCGATCAAAACTTCTCATCGACAATCATCCTAGAGCTTGTAACTTAAAAGATATTTATGTGTTATAGAGGAAGAGAAAGGTATTATAATAAAATTGTGGTCATTGTTGTAATGAATCTACAATGTGGTAGTTGATATTCTAGGTTATTATTAGATAGTGGCTCTTAGTCATGTTTCTAGGGCGCTTAGCACCCCTATCACTTGAGGGGTTGGTACCTCGTCCACATCCTCCTCCTCGGATTCCTTTCCCCACCATATGGTCTCCTCAAGTCTATTGCAAGTGACCGTTTTTGCTTGATTATGGGGTGCCCAGTGCCCCAAGATTGTAGATTAATGAGATTTCTAACTATATTGAGATTGCAGGGGATATAGGGTCACATACTTTAGGTACATAAACCTCTATTGCTACACTATCAATGATATTGTGATGATTTCAAAATCTATAGAGGGTTTTCATGTTTTTGGGGTGTCTAGCGTCCAAATATGCATCAAACAATCGTCTTCAACTTTGTTTGGATTGTAGATTGATGAGATTTTTTACTATATTGAGACTGCAGAGGATATATGGTCAGTGTTTTTAAATACATGAAACCTCTACTGCTAATATTGTGCTAATTTTAGTCTACAAAGGGTTTGCAAAGACATTTGAATCTGTTAAATGCTTATTCAGATGATAGTATAGATTCTAGGGCACTTAGCGCTCCAACATGCTAAGGGGTTGGAAATTGGATGGGAGTAACTGTTGCTACCAGCTCCTACTCATAACTCATACCAAATCTAGCTAAAGAAAGATCTCAAGCAATTATGCCAGAGTATGTGGGACGCCTACTAGCACTCTAGCTATATTGTGTGGTTGCTGCTATTTTGCTAGTCTTTAGGGCGCTTAGCACCCCTAGATACAAGGGCAAAATTGTAAATGTTTTTTTGTTAAGGCTCTAGGGTGCCTAGCACCTCAGGATGCACGGGAGAGTTCTCGATGCTCACATAGAGGGAGATTTCAGTTTTCGCAAGTCTTGGGTGCGTAGTGCCTCGAGATGCACAAGAGACTATGTCGATCTCATTTTTGCTATAGCATGGGGTGCTTAGCACCCCATGATGCAAGGGAGACTTGTTCAATCTTTGGTATTGGAAGACTCCAAGGTGCCTAGCGCCCCAAGATGCATGTGGGGATTTTCAAAGACTCTTGGGCGCATAGAACCCCAAGAGTGCGAAGAGAGCAAGAGAGAAAGGGAGACTTGTTCAAGATTCTTTTTTGGAAGATTCTAGGGCGAAGAGAGCAAGAGCGCGAAGAGAGCAAGAGCGCCTAGCGCCCGAAGACATACCAAGATAGGAAGAGAGCTCGAAGCATGTCAACAGAACCTAACCATGCCTGTAGAACACAAGGGGGATCTACAAGCCATCAAGTTACTGAGGGTAATGGTAAGGCATGTGCTTGATCATCACTCGGTTGGAATTCCAATGTCCTTTCATGTCCTCTAGTAGGACACTTGAACTATGTTTAATGACACCATAAGGAGGATACTCCAAAAGATTAGAGTGTGCTAAAAATTCAGATAATGTATGATTTGATAAAGAAAATGCCTCATTTGAGGGGCAATATTGTTTTTGGAAAATTGACCACATTATGTGGCTATGCTTTTTCAAACTATAATTTTTGCAAGCCTCTGGGATGCATAGCACCCAAAAATGCATGGGCAAGATATTGTGCTTACTTTAGAGTCTCTAGAGGGTTTGCAAAGAAATAAAAATTTGGGGTTCCTAGCACCCCAATATGCTTTGAGGCTCCCTCCTCTATCTGCCACCCACCTTATTTGACATCTACCACTTCCACCTGCCAACTGTCCCACTCTCTGTCCTTCCCAGCCTTGCATGACTCCAACCCTTCACCTTTCATTTCATCTCTTTACTCAAGGGGCAATTGCTACTATTCTTCTTAGTTAACCACTTCAAAAACGTTTGTGGAACTTACTCATAAGAGACAATTGACCTATTGCCAGAGGGAGTTATGCATCATTCATAGTGGTCCAACTAGAGAATTCCTAGGGTGCTAGTCATAACTCACACCAAAGCTAGTTAGATTGGAATCGCGAGGCAAGCTGGGGCTAGGCACCTTGTTAGAGCATTGAGTTGGCAACCTGGGGTGCTAGGAAACTTGGGCATACCTAGCCAATTAAGGCCTCTGACTTCTTTCTCTACAAAAGGAGACACAAGTTTCAATTATAATCATGTTAACTAGATACCATACCAAGACACGATTTTCTTTGATTGTATATTAATAAGTTTTTAATAATTTGTCTATCTCGCAGCTTATAATCTGGGGTGCCTAGCACCCCAACATGCTGAGGGGTTGCTTCTGTTCAATTACAAGAATCTAGGGTGTTGTTGGATGCAAAGGGTTGCCCCTAAATAAAACCTTTGATGCTTGGTTGACTTATCATTACTAGTCAAAGGACTCGATAACATTATTAACGACCAACCTGATTATTGTGCCCTACGTGATTTATCTTTATTGTCTTCCAAGCCTAGGTTTGAAAACACTTTTGGCATACATTCAAGTATAATACACTCCAACTTCAACTCTATTTCTAAGTTAACACTTTGAAATCACAAGTTGAAGATTCTAATCTAAAAATTCTCTATCTCTCTCTATTGTATTGATTTTTTATCTCTCTAGTGGAATACACTTGGGTCAAATTACTTTCCCCTAAATGCACTAAGCCAAATATACCTAGATTAAGAATTTTATTCAAGAAAATCTCTCTCTCTCTCTCTCTCTCTCTCTCTCTCTCTCTCTCTCTCTCTCTCTCTCTCTCTCTCTCTCTCCCCATCCACAACATGGAATTTTCCATGCTCTTATAATCATGTTCTTCAATTGAGTAATCTCGGTTCAAGACTTTCATTTGCCAATATGGAATAGGACACAAAGCATATGAGGTGTGTTGAAACCATATTTAGGTGGTTGATAGAAAGCTTCGTTAGGTGTTGTCTAATAAGAACCTATTTACCTATAAATATAACATTAATTGAACGAAAAATTCACTAGTTTATCATCAAGTCATTGCTCATGGATTCTTCTAAGAAGCGAGTTTATTTTAGGGCTCTATTGCATCGCAACCTTTTGCTATTGATTGTCCACAGAGATATGCTATGATCAACCCAAAAGATCATGGAGGGTCGAGAAACTCTGAGGTGTTTGCAAATACTTGTGCCTACTTTGAAAGGTGAGATTCAAACTCGTGTGAGGGATGGTGTGACGATAGGAAAAGATTTCCACTTCGTGTTGGATTTGACTTTTGCAAAGAAATTCTTGATCATTCAAAATGAAGGATCCTCATGTCAAATGACACCTGGCATGTTTCAAAACAAGAACGGAGAGACTATTATTGATGTTTCATCAAGTTCTTTGGATGAGCTTGATGAAAAACCAATGCTTCCATCCTCTTTGCTTAGTGACAATCGCAACGAAGAAATAATAAATGACTTTA
The DNA here is from genome assembly GCF_014529385.1 of Adiantum capillus-veneris. Classification (NCBI taxonomy): domain Eukaryota; kingdom Viridiplantae; phylum Streptophyta; class Polypodiopsida; order Polypodiales; family Pteridaceae; genus Adiantum; species Adiantum capillus-veneris. Next base: position 75,432,894 of record NC_140947.1, read on the forward strand.
GCTTTCTTAACAGCCTTGGAACCCATGTCATAGGTCACAACGTGGAGGGTTTTGTGTGTACTACACCCAATTTCATTGATACAAAAAGCACTTTGTAGCGCATTCTTTTGGCTAAACACAGGTATCACAAATTGAGCAGAATTATTTCAAGTTGCACAATTATTGAGCAAGTTGAGGAAATACTACAACACTACAATGGGAATTGTATATACGAATTGCCCCCTATCAATGGTGGTGGCTCAACTATGGTGGGGATGGAACAGAAGTACGATGGTCATTGCTGGGTGAAGCTAGTGCAAACTAGGGTGAATTTTTTTATTGTGGTGAGGAGAAGCAAATGTGGAGAAAATCTAACGTGCAATAACCGTATGTGTCCCATTAGAGCTCATAGTGGTGCACCAAACAAGACAACATGAATAGGAAAACTATTGCATGTTATCCCATCATTAGGCATGAAAATTAATGCAAATGGATCTCTCGCTTGCTTTCATTGTGGTGAATCACCAATAAGGTTACAAGATTTCCCTTGCTATGTATATTATGTGTTGACATACAACAACAAGACTCGTTTTTTCATTTATCAAGGTACATATAATCATCCAATGGCCAAAGGAGTGCTTAGATCTGCTATCATAAGAACACATGATCTTGTGTCCCGTGCCATTTTAGACGTACCCACGGTAGGACCAAGACAAATGCAATTGAATGTTGCAAAACAAATGGTGATGGGAGTTGTCATATGAGAGGATGGTGGTGAATCAAATAGTAATGAGCTCTTGTCAATTTTAGAAGAGACGAGATCCTTGGTGCATATGCACAAGTTTTTCCTGATATTTCTTTGACTTGAAATGTATTTTCTATTAATTTTTAAGCACTCACATTTTGCTTTATGTAGATTCAAACAAATGATGGAGGAAAAGTGGTATCAAAATCGGTGTTGGTGTCAAAACGTAACTACTGAAATTAAAAAGAACTTGTAGATATCCTTTTTTCCATGGCATTTTGTTTCCTGATCAGAGTAGTGACCCGTATAGAAGATGTCACGTTTTCAAAATGTCAACCACTAGAACTGGTTTTGGAATCGAGCTAGTGAATAGAATGTGTCAAGATAAATCTTGTGATCTACGTAGGAGCTGGGTTTGCTTTGATCATTTTTGAAGAGTGTCTGGTTGGACAACCATGGTAGCACATGTGTATGATCCAACGTAAATAGGTGTGAATACAAGTAGTTAAGTCTTTGCTTTAGAAAATGAGTTTGCCATATATTGTATTGCAAGATCCAAGAAATACAAACTATAGCAATATGCAAAATGAAAGAGGAGGATACAAAAGCCTAGGTCATGTTTTGGGAGATGATGAATGCAGTGATGTTGGATAATGGACACCCCCTAGCAGATTTTTGAGGGTTCATGGCTGACGAAGCCAGTGCAAACTAGAGAGCAATTTGAACTGTTTTTAATGGAGGACCGCAAAATGTGATGGATGGAAGAGAACATTCCTCTTTGTTTCACTAGGAACAAAGCCTAAATATTCACACTAACCAATATGTAAACAAGAACTTTCAAAATGAGCACAAGAGGCTTTGTAAAATGTGGCATTGCACTCAAAGTGAGGAAGAAGCTACAACCATGTATAGATGGATCCGTGCTTGGTGGACGTCTGACAAGGTGTCATATGTAAATAATCCCCATATGGATTTGTCATGCCAAGGTCGGGTCAAGGACCTGGGCCAAGGGCTGATTGCTAGTGGGCAAGGAATCCTACAAGGCCAAGGGGCTATAAATAGGGAGGTAGGGAGGAGGATTCTTTCATGCAGTTCCCAGGGGTTTTATACTGGTGTCAAAGCTAGACTTTTTGGGGGAAAGGGAGGGAGTGGTCATCTTGAACTGAGGCTTTGATGCATGCTCATGCAATAGCCATGGAGCCGACAAGGAAGAAAGAGCCAAGAGACTTGCATGCAGCAACCCTAGCAAGGGCGAAGAGGTGACATTGACCTACTCAAAAGCGCATGCAAAAGGGCTTGGCAAGATTTCCTCGGTGTGCATGGCACTTCACGTCACGTGAGCGTGGACCGAAGAGCATCAAGGTAGGTGGAATCTCTCTCTCTCTCTCTCTCTCTCTCTCTCTCTCTCTCTCTCATTCATTGTAGCTGCTTAATGCCATAGCAAAAACCAGGGCCCCCTTTCATATTGAGCGCTCAAGGTCTTTTACCTTAGGGAAAATTTTAAAATCACGAGAGGGTGCCCACGGGCTAATCCCCCTTCATCCCGTTGGCCTTTGACCTTGGCACCTCGACAAACCACCGTATTGGGGTGAGCAACCGCCAACGATGCAACAGAATTTCAAAAAATTTATGACAAGATTTTTTTTTGGAAAGTTAAAAAATTCTTCTCGAGTAAGTGCAAATTCGAGAATGAGATTGCATGAATTCAAGAGAGACATTGTGCGAATTCCAAAAGCAGAGTACTAGCACTACTTCATCGGCAATGTTTTTGAAGGGTGGTTTGTCGGCAAACATGTGTCTATAAATTGAAGATGCAATTAGAACGGCTAATTATTGGCATCTGCGATGCATATTATGGCTACATGCATCTTGAGTAAAGGTACTCTTCTTTCTCTTGCTAGCACTGCACGTAGTCACCATGGATTCTCAATGACGTTTGATTTCAAGCACACTACACCCAATCTTCCGAATGATGGCCCGCTGTTGATTCACAAAGGGTACCCGTGTGGCTACGGGAGGAGATGATACTTACGAATTGCTTGATATTCAAAAATTGAGCACTTCAAGCACGTATGTCTGTGATGAAAAATAATTTTTCATCTTTAAATGAAAATGTTAGTAAATTATCCACTTTAGTAGTGCAATTTATGCAACAGTAGGCCAAGGGCTCTCTAATACACATATGCAGGAGCAAGGCTCCAATAAGGGACAGGGTCCCCCTTCGGTTTCTCAGAACTCTCTCACTCAAAAGGAGGTGGACGATTTTTTGAAAACTACAAAGCCGTCGACATTTAAGGGAGAGGAAAGAGAGGCAATAAAGATGTGGTGAATATCTTTCTCAGTAAAAAGGGAAGGAAACCATGATTTGCGGCGTACTCCGAATGCAGTCAGGGCACTGTAGACAAGTTTGATAATAGAAGGCAAGGCCTATAAATGGTGGATGTCTCTCGAGGAGAAGAACATCATACCATAGACTTGGATCGCCTTTGAGGCTGTATTTAGAAAGGAATTTCTACCCACGAATGAAGCTAACAAAAATTGGTCAGCTTGGGATAAGTGTTCCATGCGACAGCATGGAGTAGAAATTGGTCGGCTTGGGATAAGTGTTCCATGCAGCATCATAAATCCTTGTTGGAGTATGTCTTGCACTATCGAGATGTCATCTGCAAGCTGGAAAGGTTAGATACCTTTCTGCAAGTGCGTGGTCTTATCCGCGGTCTGACACCAGAGCTTAAGAAGCATGTTAATACTCAAGATCCCAAAACACTTGGGGAGGCCTTAGTTCAAGCTCACATCCATGATTATCCTGATGATAAGACACCGCACAGTACTAACGTGTCTAACAATCCACATGGTAATACACATACACAACATAGGCACAATAAAAGAAAGCTCATAGTAGTCAATTTAGAGGCGTCCAAGAAACCTAAGGGGTCTAGAGAGCCTCTCTCTACAGAAGAGGTTGAGAAGGAAAAATAAGAAAGTTATATTTTTAATGCTTAGAAAGTGGCCATGGAAAAAAGGATTGTCCCAAGGGGATCTGTTGCCCAAGGCAAGGAAAGAGCAGTGCACATGGTGCAATTGTTTCCTCTTGAGTCTTCCTCACGTTTCTCCAATGTGGAGGTAACACACACCGAGGTGGTACATGAATGCTATATACCAACTTCTATGTGGAAGTAGACCTTTGATCCACATGAGCTAGTGCATGTGCATGGATCTATTCAAGGGCACAAGGTGCGTATATTGGTAGATGACGATGCCACACACAATTTTATTAACTACGGATAAGTGAAACAACTCAAGTTGCCCTAAATTCTGAGTGCCCACCGTTACAAGGTAGTGATGATGAACAACCATGATGCCGAGGTATGGGACACTCAAGTGAGAGCTGTACCGTTGGAAGTTCAAGGGTATGCCATATCCTTGGATTTTCAGGTTATGAATATGGAGTGAACAGATGTGGTACTTGGTCGAGAGTGGTTGCATAGCCTAGGACTATCACTTAAGTGTAGCTACAAGCACAACAATATGATGTTTGAATCCCATGGTGCAGATGTGTTGTTGTTAGGAGAGAAGGATGTACCTTCCTCACCACTCATATGTACATCACAGCTTATGAAGCTCACTTCTAATAATGCAATAGAAGAAGTTTTCTTATGTTACTCTTTGTGTCATTTTCTTTCAAATATTGATTACGTTGAGAATTCCTCAAAGCCACATGCTTCTCTCTCTTCTCTCCCAGCAATGGATACTACTCTCTCTGCTCAAGAAGCAAAAGTTGCTAGTCAATTAATTTTTTTTAATGGAATTTTAAAATATATTTCCATGCTTCCTAATGATTTACCACCAAGATTACCGTCGACACGATCTATGCAACATGGCTTATACATAGTTGCATGCAGTAAACTGGTTAGCAAACCACCCTACAGAATGAGTCATTCTGAGGCTGCTGAGGTGGAATGTCAGCTTGCTGACTATCTCAATTCTTCTCCATGGGCTTCTCCTATTCTATTGGTGAAGAAAAAGGATGGTACCATGCGCATGTGCGTTGACTACCATTGTTTCAATGTGATAACTATTAAGAACAAGTACCCATTACCACGAGTGGATGAGTTGTTTGACAAACTCACTCATGCTTCTATTTTTACGTAAGCACATGTCTATATTTTAACCCTTGTTCACGTTTATTATCCCACATTAAATGATCAGTTTAATATGAGAAAATCATTTGGGTTGGTTAGATATTAGATTTTATGACATTACCTCTCTCTTGAAATCATAATCGTCCTCGACTATGAGGTAGAAGAGATAAATCCTTAGTTATTAGTCAATTTTTCCTAATGGGTAGAGGATCCCTTTTTACCCTACGCCATCATTCCAAGATGGATAACGAATCCATTTGGTGCTTGGGAGACATACATGTTTGCTCTTCAGTCCATTTCATTCTCCCAAATAGCGTGATAAATTCTACTTGGTGTTTGAGAGACATTGTCATCACAAACATGATTCTAAGTATGCATACTACTTAAATTTGTGCACAATAAAAAGAGAATTAGTCTTTATAAGACAAAAAAATTGATCATTTAAAAGAAACATGTACATTTTCTTACTCAAATGTAGCATTGTAAGCATTGATAAGGTTCATACTATCCTTAAGCTATATTCCTTGCATCCATCTAGCATCTTCAAAAGGATAATTTTTGAACTTAATAAGATACCGTCAGATAATCTTACCATGTCATAGTACCTTGCCTTCATACCGAAGTATAGCTTTGGATTGTAGCACCTCTTCTTGGTCTTCGATTTTGGGAGGGTCTTCAATAATTGGTTCACTTGGTGGCTCTCCTCTGTAGGGCTTAAGTAGGCTCACATGAAAAGCAGTGTGTATGAGCCAATGGTTGGCAACTTGGGTTGATAAGACACCTCATTGATTGTCTTAAAAAAAGGACCATAGTATCTTTTTGCTAGTTTAGCATAATACTTTTAATGGCCCGTAGGACTTTTGCCCCTCCTTTGCCTCAATCGAGCCTTGAGAAACTTAAGTAACACCCAATCATTTTCTTTGAATGTTAAGGCCCTTTTGTGTTTATCAACATCAGCTTTTTGCCTTTGTTGAGAGATGGATATAGCCTCCTTAATCTTTTGAAAAGATTCTTGCAGGTCACGACTATACTCATCGGCAGCGAAGATCTTCCCATGTACTTTAAGTAGCAAGGGACTTTTAGGTCTTCCCTTTATGATTTCAAAAGGTGTTTTTTCCGTAGAAGTATAGACAATATTATTGTACGCATACTCTACAAGAGGTAAGTACTTTTCCCATTGTGAGCGCTGATCTACTTCTGTAACATAGGTCTTTAGTAGATCAAGAATCGTAAAATTGGCTATCTCACTTTGGCCATTCGTTTGCGGGTGATAGGCCGAAGAGAAATTCAATCTTGTACCTAGATTTTCAAAGAGACCTTTCCAAAAATTACTGGTCATTCTAGGATCTCTATTTGTCACGATGGATGTTGGCAATCCATGGTGTTTGAAAATCTGGGATATGAAGAGAGTTGCCATTTGGTCTGCCTTAACAGTCTTAATAAAGTGTGCTTGCTTGCTAAACCTATAAACTATTGTCCATATTCACGTATTCCCATGGATAGAATTGGGTAATCCAAAGATAAAATCCATGGATATACTCTCCCATGGTGAATTAGAGATTGGCAATGACTGGAGTAATCCAGGTTGCTTCCCTATATCATACTTAGTCTTTTGGCATACTAGACATTTTGAAACATACTCTTGTATGTCCACTTTCATGGTAGGCCAATAAAAGTACATCTCTACTCCTTGAAGATTAGGTTGAATGCCTCTATGCCCCGCATAGGGAGGAGCCTGGGCTTCATACATGAATTTCTCACAAAGGGAGTGGGTAACACATAGGCTATTGCCATGGAAAAGATAACCATCCTGCAAGGTGAATGGTTCCTCTTTCTTCCCCAAAGCAAGGACTCACATTATTTCTTTAAAGCGAGGGTCAGTAGCATACTCATCTATCATAGAAGATAGATCATTGTGAGTTGCTATGGACACATCATTAACTTTTGGTCATCGTGAAAGTGCATCGGTCACTTGATTGTGCTTACAAGTAATGTGAGCAATATGAAAGTAAAATTGAGAAAGAAAATTTTCCCACCTCATTTGTTTGTCGAAAAGCATGGTTTGCATCATGAATTACTTGAGACTTTGGTGGCCAGTTTGCAAAATAAATGGAGTCCCCAATAGATAATGCTTCCATGTGTCTAGGGCATGTAGAAAAACTAAAAGCTCTTTCGCATCAATGCCCAAGGCCCGTTCATTTGTATTGAGCCTTTGGCTCTCATATGCTATGTCATGCTCTTCTTGAAGCAAGACTGCTCCAATGCTATCACCACAAGCATCACATTGGACCTCAAATGGATTTGAGAGATCAGGAAGCATTAAGGCTGGTTGGGAGGTAAACTTCTCTTTGAGCTTGTCAAAAGCATTTTGCTCCTTAGCAGTCCATGAATACTTTACATTCGTCTTTGTTAAGTCATGTAATGGTTCTGCTATTTGAGAGAATTTTGCTATGAAGCGTTTATAGTATGCACACATACCAATAAAGCTTCTTAGCTCATGTAGATTCATTGGATTAGGGCACGTTTTTATCATCTCCAACTTTGATGGATCCATATGGATACCATCTTGAGAGATAATATGACATAAGTATTGAATCTCTTGAAGGAAAACTTCACTTTTCTTTTGATTGAGAAAAAGATTGTTCTCCCTCAACGCCTGAAAAATCACTTGAAGATGTTTCTTGTGTTCCTCCAAGGACTTTGAGTAGATGATAATATCATCAAAGAACACCTCAGTGAATTTGTGGTAGGGTCTAAATATTTTCTCCATTAAACGACTGAACATGGCTGGTGCATTAGTCAAGCCAAAAGACATGACTAGATATTATTAAAGACCAAACGTTCTACAAAACGTGGTCTTTAGGATATCTTCATTCACTATCCTTATTTGATGATAGCCACTTTTAAGGTCAATCCTACTGACGTAGGTAAAGCCTAAGGTTAAAGGACTTTTAACACTAACCACTGGAGGTCTTTAATGAAGCTAACCCTAAAGTTTTTTAAGCTCCATTAGCTAGCCTTGCTCTCTAAAAGACCATATCTCATTTGGACCCCTTTACCATAGGCCCCGTGTTAAGATAGATCTTTAAGTACATGTCTATATTCTAACCCTTGTTCCTGTTTATTATCCCACATTAAATGATCAATTTAATATGAGAAAATCATTTGGGCTGGTTAGATATTAGATTTTATGACATTACCTCTCTCTTGAAATCATAGTCGTCCTCGACTATGAGGTAGAAGAGATACAACCATAGTCATTAGTCAAATTTTCTTAGTGGGGGTAGATGATTCCTTTTTACCCTACAACATCATTGCAAGATGAATGACTAATCCATTTGGTGCTTGGGAGACATAGCTTTCGCAAGCATGTCTGCTCTTTAGTCCATTTCATTTTCCCAAATAGCGTGATAAATTCTACTTGGTGTTTATGAGACGTCGTCATCACAAACACGATTCTAAGTGTGCATACTACTTAAATTTGTGCAATAAAAAGAGAATTAATCTTGAAAGACAAAAACATTGATCATTTAAAAGAAACATGTACATTTGCTTACTCTAATGTAGCATTGTAAGCATTGACAAGGTTCATACTATCCTCAAGATGTATTTCTTGCATCGATCTAGCATCTTCAAAAGGATAATTTTTGAACTGAATAAGATACCGTCGAATAATCTTACCATGTCGTAGTACTTTGTCTTCATGCCGAAGTATAGCTTCGGGTTGTAGCACCTCTTCTTGGTCTTCGATTTTGAGAGGGTCTTTTATAATTGGTTCCTTTGTGGCTCTTCTTTGTAGGGCTTAAGTAGGCTCACATGAAAAGCATTGTGTATGAGCCAATGGTTGGACAACTTGGGTTGATAAGCCACCTCATTGATTGTCTTCAAAATTTGAAAAGGACCATTGTATCTTTTTGCTAGTTTAGCATAATACTTTTGATGGCCCATAGGATTTTTGCCCGTTGTTTTTCTCAATCGAGCCTTGGGAAACTTAAGTAAGACCCAATCATTTTCTTTGAACGTTAAGGCCCTTCTGCTTGTCAGTATTAGCTTTTTGCCTTTGTTGAGAGATGGATATAGCCTCCTTAATCTTTTGAAAAGATTCTTGCAAGTCACGGCTATACTCATTGACAATGAAGATCTTCCCATGTACTTTAAGTAGCAAGGGACTTTTAGGTCTTCCCTCTATGATTTCAAAAGGTGATTTTTCGGTAGAAGTATGGACAATATTATTGTACGCATACTCTACAAGAGGTAAGTACTTTTCCCATTGTGAGTGCTGATTTACTTCTGTAACATAGGTCTTTAGTAGATCAAGAATCATAAGATTGGCTATCTCACTTTGGCCATTCGTTCGTGGGTGATAGGCCAAAGAGAAATGCAATCTTGTACCTAGATTTTCAAAGAGACCTTTTCAAAAATTGCTGGTCAATTCTAGGATCTCTATCTGACACGATGGATGTCGGCAATCCATGGTGTTTGAAAATCTGGGATATGAAGAGAGTTTCCATTTGGTGTGCCTTAATAGTCTTTTTGACATGAATAAAGTGTGCTTGCTTGCTAAACCTGTCAACTATTGTCCATATTCCCGTATTCCCATGGATAGACTTGGGTAATCCAAAGATAAAATCCATGGATATACTCTCCCATGGTGAATTAGGGATTGGAAATGGCTGGAGTAATCCAGGTTGGTTCCCTCTATCATACTTAGTCTTTTGGCATACCACACATTTTGAAACATACTCTTGTATGTCCACTTTCATGGTAGGCCAATAAAAGTACGTTCCTACTCCTTGAAGAGTAGGTTGAATGCCTCTATGCCCCGCATAGGGAGGAGCATGGGATTCATACATGACTTTCTCACAAAGGAAGTGGGTAACACATAGCCTATTGCCATGGAGAAGATAACCATCCTGCAAGGTGAATGGTTTCTCTTTCTTCCCCAAAGCAAGGACTGACATTATGTCTTTAAAGCCAAGGTTAGTAGCATACTCATCTATCATAGAAGATAGATCATTGTGAGTTGCCATAGACACAACATTAACTTTTGGTCGTCGTGAATTGCATCGGCCATTTGATTGTGCTTACCAGCAATGTGAGCAATATGAAAGTAAAATTGCGAAAGAAAATTTTTCCACCTCATTTATTTGTTGGAAAGCTTGGTTTGCATTATGAAGTACTTGAGACTTTAATGGTCAGCTCGCAAAATAAATGGAGTCCCCAATAGATAATGCTTTCATGTGTCTAGGACATGTAGAACAGCTATCACTTGAAGATGTTTCTTGTGTTCCTCCAAGGACTTGGAGTAGATGATAATATCATCATAGAACACCAGTGAATTTGCGATAGTTTCTAAAGATTTTCTCCATTAAACGATTGAACGTGGCTGGTGCATTAGTCAAGCCAAAAGGCATGAATATATATTCATAAATACCAAACGTTGTACAGAACATGTTCTTTAGGACATCTTCATCTTTGATGATAGTTACTTTTAAGGTCAATTCTACTAATGTAGGTAGAGCCTTGTAGCTTGTGAAATAGATCTTCTACCCCAGGTACGGGAAATTTGTTTTTGATAGTGATATGGTTTAGTGAGCGATAGTCCACACACATGCGGTATGTACCATCTTTCTTTTGCACTAAAAGGAGTCTTACCGTGTGGCGAGCGAGATTTTTCGAGCGAAGGAAAATCCGAGCAAATGAATAAGGAAACCAAATGGGCTTTGATAAGAAAGATGAATGAAGATCCTACTTTAATAATAGTAGTATCTTGAATCCCTAAGTAATCATAGCAATATGATTGTTCAAAATTAGACTCTAGATTCTTTTGCACAGTTGATACTTGCTGTCGAGCAATGAGAAATCCAAGCTAGTAGCAAAGCTATTACAAATCATGCAATGATCCACAACTACATTCAACACCATAATTTTTATTTTAACTTTAAATTTTACGGAGCAATCTAATGCAAGTCAACAATGCTCATACATCTACAAAGTTTCTAAAACTGTACTAAGAGAGAATTGCCATATCTTATACAAAAAAAATAGGGATTTCTTCAGATTTGTAAGATAACAAGTGGAATATTTAGTGGAATATAGAGAACAGCATGTCGTGCCTCTGCACTCTAATGACAACAAGAAATGCTATGGTTCTATCTCGTGACTATGAAGAGTCACACTCATCATCAATAAAGACATTGCGTCTCTGACACTTCTTGTGGGTGTCAAAATTGCATCGTATATCAGCAGCAATGGTTTTTGCAATCCCCTCAGCATAAACTGGCAACACACTTCCACACAAAAAGAAAAAGATAAGTCTCACAATCCACATGCAAGCAATACAAAATCTACATCCTAAAAGCACAAGAAATCTCAAATTGTTGTTTGAATCATTATCCATAATTTTCAAATACTAAACAATGATACAAAAAAGTGAGAAAATAGCATAAAAGTATGATGGAAACATAAAATAGGTGGGGGAAATGAAGTGTAAGGTGGACTCTGACTAGTCATCAAAGGGGTTGACATGCGAAGGCATGTCACCCACATCATCAACATCAAGAGAGGTGGAGGCTCCCTCTCTGCTTCGCTTTTTAGGGCGAAATAATGGTTGCACATAATCTGAAATCAAGTGTCATCAATGTCGACTGCTGCACACACCCGCCCTGTGCCTAAGCATGCTGCCAATACGGGCGCTGTACCACATCCCAACTCCAAACAAAGACCTCCAGGCCTACAAAGAAGCTCCACAAAACATGCAATAAAAGAGTGACTTCGTTGCAAGCCACCACGCCATGGCTCCCCTGATGATGATCTGTTAGCCCAAGAAGCATTGATCAGATAAGTGGCATTTTGTACAAGAATTTTGCCTTCATGATTAGTTCATATCTTCATGATTAGTTCATATCTTCAAGTTTAGTGCCCATGTGGTAAGAGGATTAGTGCAGGGTTGTTGAAGGGCAGGGTTAGAGGCATTACAATATATTTGTGGGTCGAGGAAAGATAGGGTTGCGGCCATGGCTAGAGAAGACTCTGGAAGATGGTGCATCATGTAAGAATCCAAAGGCTGCATGCCAAGCCGATTGAATAGTGGGGTGCTCTCAACCACAAAGCAAGGTGGTTGCATGCCAACCCTATGCACCATAAGTAAGAGAGAACAATGACACTACACCACCACATAGACAATTAGAGGGCAATCACAATAATAATAACACACCAAAATGAGAAATAAACAAGTTAATATGTAGAAGAGCATTACCTCAATCCTACCACCAAAGCTATTACCATAACCATAAGCTCCATGATGGAGGACCACAATGCGACGATGAATAGCCATCTCTGATGCACGACAAAATCTCTCAACCCAACCAATGGTATCTCCCGCAAGAGGTTTCAAAAGTCACAATAGAAAACACACAACAAAAATCAACAAGTATTGTATAAAATTATGAATGAAGCAAAAACCTGCCATAGAGACCATGATCAACAACCACCCTAAGTCTGACAAACTCGAATATGCAAGTTGCATGCCTGCACGAACATGATCCTCGCTACAAACATCCCAAAGGGGTACAACAGGGGAGGCTAATGGGTAACCACCAAAGGGAAGATCCAAAAAAATAAAATCAGCAGCCCATGCGTCTGTTCTCCCACCACGCACACACAAGGTCCCATCGAGGCGTGCACATCCCATGTGCTCATGAACACGAATCCACGTTGGATGTCGAACACCGGCCCTAAAATCAACAGCAATGGCTATGTAGTCCCCAGAAATGGCCATGCATCGTGAGTCAGGCAATGAGGACAGAGAAGAAAAGGGAGTATCAACGATGTAGACAAAAGAAATGGTTTTCTTTGCAACAATCTCCCAAGAGGTACTGCGATATAAGAGGCAGTACAAAGTGACTTAACTCCAATAAATGAATGAAACAAACAATTGCATCGCAAGTGAAAGCTCACCATGCTCTCCCTCCATGTTTGCAGCCACCCTAGTCTCAACAATCACCTCCTTTCCCTTGCGAGAAGTATTTGTAGCTTGAAAAAAGCAAAGAAACACAATATTACCGGTATGTATAACAAATAACTTTAGGAAAAAGAGAATTTAAAGCTCTTAGACAAATTATATTTGAGGCTATTTTGAGTAGCCATTTACCGGATATAACCTCGTCCACTCTAAGAGGGAGAGGCACATCGACGGATGTGCCACCAACTCTCATAGTATCGTGAAGCTCTCTCTCTCTCTCTCGCCAATACATGCCCAGAAGCCATGTCTATCCACCATGGACATGCCTCCATCTCCCAAGTAGTGAGCTTATGCATGGAAGGGGAGTACATGCATCCTTCCCCAGTAGATAGTTGTGCCCACTGCTTAGCTAAGAATGGAATCCCTGGTAGAAAGTCTTTTCCAACCAAGAATAATAGAAATCTAAAACAAAATAACATCACTACACACTTCATAATTATGAAAGCTTGAAATAAAAGTATGATGAGCTTGACCTGTAGGCTAGCCGCTGAGATGCCATGCGTACCGTGTCCACTTTCTTCATAGCTTGCTTGTCAACATCTTTTGTCTTAGCTTCAAGAGAGGTCTCCAAAGGATAAAGATAGGGCCGTGCTTCAAACTTGAGCTCCTCAAAGTAAGAGGCAAGAGAGCAATCATGAGGCAACAAAATACCACCAGCAATGTTGCTCAAGTCCTCCACAAACTTTGTGGCCCTATCAAAAATCCTTTGTAGAAGGCCCTCTCTACGGATCCAACTACATAACAAGGAAGTTGAGAAAAAACTAAAATAATCACAAAAACTAAAAACTCTACATCAAAGATTCTTGAAAGTCAAAAGAAACTTTACTCACATGCGATACACGTGATCTCCTTTCTTTAAACCATAAGAGGATCTAGTAATCTTATCTTCCTCAAGCAAGGAAACCCATAACAGTTTGCTCAAGATAGGAGCATCATGCATAGCAATCAAGTTCAGTTTCTCAAGCATAGCCCAACTATCAGGACCCCATTTGAGTGCAAGAACTCGAACCATCCAATCCGGTCCAAGATTCGGATTAACAATATTTAGCAACTGCAGTTTTTGAGGAACGAATAGAAAACCAAGTTTAAACGGCTATTACACTATGTGAAAAACACCCAAAACAAAAATAATTCAACCACCTTCCCAATGCGCTCTCCATATTTGAGTGCTAAATCATTCAATATTTTCTCCTCCTCTTTTATTAGTTCTTCATTTTTCATTGTGTGCCTAGCTTGCTCTATTCTTTGGCTCAATTCCTTGGACATTTGAACCTTCAACACATACTTAAAAATAAATAATTTGCAAAAAACAAGCACATACTCTTTGGCTCAATTACTTGCATATTTTATCCTTCAATACACAATTTAATATATGTAATTTTCACAAAAAGCAAATATAAGATCGTTCCAAAAAAGCAAGCCAAAGACACTCACATCGTATAAGAGCTTTCCCAAGTATCGACGAGTAAGTGGATACCAAGGCTCCACACCCTTCGAGTATTTCTTATGGACTGCTGTAATCAACTTTTGATCTTTTTCTGGTAGCCTTGTTACATAGGCTTCATGATCTGCTGCACAAATGTGGGAGCAGTTGACAAGCTCATCCCTAGGATGCGTGACTACAAGGGCATGTGTATTCATGCTATTCCAAGGTCATATACAATATATACAAAGTCAAAAACACAACATAGAAAATTTCTACTAAAATATATAGAAAGTCATGAAGCTTACAAATTCATTCTTTGCAAGCTACTAAGCAGAGCTATCTCTGGCACTCGAGTAGGATCAATAACTGTACAAAGCACACTACAATGTTTCTCTCGATCAACGAAGAATCTCTCTTTAATAGCAGCCATCCAAGCGACCGTTCTATGATTACCCTCCCAAACATAGAACATTTTATTAGAGAGAACTTGAAGATTTGGTCTTTTAGAAAGCTCAATTTCAAACTCTTTATATATATCAACCCATATTGGGTCCCATGAAGAAAGAAGTCCTCTGCAAAAAAGATAATCATAGACAAAAAAGCACACTCAACTACTATTTATGAGAAAAACAAAAAACAACATAGAAACAGAGAGTAGGAAAGACCAAAGCAGAGAAATGAAATACCTGTCACATAAGCTTCCTCCTTCTTGCAATTCCAAACTGAAACAATAAAAGCTCCTTTTTCTTGCATGTAGCCCTCCTTTGCAAAAGCAACTTTCAATCCACTAACATCATCTCGTAAGCCTCTCACCCTTGCATAAGGGATCAATCGACATAAAGGAATTGGTGGACAATCAAAACAACTGAACATACGAGTACATTGAAGAATGTCTTGTCCTCTATGCATGTAAAGTTTGTGCTCTTCCCCTATCTCAGTCTCTACTGCTACTTCATCTCTTTTGACATAAGGCACTATTTGAAAACATGCCTCTTGTGGGGCAAGAGATTCATCAACTTCATTTATGGAGCCAAGCCCCAAGTCCTGACTTTGCATCTCCTCCTCCTGTGTCTCCAAACCATTTGTCATATCTGTGACAGAGACTGCACTTATTTGATGACTGCTCTCTAAGATACTGGAAGCTTGAGTTGAAGAAAGTCGTCTCCCTCTGCGACCTCATCCACGAATTTTTTGAACAAAACCAAAAACAATTTAATTACTTCACTAAAATTCCCTCTAGGCGTCCATGCCGACGCGGATGCCTAGAGGCAATTCAAAAAATCAAAACTTTATCTTATTGATCTCCACCTAAGCATCCATGTCGGCTTGGATTGATAGAGGGGAGCTAACAATTTCAAAAAAGCATGGTCAATTATAAAAATTAATTTTGAGAAATTCCCTCTAGACATCCATGTTGGCGTGGATAGCTTGACTGAGCTTACTTAGCTTAATAAAACATGATTAAATTCAATGCAAAAACGAATCACTACCGCTAAACCAATGTCGCAAGAAACTAATTCTAGCCATCCACGCCGGCGTGGATGGATTCAGGTAGTTTTAAGAGAAGCTATACTGATATGAAGATTCTCAGAGAGAGCTTATAAATAGGTAGATTTTCACATGCAAAACTCCTTCTAGCCATCCACACCGGCGTGGATGGCTACAGGTAGTTTAGGCTTAGAATCATAATGATAAAGAAGCTACACAGAAGTCCTGGCAGAGCCTTGGCACCCAACACAAGCGCTTTGGTTTGAGTTTCCGCCATGATTCTCCTATACACTGGCTAGAAGGTCTCTCTCTCTCTCTCTCTCTCTCTCTCTCTCTCTCTCTCTCTCTCTCTCTCTCTCTCTCTCTCTCTCTCTCTCTCTCTCTCTCTCTCTCTCTCTCTCTCTCTCTCTCTCTCTCTCTCTCTCTTTGCGGGGGGTGCACTACCCCTCCAACATCTCTCTTGGGCTTTACAGAGAGCGTTACAATTACAGAAAGGTTCAAATTCCAATTGAAGAGTTACAGTTACAGAAGGCTTCTCATTTTAATTAAAACATAAGACTTAGAAACATAGCTTTAAAACATTGAAAAAAAAACTACCTGTAGCCATCCACGCCGGCGTGGATGGCTACAGGTAGTTTACAAATCTACCTGGCAGGAGGTTTTCGGGCCGACGTAGACTCCCTTCTCCCCATGGCCGAGTTAGACTCCCTTCTCCCTTCTCCCTTCTCCGAGCTCCGAACTTGATTCGAGTTGTGAAGGTGGTTGAACGTTATCAGCTTGAGAGATTAACTCATTAGTTATGCAACAGGCCGGTGCACTCAATTAGCGTAGGCAAAATTCCCTCAAGTGGGCGCAAGCAAGGCGCTTGGTGGCGAGCAGGTGGAGGGGAGAGGCGAGAGGAAACGTGAGGCGAGATGCGTGAAGAGCTTGGCGTGAAAGGAACCTGAGGCAAGAGGCGTGAAAGGCTTGGCGTGAAAGGATCAAACAAAGCAGCAAGCGGCATCAGAGATAGCGCAAAGAGAGATGAGAGAGAGCGCCGTAGAAACGTTAAAGCTGGACCTGTGAATTTCTTTAAAGCTAGACCTGTGAATTGCTTTAAAAAACTACAGTAGGGGCCTACAGGGCCCCTTTCATATTATGATCGTCCTCTATCTTTCTTTCTTTCTCTCTCTCTCTCATGAGGTAATAGTTATAGTGCATGGAGTATAGCTAATGATCATGGAGTTGCCCGCATATAGCTAATGGTCATGGAGTTGCCCGCGTATAGCTAATGATCACAGTGCTTGAAAAAAACTTTTTTTTCAAAAACTTGGAAAACCTACATATGTGAAACAACGGAGGTAAATTGACAAAATTTTAAGGTTTTTATACCAAATTACACTAATTTTTTCTAAATTTTACGGGTTTTTTCACCTTCAAATATAAAATTTAAAGGTAAATTTCAAAATTTGTAGTTGGGATTACACTATATCTAGGTTTTTTTTGAGCTTGATTAAAGAATATGAAACCATGACTCCGTTTTTAATTTCTTAGCATGTAATTTGTCACAAATTACGATGCAAAAAGGGTAATTATAACTAAAAATAATAAAGCAATTACTCGTATTGATAGACAGTCAGTCTTCTTATGAAAAGCTACAATTTTTTTGCCTTTCAAGACATTTAATCTCACGACAAGGGGTACTTTGGGAATTTTGAAAAACTTGAAGAGCATTTTAGAAATTTGTGACAAAATATTAGGGCTTTTTTGGGAATTTTTGAAATTTGAGTGTCTTAGAATTTAATAAACCAAAAACACTCAGTAGTGTATAAACACCCTTAACTTCGGCATGGGATATTGTGCATGGGACATTTAACTGGGTAGGTGAAGTTCGGTTGTCATTAATATGCTCAATTGACTGAAAATCGTAAAACTCAAAGAACTAAAAGCAGGGTCGTTTATAGTGTTTTAAAAATTAAAAGCAGGTTCGTTTTTTTAGTGTTTTTAAAACTAAAACAGGTTCTTTTTTAGTGTTTTAACACTAAAAGTAGGCTCGTTTTTTGAGCACTTTATATTTCATGTTTTGACTATATTATATAGTGAATTATTATTTCTAATATATATTTTATAAAACAATAAGTGTTGTTCATGGGAACACAAACGTGCAATATTCCTGGCAGCTTGTGATTCTGGATAGAATTTTAAGGATATCAATCTATTCTATTTACACCCGCTGTATCAAAAACAACCATGCCACTCCTCTTTGATATTCTTACCTTCTGCTAAATACACTATTAACCCATGGGGAGATGCATTACAGTTTTTGGTCCAGGGCGTGGACAGAAGCTAGTGCTTATGTTTGATACCAGAATTTATTCCTTGACAATTGCTTCTTTGCAAGAACATTTTGAGCTTCGTGATGCTAATTTCTATCTTCGTCCACTAACATTATCTGGACCGCAAGTCAAGGTAGAAGCTACTATATCATCACATGGTGAGCAAACTTTTATGCTTGGTCATGAACAACACCAGTTCTACAAGGTGGATATGAGAAGTGAGGATCAGATTGATACCGGCATTGGCAGAGTTTCTCAAGACATGAAAGACAAGAAAGTACCTCTCTCTGAGATCAATGCGAGTGTTATTGACATGATTAAGTGCATGCCATTGCAAAGAAATTTATATATTGCCCTCCATCAAGCCAAGAAAGTGGTATGTACTGATGAGCTACTAGCTCATTATGATGGGTATATTGCTTTTGAATTACCGCCATCTGGTAATTCTTCAGGTATGAGTGGTATGGAGCAAAGACATGATAGTCACATGTGGATAGAGTATGTCACTTGTAGCAGTGATAGTTTTAATGGCATTGTCAGATTTAGTAGATGCTCTGAGCATTTGCGCTGCATCAACATTGATTGTCCATTTTATTTGCGCTCAAATATGTTCAATGAGTCTCAATGGCGAGGTCGGCTTGTTAAATCCATTCCTAAAGGATTGATCTCTTCTCAATATGGCACACTAGTATGCACTCATTGTGGACAGATTCCTGAATGTGTATCTACATGTCCTGCAGTAATTTACTATTGTTTGCCTAGAGATAAGCATAATTGTACTAGGTGTGCTTTGCATCTTGGAGAATATAATCATCCATGTGTAGAAGGGAGGAGTCAGATGGTTGAAAGTCACATAGATGAAATGTTGCTTGATCGAGCAAGTCGGGACCCTATGGTGACTGCGAAACAATTGGAGCGGGCCACCACTAATATCTTATCATGGAAAAGCTTATTGGAGCAGGTTCAACTGCAAGTGTAATGATTGAAGATTTGGAATTTGCTGAATTCCTTGACAGTATGACTCCCCTGTCAAATTAAAGGAGAGTCGAACGAAGTTTGGAGTCTGCAAAAAGATCAAAGAATATCACTTCAAAAGGTCTTGATGCAGTGCTTGACTTGAAAAGCAAGTGCAGATATCCTTTTATCCATAGTATCCTTTTTCCAGGCCAATTGGGTGATAAAGTACATCCTCATGTATTTAAAATGTCAATTAAGGGACCGGGTAATGGAGTTGATTTGGTGAATCGCATGCGTCTTGGAGGTAATTGGGAGCAATGTGGGTGCACTTTGATCATGTTCACAGTGTTCAAGGATGGCCGACTATGTCAGCGCATGTCTACGCCCCTTACGTACGAGAGCTACTCACCATTGCAACTACCGAGTTTAGCGTGGAAAATAAATATGCTCAGATTGAATTTTGGAAGATGCTGAACAATGTGGTTAAGCAACAGGGTTTTGATAAGCCAGAGTTTAGGAGATTTATGGCAGATGAAGCCAGTGCCAATTGGATTGCTGTGAGTACTATTTATTTTGGGGGAGCAAATAAGTCTACTCCAGACAAAGAGAGATAATGTTTGTTTCATTGGGAGCAAAGTATGGTTCGACATACTGTCAAGTGCATCCGTCCAGCATTTCAAGAGGAGCACAAGATTTTGTGTCGCAAGTGGAGAACTGCACCTACAGAGAATGCGGCTGAGCATTGTAAGGGAGACCTTAGAAGATTTTGGAAAACCGGGAATGGCCATTGAAGGGGAGATTTATTCATTGGAGACATGGTTGGCTTGGTGGGATGTACGAGTGCCTCATTGGGGGGAAAGATTTGTATCACAAGATGCTGCAGGTATCTTTGTTCCTAACACAAACTTGTCTGAGTCAAAACATGCTAGTATGCGTGCCTCGGTTGGTTACAAGGATCACATAAGTTTGTATGAGGCAGCATGTGCAGATATGGCTTTAGCTGTGCTTCAAAGTGTGACATATAATGCCTATTTGAAAGGTGTTGGGAGCTCCACCGGTCCCAGCATTAAAGATTTGGCAGACTGCTTCATGAACCGACCTTCATCTGCTTCCGCGGCAGTTGGAAAGAAACTAGTTGACCTCACACATTCTTCAATGCATGAAATGGGTGTCAATAGTCCAGAAATGAATAGAAATATACTCCAAGAGAAGAGTATTAGAAAAAAGAGGCCAATTTTTGCTGATGCAAATATTGTCTTGGAGGAGGATAGCCACAGGCCAGAGTATGTTACAATGACAACTTCAATTGGTGGGCTTCAACACAAAAAAAAAGCTTCAAAGGATGTCCCATATCCCGAAGTAAATGTAGCAAAGTCAGTTTGGGCAAGAAGGAGAACAGAACCTGGGCGAAAGATGACTTGTTTTGGTGTAGTGTCAAAAGATGGAGATCGATGTGGGCGGTTTATTAATGCCTGTTCAACGGATGCCAAAATAGGGGTGCGAGCTCCTTGTTTTTGGGGTCGCAGGAAAATAGTCGAAGGGCCACCAGGTCCAGCTCCCGGTGTTTGGGTGGTCGCAGAGGGCACAAATTTGCAACCTCAAGAGGTAACGTAACTGCAAGACAATGGTTTTGTTTTGCGAACAGGAGTTGCATCAGCATCAAGAATGCATGAAACAGTTCCATTGAACCAAAGAGTTGCTAGCAGCATCCGTCCCAAATTTAGAGATGGAAAGATTGTGAAATGGAGATCACGATTAACAAAGGAGTTTCATGGCAAGATTGAAGTGGGTAGAACTATGGCAGCAGAGCTGGTGCGAGAGGTCATTGTGGTTTGCAATGAAAACATGTTTTCTATGTTAATACTGTGGGGTCAAGTGCAAAGGGAGTGACATACTCTGTGATGTCAGATTTTCCTAGATGTACTTGCGAGGATTTTCAAAACCGAGAGAGCAAGCGCCTTGTGTATATGCCATGTAAGCACATTTACTTCATATTTCTGCAAGTACTTGGCCTTGACCCTCATGCTCATGAGTTCATGCATCAGGCGGCTTTAACGAAATTGGAGTTAGTCCAAGCACTTGGAGGTTCACGGGTGCTGATGGCTATTAACTTTTGCCCCAAATATTCCAGTGCGGCAGTATTTTTTTTGTTGCACACTCCATTTTGATATGTAGATGCAGTACACCTTTTTGGTTAATTTCAATGTTGATGGAGGGTTTTTGGCATGTGTTAGAGATAGAACAATTTAAAATTATTTTTATAGGTTAAGAAACTAGGTAAAGAGTATCTCTAACCAACAAAAATCCAAGATATTGTGGTGTGTTGTCGACTCTGCCTACACGTCCAAACCAAGTGTGCCTCTCTCTCATCCGGCACCTCCTTATATTACCATCAAGGAGTTACAACCATAACATGTCTGACCACACTAGGTGGCCGGACTCCACCTTCACAACCACACACCACAATATATACAACTAATATATTGCACAAGGATATAAAAAAACATTGTATGTTTTGCAAAGTTTATGGTTTGCGTAATTTTGTATTACAAGGATATCAAAAAAAGGTTTGCGGTTTGCGTAATTTTGTATTACAAGGATATCAATTTTTTTTAATGGTTTGCGTAATTTTGTATTGCAACTAATATATTGCACAAGGATATCAAAAAAATTTGTATTGCAAAGATATCAAAAAAAAGTTTATGGTTTGCGTAATTTTGTATTGCAACTAATATATTGCACAAGGATATAAAAAAAATTTGATAGTTTTGCTCGGTTTATGGTTTGCTCACTTTTATTGGCTCGGATTTTGGGATTCCTCCACTAGAGTAAAAGGACTGTAGAACAAAAGGGAGAGGAGCTAGGACTCACCATCCCTTTGTCTACCGATTATTGTACTTGCCTCATGATCTCCTCTTGTTGAGCTTGGGAAACTCAATAAGGAGGCTTGTTAGGCGGTGATCTTCCTGGTAGGAGCTCAATTCGATGGTCATCATCCCCTCATTTTGGAGGTAAGTTCATAGGGATATCATCGATGAACACATCTTGGAATCCTTAGAAAATTAGACAAGTTTAACTCTTCTTGATTCCTATCATTTACATTTGATGAAACATTAGGACCTTTTAGGGACTCTTTGACAAAAATCATGTACGCAGAAAGTGAGCTCTTCATTGATTCGAAGTTCGTCACACTTCGGAGATATGCTCCTAGGATGACATTGGAACAGCAAGTAGCACGGTTTTGCCAAGGACTCATCGACCCCTTGAACAACCGACTAGAAGCTCTCAGGCCAGCAACTCTGCAAGATGCGTTGC
The DNA here is from genome assembly GCF_014529385.1 of Adiantum capillus-veneris. NCBI lineage: Eukaryota > Viridiplantae > Streptophyta > Polypodiopsida > Polypodiales > Pteridaceae > Adiantum > Adiantum capillus-veneris. The sequence continues at coordinate 75,455,284 of NC_140947.1, forward strand.
TAAGGGCCAAACCGTTAGCTAAAGAGATTCAGAGGACTACCCAAGATAGTCAATACTATTTGTCAAAGAGGGCCAAGCCAGACAACTGGAGTAACAGACCAATCAACCCTGCATACAACCATCGTCCGGTAGTAGCTACTACGGCAGCTATCGAGTTTTCCAATATAAAATGCTTTGAATGCCAGGAGTATGGACATTACAAAAGTCGATGTCCAAAAAGGATTTCCCAAACATCTGGTGCTAATAATGTACCTCTGAACGTCAACGGGCAAGGAGGCCGAGGAAGAGGAAACATAGGACAAGGAAGCGGAGCTTTCGCTAATGCCGCAGTGAGACAACCAACTGTGGGTGACGAAGCTGATGAGAGAGCAGCTCTGTATGCTACAACTGCTAATCCTAGTGAGCAGTAACTCAAAGCACCAGGATCTCATCAAAGTTCAGCAGAATAAGAAGCATAAAGCTAAAGACTATTCTATTCTCAAAGGATGTCTTTACTTTAGACAAAGGGTATATGTACCTAAGTAGTTAGCATAGACTTTATCCAGATGTATTCTTGAGATGAGGACATCTCAAATTTTTCACGTTGGGGAGGTTGTAAGGTCTCTGACCCCGACCCAAAAAAAAGAGCACCATTGTACCTTGGAATAAACATAATGGAAAAAGTTACTATTTTTACCAGTTTTCCAAATTATGTCAGTGCTATGTTGTTTAGAATGTTATAAAGCTTCCAAATGTGAAATAAAATATTTTTTGTGAAAAAATTCCAAAATAGTAAGTTTTTGGTCACCCGACCCGTCTAGTTTTGATCGTCTCGAAAAATTGCACCCATATCCCAAATTTGAAAAAAAATGCATTTTCGTACCTCGGGGGCTGCTAAATATGGCAGGTACTCGGACAGATACACCTTAGTTAGAGCTTAGTATAGCAATTTACGATATTAAATTCCGACTCGTATGGCCCGTTTTAGCTAAACTGGACACTTGGTAGGCATGTAACTGGACTTGCCATGCATAAGTGGAGTAGCTCTCAGATGCAAATACCAAGCCAGGTCGATTTTCAGCTTGGAGGGGCCTATTTAAGAGTGCTCACACACACACACACACATATACTCACACACCCACTCAGTACACACACACACACACACACACACACACACACACACACACACACACACACACACACACACACACACACACACACACACACACACACACACACACACACACTTACACACCTTGGGGAGGTGCTGCCGGCACACATAGTTTTTGGAGAAGAAGCAAAGGAGGGAAGTGCTGCCCCATTCTCGTCTTGAGAACTCCATTGGATCAGAAATTTGAGTGGATTTCAGCCCCTAATCACGGTAAAATCATTTTAATTGATGCTTTTCTGCAAATCTCTTCATCATTCTCTTAATTCCTCATCTATTCTGCTTAATCATAGCTATATTTCTCAATAGCTGCTCTCTAATTCTCCATATCATTATTCTATTACATAATCATCATCCAATAGTTAATTATGCAAGAAATTAACCTCTTCTAATCATAGATTAATGCATGATTAGTAAGCGGAAATCTTCCACTAGTTGGCATAGTAATTAATTGTCAAGCCGGTAATGATGTGGATTTGGTTAATTTCATTCTATTACCACACAATATTGGTGTAGCTAAGTTAGATTCAATTTATTCATAGATTAGGATGTAATTAAGGGAAATTAATCCGTCATTAAGCCACTAAGAAGGGAATTTTCTCTCACCTATGCATACGATAATTCTGCATCTTTCTACTTGCATTAGGAAGGTGATTGAGTATGTCTAATTCATCTCCCTAGTGATTTGATTAGTAAAATTCTGAAATTCTTAATTACCTAGGCCAAGTGCTTAACTTTAGAGCCAGTTCCCATAGGACAAATAAAGTATTATAAAAAAAAATTGATATTGCTCGAAGGAAATCTAATTCTCTCGTATAAGAAGGATTGTTCAGTGATTCTAATCTGTCATCTTGATTGTTATGGTACTCTCGGACATTAGTTCTTTTTCTCCGAGTTGTCAATTAAGTAGTGAGTATAAAATGGCCCCGGTAAAGAGAACTCGCTTCGGTGGTGCCCACGACCGCGAGGCAGGAACAAGCAACGTGAATGGAAAAGGAAAAGCTCCGATGGACGACTAGTACCGGCCATCTCACGGGCCAATGGCGAGGAAATGGAGGAGGTAGGTCACATTTTAAATTCAAGTTGTTTAATTTAACATTGCATACGATAAGTTAGGAAAGAACATATCCCTAAACATGTTGGAGAAATCCGACGGAAACCTCCGCATTTGAATTCAATTGTATATTAAAGTCTAAGTAGGAAAGAATGGTTGATGGATATACTGTTTGAAATAGGAAAGAATGTCTGCTAGGGAAAATTTAGCTCGGCATGTTCATTTCTATTTCCAATGTTGATACTAGTCTGAACCCCCTCCTGGCAGAGTTCCTGGTTAAGGGCTCTTGAATCCACGTCTGCTGGTTAAGCGGTGGGAACCCACGTCTTGCTTTCTATGCAGTGGGAATGTCCATGTCGTGCTTTCTATGCGGTGGACATACCTAGTTGTATGGACAGCTAGGCGACAACGGGAGGAGTAAACTCTCGCTGGAGAGGGGATGTTGTACCTCCAGAACATTGGAATTTTAATGAATAAGTTTGAGTAGAATTTTTACTAGAGTTACTGTCTTGGTGCCGCTTTGCAATGCTGATTGAAGGGCTGTCTTAACGAACCTTGTAAATCGGAATCTAATCAAGGAATTTTTGAACAACCATTGTGGTAGTAATTAGGACACACAAGGAAGTGTGAGTGTGGGGGTGGAAAGCGGGGGCTTGGCTCAGGTTGCCAATGCCTATGAGAAGGGTGGTCTCGATTGGTCGGGAACTCTCCGTCCCCATAGTGTTATAAATCGATGCTAGTATTACTCATTGCCCCAAGAGCAGCGAAGCCTCAAGTGTACGTGCCTCTGAAACATGGGGAAAAAGGCACTCAAGACTTCTCTCCTCTTGGAAGGTGGGTCTTAGGATCGCTAGATAAGTTAATCACGCTTCCCCTGCGGGGTGGAACTAGATCTCGATGCTAGTAGGCTCGAACTTGACTCACTTTGTGATGAGATATCGTCCGCTAGATGAACCATAAACCACTTTGTTTGCTTCCGCTGTAGATCTAGTGGCCACCAGGTTTACCATCAGATCGGTCGTTTGAGACGATGGGGTGGGGACCTCACACCCTGGAACTACTTTCTTGGGGTAGACTCTAGTGTTGTTGTGCCTCCAATGAGGTGGATAGTCCGTGGCTAGGGCTATTCTTCATGGTGGCACCAGAGGCCACCGATCGTTGGGGTAGGCTTGACTTGATTTCCGATATGCTGATGGTGCTAGTGGATACGGTCTTTGATGGTGTCTTGCGGCTCGTCTTCTCCTATTGGTCTATTAGAGGGAGAAGCTCTTCTCTAGGTGATGGAGCTAATAGGCTCCCCCTTATGCGGCGTCTACTAGGTAATGATGCATTTTGTTGGGTGGCTCTCTTCTAGCCTATGGTTGATTCTACTAGCTTTTTTGGATATGTATGCTGTGTGATTGATTCTTGAGTCTTGGATGGAGTTTTGTGTGGGAGAGTACCTACCCTATGACAGGGGGTTCGTTCCTTGTCATAGGATACCTACCCTATGACAGGGGGTTCGTTCCCTATGGCAACCATACATGTTCCTTTATGTTGCTATTGAGCTACTGATGCATTGCGATCTAGGTTCTTGTTGTGATGCCATGGCTCGGTTTGGGCATGGATTTCTCAATAAATGTTTTGCTTTTAATATATTTTTCTCCACTCACTATTGTGAGTTTGGAAAAAAAAATCAAAGAAAGACAAAGCTTCCATGTGTCGCAGTGTGCACTCTGTGGTTCATTTCAAAGAAAGCCTCAAGAAACATTTGATTTGAAGTGCAAAAGAAACATTTGATTTGAAGTGCAAAAGTGAAGGGTAAGTACTCAGATGGTAGAATGGTAGAAAGTGAACGCTGTTGATCCCATACTAAAGTCAAAAAACTTAGTACTCTATCTATCTATATCTATACTGTAATAAAAGGGGGAGGGATTTTGGCTCCTTCCCCCCGCCCCCCGCCCCCCAACATGTGGCGTTCTTAGATGCCTCCGGTAGGAGAGAGAGTGAGAGTGAGAGAGAGAGAGAGAGGATTTGTGCGGTCCGACAAGGAGGGAGGGTGGGGAAGAGAAAGAGGGAGGACTCAGGAGTTGTCATTAGAGGAGGCGCAAGCACGGTCAGAAGAGACGGGATTTAATTTCTTTGAAGAGGAGTGTCCCGTGCAAGCTATTAACTATAGGGCGGCCGTCACCTGCAAGTCTCTCTCCATCTCTACTCTTGAGTCCCCTTTTCCTTTTCCTAGCTCTTCCTTCTCCGCTTCACTTGCGTTGTGCACACGTACACCTACAGGAGCGGCGAGCCTGGTGAAGTTGCGGATCTTCCATGGCCGCAGGGTGAGAGGCTGGATGACATCGGGCACTCTATTGTGAGACAAGCCAGCTCCTACGGCGTGCAGCATCAGCAAGTTGCTCATGTTGATGCTCCTTATCCTGCTATAGGTCAATATTAATGTCCCCGTTGCCTATACAGCCTTCAAGCCACAACCACTCCATTTTACTCTATCGTCGCTCTCTCAGTGACGACAAAGACCCTCTCGCAGTAGCCGTTGCTTTACTTGCGTGCTTGGAGCTTTCCATTGCCACGGCCCATACAGACGTACCTATGAGCATTAAAATCTCTCTCCCCCCCTCTCTCTCTCTCTCTCTCTCTCTCGCGCGCGCGTGCGTGCACATACACACACACACACACACACACACATAACAGCAGCAGCTGGAGCACTTGCTGAAGAAGCCCGCCTCCGAAAAGTAGGAGCTATAGAGACTTTGAGCACCAAGAGTGTGGGCATGAGTGCACGATATGTGTGTGTGCGTGTGCGTGTGCGTGTGCGCGTGCTGAGACACAATGTGTGTGTGTGTGTGTGTGTGTGTGTGTGTGTGTGAGAGAGAGAGAGAGAGAGAGAGAGAGAGAGAGAGAGAGAGAGAGAGAGAGAGAGAGAGAGAGAGAGAGAGAGAGCAGAGCCACATTTATCTTCTACTGTGGCAAGAGAGGCGACAAACCTCAAAGTCAACTGCAACCCCAGGCTGATGGGAGCAACAACAAGGAGTGCATATTATGGTGTGTTGCGCGCACGAGAGAGAGAGAGAGAGAGAGAGAGAGAGAGAGAGAGAGAGAGAGAGAGAGAGAGAGAGAGAGAGAGAGAGAGAGAGAGAGAGAGAGAGAGAGAGAGAGAGAGAGAGAGAGAGAGAGAGGGGGGGGGGCATGCCATAGCCACCTCACGTGCTTTGCTGAATGCGTCAGTCGTGTGCATATTCCACTTGAGAGAGAGATGAGAGAGAGAGAGAGAGAGAGAGAGAGAGAGAGAGAGAGAGAGAGAGAGAGAGAGAGAGAGAGAGAGAGAGAGAGAGAGAGAGAGAGAGAGAGAGAGAGAGAGAGAAAGAGAGAGAGAGAGAGAGAGAGAGAGAGAGAGAGAGAGAGAGAGAGAGAGAGAGAGAGAGAGAGAGAGAGAGCTGCCTGCGATTTCTCCTGCATCAATTCACTTAAGAGAGGGGAAAGCAACGATGACCATCAACACTAGCATCGTTGAAAATCCATCAAGCATGCTAGCTCCATGGCCTCGCGCAATATCCGACAATGTCCTTACACTGTAGTGTGTCAAGGTTTATTAGTGCTGGGGGGAGCTGTTTGAAGACGCCAGGCACGAGGCCATCACATGCATTCTCTCTCTCTTTCTCTCTCTCTCTCTCTCATATACACACACATCCTGCCCCGGACATGGCTTAGCCTCTTTGCTCCGGCAGGTGTGGACTGTAGCTCGGCAATACAGGCGGCTAGCACGCACACACACACACACACACACACACACACACACACACACACACACACACACACACACACACACACACACACACACACACACACACACACACACACACACACACACACACACACACACACACACACACGCACACACACACAAAGATTTGCAGCCCGTGTTCGAGAAGAATCATGTTTCCAAACATACAAATTTCATTTCCTTGCACTTGCCAAGAATAAATTTAAGAAAATTAGCTTTATTTCTCAGGTTTTTATACTATTTTCCTCTATTTTGGGGTGGAATTTCTCCTTTTTTACTTATCCTTGACCGACATTTTTGAAATTGAAAATGGCACTATATTAAACTGATACATATTTTTCCCAAACACTGTTTGTGGCATTTGCCTGATGTTGTTTTACGTTGTTTTCCTTGCGGCTGTCCATTTATTGTCTTCATCGTTGGCGGTCGCAATTGCTAAGCAACACCAATGTCATACAGGACTCGGGAGTCTACATCAAAGGTTGTCTTGGTAAAGAGGATCAATCGCATCCTTTGGATATTGGACGCCTTCTTTATAACGATGTTATACCATAGGAAATTGTGTGTGTGTGTGTGTGTGTGTGTGTGTGAGAGAGAGAGAGAGAGAGAGAGAGAGAGAGAGAGAGAGAGAGAGAGAGAGAGAGAGAGAGAGAGAGAGAGAGAGAGAGAGAGAGAGAGAGAGAGAGAGAGAGATGAAGTGGTGGTTGGTGAAAACCAACTTATTATGAGGTTGAGGAATCGAGGATGACCAGTTGCATGAACAGCCTTTGACCTACAAAGCCGAGAAGCAGAGCCTAGGACTGAGAGGAGTTGTCTTGGTCGTAGCGAGTTGTAACTTGCTAAGTTGCTACGACTCACGAGTACGTCATGATGTTGCCCATCAATACCATGATGTAGAGCACGAGCAGTGCAACCAGGATGGTAAATGTTTACTGCAGCTTACGCATTTGGCAAGGCATGCGTGAGTCAAAGAGATGAGATTATGTGAAGGGCCGTTGAAATAGGATCTACGATGGCGCGCACTACAAGAGGTCACTTAAATTTCAGCATCAAATTACCGGCACCAATGGCGGGCGTCGCTATATGTGTAGATAAGTATGGATGGAGATGCATATTTAAAAACAATTAATTTTTAAATTTTCGATGCGTGTACCGATACCTTTTCCGACGCGTCTATCGACACCTGTTCTAACGGCTGTACCGATTTTTGTACCGTCGGACCTTGCAAAAAACAAACCGGCGGGCTTTTCCTGTGCATTTCGCTTATTCTTGCGCCTTTTCTCCCGCTCTCTTCCTCCTCACCTCTTGCACATCTGGTGCGAAACAAGTTGTTGGAGGTGCTAATCTTGCTCGTGGACTACTCCATAGCACTAAGGTGAGATTGTTTTCAAGTTTACTTGTAGGTTTAGGGTGGTTTAGGGTTTAACATGGTGTGTGTATGTGCATTTTTTGCAGGTTCGAGGACGTTTACAACACCTTTTCTTGCTCAAATAGGTTGCATGTGAGTGATTGAACTTTTAATGCATATTAAATTTATTTAAATTAATTTGTATATTGATAAAAGAAAATTTCATGCTTTAAACTTTCAAAGCTTTAAAAGAAATTATGGTTTGTGATGTGAAATTTCGTTTTGAATTAAGAAAATTTTTTGTTTTGGTTTATGAAAAAACCTTGTTTTGAAGAAATTTCGTTTTTGAAATTATGCACTTGATGAGGTTTAGGTTTTAGGTTTTGATTAGGTTTAGTTTAGGTTATATGTTAGGTTATGGTATATATAGGTTATATGTTAAGTTATAAATTAGGTTATACGTTAAGTCATGTTAGGTTAGGTTAGGTTAGGTTCTAAGTAGTTAGGTTTAAATTAAGTTATTAGTTAGGTTATAGGATAGGTTAGCTAGATTATAGGTCAGGTTTAGCCAACAAATTAGGTTATTGGTTAGGTTAGGTTAGGTTAAGTTAGGTTTTAGGTTATATGTTAAGTTAACTCATGTTTATGTTATAGATGGACGTTGTGTTCTGACAGTTAGAACTTATGTACTTCTATGTTAATCTAAATACTTACCGGTGAAACGTCCAAATACGACCATCTACCAACGTGTAAATCGTAACCCTCTAACCCTATTAGCAAACTGAAATGACCAAGCGTTACAGTAATAATTGGATTTGGAGCGACCAAATCAAAAGTTGTCAAACCTAACCGGATTTACATAGCCTACCCTAACGCTCTAAATATAATAATGTATTAGCGGCCAAACAAAAGTCGCTAATCTAAAGCCGATAACCCTTAGCAGACTAAATGGCTTAACAATATCCTAATTTGTTTTAGAGCGCTTTACCTTAGCGGCTTTACATAGTGTGCCCTAATGCATCGTCCGAAGACCGTGCATCAGCTACTAGCCGCCAAACCACAATCCATAGAATCCTAAGCGGCTAGACCTAAGCAAATTGAAATGGAAAAACGCTATACTAATCCAATTTGGAGCGTCCAAACCTAGGCAACTTTACATAGCGCACCCTAATACTCTAAAATACGGCCATCTATTAGCGGCTAAACCAACACTAGTCCTAAGACGTTAACCCTAGGTGGTTAGCCCTGAAATGGCTAATTGCTATCATAATCCAATTTGGAGCATCTTAACCTAAGCAGCTTTACACACCATACCATAAGTTCTAACTGTCCGAACACAACGTCCATCTATTAGCGGCCAAACAAAGATGACTTATGTACTTCTAAAAACACAAACTGACTTCGGTAAGGTTAGGTTTTAAGTTAGATTTAAGTTATAGGCTAGGTTAGTTTATGTTTAGGTTATAAGTTAGGTTAGATTATACGTTAGGTTAGAGCTAGCGACAAATAGTAGAAAAAATGCAAACGAACTTTGAAGATGACTCGTGTACTTCAAAAAACGCAAAAGGACTTCAGTTAAGTTAGCCTATAGGTTAGGTTTAGGTTGTAGGTTAGGTTATTTTAGGTTTAGGTTATATGTTAGGTTAGGTTAGGTTTAGTTTATAGGTTAGGTTAAAGCTAGCAACAAAAAGTAGAAAAATGCAAACGGACTTCAGTTAAGTTAGCCTATAGATTAGGTTTAGGCTATAGATTATGTTAGGTTAGGTTAGGTTTATGTTATAGGTTAGGTGAGATTATAGGCTAGGTTAGAGCTAACGGCAAATGAATAGTAGAAAAAATGCAAACAGACTTGGAAGATGACTCGTGTACTTCTAAACATGCAAACGGACTTCAGTTAGCTTAGGTTATAGGTTAGTTTTAGGTTATAGGTTAGTTTACGTTAGGTTTAGGCTATAGGTTAGGTTAGATTATAAGCTAGGTTCGGACATGAGATTGTTAGAGCTCGAGCTAGTAGCAAATAGTTGAATGTGAGATTGTTAGAGCTCGACCTAGCAGCAAATCAGACTTCAAAAGTGCACACAGACTTTAAGAACCTTAATATATAGTCATTGACCAATAAATATGATATTATTACCCTATGGTCCTAATCTCCGTGCACCTCTAGACCGAGGTGTGTGGGAATCATAGAGAATGTGAGGTTGTTAGAGCTAGCAGGAAATAGTTGAAAAAACGCAATCGGATTTCCAAAGTGCACACAGACTTCAAGAACCTTAATATATAGTCATTGACCAATAAAGACGAGATTATTACCCTGTGGTCCTAATCTCCGTGTACCTCTAGATCGAGGTGTGTGGGGATCGGCGGGCCTGGCTAGAGAATGTGAGGTTGTCATGTATTGTCATGTACTTAGTAGTGAGTAGTTATAACAACTAGAATGTTTTAATTATTTGTTGCATCATTGGTAGATAAAGTATGGACGATAGGATGGCATGTCCTTGTGCGCATTGCAATCATCATATCTTTCAAAAACAAAAAATCTGTGACCAACACATGCGCAATCACGGTCTCTTTCCGATTGAGCAACTATAAGACCTGCATTAGCTTTTTAGGTAAATACATTGTATCCTAAGCATGATAAAGTGAAAATTACAGTTCAATAATGTGATCAAGGGGCTAGCTTGTTCATGTAATGACAGGTTGCTCAATGAGAAAATCTTGCCAAAAGGGAATCACATGTCCCCTACCCGTCCAGCCCGCTAAAAATCTTCTTACTAATTTGGGCTTGGATTATCACAAAATAAATGCATGTCCTAATGATTGTATACTTTTGCGCAATGAGTATGCAAATTTGGAACAGTGTCCCAATTGTGGATCAAACAGGTACAGGGAGGACACACAAGAAAAATTTATCCCTGCAAAGGTCCTTCGACACTTTCCTATCATTCCAAGAATAAAGAGCATGTTTAGGTGCTATGGATTTGACACTTTCCTATCATTCCAAGAATAAAGAGCATGTTTAGGTGCAAGTCCATAGCCGCTTTGATGACATGGCACTCAAATACTAGATCGACAGATGATGTGATGCGGGTACCTGCTGACTCTCGTGCATGGAAGCACATAAAGGAAAGTTGGCCTACATGTAAGAACGAGCCTCGATGTATCCGCTTTGGTTTGACAATGGATAGAGTAAATCCATTTGGATTACGGAGTTCATCATGGAGCACGTAGCCTATTTGTCTGGTTAATTATAATCTTTCACCATGGCTTGCTATCAAGAAGGGCCATCTGTTGTTGTCATTGATCATCCCAGGAAAGTACAAAGCAAAGAACATGGATGTCTATCTGGCACCACTTATAGAAGAGCTCCAAATCTTGTGGACAGGAATCGATGTGGTTGATATGTTCCAACCAATCGGACGATGGAATGTACATATGCAAGGCATTCTCATGTGGAACATGCACGATTGGCCAGGCTTCGGTGAGTGCTTGGGTAAGTGCCTTTGAAACCCTCACACACATGTGATTCTTGGCTATGCCAATACTTTTATATTTTAATTTTGTGATGTTTCAGCCTTGAGTTACTCGAGCAATCATGCATGTCCGAAATGTGGTCCTTGACTTGGCTTCCGCCGCTCTGAGCATTTGAGCAAGATAGTATGGTAGATTTTTGCATGAAGGACATGAGCTACGTGGACCAAACATATGCAAACATGACATGCATCCACTAAAAGTGAGGGATTGGAAAAACATGTGGCTAGAGAGGGGAGATTGGATGCCACCTGGAATGAAAAGACTTTCTATTTTCCATGAACTCCCGTACTGGAGTGACTTGTTGATTAATCATTTGCTTGACCGAATGCACATCTTCAAGAATGTGGGGGAGATCATATGGAAAACCATCACTAGAAAAAGGGAGAGCAAGGCCCAAAGAGATGATCTGCAGGCTGTGGGTCGAATGCCAGAGATGTGGCCTTGACTTAAACCCAATGCTATACGAGAAGGTCCATGGGTTCTGAGTCATGCAGAAGAGAAACAAGTGAAGAAGACTATATCTTCATTCAAGACTCCCACAGGGTGCATGCGATGTTTGAAAACGGCTTTTATGAGAGATGACAATCTCAGTGGTCTTAAGTCCCACGATTGGCACAAATTTTTACAGTTCATCTTACCAATTTCCATAAAGGGTTGTTTGACAGATGACATTAGAAGAACAATCTACAAAATCAGTGAGTTGGTACGTTGGATCAGTTCAAAAGAGATAAGAGAAGATAGCATCGAAGCAGCACGCTTAAATGCTATTGAAGCAGTGTGCATGGTGGAGAAGTACTTTCCAACAAACATTCTTACCATCCAAATGCATTTACTTGTGCATGTGGTCGATGAAGTTGCAGTTGCAGGGGTGGTTCATAGCAGTTGGATGTTCTTCTTGGAGAGATTTATGAAGACTTTAAAGGGTTTTGTTCGTTAAAGGGCTTGCCTCGAGTGTAGCATGGCCAAAAAATGGCTTGTACAAGAGTCTCTTATCCTCATCAGTGAATTTTTTGTCTCAATTGATCTAGAGATGCCCCGAATGTGGACTATTGAGGTCAATGTCAAGGTGATAGAAGGACGAGCCATAGGGACAAGGCATCATTAGGAAGATGGACATCACAATGCGAGAAAAGGTTAATATTTTGCCTTCTCAACTCAGACATCATGCAAAAGTGGCTAGAGAGGTACGCAGGGGAAAAGCAACAACGCTTGACAAATCGCCTTCAATTCAAGCGCAACCGTGCCACTAGAAACCTTCCTTTTCCAAATCATCTTCAAAAATTGCCTGACTTTAGAATTGGGTGGTGGTTAGATGCGACAATCTCAAAGGCAAAGAGGAATGGAGTGTTGATTACTGAAGAGTAAGAGGAGATGTCAAGGGGTTGCGATGGCATGTATATTTCACAACTTCCTTTTTGAGATCCACATGATCACATTGCTTTAATAACTTTTTGTCTATTTCAATTTTGTGGCTACAGTATCACAAATATGAAGCTTTGTGGTCGCATGGGAAACACTTCAGAGTGCAACAGATCGACAAACAAAGGGTCACTTTCGACAGTGGTGTTAGGGAAAGCTTCATCCAAGAAAGTAGGAGTAGTGCTACGGATGAGAATACAAAGACTAGCCAACCTAAATACTTTGGCTACATTCAAAACATCTTGAAGATTAGCTTTAGAAAGTTTGATATGCCTATCTTTGATGTCAAGTGGTTCAAAGTTATTACCAGCGGCCCTAATACAACTCTGCGTAAAGACAAGAGTGGATTGATTCAAGTGAACTCTAGGCGGGTGTGGACAGATGCGCGGAATACATTCATACTTCCGTAGCATTGTGAACAAGTTGTGTTCATACACGATCCATTATGGACAGAAAATGATGAGAATGATCTGTCTAAACCTTGCTGGCCCTATGTCGTTCAAGTTGCTTCACGTAGCAAGCAAGTGTGTGAAGGATTGGATGTTGAGGTCGAAGAGGTGATTTATGAACAAAGCTCACGACCAACGGAAACTTTAAGTTTAGATTTTGAGGTGGATGCCAGCAGTGAGCAATTGTCTGAACCTATAGATGAGGTGTCAAATACTGAAGCTGATGCGGAGAGCGACGAAGAAGTAGAGTTTGATGACAAAGATGCAGAAGTACAGATTGATAGACAGCTTTGGTGCATCAGATCTCATAGAGGATGAGAGAGTAACTAATTATTTTTGCTAGGAACTCTTTTGTAAAACTCTTTTTATTAGTCTACAATACACTTTAGATTCATTCATTTGTGTAGCAGCTTCATTGATTTGTTACTTGTATTGATTAAGCATTTCTTCTGTAAACTAACATATTTTGTGGGTATTAATTGTGTATGATTAGCCATGGCCGATGACGATGAGCCATACTCTCCTAGTTTTAGTTTTCTCGTCACTCCGGCCGGCATGTCACCCAAGTAGATGGGCTCGTTTTTGTCTTAGTTTACACCAAAGCAGAAGATTGCAATGGCGCAGCACCTTTGGGCACCAGGTCCCTCTAGACCTACTACGGCCGACCCTATGCCCGGGACTAGTATGGTCCCTACACCGAGCGTCCCCACACCTCATTGTAGTGTACCCCCCTATGCCTAGGACTCATGTGCCTCCTACACCGATGGGTGGTTCATCCTCGAGACGAGGTAGGCGTCATTCTTGAGGTAGTGGTTCTTATGGTAGCGGTTCTACCGATGCGTCCACACCATGAAGAGAGTGTCCACCACTCTCTTTAGTAGATAGTTCATCAATTGGCACACCATGTACACCTTGGGTATCACGTGAGCATGATCCTAGCAAGGTGTACAAGAGCAGGGATGGGGCTATTGCGACGGATAGGGTCGAAAAGGCCATGCGATAGAGGATTTGACGGCTCTGTACAATTTAGTTTGGTCATTCTGTGATGGAGGTTTGGGATAACCTAGATGTTGAAAGAAAGAATTACATCGTCAAGGCCATTCATATAGAGTACATGCCGGCAGAGGGGTACGATCCAGTCTCAAATCCCTTGTTTTTTAGCGTGGCGAAGTCCACAATGTCACACCGTCGATCAGAGGTGAGAGATACATACAATGACGACAATCCCAAGCCGGCATGGTTGGACGTAAAGGAGTGAATGGGGATTGCATGAGAGACACAAGACAATCTTGAGATTTCCGTAGCAAAGAGATGTAGCCAGAGCACGTTTGGAGTCTGCTGGAGCATCACATCTTGGGAGTGGAGGCTACAATACGCTGCAGCATGAGTTTGTAAGTATTATACGTATGCTTTAAATTATTGAAAATATATATGTTATTTGAAGATTTATCTGATGATTAAACCAAAATTTTGCAGGAAGTTTCCGTGAAGCGCCCTCCGACACGCCGAGAGGAGAAGTACGAGTACAAGCATGGACTTGTGGCCCTTTTGACCCAGCTGCAGGAGGAGGGAGAGGACGTCAACTGGGAGGCATTACCATGAGGTTCTTCTCACTCAGTGATTGTTTGCATATGTACAATTTTGTAGTGCTTATGTTTATGGTTTATGGTCATGTTTAAGGTATGGTACATATGTTATGGTTAAGGTTTCGTAGTCAAGTTAAGGTTATGGTTTTTCTATGATGGTATGGCAATCATGTGATGGTTATGGTTATGGTTATGGTTGTGCAATGATGGTATGGTTGTTATGGTGATGATATGACAAGCAAGTTATGGTAATGGTTGTGGTATGGCAAACAGGTTATGTTTATGGTTTTGCAGTTTTCGACTCATGTTTTAATTATGGCTATAAAATCTTTATGCTGTTATGCCATGATCAAGCTTTTGATTTTGTGGTTATGTTATTCTTACAATTTTGCTAATTGCCATACACTCGCTCTTTAGCATCATCTTGTAGGTGGAGTGCGGTTGCTTGTGCACTCTTCCTTTGGGCAGAGATGGCTGTTTTCTTTTGCTGCAGTACATGCAGCATCAGTTCCCAACCCTCTCTGCCCAAAACAAAATTGAAGGTTTGGTCGTCGGTACAGAGTACGGTATAGGCGTCAGTATAAACTTTGGAAGAAGTGGCGGAATATCCTTTACAATTACCGGCGGTTATTTCATTGCGTATTCCAACGCTCATTTGAGAGTTAATTTCGACGCATAATATACCGGTACTTATCCTGACGTCACGATATCGACGTCTTTTCCGAGGCTATTTCAACGCTTTTTAGTTTTAAAACTAACTTTATTTCATTGGTATTTGCGTCGATTTTTGCACGCCATGTTGTAGTGGTGGTGCCAGTATTAGAAAAATACATTTTCTCAATGAATTAAGGGCAAACTTGAAATTTCTCGGTCAAGATTTGAAGCTTTTGCCAGAAATTTCACTAACACTTAAATTTCCCAGTTTTCTTTAGAGCACTCTCAAAATCTAACCGGGATTTTACACTTTCAGTCGGTCAAAAATACATTCAATTTGGACCCCGTTTTTTCACAACACTAATCTACACCAAGCACAATTGTATAAGGGTATTGTTGAGTGGGTAGGGGTGGCACGATCATATGCAGGCATCAATGTTCCAAAAAAATCATTTGTCTAAACATACAAAATTTCTTTCTTTGAATTTACCAAGAGGAAATCTTAGAAAATTAGGTTTTATTTTTGGGTTTTTACACTCTCTCTTTATTTTGGGGTGGAATTTCTCCTTTTTCCCTTGCCCTCAACCGGCATTTTTGGGTTAAAAAACGGTACAATATTAAGTTGAGACACATTTTTCCCTAACACTAAAGGGCATTGATGGTTTGATGAGCTCCATCAAAAGTGGACGGCGTGAGAAGACATAGAAATACTCACTTTAAGGTGCTTTTCTCACTTTAAAATCACATATCATATATGAGATTAAATTCACACCTATATTCAGGATTTCCACATGGCAAAAGAAGACCCACTCCAAAGGACTTAGCCGGTAAATGAGCAAGAACAAGCATCACGGACATGGTGACTATTGAGCACACCTAGCAAAGGAATGAAAATGGGTCATGTAGAGTAGTTGTGCTGTGCGGGGAGAGGGGGGTGGAGAGATATGAGAAGCCAGCTACCTGCACAAGATGGCAGAGTATATCCCAAGTAGGCGGGCTCAAACAGGCAGGATCCAAGTGCCAACTTCTTGCAAGCATTGAAGGAATGTTGAAATAAGAGAGAGAGAGAGAGAGAGAGAGAGAGAGAGAGAGAGAGAGAGAGAGAGAGAGAGAGAGAGAGAGAGAGAGAGAGAGAGAGAGAGAGAGAGAGAGAGAGAGAGAGATACATAGATAGATTTTATTATCGTCCTCGGAGGTCAAATATGACCTATGGGACCAAAGTTACATGTGATGTAGTATGTGTATGGCTGATGAGTGACTCTCGATGCTCCAAAATTGTAGTGATGAGAGTCGCAATGGAGAGCCCACACTTTGGCTGGGAGAGGAAAGTGTGTAGGTCTAAGTTATGGCTGAAAATGTGAGAGAAGCAAGTTCGGATGTGATCAAAAGCTGAGCACTCTAGTAGTGTGTGGTACTCAGACTCTCGAACTTGCAGTGAGCATAATGTGCACAATCGATTTGACTCTTCTCCATTGCCCCAACGCCCTATCTCGCATCGAAGGAAATGGGAGCTAAGCCGAATTGCTGCAATAGTGCGTATCGCGGACAAGGGAATAGGCTCAAGCATGTAAGTGTGAGTACGGTTTCCTCTCTCAGCGAAGAACATGGTTTTGTAGTTGGGGGCAATATAGGTGGTGTAATGTATGAAGCGTGACCCACCGGATTTCTCCCAAGCCGTAATACATTGGCGTTGTAGAAAAGCTTCATTCACTTGAGAGTCAATTGAAGCATCATGTAGCAAGTGTAATGCATCCCATCTCCCAAACCACTTCTTTATGTCTTGCATCCATCCCGTGCTCAAGATCTTGCTTTTATGCGTCTTTTGAACTTTTTTGCTTGCTTCCCATGCAATTGTAGGAAGTCGATGTGAGGGGTTTTGACGCATCTTTATCATGTACTCCACAACCCTTTCCATGCCCATAACCTCAATTGGAAGAGATCCCGACTCAAGAAGTAGGAGCATATATGGTGTTTGTGTCTTAACTTGGAGAAAGTTTGTAAGAAAACGGTTTTGGACATTCTCAAACTCTTTCCAAGTAGACTTTGAGATGCTCCCGCCCCACACTTCAACTCCTTAAAGAAGAACCGGTGTCACCAATGCATCAAAAAGATACTTCTTGAGAACCCAACACTTGATGTTTCCCACATTACACATGTTCTCAAATGCATAATATGCTCTCTTTCCCGCTTCCAAACGACGCATAGCACATTCATGCCACTTGTGATTGGAAGGAACCTCAAGGCCAAGGTACTTAAAGCTCTCAACAACTTCAAGTGTCTCGTTGTTGTACACAATGCATGGCTTCTCCTTATGGTTGGTTTTCACAAGCATAACCTTTGTTTTGGATTCATTTACAATCAGCCCACTATGCAAGCAAAAGTTCTCAAGGACAACCATAAGCTTTTGTGCATCTTCTAAAGTGTGTGCTAGAAGCACTACATCATCCGCATACAACAAAAGCATGATTACCGCATTGCAAATAGTGACCTCTTCAATGCCTTCTTCTTGCATAAAGTCAAGTACCATTTGTTCCAATTGATCGATGCATAGACCAAAGAGAGTTGGTGACAATGGACATCCTTGTTTAACCCCAATAGTGCTTACAAAAATTTCTGAAATTTCTCTTCCCATGCGCAATTGACAAATCACCTTCTCATAGATTCGAGAAACCGCAAGCATAAACTCACTTGGCACTTGGAGTTCTTCCATCCTTCTCCACAAATTGTTACGTGGAATCATATCAAAGGCTTTCTTAAAGTCCACAAAACAACAATACAATTGCTTGCCTTTCAACCGACTTTCCTCCAGGAGAACACGAAGAGTGACAAGATGATCAATGGTGCTATGGCATCGACGAAAACCCGCATGTCCCTTTGCACTCTTGTCATTCTCTTCAGCCCAATCACTCAATTTCATCTCCATTATGCACCCAAACAACTTTGCCATAAGAGACCCAATCATTATAGTCCGGTAGTTGCTTACATTCTTTACATCCCCTCCTTTATGCAAAGGCTTAACCCGATTAGTACTCCAATCATAAGGCATACCATGTTGAAGTGCAAGGTTGAACATATCACACATCCACTCATGGGTAAAATCTCCCGTCCATTTGATCATCTCCGGCTTGATACCTTGAAGATCTCCCGCTTTGCGAGTGGCCAACTTTTCAAGCCCACCGCATACATCCTCAATAGTAAAAAAAGACGGCATACATGGGAGTGAACCATAAAATGGCATTTTTTCAGTATTTGCTTGCTCATATAATTGCCTACAATGTGTGTACATATCCACTAGACTCAAGTTACCAAAATTCTCAACCCGCTTGCCTCTCAAGTTTCTCCAAAATCTTCCACATGCATGTGCCTTTTCTTGGACTTGAAATTCTTGTTGCTTTACTTCCCATCTTCTTCTCTTCTTTTGAATCAATGCCTTGTATGTATGCAGATGACTTTGATAGTTGTCTTTTTCCATAGTTGCATCAAGCTTTATCAAGGACTTTCGAGCATCTTGACATTCTTTATCAAACCACCTTTTGCGTGATCTATCTTTGTTGATACCATGGAGATGCTTTATGGCAAAGCATTCTTCCGCACAAGAACAAATAGCTTTCTTGAAAGCTTCCCATTTAGTTTCCAATGGTGCATCACATTGAAGCTTTGTCATCCATAATTTTTGCTCAACCATTTCAATGTACATTGGTGCCCGTTTGAAATCCACACATAGTGATAACTTCTCTTTCCTTTGGCTGAGATTATCATGCTTAGTTGCTTCTCCACATGAAAGGTCAATACATAAGGTGCGATGGTCGGATTCCGGGTCCATTGACCAAACATAAAACTCTTTATGCGATACATGATGGCTTCAGAGAGTAGCATATAGTCAATCACACTATCCCCATTATGTCTCCTACATGTAAATCCATTGGTTCCACTCCACAAAGATACACCATTGGCAATGAGCATACCCGTGCTATTACACATGTGTAAAAGTAACTTTCCATAGTGATCCGGCTCTTTCTCATCCATTGAAGTACGATCATACAAGTGAACTTCCTCCAACTCCCTTGAAATGTATGGCATATCAAATTGTTGAGTATCATGTTGCAATGTTTTTGTGCGAGCATTCATATCCCCAAATACAATAACATCACCTTCACCTTTGAAATAAGCAATGTCCTCTTCCAAATCAGAAAATGGTTGATCTCTATCCATGTAAGCATAAAAGGGAGAATCATGATGAGGAATGTAGCAACCGGCTACAAAAATGGGTGCTCTTTTTGGTGTCATAATTTTCAGCCATACATAACGTTTGTACTTGTCATCTTTCACAATTGATACAAAATCTTCCAATCCTTTCTTAACCATACATGCTAACCCTCCTTGTCCTCTTTGTTGCTTGAGATTCTTTGACCACATCAATGAATGTACATTGTAATCCTCCAAGCCGTTAATCCTTTGTGTATTATGCTCCTAAGTTTCAACAAGAAGTACAACATCGGCTTTGCTTGTTAGTTCATCAATGCCAACCCCCGCATTCCATGGGTATCCATTACAATTCCAAAAGCATATTTTCAATTATAACTCGGTCTCATAGGTCACGCATCCCTATTTGCTTGAGAGACTTGCCTCCTCCTTGGGCACATTTTCTTCATGAGAGATCTCCTTGTTTTTATTATTCTTTTCCTCATATGTCTTGCGACGCATATTTTGTTGCTTAATAGTGGGATCTTCACATACAAAACATTTTGTATCTCTCAAATAGATCCAACTTTTATCAAGGATAATCTTTCGCTTGGTCTCATCCGGCATGGTGCATACAATTGGCCGTTCTCCCGAGCGAGGAGCTCCTTGCTTCCCCATTCTATGTGCTCCATAGACCATAACTCCGGACATGCCAAAGTGGGTTTTGAAGAAATCTTCAATAACAATGGCAAGAGAAGGAGGTGTCTCTAACTTCTCTTCGGGAATTCCACGAATAACAATGTTCTTGGAACGTCGCTCCCGTTCCTTCAACTCCTTCACATCCACATTCTCAACATTCTTTGTTTGAACCATAGCTTGCATGAGTGAGGAATTAGAAACCACATTGCTACCACATACATCAGCCCAAGGCTTGTTTGTGCATACATTTTTCATGTCGCATACATCCCGGCTCATAGTGTCAAATTTCTCCTCTTTCAATACATGGTCATGCTCTACTTTGCTCATTCGCTCCTTCAAAGCATTCAAGTCCACAAGAGAGCGTTTACATTCCTTGACTTCCTCTTCAAGTTGCATCAAACGTGTTGTTTGCATCTCAAGTGTCCTCTTGAGATTCTCATTCTCAACCACAAGTACCCTTAGTGTGCCATTCTCCATTGCAAGTGCTCGTAAGTCTTCGCCTTGTTTGTTTACGGTCTCTTGCAATGATACTAAGTACGCCATGATCATGGTTTCCGATGTCGTTGGTTGGGTGGTTGTGTTGCTATCTCCACACTTAGGAGATTTTGGATCATTTTCCACAATAGATGTGGACCTTGTTGAAGAAGAAGAACCCTTGCAAGTGCCGGAAGACATTGTATGTAAAATAGGAGATGAGAATCAACAGATAGCAGTTGGAAGAAGTAATACAACAAACAATCGTGCACTACATTGAAGTTCTACAACTGTTCCATTATGTAGCCTATTATTGGCCACATCTTCAACCCCTGTGCCCCACTTACTAGCATCCTTATCCACACCTCCCTGAATATGCACAATGGTGCCAGCCAATCCATGAGCCACATTTGCCCTAGCTCTTCCTTGACCTCCTTCCATTGTAGAGATCACTCTCTCTTTCTCTCTTTAACACTATAGCAAGATTTAGCCTGCATTGTACACACACGGGCTTGCTCTTTGTACCTTCCCTACTATCATAGTCAGTGGCAAGAGCACAATAAACCTTCGATCAACTGTGTAGAAGTGACAGAGTGGGTTGTACTATAAAAAGATTAGTATAGTTTAAGCAATTGCCCAGCCAAGATGTGTGTGTGTGTGTGTGTGTGTGTGTGTGTGTGTGTGTGTGTGTGAGAGAGAGAGAGAGAGAGAGAGAGAGAGAGAGAGAGAGAGAGAGAGAGAGAGAGAGAGAGAGAGAGAGAGAGAGATGTGGCATGTGAGCTAGCACTTCTGCCTTAGAGACTGCAAATTGCCTCTAGAGAAGACAACAAAGAGACATGAAAAGGGACTCAGACAAGGAATCACTCATTTTCCACATTGCTCACTTGGGGTTAGGGTAGTCATTATATGCAATGTGTAGTTGGTTTGGACCTTGCCAGGTGGGGGTAGAGAGAGAGAGAGAGAGAGAGAGAGAGAGAGAGAGAGAGAGAGAGAGAGAGAGAGAGAGAGAGAGAGAGAGAGAGAGAGAGAGAGAGAGAGAGGTGCATGAGTGTGTGTGTGTGTGTGTGTGTGTGTGTGTGAGAGAGAGAGAGAGAGAGAGAGAGAGAGGGGGGGGGGGGGGGGGAGCGCTATGTGTGTAGGTAATAATAGAAGTTGGACGAAGGCCACAAGCCTGAAAGTCATACAAGAGAGGGATAGAGAGAGAAATGAAGGGAAGGAGGGATACAGAGAGAACTAGGAGAGTGGAGATTGATAGAGAGAGAGAGATGAAATGAAATGATGTGATATATTTAACACCTTCAAAAGGCCAAAATGACCTATGAGACCAAACCGTTACAAACTACTGAATCTGATACCATGTCTGGGTACATAAAATAAAGTACAAATACGATGGTAGCTATTAAAATGACCTATGGGATTAGACCGTTACAAAGTGATGAAATGGAGATATATATATATATATATATATATATATATATAGAGAGAGAGAGAGAGAGAGAGAGAGAGAAATTGACAAATGAGTGAAAAAGGGTAATGAGAGGGAAATACGAAGAAGATGGGGGATATATATAACTACAAGAGGGTGGAATAGAGAGAGAGAGAGAGAGAGAGAGAGAGAGAGAGAGAGAGAGAGAGAGAGAGAGAGAGAGAGAGAGAGAGAGAGAGAGAGAGAGAGAGAGAGAAGTAGCGATTCAAAGAGAAGTAGAGAGAGAAGAGACAAAAATAGAGAGACAGAGGGATAGATATGGTGAGATAGGGAGATATGAAGAGATACAAGGAGGGAGAGAGAGAGAGAGAGAGAGAGAGAGAGAGAGAGAGAGAGAGAGAGAGAGATGAGATGAGATGAGATGAAATGAAATGATATGATATATTAACATCTAGAGGGTACAAGTGAGGGGTTTGAGGGTAAGAGGGTCCATGCCGCTGCCGAGGGCAGCGCCATTTTACTAGTATTTATAATATTTATAGTTCTTGGAAAAGCCTTGGAGTTTCACTGTAGCCTTCAAATTGAAAGGGTGATTGCTTTTGTTTTTGAAAGCTATTTGAAGAGGTTTTTGTTTTTTAAAGCTATTTGAAGAGGTGGCTTTACTTTGCATTTTGAAGAACATAAAGAACTCACGTCCACATGTCGACCAATGAACCTCTCTTTGCAAGATTGCACGGACCTTCCATGTTATCTCGATGCTTGAAGCTCATCAGTTGCATGCGCATTCTTGTGTGTGTGTGTGTGTGTGTGTGTGTGTGTGTGTGTGAGAGAGAGAGAGAGAGAGAGAGAGAGAGAGAGAGAGAGAGAGAGAGAGAGAGAGAGAGAGAGACCTATTGCTTGTGTGTCTGAGAGACAAAGTCGATGTGGCATTTGTTGAGGTGTTGGAGCACTACATGGAGGCCTTCCACATTTGCATTGCATTAACAAAGTGCAGCGAGCTCAACAATTTAGTGATGAGTGACCAATGATTTGTTGTGGATGTCCTGGAAGCATTGTGTCTCTATGTGTGTAGCTGCTTAATCTTAGATAATAAGACATAATTGAACTTTTATATTCAAAAGATAGCTGGCTATGGAACAAAGACCAGATAAGTGCAGAAAAAACTCAATATTAGGATCATTTATGTACAATGTTTGTACGAATGAGGTCCCATTTCAGTATACAGATAGTAAAAAAAAAAAAACAACTTCCCGAATCATAAGTGAGTGTGCAATCCAATGTAGGTCAACTTGTCAAAGTTAAAAAAAACCTCCAAGATAAGATAGAGTCCTTACCTACATCCATCCAAACAAGACAACAAATACGTTAGCCTTGGATGTGTTTTACAGGCATCAATGGACTATATCAGTTGTTATCCATGTCCATCTTATAAACTTTTTTTAACTTCCAAGATTAGTCCAAAGTATTTAAGTAAGAAATGTTCCTCGTTTTTTTATACAAAAAACCCAAAGTCTCTAGCAAAAGAATCTCATTTTGATTAGAAGGCCATCACCCCTTCTAATCCAAGTGTTTGAATCATCCATTAATATTCTTATCAGTTTATAAGTTATCTTTAACGAAAGCTCCATCATATGAGTTTTTTTTTTAAAAGAAAAAGTTTTAAAGAAAATTCCATTTATAGTTTTTCAAAGCATCAAGCTTGTTTTAGTTTTAGATCCGATATAGTTTAAGCCCATCATGGTACATGGCCTCAAATCATCCCTCAATTTGTATATCACTTACCTTATGTGTCTCTCTAGCAAATCAAGTGGCAATGAGCCATTAACAGACCTCGAGTCCAACCAAAAAATTGAAAGGAAAAAAGCCATTGCGCTTTAGGTTTCCAATTTCATTATCATTAGTGGATGTAAACAAAATACCTTAACAAGAAGACCAGTACTATACCCAGTACATGTAAATAATTGGGCCAGACAACCCCATCTAATAACCGTATGTAGCGGGGCCAAGAACCCATTTACCAAAAGCCAAAAGGCATAAAACCACATTTGCCTAGTGATTTGTAACATCTCATGAAAAAATTCTAAGTACTGAACCAGTAGCGTAATGATAAGCAGTCGAGGCAAGCTAAGCAAATTGTGCGCAGCAAGTCCACCCCATTACTTTCACATAGCAACCCTAAGCGGTGGGATTTTTCCACACAGTATACCATGCTTAAGTGCTTAATAACCAGTCAATACACAAAGCTACAAAAAGTAGCTACATCCACCAGTGAGAATGTAGACAATAACCAATGAAAATAACGACAGTACTAAGCAAATCTCAAAGTATTTTGATGAGCAATAATGGTATCTCCATTTACTCTAGTGACAGAAAAATACAGTTTTTACGACCATAGTAAAAAAAAGCGACAATTTTAGTTAATTCATGCAGTATGTTGATGCCTATTTAGGCCATTATGGTATGCTCAGTACCCCTTAACCAAGTAAAGTCAGGTTGAGCAGAGCGGCAAAAAGGAGCCCCCATCAAAAAAATCCAGAACAACCTCATGTATTAGGCAATCAGTAAACACTTATATCATTAGCAGTTCCCGCAACTTACCGTAGTCACCATGTCATGGCATGATTAGCCATATATGCTTCTCATCAAGGAGTCTCATAACCCGGTATGAGAGCAAGAGCAACATGCTTTAAAAAACTCCCCTCAACAGTGGTTACTTCAATATAATGCTCCCTTTTTTTCATTTTATAGAAAGCTAGCAACGAAAAACAAATGGCCAAGGAAGCATACCTATGTACTAGAAGCGATGAGCTCCATGCTTCAATGTCAAAACACAACGCAGATTTCTCTAGGCACGGCAACAACCAAACAAAGCTAAGTGAGGGCCAGAGAAGAGCCCTCACCTCTTTATATAGAGGAAGGAGGGAGTCGGCCCGCCAATCGTAGCCACGAGTAGAATCGTCATGAGTGAACCGACTGCATTACATGACAGTGAGTCCGCCTACGGTTGTAGAGAGAGAGCCATTGCTCCTTCACGGCAAGTAAATGGTAGTAGGGTAGTAAACCACTTAAGTAAAAACCTACTTGTAGGTAATAGATACGGTCCTAGTCTGTGAAGAGGTGAAGTTTTAAAATAAAGGCCAAAAACTATAACTAATTACCACTGTGTGTGTGTGTGTGTACCCACCCTAACCCAGGCGCCATACACAATTGGTCGGTAGTAGGCCCATTGTGTATGGGCCTACTACCTTATTAGAGAAATGAGATTATCCTGGTTAAAGTGTAACCCAGGCCAATTATGTTGGGTGAGAGATTGTGTAAATATGTCACAGACCTGGTTTCTATTAAACCCGTTAAGGCAATACTTTCTGATTAGTAAATTAACATCCTCCTAAGCAAGGAAATAAAAAGAGGAAGAATAGAAAATTAAGTGTAGCAGGCTGATACATGAGCTAATAGCAACCTTGTGAGGCCTATTGCTATTCCTTTTTATGAACTCCACAACTGGTAGTTTCAAGGGATCTCTTTTCCAAACAAATCTTAGGTCATATCCACTGACAGACAAAACATGAAGAGAGATAGAAAGGTTAAGGAATTGGACTGATGTGCAAAAAGCCCCATTGGGTGTAATGATCCCATGTAAAGATGTAGGTTCAATTTTAAGGCAGTGAGGATAAATCAAAGAAATTTCTTTGAGGAAGGCTTTATTGTTGACACTTAGTAAGTCATCCATATATCTATAGGTATGTCTGAATTGTGAAAGATTATTTTTGCAAGATTCCATAGCTTTGAGAAACCAATTGTATTGGAAGAAAGAAAGGTAAATATTACACATAAGTGGAGAATAAGAGAACCCCATGGGGATGCATAGGCATTGGTTGAAGCATAGACCGCCGAAAACTATAGTACAGTTACTAAGCAGCCACGAGATGTAGGAGCAAAGCTTATCTTCATTGAAGTGTAAGGAGTGAGTGTTTTTTATCCACCTGGGTTTTTTGGAAAGAGAGATGTAAAAAAGTTTCTTCTTTCTAGCATTGGAGAAAGCCATTTTAATCACCTTGGCAAGAATGGTCTTAAGGCCAAGATCCCCATCAAGGGGATTGTTTTCATAGCATTGCGTAATGTCCGCAGTAAAAATGTGAAAGGTTTTTTGTAGAAGGTTAAGCGAGACTTATGTAGAGTTTCTTGTAAGCCAAAAGGGGTTGTACTGTATATGAAGGAAGTCATGGCAGATTTTCTGTTTAATGGCACAAATAAGATCAAATTCGGCTAGTATAAGGTCAAGGCAAAGCGTAATATCCTTGGTGATATCAGTAAAGATACCATTGGAAGCATCAGATATCCATCTGAACTTACTCTTATGAATCTTATAGGTGGGAAATAATACTGGTAGCTTAGTGTTCAGTACAAGGTAGCCTAGATTCCCTAAGCATTTTGAGATGTTATCGATCACTGTTTGTAGTGAAGAGTTAATACTACAAAATTCCTTTCTAGATACTCGATCGTGGGCAGCCTTCCAAGCAAGGTATTTGCAAATAAGAGTGGGGTCGACAACAAACCATTTATCAAAAATATTTTGAAAATCAAAAGGTAGCTGTGATGTAAGCCAGGATTCATCCGAGGATAACCATTTTCTAGGAATTTGTGATATTTTTTGAAGGAAGCATTCCTTCACAACTTTCCTTAAGTCCGATAGGACTGTCATCTCCAATTGGAGAGCACTGACAAGGTCAGTGAGGCAGCTTAGTATAGATGATAGAGCAAGGTAGGGGTTTTTGGAAAAGTAAGGTATATGATTGAGCCCATTGGCCAAGATTCTATGTACTTTAATATTTTCAATAATGCTAAGATCACAGGTACAAACCTGTTTTCCATATGCCTCGAAGTTCCTGCAAAAGGTGGCAAATCGATAGCATGTACATTCGGGAATAGAATCACACCGAAGAAAGTCATTACTGTAAACCAAATTTTTCAGGGGTTGCTGATACTTCCATCTTATGAGTATATTATCAAGTAATTTGTGATTGCCAAAAAGTAGTTCAAAGCACTCACAAAAAAGGTTTTTTGGTTGAATCCAATCAAGAAGTACATTGTGAAAGAGATAGTGTATGTATATATATCCTTTGTTTGGATCCACTTTGTCGAGAGTTCTTCTTTCGTAAGGGCTTGTAGTAACCTGCAATATCACCAAGGATTACATTTCAAGGAAATTCCTGATGGGGGGAATCCTGCCTCTACCCCTAGTGTAGCTACGAGCTTTTCCTCGGTTAGAGGATGAGCTAGGTGTTAAAAAGGAAGTGAAGGAGTTGGGGGTAGTCAAAGAGTTGGTCTTTTAAGAGTAGGGGAGTCATCCTCATCAATACTTGGTTTAAGTAAACTAGTGATGATCTTAACACCTTTATAGTTAGCATAAGTAGTTAGGTAAATCCCAGGTTCATTAGATTTTAACTCCTTCAAGATATCCAACATTAGTCCATGGAAGATGTTAAAGGCAATCTGCGTAATGATAATTTGCTTAGCACCCAACCAAGAGCAAATGAGAGAGAGGTGAAAATCCACAGGTTTTTCTGGGAAGAGTAGGTCAAGATGGTTGAGAATAAACCAGTTGGTATGATCAAACCACATGATGCTTGATTCAGAAGAGGCTTTAAGGTCAAGAAATCTGTAGGCACGTTTTACATAAGGTCAAAAGACATTTTAGATGGATTCAGTGTAAAAATCCAGGTTACTTTTAGCAAATTCCATGTTTCCTTTAGTACGGATGTAGAGGCCGTCGGTATTGGAGGGACATTTGGAGTGGTCAATGAGATTGAGGTTGAAGGGTGCTTTGATGAGCTCCCCTTTGTCCAAAAACTGTCCTCCTTTCAAAATCTTGAGTCTGCAATCCTCCACAGTAGAGACAGGGAGGCTAGCAAGGTATACCAAGTTTCACTTAAAATGGGTGCTAAGGATGATTTGTTAGGCAGGACCCAAAGCTAATGGTCAACCCCAAGTGATTCGATTTCAATTTGTCTAATAGGTAAGACAGGAAAAACTTTAGAGATCTTAGGCACCATCTCTAGGAGGTTAGAGTCATTGAGGGAACAAATATTACTCTGAAATTCTTTAACTTCTTCAAGGGCTGCACTATCCCTACAAAAGATACCACCAGTTTGTGGGATAGTCGGAGTAGCTGGTGTACGAACAAAAGAGGGATTGAGACCGCACAGCTTCCTTAGAAATTTAGAAAGATCAGCACTTGAGGAAGAGAATAGGGAAAACTCTTGTTGGTACTTTGAAGACAGTAAGGGAAGTTGGGCTATGAATTGGGAAATTAAATTCACCCCTTCCATGGAGTCCTTATCCTGAGTAGCCAAAATTTTAACCCAATCATTAAAAAGACAGCATATGTAAGACAAACAATTTCTTGTCAAAGGTAAGAGTCGAGTCATATATTAGTTGAGAAGCATCCAAGTTGCTAATACATTTGAGTACAAGAGATGTGGCCATTGAGAGGGGCTCCGAGGTCAATTCCAATCCTTGTGAGAGAGCAAGCATGTGCAATATTTCAAAAAAGTGTGGTGAGGTTTACTTTTTCTTACCTTAGTAAGTAATACAATCTTTGGCTTTCCTAGTAAGGAAGGGTGTAGTTCTAACTGCCAAAGCATTCTTTAGTTTATGGTCCTTAAGATATAGCTTAATCTGTTCGAAAATCTTTGCATGATTCTCAGGGTTGTGTTCAATACTCATGCGGGCTGTCTTTGTAAAGGGTATGTGGCCCTGAAAAAGGAACAGTTTAAACATAAATAAAAATAAAAGTAAAAACAGTAACTGTAGTTTTGGCCCGCAAACCTTAAACCGGCAAAGTCAAAGACTATAGTAGCCGTAAGCAGGGGACCAGAAATCTCTGAAGGACCACCTAACATCAGTCAACCAATCAAGGGATTATAGACTATGGGTCCAACCTAGAGCTCAATTTCGGAATTAATTTCCAAAGCCAGCATCCCGGTTTCTCTAGAAAGAAAAACCTTATGTATAGGATGTGTGTGTAGCTGTTTAATCTTTGATAATAAGACATAATTGAACTTTTACATTCAAAAGATAGTTGGCTAGGGAACAAAGAACAGATAAGTGCAGAAACAACTCAGTATTAGAATCATTTATGTACAATTTTTATACGAATGAGGTCCCATTCCAGTATACGGATAGTGTCTTTTTTAAAAAAAACTTCTTGAATCATAAGTGAGTGTGCAATCTAGTGTAGGTCAGCTTGCCAAAGTAAAAGGAAACCTCCAAGATAAGATAGAGTCCTTACCTGCATCCATCCAAACAAAACAACAAATACGTTAGCCTTGGATGTGTTGTACAGGTATCAATGGACTATATCAATTGTTATCCATGTCCATCTTACAAACTTTTTTTAACTTCCAAGCTTAGTCCAAAGTATTTAAGTAAGAAATGTTCCTCTTTTTTTTATATACAAAACCCAAAGTCTCTAGCAAAAGAATATCATTTTGATTAGAAGGCCATCACCCCTTCTAATCCAAGTGTTTGAATCATCCATTAATATTCTTATCAGTTTATAAGTTATCTTTAATGAAATCTCCATCATATGAGTTTTCTTAAAAAACGTTTTTAAGAAAATTCCATTTATAGTTTTTCAAAGCATCAAGCTTGTTTTAGTTTTAGATCCGATATAGTTTAAGCCCATCATGGTACATGGCCTCAAATCATCTTTCAATTTGTATATCACTTACCTTATGTGTCTCTCTAGCAAATCAAGTGGCAATGAGCCATTAACAGATCTCGAGTCCAACCAAAAAATTGTAAGGAAAAAAGCCATTGTGCTTTAGGTTTCCAATTTCATCTATCATTAGTGGATGTAAACAAATTACAATGATACCTTAACAAGAAGACCAATACTATACCCAGTACATGTAAGTAATTGGGCCAGACATCCCATCTAATGACCGTATGCAGCAGGGCCAAGCACCCATTTACCAAAAGCCAAAAGGCAAAAAACCACATTCGCCTAGTGATTTGTAACATCTCGTGCAAAAATTCTAGGTACTGAACCAATAGCATAATGATAAGCAGTCGGGGCAAGCTCCCCCCCCCCCCCCCCCCCCCCCCCCCCCCCCCCCAAAAGAAAGCATCCAGTAATTGTGCGCAGCAAGTCCACCCCATTACTTTCACATAGCAACCCTAAGTGGTGGGATTTTTCCATACAGTATACCATGCTTAAGTGCTTTATAACTGGTCAATACCCAAAGCTACAAAAAGGAGCTACATGAGAATGCAAGCAATAACCAGTGAAAAGAACGACATTACTAAGCAAATCTCAAAGTATTTGGATGAGCAATAATGGTATCTCCATTTACTTTAGTGACAGAAAAAGACAGTTTTTATGACCATTAGTAAAAAAACAACGACAGTTTTAGTTAATTCATGCAGTATGTTGACGCCTATTAGGCCATTATGGTATGCTCAGTACACCTTAGCCATGTAAAGTCAAGTTCAGCAGAGCGGCAGAAAGGAGCCCCCATCGAAAAAAGCAAGAACAAACTCATGTATTAGGCAATCCATAAACACTTATATCATTAGTAGTGCTTGCAACTTACCATAATCA
Organism: Adiantum capillus-veneris; assembly: GCF_014529385.1. Taxonomy (NCBI): domain Eukaryota; kingdom Viridiplantae; phylum Streptophyta; class Polypodiopsida; order Polypodiales; family Pteridaceae; genus Adiantum; species Adiantum capillus-veneris. The sequence continues at coordinate 75,485,630 of NC_140947.1, forward strand.
CCATGCCATATATGCTTCTTATCAAGGAGTATCATAACCCAGTATTAGAGCAAGAGCAACATGCTTAAAAAAAAACCCCCTCAACAGTAGTTACTTGAATATAATGCTCCCTTTTTTTCCTTTTATAGAAAACCTGCAGAAAAACAAATGGCCAAGGAAGCAGACCTGTGTGCTAGAAGCGGTGGCTCCATGCTTCAATGTCAAAACACAACGCATATTTCTCTAGGCACGGCAACAGCCAAACAAAGGTAAGTGACGGCCAGAGAAGAGCCCTCACCTCTTTATATAGAGGAAGTTGGGAGTTGGCCCGCCAGATCATAGCCATGAGTAGAAACGCGATGAGTGAATCGATTGCATTACATGACAATGAGGCCACCTACGGTTGCAGAGAGAGAGCCACTGCGCCTTCACAACAAGTAAATGGTAGTAGGGTAGTAAACCACTTAAGTAAAAACCTAATAGATACGGGCCTAGTCCCATGGTGAAGAGGTGAAGTTCTAAAATAAAGGCCAGAAACTATAACTAAGTACCACAGTGTGTGTGTGTGTGTGTGTGCGTGCTATGAAAATGTCAATTGTTTATCGCGGTCTTTTACCACATTTTGTAGAGAGAATGTCCAAATTGAGCTGGAGAGGGAAGAGAGAGGAGGACGGAGGTGATTTTTTTTTGTATTTAAACTATTGCCGTGACTATGTCCGCGACTATTAGCGCATTTATTACCTCCGCTATTACCGCTGATATTATCGCATTTATTTTCGAGAGGAGATTTATCTCCTAAACTTTCAAATTTTGGCTTGAACATTCCCCCTCCCTCAAATTTTAGTGTTTCCCTCCTCTCAATAAAAATCAAATAATATAAAATGAAATTTTCAAATTTAAAAAAGAAAAGATATGAAAATATGTAACAATAGTAAGCTATTTAAGATTACCCTTGGTTACAACTAAACTAATAGTTGTCACTTGATAAACATAATTGAGCATGTTCACAAAATTAGAGAGCGGAAGAGGGGGGGGAGAGAGATGAATGGATTACACGACCAAAAATCTTCCAAAAGATCCCTACATGAATCATATTCCAAAAGATCCCTACATGAAGCATCATCCAATTCTAAACCCATGGCTCCTAAATCAATAAAGAGAGAAACAGAATTGTCGTTTGTGGATGTTTTGGCTTCATCATCTTTGAATCTTCATCCTCCATCTCATCATCCTGATCATCATGATAATCATCCTCGCTAAGACTTGCTGCCATTGGATTGGATTCATCGACCCCCCTTTCCTCTATCTCCACCTCATCCAAAGAAGAAGGTGGAAGAGGGTTGAAGATGGTCTCCGCTTCATTAGTGGAGACCATCTTCACCGAGGTGTTACGAGAATTACGAACCACATTTTTGGTTGGTGGATTGTTGGGATATAGATGACCTATAGAAGAGAAGCTCAAAGTGAGTAGCATTGGTTTAATTAATGTTACAAGAAAATAAGAATAAAAAAGGTAGTCAGTCACTTGCTCACAATTTCATACCTCCATGTGTGATTAACACTAGAGTCCACCATGTAGAGGCCATTTTTATGCCTTCTATACACATTTGCAAACCACTTTCACTAGAAGATGAAGGTATGAAAGGTTCTAAAACTAAACTTTAGTATCCTTTTAATAGTTCCACAATACCTGGCTTCATCACCGTATGTGTCAAAGTTTCCCATGATGCCACAATCCATGGTGGTTCTACGCTCGTCAATGTGGCACGTACAATAGTGGCAACCCTTTGACCACATAGAGTTAAAGGAAAGGAACTACAAAATAGGAAAATGTCTTTTATCAAATACAAAGATAAAATTTTTAAAAAATACAATATGTTTTAGGTATATGAATACTCTACCTTTGGTACACATCCTCGTGCATACTCCCATCCTTTGTTGGTGATGTCTTCTCCGCGTGCTTTTGCTTTGGTCATTCTCTCATGAATCCACTCTGCACTAATGAGATTTGGGAAACATGCAAGGTGTTTAGGCACTGGGGGTTCCCTCCTTCCTCCATGTGCTTGTTTCCATGCTTCTCTCTCTTGCAAACGCCTTGCCTTTACCATTGTCCACAAGTCCACCCACTTGGTCATAACCTTTGCATTGAGAATACAAAATTTATTGACCACTCGTGATAGATTCATATCCATGTTAAGTAGTTTTCCCTTTCCACTTGGCAAGTGTGAAGTCATCCTTGCATCTTCCTCATCTGACCACATGCGAGGCATTGAAGGATCAACTTGTGCCAAATACTCTAAGATGTAAACAAATGCCTCTTTCACAATCCACCCTTCGGCCATACATGCCTCTGGCAATCCTCCTTACACACATCGCGTTCATGAGCCAGTAACTCATCACACATGTCGAACATGTGCTCATCCTTTTCCTCAACCTGAGACTAAGAGGGGAAAAGGAGCTGTTGAAGTAGAGCTAATGGGAGGATCACCATGCGGTTCACCCAATTCGTCCAATAGCTTTTGCCTCTGTCGTTCGGCTTTGCGTGCCGGTGCACCACCACCAAACATAGACCAATGGGACACCTCCTAAAGCGAGGGGTGAGTGGTGCTCTCATCTCTCTGAGCGCTTTTTCGAGGATGCCAAAGACCTTTGTTCTCCACGTGCTCCAAAGCAACGCGCCTCAAGCGAGGGATTTCTCTTTTGCACTTGGTGCACGGATAAGCGAGTTTTTCCTTGAGCCACCAATTGAGTTAGGCCCTCCAAGGGGGCCACAATCATCCCAATCGATGTCTTGCACACACGATAAATTTTTTATTTGATCATATGTGCCCTACAAAATAGACAGTTAATTAAAAAATTAGATATATTTCAATTTTTAAAAATGACTATATAATCAAAGAGAAAAATTTTTATTTAGTCATATATGCCCTAAAAGATAAATAGTTAATTAAAAAATAGATACATTTCAATAAACAAAATATGACTATATAGTCAAAGAGAATAAAGTGCAATTAGTGCCTTTATTTTTTAGAAATAGAGTATAATCGGTGTGCACACTAAATGGGTTAATTTTTAAATCACAAATATCTAAAAGTTCTTAAAAAATGTACTTAAAAAATATGTAAAAGTTCTACAAAACTAAGTACTCGTAAAAATATTAAAAGTCTTCATCAAAAAACTCAAAAGGCTAAAAAGAAAATAATTGATATATAAGAGTAGAGGGGGTAGAGTATGCCACATTTTTACGGCATACCCTGCCTTTTTTCTCTCTTCCATCACGCCTGCTTCAAGCTCCTTCCCCCCTCCTACACCTCCCACAACCTCACTTCTCTTTCTCCCTTCGCCTCCTACACCTCCCACACGCTCACTCTCTCTCTCCCCCAAAAACACAAAAATACGCGCACACACACACACACTCGGTTCAAAAAATATCTTCGATTTATTTGTGATGTTTTCCTTGAAGGGGGTCTAACGCGTTTGTCTTTGGAAGCTCAACCTAGCAGGCAACCTTTCTACAACCTAAGGTAATCACTAACCCCCCCCCCCCCCCCCCCCCCCCCCCTTCTTTCCTCAATGGATTCTACTTTGTTACACACACACACACACACACACACACACACACACACACACACACACATTTACATGCATAAATGGAGAAACAAAGTGTGTGTGTGTGTGTGTGTGTGTGTGTGAGAGAGAGAGAGAGAGAGAGAGAGAGAGAGAGAGAGAGAGAGAGAGACATGCCTCATTCATTTGCCGTAGGTTGTTTAGTGATGTTGATGTAATCTTTTTGCTCGTTCCTATAATATGTAAGCTTTGTTTGCAAATGAATGTGTGTGATAGATTTATTAGGCAATGGATTATGTGTGTGTGTGTGTGTGTGTGTGTGTGTGTGAGAGAGAGAGAGAGAGAGAGAGAGAGAGAGAGAGAGAGAGAGAGAGAGAGAGGGACAGAGAGAGAGAGAGAGAGGGAGCTAGTGGGAGAGAGAGAAATAGGGATATCCGTGGGGAGAAAGAGATAGATAGGGAGAGGGAAGGACAATGAGAGAGAGAGAGAGAGAGAGAGAGAGAGAGAGAGAGAGAGAGAGAGAGAGGAAGATAAATAAATAGGGAGATAAAGAGCAATGGTTGTAAGCGAAGCAACCATTTTGTGCTATGTGTAGTGTAGGTATGCTTCTGCTTCTGTAGAGTGCTATGAAAAAGACCTTCTTTACGTGAAGCCGATGGAATTCAAAAATTACTTTCTACTCGCTTCTCCTTAGCTTCTCTATCTTTCTCTCTCTCTCTCTTCCTATCTCTTTCTCCCCACGGAATAGGCATTAGGTTGGACAACTTCCAACGGTACCGTATCTCAAAATGGAGGCAAGCATGTAATGTACAAAGTAATCCCTCAAACAAGGAGCTGTTGTGAAGAGATGCTGCACAAGAAGCACAATAAACAAGCTCTTCTTCATAGCACTCTACAGAAGCAAGAGCACTCTCGTAATGTGCACAACACAAAACTCTTTACAACCATAACTCTTTATCTCTACTCAAAACGATGGCTACATTACGTAATTATATATATATATATTTGTGTGTACATATATATTTGTTTATGCATGTATGTAGACACTAAGTACGAGACCCGAAGGTTAGACAATTCCTCTTGGGTATAGTCCTTTTTTAATCGTGGCGTTGTGGTCATTGATCCACACATGCATGGATTATTTCAACGTACCCTTGGTTTTACCACGATTGAGACTATGATGATATCTAAAGAGGTGCCACTTGACCTTTGGTACTACTAGCCTTTACTTAGGTCTACTAGTATGTATGTGTATCTATGTGCTTGTGTGCTAATATACTTGTGTACGTATTTACAGAGAGTGAGTAGAGGGGAAAGCTAAATATCATATTGCTCTTTGTAATGTAGATGTAGGAGGATAGACCACCTAGTGGGGAGCAGCCTTCTGGCTCTTCTTTTGGTTGGTTCACATCCCCAAGTGGGCTCCCACACCTAGGGTGGACATCGCCTCCAGTGGACCCGAGTCTTGAGGCAGTGAGAACAAGCAAAGAAATAAAGATTATTTTTTGGCTAGTTGACCCTAAACCATGAGTGTAATATGTTTATTTTTTTTATTTGTAGGCATGGCCATCCTACACCTACTCTACTCAAGTTCCTTTAATGGTCGTAGATCCAGACCTACAACGGGCTCTGTCTTTATGAGACCAGTACCTTCGTTCAATGGAGGGATTGTTTGGCCGCTACACTCTACATCAGCTTGCGACCTATGGTCTTTGTTCGCAGTCCACACCATGGGGGAGTCAACGACGGACTCCTTACATCCAGAGCCTTGCACCAACGGCACCTCAGTCTACAGCCCCTTCTTATTGTCCTACTCCCCTTCCATCATAGGGTCCCACTCCCATGGCATCATAGGGTCCCACTCCCATGGTATCACAGGGTCCTACGCCACTCCATTCCACTCCTGCTTTGCCAAAACACCGTCGACGTACTTCCTCTAGCAGCACGCGTCGACGCTCGTCTCAAGGCAGCGAGCACCGGGAGAGACGAAGCGGGGGTGAATATTGTGGCTTTGCTTGTTTTGGTAGTGGTTGGGGAACAGAGTTCCCTATTTTAGAGCGTGCCATCCCTAACACAGATGACAAGGATACTGATGCACCCATGCAAGACATGCATGGGTACTACTACAAGGTAAAATATGGCGGAGAGGTGGACTTCGGTACAGCATAGGGCAAGGCATTTTGACGCCATCTTTAGATTCTTATACATTAGACATATAAGAACAGTTTTGTAAATTTTAGAGACCAACTGTCCGATGATGCATGCTACATTGACGAGGTGTTGCAGGCTAGATTTCCAAATGCCCCTGATCAACGTTTTTTACAACAGTGGTTGGAGGGCGATATAAAAAAATATTTGAAAAACAAGCAGTCCAGTGTACGGTGTGCAACAGCCAACCAAGTTAGAGATCGAGATAGGAGCTATCATGGTGGCAACATGGCAGATGTGGTGTGGGAGTGGGCAATGCAAGAAAAGAGAAATCGATCTGTGACATGCTCATCCTATAGACAACAATGTGAAGCTCGCACTAGACAAACTCCCACGCACTATGGCTTGGGAGGCAAGGCAGCCTAGAAAGACAAATATGTAAGATTGATTAAATTACAATCTAAATCGGTGATTATAAATATTATAATTGATGATTTTTTATTGTTATTTTTGCTAGCTTAGGAAAATATCACTCTTACTCAATTAACCAGAGAGATGGTCAAGTATCGAGAGCAACATACAGAATTTGATACTTAGCGATGGTTGTTCAAGAACAACCACATCTCTCGCGAGCAATTCGACGCAGCGGTGGGATCACTACAAGCGGTAACTTTACACAAGTAATTTTGTATCAATTGTTTTGAGCTGTGATAATTGTTTAATTTGGTTTGGGTTTATGTAGAATTAAGGTGATCAAACGTACGTGCCTTTGGACAATGACGAGAACGAGGATTAGATGGAAAAACATTTGTCCAAACTTTCAAAAAGTCCCAATGTGGCACAATGAATATACAACTATTTACATTTTATTTGTAAATTTTTAATTAGTTGATCTTCTGCACATTAAATTGTCAAGGTAAAGTAAATTCATTTTAATTCTTTGGTTTTTTTTTAATACTCTTTCAAAAAACAATTGATGTTTCATTGTTTTATGTAGGTCTAAATTAAAGGTGCTCATTTGGGCCACCCAATTTTGGGTGCACGCCCAAATGAGCACCTTTATTTTTGAATGGACGTTTATCGGTAATTAGTGCGGTAATATCAATGACAAAAACCGTGATAATATTAATGGGTATATTATCGTAGATATTATCGTGATTATTGCTTTCAAACCACTACCGCCATTTGAGCCGACGTTATTGCTGCATACGCAATATTTTCTGTCTCCATTTTCCTTTTTTTTTGCGGCAATGCTAGTGACTACTCCTCTTATAGAATGTGTGTGTGTGTGTCTGAGAGAGAGAGAGAGAGAGAGAGAGAGAGAGAGAGAGAGAGAGAGAGAGAGAGAGAGAGAGAGAGAGAGAGAGAGAGAGAGAGAGAGAAAATGCATGTGCGAGTGAGTGAGTGAGAGAGAGTGACATTCACTATAGCTTGTGTGTGTGTGTGTGTCTGAGAGAGAGAGAGAGAGAGAGAGAGAGAGAGAGAGAGAGAGAGAGAGAGAGAGAGAGAGAGAGAATGCATGTGTGAGTGTGTGAGTGAGTGAGTGAGAGAGACATTCGTATCATAAAAATTATACATATAAAATGCTATTATACGTTGTGATTTGGAATAATGTTTGAATACCTGAATAACTTTTTTTATAAAAAAATATTTTGATAAAAAATCATAGTTATAAAAAAAGGCATCGTGACTGCCTCTTGCATACTCCGTTTCAGAGAGACCACCACAAGGAGAGTCCAATTAGCTTCACTACGACCATAGTAGCCAGAGCAGTATTTGGGTATAAAGTTTCCTTAGATTTCATGAGTACTAAGTTGTTTTTGTGTGTTGTGTGAGATTCTATGGTGTCGTAGTTACTCTGTCACCACAGAGTTGGCTTGCAAACTATAGGCCAATTTGTGATGTGCAACCATATGGCTCGCTCTAGAAGTGAGTAGAACTTAGTATCTCTTCCACTTGTGTGCAGCCGTATGGCTCACTCAATGGGGGTTTTCTTCAACCTAAGAGTGGGGAGATGCATACCTATGCCCTCTTCATCTTAATATGCCGCGCCCATTACCCTTGTACTTTCTAATATGTACATATACCATTGCTCATCACTAGATGACTTGGTGTTGCATTGGATGTAGATACATGCGATGGTTGGCATACTTCTCAAATTGTTAAGCTCTAGTGTTGCTATTGCTTTAGACCACTCATAGCTCCCCCTATTTTACATGTTTTTCTAGATACTATCATCTTCAATATACATGCTCCACAACTAGAAGAGGGAAGAGGCACACAGGAAGCATGTGGGTGTTACCCATCCTGCCTTTAGAGATCCACTGTATGCTATGAAGATTTTCAAAGTCCACTTGCATGGACCCACAGTGGATCAGCAGGTTAAAGATGAAGCTACAATTTTGACATTACTCCTTGCAAGCTTATTTATCCACGTGCCATGGTTTGTCACGTGAACTGTTCAATGCTCATTTCACATTTTTAGAACGGAGGCCATGTAGACAATGGATAAAAGAGTACAATGCAGATGGTAGTCAACCTGCCATTCACAATTACATAACCATTGAAGGACCAATAGAGCTCTTCCAAAATAGCATTTTGCAAATTATTATTGGTCTTCTTCAAACTGTGAAGTATTCACATGCGCATGAATACCTCCACAATGATGTGCACTCTCGCAACATGATGCTCCATTGTGACCAAAAGGGAATCTACGCAGTCATTGTGGATTGGGGGGTGCACAAAGACAAAAACTACGGCCCACTTTCCTCTTCTCCATGATTTGTTGATAGAAATCAGAAAGCAAAGCGAGAGAGATTTTTCATGGGGCACCCCCGAATGTATATCTACTAGTCCCCCTCCCTCCCCTCCAAGACTAAATCCATGGATGCTTCTCCATGTTCCATACTTGTAAAGGATTCTTAAAGTGCATGTCACTGCCCCATAAGGAAAACAAAAGGGATTTTTTAAGCAATGTACGTACACACCTTGAGAGTGGCAAGTGAAATACTCCCTCAACCTAGCCTAACGCTTTTGATCTATCTCTCTATCTAAACGGTGCCCGTCGAGTTGGTTATGACATTGTAATGGCATTGGGTCTATGATCAACTGATGACTAAAGTGATGATTTGATTTTTGCCTCATTTTTAGTGTCAAGTGTAAAGGTCAAAAGTGAGTAAGTCCTTCTATGTCTTTCTTGCAACGTGATGGTAGATATAATTGAATAAGTGGTCTTGAATAATTGGTTGCTTGATTTGGAGATATGGTAGAAGAACTCAACCATGTTGAAGCTCACACTTAGAGAAGAGAGAGAGTGATATGGGAAAGAGGAGAACCTCACAACTATTGCCTGCATTGGAGTGCAGGAAGCTATGCCCAAATCACTTTGTGTGACAAAAACTATTTTGAATCAACGGCAATGCAAAAGATACATCTCTAGTAAAGCTATTAGATTTGAAGCACATAGGGCTAGCACGAGTATTGTTATGAAGATTCATACGATGAGAGAGGTGTATGCCAAGTAACAACCAAATTGAAATCTACTTTATATAGCAATGTTATATCTATGAAATTCTAGAGAGGCGGGTGGATTGGTCATAACCCCCCAGGGAATGCTAGTGTTGGCTACGATCGTATTGTAGAAAAAGTGGCAGCACTAACACCAATAACCCAATGCTTGCACACAAATTCCATATAGTTCCACTTTTTGAAGAGTTAGAGACACTCATTGAATTAGTGAGCAAGACACAAGACCTTGCAAGCCAAGGAGAGACACCTCACATGCTATGTGGCCAAATCCCTAAGCTTGAGATAGAGCTACAGGAAGCCCAAGCAAAGCTTGAATAATATGCCTCCTTGTATGGACCTCTGCAAGACGATGATGGTCCTTGGCAATAAGGACCTACAGACCAGTCTTCTCACTCAGAAGTTCTAAGTTCCAGATAGACGACCTACTAGACAAACTGACACAATCATTGGCTTAAGTCACCCCCTCATGTCCACGTGCATCTTTTCTCAAGAAGCTAATGTGTTGTATCAAAAGAAAAATCTCAAAACTATATTTTTCCCTCTCATCTCCCCCTATTTGTATTCTCAAAAATACATTGTGTTATAGCAAATTGTAATTTAAAATATTATTTTTGCAAAACTATTTGTAAAGCTTGAGAGAGAGAGACACACACAGAGAGAGAGAGGTGAACATCAAGTAGCAACGCATTGTAGTTCATTGTGCATTGTTATCAAAATGATCAAAAGTTACAAGGCACATTACCACTAAACTCGTGGCCACAAGACTTACATTTCAATTGAGATGTATATTTTTTGGACTGTAACTGGTGCACATAACTCCACTTGTGTCCTTTCACCATGCTGCACAAGGACAATCTACTGGCAACAAAACTTCAACGATCAATTTCAAGGTCAAAAAAAATTTACACATAAAACAACACAAGAAAATTATGCTCTATCTATCAATCTAATGATCAGAATCCATTTGCATTATCAATTAGAATCACGCTCTATCTACCAATCTCATGGTCAAAACCAATCTACATTATCAATTTACAATAAACAATAATGGTCTCTCGTTCTCTATGTATCAACTCAATGACAATCAATCCACATCGTTCCAAACATTGTCAGACATAATGATTTAAAACAAAACATTTCAATCATATTGATTAGAATCCATTTGCATTATCAATTAGAATCACGCTCTATCTACCAATCTCATGGTCAAAACCAATCTACATTATCAATTTACAATAAACAATAATGGTCTCTCGTTCTCTATGTATCAACTCAATGACAATCAATCCACATCGTTCCAAACATTGTAAGACATAATGATTTAAAACAAAACATTTCAATCATATTGTGTTCACATCCTACTATATGAATTTATCTAAAGTGCAAACTTTTGGCTTTCACACATTATGATAATTGATAATCTTAATCACTTATAAAAATCAATACATATAAATCGCATCATTTCACATTGCACTATATTGATTTATCTAAAGTAAAAGCTTATGGCTTTCACACATTGTGATAATTAATAATATAAATCAAGTCTTGAAAATGATTATCAATATGAAATGCACAAGGTAAAGGAGCTACATGTGACATTGCTTAATGATAATCAATCTCAAACCTTGATGATTACCATATCTATCTAAAGTGCGAACATGAAGTTCTCACACTCCACCATAGATCTTTAAGTGCTTATCTATTTGCAGTTCAAGCCTTGTGTATGATCACACAATATGATATATCTTGGAATCCAAATAAGGATAATCAAATATCAATATATTTGGATATGATATTCCTAAATTTTAATTCCAGTGAGAGCATAGTGTGATGGCTCTACATATGGCAAAAAAATATCTACCTACGTTCACTTTGAGGTGAGAAAATCTCTCCACATCAAAATCAAACACTAAATTAAATAAAACTAACCTCTATTATATAATATTTCTCAAACTAATTACCTCATGTGAGAGTACAGTCTGCACATAATAAAAATACCCTAAATTATATCACTAAGCACCGATCCTTTGAATTCACAATCGAGAATTGGGAATAAACAATTCACAATTGACATCTATTGAATCGAGAATCAACAGAATCAACGTAACCAAGAAAGTTCAACCCGGAGAATGCAAGGCAGAAGGCGTGCAAGCCCAAGGCAGAGCGGCTCTTTACAAATGACAAAGGTGGATGACGGGAGGCAAACTCGGCAACTCTCGGCTATTTTTGAAGGTTTTTATGCTAGATTTCTTTGAGATTTTTGAGTGCTCTTGCCTTCAGGTTGACTTGAGATTTAAAGGTGAATCTCAAAATTCTTAGGTGGGATTGCACTAAACCTAGGGGTTTTTGAACGCTTAATGTAAAGGTAAATTAGAATTTTTGAGGTAAATCTCAAAAATTTGTGGAGGAATTGCACTAAATTGAGTTGAGACACACTACATCTTAGGTGGGATTGCATTAAACCTAGGGTTTTCTGAACGCTTAATTTAAAGGTAAATTAGAATTTTCGATGCAAATCTCAAAAAAAATTGTGGAGGGATTGCACTAAATCGAGTTGACACACAGTGCTTTCTCTTGAAATCTTAAAAAGCTTACATAAGAGAAATTTTAGGGAAAATTTTATTATATTTGAAGGCTTTTACACTCAATTTCTCTATACTATGTAGGTTTTCTCAACTTCAAATATAGAATTTATAGATAAATTTCAAAATCTTTAGGCGGGATTACGCTAAACCAAGGATTTTCTTAGCATTCGGGTATAAATTGCTTTTTTCCAAAAAAAAAGGCAATTTATTACATTTGAAGTTTTTTGAACTAAACTTCTCTAAATTTCTATGCACTTTGTAGATTTTTAAAACTTTAATTTGGGTTCTCTGAATTTTGTTGTTTCTTTGAACTTTGGTTTGAACTTGGTTTAAACTTTGTAGGCATTCACACCTTCAATTTAGAATTTAAGGTTGTGATGCTAGATTGCTATTCTTTTTGCGTCCATGCTGGAGCATGGGGATGTTGTATTTTTCATGTTTCTAATTCATTATCAACTCACTCTCTTAAGTGAGTGCTACTAAAAACAAAATTATAAAATAAATTAGAGATAAAATTTATAATTGTAGGTGGAATTGTACTTAACCTAGGTTTTTCCCTCAAACTGTTGTGGGTGTCGTAACCTTCAAATCAAATCTTATGAGTGTATCGCTCATCCAATGTAGAGAGAGAGAGAGAGAGAGAGAGAGAGAGAGAGAGAGAGAGACCTTTTTCTTAGCACCAAATCCACTCTTTTTCTCTCTTTGTCATGGCCCTGAGGCCCTTCCCTTATGTCACTAGATAGGGGCTTGTTAACCCTCACGGCACACGGACACCCATCACCTACGATGGACGCGTATTATGTATTTGGTAGAGTCAGGTACCGGGCTTGTCGGTCCAATAGGGAAAGGTAGAGTGATCGCCGATGAGAGGCGCACTTTAACTTGGACATTCAAGGGATTAGTTGGTTAAGCATGGGCGCCCAAGTGTGAATGGGGTGAGCTCCTATAAAAGCCAACTAAACCTAATTTTTACTCATTCTCTCATTTGTGCAATTGAAGAGTGCTCTTGCTCCATCTCCATCTTCTTCTTCTTCACCTCCTTGTGTGTGTGTGTGAGAGAGAGAGAGAGAGGGAGAGTGTGTGTGCGATCGAGCATTACGAAGGCACGACGGCGGCGAAGCGGTTGAGCGCGGCACGACTGCAGCTTCTTCTTCATCGCGGCGAGGAATCCACCACGAAGGCGAGCGTAGAGCGGTGAGTGACACACCCTTTGTTTTCTTGAGCTTGCTAGTTTAGGCTTGTTGTGTGCTTGGAGCCGTTTGTGGCTCGCATACGGTGTATTGGCAAGTCCCTTGCTTCGACAGTGCGGCAAGGAGCGCACATTTTTGGCGCCGCTGCCGGGGATATGCCCTACACTAAGCTCGGTTAGCACTTTACGCTTCCTTGTGGTGCAATCTCTATCATAGGAAAGGCAGGGAAGGAGTGTGTGGAAGGTTTCTGTTTTTTGCGTTTTCTGCAATTGCTGTCAAGTTTCAATTTCTGCTATTGTCTGTGTTTTTTCAATTTCTGCAATTTCTGCATTTTCAACTTCGGCGTTTTCAATTTCTGCAATTTCTGCGTTTTTGCTGCATTTTCTGCAATTTCTGCGTTTTTTTGCATTTTCTGTCAATTTCTGCAGTTTTCTGCATTTCTGTCAATTTGCTGCAACTTCTGCGTCTTTCCTGCAATTTCTGCGTTTTTCTGCATTTTTTTCAATTTCTGTATTTTCTGCATCAACAAAAAAAAAAAAGAAAAAAAATTTGAAAAAAAAATATTTTTTGAAAAAAAAAAAAAATTTAAAAGGAAAAAAATTTGGAAATTAAAAACGCGAGCGAGTGGGTGGCGATATTTTTCGAAAATAAAAAACGTGACTCTTAAAACGTACGGGTTGGTTTGTACAAAAGATAGATCAGGATCGGGATCATTTTCCCAAGCCCAAGCCCAAGCCCAAGCCCAAGCCCAGGCCCAGGCCTCAGTCCTATGATATATACTAGACTCACTCTTATATATATACCCTACTCCCTCAAGAGAGAATGAGAGCATGTGGGACAAGTCCTCCACTCTCCTCCTTTCTCTTCCCACTTGCACCCTTAGACTTTCTAGTTTGGGCCTAGTTCCCTACTGGAAATTGACAGTTTTAGGGATTCCGAGGGCATAGAGTGACCAAACGGAGGGCTGTAAAGCACGGCACGACCCTCTGACCGATACGCTCATTTTGAGCTATCACACGGCCCATTCCACGACACGCTCTAAAAAATCTAGCAAAAAAACAAACAAAAAACACGCTAAAAACTAGTCACAAGGCCTCCTAGAGCAGCTTTTTGACACCTTAGGGTATCAAAAGCACATGCACTTACGCTCTGGGCGGGTGCTAGAACACGAGCATATTGAGAGTGCCTCTGTTCATACGGACACCCATTACCCATCCACGATAAGCTCTAGACCCTCAGCGGGGACACAAGGTAGCACCACCCAAGACCCTAAAATAGCCGCTAGTGATTCCTCCTCCGACTCAGAAATCATGGAAGCATACCCTACCCAAAACACTGAGAGAGAAGGCCATGCATCTCCCGAAGCTCCACAGCCTAGTACTAGTATGTTTAGCCGTTTCATGGAAACATTAGGTAGAGCTACTCGCTCGGAACCTGATGCAGATGAAGCACGCGAAGGGGGTGGGGAAGTGGAATCTCCTTTCACATCGCACGTGGACCCCACACCCCCAAAGAGTGTCCATGTGGATATCCTACCAACTTCTTACCAAGAAGGCCCTGTTGAGCTGCCTCCTTCAGAAGTTCCCTCTAGAGTACCGTTGGTGACAAGTAAAACCACGGGGAGCAACATTGCTTCTACCTCACAAGAAACCGTTAACACGTCGACTCTAGAAGGATGGTTCATTAATGATCATTGGACATACGACCTCCACACTGAGGTGTTGACGGATCTACACTCTGGCCACGCCTACCATGTAGGATGGATAGAGATTGTACAATCCACCTCTAGTGCCACGAGCATCGAAGATCAACAGAAAATGATATGTAATGTTATCCATGGCATTATTCAATCAGAAAGGCAAAACCGAGGGGTAAATATACTCTCAACTGGCCCCATGAGATTTCTGGATACGAGCAAGGCTCAACAGCCTACTCTATCTCAAATGGAGACTCCTCTAATGAGCCCCATGGACCCATCTTACGTCATTTCACCTGGGGTCTCTATGCAATCTGAGCCTCCGAGCGAAAACTTTAGCTTCCCTAACTTGGCTCAACCCTCTATTAAGGAAAACACAGTGCTCACTCCAGGGATAAGCCTGACAGAGAATGTACCGATGACATCTACGATTAGCGCAGTGCCACTACCTAGTGTCGTAGTACCTAATATGGGGCCTCGACCATATGTACCTCTAGCCCCTTATGCACACATGGCCCCCACACCTCCAATAGTACCACTTGCTTATGCTCCTCGAGTGCCGCTCCCTAGCCCTTATCCGAGTGGACCTATGCCCGGTTATGTTCCATATCCTGCATCATCCACACATATGCCAAGACCGGTACCCGTTCCTCTCCCACATATGATTCCAAGAGTACCTCCACCGGCCCTGCCTCCTCACATAGGTGACTTGGCAGCGTTTGCTCAAACCATAGGTCGATCTATCGCGGAAAATATGCGTCATGCATCTGATAGAGAGCCTAGAAGTAAGGCAGTACAAATTGCCAAACTCACGCAAAAATTCAATGGGGACGAAGATGTTAGGAAACACATTGAAGTGTTTGAACAAGTATGTGATTCCTTAGGGGAACGCAACGAACTACATAAGTGCAATGCCTTAAGCTTGACATTAAGTGGGAAGGCTGGAGATTGGTATAGGACCCTAAGGGTGGACGAGAAAACAATCTACCCTACCCTTCGAAGGTTGTTTCTAAAGGAGTACATACGAGAAGGTGTGCTTTGGGGTGTAGCATCTCAGCTACAGAAGGCCGAACGTAAGGAAGGAGAGTCAGTAAGGGACTTCATTAGTCGTCTAAAGCACTTAAACTCTCGTTGCCCTGTAAATGAGCGCTTCAACAATAACCAACTGCTTGATCGATTCATTCGAGGGTTGAGGAATGAAGGAATCTATAATGGACTAGTGATTAGAGGTATCACAACCTGGGAAGATGTCACTGCCAATGCAATCCAATTAGAGGACAACTTGATGATAGCAGGCATGAGGGTGTCTACTGACACGAGATCCACTAGCTCACAAGCCATTGAGTATGAACCCATGACTGCAAAGCCCATTGCCAATGAGCCAAAGGTATTTGAGACATTCTTGACAGACCTCACCAAGGCAATCCAAGAGTCTCTTAAGGATAATCGACCCCCTCAAAATAGTCACATGTATCCAAGAAGGGAGCAACAATGGTGTTCCATTTGCTTAGGTCCACATAGCACTAGTGAGTGCCCTACGTTTAGAGTAAAATTTAATGGAACTTGCAACGCATGTGGTAGGTATGGTCACCAAGCTAAGGATTGTTTAATGATCAAACGTATGATGGCAAATAGACCACCTGTAGCCTGGACGGATGCACCTCGAGCTCCTGTATTGATGCCTACTCCACCTGTTGAGCAACTACCGCAACACATGGTCCCTAGATCTCAAAATGTTGTACAAGCTACACCGCTACCACCTCCTGTGCTAGGACCGCAGCCCCCGCATCCAAGAGTCGCCCCTATGAACCAAGTGGGTTGCGAGCCATCAAATGCTT
The DNA here is from genome assembly GCF_014529385.1 of Adiantum capillus-veneris. Classification (NCBI taxonomy): domain Eukaryota; kingdom Viridiplantae; phylum Streptophyta; class Polypodiopsida; order Polypodiales; family Pteridaceae; genus Adiantum; species Adiantum capillus-veneris. Next base: position 75,502,161 of record NC_140947.1, read on the forward strand.
ATGCAGATGGTTGTGAGGAGGAAATAGACACTAGTATTGCCTACGGACTTGATACATTGGAAGAGTGTCCTATATACTACATGGAAGATTGTTGGGGACAAGTCAAGCCGGTTTATCAAGCTGCTGCTCTCGCATCCAGAGGTCAAAATATCAACACCCAGGCTAGGAGGCCACCTCTTCAATGCTACGAGTGTGGTGGACCACATCGAGTAGCGGAGTGCCCTATTAGGCTGCAAAAGAATGCTGCACAGATGCAAGTGAATCAAGGGAGCACGTCTGCAATGCCAATACTCACATGTAATCGTTGTGGCATAGATCACTTGATTGCCCAATGCCCCTATAACCCAAATGCACCTAAAATCACACCCCTGAATTTGGTCGAAATTGCTAGTGTGACATCGCCAATACCACCCGTCGCACCCGCTTATGCGATTACACGGTCCATGCTTCAAGGGCCAGGACATATCCTCGAAGAGAGAGATACCGCGTCAGTTATCCAAGCAAAGAAAAAGAAGACACGAAGGAAGAAGTCGCAGAATACGGAAAATTCAAAGCCAAGTTCCAAAACAAACATAGGAACAGGAGATGACCCCGTGTATATGAATGACCTCGAGGATGATTCAGATTCAGTCGAGACAATGGAGACTAGAACCAATACCACAAAGGGAAAGACCGACAAAGAAAACCGTAACATGGAACCAAATGAAAACCGAATAAGAGAAAACCATAAAGAGCCTCTGAAAACACCACAAGTGTTTCCAAATCCAATCCAAGACCCCCAAGATAAATCGCAGGGGCAAAAAGGGAAAAATCGTAAAAAGAAGATTGGGACGTACCCAAACCCAGTAGATGAGATTGAGCAGGTGAAACATCTAAGAGGTTTAGTGGAGGAGACTCAAAGGAAACTAGAACCAGAACCCATGCAGGTCAAAATTCATGACACAGTGTTTCCCACGCAAGTTCATCCACCCCACATGAACCATAGACCGTTAGCCATATCTAGTATCATCCAAGAAGGGAGTGAGGACGGGACATCAGAAAGTGAGCATACACCCTTCTTGTTGGAAAGGATGTTTAACGAAGGAATACCTGATCCCATTGAGGAATATGAGATTCCATCCTCACCAGTTCCTAGTCAAGGACCTACACCCTGCAAAACGCCAATGAATGTTGCCAAACTAGTGGACTTCATGTCTTCTGAGGTCCGAACCACGATCATAGCAAAGCTGTATGGAGATCCTGAGTTATTCCTTGCACTTCGAGCATTCCTTAACGGAGAGCTACGAACGGGATTACCGCAGTTTGCGCAACCAAATAGGCCTGACTCGATTATGATTGATGAGGAAAATCATGTGCAATCACTTGACTTAGATGGACACGAGTCTGTGATCGAGGTACCCATTAACGAATTAGGGCAGTATTTTGAAGGCGACGAGTCTAATGCGACCCTACCCATCACTACCAAGGGATTAACTATAAAGGGAATTCTTGATGGTGGTGCGGGAGTTAGCATCGTTACAAAAGATTGTTGGGAATCCATGGGAAAACCCCGCCTCAGTGTTACTAACATTGTGGTAAAGATGGCAAATGGTACCATAGCCAAACCTATGGGGATGCTCAAGGATCTTAAGATCAAAGTTCTAGGATACAAGGTACGACATACGTTCATTGTAATGGATTTCTCTAAACACCTTATGTCATATGAAATGATTTTAGGACGACCATTCATGAGGGAAGCACAAATGGTTCACGATTGGTCTAAAAATCATGTCTATTTGCAATTCCAAGACTCTGTCCTTAGAGTGGATTTGGTGACTGGTAAGGTACACCCCTTAGGGAGTAAAACCATTATTGATCATCGCTCTGACACCACAGTTCACTCGGCCCCACTACAATATTGTTACACTTGTAAGAAGGATACAGACATTGGCCAAGATTCTCCTTATATGGATATCCTACCTGGGATGACCGAGTCGGACAATGTGGATTGGGTACACCTAGCTGCAACCATAGATACCTGGGGAAATAGAGGAACCACTTGGGTCACACCAGAGGGGGAAGAGGTACCACAAATTGCACCTCTGAACATGATAAGTGCCATACATGCATCTTCTAAGGGCAAGGCAATTGTGGACCAATCTGACAGTGACACTGATAGCTCAATAGAAGACTTTGACCAACACGACTTGGACACTGAATCCCAGAGTGAAACGGATTCTGAATCTCATGAATTAGAGAGTGGAGCAAGTTCACAGTCAAAACATTCGGAAGGATCGAGCACATCAACCGATGATAGCTCCTCCGAGAGTGAAGAGGACACCAACGAGGACTCCTTTAGTGAGCCAGATCTAAATGCAAATCAAAAGCAGGTCTCAAATAAGAAAAAGAAAAACCTTAAGAGGCGTCGATATCGAGCCAATGTACGTGCTAGGATAAACAAGAAGAGATCCTCAGCAGAATGGCTCAGTTATATAGGAGCATGCGATGCTCATCGAAAATTGGTAGACAATTGGGGTGAATATCTCCAAAATGTTATGTGGTGTAGACCACGACCCCATGACATAGCCCAATTAGAGATCATAGACAAGCCAAAGTTGAGCCGCACTGCAAGGAGGCGTCAAAACCAAGATTTAGCTCGACAACACAAGAAAGCAGAAATGGAAGCACAAACCAACGCACAACCAGAATCCACAGACTTGCATCCTGCACCAGAACATTTCAAATCTTACACCACAGGGGAAGCAAAGGTTGTGTACACAAAAGCCCAAAGAATACCTATCGATGGGAATAATGGAATCTATGATGGTCCGGCAATAGTTAAAGAAATAGAATTAGCTGACCCCGGTGAAGAATCAAAACCTGTTTTTATTGCCCAAGACCTCACAGAAGTTGAAGAGGCGGTCCTCAAAGAGCTTCTCAAGGAATTCAAGGACGTATTCGCTTGGACATACCATGATATGAAAGGTGTTCCGCCTTCTGTGGTCCAACATACAATCCCTATGATTAGCACTGCGAAGCCCGTACAACAAAGACCCTACCCGATGAATCCTAAGTACGCAAAGATCATTCAAGAAGAACTAGAAAAGCTTATCAAATGTGGGTTCATATATCCTATTGAACACTCTGAATGGGTGTCGCCAATAGTTATCGTGCCAAAAAAGAATGGGAAACTCAGGGTGTGCGTGGACCTCAAAAAAGTTAATGCAGCTACTAGAAGAGACCATTACCCCCTACCATATTCCGAACATGTACTCGAAAGAGTTGCAGGCAAGGAAGCTTATAGCTTTCTAGATGGGTACTCAGGCTACAACCAAATCACGATAGCGCTAGAGGACCAAGCTAAAACTGCCTTCATCACAGAATTTGGCGTGTTTGCATTTCGTGTGATGGCTTTTGGCTTAACAAATGCCCCTGCTACATTCCAACGATTAATAAACACTGCTTTTAAAGAATATTTGAGAGAGTTTTGTGAAGCTTTCTTAGACGACCTTTGTGTTTACTCTTCTTGGAAAGAACATCTATCATGTTTGCGGAAGGTGTTTGAAAAATGTAGGTTATATCGTATCTCATTGAACCCGTTCAAATGCCAATTTTGGGTCAAGCATGGAGTTATTTTAGGGCATATAGTATCCAAGAATGGTATCTCAACCGATGAGAGCAAAATTAAAGTGATTCTAGAGTTACCACCACCAACCAATTACAAGGGAGTTCAAAGGTTCATGGGACACGTGGGTTATTATCGACGGTTTATTTTATTTTTCGCTGAGATAGCACGTCCTTTGTACAAGCTTCTCATTGAATTTAAATGGACTGAAGAGTGTGACCAGGCCTATGAACAATTGAAGAAAACACTAGCAAGTGCTCCAATTTTAAGGACACCTAACTGGGATGTCATTTTCCATGTGCATATTGATGCATCAAACTTTGCTATTGGGTGTGTTCTCACTCAACCAGGAGAACATAAATTGGACTATCCCATTAGCTTTGCAAGCCGTCAATTGAACGATGCTGAAAGGAACTACACCACTACAGAGCGAGAAGGTTTGGCAATGGTTTATGCAGTAAAGAAATTTCGCTACTACCTTCTAGCAAACAAGTTTGTATTTTATGTGGATCATCAAGCGTTGCTGTATCTGGTAAACAAGCCATGCTCCACAGGAAGAATCACACGATGGTTGTTAATTCTTCTTGAGTTTGATTTCACGATTGTAGTGAGACCCGGTAAAAGGCACGTCATGGCTGATCATTTGTCTCGCATACCCAATGGTGAAGCCCCTACAGGAGTTGATGATGAATTACCCGATACTTCCCTATTCATAGTTGAGACTATGCCTGAATGGAGTGAGAACATTGTTAACTTTTTAGTTAATGGTTTTCCACCCAAGGAACTTCGTAAGGATATCGCTCGAAGGCTAGTAAAAGAATGTGAACCCTATTGTTTGATTGCCGGAACCCTGTATAGATTAGGCAAGGACGATATTCTTAGGCGTTGTGCCCGCGAGGATGAATATTTGTATATCTTGCAAGAAGCACATATGGGCATAGCAGGAGGACATTTTTCAGGGGACCTGACTGCTAGAAAGGTGCTGCAATCAGGCTATTGGTGGCCAACTTTATTTAAGGATGCATCACTTTTTACAAAAGGGTGTGATGAGTGCCAACGTTACAAGACCACACAGCGCAAGGACAGAATGCCCTTACATCCTATTAAAGTAACCCAACCATTTGAAAAATGGGGCTTAGACTTTGTAGGTCCAATTAGTCCCGCAGCTCGCAACACTCAATCTCGATATATTCTAGTTGCTACGGACTATGTAACAAAGTGGGCTGAAGCTAAGGCTTCACAAAAAGCTGACGCGAGGACAACAGCTAAGTTTCTTTTTGAGAACATTATCACAAGATTTGGTTGCCCTTTTGAAATTGTTAGTGATAATGGTACCCATTTTATAAATGAGGTAATAAGAGAGCTTACCACGACCTTTATGATATCCCACCATAAGTCTACACCTTATTACCCGCAAGCTAATGGACAAGCCGGGAGCACCAACAAGACTCTAATCTCTATTTTAACCAAGACGGTAGAAGCTCATCGCACTGATTGGGATTTGAAGTTGACATCTGCTCTATGGGCTTATCGTACTGCTTATAAAGTGGCTATTAATTGTACGCCATTCAAAATGGTATACGGCCAAGAAGCGGTTATGCCTTGGGAGTTTGTCATTCCTAGTCTTAGGGTAGCTTCGCAAGAAGGATGGAATGGTAACCCCTTAACCGAGCGTTTGTTTATCTTAGAAAAACTAGACGAAGAGAGACAGTTGGCTGTGCAAAATGCTCTTGTGGAAAAGGATAGGAGAAAGAAGTGGTTTGATCGCCATGTGAAGGACAAGGATATCAAAGTTGGTGATAAAGTCCTTATGTATGGAGTACGTAAAGAGAAGAAAAAGTTGAAATATGCTGGTAAAGGACCATATAGAGTATGTGAAATTACCCCACAAGGTACCCTTCGTGTGGAAACTCTTGATGGAGTTGAAACCATTGGATTCCTCAATGGGAGTAAATTCAAAAGATATTATGATCCTTTAAGCCAAGAAGAACTACGGGCCATTCATCAAAAGAAGGCCGCCAAAGCACAAACCGAGTTAAACAAGATACAAGCTCAAGCTGAGGCTAAGGAGCGACAACAACGTATAAGACAAAAACGAGAGGCTAACCTTGGGGTCACAAATGCATTCCACGTGGAAATCGAAGAGGATGGGTTGGACTCTGACACACCTCTACGATACCCCATTGAGTTAAATAGTGCCTATGGAAAAGTGCTATATAACGCCTTATTGGACACGGGTGCTAAATACAATCTGCTATCCTATGGGGTGTGGTGTCAGTTAGGGAAGCCACCTCTATCTGAGAGTATTATCCAAGTCAAGGGTGTCAACAAGAAAAAAACTGCGGTTTTTGGAATCTGGCACACTTCTGTCAGTTATGACAATGGGGTGGTAGCTCAAGACTTTTTGGTCATGCCTACTGGAACTATGGAGGGTAATATAAACCTAGGCCGCACGTGGATGATAGCCACCAAATGCACTATTGATTGGGGGACTGGGGGTGTTACAACGCAAAAACCAACTCTTAGCCCTACCACTCAAGCCATAGTCCCTGAGATATTGCCCAAGGAAATAAAACCCAAGACATTGCATGTCCAGGAGGTTGAACCATACGTCCCCATAGCCCAACTCTCTAGAGCTTCAACTAATGTAGTTGAAAGAAAGCTTGAGACACACAAGAACCATCCTAATATAACAGAGAAAACATACAAGTGGGTCCCTAAAACCTCTGTAGTGAGCATGGTTGATGCAAAAAAACGGAAACCTAGTAAGAACCGTACCACTCACTCCAAGAAATGTAAAGAAACGCTGCGTTGGATTCCTAAACGACTATTGGAAGCCCAAGGATACTATGAAGGAAATGATCAAATCTGGGTGCCCAAACGTAAAGTGTACTCTTACCTGTCACCTGGCCCATGTAAACCCAATCCTGTGGCTCCAAAACAAATTGAAAATCGCGGAAAGGAAAAAATCATGGAATGTTACACACCTGTTCTAGAGCTAGTTTGGGTACCAAAGAAAGAACGATTTGTTCCACCTAGCTCAGGAACAGGGAAATCAAATGAAGCTTCTTGCTCTTCATGTAGTTCCTATATGCAAATAGAAGCTTCGACACGACCTCCACCTACCACTGTACATATCCATCCAAGCACGAAAGAGTTTGCACCTTCCGGGGTAAGTTCACCACCTACAACAACGTTGCAAATAAAATCCTGGGAGAGTACCTTACCACCCTTACAACTTGACGAGGCACCTAGGGTAATAGAAAACTACTGGCAAAAATCCTCACCTATTACCAACTGGAACAATTGGTTTCAAAGGGTGACAAGCTCATTTCAAACGGTATGATCTACCCAAGGAAGGGGGAAGTGTTTGCTGATAGTCATCATTCATTTGTTTCCCTCTCAACCTTTTTCCCTGACCTCTCAATCTCCGATCTTAGGGAATGTATATATATAGCCTTATACTCACAAAAAAACAAAAATAGTAAAGAGCAAGAGCGCCTAGCAATGAGAGAGCACCCTATCAGATCTTACATATAAGTCCAAATTCACCGTGTCAAGTCAAGCAACACACAAAAACAACTCTTATGTTTTAAAGGCCTAACCAAATCTATCTGTCTTGTCAGAAATGGCTACTTCACCAGAGGCATGCACTTCTATTTTTGATGAAAGGTACCCCTTGTCTTTTCAACAAGTGTTCTACGTATGCTACCCTATACTTTCTTGCGAATGGGATTTGATAGAGAGCCTTGCATGTGAGAGAAATTTCGAGGAGTTAGAATGGCTGATACGTCTATGGCTAACTAGTGATCCCTACCCAGTGGCGAATGTGTCTCCAATGGCACATGCTTATTCTTTTGCACAAGATGAGTATCCACGCATCACGAGGTTCTTGATTAGCATGCTTGCACAAGAGGATGATGAAGAGGAACTAATAGAGACCGAGGAAGACTATGGCCTCACGGACAACGATTTTATTTATCTAGATGATGAGGATAGAGGCCTAGCCTTAGGGTGGCCACCCGGTTTATATAATATCCTCTTTCCTTGATTCTAAAAGGGGTGACAGATAGGTAGGCTAGGGGTCTAGATTGTGTTTTGAGTTTGTTTTTAGGAGTTTTGATTTTTCCCACTGATGTGCCTCCTGGAGGTATTCCTTGTGTTTCCTAGTGTGTACAGGAGCGTATTGCTATTGATAGGATTTGGACCTTCATGGAACCTTCAAATCAAGCGCGACCATCAACACAAACAGGTGTTTCTTGTCCATTAGCATTGCCCTTATCTTTTTTGCATCCATGTTTGTCTGCTTTGATTGTGATTGGTAGCATAATATTCAGCGCATTGGCTTAGTATCAAACATTTAATTCAATGTAGTGTTTTGTCATAATCACTTGTCTAGGTTTAAAAATCAAGCAGTCCGACTAAGCTAGTTTGACCAAGTTAGGTGTTAGAGATTTTCTCTTAATACCATGGGGAATGCCTTCCTAATAAGCAATGGTTACTTAGGTTCTTAATCCGATTTAGGCAGCATTGTATGAAATGTACTAGGGCTTTCTAGTGGGCTTAACCCTATCGACCTTTAGCTTAAGTATTATAAAGGGAGTTTACTAATGTGATGAGCCTGGGGAGTGTATCAGTGTTATATGGCCCCCCAAAGTTACAAAATTAAAATGCTGAAAATGAACAAGCAAAAAAATCAAAGTGCCACAATGTAAAATTTTAAGCTGGAAGAGAAATCTCAGCTTGATTTGGTACTTCACTCACATGTATTGCCTATGGTACTAGAGCCCTAGAGGTTCCCAGTGTGGGCGCTTTTCCTTGAAAAGCAAAAAACCCAAGGCATACAAAATAAGCACACACATCATAATTGAATCAATGTGAAAAGACTTTGGGGGGTCAAAGAAAAAGTAATCAGTCAGGCGATGATTTCATGAGAAATTCCTTTTATGGTAGCTTAACTACAAGGTTTTCTAGATATAGCCTCTAGTCAGCCCTCGAACATGAATACTTGGCTCTCGCGATTAAACAACTTAATTGACCACAGAAAGTTAAGAAGCTTACCCATGGTATTAATATTCGATCTCTAGTGCTTTTCGACCGTCAAATTAGCGACCCCGGACTTGTTTAATTTTTTCCCTTTACATCTGTTTATGCATTTGATTACATTGCAATTTAATGTTCATTGCTAACAAATTGTTTGAAATTCTTTGACCAATCAATTTTTCTATCTAAAACTGCATATGCTTTTTATGAGAATGCAATTACTGTGCCAATGTTGTTTGATTTTGCAGTGACTGAAGAAGGCTAAGGACATTCATCTCAAATGCTCTTCCACCTCGACGAACCAGCTTCAACTCAATAGCTTCCGAGGACGGAATCTACATCAGGAAGGGGGGCATGTTAACCCTCACGGCACACGGACACCCATCACCTACGATGGACGCGTATTATGTATTTGGTAGAGTCAGGTACCGGGCTTGTCGGTCCAATAGGGAAAGGTAGAGTGATCGCCGATGAGAGGCGCACTTTAACTTGGACATTCAAGGGATTAGTTGGTTAAGCATGGGCGCCCAAGTGTGAATGGGGTGAGCTCCTATAAAAGCCAACTAAACCTAATTTTTACTCATTCTCTCATTTGTGCAATTGAAGAGTGCTCTTGCTCCATCTCCATCTTCTTCTTCTTCACCTCCTTGTGTGTGTGTGTGTGTGAGAGAGAGAGAGGGAGAGTGTGTGTGCCATCGAGCATTACGAAGGCACGACGGCGGCGAAGCGGTTGAGCGCGGCACGACTGCAGCTTCTTCTTCATCGCGGCGAGGAATCCACCACGAAGGCGAGCGTAGAGCGGTGAGTGACACACCCTTTGTTTTCTTGAGCTTGCTAGTTTAGGCTTGTTGTGTGCTTGGAGCCGTTTGTGGCTCGCATACGGTGTATTGGCAAGTCCCTTGCTTCGACAGTGCGGCAAGGAGCGCATAGGGCTTCACCCAAGTTAGATATAGTTGAGAGAATTTTGTAGGTGGGATTATACTAAACCTAGGGTTTTGTGTAGCACTTGGGTACACAATATGGTTTTTTCTATTATTCAATAATCCTAAATATATCCTTTATAATGGATCTTGAGAGATTAGAGGAAACAGACCTTCAGGCGTTGCCTTTTGGTTGATTTGCATGGCATGTTGGTTCAATGCTGAAAATGAGTTGTTGAGTCATCCTCCTTGTCATAGACATTTTAAAGATCCTCTGTGAAGTAGTTCAGATTCTATGCAACTCCATCCTTTCCCAATGACCTACAATAGATAGAATCATGTGTCGAACAACCTGTTGTCAACCTATGTGTGTGTGTGTGTGTGTGTGTGTGTGTGTGTGTGAGAGAGAGAGAGAGAGAGAGAGAGAGAGAGAGAGAGAGAGAGAGAGAGAGAGAGAGAGAGAGCTCGTAAACTACACAAACCCAATCTTTTCCATCAATGTGTCAACTTTACTATTCAAAGTTGTGTGCCTCATAGCTTGCATGTGTGTGTGTGTGTCACAGTCATCGTGTGTGTCACACACACACACACACACACACACACACACACACACACACACACACACACACACACACACACACACACACAGAGAGAGAGAGAGAGAGAGAGAGAGAGAGAGAGAGAGAGAGAGAGAGAGAGAGAGAGAGTTCTTCCACTAGCAAATAGACAAAGAAAGAGAAATAGTAAGGTAGGTCACCAAGACTAAGAAGAAGACCAGGACCAAGGTAGCTAGTGGTGATCATGTGTAGGTATAGTAGGTCAAGGGGTGATGTCATAACGTTCAACAGTAAGAAATCAATTGTGAAGCGGGACCAAGACCGAGAGTAAGACCAAGGTATTCTGCTAAAAAACGACTCAAAAAAGCTTAAAATATAGCACAACGTTTAAAAATCACAATAATAAAAGCTCATTTAATAAATTCACTCCCAAAAATAGTAACTAGCATGTATGCTTATCTCATGGATGCATTGAGAGATCATAAGAACTAGAAATTTTATGTCCAGCATGAAATTTGATCTCAAGGACAGTTTTTCACAAAAAGAGGGATTTTGTTCTACTCGTTTGGGGGTTTTATGCCTAAAAAGGGGGTGTTGTTTGGGCAAAAGAAAGCATGAAATGGTCAAAAATAGCCCATTTAATTAACAATGCTTACAAATTGACACATCATAAATTTTCAAAAAATGGTAAGCAAGGGGGTTTCTTGCTTACGGCTGAAAACCTACAATTTTCTCCCTTTTGTGTACTCACTTCTTCATCCTCTCCACAAATTGCGGCCATGGAGTCCCATAGTGTTTCTACCTTGCATTTAGTATTCTATGAGTGTTAACCATGGACTAATTGCATAAAATTAGTTAAATGAAATCAATAATCGGGTTCTAAAACTTTAATGCTGTCTCTTCATCATGTATTTGATGGATCAAGTGAGGGTTTTTCTTCATGTGAAAGACCATTATACCTATGCAATTGTATGCCATGCTATTTGTTTGAGTGCAACACACAAGGGTTTTCATTGATATATGTGTGTCTTTAAAACCAGTTTAGTGAGAGGTCCCCAGCACACAAACTCTAAAGTAGTGGTGGGGTCCTTGACAAGTCTCTAGCTCTAATAAAACCTAGAGTCTTTAAGCAAGACAAATATAGAGAACATGCACTTACCATTGGCAATGGCTTGAAATTATATCCCTAGTAGAGAAAGACCTAGTCCTATCTCGAAAACAAGACGAGTCAAAATCTAAAAGACCTAAAACTCTTTTGTCCCTATAACCTCTGCAAATTGGCTAAGGAATCCTCTTCCAATGCTTTTTTCCCTCTACATGAGGGAGGGCACATCCGTTGGTGGAATTTTCTTCCATTGAAGAAGTTTACTAAACATTAATACATGAGAATGGACCGACTAATTGGGTCCACCCATCCATGATCGACAACCTTAGTCAATTTCCACTTACCACCCCGCACTCACACATGCTTCTTTATTTTCTAATTACTATCACATTCTTTGAACACATAAAATAATGGTTTCTTTTGATTTCAAGTAACACTGATTCCTTAAAACAAGTATTAAAAACAACATTGAAATTATTTTTTATCAAACAACATCTATAAACTTAAGACAAGGTATTGTCAACCAAAACATTGACCATAATAATCATGACCAATATTCTTCTTGTCTCAAGATTACCTAAGGGTGAAAAATGGCACCAATGCCATGGGGTTATCTTGAGACCATTAGGAAGAGGATGGGGTGTAGGAGGGCCTCTTTATTTGCCATGAGCTCATGGAGGTGATTAAAATTTTGACGAGCAGGTGTTCGCCATGTGTGCAAGAATGATGTAGTGTGGAAGAGATGTGTAAGAGTAGTCAAAGGATGCGTTTTTTCCCGCAAAAGGTGGACAATTTTATGATTTTTGGCCTGCCATAATTCCCATATATGATCTCCAGTTTGAGCGGAGATTATAGATCTTCAATCTATGTGTCGAGCACCTTGCATAGATATGCTACATGATATGGTTTTACCCACTAGATTTTAAATTCCATTTTGGGGGAAAACTTTGCATTCAAATAAACTAGCCGTTTTGACTGTTTGGATTCAAAAGTTGTCCTTTGATTACTTTCTTAATACTAAAGGTTTGACTTCCTTAAACTACCAAATAAAGAGGTCCTCCTAGACCTCATTCTCTTTCTAATGTAAGAAGAGTATTCGGGTGAAAATATATCACCAAAAAGTTTGGGACATCCATATGCCAAATCATTTGCCCATACAACCGGGTGGCTCTCCTAGGATAAGAAAACGGTATCCTAACTTATGTAGAAACATCAAGACATGAATGGAGTAGAGACTCATCATTCACAAGGGTGGGCGACTTAAAAGTGGTCTTATAACCATCCTTATTCATGAAAATATACCAAGGAATCAGAGGTGTCTTGAGACAAGTTTTCTTAAGGATATTCAATTGTATCTTTCCTAGTTGAATCAGACTGACCAGAACATTTATTTCCTAGTTTAACAAACAAATGCACAATGCTTCTTGGAAGGTATCCTTCCATTCATAGTCAATTTAATATTTCTTAAGTACCTAGCCACTTCTAAACAGATGCAATGTTATAACTTAAAAAGAACTTATGCTACTTATAAACTTAATTTATAACCAAGTCCCACTGTGACTGATCCAAAATTTGATGAGGCTCGATGGCATGAACACTCTCATCCAACGGCTTGCTACTCGGACCAACCTCATGGTCATGAGTGGCCGTGACCTCCACTTTGTATTGATATCATCCTCTAATTTTTTATTTTCATAGGTTCTTTTGGGAGCCATAGTTTTTATCCTTATTAAAGATGCTTAACCATTAAGCAAAGTATCAAATTCAAAACTTACCATGAGAATTCTCACAATGCATTTTTGTCAGTTACTTAAATTCAAAATTTTCAAGATTCGAAGTCCGTTTATTGGATTATAGTATTATAAATAGTTTCTTTTTGTGTGATATCATTATCATGGGCTCTTGATACCTTGATTTAGCTATATGAATCTATGTCTAGTCTCCAAAGATTAATCTGCTAATTTTTTTCTTTGATTTATAGAAAGATATTTTTATTTTAGCTTCTTCGTGGTATACTTAGTCTCTAATAATTATCCTATATTTTTTGAGATAATTCTCTAATTTCTCTCTTCCAAATATAGTAAAAAAAACTCATTTTTGACTTAGTAACTATGAAAGTAATTAACTAATCAATATATACTTATCCCAACTTTCTAATAATGTATTATGATTTTTGAAATTGACTTAGAAGTTACTATGTTGATTTACTAATTATACCCTTTAATTTTCTATAACAATATAGAATTTAGAACATAGTAACTAGTAAACCAATTGACTAATTAAGACATAATTATCATGGGTTTTTAACAATGTAATAAATCTCTAAAAATTATATCATTAACTTCTAAGCTCATTTATTATTATCTCACTTAATCTTTTACTAAAATCAAAGATTTTAAGCAATGGTAATTAGAAAAACTAATCAACTAATTATGAATTCATCACGGGTTCTTAGAAATGTAATATATCTTTGAAAAATTATCTCATTAACTTCCAACCAAATTTTCTATTTATTTTACTTAATGTTTTGTTCAAATCAAAGAATTTGAGAAATGGTAATTAGCAAAACTACTTATTTGAATATGATATATTTATCATGAATTTTTAACACTATAATCTATATTTTTAAATTATTTAATAATTAATTAAGCTATATTTCTAAATTTTTCATTAATTCTAGGCTAAAAATAGACGATTTATTATGTAATAAATACCAAAATTAGGTTTAAAAATTTGATATCATTTTTATATATGTCTAGCAGCATGTAGAATCTCTAAAAGCTCTTTCATAAGTATCTAGGTTGATTTGGTATATTTTCCCACTAATTACGATCAAGATTTTGCAATTTCAATCGTAATATAAGTTAATAATTAATAGGGTTACAATTCATAATTAAAGATTTAATATTCCACAGTTTAATTACATACAAGAGACTAATTGTAGTAGAGAGAAGTTTCATATTTTCTAATTATTCATATAATTATGTCAATAGATCTAAATTTACATGTCTTTCACTAATCTAACAAGATTAGGGTTAATTACCTTGATTTATCACTTAGGTTTTTTTCTCTCTAGTGATTTTTGGGTAGACTCTTTGTATGTTGGAGAGAAATTGCCAAGGTCTCCGAGTCTATTCAAAACATTTGAAGGAAAGAGGCCTATTTATAATTTTTTTGGCACCCAGGGTCAACATTTGGAAGTTTCCAACTTCACAGGCATCGCCCCAATACCCCCTCCCTATTGCTTTCTCTATCTCTGTCAGGTCTAGAATATTCCCCTTTTCACCTGCCTGTCTTAAGTTTTCAAATCTGCTATCTTCACTTCAATTTACTGTTTCAAATGCAACTACTAGTATGTGATCTACGCATTATTGCGGCTAACGAGAAGCATGGCTTAACTCTATGATACTCTTCTTTCTCACCTTTCTCCCAAGGTGGCAACATGTGCAAGCATTTTTTGTGCCGAGTATATTCTTGGATGCTTCATTATAAAATAAGCCAAAGCTGTGATAAGATAACCCTAGCTAACTATTACCAATGACATCTCGTAAAAAAAATGGAGGAGATGACATCTATAACCTCTCAAAAGACAATCCAATGAAAATCCACCCCATTTTTGTTGGTTGCTTTAAGTTGTTGTATCACTCCATTAAACTGGCTATCCTTGGATGTTTATTGGGTAGCAAACAACTTAGAGGTGATGCATTTTTTTGCTCATAGCATGGTTCAATTGTTTTAAGATCTATAGATAGGAGAGGGGTGGAGTTCCATGACAAACTATTAGCCCCGGCATGGTCTCCCCTTAGATTGGGGGGCAGCTCAGGAGAATTGGTAAGAAAATGCAATAGGGCAGCAGGAGTCTTAAAGTGGGGGGAAGAAACCAGGTACTTCAAGAACTCCATTTTGCATTGGTCCCCCTGGCTGTCCAAAATTGCAAATTCGCCACAAATTTCCTATTGGATAGAGGTAGCCAGGAAACTGAATAACAAGGGTCTAAATCGCCTTGGGCACTTCTGGGACAGTGACAACAAGAGTTGGAAAACCATTGATCTTCTGGTCGCCCAATACCAACTTAATAGCTTGGAGGTCTTGCTTGTCCACAAAGTGATGAAAGAGCTTGACAATATAGTGATGCCGATTTGTGACTCAGAGTTGGACTAGAATGCCTAGAAATGGCCCGGAAGCAGTCTCCTATGGAAACCCCATCCTAAAAACATTTATCATACAATGATGCATAAGAAGGATTGGTCTAGCCCCCTTAACAAGATATGGAAAAAACAATGGCCGGAGGAAAGGTGGGAGCAAGTAATAGAGAACATCTGGAAGCCTAAGGTTCCGCAGCACATGAAGGTATTTTTATGGAAGGTAATCTGGGGTGCTCTACCAACGGGGGTGAAGATTCAAGAGAGAGGGATTGGGTCAAATCGATGCTTGGGGTGCAGGCTCGCTAGTGAAGATCTAGCCCACCTCTTTATGGATTGCCCAACTATCAAAGGCCTAGCAGGGAAAGTATGCAAGTGGGTCCAAAGAACATGGAAAATTGGTTTCTTCAAGACCGATCTACTCCTTGGAGGGAAGAATTCGGGTAGTCCTACCCTCCTCATCGGCACTCAAATTGTCCGGTACTTCTTCTTTCATAATGTATGGCAGACAAGGAACCCCCTTGTGTTTGAAGGAGGTTTCGAGGTGGCAAGATTCGCAGAAATTATACAAGAAAGCAAAGTGCTGATATGGACACTCGGATGCAAGCAACACTCGGAGGATTGGGCTAGGATTACTTGTGCCTTTTTGTCAGCAGTCGGTATACCTAGGACGGGGGAAAATACTAGCCATCGGTAATAAAAAGATATCAGAAGAACATGGCAATGGACATTGCTACCCTGATAGCCGTTGTGATTTTGGTCCCTGTACGATGTCATGGCTCAACACGAGCATGGCAAGACCTTGTAATTTTTTAGGTTGATCAATATAATTCACTCACAATTGTGAGTTTTGCTAAAAAAAAAAAAAGATCTATAGATAGGATGTATACCATTGGTATATACGGTGTATAATTTATGAGGTTTGTAGACTTTCATATCACATAATATTCCAATTGTAATTTTAGGATACACACACATACAATATATATATATATATATATATATATATATATAGATATATATATAGATATAGATATATATATATATATATATATATATATATAGTGTGTGTGTGTGTGTGCGCGCACACACACACACACACACACACACACACACACACACACAGAGAGAGAGAGAGAGAGAGAGAGAGAGAGAGAGAGAGAGAGAGAGAGCAAACAATACATATAAATATCTTTTGATCTCTTTGGCTCTTTGGGAGATGGGAGCAACCTTATATACTTATATGTATTTTTTGCGCACGCTCTCTCTCTCTCTCTCTCTCTCTCTCTCTCTTTGTTTTGAGTAACAAATCTTGAGTTTGACTTGTCAAACTAATCTCTTAGATCTCTTGGATTTTCTTCTACAACATAAGAAATTCTTCCCATGGGTGTGTGTGTGTGTGTGTGAGTGAGAGAGAGAGAGACAGAGAGAGAGAGATAGGTATACATACATACATACACACACACATACGCGCGTGTGTGTGTGTGTGTGTGTGTGTGTGAGAGAGAGAGAGAGAGAGAGAGAGAGAGAGAGAGAAAGTTTACATACATACATACACACACACATACGTGTGTGTGTGTGTGTGTGTGAGAGAGAGAGAGAGAGAGAGAGAGAGAGAGTTTACAAAGTGCGATTTTGGTGGAAGTGCATATATTTTTCTAAGGTTGCTCTATCATCCTCTCTCCATTTAGCTTACCATGGGCAAATTGTAATCTCTTAAGAAGAGGTTTTTAATTTGATTTTTGGTTTTTCAATTTCTTCATATGGCTAGTTGTACTTAGTTCTCATAGTTTCAGTTTGTTGCTTCAGTGCCCTCAAAATTGTCACCATTTGGGCATTCTTAGATTTTCTTTCAAGTAATACAAATTAGCCTCTCTTGTAGAGAGAGAGAGAGAGAGAGAGAGAGAGAGAGAGAGAGAGGCAATTAAAATTCCTTTTACTGCCTAGATTAGTAGAATGGTGATCCAAATTTCCATTAAAGGAAAATATCCATAGTCCAAGATTTATTGGAGGTAGAACTCGTCTTCTTCTTCTCTCGCCCCCCCTCTAGCTATCTATTTAGATGTGTGTGTGTGCATGCACGCGCAGTTGATCGGCTATTTCATCAACAACGAAAAATCCATTTATTATCTTTTACCAAAAATTGAGGATTCTTCAACATGAGCAGTTGTCAAAAAACAACCTCTCTTTGATCTCTCTCTCTCTCTCTCTCTCTCTCACACACACACACACACACACACACACACACACACACACACACACACACACACACACACACATATTTTTGAACTATATCTAGAGTTGGCCCATGGATGACCTAGCTTTGTCATAAGTAGGCAAGCCCCTCCTCTACATAGAAACATACTCAATGTTTGAGTTTTTGTTAGTGTCTCTATAGTGTGTGTGCATATACATGAAAGCAGTCACTATGGTAAATGATGAATTAGGGGAGGAGGGGTAAGACCAGAGGTGTCTAACATTTAGCAGTTGTTCAAGCACTTCATAAAAGAGTATAGAGCAATGTCTCTCTAGTTATAATTTTTTTTGAAGATTTAACATATAAATTTGTACAATTTCTTAAAAAATATCAATATTGGTCTAAAAAAAA
The DNA here is from genome assembly GCF_014529385.1 of Adiantum capillus-veneris. Classification (NCBI taxonomy): domain Eukaryota; kingdom Viridiplantae; phylum Streptophyta; class Polypodiopsida; order Polypodiales; family Pteridaceae; genus Adiantum; species Adiantum capillus-veneris. Next base: position 75,520,140 of record NC_140947.1, read on the forward strand.
AGTCCCTTGAAAAGAAAAAACAAGATATTTCAAAATGTAAATTTTCATTCAATAACAAAGGAGGTGGACAATTTTATGATTTTTGGCCTTTCATAACTCCCACATATGATCTCTGATTTGAGTGGAGATCATAGATTTGCACTCTATAGTTCGAGCTCGATCTCTGATTTGAGTGGAGATCATAGATTTGCACTCTATAGTTTGAGCTCTTTCCATAGATATGTTACATGGTATGGTTTTATCTACTAGATTTTAATTCTATTTTGGAATAAAAATTTGAAAATTTAGCCGATTTGCTTGTTTGAATTCAAAAGCTGTTTTTTTATTATATCCTTAACAGGAGATATTTGACTTCCTTAAGCTTCCAAATAAAAAGGCCCTTCTGGATCCCATTCTCTTCCTAATGGTTAAAAGAGTAACTTCCATGGTTAGAGTTTTTTTTTCTATTTCATGCTTCATCTCTAGGGTGGTCACTCTACTTGCACAAACTCTTAGAATGAGAAGCTCCATGCCTTCCTAGCTAGACTGCACACTTTCTGACGAACGTGAACTTTGACTTGTTGTCACGCTTCTTACAGTTGATAATTTTAATTTGTGTTCAAATAGATTTTATTTTCAATTTAATTGGGAGATTATCCAACTTTTAGCACTACATCCAACCGTCCTTACATCTTGAACTCTTGGTTCATAGTCTTTAAGTTTTCTTTGTCCATAGCCAAAGGCGGAGTGCCAATCCACACTCCCTTGGAAACTTACCTAGGTTGAAAAAGAGGAAGAACCTACCAAGAAAAAAATTCCCAAGATGAGCCTCCAGAAGCAACTCCACCAAAAGAACAACCGTTGCGATATGACACACAAAGAAGATGCATGCTTTTGGGAGAGCTAAGCCCCATCAATAGAAGTATATCAACACTAGAAGAGCAAGCTACCGATACCATTGGAGGGGCTCTCCCCATAATGCATATTGATATAGAACTAGACCACTAAAAAACCTCTCTCTCTAATAAGAGGAGGTAGGTCCTCTCCCTTTACTAGAAATATCGGGCGGTTTCCATTGCTTGAAGGACATGAGGAAGGAGTAGCTAAATGCCCCCTCATAGGAAATCCCCTTGATGGCCTATTCTATATCATTGTAGTCGCAAGTCCCGCTTGATCACGTGTGGCCTACCAAAAGATCTCCCAAAAACTACTTGTACTCATATTAAACATTCATACAATATAGATGATATGGGATTCACATTCATGATCACTTACAAAAATTATAGGCCTATTTGTGATTTCTTTTAGTAGAGAATGCAATAAGCTAGATAATGTTAGCTTGCTTGGTTTTAGATTCCCGAGATTGTTTGTCAAGGGCTCTTGAGAAAAGAATGGTTCTTGGCATTGTTTTGAGATAGGTTTGCATTCCTCTCTCCTTATCTTTCTTTATCCAAAAATTGCCACTGAAAGTGGGACAAAACCACCTTGTTGGACCATTAGTCCAAAACTTGCCACACATTAACCTTCCTGCCAAGTAAAGGCTAACATTATTGGGAGCGATTGGAATCACTAAGAAGTGTACCATATAAATACATTAGAGAAAAATAATGGTGATAACCATTATCAGAATACCTTATGTAATTGTTTCTTTTTCCAATGAAAATCTAGGGTTCTTCTCTCTACAATACACACACATTGTCCTTATGTCTTCAAAAGTAAATCAAAATATGTGTGTGTGTGTGTGTGTTTTGTTTTGTGGGTGTTTGGGGGGGGGGGGGGGGGGGGGGGGGGGGTTGTTTGTGGGGTTGTGGTTTTTTTTTCCATTCTCTCTTTTCATCTCATTCTTTTATCCTAACACTTGTAAAGCTTATTCTCTCTTTTCATATTCTTTTTTTTTTCAAAACTCACAATTGTGAGTGATTGTATTAGAATGCCACCAAGAAATATACAAATCAGTTTCAAGCTCATACCGAGCCTTGAGGGGCAAATGGTTAGATTACAACCTAGTTAGTATTATCTAGTAACGTACTATTATCAAAAGCTCAGTCCT